>NC_054749.1:4184698-5534698 GCF_018143015.1 Lytechinus variegatus
ATTTTTGTTCCATCTGAGAGCTACATTAGGTTCACTAAGGTTCTACACAGAGTTAAGAAACTTTGACTAGATAATTATTAATATTTAATTCATATGAAATTTATTCATAGATCACAAAAAATGCTTCTATGTCATTTCTTCATCAATTTCAATTCTATATCCTCAATTTATGTCACCTATATAATTCACTAAAATGTCAACTGGGCTAAAATTAAAATTGTGTTAAATTTCGTTGCGAGATGCCGGATGAGCTCCACATCATTGATGTGCTAGTTATAGGAAAATATGAAATTAAAGTGAATGTAACTCCAAAATTCGAAATATTTGCTGGTTTTCTCTGCATTCAAGGATTTATTGCAGCCTCTGTAGAAAAATTGAATGGGGATCGTCGTCACTCTGCAGTCACAGCTTCACACACAGAGCTAGAGTGCACATTTATTTTGCCATTGATGTTGCATTCGCAACGGAGTGGTGCGTAGCTTTCAGACGCGCGTAGCTTTAGGAACTCCTACCATATTTCTTTATCGAGGGACCCCCCCCTCCGAAAGAAAAACCTAGCACCTCTCTGTAACAATGCCCAGAAATCATTTCCAGCAGACTCCCTCAAATAAAACTAATGAAGTAGTTACGCAGTTAAATCACAAAATTAACTATCAGCGTCATTGAATAATTAATGCAGTGAAAATACTTTAATCAATTCTACTAGTTCCGTCACTCCGTTTTTAATAGCTTAATATAATATCCAGGTTTAGTGTTAGGAAACATTGCGCAAGTAAACTTGCTATGCAGATCAAGATGTCTTTAATGTTGTGATTCTGTTTGTTCAAACAGAGACTCAAAATTCTTGATTGCTTCATTTTACCTGACTTTCAATTGGCAGACCTATAGACAAGTTCTATATAAAAAGAATATAAGAATTGTAACTTGTGAACCTAATTTTGGTTGAAATATTTGGCCAACACCTAAACCAAAGTAGGAAGTAAAGTTTGGGGAAAAAACAACAACATGGATTTCATTTTACTGTAAAACCAACAAAACCATTTCCTGCACTGATTATGATAGTCATGACTATTGTTTGATGTCAAATCTATTTTATTTGTTTCTTTTTTAAATGCAGGTCAGCACATCCACATCTCCATGTATCTATGAAGATCCGTCTTTACGTGTCGATGCTTAGGGACAAATATGGCAAGTCAAGAGGACCCTGCTGGTCCCTGCCAGATGTCAGTCAGAAAACGGCCCTTGACGTCTGCAGAGAAGCAGAAGAAGTATCGGGAGAGGTTGAAACAGTCTCCAGAGAAGTATGAGCTTTTCAAGCAGTATGAAGCTATGAGACGGAAAGAGAGGTCAAGAACACACCAACCAACAGAGGAAGAATTAGCCCTCAAGAGAATGAAGTCGAGGGAAAGGGTTCGAAAACACAGATTAAAGAAAAAACAAGAAGCTTTGACAAAGAAGGGAATATTTGAGGAGCAGGTGTGTATGTCTATGGATAGCCTCAGAGGATTGATCCCGCCTGAAGCATTTGATGTTGATGAAGATGTCACAAGAGCAATGAACTTGAACCACAGTAGTTCTAGAAACACTGATTACTTGCAAAGCAATGTAGAACCTTTCCCAGAAATGAATGTACCAGAATTGAACATAGGGGAATACATCGTGCATGCACATGGTGAAAGCAATATGGAGGATTCTGCCCCGAGTACAGTAAAACTTGAGTACGATATGAATCTTGAAGATTCTTTGGATGACTCTGCTCTAGTTAGCTGTGCGGATACTGTTGTTAAAAGTGAAATGCAAGATAGTGGAAATATGGATTACATGGAGGAATCACCATCTCAAATGCTTGCTGGTCGTACGGTCTTATCTGTTGTAGAAGCGGCTCAAGAAGCAGCTCAGGTAGTGGCTTGTGAAAAGATGTCAAAGCAAAGGAAAAGGAATAAAAAACCTATGACCTCTGCTGAAAGGCAGCGGAATTACATCGCAAGACTCAAAGCACAACCAGAAAAGTGGGAAGCGCACAAAAAAAAGTGTACATTAAGGCGTAAGACAAACCAACAGGAACAGAACAGGGAAGAATTTGAGTCACAAAGAAAAACAAAGAAGAACCAAAGGATGGAAACACAGAAGAGTAAAGAGTGCCAAACAAAGGGCACTAATGATGCTTGTGAAGTTTCAGCTGCTAGGGAGGATATCCAAAGCAAAGTTCACTCACATCTCAACATGAACTTGTCAGAATTGAAAGTTGAACAGAGTGACCGAGACGCATGTGCAACAAGCAGTCAAAGTAATCATGTAAATGGACTTAGAGTTGGCCCCAGTTCAGCGCCTGTTAAGGGTATGCAAAATCATCCGTCAATGACATTCCCTATGACGGAGGTTGCCGCAGGCTCGCATGAACAAACGCCAAAGAGGAGGCCTCTAACGGCTGCAGAGAGGCAGCAAAACTACAGGGCAAGAAAAAAAGCACAGGCAAGAGAGAATGAGGAGCTCAAGGCTAAAGAAAGAGAAAAGTGTAAAATGATGCTGATAGAGGCAGAAAAGAAGAGACAGAGGGCAGCGGAAAGGCAGAGGGAATATCGACGTAGAAAAAAGGCCTTATCCATCGCTAGAAACATTGAAGCAATTACCACAAATACAAACTTTAATCAAGTTGAGATCAGTACTCGGAATGTTGATATAAGTGGTACAAATACAGAGTTAGGTGATGAGTTGGCCAGGGAAGTAGAAAGTGAAGTTGGTCAAAGTTCTTGTTATGGAGACGGAAGTCCAACCATTGTTGAGAAAATGCAGAATCAGTTGCTCGCATGGCCACTGGTGTCATCATCATTTGCACCAAGGGATTTGATTGGACAAGTACGACAGCCAGCAAGGAAGAAACCCATGACTGCTGCTGAGAGGCAGCGGCAGTATAGGCAGCGACTTAAAGCTAAACCAGAGAGATGGAAGCAGTACAAAGCAAGAGAATCAGAAAGGAGGAAAAGGACTCAAGAAGCAGCTGCCCTAGAGCAAAGAAAGAAAGCAGTGGATGAGCAGAGGGATGATTCAGACCCAAGCGAAGAGATGAGGAGTAGATTGAATGGATTGGGAGGCCCAATGGGAGGATACCTGCTAAGCACTGACCCTCGTCATGAATTAAAATCAGGTCATATGGGTGAGGGCCTTGTTCATGTGAAGGAAGAAGAAGATTGCTCCCAAGCTAAATATGACATCAATCCAGCCTATGAAAATGGACATGAATGTTTACAGCCTCCACCACTTCTTGATAGGTGCCAGAATGAATTGCCAGTGAGTCCGTCTGGTCCATCATCCATCAAAGGCAGACCCAAGAGACGGAGAAGGAGAAAGAAGGCTCTGACTCCTGCAGAGAGGCAACGGCAATATAGGGCAAGACTCAAAGCAAAAAATTACAAGGAAAAGAAAGGGATGGAGGAAATGCAAATACCCTCTGATGAGGCTGCCAAGGAGCAGCGAAAGGAAGCTGAAACAGGGCAGATGGGTGATCTATGTCCTGAAGGAGATGAAAGTTATAGAATGGATAAACTTGGAGAAACAAGAGAAGAATACTTGATAAAAACGGAACCCCATTTTGATGTGAAATATGAATTGAATTCAGATCAGTATTCAATGAGTGAGCTTAATGCCAGCAACAATTTGGGGAATCCTGAATGCAGCGTACCTGATGGGGTTGACCAAGTTACCTCTCATGTGAAGCATGAAGAACAACCTTGCTTTCCAGCGAAGCCTGATGTTGATCCAGCAAATGAAGAAGGGATTGTACAGAGTGCTCCAAGTAACAGTAAAAATCAGAGTGAACCACTACCAAATCCTTCCCGACCTTCACTTCTTAAAGGCTATTCCAGGAGACGATCAAAGAGGAGGAAAGCTATGACGGGTGCAGAGAGGCAACGGCAATACAGGGAAAGAAAAAGAGCAATGCTTGGAAAGGATGACCAAGAGAAGCTAAAAGTTGCAGAGACATCCAACAGTATTCAAGACTTCAAAATGGCGTCTGAAAACTCTGCTTCCGCAGTGCTTCAAAAAGTAACAAAAAGAATGCAACAATTGTCATCCAAAAGAGAAGAAGTAGCATTAGATCAAAGCGACAAAAAAACAGACACTATTCAGCCCGTAGTTGCAAGACGAAAACTGAACCGCAAAGTTAAAGGTCAACCAAAACCTGAAATTGCCGTGGAGTCAGTGAAGAGAGTAAATAGGACAAGATCCACTGTGGAAAGACGTAAACAACAGGCAGAGTCCGAGCTTGCTTATAAACGAATGAAAGGAAGGGAGAGAATGAGGAAATATCGCCTTAAGCAGAAGCAAAAACTTCAGAGAGCGGTTGGTGAGCCTGGAGACTGCTCCATGCCAAAGATAGTAGCTGTTTGGAGCATGAATCAAGGAACTGATCAAGGTGTGCAAGAAAACATCAACCAGAGTTTTAATGTGCCAGAAACGGGTACCAGGATTGTAGATGAGTTTTCCAAACTAAACCAAGAAGATTATATAATGCAAGTAAACCGAATAGACTCAAGCCATTTTGTTGGGTACCCATCTGGTAGTTCAACATCATGTAAAGACATTTTTTCCAAATTGCCTATTCCAAAGCTTCAGCCAAATCGACGTTGCGAAGAGGCCTCTGAAAGGAGGTTCCGTAGGCTGACAAGTGCAGAGAGACAGAGGAGGTATCGCAAAAGACTTCAACAAGATCCAGAGAAGTGGGCAGCTTATAAACGGAAGGAGTATGAAAGGTATGTGGCAAAAAAGGCAATGGCAGTGAACGAAATGAACGAGACCAGAAAATGTACGTCAAACTTCAAACAGAGCAAAAACCTTCAAGATAATGCTTCGGACAATGCTTTGGGGAAGGTAGGAAGTGGTTATTTTAGGGGAAAACGCCAAGCATCCCTCATATCTGGAAAAAGTGCTATGTTGACAGAAGGAAGGTCAGTGGGACGATGTGCGAAAAGTAGACATACTAAGAGTCCTGAAGAAATTGAAAGAATTAGAAAAGCCAACAGGGAACGTCAGAGGCTTTACAGAGCAAGGAAAACAATGAGACAAAGTATGCAAAGGACAGGTATCCTTGCAGACAGGTCTGGTCTCCCAGTGCCAGCCGACTTAATTGCAACAGATGAAATGGAGAAGTCTCCAATCCTGAGAAAAGAAGCGGAACAATGCAGCGGACATGGAATGTCACAGGACATCGCTGGAAGTGAGTCATACCGTTCAACTCAATACTCAATGTGTAATAATCTCTCTTCTTTATCGGGCATTGGTCCTAGGAACTGTGGAAGGCCCAGATTACCCAGACAAATAATGAATCAACCTCCTGGGAGACCCAACAGAGGAAGACCACAAAGGCTAGTAAGTCTTGAGACAGATTATGGCACTGATGTTGCTCTCGATAACCGACTAGCGTCTTCTCTAGAAAGTGAGGGAGATGGAGAAGTGCTTGTATCAAGTGCAGGAAACCTTCCAATGGTCATCAAGATGCCATCAGTGAATGGTCAAAGATACCCTGGTTTGGAAGAAATACCAGAGGTGATTCCCTGTGATCCCCCAGAAGCTGTCTTTGACTGGGGTAACATAGACCTTGACCACTTTCAGACAACTCCTGAAGAAGAGGTACCTCTAGACAACATAGAGGTGAGAGAACCTGTTGCAGGTGAGGGGGAGGGAGAGTGTGTTTATGGTTCTGCCCGCAGGAAAGCTTTCTTTCCTACAAAGCATGACTCTGCGGACCTCACGCTTAATGCTGCATTGGTTTCTGAGACACTGATTGAGGATCCATAAATGACACACTAATTCTGTTTGACCATTTTCTTGATTTGCACTCCTTGTTGATTTTCACCTCATAGCTGTGGCACAAGATCTCCTTATTACGAATCTGAGGACTTACATTAATTTTTCACATGAATAATTTGGAAATTTGAAAAAACTAGGAATTCAAATAATCATATACAAGAACTTTTCACTTTTGCAATATTAATTTTCAACATCGTGTAACTCCAGGTGATGGGCTGCTTCCCCAGACTTTGCAAAATTGCCAATTTTCCTTTCATGTGAATTGAATGAATGCGTGATTTGATATTCCATATTCTTGCATGACTTTGCAAATACTTACCTAGAACTGCCTTTGTACAATTTTGTGTCAAATTTTCATGTTAGTAATATTTGGATGATATGAACAGTCCATATTTATATACAACCTCTGCAATTAATTACAGTACTTGACACAGTATGTAGATACATGTACAGACTTCACTGCATTTAAAAAAAATATTTTGGGGGCTAGGATATATACATGAAACTCGCAGTAAAATCTTAGTATTATTTCCTTTTAAACATTAAATTGCTTCTTTAGATATGACTAGAATCTTGTAGAAAAGAACAAAAACAATACCATGAAAATAGTTTGGACTAGGGAGTTTATCCTATTTATAGCATTTTTTTCGACAGAAACCTAGCTGTTGTAATTTGACGGAAGCGTGGAGCAAATACTCCCTATTGCTATGGCAAGTAAAATCAGACAAGAATAAGTATTGCTGGTTGGTGGAATAGATCATAGATTTCATTTCCACTATTTTTTTTCAGATTTTATACAGATAAAGTTTTAAAAACAAAAAAGGCAGTTTTTCTTATCATTGCTCATTTTTTTAACAAGACAGATAAACTATTAATCTGCAA
Organism: Lytechinus variegatus; assembly: GCF_018143015.1. Lineage (NCBI taxonomy): Eukaryota > Metazoa > Echinodermata > Echinoidea > Temnopleuroida > Toxopneustidae > Lytechinus > Lytechinus variegatus. The sequence continues at coordinate 4,191,389 of NC_054749.1, forward strand.
AGCGTTTTATGAAGGGACTTGTCAGATATTTTATTTAACAGTTACCATAGTAACAGTGCCTCTCAGCCAATGAGAATCAAGGAAAGTTGTTAGATCTGACAAAATGTTGGATGAAAAATGTCGAATGACTTTGGATGGATGATGACATTGACAGAGAATTGAAATGTCTGTCAGGTTATGACAATGTCTGTGTGATAATGGCAATGGCTGTCTCATGATGAAAATATCAGATAATGAAAATGTCTGTCAGATAATAGCAAGGTCTGGCAGATAATGACGTTTGCTGTCACATGAATTGCAACATCTGTCGGATGATGAAAATATCCGTCAGATAATATCAATTTATGTCAGCTAATGTCTTTCCGGACTTAAAAAAACAGCACAGAATGTTTATTTTTGAGAAAAATGGGAGGAAAAAATAAAATACTCCTTGATCATATGCAGGAATGCTATAGGTCTCCTTTTGATTGTTTTCATGACATATGACATATTTTTAAATATCCCTTTGATCCTGTCCATTAACATTTGAACGGAAAATGGCAGTGAAATAAAAGAGGGTGGTATATCTTACAGTGTATGAAAAAAATAATAATAATAAGTTTGTGAATTATGGGTTCAAATCTAAGCCATAGGTCATTCACAAAGGTGGTTTTGAAAACCTTGGGTTGAACCCATGGTTTATGCAGATTTCTTGTTTCTATTACACTTATTTACCGTGTAGATTTTTTTTTAAAGTTCAATGCTGATGTGCGTTTTTGTCACAGTGAGATAAATTGATGCCTGATGCCATGGTTAAGCACAGTATTTTATTCATGAGTCCACCGTTTTGAAGAGTGGGCTCATTAATTCAAAACAGTAGACTCATGAATAAAATAGCTTACATAACCATGATAACAGGCGTCAATTTGGCGCACTGTGACAAAAGCGTGCATCAGCATTGGACATTTTTTTTAGTATATGTAGTAAGTAAGCGTTATTTATAAGTCTGCATAAATCATGGGTTGAAACGATGGTTTTTAAAACCACCTTTTGTGAATTTGGGCCATAGTGTTGATTTCATTAAGAAAGAAAGTTTATTGAATTGTTCTGCACTCAACATTACCTAAATGAATTGGATCATTGGGTACCAAGGAAGCTTAGTATCCTGAGTGCTATGAGTTCTGGAAGCAGCAGATCGAGCTTCAGAAAGGGTTGGGATAATACCACGAATAGGAATAGATTATTTCTTGAGAGACAGTGCTGCATTCATATCTGCGCCTATTTCTTTGTTCAATTAACAGATATTGTACCATTTCATCTCTTCGCTTATAATTGTTAGAAACCAAACAGTAAACATTTTTCTCTGCAATACTACATTAATTTGATGAAACCAAATTTTTGTGACCTTTCCAGTAAGTCATTGAAATTTTTATTTTGTTTACTTTTTCTTTGTATATATTTTCTTTGATATTGGTATATCGTTGGAAAAAACTATCATGGCAACCTCAAATTTCAAGTCGTGTGCAATTAGAAGTTTCATAAATTTTTCTTTTCACTCTTTTCGCAAGTTATCACCATTTTTACTTCCACTTTTTAAAACATGATCTACAATTGCTGGCTAGATTAAAATGTATTTAATACATTTGACAGTAAATTTATGATCGCTCTGAAAGTAAGAAGATCTATGTATCTTTAAATTTGATCCAAATTGAGATACAGTGAATTAGTGAATCATTATTTTTCAAGCTCTATGTACATGTACATTTGTATGTTACCTGCATTAATACTTTGATATCTGCACTGAAGATTAACATTCCGGGAATACATATATTTTTCAGAAAAAGTCAATAGATGAGAGCCTTGCATGTACATTATAATAAAATCAAATTGCTAGTGCAAACTCATTTGTAAATTTAAAGGTTGTATATACATGTATAACCAGGGGTTGTAGCATTTTATGATTGTACTATTTATAACATTTGTTATTTAAAGAAATGCTAAACAGTTGTTTTGAATGCAAATAAGAATTTTAATGTTTCATCATCATTTATGACATTTTATTGATAACATTTACATACTAAATGTTTTTCTCAAAGGTTATGCAAGCCCACTTGAACTAAAGCTTGAATGGAATGAAAAGAGAAAATAAAACAAGCATAATAGTGATAATTTCATCAAAATCAGGTAAAAACCAACAAGAAATTTTGTATAAAAAATGCATGGGTGATAGTCAATGGTGCAACATGTTCACTATTTTCTTTTATACAGTACTGTTATAGTATCAAATATTTGCTTATATAGCTGTCATGATAAAATATTGTTAATGGTGAGTTGATATGTTCAAGAAGAGACAAAATTGCATTATTTGAGAAACAATTTAGAAATGTTTGATACCTGCAGTTTCAATAATTAAATACCAACAAAAAAAATCATTTGCATGTGATGCACATATCACTATTTTACGAAAATAAGCAAAAACTTGCGTATTTCACATCCAAGTTTTATTTGATTTTGTTTTGTTTGTTTGGTTTTTCTCTGTCTGTTAAAGTCGTATTTTTGGGTTGAGTGGACTTGAACGTTCAAACAAAATGTTTTTTTATTCCCTTTTTTTAATTTGTTAGGTCTTATTCAAGAGGTATGACCACAGGTACAACTACATTGTTTAAAACTTTGCAATAAATCAATTTCAAATCCTAGTGATCCTAATCATGAGCTTTTGATTGGTAGGTTTTTTTTTTATAATTATTAGTGTAATCATGATCTTCATTCTAGGGATACTATATTTCACCATTAAGGACTGTACAAACATTATGATCTTTGATATGTTATCCTATGTGCCCTACAAGTACCTTATGCGTTGACACCATCGTGCTCCATATTATAGGATGAAGCCATGACCTTGCATGCATCTGTGATCCACAGCTGGCATATTTCTGACAATGCCATTCATGCATATTCCTATATCCTCTGAGAGAGGGCGCTATAAGATAATGACATCACATGCATTTATCTTGTGTAGGGTAACCCCTAATCTTAATCTATGTTCTTGGTTACATTGAATCCCAGTTATGAATGATCAAATACAGTCAAACCTGTGTTAGTGGCCACCTGTCTATAGTGGCCACCTGCCTATAGTGACCGCTAAAACCGATTCCCATGGAGGCAGAGTGTGTGTATAAGAACATGTCTATAGCAGCCACTGTCTATAAAGGCCACATTTTGTGTTTCCCTTGGGTGGTCACTATAGACAGGTTTCACTGTATAACAAAAACTTATTTGTTAGTTGAAATGATTTTATTCAATAGGGTATAAACATGTACATTGTATATCTGATATTTTGGGATATAAACTATGAATTTGATAAGGTTCATACATATACAGTGTAAAACTGTCAAAAAGTGTCAGTGTTTGGAGAACATCTCTTATTGAATTGGCCTTTCCCATCTTTTTTTTGTCAAGGATTTACAACAGTTTCACAGTTAATTTTTTATTTGTGTTCATTCATATTTCCAATACTTCTCCATACATCAATAATATCTTCTATTGATTTTCATGTAAGTTCTGTGTTGATACTGATGCCCATATCTTTTACTCTTCACTATAACCCGGGACTATAACCTCTATATTAGATATTAAAATTTATATTGGTGGTATTTATATATTTTTATTTCAATTCCAATTTTTTTTGGTGGCTGATTCCTCGGTCCATTATTAGTTTGAATCAATTTCATTTCATTGTAGTTTAAAATATAGCTATTATTTTTATTATGGTTAAATTCTAAAAAAAAATGATGCCATTACTTGCTTTGCCTTTGGACAGTTATTAAGAATGATTAAATATTTGACAGTAAAATTACATTTTTGTATGTTTTATTTAATTTGTTCATTACTTTCTGTGGACAGGAAATTCTAAAGGCCTATATGAAGTTGAATAAAAATGTTAATCCATGCTGTAAATGTATGCTACTCTATCATATGTATTTGAAATCATCCTGATCTTGGTAGATGAAATGTCTTCTTTTTTTTTTAACTTTTATTTTTTAAAGCCACTGCCACCCCACACCAATGTGATTTTTAAAGATTTAGAAAACATCAAATCATTGCAACACTGCAAATTCCTTCAAAATCTGATGTCAAATATCATGTGGAGCGTTGTGGCCCAGTGGATTAGTCTTCTGACTTTAAAACAGAGGGTCGTGGGTTCGAATCCAAGCCATGGCGTTAATTTTCTTCAGCAAGAAGTTTATCCACATTGTGCTGCACTCGACCCAGGTGAGGTGAATGGGTACCCAGCAGGATTAATTCCTTGAATGCATGAGCGCTGAAAGGCAGCTCGAGCTAAAGCCAGGGTAATAATAATAATAACGCGCCTTGGAATAGAATATTTCTAGATAGATGGCGCTATATAAATGCCTAGTAATAATATTTAAATCATCTGATTTATCGTAGTTCTGCAAAATGGTTATAAACATCCATTAGTGTTATGTGAATTATGAGAGCTGATGATGTACCACACTCATTTCTTTCTTTTTTTTACCATGTATTATACTCTTTAAATCATGAAACATTTCAATTTTTGTAGATTTGATATTGGTAACGATGAAAAAAAATCTTTAAATATAGAGTCATAGAAAGTGCAATAATCATGGTTTCACATGTTAAAGAAAGAGTCAAGATATGTTTACGTCACTGGAGGGCAAATATTGATTTTTTCATATTTTCATATAAAACACAAAAGAAAGGTGAGTTTGTGACACAATAGGCTCCCTTATTTCCATAGTGCGTATGTTGTGCATAAATATAACTATTTTGTGAATCTGAGCAAATCATTAGAATGCCAAAACGTCTGTATTTTACATCTGATTTTATGACACTTTTTTTATGATAATCCATTATGTTTTCTTAAATTCACTTTTTTCTTAAATTGATTTAATATAGTGGTGAATTTGCTTTATGATTTTTCTGAGTCGATTCTACTATAAATTTAATTAAACATGCCAGATGTCCTGTAATGAAAGTATATTCAGTTAATCTTGTAATGAATTTTAACCCTTTGGCCCGTATTCTGAAGTCAGGTTTAACTTAGACCATGGTCTAACTCTGTGCTAAAATTATGGGAAGCCAAAAGTGTCAAAATTTGTATTGCATTGTATGTTTCATGTTTACTCTGCTCTTTCCTGGTTCTTTGATTATGAAGACAATTATCTATTCATAATTCCTAGACAATTGAGCATGATTTGAGAGTCAAATGAGCCAAAATATTATCTCTACTGTAAGTGATTTGGTTCACAATTGGCTTTCCATACTCAAACCACAACTTTAAACCTGAGTTTAAATTAAACCTGACTTCAGAATACAGGCCTTTGAGTACATGGTTTACCCTAGATGTATGATTAATATTAATCTTAAGATCAATTTTATCTGGTATTTTTTAAAGGTCACTGTTCTACAATTTTTTTTCCATTCAAGACCTACATGCCATGATGATCAGTATATTATATACCTATGGGGATACTGCAAGCAATTGTAATCGATTAAAATAACTTACAACCAAAATAAGTCTTAATTATGTCTTACAATTAAGCCAAATTTTGCAATTGATACATATATTTGAAATGAAATGCAGTTTAGTGTCTAGCTCCACCCTTTAAGCCAAAGTTTTCTTTGTACATTTTTACCACTTTGAAACTTCATTCAAATCTCATGCTTTTCACTATTGTGACCAGAGGGATGTTATCTGATGTAAGGGTTTGTAATTTGTTAAAATTCTATGAATTGTCATAGTTTTGCTCTATATGTCTGTATTTCTGTATATATATTCTTTTAATCTTCACCTCATTTACACTGTTCATTATTCACAACTCAATATCATGTAAAGAAATTGTTTCATCAGTAATTTGTTCTTACGGTTTTGTATTTATTTTATTATTCTGATCTAAATAGTTTTAAGGCAGTCAACACTCAAGTGGGTGCGCAAGTGACATTTATGGTGATGCTGACTCATACTAAAATGTAATTGAAATTACACACAAACTATCACTCGATTGGATTTGTTGACTCGTGTTATCTTTTATTGTGTGCTTGATTGATACGCAGGCAGTGTTTGTGAAACCAGGGCTCATTTCACACGCAAAACTTATTGCTGGAGAATAGTCTACCGGCACAGACCCATTATTTTTACATCTCGTCCATAATGCATATACTAGTAGTCTGAAGTAGGAAGACTAGATTCACTCATGTAATGTGGCTTCATACCCTGTGTTGGATTTTCCTCAAAACCTTCAGCAGTATTGTTGTTTTTTGTCATTTTTCTTACTTTTACAGCAAAATTTTTGTCAGGGTGAACTTTCCCTTTAAAGGGGTACTCCAGGTTGAAAATATGTATATCTAAATATAGTAAAATTCAAAAGAACAAAATTCTGAAAATTTCAACAAAATCGAACCAAAAATAATCGAAGTTTATCGAATTTCAAAGTGAAGCATTATTTTGTGAATATAGTTAAATGCACTTCATCATGAATATTCATTAGGTTGGCTGATGATGTCACATCCCCACTTTCCTTTTTCTTATGTTATTGCATGAAATCATAATTGTTTCATTTTTTTCATACATGTGTGAATAATGTGTTTCCTCTAAATCACTTAATCAGTTGTCAATCCAATTTTTTCGGTTCTTGGTAGAAAAAAATTGAATAAACCTAACTTCATATAATAGAATGCAAAAGAACAAGTGGGGTTATGACATCATCAACTTGCTTGTTGAATATTTATAAAGACATGCCTAGAACTGTTTCACCGGAATAATGCAAATCTTTAAAATGCCATAACTTTGTTATTCGTTGTCCGATTTTATCTCATTTTCAGTGTTTTGTATGTCTGATTTTTCTTTATCTGTTTGAATCATATTATTTTCAGCCCGGATCATCCCTTTAATGATGTAACCGTGAAAATCCCTTTTCCCTCATGGCGCAGTCATGTGTATCTATTTTTCTGTGTAAATCCAAAAGGGTCTGAATTACGTAGCCTAAAGTCCTTGCTAATGACTTGTGTACAAAAGGCCCTTAAAGTAAAAACGAGTTGTATTTGTTCTAGTCTTGTGAGAAGACCCACTTGTCGATCAACGTTTCAATCAGGGTCTGTGCTTGCAGACTATGTAGTGCCTGCCTGCCAAACTAGGGTTGGTTTCACAAAAATCTGCGTAATATTATGCCCCTATCCCCTATTCATGTATTTTAATTGATTTTCAGATCTGGGTCCTTTTGATGAGCACTTGTTTATACACAATTACGAGTTTACTATCATCCAATCAAATTGTGAATGTTATTCTAACCAATTTCATGAAACGGGCCCAGTTATTACTAGGACCCCGTAGCATAAAACTTCCCATTCTGCACTTTGACATCCAATGGGATCTTTCATGGAATCCTTGATTTTGATTGGCTGATGAGCATTGATACCATATTAGTTACCATTGGATATGGCAAAGTTACCGGCGTAGTAGCGTTTATGCAACGTGACCCAGGTTTGTGAAGAGTGCGCAGGAAACGTGTGACATGTCTACGTGATTGAGCCTCATTAATCAATAATAGATACTGATAATTAGACTCTTTGTAACAAGATCGGTATGATAAAGATATATCGAGCTCAGGGTTACAACTGAAGTCATAATTAGAGTTTGTTATAATGAGGTTTTTGGTGTTATTGTCTGACGAGAGTGAGTGAGGTGATTTTATATCTGATTTACGGGTTAAAAGAGAGAATTACCAAAAATATGTTCAGCCCCACCCCACTTTAAAATTCACATTCGGGGCCCTTGTATAGCACAAGAAGGGAAAGTTAAATGTAAATTATGTATATAATTACAAGGGGGTGATGGGTAGAGAGAATGGAGATTTTAGCTGAGTGAGAGAGGCGCCCCGGGGGGGGGGGGCAGTCAAATGTATTGCTGTACACATGCGTGACCAAATTATTTTTAAACACCCCCTTAACGAGGTTTTCTGTGTGCAAAATAACCCCTAAACAAGTTTTCGCGGGATTTATTTACACATTTCGGCCCCTAAACAAGTCGCCAGAATATGACCCCGGGGAAAAAGCTTGGGGGAAAACAAACCCTAAACACATTGGCTAGTCTTAAAAAAAAGCTTTGGAAAATAAAAAAAAAATACCCTAAATGCGTTTGACCCCATGATTGACCAGTCTTTCAAAACCAACCCTTTCCTTGAAAATCGGTGTTTTTGATACCCTGAATGAGTTTATGCTCAACCCTCGTCCAAAACTGAAAAAAAAAACTTTAAACGTGTTTAAGGGGGGGGGGGGACTATGCACATGTGATCGGCCTATTTTATTGGTGACGGAGTGGTAAAGAGGGAATTGGATGGAGAGACTATAGTGACCAGTAGAGAAAGTGAGAGGGGAGGGGGTGGGTTAATGGGGGAGCAAAGCACGGATTGTGAGGTTTCGAGAGAGGGGATCGAATATAAGCGATTTTACATGATATGGTTTTTAGTGGTGCGAGGTGGATGGAGGAGAGAGATGCAGCTATCACATTGCAGTGACTATAGGAGAGAAACTGAAAGAGTGATGGGGGGGGGGGCTCGTGGAAGAATCGGAAGGTTTTAAAAAGAGAGAAAGCTGTCATGGATGAAGATGGTGAAGGCATAAAAATAAGTGACAATCTCCATTTATTTACTACTTTAATTTTTTTATACTTTACTCAGTATAATAACCCTTTCAAGTAGTTTTGGGGTCGTGCGCATAGGCGGCGGGGGGGGGGGACGTGTCACCCTCTAAATTTGAGGAGGGGGGACGGTCCCCCCCTAAATTTGTCGTTGACCTTTTTTTTTTTTTTTTTGCTTGTCAATTTATTTTCCTACGTCCCCCCTAAAATTTTTGGGTTGAGAACCTTTTTTTTTTTTTGCTTGTCAAAAAATTTCGGCTTGTCCCCTCCTAAAATTTTTGGCTTCCGCCGCCAATGGTCGTGCGTAGCGACGGCGCTGATCTATAGAGTTCTCTCCAATTTATATATATATATTCATCTTTCCCCCTCCCTCTAATTTTATTCACTTTTCTTCCATTTTTCTTCTTGTTTCTTAGTCCCTCCTCCCTTATTTTCTCCTCCCCCCTTTTTCATTTTTTTTTGTTATGTGCGCCGCCAATATAGAGGGGGCCGGTGGTCGCTAGTCCGACCCGCTCTTCCTGTATTAGCATATGCGAAAGACCCCTTCATGCATCTTGCTCATGGATACAAAGAAAAAATGCGGAAGGGTATTTTCATTAGCAAAATACGAAGGCTTTCAGAAATGTGATGTACATTCCGACATTAATTTGCAGAATGTTTGCTTCCAAAAACGTCAATGGTTCCCAAACTCCAAAGTTTCATAAAAGAAGCGAGAATTCGTTATGGAAATATATTTCCCACCACAGCACTCGCGTCCTTTGGCAAGGCGTTTATCTACTTTTTCCACTCTCGACCCAGGTGTAGTGAATGGGTACCCGGTAGCACATTATTATTATTATTTATTTTATTATTATTATTAATAATATATATATTTTGGAAATATATATCCCTTATTGACTAAACACAGTTTTGCCAGTGTGTTCACATAGTTGATTATGTGTAAATTGTGTGTTAACAATGGGGTCACAGTTTGGGACTTCAGATCACATAGTGAACCACATAATTACCCATATAGTTGGGTAACACAGTGTTGCCACAGTGTGTTCACATAGTTGACTATTGTGTGTTAACTATGTGGTCACAGTGTGGGTCTTCAGATCACATAGTGATCCACAGAATTACCCACATGGCTGGTATTCCGAACACAGAGCGGCACACAAATACCACAGTGTGGTATGTATTGAACTATGTGTAAACCATGTGTTCACAGTGTGTTCTCATAGTTGACCGTTGCAATTGTGTGTTAGCCATGTGGTCACAGTGCTGTTCTCATAGTTGACCGTTGCAATTGTGTGTTAGCCATGTGGTCACAGTGCTGTGATACGTGATAGTGTGGGACTTTAGATCACATTGTTAACCACATAATTACTCAAGTACATAGTTGGCATTCCGGACAGAGAGTGGCACATATATACTACAGTGTTGTGTGCAAAGAACTATGTGTAAATCCTATTTTCAGAGCGTTGATATAGTCTAAAATTTAAGTTTATGTGGGTTTCCACATATTTTCCACATAGTTGGTATCCCGGTTGGTATATTGAACGCAGTATGGTATATTTTGAACAAATGTGTACACCCTGGGCACCCTGTATTCATAATGTTGTCACACTGTGAGAATGTAGATCATTTATTTACCACATATCATCCCCATAAACTCGGCATACTGATTACACAGTGATTCGTGTGCTTATAACATAGTAATGCTGAACTATGTTTAAACCTTTCATGTGTCCATAGTGTTGTCACACTGTGGGGTTTCAGATCATTCATTCATTTACGACATCATCATGATGTCAATACGACGTCATTTAATTGCCAATCTACTGGACGAGTAAATTTGCATCGACACTTATGAAGTGATTGATTTGGTTTATTAGTACCAACCCCACACAACTCGCTCAAATCGGACCCTAAACACGTAGCGTTGGGGCAAACACAGGGGCGGCAGAGCGAATTTGAAAGTGGGGGAGGGGCAAAGGGAAAAAAGGCACATTTTTTTCGAAAGGGACACTATTTTAAAACAAAGACTAAAAATTACTTATTTAGAGCGGTGTAATAAGCCACAAATTTTGAGGCGGCTAGATGTGTCATATCACGTAAATTTATATTTTGACATTTTTATAACTAAAATCCAATTTTGTTATATAGATTTTGACATAATATTATATTTCACCCATCACTCTTTCTTTTTCTTTCCTTCTTTATTTTTCGCGTGAAAAATTGGGTGGGGAGGGTGCAAGAGGCCCCCCCCCCCTGTACGCCACTGCTTATCTACCCCACTCACATGACTCATGAAACTTAAGGCACGTTGATTATTTGTTTTCCCTCTTAAGTAGTAACATATAAAAATTAGAATATTGTTTTTCTTGTTCTAAAAGAGCTCGTTAAAACGGGTGTTTCTCAGGTTAAAGGGGTACAGTGCACATTCGTGAGGGGCATTTTTATTGGGTAAAAAAAAGGTGCCTATTAGAAGGCAAAAGGGTACTTGCTAACGGTATAAGACTGGTCAGGCAAGAAAAGGGCACAGAACACGTTTGTTAGGGGCGCTTTTCTTGGGCACTGATTCGAAAAAGGGCACTTACAAGAAAACGGGTCCATCTCAGGTAAGGGCACAGTACACATTCGTGTGGGGCATTTTTCTTGCGTAAAACTGGCACTTTTTCAGTCAAAAGGGGGGGCACTGTGCCCCCCCCCCGTGATCGCCGCCCCTGGGTAAACAGAACATCCTTCATAAAGTATTTAAGTCTTTTTATACCCTCGCAAATTGGACCGTAAACACGTAGTTTTCCTAATGAAAAATATACCATATTTTCATCATTTTAGTGTTTTAACACCCTTATTACGTTACGTTATTACGTCTGAAAAGGCCCTTAGACCATTAGTATTCTGGGGGGGGGGGGCTTCGGGCCCGGACCCTAAAGCGCTCACCCCTCCCCTCCCTCCATCCACGCCTGAATCGTTCACGACATACATTTTGAAATCCCTTAAACACTAAAAAAAATCTCACTTGATGATTACAATATCGCTGTTATAGGCCTACCTTAATTCTAAATAATAGCACTATTATTACTTTCATTAGTACCTCGCTGTGTATCTCGCTAATATGCATACAGTTTATTTCAATATCATCAACTCGTATAGGGAATCGAATAGAAGGTCAAAAAAGGTTCGATCAATATATCAATGCTTTCACCACTGGTGAAATTACTCCCATTTTCACTTTTCAATACACCATCGAAATAAGACCTTGAGTACGTACAATACTGCTTTATTATAGACAGGCAAGATTTCGAGATTTAATCATTTGAAGAACAGGTACGTGTAAGTATAGGTTTAAGAATATCGTTTTTGTTTATATTTATATTTCGTGAAGAACAAAATGGAAATGTCAGTTTAATAGTTGGATCCATTCATTAATCGACATTTGATTCTCATCAAATTCGATTATTTATACACTTATTATTTTTTTTAATTCAATTCAATTTGAATTTATTTAATTTTCAACAGAACAAAGTTAAGTGGTCGAAATGATTACAATGAACTTATACAGACAATATAAATTGAGGCAAGTACAATATATGATGTTTTTCTATAACTTAAACATAAGAGAGTATTAAATATAAGCAAAATATCATAAATATCATAAATTCTAAGAAAATGGAGGGATCCCCTAAATTCTTAAAGCAGCGCTTTTATTGTGTGGACCCCTCTAAATAATTATTGTAGAATAATTATTTTACCCTGCGAAGAGTCGGTTCATTTCAATTCATTTGAGAAAAAAATAACTTGTTACACTGAGTCGATGCGTTTATTACCGGATGATAAAAACACGCCACTAAATACTAAAATGTATAGGCCTATGTATATATATTTTTTTAATTCCACATGTTGATCATTATTGTCAAATGGTAGGTTATTTAATCTCTTCCAAAAATCTAGTTCTTATATACCATCAGATAGTAGCGCAAAATCCCCTCTCCAACCTGATTTTGCACATCATGCCATTGCGTGCCCCACCCCCTCCACATTCATCCATGCATTATAGACGTAATGGCTTTCCAGGGGGGCGTTCTCATCAATATTTTCATCTGAAAAGTTGTCAGATCTGACATCTTTCCATGATTTTGATTGGCTGCGAGACACTGTTCCTATGGTAACTGTCGGATAAAATGGGACTTGTCGGATAAAACGTCCGACAAGTCCTTTCATGAAACGCTCCCCAGAACTCCTGATCATCAGTCTGTCCCCTCAGGAATGCGAGAACCAAGACCATTCCACGTCCAGTTAAAAATAGACACTCGTTTTGCATCGATTTGTGTATTAAAGAATATATATATGTACCAATTCATAAACTATTCTACAGGTTAAACCTAATACCCATGGTCTAAAGTGTGGCATATGTTTGGGGATGTATAGTTCTCACCATGTAACGATATCAGAATAATGCTGGAAATCATTTTTTAGAGAATATAATTATATACATGTAAATATATCCCGAAGAACAGTGTCACAAGAAAAGTTTCAAAGCGATACATTTTTCTTTTTTCCGAACAAAAATGTCCGTTAATTTGTTTCATAATCCCGGGTGATACAAGATACCATAATGAAGTCCCAAATGCGTCGTTACGTTCGAATAAAACTATATGAGTATATAGGGTATATGCTTGCAATATTCTTTTATAATCATTGATACTACTTTTTACACCTACAAGAAACCATCTGCCGTAATGAAGTCCTAAATGCATCGTTGATCAGGGAATAGACGAACACGTTGACGATGTGGTTGGTGAGACGGAGAGCGGTGAGGATGTCGAAGGTCGTATCAAGAACTCGACTTCGATCGAGTGTGATAATGATGTTCTTCGGGAGGACACTGTAGACAATCTGGGGCATCCATGTAACGAAGAAATAGACAGTGATGACGAGCAACATCCGCGTTGTCTTCCGACCCATGTCCGACTCCTTCGACTTCGAAACGCGTGGACGATTCGGACGTTGACGACGGCAACAAAGGCGGTTGATGAATGAAGATGAATTGTCATTTTCGGGTGTGAGAATGGCTGCTTGAGTGCTGTCATCAGGTTCAGGGTTGTTTCTCTGTTAATAAGACATCAAGGGTTGGGAAGATAAGATCATTACTGCATTGAAACTGTGTAGGTTGGTTCGACAAGGTTCTTTTCTACCGCCATTCTTATTCTAAGTTCGACGTTCTCCAAAAATGTAATGATTAATTCATTGATTATTAATTAGAATAACTGATAAAAAAGGGAATATAATGCTTTTTACACAAGCGGGCAGTCTTCCTTTACAGCTGGAAGGAGAAATCAAACAATAATAATAATAATAATAATGATAATAATTATAAAAATATAAATAATAGCCAATTTTTATACAGTGCGTCCCAGAAAAAAAGAAACCGAGATTTAGTGATGATTTATCATAACTTAATCATAAATAAAATAGACAAATGACCTACCATTTTAAAGCGTAGAATCTCTTCTTTCATCTGAAATTACTTACATTATTCCTCATTGACGCATGAGTGAGCAAAAACAATTCAAAGAAAGGATGCCAAAAACTCATTTGGCGGGGGTATCTAAATTTCAAAAAGTCACATGACTAAAACGTTCAATATCTGCTTTTTTAGTTGATACCTTAATCACAAAAAATGGTCAAAAAGTAAAAAAGTTATGAACCCTCGAAACAATGCTTGTATTTCCATAATTTCATAAATAAACGTGTTTTCACCAGTTTCCCACAGAAGCTATCGCACGGTAACAAAAGAGATAATGCATGGCTGATCGTCAACAAAACGGAGCGTCGAGTGAGTTTGAACGCTTGCTGTAAAACCTATTCATTTTATGAAATTATTGAAATTCAAGACTTATTTCAAATAACTTTGTTATTCCTTGACTATTTTCTGTAACTGAGGTATAAAATTAAAGAGCAGATATTGAACTTTTGAAAAATGTGGTTTCTTTTTAAAACCAAGATACGGCCCGCCAAGTGACTTTTTGGAATCCCCTTTTCAAATTGTTTTTGCTCACTCATGCGTGAATGAGAAATAATGTAAGTAATTCCAGATGAAAGAGGAGATTCTAAGCTTTAAAATGGTTGGTCATTTGTACATTGTATTTGTGATCAAGTTATGACAAATCATCGATAAATCTCGGTTTCGTTTTTTGTGGGGCGCACTGTATAGCGCTTTTCCCAGAATGGCCCAAAGTGCTTAACAGCATATTATTTCCCCAGTCATTGGATTCATTTCAATCCTGCACGAAAAGTGCACGACCTCCACTCCCTGGGGATCATTTCTTGCATTTATCGCAGTCTCATAATGGCGCTGGCAAATTCAAACATAAAATATCTTTCGCATCCTACCGGGTACCCATTTAACACCTGGGTCCACTCGAGAGTGGCAAAGTGTGGATTAACGTCTTGCCAAAGGACGCTAAACCGCGGTGGGATTCGAACACACGACCCTCTGTTTACAAGGCGAGAGTCAGAACCACTACACCACGGCTCTTCCATAATAGATTGAACTCATAAGAATTTATAATTCGGAAGTTATGATTTCAATCTATGTTCTGACAACCAATCAAAATGAACAATTGATGATCAATTTGCTTTATGCCGTTCTCTGACAATGGTTATTCTTTTCAACAATGTTTAATATTGAGCATTGGAGCGGAGCATCGGTGACGAAACCACATATTTCTCAGCTGTCGCCTCCAAACTTCGACAATCTCCGAAAATAAAGTTGAGAAATTTATCTTTTCAATCAATACATGAAATATTATCATGAGTGTGAGATATTACATAATCTTGTCCGCAGAAATTTGTTAGATAGATTCATTTGACCTTTTAAATTAGATTTTAAATTTGAATTTAAAAGGTTAATTCAACTCGAGTTTGAAAACATTTCGAATTTTAGCCTGAATTTAAAAAAAATATACAAACTTTAAGCATTTCAAGCCACAGCTACAATTGCAACATTTTGCAGGTTGTCGGTTACCAACAAAAAATAAACTTGAGTTGATTTACCTTTGGTGGTGGCGATCTGGTATTCGACAGCGTCAACGGTTGAAAAGATTGAATAGAAGAGTTGGTTACGTTGTCATGGTGATTGTCGTCTGGTTTTATTGATGCGATATCAGTTGATATATTCTCGACAATGGGACTCTTGCTGTTTATCTTGACGATGGAGTTTGGAGTATCAGTGGATATGCTCTTCTCGTCTTTGCAATTGCTTGGTTGAATCGTAGCGATGGGTACCTCGTTGCCAACGAGTTTATTGTGAATCTTTACTCTCTTCTGGAGGAAAGCATAGATGATCACATACATGATCGAACTCGTCATCAACGACAGCGCAAATAGGAGCACGAATATGATCGACATCGTCAATGTCGCCGAATACGAGATCGTCTGGATACATTTATCATCTCCAGCTCCTGGGCGAACAACCTGGAATACCGTCCCGGGTATGTTGATGCCGATGCCGAGGCAGACGACGACCAACGACGTCAAAACCGAAGACCGCTTCGTGAGGCGACGTCGTAAAGGGCGACACACCGCCAGGTACCGGTCGACGCTGATGACCGTTGTGAAGAACAACGACGTGAAGGCGCTCGATGTTTCGGCGAGGTAGGCGAAGCGGCAAAGGCCAGTCGTCACCAACGAGTAAAAAGTACAGCGCACGATGAAAGCAGGGGTGAAAGCGCAAGCGAGGAAGTCGACGATGCCCTGGCCGATGATCAGCACGTCCGTGCTCGTCTTCCGTTTCTTCCTGCCGTATATTGCCAGGATAATGGCATTGCCCGGTATCCCGATCACGATGACAAGAACGTAATAAGTCATAAAAATAGCGATATTATTGTTGATGCCGTCGCCGTCTTCCGGTCTGTCCGAATCACCTCTATTATCGTTAGAAAATGTATCGTTCATAGGAGGAGACATATTTCGTCGCATTGTCACTGATATGAAATAAGTATATCACAGCATGATATCAAACTTTGTTCTAAAGCAGCAGAACATACAGCAACATCTCCATCAAAGATGAAGCTCGATCATAATTACATACAAATAAAAAAATCAAGAGTCGCGTAATTTTAATCAACAGCAGCTTTGGAGCATGTAAATCCACGCCCTCATCCGCTGTCCGTGCCGACAATAGGTAAAAATTCATATCACAAGATTATCTGCCGTTATATCACATATCCTATGGAGAATCATCAATTGACAGCTCAAACTCGAAATTATGAAGACCTTTCAAATAATCCACAGAGACAAATTGGGAGGAGATGAAAAGTAAAAGAGAAATCATTCCACTGAGTCAACAAGTTCATATCTAAGGCAGTTTTCGCGTCACTTCGTTGGGATGGCTAATGGTCGATTTTCTTTCAACGTCGGTGAACTCGTCAAGCTATATAATATAGTCTTGGTTCTTTTTATTAAAGATGCTTCCAAGTGATTACAACAGATCGAAATCGCGCGAAATTGGCTTTCGGTGACGGTGGTAATTTGGCTTGTCCGCACTCCCCTCGCTTCGTTACGTTTTGAATGAAAAAGATAAATGAATCCATTATACGTTATAGGAATACATGGGTCTCCTCCTGAGCATATTAGCTTTTCGGTTCTGTAATAAAGCACACTCGGTGATGATGGTTTTCGCAAAGTTTTGAATCATCTCATGCCTATTTCACACCAACGAAATTATCTCCTAACCGATTGACGATATGCCATTCGAAAGAACGTAATAGCGTTGATCGGTCATGATTTGGTTTTGTCGGTGTGAATGGGCATTAGGTATATACACTTCAATGCATCACCTTGAGACCACTTTACTTTGCTATATATATAAAACAGCTAGGTATATAGCTTGGGGCCAGCCACCGTCTTTTAGGGGAGGTTCATTCCGGCGGGGAGGGGGTGGGTCGCATTATGATGGCACAAGACGGTGGGATATGTAGGGTAGAGATGACGTGTGGGTGGGGTAGTAAGCCTTGCCCAATTAGCAAGCCCTCTCTCTCTCCCTCTCCCCCTCTCTCTCTCTCTCTCATAAGTCTCCCCATCTTCCTTCCTGCCTCTGTCCATACGATCATCCCTCCCTTCCCCCTCTGTGAGTGTGTGTGTGGGCGTGTGTGTGCAGGTTGATGTACCCCTCTCTAAATAACACACTGATTGGGAGTAGATGAAAAGTGAAAGAGAAATCACGCATCCACCCACTCTTTCTTTCTTTCTTTCTTTCTTCCTTCCTTCCATCCTTATTTTCTTTCTTTTTTTCATTCTTTCTTTCTTCCTTTCTTTCATAGATCCGTCTACCCCAATCCCCCTCTCTTCCATTCTCCCGTGCTATATAAATGTATCATATTTTTAATTCTTTCATTTTGGAAGGGGGCAGACAGACCCCTATACCTATATACTTGGGCCGCACGCGCGCTCCCTTGTAAATTGAGGATTTGTCAGATTCGAGGCCATCGATGTTTTAGATGTTAGATACATAATTCCACAGATTAAATAATTTGACCTTCTTTACCTCAGAATAATTGAAGCTCCCATTCCATTGTCCCAATTATTTGATTAATAGACTGTCCATACAAAAATTATCTAATGGGTTTTTACAGAGTGCCAATTCCCGCACTATACCATGACTATACATTAATTAGTCATCGTCTACAACAGTCGATCCTAAATTATGATGTTATCCTACCCACTCGAGAGCGGCGAGAGGGGCACAGAAAAATGTTCCGTCTGGCTTGGAAAAATTGATTACTTTCAAGCAACCCCCTCCCTAAAAATAGGTAATAACAAGAATGAGATCAAAATGAATATTCATCATAACAAAAAAAAACAAACAAACAAACCAGCCATGAAATGAGGCTTCTCTTTTCTATTTACCCCCTCTTTTATACCCACCCCCCGGCCGCTGGTCGCCCCTTCCCGTTTTCTCTTTTGACGGTTAGTGGACCCGCCAATTAGAAAATGTGGTATGCAATGCTATGCATGGCTACAATGTATGGTAATTATTATTTTTAATAATCGTTCTATTTTTTATGTTCTCACAACTACTTTACTTCAGGTATACGGTTGTCTATTTTCTGCGTTTTATATTTTTATGTTTTGATCTCAAACATGTACATTTTTTTATAAATTCTCTTATACAATATCAATATGATATTATCTTGTTTGTCTGTCTTTTCCCAGTAATGAAGTCGTATCATTTTACCCTGCATCTTAGGATTAGATCTTTTAACTCTGTTGCGACTAAAACCAGTCGAGGTGGCTCAAACTGATTTTCAAAAATGTATTAAAAACAAAACAAATGGTATTTTAGGCAGAAAATAGTTGAGTTATTTTCTCTCCCCCCCCTCGCTCTCCCACTCCCTCTCTCCATACCCCCTTTTCTCTCTCCATCTCTTTCTCCCGCCGAGCTCCTTCCCTTCCCCCGTCTCCTTCATCTCTTCCACCCGGCCTCTCTCCCCCTTTCCCCGTCACGACCCACTCTCTTCTACAGACATACATTCTTTCCTTCTCTTTTCAATTTTATTACCACTCTCTGTTGGCATTCTTTTTAAAGGACAAGTCTACCCCAACAAATTGGTGATTCGAATTAAAAGAGAAAAATCCAACAAGCATAACACTGACATTTCCATTCAAATCGGATTTAATATAAGAAAATTATGCCATTTTAAAGTATATGCACATCCTGAGCGGTATGCAAGTGTACAGAGTGATGACGTCATCCACTCACTATTTCTTTTGATAATATTATAATTTTCTCCTCATTGCCAAGTGAAACAACGATTAATTACTTCCTGAACATGAGGAATTAGCATTTTCTATGGTTCAGTCAAGTTGGTCTTCATTGTCTAATCTGTAAAAAATTTTATAATTCAATCAATAAAAAACAAAAGAAATAGGAGCGAATGACATCATCGACTGACTCATTTGCATGTGCATCACTGTTTTGTGAAAAATAAACGAAATTTTAAAATGTCATAACTTTCTTATATTACATCCGATTATGATGAAATTTTCAGCGTTATGCTAGTTTCATATTTCTCTATTTATCCAAATCAACATTTTTTTTTCTCCGGTGGACTTGACCTTTAAAGGGGGAGCAAACTGACCAATGCTGTCTATGGTTTCTCATTGATTGTGTGTAATAGATAGCTATAATAGTCCTACCCTTTGAGAAACAAATAATACAGAAGAGTCCATCAGCCTATAATTTTACTTTTAAAAAGAAACTAACGTGTTTTTGAGACGATAAATACCTGTTTTGCTTCTCTCTTGCTAATATGCATACTTTTTTGTATGAATGTGACGAGTAGTTGAAATTAGTGTGATATAATTCTAGTGGGCACGTGTTTCTAGACTACAGAGTTCCGAACGTAGCATTATGGGTTACATACATGGCCAGATTTGAGTGGTTGTATTTGCTTTAATAGACACAAAATGATGTGGGTTACACTTCGTAATTCCGAAGGTTCTTTATTACGAAGGTTTGTAATTCCAAAACACGTAAATTGCATATACCTCGATGTTCGTTAGTCCGAAAACGTATAAGGGTTCGTTAATTCGAACATTTGTGGCGTTATTCCGAAGGTTCGATAATCCGAAAACGAAATAAGGTTCGATGTTTCGAAGGTTCGTTGGTCCGAAAACGAAATAAGGTTCGTTGTTCCGAAGGTTCTTTAATTCCGAAAACGAAATAAGGTTCGTTAATCATTACGTTTTCGGACTGACTAACGAACCTCATTTCGTTTCATGACATTATGAAGTTTCGATTTCCCCAAAACAGGATTCTATATGCACTTCCTGGTCGGTATGTAACTGAGGGAGCTGATTACGTCACACGTTTACTTGTTTTTTTTTGTGGTCTAAAATATAAGATTTGTATAATAAAAAAGGACATAACAAATAATAATGATGGTTTTATGTATTCCATTTGAAATCAAACTCGGTTAGGAAAGATTGAAATATTTTTTAAATTATCACAAATTTGGGTCAATGAATTTTTACAAAATAACACGACAGGATTATAACATGTCTTGAGGGGGTTTTGAGCTGTTTGGCCAACTACAATATGATTGGGAGAGAAGTGAAATATGGAAGATAGATTCGCCTGGATTGAAAAATGAATATCAGGGCATTTTGGTTGAACATTACGATTACTGTTTTTATAGCAAAGAATATAGTTTTTGCTATTATATCACTTTGCGTATATTTTTTTTGTATATGCTTTATTTCATGCGATCTCCTTATTTGAGGAAAGTACCCATCATTCAATTTTGCCGTGGCTAGTTTTCTTACGATCGTCTGCGTTCGCGGAGCAGGTTTGGAGCGGGGGCGTAATACATCTGTCAAGCGTTTAGATACGTCGTTTCGATGTTTTTATAAGCGCTACTATATTAAAGCGGATTATTATTATTATTTTAAAAATAACATATGAGCCCATTATTTACAACGAATATCGATGACTAGAGCAGTGAGTAGACGGCGATTTCGTGAATTCTTTACCATCAAGAGGGGGGGGGGGGGTAAGACGACCATCTTCATTCTATATCGGCTGTTGTATAAAATTCGACAATCTAGGGGGGTACGACCAAATAAAAATCCATGTTCCCGCCTCTTAGTGGATTCACTGGACCATTAAGTATACAAGCTTTATATATTCAGAAATGAACTTAGACGCCATTATATTTCGTGACCTTTGATCCGAGCCTTTGATCAGCGGAAGTTTGATCAGTTTACTTGTAAAGGCATTCAGATTTATCTAAACGTCTGATTTTATATAGCTGTAATGATAAGGATTTAAGATTACCTAGGCACATGATATTTGGTAATGCGTGTTACTGGCAAATAATTTGGAAATTATTCTGATTTAACTCGTACCTCATGATCATGCGCCAACGAAAGTCGTGAAAGAATCCGGGAAAGGATCATTTTCATTTATCCTCCGTTTTACGTTCAGGAAACCACTGGTTGTTTATAGCAAGCAGAAGGAGAGGAAATAAATGATTTTACAGACTGCTGTATAGGAATGTAGAATACTAAATTGCCTTCTGGTTTCAAGCACTATGTAGACTATTTCACTGTTCCGGTATATGTTTCACTTCTGTGAGGATTGATCATGGACTATATATACATTAAGTCATTCCTCGAGACACCGTCAAACACTTCTTCTGACTCTCTATAAGTGTTGGGATGATCTGAGTGCTGTGTGAATGCTCGGCTGGTTTTGAAGCTATTCAGCATATTGAAACCTAAATGAATATGTGATATTTTCATTTATGCATGGACTTAAACCGATACAGTCACTGCCTGGTAATATTCTACCTCTTATATTGACCAGGTAAAGAGTCTGAAAGTCCTTTGTGTCTGGAGGAAAAGACATTGTTATAGAATTATGGAAACTCAAAGTGGCTGTTTAACGGTGCACTCAAAGTTGCGGTTAGATTCGCTGGAGAATTTGGAAGAATAATGGTTGGTATATGAAACAGGCCTGCGGTGATCCATTCCCCCGATGATTATTTAACTCTCATAAATCCCATTTTCATAAAAGAGCAATTAATCTTCAAATAAAAGTATTATTTTCATCATGTGTCAGACTTATTCAGAAACTGGATGTTGCGGCGGTCAGAAACTTCAGACCGTGTCTTTGGTCAAGAAGTTCTTGATTTTTCTAGCATTGATTTTGGCCTCGGTTTCACTCTCCGTCGCTCTCTGGCTGCGAATCGCACGACTTGGATCGCGGAGATTCGTGTTAGGGGTCGACGATCAACGTACGATTTGGGCAGGCAACGGCGATTTCTCTACGACCTTTTGTTCAGAGTACGAGTTAAAGGTGAAGAGCACCTCATCATTTGATCAATCGAAACAGCAAGGACGAGACGTAGATCAAGGATTTATCGATGCATATATGCTTTTGGATTACCCAAAACGACGAACCACGTATACCAACTCTAGAGAATATACCATTAATCTAACCTCATCAACAGACTACGTTTATTGGGCGTATCATTTGAATAATCCCGATAGCCTATTCCTCCGCATGACAAGTTCAACTTGTTCAAATTTGACAATGTATAGATTTACAGAAAATAATTTCTTGCAATGGATGGATGACTCGCGGCGCGGTGTCTTCTGCTCCGAGTGCATCAGCCAGGCATATCGGCCTCACTGTGTTTTTGACAAAATGAAAATGGAATTGCTGTTCTCCGATGAAGTCCAATCCGAATACATATTCTTATTTCAGGACCAGACACTCTCTCCAAATTCATCACTGACGGCGACATTCTATTTCACGCTCTCCCGTGAAAATCTGATCATCGATGATGACGATGTCGCCGGTCGCTGCAAGAACGCAACAACCTGCCGGATAGACGTTCTAAAACCTGCGGACAGCATCATTTTCAACATGGAGGCCCACGCTTCCGCATCGTCCGTAACCTTGGAAACGGGATGCGTTCCCAACGTTGGTATGTACTCGGGATATTTCCTCGCGGCGCCTCTGGCGATATGGTCCATCTTCGCAGGGATGGCAGGTTTCATATTGCTTCTTATAAAATGCCAAGATGACGTGATCCTATACGCGGACAACGCCGACAATGCGCGTACCATGGCGAGGTTAAGCACCGGCCTCCGCCAGCGTACAGCAACGACACTCGCACAGCGCCCTCGTCGCAAACTCGATCTGGATTCGCCATTTTTTCCCGAGGGACGCCAAGACAGCAGCAGCTTCCTCTGATTAACTACGAGGTCACATCGGATGAGAGCGAACAGGGAGTTTCGAGAACTCCTCCTGCCTATGGCACCTTGGACAGAGTCTCCGTCCCGCGGTCTGAAGCCAGAATGGAATCTCAGTTTGAAATGTACGCCAGCACCCCTCCTCCTGACTATAGTGACGCCCTCTCTCGTTGCAGCAGCCAAGATGGTGATAATGCTGTAACAACTGCCTAGTTGGTTATTCCCCATTTTATTACAAATGTATATAAAACATCCACAAATTTAACTTTGTCGTCGAATTCTACAGATGTTATTGCCGCCGACTTTTGCTTTACGTCTTTCATGCCAGAGAATTTTTTTTCGCCTCATTTATGTTTCCAAATGGTAGATAGCTCTGGGGAACCTTGATTTAAGCTAGGCCTACCATACATACATGCATAGTATACTTTCAGTCTCTTCAACTATATCGCCTAAATAAAGTATGGGTAGGTGCTAAATTGTGCAGCAATTTTTGTCTTCTGTGGAAATTTTTAACATAAGCGATTTGAAAATATCCAGTCGGCAAAGACAGGTTTTATATATTTCATATTTTCAGAATCATATCTTGTTCTTCCCTAGACATAGAAATACACAAAACACCGACTTTGTTCACTCTGATATTTTTGAGAGGGTCCACGAAGCTAATTTTTTCATATATTGTATTTTCTTTTATTAAGATGTTTGTCTGAGTCAATTGTGGCTTAGCCTGTTCTTCATGTAAACTAAATTATACTCTTAGACCATTTCAATAGTGCAGTTAATAACAATTAAATATGAGAGGGGAAATTTTGAGAAAATCAGCCTTGTGGGAGGACCTCAATATGATATCCCATGCCATCTGGGCCCATCTTACAAAGAGTTACGATTGATCCAATCAATCGCAATTCTATGGAAATTCAGTATCATAACATTTTGTACAAGAAATAAAAAAAATGTCCTTTGTAAACAGAACGAAGCACACTGAACTTTCAAGAAAACCATCGATGTATGAACAATATCTATGAATACATCATAGATAGAAAATATTTTGAATATGCATTTCAGATGTTGACATTTCTGGCTTTCCATAGTTGTGATTGATTGGATCAATCGCAACTCTTTGTACGACGGGGCCCAGATCTTCCAATCAATTATTTGAAAGATATAATCTTTTTACTGAACTAAAGGGAATTTCAAAGGTATCACATCAATGTACAGTATATCCGAATTCTCTCAGATGCGTTCTTGATAAAACTTGTAGTATTGGCAATAATTAAGGTAATTTTACTAATAAAAGGTAATATCAATATTTAATTTATAATTATTTATCACTAATCAATATCAATAATTAAGGTAATATCAATAATTATGGTAATGTCAATATTTTCATCCATGTTAACTGCATAATTTTGGACACACCTTATAGGAATGAACTAAAAATATGCCTTAAAAACATGGAACTTAGGGATGATATGTACTGACTGTAAACTATGATGAAGGCTTTTCAATTCAAGTTGTAACATGTCACTGCAACACTTAGTATATGTGGAGCTATTAATGATTAACAGAGGTAAATCCACATGATATAAACAATCAAGAAATTCAGATTCATAATATAAAGAAAATTATTTATTGACTTAATTTAAAAATGCCATATTTTTGCAATGTTGTAGAATGATATATAGTGGCTCTTACAGGGCTACAATACTCCCCAGGGAGTGGAGATTGAGAGGACGTGTGTACATTGTGTGCTGAAAAGCAAAAATATGATGGTGAAATAAGAGATGATGTCCAAATGTGTAAAGTGCAATATAAAAGGACAATAATATCATATCTATGATTCTTAAGTTCATGACTAAGTTACTAAGAAATTGTTGGTATGAAAGAGTTCAGGTAATAGAACAAAAATATTTTCAAAATTTTACAATTTCAAGAACAAGGTCTGTGTTCGAAACAGCTCACTGGCCTGCAGATGGGGGGACTTGGAGGGCTCTTGCTCCCACCTACTTTTCACCAAAAAGAAGAAAAAAAGAAAATGAAAGAGAAGGGTGAAATATTATATTTTTTCTGATTATGTCAAAATTTTTCACAAGATTGTATTTTGTAATAAAAATGAGATGACAAAATTTTTGCTCGCTCGCTTTGCTTGCAACTTTAAAAAAAATTTCCGTGATGTGCCATAATTAGCCCCCTCAAAATTTTAAATACTGGTATCAATGGACACGGCCCTAATCTCTCCATTGACATGCTAATAACCTATTGATTTATACACACACAAAACAATTATCAGACCAAAAAATGAATCATAAGATTTCGACACACTTTATTACAAAAAATGGAAAACACCGGAAAATAATGATATCATCAATTCTGTAATAATTCTTCCGGAATATCATTCATTCAATGATGAATATCTTTTGTCACAATTAGATTTTTAAAAAAATCAAATATATACAGATTATTTTCATATCCTACAATATGAAAAAGTTTGATGTCATAAGAGTGTAAGAGGTTTTTAACAATCAAAGTTTGCCCAGCAATTTATTGAGGGACTCAGAAGCTTTGAAGAGACTTGTAAGCACATAAATTTACAATATAACCAAACAGTTTTCTAATGTTTCAATCAGATGTATAACTGCATTTTTTAGGCACAAATCAAAATTTGGATGACAATGTGTGTTAATGATAAAACCATCAATTAACATTCAAATATTCTAACTAAAATGTAGCTACTGCCAGTAATTACGCAAAAACCCATTTCGCTTGCCATAATTCTACAGTTTGGAAAGTCATCTGTATGAAGACACTCTAATTTGATACAGAAGTTTAAGAGAGAACAAAAATGAATATGAAATTTTAGGGTTTCTGATTTAATCTTTATTCAAATTCATTGATGATTAAAGTGAAATGTTTAAGCATTTTATTTGTTTCATACTGTATTATATACATAGTAACTTGTAGAGCCATAATGCAGCTGAGTTTAAATAATGAAAGATTTACCAATGGGTGATTTCAAGTTCAGTGTT
Organism: Lytechinus variegatus; assembly: GCF_018143015.1. Classification (NCBI taxonomy): domain Eukaryota; kingdom Metazoa; phylum Echinodermata; class Echinoidea; order Temnopleuroida; family Toxopneustidae; genus Lytechinus; species Lytechinus variegatus. The sequence goes on from NC_054749.1 coordinate 4,217,819, forward strand.
GACCTCTTGGTGTTGGGTCAATTTTATGGGAGTATGACACCATACATATAATGAAGATGGTCCTGACAAGTCACTCACTAGGTGTTGAGCCGTCAATATCGTGGCCTGGATTATTTTGTTTCAACTTTGAATAGGTTTTGGAGCTAGGAAACAATATCCAAAATATGCTTCCAATACCAACAACAGTAACACCGAACTTGAAATCACCCACTGTAATGATATCAGAAGTGCCGTAATGTGCACCAATGTACAGAGTATCAGAAATAACATGTACTTTGTACATAACTTTATGGTTGAAATTTCCATTGTTCAGCAAGGAAACTATGCAACTGATAATCTCTGGTTCAAGCAAATGATCTATGAACATGTAACGATCATAAAAACCTAATAAATTTCTCACTTTTGACACATCCATTTATATTTGCTTTTATTGCTTTCAAATAGACTGGCCACTTGCCAACATAGCGGATGGAAGATCAGAGTAAGAACTATTCTTGACTTATAAGTTATAAATTCTGTAGGTTTGCATGTCAGGGAAGAATGAATCAATGTAGAGACACATTGCGTCTTTCATGGACGTAGCTTGGTCTGGGAATGTTAAGTTTGGCTGGTTTGCTCCCAAAATGTACCATAAAGCATCAGCATTGATTGATACCAATGGAAAATCAATGTAGAGACTTCATGATACACATTGCGTCTCTCATGGATGTAGCTTTGGTCCGGGAATGTTAAGTTTGGCTGGTCCTCTCAGGACTAAACACGTGCTTATAAATGAAATTTTGCTCACTAGGTGTACCATACAGCATCTGCATTGATTGATACCAATGGAAAATCAATGTAGAGACTTCATGATACACATTGCGTCTTTCATGGACGTAGCTTGGTCCGGGAATGTTAAGTTTGGCTGGTCCTCTCAGGACTAAACACGTGCTTATAAATGAAATTTTGCTCACTAGGTGTACCATACAGCATCTGCATTGATTGATACCAATGGAAAATCAATGTAGAGACTTCATGATACACAATGCGTCTTTCATGGACATAGCTTGGTCCGGGAATGTTAAGTTTGGCTGGTCCTCTCAGAACTAAACACGTGCTTATAAATGAAATTTTGCTCACTAGGTGTACCATACAGCATCTGCATTGATTGATACCAATGGAAAATCAATGTAGAGACTTCACGATACACAATGCATCTTTCATGGACATAGGTTTAGTCTGGATATGTTGACTTTGGGTGATCCTTTTCAGGACTATACACATGCTCACGAAAGTTTTGCTCACAAGGTGCACCATAAAGCATCTGCATTGATACCAATGGGATAACAAAAAAATTCAAGGTGCAAAAGTAAAATGATAATTGACAATATTTTGGTCATATCGTGTTGCCGCGATATCTCCACATAATCATAAATGCATTAATGAATCTTCCATATCACATAACTTAGATATTATTAAAATATTACTCAGCACTAGTAAAATGTCACATTTGATAAACCAGTCAAAGGGATATCACTACACACTGGATGAAAAGAATGTATTTACTGTTATTGCATCAATGTTTGAGCGTGTTTTATCAGCTGGTCACAGTAGATGAAGCTGCGATGTTTGTGTCGAACCGATTCTATTTCCCTGATCAGCAAAGACGGTTGGACCTTGGCGGCTTGCTTGAGTACATCTACATAGGGTTTGATGAAAGAGAAAGACAAAATATTAGTGCCATCACATAGAAAGAGAAAATGAGGATAGAAAAAGAAAGGTAGATTACTAAAGGAAAGGAGAGAAGCATGGAAAATAAATCAGCAAAAGGATAAAAATAAACAAAGTTACTCAGCAAGGAAGGAAGGAAAAGAAAGAGAGTTAGAGACAGTCTATAGAAACAAAAAGCCCTTGATAATGTACTGCTAAATCTTGAACAAAGTGAGATGTTACTTGACCTGAACATGCATCCTCTCTGAAAAAAAATCTGAAAAATAGCCAAGCGTCGCTAAGTCACCCGCGAAGTCCGGGGTGCCCTGGTCAGGGTTTCAAGCTCTTGCATAGTAGAAAATTGAAAGTGAATTTTCAAGGTGGGACTGCATGATAGTTTTATCATTTCATTAAAAAAGTAAAAGTAAAGTTAGTATTATTTATTCTCCTTAACATTTAACTCTCTTTGAGCGATACAGACAATACAGAAGAATAATGAAGTTTACCAAATTTTTCTAGTACACATTTATAACAAATGAAGCTTGAAATGTGAAGTTTAGGATTTTTGTACTTAAATTCTAATAAGTACTCACCAAGCACGGCCTCCTGGATGGTCTGGTCAGGATCGTCCATGTGAATCAGAAGGCCACTATACAGGGTCTCTAGGTGAGCCTTGTACAGTCCCACGTCGTAGTCCTCAGGAAAGCAACCAAAGAATGCCCCGAAGGTCTTGGCCACTGCCACCCTGATCTCGTCGCTACTGTCATCCAGGCGCTTCAGGAGCTCCATGTAGACCTGGTGCAGGCGTTCAGGGTCAAAGGTCGTGGAGCCACAGACGGTCAAGATCTTCTGCAGGATGCGGACGGTGATGAGGCGGGTGGAACGGGAGTCGTCCTCCAGGAGCGTCAGCAGCTGGACTTGGAGATCATCCATGATGGAGTCCAGCTGTTGGGTTGAGAAGAGTGTTTTAATGATCAATACGAATTGAGAATAGGGTCAGAGCTTGAGGTATTAGAACAAAGGTGAACAGAGATTATAGACTGATTGAAGACAAGAGGGAAAAAGATATTGACATAAATATAGCATCTTGACAGATTTAACACCTATACAATAAAAAGTTAGAATGTTTAAGTCATTTTTGACAAATTTCTCAGGAATTGGTTGAGCATAATCTCTTAACTTCCTCATAAACGGTAAAAACAAAACAAACTATTGCAAATAAGGGTGATTCCTACCTGCTTAGCTGTGAGCATTTCACTCTGCAGGAGGGCCCAAAGGCAGGACACGGCTGTGGTCCTGATGGCTGTAGCTGTCCTCCCGGCATGCCACACACAGTTGGGAAGGACCATTGTCCGAACAACGGTCAAGGAGAAGTCCCTGAACCTGTCCTTGGAGTCGAGGGTCACTGGAGCACTCATCACCAGACGGGAGAGCAGGGAAAAGAACTTGAGACGGAGTTCTGCGTCCTTGTCCGGCTTGAGGTTGGTCTCCAGGATGGGGATGATGTCTTCCAGGAGATCACCCACAACTTCACCTGAAATTGTCAAGAAGCATATCAATGTATCACCAAAAATGTTCATCGTTCTCATTGGTGTGATGACATCAGGACATGTTCAATTAATGTGGCCACTCAGACTCAGATGTGTGCCCAGCTGGAGCTACAACTGGGGTAATATATAGTGCACCATTAAATAGACAACAAGATAAAAGGCCTATAATTTTTTCTCTCGTTAAACTTTTGAAGACCATACCAAAAATCATCATTCTTAAAGGTTTCTAAAATATTATTTCTAAGGGAAATAATCCAATTTAGCCCCACTTTCCCCATAAAATACCTACTAAATGGGGTAAGATCCTACTTAGTAGTTCTACAATTCATAACTAATCCTAACCTGCTTCAGAGAGCAGACAGTCAAAGACAAGCCTCTCCACCGACAGGTTGGTCCACTGATGGTATGAAGACTGGAAGGACTCCAGGACTTGCTTGGTATGGGCATTGTAGAGGGAAGCAGGGGTCCCATGACCCGAGGCTGCTGCTAGGTCAGTCAAGGTGGATTTGACCTGTTTAATCAAAGGTGGGTCACAGATATTAGGTAAGTTATTAGTAGAACAGCACAACCTGGCATTTGTTGAAAATTTTCTCAAAATTTGAGAAGATAATTTTTTTTTTCTTGCTTATATTCATGTTTACATGATGTAATTTGTCTTTGATCAGTTTACTGCTTATAAACTTACTTGCTGATGTACAATTTGAAATGTGAATAATAATAATAATAATCATAATAATAACAACAATAATAATAATAACAATAATAATATGATTTATATAGTGCTTTTTCCAGAGGATACAAAAAGCTGTTAAAGGCATTTCAAGTTTAGGTTTATATTTATACTCATATTTTTTCAGATTTTTTGTTTGGAGAAGACAAGATATTGAAAAAAAAATGAAGCCGGCCTGTTTTCTGGATTTAGAAAGGATAAAGAAAGGAGCAGATGAAGAAATAGCAAAGAAATGTAAAAAGGAAGAGTGGTTGATATAAGTTTGAACAAGTATTCAATAATGTATTCTTTCAGAAATGGGTAGCCAATGAAGTTCATTTTATAGTAGAGGGGTAGCATCACACCATTTTAGTTTTTGACGGATTAAGCGTATCTGCATAATATACATATGTATGAAGCAAACCTATACAAATAACTGGCTTTTATCTTCACATTTAGTCATTCGGCTCACTGGCAGAAGGCATTTAAACTCTCGCACACACTGTATCATTTTGCATCACATGCACTTGAGCTAATGCCCTTCTGCCAGCTGCATAGGAATTGAAAACAGAGCATGCGGGACCTACCGCCCTTCTGCCAGTCAGGCAATGATTTTTGTCACTGACCAAAGAGTGTCGTGGCCCAGTGGGATTAGTCTCTGGATTTTAAAATAGAGGATCGTGGGTTCAAACCCAGCCATGGCAGAGTTTCCTTCAGCAAGTAATTCATCCACAGTGTGCTGCACTCGACCAAGGTAAGGTAAATAGGTACTGACAGCAACAGGAAGTAATTCCTCAAAAAGCTGTGTGCACCTGAATAGGTAACCTAGCTCAGCGGGGGTAATAATAATTAGCAGGGCCCGCTGGGAGAACAGTTTTCGGAACTGAAGTGGCTACCCTGGGTAAATATACCGTTACTATTATTATTATTGTTATTACCTTGTCTCTGAGTTCACTATCTCTTGCAGTGGCCATGATGGTGATGAGAACGGTGAAGAGTTCCAAGGTAACATCACCACAATCTTCTTTAGCAACCAGAATAATGGACATCACACAGGACAATAGCTGATTCTGGTAATTCTTCTGTACAATGAAGGAATATGACAATAAAGAATCGCTTTGATAAAAACAGCGAAATAAAAGCTTTAGTTGGAATATATTTTTTATGAGATCAATGCTAAGTGAACTCTTTTCTTTCTTGAAAGAAAACAATTAGACAGGTATACAAAAAAAAGAATAATTTCTAATCATGTACTTTCATTTATAGACAAACATACTATAAATCACAGGCAGATCAAGGATTTTCCAAGGAAAAATTTGACCAAAAAAAACATAAAAAACAAACAAGATTTCAACCTAAATTTAAGGACATATCATCCTTGAAAAAAGTTTTATAAGCACAAAAAAAATAAAAATTTATATTAAAATTTTAATTGTGCCTCTCAAAAGGGGGGGGGGAGGCAAGGGACGGCTTTGCCCCCCCCCTGGATCCGCAAGTGATATAAATCTACTTACATCTTCACTCCGACACACATCTGGCTCAGCCAATGTTTTGCAGATAGCGACGAGATATGATTTGAGGGCTGCCCTCTTTGTTCCGAGTAGAACAGAGGCAAAGGTCATGAGGACGCCTGGTCCCTGGGCAGCCTGGACCGTCGGTAAGATCAGCTTACAGTAGATCTCTGGTCCTACATAGAACCCAACCAGCTCACCAGACTTCTGAATCTGAAATAGCAAGATGGATTTGAAGGCACTAAACAATGTTATTTTATTGCATGCTTTATGTATCCAGGGCCCCATCTTAAAAAGAGCTACAATTGATCTGATCAATTGCAACTATGGACGGCCAGCATCTATTATGCATGTTTGTTCAAAATATTGTCTAGCTATGATATATATTCATGCATTGTTTTCTTCAAAATTCATTCAATGAGCACTAGTGGTAAATACGACCTTGGTGTACATGCACATGCTTTCAAAAATTACACTAAGATGGACATCCTGTTTCATTCGATTATTTAGAAACAAGATATGACTAAATTTCTTGCAACGAATATGACTGTATAAAGTGCACTGACATTGTACTTATTGACCCTCATTCTCAAAAGAGGTTTAAATGGTACGAAGTCTTAAAATGCAGGGAATAATTTTGCTTTACAAATTTGAATAACATTATTGGTCATAAGAGAAAAGCTCTCAACTAAGTAATGATTGTATAGTCCTATGCAAAAATATGCTATACAAAAGACTTCATGCATAGCAGTCTTTCAAAAATGTGGAATTAATTGCGATGTGATACCAGGAAAATCATTCCAAGTATTTAAAATCATTTCTGTTTTCCTCTTACTTTTGTTGAATACTGTATGTTAATGTAATTTCTTTTTCTTTTCTTTTTCTCCCCGTAATCCCTCCATCCCTCTGTGCCTCGGAATAGTTTACTTGACAGATGGCACATAATAAATGCTGTGTATTATTATTATTATTATTCCCTGAAATGATGGTGATGGTTCACTATGATGTTTCTTTCTCTCTCTTTAACAAATTTGGGACTGCCATTATCAGTTGTACAAAATACAGTGATTATAACCCACCCTGTGGACCACCTCCATCTCTTCATCGGAGCATGCCTTGTACATCCCAGCCAGGAGCGGGGCCATGTGCTGGGTGGTGTGGTCTTCAGCGTTGACCAGGAGAACGTGAAGGAGCTTGGCCGACATGATGCGGTTGGTGATGGTCCAGTCAGTGAGGTCGTTGAGCAGGCCGGGAAGGATCTTGGACATGTTGCGGAAGATGAGGGTTCTGCAGCCCAAATTGGGTCTCTCATCTGAAAGAAAAAAATACCAGAAAAATATACCCGTCGTCTTGAAACGAATATCATATCCTTGGTGTCATACATTTTTTTGGAAAAAACACATTCATATTATGTAGAAATGAATATGAATAATGACATTCACTTTGAGGGAATTTACCAATACTAAAAGTAAGATTTAATTGTAAATGTCAAATATTAATAGTCATTAAATGATTTTAGATGGTTAATTAATAATAATTAATGCTTACTGTATCCTGGTGGAAGCTCAATCTCTGGATCAACAAAATCCATCTGATCCTTGAGATCCTTCTCATTCTCCTCAGCGTATTTCTTTCCAACATCTACCCAAAGCTGCTTAGCCTGAAGGAAAAAATTAAGATAAGAAGAATAGAAAATGAAACACTTTACAAACACAAAGCCAGAGCAAGGGGCCTGTTTCATAAAGAGATACAATTTGACCCAAAAAAATTACATATATGAAAAGGGCTAACAGATGTGGGTTAACTGTTGACCGATAATAATCATTAGAAATTAGATGGAAATTAATGAAATTCTATTATTCATTCTGGATTACTTGGTAAAATATAATATGGAAATCAACAACACACTTTTCCCCTCTCCTTTTTTTTCCATCAAAATATTGAATGAAGAAAGATCTACTGTAATTTTTCTTGTAGGCCAAAATGCATAAAAAGCAATTATAATCAACAAAACTTTTCTTTTCAATTCCAATCCCTCAGGCTCACGCAAAATAACCACTGTGGCATCAAATGTATTGTAATTAAAGAAATAAAAGGAACACTTACATACAACCCTTAAAATCCCCATCTAACCAAGTAACGAGGGGCACATACGCAGAAGCTTAAAGCCTCAACACCAAAGTAAACCAAAGTAGTCAACCAAATATATATGTAAATTGATTCAGTATCTTCATTGCCTGTTTATCTAATTGCCAACTTACATTCTCTACTTCAGGACTTACTTTGCTTGAGATTTCATCCAACTCATCCGTCTGGCTTGTCAACAAAAGAGGAATTAGCTTATGATGGAAGGAGTAGCGATCAACAAAGTCAAGTAACCATCCACCAACAACATTAGTGACTGCTAGCCTAACCTGAGGGGACTGGTCAAAGAGCCGTTGTGCTAGATGTGATATAACCTGTCAAATAAAAAAATTAATTTCATTTCAATTTTGTTCAAATATGGTAATTTTTAATGGTGTTTTTTTTTGTCTTTGGTATATTTCTTATTGTTATTGGAAGCTTGCAACTGAGATAAAAAAAACAAGAATAAGAATGCACGCAGTCAGTGTATTTATATTCTTGTATGATGAATCAATACATAAGAGGGAAATATATTATCAAATTATCTGACAATATCTAGAGTGATAAATAATAATAAATATTTCAATATAGGATTTGTATAGCCTATGTATCCACCTTGCTTGGTGCTCAAGGCGCTCCTATATTATCCCGGCTAAGCTGGTCTACCGATTACAGTGCACACAGCTTTTTGAGGAAGTACTTCCTGCCATTACCCGTTTACCTCACCTGGGGCGGGTGCGGCACAATGTGGGTAAATTTTTTGCTGAAGAAAAAAGCCATGGCTGAGAATCAAACCCACTTCCTTCAGATTGAAAGATGAGAGTCTTAACCACTAGACCACGACGCCCCCACGATGAACACATTTCCCCATCATTTCTGTAAGGTGCATGTAGATACATGCATTTTCTGTGGGTTATAATATATCCTTGATATGGAATCATCTCCCATTGGAAGTAGTGAACAGTTACATCACATTAGGTCTTCAAGTCAAAGATTATAGAGTCCCAGATGCAAATAGAACACTTAAAATCTGACCCATCCCAATCTCATCAACTGAATTCAAACACCCCAAGCTATATTCACCCCATCCATGTACATGTACATGAAACTACGGCAAACCTCCCACATATGAAACAATGTAAAACATATGTGCTTAGTGGCACTGATTGAACTACACAAAAATAAGTCTTTGGGAAGAGTTCTGTTTTGCAACAGCCCCCCAATTTGAAGACAATATATATAGAACTATGAGGGTTAGGGTGGCTGTCGCAAAAGGAACTCTTCCAAAATCTTTCATGAAAAAAAGGGTTATTGCTTCACAATTCACACACACCTTTTCCATGGGTTTGTGATTTCCAAACTGCAAAACATCTCCAACTGTGTAAATTACTTGCACCCGAACTTTGGAATGCTGATGACTAATAGTCTGGAGTAGAGGAGTGATAAGGCTTTCTGATTGCATATGAAAATGTTGTGGAATTATTCTAGCTAACTTGCAAGTGCAAGTGCAACTTTCTCTTCGTACATCCGCAAATGGGTCAACAAGTGTTCTCTGCAAAATCTTGACAAAATCATCCAGAAATGGTGCCGATTTATCCCCAGTTAATTCTACAAGCTTTGTCAATAGCTGGACAAGGGAAAGTCTGAGTTCTTCTGCTGACTCCACGATTTCCTGGTTGCCTAAACGGGTCACAATCGTTGGAACAAGATAAGGGAGGATTTCTGAAGGCCGCGGGATCCTCTCCACAAACTCCTGAACAAGCTGCGCCGACAGTTCCCGGCACTTGTCAACTGGATCACCGAAGCATTTCAGCAGCGGCTTCATCTCTGCTTCAAAAACTCCTTGTAAAACTTCTGCATCGTAGGTTGGATCCTTTCCGATTGTTTCTTTTCGTATATTATCCAACGCTCTCCGTTTTGCCATTCGACTTCCTTCACTCAGACAGTTTATATGGCGAGCAATCGCCTGCCGAATCTCAACAATTTTTTCAGTCGTGGGAGCCGCCATCTTTCAACTGTTGCCGTGACACGGAATGCTAAACGATGAGGGCGCGTATCTTTTATACAGTAGGCGGCAAGTACTGTATAGTAAGAATTAAAAAAAAAATCTGTAGATTATTTTATTTTATTTATTTTTTTTTGGGGGGGGTGTTTATTTCCCCTATTTTCGGGTGATGAATACGAACCTACTTGTTGTCAAACTAGAAAAGATACTGAGGAGTTGACATGAATTAGGCCTATAGGTCTACACTTAAGTTCACTATAAATAGTTGTATGAAAACACAGTATAACTGCTAGAGGCGCCAGAATTTTTAAACGGGGGAGGGCATTTTTGGGGAGCAAGGGCAGACATGAAATTTGGGCCTGTTTCACAAAATCAAGCGACTTGATAAGGGACCTAGTAATTTACTAAGTCAGTGAATTGTAAAGATGATATCTCACGAAGTAAATAATGCGAGCGCGAACTGAAAATTTAAATATCCTGAAATGACGACTCTGGACGTTCTAAGCACTTTTTGTAGCAATTATACAAGATGGGCATTCATGCAAGCGCGTAGCGCGAGCTGAAAATTGTAGATATTCAACATTTTCTGGTGTTTTCAGATTAAATTTAGTTTTATTTCCAACAGAAATGACATAAATAATGATACAAATAATTTTCATACTTTATAACAAATACTTTCGATACAAATCATTGTCATTATAATCATATAAAAAAACATGATAATAAAGATATAAAGATATGTACAAAATATGGTGCATTTTGTAGACAAATTATGATATATAATTTAAATAGAAAAAAGGGTATCTGTGAAAATGGAAGATTCACTAAAAAGCATAGCTTGTATAATGTGAACCTCCCTAAAGAAAGAGAAGGGGGAGCGAGAGAGGGGGAGACGCAATGGTTGCTATTTGCCTACGGAGACTTGCTGAATAGATTAAAAAACAAACCAAAAAAAGCAAAAACAAAACAAAAAACAACAAGATAACCCACAGAACAATAAAAAACAATAAAGAGTAAAATACCACAAAGAAAAACAAAAACAGGACGACAAAAAGAAAAATAAACATAAATAGAAACAGGACGAATTGCGACCGAAAATAGAGAATAAAACAAAATGATAGAGACTAATAAAAATAACTTGGTGTCTGAGAGGGGGTAATAACGAGCGGGAATTAGTAATAAAGACCTCGTAGGATTTAAGTAAGAAGTTTTTCAGTTTTCTTGTAAAAGAATGTATGTATGTGGTTATACGAACATGTAGGATGTAAAAACAAATATTGAAAACTCATATCTCGCCCCCTTCGGCAATATTATTCCTTCTCTCCCCCTATATTTTTCATAATGTCTCTGTTTTCTTTGCAGTATCGTCCCGTATGTTTGTAATCTTATTATTTCTCGCCATTAGCCATCATTTTATTTTTTACTCTTATGATTAGATCTCATCATAGTTAATTTTCTCACAGCTACACATACGAATGAGTCTTCAATTTTTAATTGTTCGATAAAGTATGATAGGGGATGCACGCTCTACAAGCAATACTTCTTAGTGGATCCCCTCTTTTCCAAACAAGGTTTTGTTAATACTATACTATATTTATTACTATAGTTGATTTGTTTTAATATTTGATTTGTGTTTGTATTTGTCTTTGTATACGATGAATATGAAGCAGTGGCCGCGGAACGGTTTTCAAAGTGGGGGTGGGGGCTGAGCCAAAAGTGGGGGGGGGGGGCTGATATGCTAAAAAATCACAATCCTATGGTCATTTTACGTTTTTGTACACGGTTTTGGAAAAAAAGTGGGGGCTGAAGCCCCCAGCCCCCTGGTTCCGCGGCCCCTGTTATGGAAATAGAAATATTGAACTAGAAGAATTTGTGTATAATGTATACTGACTTGAACACTTGATTTTTTAAGCCCCATGCTATCCTTTCGAACACATTTTATTTATCTCAATCAACAGCCACTGTCATTGAGAACTTCGAACGAAAATTTGAATTTCATACATTGACCTGAAAGATGTTTGTGACTAATATTCTTGAGAGCTAACAGTGAATGGATGAGAAACTTCTCAAAATTTGTAGCGTGAAAAGGCTGTTTTGGAGCACTTTACAGCTTAAAAACATTTTGTTTTAAGTTTTCAAGATTTCAGGGAGGGTAAATGCCCCCATGCCCACCCACCCCACTTGGTGCCGCCACTGTGAAAACAAAAGGATCAAGGCCAAGGAATAAGATCAAGGTTAAGTTTGAGGGAAAATATCATTGGTCAAACCATGCTTTACTTTTACAAATTCTGCAAACTCCACACCTTATGATCCGATTTTGGAATAAAACGTAAGAATTTTTTAAATCTAAACATTGAGACATGGAACATCTTACAGTCAGAACTGTGTAAAGTTCTAAATTGTTGAACAAAATTTAATACTTAATGCTCATGTTGAAATATGAGACTATGCATCCTTACTAAAGCATGAATAATAAGTATGATGTCTATCTATCTACATAATGAGTTCGAATGTTTTCAATAGTACCTGTAACGTTACTGACACTTGTTGTTGCTATAGTTTGTAATAGTATAAAAAAAATACCTGCTGTACTATTTAATCATGTGTCATGCGAAGTATTTCATGCCTATTCTTGCTTTCTCGCCTCACTATATGCTCTTGTCTTCTCCCTTCTCTTCCTTTACCTTCTATAATATTGTTAATAATCTACAGACCAAGAAGAGCCCAGGTTTCGATGGTATTCGTAATTTCCTACTTAAAAAAATTATTTTAACTATCGTCGATCCTCTGGTCCACATATTTAATGTTTCTATGAACACAGGGAAAGTACCTATAACCTAATGAAACTAGCCAAAGTCATCCCCCTTTACAAAAAAGGTGATAATCAGCTTGTTTCTAATTACCGTCCTATTTCATTGCTCACTTCGTTATCTAAAATTCTCGAGAAACTTATACATACTCGTACAACTACGTTCTTTAATACATGCAATACTTTTTCGAACTCGCAATTTGGTTTCCGCGAAAATCATAGCACCTCGCATGCAATTTTGACTTTTATTAATAAAATTACTTCTTCCATAGATAAAGGTTGTCATACTGTTGATATAAGACTTCTCCAAGGCCTTCGATACCATTAACCACGAAATACTTCTTCATACATGTAAACTTTCTTTTTATGGTATCAGGGGGAAGGCCTTGGAGTGGTTCAAGAGCTACCTAACAGACAGGTCTCAGATTGTGTCAGTCAACAACGTTGTTTCTTCTACTCTTCCCATTACATGTGGAGTACCACAGGGTAGTTTACTAGGTCCTCTTCTTTTTATTACATATATTAATGACATAAAAAAGTTCTAATTTACTAACATTTGTATTGTTTGCTGACGATTCGAACATTTTCTTTTCTCATGATAACCTAAACCAACTTGTAAGAATTGTAAAGTCAGAACTTATACATGTCACTGACTGGATTAAAGCGAATAAACTATCACTTAACTTACAAAAGACGAATTTTATGTTTTTTAGTAACAGAATAAATACAATACCTGATAACATAATTTTTGATAATACTGTTCTTGAAAATGTTTCAGAGACCAGATTTTTGGGGGTTACTATTGATAATAAGCTATCATGGAAACCACACATCAATAATATTTGCAAAACAATTTTAAGAAACATCGGAATTATCAACAAACTCAAATATTTTCTCCCATCTCACACTTTACTTACACTGTATCATACATTAATATTACCATACATTAATTATGGCATTTTGGCATGGGGTTGTGCGACCCAAACACAATTACAAAGAATACTGTTGCTGCAGAAGAAGGCTCTTAGAATAATTTTTCAAACCCAATTCAGATCACACACAGACAGTGACAGATATACTATTCTTCCAAAATAATATTCTTAAAGTGAGCGATTTATATCTTTTCCAACTCGCCCAATTTATGTATAAACTAAACAAAGATGATCTCCCAACAGTTTTTTCAAATATGTTCTGTAAAAACTCCTCTATACACGATTAATCAACGAGACAACGTAACTGTTATCACCTACCCCCTACCCGTACTATATTAGCGAAAAACTCTTTTATCTTTTTTGGACCTGTGTATTGGAATTCACTGCCCAACGACTTTAAAGAATCTACAAACCTTAACATTTTCAAACGCAAACTCAAAAAGATGCTCATTTGTCAATACTCCACACCAACAAGTCAAGCTAACACATAACCTAAAAGTACATAATAACTTAACCTTTAACTACCAATAAATTACTTATAAAAAACAACACTACAACATGATACAATACATTACGACCTGTGCACCTGGCTGCCATGTTTCCTATTTTCATTTGCACTTTTTATTTCCACCTCCCTTATCTCCCTCTTTCTTTCCTTTGCCACTTTACCCTCCCTATTATAATTTTGTAAGTACTTTTTTGTGTGTGTGTTACCACGGTAATTATTATTATTTGAACTACTTTCTCTTATTTTTTTATTTTGACATTTTGTGGATAACTTGTTTTAAGTTTGTCTTCTGCGTCCGTCTCGATTTTTGTATATAGTTGTATATATAGTTTGTTTATAATTAGCATTGAAACTAAGTTTAGGGGCTTGCCTTCTTTACAAGCTTTTGCTTTTCTTGGCAAGTCCCTCCGTTCATTTCTTGTTTCTTTTCACTGATAAAATTACTGCAACAAATTGTAGTTTTGATTAATTTACATTCAACATTTGTTACGAAATGTTATTGATTTGTCTGTAATATCTATTATATTGAATATGTATTGTTACTTTGATTGTATTTTGAAAAAAATTGTTGAACGGGAATAAATAAATCTAATCTAAATCTAATCTATTAGCCCTTTCTCTTATTTTTAATCATTAGGCCTATAGTTTTACAGGCGTATCCCGACACAAGCACATGCATGCTTTCTGGGTTTTACGCCTTCTTAAATTCATGTGCACAATTTAGGCCTACTGTATTTTGCATTCATCGTTTTTGTACTATTCATGTTATTATTGATTAGTATATATATTTTACATGAAAAATGGATGAAATATCAATAGGAAGAAAACAAATGTTGAATTGAAATTTAAACAAAGCGAATTTAATCGTAACGTCATAGCAATCGTGCGATTGGCTTTAGGCCTACGATTTAAAACCAGCTGAAGTTTAAACTTTAATTTGAAAGACAATATCCTAACTCATGGGACTACAATTTTGAGGGAGAAAATGCAAAAGAGAGGGAAAATATGGAAGAAACCTAAGAGACTTTATAATACACAATGTAAATGCACCAGAAATGAAGCTGTTTATAGAGTATAAAAAATGGCTACCAAAACGGCTGTGTCGGGTGAGGCACGAGCCCCCCCCCCCATTCGAGAAAAGGGCCCCCTAAATTCCAGAAATGAGGGGTCGGTATAGGCAGAGGTCAGACTACCCCTGGCGGAATTTAAGCAAAAGGAAATGTAAGAAAAGGAAAAGGGGCCAACAAAAAGTATGATGGAAAAGAAGTAAGAAAGGTGAAAAAAAGCGGGAAAATTACAAGTTTAGAAAAATAAGGGGAATACAAAAAAAGAAGATAAATTAGTTGGAAGACTGAAAAACACGAAAGAAAAATAGAAGAAAAGAAACTAACAAAATTCGGAAAATAAAAACGGACAATTAAGGGAAAAAAAATGAAAAAGGGAAAATCATGCCGGAGGCTAAAAAAACATAAAAAAAAAGAAAGAAAGAAATCTCCACCGTCGGGGCCTATATCGCAACACACAGTTAAGTTATAATAAGTTTAATTATTAAATGGCTACTTAAACAAAGATTTTACTCCATTTATTGAAACATTGTGTACACTTCTTACAAGAAACAGTTAAACTACCATAACGTCATGAATATAAGTTAAAGGGGCGTTGTTACTGAAAGCGTAACTTATCCAATAATCTTCAAATTTTGAAAATCTGACACAATAATGTCTAGACAAACTTAGGTAAAGCCCTGCATGTGGGTCATCTGGGGGTAAATGAACCTAATTTATAGGCTCCCCCAAAGTCCCAAAGAACATTATAAACCATAACATACCTATACTTAGAGATGGATACCAAAACATAAAGAGTATTCTATCAAAAGCAGTTGGCATAATATACGGTAAGGTATATTGGCCTAAATAGAAAAGGTTAATGAATGGTGTTAAATTTCAAGCCCCTCTTACTTGCCAAGTAAACAGCATTAAGCCAAAACAATTTTCATCTAACTCGTTTCATGAAACTTGTTTACAACAACAAATTAACAATAGAAGTAAGTGTTAAAAGCTACTGAAAGTCTTCATTGGCTGATAGTAAATTTGCAAAAGAAATTGTTTATAACGGGACCAGATAAGATGCACAATAATTTGGATCTTCGATACTCAACAGGGATTCTGTCCACGCCCTCTGCGTTTTGGCACAATGCATGCATCTTGCACAAAGCGTCTGCCGTTACCAACCGCAACTCAGTTTCAAAATGAAACCGCTCATCTAAACGTTGGAATTTACTGAATAATCACGGATAGGATTTTCTTTCTTGTGAAGCTTGACCAAGCAGGAATATTTAGAATAGACAAAAAGTTTCCTTTCACTTGTTCAGGTATATTTATGTCTATTTGTTTGAGCTACATTTTACTACCGATAAAGGCCTCTGTACCCGGATTTTGGCTAGCGGATAACGGGGACCCGGCGGCCTAGGAGGTGAGCAGGGTGCCGTTGACAGACAAAATACCGCGGACGGCGCCTGTGTGTGGATGATCATGAGCACTCATTCAATGAACAAGCTGAGAGTGAGACTGAGAGAACAGTGCATATTTTTCATTCTTAGATATTCGCCATTTCTCTGTTTATGCATGTGAACGGAAGTTGATGCTATCGTGCTTTAGATTGTAACAAAAACATTTTCAGGTAAGAATAAAATTAATTTAATTTTTTTTTAGACCTAACCACGTTAGAAAGAATGGCTAACTTACAAAATGTAGATCGACACAAATTTATTGTTTAGGCCTAGGCCTAAGTTAGACCTACAGCTACAGCCAAACTAAAAAAGTCATGAAAGTAAAAAGTCAAACTGGCCGTCTGTGCTCTGGGCCTGGCGCCAAATCATAACCTTGTCCTTGGTCATTGAATGAGTGGATGTACTAATATTCATTCTGTACCCTTTTCTGTTTTCGTTCATTGTCTATTTGCCTTGTTGTACTTGTAGTTGTAGACCAAAATCTTCGGTCTGTGTTATTTCTTGTTCCGTTGAACTGTGTTGGCTCCACTCACCAATTACAGAGACCGAAGTTTTAACTCCTCTACAGGGATTCAATGGCCATGTGTTTATGTATTAAGTTCAGATAAACCAGGGAAATTGGAGTTGCGCTACAGCCAAAATAAGTCACTGTTTTTCTCCTTTTGAGTTTATTTTGTATCCCATTTAGTGCATTTCAGGCCAAAACTGAATAATAATCCTTATTTTGGTCCAGTTCTTTTTATAGATTTTAATGAAATAAAGACAAAAATCGATGAGCCCTGTCGGGGGGATTTTGCATTGTTAACCCCTAATGGTGGCTGCACGTTCGCGAGCTGTCTGTGTACGAGGAGAAAAAAAATGTTAAAAAACTCCTCGAAACAGATGTCTGCCAGCTGTCCATTGTTGATGCTGTTTCTTTCATTCCGGCTATATAAAGCAAGATAGGAGACATCTCTCAGACTCTGAATTCTGTCTGAATAATCTAGAATCTACAGAAAACTATGGAACAGGTTGGGATGGGCATATGCCACAAAGCAGGTAACGTATGTCCATGCAAATGTTTTCACTGGTTAAGTCAGTTGCTAGCGTTTAAGTAGGCCTGCAAGCAACAAACCTGGATATGGGAAAGTCCCGTAGATCTATGAGGCCATTCTCATTACGCTTTCTAAAACTAGTTTACTGGAAACCGATTCAGGAAACCAGTTTGGAAGATTACTTTGCTAGCGTTCTCACTTGATCACACGAAAGTGGTTTTCAATTTCACTTCATGTAAAGCGCTCTTGTTGCTATGGAAACGCTCTCAGTGGGGTGACACGTTTTGCGCAAAATTCGAAACTGCAGCATAGTCATTCTACACCTGTCGTGTGGAGTAGTGCGCTCAAAATGTGCGAAGATCGCTTCCCGAAGAATGGTTGTGTCCTCACGCTAAAACCATTTTAACGAGGCAAAGCGATCTTGAAAACTACATCGCGAGGTGGTTTTCCAAACTGGTTTGGAAGATCGCTTCCAAGACCGCTTTGACCGTTCTCACTACACGTTAAACTAGTTTCCACTAAACTAGTTTCCAGTAAACTAGTTTTAGGAACGTAGTGAGAACAGCCTCTTAGTCCACCTCCGCGCCGAGCCTGTACCATAAAAGCATTTGGTCTGATTGCCAGTAAGCCCTTCTGTTTTATTTTATTACATCATATGACGAGCTGTTATCAATTAACTTTTCACTTGACAAAGTGAAAGATATTTAACTGGTAAATGAGGTGAAAAGTAGACCATCTAGGATTTAGACTCAATGCAAATGAGAATTAGACTAAGTGGATATCAGACCAAATGAAGTGTAGACCAAACTGCAATTACATTGTAGATTGTAGAACCACATTGTAATTCATAGTAGACCAAACAGGATTTAGCCCATGTAATGGGGTAAATTAAACTCAAGAAATAGACCAACTGCTCAATCATTGCCTATTGTAGTACTGGTTACTTCTTACCTTTGATCTCTGAATTAGATTGATCAATTTTTTTAATTATTTGTGAAACACTCAACCCCAGAAATTTGTGCAATATGGGAGACTTGTTTTTAACTTCATACACTTTGTACAAACATATGTAGGCCTACACTGTATGTTTATGAGCAGTCTTGCATTTCATCTTGTCTAACATTTTTATATTTTTTGTCTATAGATGCATACTTCTTGTATTTGTAACTTTGAGAATTACCCTGAAAGGGTCTGCTCAAGTTTTTGTGAATGTGGAAATTAATTATCCTGTATGTTGAGGCCAGGACTACACTGTAGTTCCTGTAATTTAACAGGTTTTCTGATGATCGAGTTGGTCTGAATACCTATCGTACAGAATGGGGGAAATATGAAAATGCAAGTTTACAAAATGTACTCTCGCCTTTTAAACAGAGGGTCGTGTGTTCGAATCCCACCGCGGTCTAGCGTCCTTTGGCAAGGTGTTAATCCACACTTTGCCACTCTCGACCCAGGTGCTAAATGGGTACCCGGTAGGATGCGAAAGATATTGTATGTTTGATTTTGCCAGCGCCATAATGAGGCTGCGATGAATGCAAGGAATGCTCCCCAGGGAGTGGAAATTGTGCACTTTTCGTGCGGGATTGAAATGAATCCAAAATGACCGGGGTAATAATATGCTGTAACGCGCTTTGGGCCATTCTGGGAAAAGCGCTTCATAAAAATTGGCTATTATTATTATGAATTCACAATGTTCTTCCATTACCGAATAGGCCTACTCTTTTGCCAAAGATTCCTGGTGAAATGATTGTCCTTGGGAAATACTTCCAAGGAAAGAATAATATTGGTTAGGGCATGTAATATATTCAACTTTCTAGCTGTACGTGTGTTTGCATAATTTCCAAAACATTTCAGGTTTTGGCAAACTTCTTAGGCCTCTAGTTTATTGTGTAACTGCATGAGCAACCTCAATCTCATAATGTACTGTGTGCTAACTAAGTATTTCATGGCCTTGGAAAACTAAATCAATATTGTACTTCTACTTAGTGAGTGAGTCAGCCATTTATAGCTCTGTACCATTAGTTAATCTCTTCATGCGAGGGGGGGGGTGATGATGATGATGCAGAAAATGCAGTAAAAGTGAATGCTGAGAATATACAGTAGCCTATAGTGCAAGATCTTGGTGTGGAATAGACTTTCTCTGTTTATTTTGTCTGTTCCCAGATTATGAAGCCTATTAGTTTTCAAGAAAACAATTAAAATTAAAAAGGTCTTAGAAAATTCAAATTCCCATCTGCAAAATTTTGCAGCCTACTGGAACATTCTTATGAATTTTGTCTAAAGCTTTGGCAGAGGCCTTTGCTCTGCGGGGCCGACCCTGTGGATCTCTCTTCCACGGGGTCTGAAAACCCAGACATCAGTAACCAACTTCAGAGGCAACCTGGAGATGTGACTGACTTGTATACGTGTAGTTTCAACTTGCTTTGCTTTTTTTGTGGTCCTTTTCTGTATTTTGCTCTGAAATGCCTTGAGCCTTTAAATTAGATGGAAAGTGTGCTAACTGCTATAAAAATTCTTTGTATTCTTATTTTTGTTATTATTATAAAAATTTGAATTTAACCAATTTGCCAATATCTGGCTTCCTCTCCTTGTCGGTTGTTAATGTCTTTCTCATGGGCATTATGGCACCTTTAACATACTGCATGCATTGTAGATGTTTGATGTATCAGAAAGCTACAGATTTTTTTTTTTATAGAATCTTCATCCTATAACATGTTGAGAAGTGGCTATTGCTGAAAAAAAATTGGTTGAGATACTGACTTTAAAAAAATAATCACAAAATACATTCTAAAAACAAAACTTGTTATTTCCATATTTGTGATTCAATATGAAGTGATTTTCTTATTTTCTCATGGATGCATCAGATAGGACTTTTAAACAGTACTGACGTTTGAAACAAACTTATCTAACTTGTCTATGAATGTAGAATTTTTAAATACATGAAGGGCATTTTTAAATCTATTGGTTAGTGCAGTGGTAGATCAATGAAAGTTACATTTATAAATATGAAGAGCAAAGAAAATTTAGTTTTATTTCCCCTGTTATTAAAAAAACCCCAAACAAACATTGCAAATAAACAATGTAGGCCTATACTGTATGGTGTAAACTGTGTGAGAGTGATGCAGTTATCGATCAGCATAAAATCAAAAGTGAAAGGATGTGCTATTGATTTTTTTACCCCCAGTAATGAACAAGGATTGTTAATTGGATGTTTTGTGACCTTGTTTGCAATATAGACCTCTACCTCCTATGCAGTATTGTATAGTGTGCTGTTGATGAGGCCAACAAGACAAAAAGAAATTCTAACTGTAATGATTTGTTTATTTCTTACTGTTGAATTAGAAAAACACTTCCAGTGATACGTGCACATGTAATTCCCATAATGAGAAAAGAAGTTGGACAAACAAATGTTATGGTTTCAGACTTCCATTACATAGCATACATGTGCGTGACCAATTAACAGATCTGAAAGATCATAATGGTTCCCACCTGAATGTTTAAGCCAGTGTATGTCACTCAGCATGCTGTTTTTACTTTACGAATGGCCACCGTTTTTTTTTTCCTTTTAATAATCATGTTACTTGATATCTAGCATTCCGTTTTTTTGCATCAAATTTAGTAGTTTGTTTTAAAAAAAAAGATGTAAAGAGGAAGTTCACCTTGACAAAAAGTTTATTGTGAAAATAACAGGAAATAATGATTGGTGAAGGTTTGAGAAAAATCCATCAAAAAATAAAAAAGTTTTTTAAAAGTTAACTTTAATTTTTTGATTTGTGACATCAAACATGTATGTGAGAAGCCTTCCAACATATCATATAAATGAAATGTTTTTTTCTTTAAAATTGTACCTTAATACCCTTTTTACACAGGATTTTCTTAACCCCGGACTATCGCTAACCCCGTACTATCCTTAACCCCGTACTATTTTTTTTCCTTTTCACACATGCCAAATTGTTATTGCTAACCCGGATAAGGAATGCTTGCTTTTTACACACGAAACTCATTCGTAGTACAAGTACTTCACTCGTACACTTTTTACACACGCTAAAATTTCCTTAACCCCGTACTATAGGTGGGGCTAAATTGCCATTTAGCCCCACCTATAGTACGGGGTAAAGCTTAGCCCACTTTCGTTTTACACATGCGATCTTAACCCCGTACTATTGCTCTTAGCACCGCAATTGGTGGGATAACCCTGCTTTTTTGCAGGGCCAAATAATCCCGTACTATAGGTGGGGTTAGCCCACTTTGCAAAAATGCTGTGTAAAAAGAAAGTGGGCTAAGCTTAACCCCGTACTATACATGTAGGTGGGGCTAAATTGCCATTTAGCCCCACTTATAGTACGGGGTTAAGGAAATTTTAGCCTGTGTAAAAAGGGTATTAGACTA
The DNA here is from genome assembly GCF_018143015.1 of Lytechinus variegatus. Taxonomy (NCBI): domain Eukaryota; kingdom Metazoa; phylum Echinodermata; class Echinoidea; order Temnopleuroida; family Toxopneustidae; genus Lytechinus; species Lytechinus variegatus. Next base: position 4,239,585 of record NC_054749.1, read on the forward strand.
TTAATAGACAAATCATTTCACACCTGCTCCAAAAGAAATGAAAAAATGAGTCATTACAAACCAGTAAAAATATGAAAATCATGCATTTTATGGGACAGATGCTTGTATATGACATCACAAATCAAACACTTTAAATTCTAATATTAAATTTTCTTAATCTTTGATGGATTTTCCTCAAACGTTCATCAATATTTTTAAAAATATTTTATTTACAACAAACTTTTCTTCAGGGTTAACTTCCCTTTTGAAATAAAAATAATTCAAATTCTTTATCATAAAATTTGTTTGTGTTGTTTAATAGCAAAAGGCAATTCTTAAAATCAAGAAAAATGACTTGCCACGCTGTCAAAAACGTTCAAAAGTGTGACAACTCCTCAAGTCACTGTTTACCTTATTCAATTTGATTAATTTTATTCAATCATTTAAAACCAGCCCAAAATCAAAGGAGAATGGAGAATAGGTTTATGACATGAATTTCTTGATTATGGTACAGTATGAAGATCATCATATTATTTGATTTTAATAATCCCAGCTGGAAATAATTCCAAGAAATTGTGTTATCTGCTTGTAATCTTGCAAAGATCAGATTGACTATTATTTACAATTAGAAGTGATAGTAAGAGAGAGAGTTTGATATCACAAAAAAAATCAATAAATTAGTATGAAATATCACTTGAACATGATTGCTATGAATACTAATTTTCAATGATAGGAATCGTACACAAACAGTGATTGTGAATTATAAGAGAGTTTCTTCAATTGGTGTGATGAAAACCTGACTGTTGTATATTAATTTGTAATTATCATCTTTGATTGTAGTTGTGATATGTACAAATATAATCATATGCGATTATTGTTATCATCACATCATCATTTCAATTATTTCTTAACTGGTCAATAATGTCAAGATAAGGATTGAACCATACTGCTTTCAATGAAGTCACATACAATGCTTACCAGCTGATTCCGTTTATCCTAACAAATTCATATTTTGGCCATGATTTAGGTTTTCCACGAACAAAGTATTATTTTAAGGTTATTTTACATGTTCACCGATAGGCCCATAGATAAGTTTTAGCTAAGATTCCTCTTTGATTATTAATATTGTTCACTTAATTATTTTTCACCAATATATATATGGATGCATGCACGTTCATGTTAGTTTTTCATGATTATGATATTGTGATCAATCTCGTCTGATGGTTGAATGATATTAGCCAGGGTATTTGCACTGAGTGTGAGTCTGTTTCGTGCATTACCTTCTTAGGTTTAATGATGCAAGATAATTCAACCTTCGTTGCACTCACGCTGTATCCGGTGCTACCAGTATCAAGGGCCATTAGAGATTATTTGTCTTGCAAATTGCACGAGCTTTAATGATCTTTATCAAGCTGAGCTCCTGGTCATTTCTGTGCACATGATATCATATTTCCGCCCAAACACTTGTCCTTCTTCCTTTAGCCATTATGCTTTTTTGTTGTGATGTTGCCATGGTAACTTCCATGTGGCACTTTATTTCATAATCCAATGGAGATTGTAGTCAAGCGTGTAAATCTTTGGAAAAGAAATCGCAAAAGATTACCATACTTGATTTGCTGGGTTTTGCCCTTTTTAGTAGTATTTTATTTCAACCATTTTAGCAATTGAATTTGTATTATCCATTGTCATGAACATAATGCAGTGATTTTTTTTCATGATGATTAGCTGTGACTTTGCAAATAAAGTCTAAGCTTTTTCTGACTTAGCTTTTGACAGAATTTACCAGTCAAAACTAATTTTATACTATGTAACATTCTACAAAATTTACAAATCTTTCATGAAATACTCTAATCCCCAGGGGCCGATTGCACGAAAGGGTCTTTCCAAGGACCGTCTTTCTTGTCGCCCATCTTTTATGGAAAGCTGTATGCAGGATATTTCTGAAATGTATGATAAACAAAAGAAATTTGTTAGCTAGCATTTAAATCAATTTGTATACGATTTAATGATATATCACATTTTATAAGCAAAGATTTTGTTTACTTTAACGGATGAATAAAAAAATTTTGCAGGTAATTTATTTAAAATGTGTTTCACATGGCGCATCATAATAAATGGGCGACACGAAAGACGGTTCTTGCAAAGACCCTTTCGTGCAATCGGCCCCAAGTATCCGAGAAAAAAGTGGAATACTGGATTTCAGGGTTTGCAGCTAAAACAGGACGATTTCACTTCTACGCGGTATGTTCTTTTCACAAAAGAGATTTTGTTTTTATTAAACAACATTCATTCATTCAGTCAGTCAGTCAGTCATTTATAACTAATTCTGCCTGTGCTTTATGATATCCTAGAATATCAGTTTTTACTTTATAAATAATAATTGGGTTTAACTTGAATAATGAATACTGTTAGTCTTACATGTACTCTTAGAATTCATCATCGTTGACATGAGCAGTGATTTTTGGTCTGTCAAGATGTGGGGGGGGGGTTGACTCTCTCCCAGCAACAGTATAAAAAGTTGAAATTTGAATGGTGACATCTTCCCCTATTCTGTGGGGATCACTGCCATTGGTGTACATTGTACATCTGTGATACTGTCATATTATTTGTCATACTATTCAAGGGGAGGGGGGGGGGGGGGGGTGAAACAATAGATCACCTTCCCTGAAAAATAGGTTCACTAAAATAATATTATGCCACTAATAGCTGTCCATGGTCCCTGACTCCAGTATACATGTACCTCAAAATTCAGCAAATTTGAGATATTTTTTTAAAATACTTGATTTTTAGTATTGACATATTAAAAGACATACTTGATTTGCCAAGAGAAGGAATTAGGGGACTCTGTTTAGACAATACAGGGTTGTCACCAGGGTTGTCACCACTGCCATATTTCTATTCAAAATACAATTTTTTTTTAGCCATTCCCATATTCTTGAATTTTCAGATACGAGCTATTAACAGCCGACCGATGACATACTGTACATGTGTTTTACCTCCCCATTTTTTAATTAAAAAAAATTGTAGTCTGAACATTTATCGCTTTTTCTTTCTCCTCTGATTTTCATCATGGAAACTTAGGTGTCCAGCTAAATTAGAAGTGTTTTCTTTCCATTGATTATTGAATATTTCTTCATCTGGCGTGCAGGTGAATAAACAAGGCACCATCATCAGCAGGTTTTGCCATTAAATGCGAAGGAGATGCGCTTGTTTTATCAGGAGGTTTCTCCATATTCCATGGGTTTTAATTCATGACAGTTTCATGGATTTGGGATTATCTTGTGGAGCTAGCTTTAATACAGTGGTTACTTTATTTAAGGTTTCCAAGAGATGTTGAAATTTATTGATTTGTGTGAAATGTGTGTTATATGTTCATGTACCTGTGAAATGCTTGGATTTGGTAAAATACCTCACAATTATCCAGTATTTGGTGGTTGTATTTGAATTCATTTTGGATAAAAACTTCCACTGGCCCAATACTCTTGTGGACATATTTACAAAACATTTCTTAGGGTGGAACATAGATGTAGACCAATATTACATCAGTGCTGTCTTGCATTTTGCTTACATTGTATCTTTAAAGGACAAGTCCACCCCAACAAACAGTTGATTTGAATAAAAAGAGAAAAATCCAACAAGCACAACATTGAAAATTTCATCAAAAATTTGATAAAAATAAATAATAATATAGGGTATTTACATCTGTATTGTGCGCATATCCACCGTGTTAGGTGCTCTACGCGCTCCTATATAGCTAGGCGTTCATAGTGCACACAGCTTTTTAAGGTATTACTTCCTACCAGTACCCATTTACCTCACCTGGGATGAGTGCAGCACATTGTGGATCAGTTTCTCGCTAAAGGAAATTATGCCATGGCTGGGATTTTAACCTACGACCCTCTGTTTCAAAGTCCGAAGACTAATTCACTGGGCCACAACACTCCATGTAAAATAAGAAAGTTTGAAGTTTTGCTTTCACAAAATAGTTATATGCACACTCTGGTCAGTATTCAAATGAGGAGACTCATCCACTCATATTTCTTTTGTATTTTATTAGATAAAATATGAAATATTATGTGACATTTAAAAGACAAGTCCACCCCAACAAACAGTTGATTTGAATAAAGAGAGAGGATAAGTTATTATATTTCTCTATCAAAGTCCTTGACTGCATGCACTCTGCACATGGAAACAAAATGTTTCCTCCAAGTGCCTATTGTTATTATTGTATGGCAATTTAAGACTAAATTACAGGCAATAAAATTGCCTTTTTTAAGACTAAATTATAGGCAATAAAATTGCCTGATGCTACATGCAGGCGTACATGTATTTAGATTCTTTCTCGGATGGGGCGGGGGATTGCCATTGTCCTATATGTACATTTAGGTGTAATTTTTGACTGAAGGTATGTTACAGGGCCTAGTTTTAATCTTATCCAGGTATCACTGAAAAATATTGCCCAAACAACTGCTCTGTTACTTTGTCCACTATCACCTATCACCCATATTGTGCCTCTGTTCTGGATGTTGTGAAAAACTCTTTCTTTTGGAAGCAATGGATGAGTTTGCAGAGGGAGGGATTAGAAGGGCAAAGGTGTAAACAATATCTATTGTACAGGAGACCCCCTGTTCATAGTTCTTTCAATTTAAAGTGGGGGATGTGGTATGTGCAAACTAGACCTGCAGGTCAGTTATTTTGAGCAATATCTGGGCTATTAATTTAATGGTAATAGTTAAAGGTATTGTGTAACTTTGTGAGCAGCCGATTTAAAAAATTCTCAAACCAAGATGAAACATGTGTACAAGTGCATGTATTAGAACTAATAAATCCTGAAAACAACCATTATTGAGAATGAAAAGCTAAAACTACAAGGCAAACACCGATTTTGTAAATAGGCGTCTTATAGACACCTAAATAGTACACATAAGTGTATGGGATGAAATTAAGATGTTGTTTCCGGTCACTTTATATTTCGGTTTTTGAAGCACTAAATAATTATTTTCGAACGCAATTTTTTCTGGGCTTCATTTTTGTAACATATAACAGGTGACAAGTGTGACCTTCTAGCTCAGATTTTTAAAAGTCAAACCAATGTTAACCAATCACTTTAATGTGAAATTGGAACTTATGTAGGTCCTACATGTACGGGATGTGGAACAGCGGTTTAAAGGGATTTTCCTGGCTGAAAATAGAAATAATTGAGTAATCTTTGTCTAAGATCTGTAAATAAGTGTTATCTTGATCTGTTCAAATCATAAAACTTTTCCATGTAGCTTGGAGTACATTTTAATCCTTAAATAATGCCTTTGTCCATTATAGTAGGTTTATATGATATCTGTTACAGAGTCTGGAGTATGGAAGTGAGCTGTACTGTGTACCCATTATTGTAAAAGGTCCATAGGTACATGTACTCATACCAACTGCTTTGATATTCTGGTATCAGTGGAGTCATGGTCTTATGAGGATTCGTTACAGGGGTGTTAAATTTCACCAGGTTGAGTGAGAGTTTACAAAGTCTATTGTTTATCCTAACTCGTGTAATCTTCTGTATAGAATGGTGTACCTCAGTTTGGCGAAGATACAAGTATGGCTTCTATTTTTCTAGAAGTCTGTCTTGTGTGTCTGAGCCAGGGAATAAAATACGGTGTACATGGGTGCCCGAGCCATTTTGTCCCATAAGGGTCAAAAGAGCCCCCCCCCAAAAAAATTTCTCCTTTCACTGTAATAAAGCAAATCCAATTATGCAGATTTATGCAATATATTGAGAAAAGTAGCCCCTAAACAAATATATATATTTTTTATTTCCTGGTCTGAGCCACTTTTTTTCAATGGTCTTATCTATTTATGATCTGTGCTTTACTGTCATTGCAAGTTACATGTTGAAAATGTCATCAGTACAAATAATTCTGATGATGAAAGCAGTTCTTTTTAAAGATTGACATTCAATAATTGAACATTTTAATATTCCTTAAACATTTTAAGATAAGTCTGCAGTGTAAGTTTGAAATGATTGTATTAGATTGGAGTCACGTTACATTTTTATTATACATGTATACATGTAGGTCTATTCAGCAGCAAAATACTGCAATTCAAAAAAAAATTTAGTCAGGAAAGAGTGACCAACAAGTATACATGTATTCTTTTGATAATAAAAATATTAATGAATGCAATTTTAACTTACACTTTAAAATTTCTGGTAAAGTAGATTCATGTATAAGGAGTAACCATTTTTACTTGGCATCTAGAAAAGGCACTGTATACAGTCTGTGTACAGTGTCTGCGCAATATTTGATCTTTACTCTGTAATGAAGTCTGAATATTGCCGAGTTCATTTCCAATTTTGCTAGAACGCTGGATTCATTTTGTGGCATTTAGACGTGACATTCACCCTCGGTAATGCACATGCAAAAGTGCAATTATATGAAAGAGAGGAGTCGTGTATGTGGGTAAAGACGATCCTGGCCAATCTATTCGCAAGTTCGGTTGTCACAATGTTGTCCGTGTCCCATGGTGTGGGTTTAAGTAGATTTTGATGGATCTGCAGATCATATTTCCAGAGCAGGTGCCCCATTAAAGAGAAGATGAGGATAATGGGGTTCAAAGATTTAGAAAGGAGAGGGAGAGAGAGATGTACAGAAATGTGTAAACAGAGGGAGAGAACAGGAAAAAGAAAGAAGAAAGAGAGAGAGAGAATGAAAGTGAAGGGGGAGGGAGTGGACAACTACAGATGAAGGATTAGATGAAAATAGAACAAATTAAGTAGATTTTTTTTACATGTGTTGTATGAACTATATAACTATTGGTGACAGAAGGGAAATGGAAGATGAAAATAAAAGGGAATCTGAAATACAGATAAAAATGGAAAATATATCAATTTGAAATAAGAATTAAAAAAAAAAATGGTTTCCGTCTAAAATCAAAACCATTTTAAGGAAATATGTAAAGTTGATGGACATGTCATGAATGTAAAGATAGGCGGTTTCAGACCGCCTCGAAGTTCGCCAGTTCCAGGTATTCTCTGATCGGGAAATTTACCCCGATCAGAAAATACCAGGTATTTTGGTAATGTGAAAGCAAACTATGCGTAATTTCCCCGAAAGAAAATACCCGCTAAATAGTAGGTACTTGGCAAAATTACGAGAACTTTCGTGGGGATTTTTCCAAGGTCGCAGGTATTTTGGCGATGTGAAAGCAAATTACGGGAACTTTTATCCCAGCGTATCGTTGGGCGCGGCGGCGTGGGTGGCTGCTGGGCTAGTGATTTTGAATCTCCCGCCTTGCCTGCTTATCAGACCACACTGCGCATGCTCGTAACTTCGGGAACTTATCCCGAAGGATGTGTTTCGGGGCGGTGTGAATGCAGGAATAATTAACGGGTATTTTTTAGCCTTAAAAAGTTCTCGTAATTCCAGGCGGTTTGAAACCACCTGATGTGACATTTCAGCGCCTGCCTGTTCTTTAATAGCATTTAAACATTGAAAGAAAATAAATGTAATCACTCAGGCCTACATTTGCTTTTTTTTTTCTTGTTGTAATTAGGCATCTTGTGCGTATATGCTTAGTAGCCATATAATAGTAGGGGTCCATAAATGAAAATTAATGACAAACACCTTTCTTTCAAAATCTTTTAACGTTCTCCCTCAGTTGTGATCCATGGTTTGGATTTGAGATTGATGTTATTGATCTGTTAATACACAAATATGAATTTAATTAATTGTAGAAATCAACCCCATAATCAATCCATAGGCTTTAATACAGGACCCAAGTCCTTGGCTTGTCAAATATTGACCCTGAAACTCTAGATCAGACAGCAATTGTAGGCTAAATTTCAAGCAATGTTTTCCAACTTGATCCCCGTGAAGCATTCATGGTCACCCGCTGCTGTTGTCTGGCTGGAAGTAGAGAAGCCGGTAAGAAGGTGATTTGTTTGCAGAATGGGTCCACTTAGGAAACGTTCAATGAAGTAAAATACACCAATGGGTCCCATTCAGACTGGTAATGAAAAAAATTATAAGATGTGATCAACTAAAAAATAAATATGAATGTTTGCAAAGCCTGCTCTCTAAAACTGCAGGGATTTATAGTAATCCAGATAGATTGTAGTTGGAACTGATCATATTTTGGATTTAGTTTTGATACTAAAGATTCATTTTTAATTCTCAAATCTATAAAAACCAAGACTTTTTATGTTTTATCCTAACTTTACAATAGGCCTACGAAAGTGACATACCGATGTAATGTTAGGAAACATCTGTTTCCATTTGAAACATTTAATAAAATTCACATTTCATACACAATATGATAAATCTACATTGCACAGAGTGTAGCCAAACTACCTGTATGCCATAGAGGCTTTTCTCACTATGTTCCTAAAACTAGTTTACTGGAAACTAGTTTAGTGGAAACTAGTTTAATGCGTAGTGAGAACGGTCAAAGCGGTCTTGGAAGCGATCTTCCAAACCAGTTTGGAAAACCACCTCGCGATGTAGTTTTCAAGATTGCATGCTTTGCCTCGTTAAACTGGTTTTAGCGTGAGGACACAACTGTTCTTCGGGAAGCGATCTTCGCTCATTTTGAGTGCGCTACTCCAAACAACAGGTGTAGAATGCCTATGCTGCGGTTTCAAATTTCGCGCGAAACGTCTCACCCCACTGAGAGCGTTTCCATAGCAACAAGAGCAATTTACGGGAAGTGATTTTGAAAACCACTTTCGTGTGATCAAGTGAGAACGCTAGCAAAGCGATCTTCCAAAGTGGTTTCCTGAATCGGTTTCCAGTAAACTAGTTTTAGAAAGCATAATGAGAACGGCCTCTTAGATACCTTTAAAATTTGAATATTCTACACTACAGGGAAAAAGAAACTTGGCATGATTTTGCGGGATGCGCATTTTCCCGTTAGGCACTTTTTGATCAAAACACGATGCAATCTCGAAGCAATCACGATGCAATCCCGTTATTTTTTGGCCACTTCAAAATGGATAACGGGATTTTCAACCCGCAAGATCGATATTTCAACACGCTATCAACCCGATAGAAAATCCTTAATTCCCGATAGACAGCGGGCCACTGCTAGCGCGCGCATCAAACGCGTCCCCCGATAGAAATCCATGTGCGCAGCTCTTGACCGAGTGACCCAGTTATAGTTATAGTTACGTCTTTGGCTTAAAGGACGAGTAGATTTTCTTTCCAATGTTTATTTACGGTGCTAGCTCCATGATTTATTTTCCAGTGTTTGTTACCAATGACTTCTTCCGTTTAAAGGACGATTAGATAATCCTTTTTTGTTTTTCATTTTTATCTTTTCTGTAATTTTATAAAACTTTAATCAGGTACGTATTTCATTCAAACAACGAGTATTTTCATCATTTTCTGTTCATTATGTGTTTTTTTTTATTTCATCATGTCTTTTATAAAAGATTCGCTTTCCATCATTTACTGTTCATTGTTGTTGTTTTTAATCAGTAATATTTCGTTCATTTAAAGGACGAGTAGATCTGCTAACCATCATTTTGTGTTCATCAATTCTGTGTTTTTTTTATTTCATCATCACGCTTTCCGCCATTTCCTGTTCATAAATTCTGTATTTCTTATTTTATCAGTTAGTCGTTCATTTAAAGAACGAGTAGATTTGCTTACCATCACTTTTCTGTTCATTCTTTTTTCCCATTTAATCGGTTACGACTTTCATTCAAGGACGAGTATAATTCAGTTTTGAGTTTTATTATGGAGTTATGAAATAGACATCGTAACAGAATTAATCGTAGTTATAGAAATTTGAATAAAAACACAACCTTGAGATACGAAATCCATATTAAGAATGGAACAGAGATGACTATATTTGCCAAAAATCATTTTTTTGTTCATCAATTCTTTGTTATTTTCATCACTTATGACTTTTAATCAAAGAAGATTTACTTTCCATAATTCCATTATTTTCTGTTCATTAATTTTTTTTTATTATTATTTTATCAGTTACGTCTGCATACGTCGTTCATCTAAAGGACAAGTGAGATTCGTCTCCCATAATTTTCTGTTCGTCAGTTATGTGTATTTTTTTTAATTTCATCACTTACGTCTTTTATTCGAGGAAGATTTGCTTTCCATCATTTTCTGTTCAATGTTTTTTTTAATCCGTAATACGTCGTTCATTTAAAGGACGAGAAGATTTGCTAACCATCATTTTCTGTTCATCAATTCTGTTTTTTTTTTATTTCATCACTTACGTCTTTTGTTAAAAGATTCGCTTTCCGCCATTTTCTGTTCATAAATTCTGTATTTCTTATTTTATCAGTTACGTCGTTCATTTAAAGAGCGAGTAGATTTGCTTGACGTCATTTTTCTGTTCATTCTCTTTTTTTTCATTTAATCGGTTACAACGTTCATTTAAAGGACGAGTATTATTCAGTTTTGAGTTTTATTTATGGAATTATGAAATAGAGATTTAGAATCAAGTTATTGTAACGGAATTAAACATATAGTTATACTTAAATAAAAAACAACCTTTGAGATACGAAATCCATATTAAGAATGGAACAGAGATGACTATATTTGCTAACCATCATGTTTTTGCTAATCAATTCTGTGTTATTTTCATCACTTACGACTTTAAATCAAAGAAGATTCACTTTCCATAATTCCATTATTTTCTGTTCATTAATTCTGTATTTTTTTATTTTATCAGTTACGTCTGTAATACGTCGTTCATCTAAAGGACAAGTGAGATTCGTCTCCCATAATTTTCTGTTCGTCAATTATGTGTTTTTTTTATTTCATCACTTTTACGTCTTTTATTCGAGGAAGATTTGCTTTCCATCATTGTTCGTTGTTTTTTTAATCCGTAATACGTCGTTCATTTACAGGACGAGAAGATTTGCTCACAATCATTTTCTGTTCACCAATTCTTGTTTTTTTTTTATTTCATCACTTACGTCTTTTGTTAAAAGATCCGCTTTCCGCCATTTTCTGTTCATAAATTCTGTATTTCTTATTTTATCAGTTACGTCGTTCATTTAAAGAGCGAGCAGATTTGCTTGCCATCATTTTTCTGTTCATGCTTTTTTTTTTCATTTAATCGGTTACGACGTTCATTCAAAGGACGAGTATTATTCAGTTTTGAGTTTTTATCTATGGAGTTATGAATTAGAGATTTAGAATCAAGTTATTGTAACGGAATTAATCATATAGTTATAGAATAACTTAAATAAAAAACACAACCTTTGAGATACGAAATCTATTAAGAATTGAACAGAGATGACTATATTGGCTAACCATCATTTTTTGTTTATCAATTCTGCATGTGTTTATTTTCATCACTATCGACTTTTAATCAAAGAAGATTCACTCTCAATCATTTTTCTGTTCAATTCTGTATTTTTATTTTATCAGTTACATCGTTCATTGCAAGAACAAATCTATTCCCTTTCCATCATTTTTTTAGTTCCCAAAATTATGTTTTTTATTGTTTCATCAATTACGTCTTTTATTCATAGAAATGCTTTCCATCATTTTTCTGTTCAACAATTCTGTATTTTTATTTTATCAGTTACATCGTTCATTCCAAGAACCAATAGATCCCCTTTCCATCATTTTTCTCTTCATCAATTGTTTTTTCATCAGTTACGTCAAAGAACGAATAGATTCGCTTTCCATCATTTTTCTGTTCGTCAGCAACTCTTTTTTTATATTTAATCAGTTACTTTGTTTATCTGAAGGAGGGATGGATTCGCATTTCTGTTCATCAATCCTATGTTTGTTTTTTTCAGCTACGCCTTTCATTCAAAGAACATGTAGATTTGCCCAGCTGAGATTCGCATTTTCTGTTCATCAATTCTGTTTTTTAATCACTTGTATCCATGGTTCATTCAAAGAACGAGTAGTTTTATTTTCCATCATTTTTCTATTCATCAAGACAGACATTGTACCTTAATTCCTAAGAGGATTTGAATAGTAAATGGAAATGTTCAAAACAAATTGTCAAAGCCTTCATTTTCTGAAAATAATAAATTGTTTAAAATAACGTGATAAGTAATTTTCCTATATTTCCAAATTTTCACAACATAATGAAGCACACTATCAGTAGATTTTATTTTCAAGAGACCAAACATCTTTATGGAAAGAGGGGTGCGATATTCCAAAGCTGGTGTCATATCGTAAAAAAATTGTAATAGGCCTATCTGTATTTTGGTGTATTTTTTCGGGGGTGGAAGTCTGATTGATTTTAAAAATATTTATGTATTTGATATGATGAGTGTTAAGTCATATCCATTGGCATTGCGGCAACCCCAACCGCCCTTCAAAGCATTATCATATTTTGTGCGAATAAATCTTTCATCCACCCAACTAATGTATAGTGAGTGGAATATAATGTGTACAACTTGTTATAAAGTTTTGTATATTTTTCTAACAACTGCGGATCGAATGCTGAGAGAGAAGAATATTGGGGATAATGGGAAATAAAATGCAGAATCGTGTGCAGGACACGGAGAAGATGACAAAAAAGGACAACTCCATATTCCGTATCCGTCCGACCGGGACATTCATGAAATTTTCTGTCCCTGATTTCTTTTACTTTTGACAGTCTGTGCACTGCAAAAACTGCGGTGTTAATTCAACACCAGTCTGGAATCTATATGACCACACTAGAGAGGTGTTAAAAAAACATTGGTTTGGTTTTGGACTAATTCCAAATATGCGTTTATACAACACCAATTATTATTAATAAATCATCGATTTGAATTAAAGCCGGTGTTGTTTCAACACTTCTTTCGTGTGGTCATATATTCCAGACTGTTGTTCAATAAACACCGCAGTTTTTGCAGTGTGGTCAGTTTATGAAAATGAAGTAAAACTTGAGAAAAAAAGGGAATCGGACGTACAAAAAGGTTGATAATTTTTTGGAATTGTCCAAAAGGAAGGGAAATAAGAAAGGACCAGGTTCAGGACATGGCTAAGAAGTCGAAGAAAATTATAAGGAAAATAAAAAAAGGAATAAACTACAAAAGAGGAGGAAGAGAACGAAAATATTTCGCTCTGTGCAATCAAAATGAACGTCTCTTTTATTGCCGTAAACATGGTAAATGCGTTTGTTTCCGAACAATTTTGTTTTGGTGCCTTCTTCAAGATCTCAAGTCGTAACGAAACTCATTTGAAAAAAAAATATTTTAGAAAAGGCAAGTACAACTCGTATCTTTCAAATGTTAGGGATGATTTCACGTCGTATAACATATTTTTGTGATATTTTTACCTCACAACTCTTTACGAATACGAACCTTCAACAATTCTTAGAATATTATTTCTTATACCTCTTTACCATGCCGTGTGCTCCAAGATCCAATCGAATCTCGTATTATTTCGAAAGTGAAGTATCCGATTTTACGTTATAAATCATATCGATATGATATGATTTATACTTCAATACATTTTACGAATCCATATGTTGAAAACCAACAATATTTCTAGATTATTCATACTTTTTATCAAGCCAGGGCGCTCCAATATCCAAGCGAAACTCGTATCTTTCAAAAGCTAATAATGATTTTTTAACTCCAAATTCTTTACGAATATGTTAAGAACCTTCAACAATTTTACATTATCATTTTCATATAATTTGATCTGGCTAAGGTGCTCCAATATCCAAGCGAAACTCGTAGCTTTCGAAAGCTAAGAAAAATTATTTTACGTCATAGATTACATGGATATGATTACTTTCTTCCTTAAAACTTTTTACGAATAATTATGTCAAGAACCTTCAACAAAATTAATAGATTATCAATCATTTTCATACGCTTTAATCAGACCAAGGAGCTCCAATATCCAAGCGCAACTCGTATCTTTCAAATGCTGAGTATGATAATTTCATGTAATAAATCATAGCTGACATGATTACGTCATAACTCTTACGAATAAAGAACCATCAACAATTTCTAGATTATATTTTGTACCTTTTTATCAGGGTCTGTGCTCCAAGATCGAAGCGAAACTCATATATTTCGGAAGTAAATTTGAGTGATTTTACGTCATGAATCATATCGATATGATTATATTTTAACCTCAAAACTCTTTACGAATTTGTTAAGAACTTACAATTATTTTTAGATCATCATTAATTTCAAGTCGTAAATGGGTGATTTCAAGTTCGGTGTTGACCTTTTTGGTGTTGGTGTATGGTCAATTTTTACACGATTATAACGCCAAACATAAAATGAAGATGGTCCCGAAAAGTCAATCACTAGTTGTTGAGATGACAATAATGTGATCTGAATCAGTTATGCAAACTTGAATAAGTTTTAGAGTTAGGGGAAGCAATCAAAATTTCAACACCATCAGGGCCGACACCGGACTTGAAATATCTCAGTCAGATGATTTCCATTTCATTACTCTTTACAAATATGTTAAGGAACTTCAACCATTTTATAGATTATCATTTTATACCCGTTTGTGTCACACCGGGATGTCTCTATTATTCCGAAAATGCGTCTTTAATATTTCTTATCGGAGAACATAAATTCTGTTCAAAATGTAAATGGACATTATCTGAAATTGTGAAAGCCTCAAGACAATCTTAAAACATGTCCCGCCTTATAATCATGAATAAGAAGGGTTTCCTCTTTACAAAAAAAAACACATTCGGATATTCAATGAATGATCTGTGAACGAAACACGCAATATTCATGTCAGAGTAAAAATGAATTAGCAATGAAAGTCGTCAATACAGTTACATTTCCACTTCAATCCTTTTTGTTCAGTTTCGCGCAAGGGTGATCATTCCCTTTAAAATCATTTCCTGTTGTTGTCTCGCCTTTTAAAAGGTGCGCGCGCATGTCCTGAAACTAGCTTGCGCATACATCTATCGCGCAAAAACGCGCGTCAAACCAACGGGATCTCGGTGGAAGCATGGAAATCACGTTAGAAGCGGGGATGAAAATCACGACCGCGCACGATAAAATCACGACCGAGCACGCTAGAATTTGCGTCTCACTTTTGAGTTTCCCGCTACAAATCCGTTCAAATCCCGTTAGACCATCCCGCACATTTGCTAGCGTGTTTCACGATCCCGAATGCCAAGTTTCTTTTTCCCTGTAGTGTAAATGGGGTCAAAAGCTCATTCATCAACAAGCCCAGAAACTACAGATCTCAGTTTGAGAGAACTCAATTTGTCTGTTTTCATTTAAAGAGGTTTGGGGTCTCTCAACAAATATTTGCATTAGTAGAAGTAGAATGGTGAATTGAAATGACACATTTTCCCTCAAAGCAGAAAAAATGCTAAAAGCTGGAAAAAGTCCTTGATTCCATGTGTATATGTGTGTTATGTCAAATTATTTTCGAAGAAAAGATATACTTCACTGAACATGCGAATGGGTGTAAAATGCACCAGACCATTTTTCATTTGTATCTCTTTCTCACTGTTCAATCATATTATGTACGGACATTTTGAGTGGAATTAAAAATTTGTATCGGTTTGATCCAGTAATGAATAAAGGCCCTAGGCTTTTTATGGAGTATTTTACATGACATGGAGATAGGAAGGGGTGCTATCAGCAAGTGGTCTTTAACTTGTCATCAACACATTATATGCTACCTGAAAAAGATGGTCACTGGTGGTCGGTACGGGGGGCACTTCCATTGACGAGTGGATACCATGCGCGACCATGGGGTCTCGAAAAGCAGCCTAAACAGGTATTTTCCATAATCTGAAAATGCACCCCTTAACAAGTATTGGCGTGTGAAACTCTACCCTTAACAAGTATTGGAAACAAAACGATACTCTTGACAAGTATTCCCTGAAATGAACCCCTTAACAAGTACAGCGATATGTCACGGGTCCGTCGGTCGTCGGTTTTACTTTTAGTACTGCCCACCTTCCACACCTCGCACAAATTGGATTCTAAACACGTAGTGTTGGGCTGGGCAAGAGGACATCCTTTATAAAACATTTTAATTTTGTTTTATCATCTCCGCAAATTTGACCCTAAACATGTAGCTTTCCTAGTGAAATAGATACCCTTTTTTCATTATTTTTGTGTTTTTGATACCCTTATCACCTTTACGTGCGTAACATGCCCTATCTTGAAAAAGACATCCTTTTTATGTGTGTTTGGTCGCGCATGGTATCCACTCGTCAATGTAAGTGGCCCTCGCCCCCCCCCCCCGGGGATCGGTAACAACTAGTGATCCAAGAGAGTGTATCATATTCATAATGACTTGTCAGACGTTTTATCCGACAAGCACTGTTTCTTCTGACAGTTACCATAGCAACAGTGCTTCTCAGCCAATCAAAATCTTGGACTGTTGTCAGATCTGACAACCTGTCAAATGAACATTGTTGATGAAAATTAAATGCTCTCATTAGGTAGCATGTATGTACGTTTCGTTGCTGATGGCATTGCGCCACAGTACACATCATGACTTGTCCGTCATACCACAAACATCGTTGCTAATGGTTACTAATGGTTGCCAATCTTGGGTGTCAATCACCTATCCCAATAAAGGAGAAGTCAGATGAATGATCTATCATGAACAGTTATTAATTTAAAAAAAAACTTATGCACATGCTGGTATTAATATTTTCATTTTTTAATGCAAGATAAAAGAACAACGTACAGTAGATAAAATTGCCTTTGTCAAAGCCATGCTGCAATTGAACCCCGTACTACGTTGAAGTCGAGCGGCTGGGGCCACTCGGCCAGTGCTCACCTCGACACCTCCCTAATTTATGATTGATAGAGCTATCCATCACAAGTGGTGATAACATCATTCACTTGAGGGAGCACTGATGCTTTTTATTTGCGAAGTATTGTGTATATTGATTTTTATTTTTATGCAATTTTTCCTGGAATTGATTTTTGATTTTTTTTCTTCTTGTGTTCTGGTTTTGTTAGTAGCATAATGTCATCTGCAATAAAGCTGCCTTAAAAAATGAACATGTGATTTGTTATTAGACTCTACTTAAAATTTTACTTTGCTTTAATTTGAGCTCTTTGCTTTCCCTCTATGATCAATATCTACTCTAACATTTTAATGCCTTGATGATTCCTGGAGAACTGGCAATTTCTTATGAAAATATTTTGTTATGAACTTCAAGAAGGAGGGCAGGTTAGGGTACATGCGGAAATTCCATAATGTCACGAAAATATGCACCTAAATGTTGATTGAATTATATTCCCTTAATCCAATCAAGTGTAGGTTACAAACTATCATGTGTTTTTGGTGCTTGAAATTATTTCCCATCCACAGGCATTCTTGCGACCCTGAGCAAACCTTCGGGGGAATGTCTGATACCTGTGCAATTTGAATGTTTCATGTTGGTTTTACCCCAGTAGGCTAAGCCATTGTTTGACGGAATGGGTTGGTCGAGAGGCTGGATGTCAAAATCTTGTTTTTCCTGCCCATGAACGCAAATTAATCAGCGAAAAGGTCAAAGCTACTGGAATAATCTGCGGCATAAACATTCGGCTGGCTTAAAAGATTCCTGGCCGGCTGAAACACGAAGCAAAAAGCCTAACGTGCTTAATCAAAAAATGGGAAATGATTTAGAATGGTATTTAGCATGAAGGAACTTTCTAAGCACTTTACCCTTGTTGGGAGTATTTTCTTTACATTTTGACTGCCTATTGAAATTAAATGAAATACCGGTTGGTTCTTATTATGATGATTGACCTAGCTAGATTTATACTGGTATTGTGTTATAGTTTTCTTTTTTTTTAAATGTTGGAAGTACATTGTTCTTCCATACATTGCAAAAACTGGTGTGTTGGGTGTACTTTACATGTACACAGGACCACATCAGACATTTTAGTGTGGTATTAAATTTGTGTTGTTAACTCCACACTTTTGGGTGTTTTATCAAAACACCATTGCCAATTTCTTATTACTTTTACACTGGTGTTATGTTCAATCTCTAGGGTGTAATGTTAACACTTTAGGGTGTGGTCCTTTGGGGACACCAACTAACTGGTGTCAGTTTTAACACCTCAGTTCTTAAAGTGTAATAAAATTGAACATACCTTGAAGTGCCACACTTCCATCTACACATGGATATAATGCGAGGGGGCCTTTGTAGCACATCAACATTCATAATAATTGTCACTTGTGGAGCACTGATATCTTTCACATCATTATGCAACGCTCAGATGTTACTTTTTACCCCTGTCCAAGTTGCAAGCACTCATGTCAGGTAAACATGTTCACCTGGGTGGAGAGTGGCAAATGTAAATAAATGGCATTAGTACCTTGATGGGATTTGAATCCTGGACCTTGTGGCTCAAAGTTCAGGATATCCACTGATACACAAGTTCTCTGTACATGAATTAGGTCAAGTAATATGTAGGCATGTATTCATAGAATGATTTTGTTTTTCAGCACACCACCCTCAGACATGCATGATGTCTTTTAGGGACTGACTACAAGGGTAAAGTACAGGATCTTGGGAATTAAATATATAGGCCTACCGAGAGGTGTGAAAAACGGTCTTGGATACGGGATGGCGGCACTGTAAGTACGGTGCATGCTAGTGCTGTGCATGCACCAGCCTTTCATGGAGTGGCTACTAGTTACATGGAGTGAGTTGCGAAGCAGTGCATAGATCTTTCGCATGTAGCGCCCATGCTTGTTAACTTTGGAATGGCTTGGGAACTGAGATGTCTCGTAACTGGGGTCTTGCGAGTGGGGCTGGGCGGCTCCTGAACTGCATTTTCGTCATTCAGAGTATCCAGAGAACTGAAAATTAGGTCTGAAAAAGGGGGTCATCAAAGCGGCTCGTCTTTGTACCACCAATATATGGGAGTGCCCCCCCCCGAGTCTTAACCCGGGCTTAACAGTCGGTACGTGACTATAAGTATTAAGTGTGCAGAGCAAAATTAAAAAAAGTAAAAATAAAATACAGCCTGATGAAGAATAGAATGGGACTAAAGATAGATGTTGTAATGGGTCAGGTATCAGGTTAGAGTAAAAAGCATATTAGAATCTGTTTGAAAATTGGCGCCAATGAGGATAGGTACAGTGTATATTGACTGAAGGACTACGGTATATTGAATCTCTTATGCTGTAAGTAACCTTTGTTGAGGTGAGGGATAATACCCCCTCGCTGATAATGAATGATGGTGATTGTTGATCCTGACATATATCTGGATTAAAGCTAGATTATGGGAATTAGGAAATTACTGCATTAGCTGTATTCAGTTGAAAGAGTAATCTGACTTAATCCAAAATCCATCATTAAATTGTGAGAAATTGGGTAAAGAGTAGACCAATATTCAGGAGAGTGGGCAGGGAGGTTTAGTGAGAAAGGGTAAAGGAGAGGGGAAGGGGAATAAAAGGGAGGTAAGTGAAGGGTATTCTGCAGGTACAGACCCTGATTGAAACTTTTATCAACATGTGTGTCTCCACGCAAAGACTAGCACATACAAAACTTGCTGTTTCAGTTTCAGTATACAAGGCATGAGTAGGCTGCAATTCAGACCTTTAAAGGTCAAGTCCACCTCAGAAAAATGTTGATTTGAATCAATAGAGAAAAATCAGACAAGCACAATGCTGAAAATTTCATCAAAATCGGATGTAAAATAAGAAAGTTATGACATTTCAAAGTTTCGCTTATTTTCAACAAAATAGTTATATGAACGAGCCAGTTACATCCAAATGAGAGAGTCGATGATGTCACTCACTCACTATTTCTTTTGTTTTTTATTGTTTGAATTATACAATATTTCAATTTTTACGAATTTGACGATTAGGACCTCCTTGCCTGAAGCACAAAATGTTAAACTAATGGAATTCCACGTGTTCAGGGCAAAATAAAACTTTGTTTCACAGGACAATGAGGAGAAAATTAGAATATTTCATATTTCATATAATAAAATACAAAAGAAATAGTGAGTGAGTGATGTCATCAACTCTCTCATTTGGATGTAACTGGCTTGTTCATATAACTATTTTGTTGAAAATAAGCGAAACTTTAAAATGCCATAACTTTCTTATCTTACATCCGATTTTGATGAAATTTTCAGTGTTATGCTTGTTGAATTTTTCTCTTTTTATTCAAATCAAGTTTTTGTTGGGGTGGACTCGTCCTTTAAATTTGAGTGAAGGGTTTGCATAGCAGACTAGATGAAGGGGGTGTGAAATATAAATGGTTGGAAGGTCATCTGCAGGCACATAATACCATGATTGAAACTTTAATCAACAAGTGGGTCTTGACCGTCCTCACAAAAGACTAGCACATTTGAAACTTGCAGTTTCAGAATTCAGTACATTGTACATTGTAGGCTGTATATTCAGACCACTTTATAACTCAAGTGAAGAGTTTGTACATTAATAATAATACTGTAGGCTCTTTATATTGCGCACATATCCACCTTGTTAGGTGCTCAAGGTGCTCTTAGACCCTTGTTACATCTGAGAGATTCCCTACCTCGGGTCGGAAAGAAATCAGATGTAAACATCCCAAGACCCAAACCTACCTCGGGCCACCTTTTAGAGAACCTACCCGAGACCACATCCAGAGGTAGTCTCGGGTAGGTATCGGGCCGGCCCCGGTCCACCGATTCGTAGATGTAAACGCACACAAGCTTTCGAACCTTCTCGGTCCGTTCACCAGCTGTCAAATTACGTCATAGCGCGCGCTATCCCCTCCCCAGCCCCGTCGTTCTTCGAATGTTTAGCGGCATGCGACATGGGAATTGTGATTTATAAAGTCTTTGATTTGAGTGGAAAGAAGAAAGCATTTTAAACGTATCCTTTTCAAGTCGATCATATCTTTAACGACTGCTGGGATCATCAGCATTCTTCCAGAATCTCGGGTAAAGGTAATAGTCCAGGATAGGCCCCATAGAAAATTGACCGAACCTTGTTTTTTTATATATACAATATTTTTTGATGGTTTCTTGTCAATTCGAGAGTGCTGATTACGAATCTGAATGATGCCACTCGTGTAACCTTGAGCATTTTCCGCAAATTGGCAAAATCCAATATGGCCGCCAAAATATGCAAATTACCCATGAAACTCATAAAATTGTCCTGACATTGGTTGTGAAATGCATGAAATTGTGTGGCAATTGATGTAAAGGTGAATTAATGTCTAAAACCATGGTTTCTAACTAGATATATCATAATGTTGTGTAATTAAGGTAATAAATGCTGCATTTTTAAACTTAAAATGGCCACCATAAGCACTTATCGTGTATATACAATTTCGGTGGAGACAATGTTCAGTTCACAAAAAGGGCATATGACAGCCATTTTGATTGTTGAAATACAGTATTTATCACCTAAATTACATAAGATATTATATATTTTGTTATAAATCACGTTTTCAGACAATATTCCACTCATACATCACCATTTGACCAGCCATTTGACCAAGCAAAGCCAAATTCTGTTCAAATGATTTGTTCCCATTCATATTGTGTATAATACCGTAAGGGACTGTAGCGGCCATTTTGACTTTAAAATAACCGTATTTATCACCTAACTGGCAGAATAAATGATATATCTTAATAGAAATGATGCTTTCAGACAATATTTTACTTATAGATCACTATTACGTGCATTTATGGTGCTCACTCCTGTGAATATTGGTTTCCCACTTTGCATTGTACATAATACGGTAAATGTCGATGGCGGCCATTTTAAAAGTCGAAATACAGTATTTACCACAAACTTGAAACCTGAATGATATATTTCGTTAGAAAATTCGTTTTTAGACAGTATCCAATTAATTTATCACATATATATGCATTTTAGTGCTCACTCTTGTGATTTCTTTTCTCCCATTTCTCATTGTGTATAATACTTTTAGGGCATTTGGCAGCCATTTTGAATATCAGAATACAACATTTACCACATACATAGCATATTAATAATATATTTCGTTAATAATTATGTTTATAGTCAGTATTCCAATTGTTTAATCTTCGTAATAAGCATTTTAGTGATCACTCTTGAGAATTTTTTGGCCTCCATTGCCATTGTACGCAATACTGTTTGGGCCAGTGGCGGCTATTTTAGATATCAAAATACTGCAATTTTCCCATATATGACATTACAAATTATATATCTCGTTAGTAATGGTAATTTGCATATATTACTTCGTTCATACATCGCGATTTTTTGCAGTTTAGTGCTCATTTTTGTGAAAATTAGTTTTCCCTATTCATATTGTACATGATAGTGTATACAATGGTCTATGGCGGCCATTTTGAATATCAGGAAAGTAAATATTTTGTCAAAAATTATTCTTTAAGATTGTATTTCACTCCTGCCACACAATTTCATGCATTTCACAGCAAATGTGCGACAATTTTAGGATTTTTATTGGTAATTTGCATATTTTGGCGGCCATATTGGATTTTGCCAATTTGAGGAAAATGCTCAAGGTTACACGAGTGGCATCATTCAGATTCGTAATCAGCACCCTCGAATTGACAAGAAACCATCAAAAAATATTGTATATATAAAAAAACAAGGTTATGCCTCTTCTATCCTGGACTATAAAGAGTCATTTCGACTCTCTGGAAGTGATCGGCAACAACTTCAATTAGCGTGCGCAAATTATTCAGATATTTAGATCGAGAGCGCCCTTTGGTGTTAGCAATTGGATACTGCTCGAAACCGTACCGATAGGGGAGGAATGAACGCTGTGATGTAAACAGACCACATTTCGGACTCGGTCTGTTCGCGAAGCTAATCCACCAATAGTCCAGTCAAGGTTGCAAGTGGACTCGGTCGGGTCTCGGGTAGGAAAATTTCAGATGTAACAGGGGTAAAATATTACGCGGCTAAGCTAGGCGTTCATAGCGCACACAGCTTTTTAAGGAATTACTTCCTACCACCTCACATGGGTTGAATGCAGCACATTGTGGATCAGTTTCTTGCTGAAGGAAATTATGCCATGGCTGGGATTCGAACCCACAACCCTCTGTTTCAAAGTCCGAAGACTAATCAACTGGGCCACAATGCTCCACATTAGACTAGAAGAAGGGGGAGGGGGAGAAGGGGAATGGAGGAATGAAGGGAGGGGGGTGTGGGCAGGAAGATTAGTGATTGTATGAAAGGAGATTGGATAATTAAGGGTTTTGAAATAAGATGGACGAGAAATACAGGATTTTAGTCAGGGGGGGGGGTGGGGCTTGGTTTATGGATTTGTAGAAGGATGGAAGGACCTCAAAATTAATGAAGGGATTTAATTGGTTTCAATTCGCTACAAATTTGCCACAATTTGTAAAGTCAGAAATTAAGAAATGTGTTATTTTCAGTTTATGATGGTTACACTTAATAATTCCGAAGGTTCGTAATTCCGAAACACGTAAATTGCCTATACCTCGATGTTCGTTAATCCGAACATTTGTGGCATTATTCCGAAAGTTCGTTATTCCAAAAACGAAATAAGGTTCGTTGTTCTGAAGATTTGTTAATCTGAAAAGGAAATAAGGTTCGTTCTTCCGAAGGTTAGTTAGTCCGAAAACGAAGTAAGGTTCGTAAATCATTTTGTTTTCGGACTAACGAACCTTTGGAATTAGGAACCTCATTTCGTTTTCGGATTAACGAACCTTCGGAATTATGAACGTCATTTCGTTTTTGGACTTCTGATACTAAGGAATTACGAATCTTCGGAAATACAAACCTTCGGAATAATCAACCTTCGGAATAACTAAGCTTCGGAATTACGAATGTATGCGGTTTATAATGTAGTCTGCTTATCTACCCCAACAGAAAGTCTATATGACTTAATAGCAAAATTCAAACAAGCATAACACTAAAAATTTAATTGAAATTTGGTATGAAATAAGAAGTTTGATTTTCAAAGTTTCACTTATTTGCACAAAACAAGAGATCATGAATAAGAGATTAAAAAAGAAAACATGAAATTAATTCATAACTGATTGTTTGCAGATTCTATATGATTTCAAAAAACAGGTGCAAATTATTAATTACGTAGTATTCTCAACAGGTGTCTCTCACGAGGAGGGAATTTCTAATCGATTTTTTTTTCCTTTCAATTTTTCATGAATGTAAATTTGTCAGGAATGGGTTGATTTCAGGCATGTACAGGAATGAACATTCAAGCTCTTACATTTCCAGCGACCGGGCCCCATAAATTTCTGATTTTCCCCCGATTTAAATTTACACTTTTCCCTAAAATATGAAAGTAGTCCATGAAATTAATGTTAAACATTTGTTTTATTTGGATTTGTAATTAATTCCTTGATTGCCCCAATCATTGATTGTGAATGTGTACTCCTGCATTGTCTGTAAACCAGAAGTTCATTGGGATTAAAGACATTTGTCTTTTATCTCCAGACTTTGTTTGCTAATTGACTTTTAATCTCCTGTGGGTAAATTTACAGGTTTTCTTAAGGTGATAGTATAAGTTCTTCTGGGCTCTGGTACATTCTTATTGGCAGGGAAATGAAAAGAAAACATTTTATTTACATTTCATCAGTATACTTTGCTTTACAAATTGAACTGTTGTTGTTGTTATCTTGGGTTTTGAGGCGCGTGTCATTCAGAATGAGGTGATATCTCCTTGATCAGAGTGTACATGTAGTCTTGTTAAATTTCAATTATCCTACTCTATACCCCCCAAAAACACTGCCCCTAGCCCCTACATGTAGATCAAAGAAAGTGTTAATGATATTGATAAAGTATATGCACATCTTCATTACTCTATGTCTTTCTCACTGTAAGAATATTGAAAAATTGTTTCTCAGATTTGTTCAAAATGTGCAATCTATATCTGACCTCGATGAAATTTGCTACACTGAACTTTCATACTTATTTTCTAGTATCAAACTTGATTTACACAGAGTTTGAGCACTTGAAGTATATCTACATGCACGGCGATAATATGAAGATGAGAGCAATCGAATTGCAGACAAAGTGCAATTGTGCTGAACAATAACAAAATAATTATATTAGTAATAAAAGAATAATACAAAGTAAGTGTTACCTTGTATTAAAGGGGAAGTTCACCTTGACAAAAACTTTATTGTAAAAATAGCAGAAAAAATAATAAAAAATATTGCCAAAGGTTTGAGAAAATTCATCAAATTTTGAAAAAGTTATTAGAATATCAATTATTTGATTTGTGACGTCATATGCGAGCAGCATTCCTACATAGCGAATGGTAAAAAATCAATGAAATGTCATTTTCTCAGAAAATTGAAAATGGTTTTCACTGTACGTTTTGTATATCAATAGACAAATCATTTCACACCCGATCATGAATAGAAAACAAAATTAAGTCATCAGGAACCATGCAAAATTTGAAATTCATGCAATTTATATTACATAACACATGGGGCAGCTGCTCGTTTATGACGTCACAAATCCAAAACTTTGAACTCTAATAACTTTCTTACTCTTTAACGGATTTTCCTCAAACCTTCACCAATACTGTTTACTATTTTTTCTGCTATTTTTGCAACAAAGTTTTTTTCAGGGTGAACTTCCCCTTTAAGGCCTATACTGTACTGCTCTTGGTTCCAAATGGTTTTGGGAGAAAAGAAGCAATTGCATTATTGCAAAGGAATTCTGCCGTACTTGTATTTTGGTCTTTTCTCCATTGAGTCTGACCATGTACTCTTTCTTGTGTTGGCAAATTTTTTTTTCTTTGCAGCATATCCTGATTTTTCAGCTACATGTAGTTCCATTATTTTGCTACATTAATTTTGTCTGCAGTAATTGTAAGAATACGTTTCCTTGCTGGACAGCAAGGTACTATGAATATGAAGATTATTCCTTTGCTAGCTGTGAGTTTTGCTTGAAAATTGCAATAATTAAGTTTTTTTTTTAAATTCATTTGTATTCTTTTTCCTTGTACAACCACCAGGACATTATGTAACAAGATTAAGATTACTAAGTTTTACCTTTTCCTTTCCTCCAATGTACCTTCAGGTCAGAAGCCATGATTTACTTCAAGCATGTTAGTTAGGAATGAGGAAATATTTTAGTGTTCTTTGTATTCACTTGATACAAAAAACAAGTAGAAACTTCAGTCCTCTCTGATTACACCAGTATTACTGTACATGCTATTTTTCATGGTATTAATGTATATATACATGGATATTGTTGGAGGCTTTGATCAGTTTATAATAACTCTTTGTCTTTATTAGCTGTGTCGGGCAGTGTGTCCTGCGAAGGGTTATCGACCTCGAGACACCTGGGCAATTTAATATTCAGAACAAGGCAGAGATTGGAAATTCTAAGGACGCAAACGGTCAAGTCATTTTTTAATTGCCCTCGACATCCATTCGTATCGTGATTCCTTTTTTGGGGTACATGTAATTGTGGATTTTGATGTAATTACTTGAGATTGGAGTGTTTTGTGCTTTGGAGGACATTGTGAAATGATTATGAACTATGTGTCTGGGATACCTGCATACACGTACAAAGATCGTTCAAAGGACACAAAAGACAGGCTCTCTGTATGATTGTATGAACAATCTCATGTCATTTATTAATTTGATGGGAAACACATGATTGACAGCACACAAAAAATCACAAATATAGCATACTTTTATTTTCTCTTTTGAATAGTTTACCTTGATGAGATATTGATTATTTTTTTCGTGTTCAACTTCAAGGAATCTTAAACTGTATCCAAACTTACAAAAAATATACTGTAATATAGCTTTATTACTGTGATAGGAATATTGATTGAACAACATTGCCTCTGCATTTTAGATAATTTCTTTGTGATTTATCAAACTGCGGAAAGGGCAATATGGATTTTGGAGTCAAAGAATCAGAGTATGTTTGGTTGATTCGGAAAGTGAAGAAACACCCACGTCTATTTTGCGTAAATCGGTAAGTAAAAAAAATGAGGCTGGGTAAAGTGTTCACATTCTCTGCATCCATATTTTCTAATCTGAGTAGATTGGGGTATACATTTCCCTATCAGAATATACCAGGTGTTTTTGTGAAAGGTCGTTTTTGAAGATGACCTTTTCAATTTCATTTCTCCTTCAAATGATAATTTTGATCACAGATGATAACTTGAAGATTGATCAAGTGTCTCGATTTACATTAACAGACACAGTCACGGGCGGATCCAGGATTTTCCAAAGTCGGGGGGTGGCATTTTTTCCTGAGGAATATTTGACAATAAAAAAAGAAGTCCTCATTTGTGTGTGAACGACATATTCCCATTGAAAATATATGCTGTGACTTTCGAAAGGGGGGGTCACACTTATGTAAGAACGGCATATTTTACTTTATAAATGTTGATTATGGCTCTCAAAAAAGGGGGGGCATGGGCTGGACCCCGGGGGGGGGGGCACTCGACCAAAAATGTGGTGGGGGTGTGCCGCGGGCGAGACAAAAAACGGGGGCCTTGGAGCGGGCTTATTGTAAAAAGGAGGGTCCTCGGAACGGGCTTCGGAACGACAAATGTTTGTGAAAACGGGGGTCCTTGGAACGGATTGCCAGCGTGTGAGTGCGTATGCATCCCTATGGAACGGTCATGCGTGCATGATGCAGCTAGCGCGGCCTCCGCCGGGGGAGCTCTGCGGCCGCTTTTCACCAAAATTCGACTCATTCAATGCGATCGGAGCGGCGTAACGAAAAATATGCGAAGCTTTGGAGCGGATTTCCCTCTTCTTTTTTCTCGATAAGAAGAAAATGCTATGCCTTGGAGCGGCTTTCTTTGTTCTTTTTCTCAACAAGGCAAAAATGCTATGCCTTGGAACGGAAATTTGAGTGTGAAAATGGGGGTCCCCTCCGCGGCACATACCCGCTATGCATTATATACTGAGTGCCCCCCCCCCCCCGGGGGCTGGACATGCCTCCTGTATCCACCACTGGACACACTATCTTGTTGGTACTCTCTCTCTCTTTTTTTTTACTGGTACTTGTATGTGCAGTTAACAAGCATTGTCAAATTTACCTCAGGTGTTGTGAAATTTACCTGTAAATTCTGTGAAAATAACAGAATTATTCACTTGCCATGTACCTTTAACGTGTAGAGAGTAAATTTACAATTCACAGTTATTTTTTGTGTGAACATCTTTAATTCCAGAGATAAGAATGAATGAATTTGACAGTGAAATGAAAATGAAATTGTTTATATTCTGTTGTTATGGATACCTTATTATCTTGACTTAAATAATGTTATGTTTGTAACAGCTCAATAAGCCTTTTAATAATCATATGCATTATACCACTCCACTGATGTATTAGCATGACTACACATTTTTTTTTTTTTTGAGGAATAATGCTGGGAAACATTTAAGTCAAATATTGTTAGATAATAGAAATAATCATTCTATAATCCATGTGGTACTTGGATGAACATGTTTATTTGGTTACATAAAGCTAATACATGGAAATCTAGTGGGCTTAAAGGGGCAGTTCATCCTGATAATTTGTCGGTTTTAATAAGAGCAGAAAAACAGGAAAATATGGTGAAGGTTTGATCAAGAGAGTAACAGAGTGATGAAGTTTTAAGATATTGATTTTGTGACGTCGCAGATGATCAGCTCCTCAATATGTAGTGTAAAATAAAGTGTGAATTTATATCTAGCTTGGTCTGACCCGACGAGCTAAGAAAGTCAACCACTCATGGATGTCTCATCACAAACTTCTTAATTTCTTTTCGCTTACCAATTATGTAGCATATATCTACATGTACATGTAGATAGATAGCTATTATTATTATTATGGTTATTATTATTATCATTTATTATTATTGTTATTATTATGATGATGATCATGACGATGCTTATTATTATTATTAATATTGTTGTTGTTGTTGCTGTTGTTATTATCATTATTATTATTATCATTTATGATTACTGTTATTATCATCATTATAATTATTATCAATTATCAATATTATCAATATTATTAGTAGTACTACTAGTACATATACGTGTACTACTACTACTACTACTACTACTACTACTACAAATCTATAAGTGTAAGGCCAAAAGTTAGCTCCCATTTGACTGGCGGCAGTTTATCAATGCCCCAGGCAAAAGGTTTTATAGCCTGATGATACCGACCACTAACATTATAAACTTGTTTTCCCTCTCGCTATCTTGTATTTCCAATGCAAGTACTACCAGTAGCATTATCAAATCATCCCTATTTGAAACTGCCCACAAGACCAATCAATGTTATTCCCCGAGTGTCATTCAACCTCCGGTCGGCCTGCCGCGATCCGATCAATACCTTGGCGGTGAAAGCGGCAGCCGACAAACAATCTATGGACGCTCTCACACCCACCCGGTCATAATAAAAATACCTGGGGCCCCCTGTTTCATCATAAAAGACTTTACAACTGTTGTAACTTGGCCATTATGGTAACTACCATGGTGACAGGGCTCAGCGGCCAATCACAATTAAGGTTATCATGTGTGGTAGAGTTACCATAGTTGTAATTTTGTGTAAACTGGACCCCGATGTACTGGTCGTAACAGAGGCCTCTGTTGGTGCAAAATTAGCGCTGGCAATGTTTCTGTCTGGCTGGTACAGAAGAATAGGCAAAATTTTATATCAATTTATCATTTTATGACAATATGTTGTACTGTTGACTGTTTTCAGTCATCAAGATAAAAGAAAAATCAATAGCACACACATGCACAAAAAAAATACAAAAGATTTCTAATATGAATGTGAGTCTTTCTTTATTTACTGGTTCATGATTACAAGAGCTCTATTAGGATTTAACAGATGTGATTTATAGAATAGATCTTGAGACCTAGGCAGTGCTTCACAAAAAAAAGTCTGTGATTTTTACCAACTGCTTTGCTCTGAGCCAATCAGGTGCAAGGATTTGGGGGAACTTATACCTATTATCAGTAACAATGACTAACAAACTACAATATATCATTAAATGCTTCACTGACATGTGTTTTCATGATATATGAGTATTTTTGCGAACAGGCCTGGTGCGAAAGTGTCATATGGGATACCCAAAGGATAATAACGGCTTGGCTTTTGTACTCAGCAATCATAGCGAGTGTTAATCCTTTGGGCTGAAAATACCTCGTTCTGTTTTACTTGTTGGTAGTTATTTAGAAATATTGATGCGTGCTACCTGCTAAATGGTGTCTGTGTTCAACTGGTGGGCGGAAAGTAAGAGATTAGGGACGTATAAATTATGGCAATTGATAGAAATGATGAATTTATATGGGAAGGAGATATGTAACGGATTGCAACTTGCCATTTCGTAGCTGTTTTGTAGCCTTTTTAGTCAAAAGCTTTTTTTGTAGCCCTTTCTTATATTGGCCATAACAGCAAATTTTATCAATTTAATTTAGTGCTTAATAGTGGGTAGGCTTTACAGTAGATGAAATGGCTACTACAATGGCAAATTTCAGTGTCAAATGTGTCAAAGCTGCATAGCTTTTTTTCCTGTTTGAAGATGCCTGATCATTTATTGCTCATTTTTAAAAAAATATCTCTTCAGGAAATAATCTGTTTTTTTTAATTCAATATTGTTGTCTTTTTACTATGTTTTGGCGATCCAGCCTTACAGGTTTCTTATAACCTTCATGGAAAGCTACCCAATTTATTTTATTATCTAATCACATTATTTGATGTTTCTTTGTACTTTTATCCTATTTTGCGAAATAAAGATTGAATTGAATCGAAATTGTATGGATGAGCAGTTGGCCTTGTGTTTTTAGATTCTATGAAAATATGAGTCTCTATCAACTTTATTATTTGAAAATAAAAAATATCCTAAAATGTAGTAGTGTTCAGGAATTGATTTTTAGAGCTGAGAAAAGGGTTTGTTTTTCTCCATCATTTCCCACCTGACGGAGGGAAACACCTTAATTAAAAAAAAATATTATGTCTTATGGCTGTTGAAGTCAATATTTTCAAGGTAAGTGTTAAGTTCAGCCCTCAGCTGTGTCAGACTGCTCCGTGGTCTATGAATACATATTATACTATTATGCCTATATATTTAAATAGAAGTATAGCCCTGTCTCCTGTCTCATTCAAGTGACATTGTTCATGACCCTATTTATGATACAATAGGCCTACATTTAGACAAACTCACCTCGCACAAGCATAATACAAGTCATACATCATACTGTTTAAAGGGAAAGTTCAACCCAGCAAAAAAGACGATATGAATGAAAAAGAGAAAAATCAAACTAGATAACTCTAAGATTACTAATTTGATGTAAAATAAGAAAGTTATGATGTTTCAGAGTTTTGCTGAATTTCACTTAAAGGTAAATGCCAGTTTTGGTAACGATATCAAAATGAGTTCGTACAGAATCCAATGAAATGACCACCAAAGTGTCCGTTTGTATAAATAAAGAATATGTGCCAAAGGATTCTGGAGAAATTGTGTAATTGCTGTGAAATTAGCAAATAAGCACAGGATTCGGGTCAAGCGTCAGGCACGACATTCAAAGCAATAATAATACACTGTCCCACGTGCTCTTATCTGTGTTGGTGATCTTCAGTGTGAATATTTTTCAGGGTAGATTTCAAGATTTCACAAAGTTCAGTTATGTGACTGTACCAGATCTAGATCCTCGATGATATACTGACAATTAAGCCTTGTCTTACAGACTTTCTCATGAAATCAGTAGGCGGTTTCAAACCGCCTCGATCACAAGTATCCCCGTTAAATTACGAGAACTGTTTACGGCTAAAAAATACCCGTTGATTATTCCTGCATTCACACCGCCCCGAAACACATCCTTCGGGATAAGTTCCCGAAGTTACGAGCATGCGCATTATGGTCTGATAAGCAGGCAAGGCGCGAAATTCAAAATCACTAGCCCAGCAGCCACCCACGCCGCCGCGCCCAACGACACGCTGGGCTAAAAGTTCCCGTAATTTGCTTTCACATCGCCAAAATACCTGCGACCTTGGAAAAATCCCCACGAAAGTTCTCGTAATTTCGCCAAGTACCTACTATTTAGCGGGTATTTTCTTTCGGGGAAATTACGCGTAGTTTGCTTTCACATTACCAAAATACCTGGTATTTTCTGATCGGGGTAAATTTCCCGATCAGAGAATACCTGGAACTGGCGAACTTCGAGGCGGTCTGAAACCACCTAGTGTTTACTGCAACTACTGGAATTTCTCTTTAACATGCATCTTTCTTGCTGGGGAAGACTTTCCCTTGAACAGTAGGAGGCACATCCATGTTGGTATGTAAATGAGGGGACCGAGGACGTCACCCGCTTACTATATCTTTCATGTTATAAATGAAATATAAAATATCGCAATTTTTCGCATTATACTGTGAAACAAGGTTTGATTCCTCCTTGATTATGTGGGATTGCCATTGTGACTGATTATGATTCATGAACATGCTTCCCTATCGGATCCTTTAAGGTCAAGTCCACCTCAGAAAAAAGTTGATTTGAATCAATAGAGAAAAATCAGACAAGCACAATGCTGAAAATTTCATCAAAATCGGATGTAAAATAAGAAAGTTATGATATTTCAAAGTTTCGCTTAATATTTTTTACAAAATAGTTATATGAACGAGCCAGTTACATCCAAATGAGAGAGTCGATGATGTCACTCACTCACTATTTCTTTTGTTTTTTTATTTTTTGAATGATACAATATTTCAATTTTTACGAATTTGATGATTAGGACCTTCTTGCCTGAAGCACAAAATGTTAAAATAATGGAATTCCACGTGTTCAGGGAGGAATGAAACTTCATTTCACATGACAATGATGAGAAAATAAAGCTATTTCATATTTCATGTAATAAAATACAAAAGAAATAGTGAGTGAGTGATGTCATCAGTTCCCCATTTGCATACCAACCGAGATGTGCATATAACTCTAAAATGCATAACTTCCTTATTTTACATCCGATTTTGATGAAATTTTCAGTGTTATGCTTGTTGAATTTTTCTCTTTTTATTCAAATCAAGTTTTTGTTAGGTGGACTTGTCATTTAAAGGAGAAGGAAACCTTTAGAACAAGATAGCTTGTGTGAAAACAAAAAAATCAAAGAAACAGACCAACGAAAGTTTGAGAAAATCGGACAAATAATAAAAAAGTTATGTGCATTTGAATATTTTAATCCCTAATTCTATGGAGATCCTCACATTTGCAATGCAACAAAAATGTGTGTCACTTGTGAACAACCCTCCCTATTACTTTAGTATGTAATTCACTTAAACTGCCTCTTTTATCACATCTATCAGTAGATCATGTGTTCTTTCTATAGGAGGGCATGTAGTAAGATCATGGATAAAGAAATTGCATCGCCATAATAAAAGCAAAAAGAAACATTCTTTGGGTATCTTATAGTTCATCAAAGGGAAAGTTGTTCACATGTAACATCACACATCCTTGTCGCATTGCTGGTGGGAGGATCTTTATAGCATTAGTGACTGCAATATTCAAATGCTCATAACTCTCTCATTATTTGTCTGATTTTTCTCAAACTTTCTTTGTTCTTATTCTTTGATTTTTCTGTTTCAACACAAGCCTAATTGTTCTAAAGGTTTCATTCCCCTTTTAATCAGCAAAAATTAAAAATTTTAAGCACATGCACTGTACATTTAGAGATGTTAAATGATATGCGCTATACAGGCATTATATAATAATGATACTATTAATATTATTCATTATGGACTGGTCCATTTTGTACAGTTTTTATTTGATGAGTGGTAATATTTTGTAGAGTGGGTCTTGGCCTGAGTGTTATCATGGTTATTACATTGTAAAAAGGTGTTATGTCTGCATTATAAAATAAAATGGCAGGTGGTTTATCATCACAGCTCATAATCATTGGAGGTTGCCATAGTAATATCAGATACCAGTTCATCTTAATTGCACAATTGCATACCAGCAAAACATTAGCCTGGCTGTGTGTGTGTAGTCTGCAGACACAGACCCTGATGGAAACTTTTGATCAACAAGTGGGTCTTCACAATAGACTAGCACATATACGGGGATGCGGTGTGGCATGCGCCTGTAATCCAAGCTGTGGGGAAGTTACAAATTGATGCAGAGGTTCGAGGTTCGAGCCCTGGTCACGTCTTTCGGATGGTGACGTTAAAGGTCGGTCCCAGATGTTAATAATCATATCTGATTGATACACGTCTGACAAAACTCAAATACACACACACATGCCAGTTTTCAGGCAAAAGCCTGAATTCAGGCTCTGGCAATTTATTTTCAGGCCATAGTTTTAGCATTTTTGTGTACAAAATATTGTATTCTAGGTGATTTTCAGGCCCTCTGATCAATTCCAACTAGCATCCCTACAAACTTACTTCATGAGCCGAGAGTGCCTTCATTACGCAAGTCAGACCTCTTAATTCTCGTGAAGGTTTTTTTTTGCACAGAAGAATAGCGTGTTGCCTGCCGTTCATTCCACATCTTATGGACCCCTTTATCAGTGGCGTACCTAGGATTTTCCACAGGGGGGGGGAAGATTGTCCACAGAAAGTTGGACAAAAAAAGGTCTTCAACCATACATGTAGATAAAGGATCTCGTGTCAGAAAAAACAGGATATAAAGGACATTCCACAGCCGAAGAAAAATTGAGGAGCAAAAAAAAAAGGTCTTCAACTTCTCGTCAGGGGGGGGGGACAGGGATAGGTCCCTTGCATGGGTTGACTCGTCAGGGGGGCAGTCTACCCTGCCCCCCCCACGTAGGTATGCTAGTGCCCTTTATACTGTGCTTTTTCCTGTTGAACATGAGAAAGGGAAAAAAGTTGAAGTCTATGTGATGAAAGGTGCAGTATAGAAGATCCATGTGAAATCTTCTCATTGACTGAAGCAGATAACTTTTCCCCTAGTCTGCAGGCACAGACCCTGATTGAAACTTTGATCAACCAGTGGGTTTTGTCATAAAAAAAAACAGAAAAAAAACTGAGGGAGAAAGAGAGAAAAGAAAAATGATTAAAAAATATATGTATGAAAGGAGCCATTATATTCTTTCTTAAAATGTGCCAATAAACAGTACTTTCTGCCATCAAAACCAAAGAAAAAGAAGAAAAGAATGTACAGTGCACAGGTCAATATCAGGGACTTTAGGTAGCATTTTCAGACCATATTCCTTAGCTGAAGGGTTTGCACAGCAAACTACTGCAAGTTAGACTTTTACCCTTTTCATAAACCTATCCTCCAATTAGCCGCCTAAGAGTAATGCGGATAATTCAATAAAAATTGCGTTCATAAACTCCGAAAATAAGCTCCATTATTTTTACGAGCGCCCGTCCTGAAAAAGGCGGATAATCGCCATGACAACTGGACACGCCCCCTCCGATGCGGTTGTGTTGGAAAAGGGTGACCTTGTGACCGCACCATGGCAATTATCCGCATTATTTGGAAATGCGTTCATAAACTCAAAATCTTGTCCCGATGCTGCTATTATGCGGATAATAGCAGCATCAGAGTAATGCGGATAACTCTTGTCCTCCTCCAATTTTACGACCAAATTATGCTGCTATTAGCCGCCTAATTCATTTTAATGGGGTTTATGAAAGGGGTATAACTTTCCCAGTTTCTACGTAAGTTCAGTAGGGAAGAAGGACTTTCAAAATAAAGATGAACATTTTGTACTTAAGTATGTTGTTCATGTTGATGTTCTTTGGGAACAATTAGCTCTTCTGCCTAGCTATGGCCGACTTAAAAAAAAAGCAATTAAAACCATTCCCAATTCAATTCACGTGGTGAAACATGATTATCGTGATTATACAGGCTTGAAACGTGAATCATTAGTTCTTACCTTTGTTTACGCTCTAGCGCTTTGATTAAGGCGCCATTTAAACTCTACATGTTGTACAAGATTACAGGATGTATTGATTATTGTATGGATGATCTGTGACAAACGTCCAGATCAGAGAAAATCAATTCTTAATTGTCCTTTAGATATTGTCTAAGCACTGTTTTAGTCAGTGCTGTGTGACATCAAGCATTTGGTATCCTTGTGTGTCGTCTGAGAGCCCTCACATGCTGCCAAGATATTTAATTGGTGAATGCAAAGGAACTACAGCTGAGCAGTCAAAGAACGTGGTTATTTTAAGTATTAATAGTCGTTAAATAGCGCGTAAAGTTTTACTGACCCAGTAACTTCTGTCATTAGGTGATCAGATTCAAGATTCAAGTTGTTTTATTGTCTGTCTAAAACCGCAGGTATAATTATAATCATACCTCCAAAATATAAAATATTCAAATATTACAGGTATATGAAATGTATCAATTTTATAATATATGCAGGCATGATGATACACTTCTAGATGTTCCATCTTACATGTGGTATCACATACATATTGTATAAATTTGAAAATGGAAAAACTGACATTTTAAAAGTTAAGAATTTCATCTAATCTGATCCAAGCTACATGTACATGGTGTGTCACATGTTTAATGCGTGTAATTGAGAAATTATTATAATATATATATATACATAGGCGGCGGAAGCGGGGGGGGGGGGACATGTCCCCCCCCCCTAAATTTTTTTTTGATAACCTTTTTTTTTTTTGCTTGTCAATTTTTTTCCTGCGTCCCCCCTAAATTGACGTGGCCCCCCCCCTGAAACGTGTGTTGTCCCCCCCTAAAATTTAGGTTGATGACCTTTTTTTTTTGCTTTTTTTTGGGGGGGGGCTTGTCAAAAATTTTTGGGGCGCTTGTCCTATTTTTTACATGTGTCCATCCCAAAATTTCAGGTGGACATCCCCTAAATTTATTGGCTTCCGCCGCCAATGTATATTGGCTTAAGGCGGGGTAATAATAATAATAACAACGCGCCTCGGAATAGATTATTTTTCTAGATAGATGGCGCTATATAAATGCCTATTATTATTATTATTATTAATATATATATAAATTCCTGTAGTGCAGCATTTATATTGATATATTCAGCAGAGCTGTTCAGAGCTTTTTTTTTTTGCTTTTAAGTACCAGTAAACAGATCTCACAGCAGTTTCCTTGAAGAGGTATCAAAATTACAAATAAAATTCTTGCAGAAAAATAGATAAATGTAATCTTGTATGTTACAAGCTTACCTGTATTCTTATTCTGTCCTGTATTCCTGTATGTGGAGCGTTGTGGCCCAGTGGATAAGTCTTCTGACTTTGAAACAGAGGGTCGTGGGTTCGAATCCCAGCCATGGCGTAATTTCCTTCAGCAAGAAACTGATCCACAATGTGCTGCACTCGAACCAGGTGAGGTGAATGGGTACCCGGCAGGATTATTTCCTTGAATGCATTAGCGCTGAAAGGCAGCTCGAGCTAAACCTGGGGTGATAATAATAATAATGCGCCTCGGAATAGAATATTTCTAGATAGATGGCGCTATATAAATGCCTGTTATTATTATTCTTATTATCAAAACTGGTCTGATCCAAAGTTTTGGATTAACTATGGATGGCCAATTCTGGCACAAATCTTTAACAGCACAGAATCTATTTAGCAGCTCATTTGTTACTCGAACCAATCATTTCATTTCATTTCATTTATTTTCCATTTCCAACAATCGTTTACATTTACAATAGTTTTGTTACATACATCTTGATATAATTATAATCAATAAAACAAAGAAACTTATTATGTATAATAATCAAGATAACAGGTCGGAAACGGAGGAGGCTGCTAAAAAGCGAAGCTTGTAGGATGCAGCCTCCTATAAGATACGTATGAAGAATGTAAACAAAACACAACATGGTAGAAATTTGAACTTAAATCTATCTGAATGAATAGTTTAAAAGAAATAAAAAGAAAGAAATAGAAAATGAGAGAAAATAGCAAGATCAGTGGTCTCCAGATTCTTGCCCCAACACTCAAAGCGAATTTACGGATCAACAGGAAAACGAAAAATTTCATATTTCACAGCTCGTAGTGCTGAGTATATATGAAAAATATAATGTATGAGTGATGAAGAGTTAAAAAACTAACGAGTATCTTGGAGAAACTTTTTCAACTTAAATTTAAAAGAATTTAGGCTTGGGGAATCTTTGATAGTATTATCAAGAGTAACTGGGAATAGTAGTATTATCAATTCGTAACTGGGAATAATAACTTAATTAGTTCACCATTATACATGGAGTATAATAAAATATCACAGGGAACATAAGACTCACAATGTTCACAAAATTGTTGACATATTCGGCTTCCCATAATTTTAGCACCCCATAATTTTAGCACAGAATCAGATTGTTAAGGATTCAAACTTTGTTATGCTCCTATGCTATCCCCTATTGTTATGCTCAATTAAGTCCTGGACTGAATAAACCATTGTTAGGCTCCAGTGCACTCTCCCTGGCTTAACAGGTGTAACATTTTTGTATTGGGTGTGTTGCCTTACCAAGCATTAAGGCTTCACTATCTGCTCAGAAGTCAAACAGGGAGGACCTATGGGTCATTGGTTCAGAAATGCTATTAGAAAATTGAAGTTTTAGACTTGGATTTAGGGCAGATAGCGCTGCATTTTCAATTTTAAGCATCAAGAACATGACTGCTGAGAATTGAGGCCTTCCTGATGATTTCCTGCCTTTAGTCACAGACGTCAAACTGTAAGTGAAAATGATTTTTGATTACTGTTCATTTTATATTATGATTGTGTCATTGAGAAAGGCAAGGTCATTAAAAGGGACCATTGAATTCTATATAAAAGAGAAGAGTATTAGTTTATACTAAAACTATCTCCAATTTAATTAATGTCATGTTAATTAATAATTAATGTGAAGGAGTTGAGTTATTCCAGGACACAGATTTAGTAACTTTTGAATCTCAGAAATCAGAAAGGATTTTGTACTAAAAGAAATGCTTTTTAGGAAGGAGTCATTTTTCTTGTTATATGTAAAACATTTTGAGGACTGATGTGAGATTAAAGACATATGAGTATTATGAAGATTGGAAGAAATTATTCCTTTTAATACTGGAATTAATCTAGGGAATCACCTGTATGAATATTGTGAAGATTTACAGATAATATTCCTTAGATTGTTTATAGTATACAGTCGAGAATTAATCTAGGGAAGTATATATATATATATCTCAATATTGTGAAGATGTGAAGATATTATTATTCCTTAGATTATTCATAGTTTGGGTAATGTTTGTTTTTAGATGGGTTCTGATTCCGGTTCGGATTCCGATTCCGGTTCCTATTCCACTCGTGGTTCCACTGGTTATTCCAATTCTGGTTCTGAGTTTGGTTCCAACCGCCATTCCAGTAGCCGTTCCGGTCCCATTTCCGGATCCGGATCCACCATGATTATGACTGTCAAATTCCGCTATGGACAAGATTTGTGAAGAGAGTCAGAGGGAAGACAGATCCGTCGTCAGTTGATGTAACTATATAACGATTCGTCAGTATCGATGAACATTGAACTTGAATGATTATATCACCTTATAAAGTGGGTTACTTTGTATGTTATTCCAAAGACTTATTTTATGTTATTTGTACTCAGAAACAAAGCCATTGAATCATTGTTCTACAAGAACCTGAATACAGTTTTAATAAATTCTTTGAACTGTATTTTTATTGTTCATGTAATTCATTTTATGTCCTCTTGAGTTACTTGGGTGTGACAATTGGTTGCGAGAATTTATTGTATGTCCTCTTGGGTTGACTTGGGTGTGACAAAGATCATGGCCTCGGTTAAACCTGATTGCAGAGTATGGGCCTTTAATAGTGTGTTTAGTCATTCTCAGAAGTATCAAAATCATGTACATTTTTTAAAAAGTCTATATTAAGGCTTTCTTTTTACATCAAAGCCTTCACATTTGTCTTTAAGGAATTATTTGAAATATATAGCAGTCAATTTCTCCTTTTATTTAAAAAAATAATGTCTTTTATTTTGAACAACCAACGTGTCACGAAAGTGGCCTTGTTGTGAGGATCAAATGAAATCTTTTGAAAGGGAAAACCGTTATTTGATGTTCATGTTTGAGCATGATGAATCGATGAACACATCCCCCCTCCCTGAAAGCCAAAAGGGCATTAACAATACCATTTTACAGTCATTTAACATCCTTTTGCCTCCAACCGAACAGCGTAATACAATTTGTACACACAGCATGGGATCCTTTAGCTAGGACAAGATATCTCCTTGGCTAGGAGCTCCCAGAAATGACTGATGGGTTGATGAAAGGAATGATTTTTCAATAGGGGGTCGTATAGTGAAAAGGAGCATGTTCCACCATTTTGCACTTATAAATATACCCCCATGGGAGGTCTAGTGTCTCCACAGACAGGTGGTAAGCTTCCTATTCATATTTCTACACTTTGATTGTTGACAATTAACACATTTAGGACTGTTCACACTGCCACATAGTTCAACAAGTATCTGATTTACTATCTACTGGAAGTGATGCATGTTTGCAGAAAAAAAAACAACAACCTTCCTCCAATGTAGTAAAATGAATAAATAAATAAGTAAATAAATGAATAAATTAATGAATAAATGAATGAATGAATAAATAAAGGAAACAAAATAGCAATCAAAGTATAATTTACATGCATATGGATATATATCAGGGGACAAAATTGTCTTGTGGCCTTTTTTTCTTTTTCAGTTTGCTCCAAAGAACACTTTTTTATTATTCCTATGGTCATTTGAATATTTTGGATTTTTTTTATTTCATTTTATCTAACAATGATGATTATAATATTTATTTGTCTTATTTATCTGTTGATTTGTTTATTGATTAACTTA
This sequence comes from Lytechinus variegatus, assembly GCF_018143015.1. Lineage (NCBI taxonomy): Eukaryota > Metazoa > Echinodermata > Echinoidea > Temnopleuroida > Toxopneustidae > Lytechinus > Lytechinus variegatus. Next base: position 4,280,162 of record NC_054749.1, read on the forward strand.
CTAATATATTTCTTGGTTGATATATTTATTTGCTGATTTATTCATTTATTTAATTGATTCATGAATACAATCCTTTATTTAATTTTTCATTCATTTATTTCATATGTACATGTATTTATTTATTTGTTTTTTTACTTATCATATACTATAATTTTCTTTTTTTTTTCTTTTTGGTAGGAGGGCGTTAGGGAATTCCCAAATTGAGGACATTAAAATTGAACTTAATCCATTTAAATTGTCATAAGATTCAATTTATTTTTCAATATCTGGCAGTGGTTACCTTATTGCAAGCAATTTTCCTGCTCTACTGACCTTGCCTGACCTGTGCTATGGAGACATTTAACGCATCTTTGCTCTGATAATCCCGAGGAGTAAACTCTCCCCGTGATTGTACTTTATAGTGACCTCAGTGGCGTTGAACGCTTGATTACCCATCCCCGCACCTCTACAGTGAATTGATTCTAAAGTGATGAAAAATTGAACTCGTCTTTTCTATGATCGTCGATAATTAGCTGATAATTGGTTGGCAAGCATGAATGGTTTTCACTCCTACTCTTCATTGATTATGAATGAAGCTGTTTATAAAATATGATCATTTCTTTTTAGCTCTCTTTAAAACAATGACAGGATTAAAAGAGATTTTTCTTTTCAGTATATTGAGCAAGCCTCGAATGCTTTATCAGAAGTGTAGTAAAACATTTGCTTTTCTGTTTTGTGGAAGTTTGGTAAGGCAGCTTAAAGATTTAGTTGCAGTAAATATTGATTTCACAAGATAGTGTGTAAAACCAAGCTTATTGTCACTATATCATCGAGGATCTAGATCTGGTACAGTTACATACACTGAACTTTGTGAAATCTTGAAATCTACGCTGAAAAATGTTCACACTGAAGATCACCAACACAGATAGGCGCACGTGGGACAGTGTATCATTATTGCTTTGAATGTCGGCCCGATGCTTGGCCCAAATCCCGTGCTTATTTGCCAATTTCTCAGCAATTACACAATTTCTTCCAGAATCCTTTGCCACATATTTTTTATTTATACAAACTGACACTTTGGTGGTCATTTCATGGGATTCTGTACGAACTCATTTTGAAATCATTACCACAACTGGCATTTATCTTTAGGGCTGAATATTCAACATTCATTCCACCTGATCTTGGGGTGAGGGGGGGGGGGTACATTTCAACAATGTAATTACTAATTGTGACATCATCAAAATAGTCATAAGCCGTGTCATACATGTATATGCAAATAGATTAATACTACAATAATTTACAGATGCTTATCTAAAAGCACTTTCCAAAACCCATGTTCAGGTATGCCTCAGAATACCACAATTTTATGGCTCTTCAAATATAAACTATGGTCCTCCAAAAAGCTATTACACATCCAATGTGCTACATATACCAAAGCAAAGCATTATTTTTTTATTCATCCATTATGCTTTTCACACAGCATTTCCTTAATAACCCTAAATTTTCCTTAACCCGGACTATTCTCAACCCCATACTATTTTTTGTTTGTTTCACACTGTCTTTCTTATAAACCCCATACTATTTGCTTAGCCGGGGTTAACGCCTTGACCGTGGACTATCAAACAGCTCATGAATATTAATGATTTTGCCACACAGCGCGTGATTAACGTACAATTTTGTGATTGGCTAATGCTTAGCCCGGTTTCGTTTCACACTGCATCTCTTAGCACCGCAATTGTGTTGCTAGCACCACAATTACCCGGCTTGCCCTGCTTTTTTGCAGGTATGTGCAGTGTGAAAAGCATATTAGTGACAAAGAAAATGATTTCTAGCTTGCAAATGATTAGGCACATAAAGTGAACATTAACAATATATCTACAATTGTGCATTTGTTTTTGCATTCTTAATTTCAAACGTTTTGAAAACCCGTCAAGTTTTGTTTGCAAAAAACTTATGATCTTTACATTGTGTTTCCTCTTTTTATATACAGGATGGATGCTGAGCAGTACAGCTTTGAAGATTTCGATTTTGACGAGCCAGAGCCCAGCACGTCTTTTGACCAGAGCAGCGACTGGGATTCCTCTGCAGACGTAACGCTGACGGAGGATCGGTTGAAGGAATCACAGACCGAAGAAACAAAAACTGCCTGTAAACAGTTGAATCATATCAAGGAGAGGCAAGCCTCGATTGAGAAGGCCGCAGAAGAAAGTAAAGATGGCCCCAGGAACTATGTAAGACTGGGAAGCAGTGGAAGATCTGCGTTTAGAAGTGCAAAGGCTGTCCAAAGATCATCTTGGGCAGGGTCAAAGAGCAAAGCATTTTTCACCCATGGTAGGAGCAGGTCATGGGACTTTGAGGATTCAGGTAGTGGTGATATGAAAGAATACGAAGAACCTGATGTTGATAATGGCTTTGTAAGGACAGGTCAAGGTGGGACAGGAAAAGATGGTCAGTCAGTTCGAGGTATCCTTCAGAATCGGGTTGGTGCAGTCAGCCAAAATCAACGCCAGAGTAGTGACAGTAACATCAAGGAACGGACTGATCTAGAGCCTATTGGGGAGCAGCGCCAGCAGGAGGATAAATTTAGTGTAAGAACTCGAAACAATGTCCATCATGTCAGATGGAGAGCAAACGCATTGACAACAAAGCATATTTACAGGTCGAATCCTCACATATACAATGGAGGACCCAAACTTTTACATTCAGCGAGTGTGGATTCATCACTCCCTCCAAACCAATCTAGTCCAATCCGTCCTGCGGGGCTCATAGACCGCAAGGACCGCTACCAGTCCACTATGCACGGTGAGCTCCACTCGCAGCGCACCTCAGATGGCTTTGGCCCAGTCCTCCAGAATAGACTACCTCACCAAATGAAAGGCCAAAGCCTTGACAGCCTGCCATCGGCAGCAGAGAGAATCCGCTTATTTGGTCCTAAAGACCTCATCTACGACCTGAACACACAAGGTGGACAGCTTGAATTGCCTTCCAGAAACTCTCCCTTGGACCTTGCCAGTAGTACAGACTCTGGGGTGAGTGTGTCAACAACTGTTGAATCTCTGGAATCTCTGGAGCCAGAGATGGCTCGACAGCTCTTGATGGACATCCCCCCAGCCAGTCTCAGTCCTGCAGCCAGTAAGTTGAAGAGGAAGCCCATTGTCTTACCATCAGACAATCCTGGTGCCCTGGACAAGGCACTTGGGATTCCTCCAAGCGGAAGGCACGGGGACACCCAGACAGCCTTGGACAAGGTGCTGGGGCTACCTCCGAGTGGGAGACAGGCTGCTTCAGGAGAGAAAGGATCAGGTGACAACCTTGGACAAGGAGAGATGAATGAAGTAAGACCAAGGCCAGCTTCTTATCACTGGTAAGTACCTGCCCAGTCAGTTTTCATTAAAATCTTTAAAGTGTGTTGTGGAATGCTTCCCAAGTCAACAAAATCAAGAATTATTGAAGTTTTATTGTGACATACCAGCTGAAATATGAAATCTTAGTCTTGCGAGATGACTGTACTCTCTTTTCACTTCATCATTGAAAACAAATGATAAACATGACTACAAAAATAGATTGAAAGATTCATTCTTTATTATAGCAAAAAAACATAAAAATGCATTGTGATCTATGTATGATTTGCCAGAACTGGTATTTAAGAAAAATCTGCAAATTATAAGATTTGAAGGCTTGGCTAGCAGCTCCAAATAAAATGTTCACATGGAACACAAAATCCATGAAACCAAAAACAAAAACTGAATCTCCCCCCCCCCTTGTTGGCCAAAGGTTTGATGCCAAGCAAAACCATGTGTGTCACAAAACTCATGAGTTTTGATGAAGGGAGGACAGTGACCAATTAGAGACTGGTAATATCTCCAAGTTCGCCATGAAAACTCCCCATCTTATGCCAGTCATGTTCACAAACCACACCCATTAGTTCACTTCCAATACAGGAATTGGTGGAGCTAAAGGCTTTTTTTTGGTTTGGTATACTCTTTATCAAAAGCAACATTTCCATACGTCATGAATTCTTGAATGTAGCTTATTTCTGTGAGCAAAAAAATCATACTGCAAAAGATTTGTGGGTAATGTTCATTGCTGAGCAGATTGCTATCTGAGATTTACATTTATTTTTAAATACATAATGAATGAAACTTCATTTATATCCAGCAACAAACATTGTATTGGACAAGCAACCATCAACTCAACTCTCTCCTAAGATTTGCCTGTAATAGCGCCCTCTACAGCGCGTCCCAAAAAAAACTATGCACTTTTGAAATGGCCGCCAAATAAAAAATCTAGCACTTTGGGGAAAAAGACTCTCATATATGGAAAGCCAATGAAGTCAACTTTCAAATGACACCAAAAAGTTGGAAAAATATTAATGCTTGAGCGAGCACTGCCCACTGAAACAAAGGGTATGAAAATTAGGGTGGGCTGGAATTAGCCTTCCAATTTATTTCAGATGTTGAGAGGCAAATCATTTCGAACTTGCAAAGTTAAGGGCGTTGTGATAAATTGATGATCAGCCTTGATCAGTTTTGATAGCTTAAGCAAATTTTTTAAGTTATTAAATTGAACTTTTATGCATGAGTGAACACAAATTACACTTTTGGAGCAGCACTTCAGCTTTATCATTTGGATCTCTTTTTGGGCAGCATTTCAACTTTATCATGGCGATCTCAGCAATGTGTTCATGGGAGTCGGCCAGTCGGGAGAATAGGGGGTGAGATAGGGCTTAAGTGGGAGAAGTAGGTTGATGGAATAAGGGTCAACAGAACATTCAGCCCCGCCCCCTCCCTCTTTCCCACCCTCCCCTCCTGTTGAGAGACTGATGGCTATTATGTACGTGTGAATTAAGTCCAGAGCAGAATGTTGGTTTAATGATTAATTCTGAATTAGGGCATCAACTTTTTTCCTATCAATCATTCAATCAACAATTTATCAGTACATTAACTCATTCAATGTGCAATATGATCAATAAAACATTCATTTTTTCCAATAAATTATTTCATTAATCATCATAATCATTAAATTTTTTTGGTAATCATTCAAACTGACCATCAGCCACCGGTCACTTGGCAGTTAAGTTTTGAAAAGGCTACAATCCAGGAGATGAGACAGAGAGAGAGAGGGGGGGGGGGCTGGAAAATGGAGGTGAAGAGGGGAGGGTACCTATGACTTTTGATTTGTAAAAGGACAAAATGAAGAGGAATGCCCTTTTAACCAAGTCTTAGCATACCTCGCCCTCTTACTTGTAACAGGTACATGTACCATCACATTACTCTGACTCTCATGAACACACTTCTGATGTCCACAAGATGAATATGCTACACTAAAATTGCAATTCCTGTTCACTCATGCAGTACATTTCAATTGAGAAATTCATGAAATTTGCCTATTAAAACCAAAACTTATCTCACTCATGAATAGCAGAACACCCTTAGCTTTGTAAGTTCCAAAGGACTAACCTCTCAAAAAACTGCATGACTAATTCCTGCCCAGCCTAGCCAAGCTTAGTCTCCCAGGAGGAGAGAAGTGGGGGGAGGGGGTAAAGATGGAGGGAGGGGTTGCTAAATGTTCTGTTGACCTTAAGCCCATCAACTTACTTCACCTACCTAAGTCATATTACCCCCTCTTCTCCTGACTGTCATGAACACATTGTTAAGATCCACATGATAAAGCTGCACTAAAAATTGCAATTCATGATCACTCATGCATTAAATTTCAATTTAATAACGTATGAAATTTTCACAAACATCAAACTGATAACATCTGATCTTTAACTCACCAAATAACCTTCAACTTTGCAAGTACCAAACAAAAAATCTGAAAGAAATTGGAAGGCTAATTCCAGCCCACCCTAATTTGCATACCCTCTGTTTCAGTGGGCAGTGCTCGCTCAAGCATGAATAATTTTCCAACTTTTTGGTGTCATTTGAAAGTTGACTTTATTGGCTTTCCATATCTATAAGTCTTTTCCCCCAAAGTGCTACATTTCTTATTTGGCAGCCATTTCAAAAGTGTATAGTTTTTTTTGGGACGCACTGTATAAGTCAATGTGAAAACAGCATAGGCTCATTTTTTAAGCAGTTTTCTGAATTCCAATAAAGCTACAAAGAACTGGAGTTTGCTACAGATAGACTGCTTGCTTGCTTGCTTGATGGATGGATGGGAGGAAGGATGGATGAAGGATGGATGGAAGGAAGGATGGATGGATGGATGGATGAAGGATGGACGGATGACAGGATGGATGGATGGATGAAAGGATGGATGGATGGCTGGATGGATGGATAGAATGATGGCTGGCTGGCTGGATGGATGGATAGAATGATGGAAGGAAGGATGGATGGAAGAAAGGATGGATGGGAGGGAGGGTGATATGCATATGGGTGGATGGATGGATGGATGGAAGGATGGATGAATGGATAGAGGGATGGAAGGAAGAATTGATGGATGGGCAAACAGACAGATAGACACACAGAGAAAGGGAGATAGAGAGAGACAAGGGGGGGGGGGGAGAGAAAAGAAACTTCAGATAACTGAAGATATAGGAAAATATCATATAGGACCATAATATTTGATGTATGAAAGAGTGAACATACAAAGAAAGAGAAACTAAAGAAAAGGAGGATGATGATGGAGAAAGTTGATGACAAAATTCTCCATACCATGAACAATATAAAATACACTGTATCACATTTTAATAACCAAAACAGATTGTTTCACAAAATCTTGATTATTATCAGGAAGATGATTATACTTTGAACCTTCCTTCATCATAACCTTGTTTGATATCAAACCATTCTCTTCAGTTTTGATAAAAACATGAACTGTAAAGGTGCTTATTACAGTGACTTGAGAAGAAAAGTGTAAATAAATTAATAAAGTGAATTGATACTTTGTCTTGATCTGTTTGTTTCCCCCGACAGTTACTTTGCTAGAAATTATAATTATTATTCTCAATATGTCATTACAAATGCATATTTGACATATTTGCATATTTGACATTGCAATAGCATTATTGTTTACTATGTACACAAGTAGAATTCTTAACAGTATAAAAAGAGAGTTTCCCAGTATCACTTCCCACTGCCATGCAGACGACACACAACTATACTTATCTTTCTCCCCAAATGCATCACGAGATGAAAAATCCAGGGGGGGGGCACTCGACCAAAAAAGTGGTAGGGGTGTGCCGCGGGGGCCTTGGAGCGGGCTTATTGTACTAAAGGAGGGTCCTCGGAACGGGCTTCTGAACTACAATTTTGTGAAAACGGGGGTCCTTGGAACGGATCGCCAGCATGTGAGTACGTGCGTATGCCCCCCTATGGAACGGGCATGTGTGCATGATGCAGCTAGCGCGGTCTCCGCCGGGTGCGCTCGCGCAGAGTCGATGGTTAGACACCGCTCGGCAGCCGCTTTTCACCAAAATTGCAGCAGATCAATGCGACTGGAACGGCGTAACGAAAAATATGCGAAGCTTTGGATCGGATTTCTTTCTTCTTTTTTCTTGATTAGAACAAAATGCTATGCCTTGGAGCAGCTTTCTTTGTTGTTTTTCAATTTTATTTATTTCATTTCCATCAAACAAAAACAAATTGTATACCATATATAAACATAAGTATTTGTATCCGTTGGAAAGAAACAAAAATAATAATTCATATGTTGTGAAAAACACACAATTTGGGCAACACATTGGAGGTTTTAAATAAGTATACTAATTTTCAATAGAAATTAAATTAAGATGGAAAATTTTTCTTAATAAGGCAAAAATGCTATGCCTTGGAACAGAAATTTGGGTGTAAAAATGGGGGTCCCCTCCGCGGCACATACCCACTATGGATTATATACTGAGTGCCCCCCCCCCCCCCCGGGGATAAATCATTAGAAGATTGTGTGGCATATATTAGAACATGGATGCTTCGAAATAAGATAATGTTGAATGATAGAAAAACTGAATTGTTAGTCATCGGTACCCTACGTCAGGTTTCAAAATTTGGGAATGAGAGAGTTAGAGAGAGGAAAAGAGGATTATTATCTTCTGTCAGGACAAATGTGATTTTTTCAACTCCAGAGGGCAGCAGCATGTTTTTATCATCCACCCTCTTTCAGTTTTGATTTGACTCAAAGTTTCAATATTACAACAATTGGTCAAGTTAAGCTCCTCGCTTACAGGTTGATATTGTATACTATTTTTTGTGAAGGCAGATCTTCAGAACCTTTGTAGCAGGTTTTTAATTCATAATGAGATAAGGTATTCTATGACTTTTATTTTAGAGTGTGTAAATAAGATGCAGGAGCAATCATTCATTTGTAGGCTTTTTTGGAGCTAGGGGAAGCAATCCAAATTCCAACACCAACACCGGACTTGAAATCATCCATTGGGTCTCTTAGTTGCAGATATGTTTCATGAAATGTAGCCAACCTTACAAGAGTCATAACTTTCCAATTTAAAAATCAAGTCCACCTCAGAAAAATGTTAATTTGGATTTAGAGAGAAAAATCAGACAAGCATAATGCTGAAAATTTCATCAAAATCGGATGTAAAATAAGAAAGTTATGACATTTTAAAGTTACGCTTATTTTTTTACAAAATAGTTATATGCACAATTTAGTTGCATGCAAATGAAAGAATCGATGATGTCCCTCACTCACTATTTCTTTTGTTTTCTATTTTTTGAATTATACAATATTTCTATTTTAACAGATTTGACAATAAGGACCAACTTGACTGAACCATAAAATGTTAAACAATGGTAATTCCACAAGTTCAGGGAGAAATAAAACATTGTTTCACAGGACAATGAGGAGAAAATTAGAATATTTCATATAATAAACTCCAAAAAAAATAATGAGTGAGTGATGTCATCGGTTCCCTAATTTACATACTGACCGGGATGTGCATATAACTATTTTGCAAAATTAAGCGATACTTAAAAATGTCATAACTTTCTTATTTTACATCCGATTTTGATGAAATTTTCAGCGTTATGTATGTTGGATTTTTCTCTTTTTTCTTCAAATCAACTTTTGTTGGGGCGTACTTGTCCTTTAATCACTCCCATTTTATATAAAACGTTCAGTGTATTAATAGTTCTTTGATTTTCTCTAAAGATATCTTCATTTCAACTTTCAGTTGGAGTAAGCTTGGTCTTTCGTATAGAAACTCCAGGGGACTGTAACACAAACCTTATAGATCGATTGTGGGGCTGAAGTTACGATTGATTATACACAATAATGAATGCAATCAATCTTAGAAATCAGCCTTGTGATCAGTCACTATAGTTTATGTCACAGGGTCCCGGGAGTGTTTCATGAAAGGACTTGTCGGACGTTTTATCCGACAAGTCCTGTTTTACCCAACAGTTACCATAGTAACAGTGCTTCTCAGCCAATCAAAATCAAGGAAAGTTGTCAGGTCTGACAACTTGTCGGACAGAAATGTTGATGAAACGCTCCCCAGGTTTCTGTATTTACCGATGATCATATGCAGATTACATTGGATCGCTTCCTAAAACCCCAATTTCCATTTTTTTCTACCTTTGTTACACTGCCTCAGGTTTATAAATTCCTAGAAAAACTAGGGTCAGATTTTTCTTCTCCTCATGTATTTATTGTTAAAGGGACACTCCAGGCTTAAAAATAATGTAATTTGAACAGAAAGAGTAAAATCAGACAAATAAAACACTGACAATTTCATCAAAATCGGATGAGGAATAACAAAGTATGACATTTCAAACTTTTGCATTATTTATGTTATAGCAGTTCAGTGTCATATATCTCCACTTATTTTCTTTTGCATTTTATTTTTATGAAATTATATTTAGTCAAATTGCTAAATCTTATTTTTAGGGACAGTGATTTTCCGTTTCAAAGAATTGTCTTTTCCGTTTCAGAAAATCATAAATTCCGTTTCGGGCATGTCAGAAAACGGAATTTCCGTTTCCCCATAGACTTTGTACACACGGAAAAGTGACAATTCCGTTTACACATTGAATAGCAAAATCACACGTACACTCGCACTGGTCAAAATTTGTATCTGCTACTGTACCAAAATCAGAATAGAATCCGTTCTAATCGGATCTATGCGGGCGTATATAATATTTTTCAGAGATATTTAGCATGCATACATCCTCACCTTTCACATTATCAGCATTATTTCACGGTAAAATGATATTTCATCGATAATTTTGGGGGGTTTTTGACATCGTTATCATTAGTCAACGGCTTTTGCCAATCCGCCATCTTGGATTTTAAGACCACGATATCGTGCTGTTACATCTTCAAACGTAGAGGGCAGCAATACAGGACCGTGTAGTTGGAACAATATGCAGTGAAGCCCAACCCGGCCGGCCGGGTACTGGCGCGGCGCAGGGTACAATCGAGTGTTCTAATGTCGAGTGCAGTCACGATGTGTGAATTGTCATGATTGTAGCGAAGTGAGATCGTGTTTTCTGGGGTTTTGTGGCCATTTAATATTCTCATTTTGTTGTTACTTTGGAGTAATTTCTGTTGCTATTCTGTGTATTTTGAGGGAAAATACGTTTTCCGTGATTTTCCGTTTGAAATGCCACTTTCCGTTTCAAAAGGCCCTTTCCGTGAATTCCGTCCGTTTTCCGCGATCGCGGAAAATCACTGTCCCTATATTTTGTTACACCTTGGTAGACATATTGTACTCACATGTATGAAGTATGAAATAATAATGATTTCATGTACATGTAATAGTATAAGAAAGAGCAAAGAGGTGGGGGGGGGGGGGAAGAGGGGACATGACCTCATCAGCCTGCCTATTGCATATTCATGACAGCTTTCATATAACCGTTTTTACCAAATATTGCTGAACTTTAGATTTCAATAGCTTTGTTTTTAATATTATATATCAGATTTTGATGTAATTTTCAGCATTTTGCTGGAAAAATTTTACTCTATTTATTTAGATATAATTATTTTCAGTCTGGAGTGCCCCTTTAATATTACTGTTATTACATGTAAATCCATAAACTGTATCCATCTCTCTTGGGTGGCTTTGACAGCATATATTAATTTTCCCATCAGGTAGAAAATTGTTGGGATAGAATTACAAGGAGGATTTAGAAGAGAGTCTTGTATGATTACCCCTTGTAAATAGTAATATGCATCTACAGGTGGTTTCAAACCGCCTCGATCACAAGAATCCCCGTTAAATTACGAGAACTTTTTAAGGCTAAAAAATACCCGTTAATTATTCCTGCATTCACACCGCCCCGAAACACATCGGGATAAGTTCCCGAAGTTACGAGCATGCGTAGCATGGTCTGATAAGCAGGCAAGGCGCGAGATTCAAAATCACTAGCCCAGCAGCCACCCACTCCGCCACGCCCAACGACACACTGGGCTAAAAGTTCCCGTAATTTGCTTTCACATTGCCAAAATACCTGCGACCTTGAAAAAATCCCCACGAAAGTTCTCGTAATTTCGCCAAGTACCTACTATTTAGCGGTCATTTTCTTTCGGGGAAATTACGCGTAGTTTGCTTTCACATTACCAAAATACCTGGTATTTTCTGATCGGGGTAAATTTCCCGATCAGAGAATACCTGGAACTGGCGAACTTCGAGGCGGTCTGAAACCACCTTACATGTAGTTTGAGTGCGCATTGCAATCTTTGTGGTCAGAATTTGGAACTTTTGTAGTTTTGACCAAAAAATGAGCTTAAAATTGCATTTATTGTTAAATATGTACATGTAGATGTGTGTTTCTTTCATTGTTCTTATTTGATCGATTCCAACTGACCGAATAAGTTTATTTTGTATCTAATCATTCTTCTCATATCAGATAGGATTTCACTTTGGGATATTTTTTTATGTAATTAAGATAAATGGGGCAAAATAAAAAAAATCATGTCAGTGGTTAGAATTAATATTTTTTTTGCTTCCAAATTTTTTACGTTATATTATAGAAAGGGAGCTCAATAATGTAGATGCATAAACAGTATAAACAGAAAAGGCATCTCAGCTACAGCTGAGGCCCATACTTCAAAGCAATTGTTATTGCAGTCCCATTTGGAATTGTAGCATATATTTTATTTCCAAGGTAGTCACTTCAATTTCAAATGTGACCTTTAACTGTTCCTGTGTATTTCATGATTTCCAAATTTACTAGTTTTCTTTTTAAAAAGTGGTCGAGAAAGTTAAAGATTAGGAGTAACTGAGTAGCATAACTCACTCCCTTCTATACTTTTGTTATCATCGTCGTTTTAGACTCTGATCATCATCATCATTATCATCATTCTCATCAACTCACCATTATTATTACCATCATCATCATCATCATCATCACCAGCATCAACAACACCATCATCATCATCATCATCATTATCACCATCATCATCATCATCTTCATCATCATCATCATCATCATCATCTTCATCATCATTCTCATCACCAGCGATATCAAAATAAAAACCATTATTATTACCATCACCAGCATCAACAACACCATCATTATCATCATCATTATCACCATCATCATCATCATCATCATCATTATCATCTTCATCGTGATCATCACCACCATCATCTTCATCATCATCATTATCATCATCACCATCATCATCATCATCATCATTATCATCATCATCATTCTTATCACAAGTGATATCATCATCTCATCATTATTATTATCATCATCATCATCATCACCATCATCACCATCATTACCACCATCATAACCATCATTACCATCATCATCCTCATCATCATGATGATCATCATGGGGTGTACTTGTCCTTTAATCACTCCCATTTTATTATTATTATTATTATTATTTATTTGGCCATAAAAACATACAAAAATTGTACAATGCAATTACATAAATACAATTTGAAATTGAATAATTAAATATAGATAAAGTAGAAATGAAAAAGAAAAGAGTAAGAAAACGGTTTTTCCGTGGGCCAGGGCTCGCAAAAGTAAAATTCAGTACTATTGCCCAGAGGCATGCGAGCCCTCACGGAAAAACCGTTGAGAGAATATTGCACATTCGATATAAAAAATTGCACATTATTAAAATTCAAATAAAACACATTGACAAACATTCTAAAAAGTATGTAACGCCAGGCAAGATACAGTAAAAGAAATAAAGACGGGTATTAGAAAGAATTTGAATACCCATGCCGGACTGATTAAGGAATGTTTGTAATGCTTAACATAATATAGCACAAAAATAACTTAGAATTGTGTGAGGTACTAGAGCCCGAAAAGCAACAATGAAATGAAATGAAATAAGGAGGAATGCCCTAGACAACAGCAAGAGCATGCCTCCACATTCCTATTAATGGCATGTGTACTCGCCAGGCTCCAGCACCTAATACATAACACTCATAAAGACAACAAATAGTAAAATTACAGGAAACTCGCCTCCTTTGATAAAGAAAAAGAAGAGAAATTATAAAGAACTGCAAAGTAATAATAATTTAAAAATATAGTAATGATATTGATATTCTTAGATTTTTATGTGCCCCCAACAGTTTTGCTAAAGAGGAATAAAAAAAAAATCTAATGTACCAAATGGATATAACAGATCATACAGCCTGTACTACTTGAGCATTATTCTGAAATATAAAAAAAAAAAAAAAGATTTAATTATACATTAAATCCTTACTGACAGATAATTGAATCAAATCAAAATAAGGAAAACACAATTGTTGGATGCACATCATAGAATTAAATATGCAAAGTACATGTAATTATTCAGGTAATATGGCAGCAAATCAAATCACAGGAAAAGTGTAATGGCAAAAATTAATTTAGTATAACTGTTCTAGAGTTAATAAAGGTCCAACTAAATAGAGGAGAAAAGAGGGGGAAGAGCTATATGCACTGATATTGCAGCAGACAAAAATAATTCTTAAAGAAATGTCGTTGTTGGAATCATAGCACAAATAATGAGGTGGTGAAAAGAAAGCAAATAAAAAAATGGAAAGAAAATGGAGGTATTTATGAGTTGGACAAGAGTGCTCCCTTTAAAGAAGAAAGAAATGAAGAGAGGGAAGTTGAAACAGCATCATCTCTTACACTTAGAGGAAGAGTGTCCCAAAGTCTTGGAAGGCGCCTAGAGGGTGAGTAGAAAAAAGACTGAGTTCTGGAAGGCAGATGACGGAAAGAAAGCGTTTCAGGATGGCGGGGGTTGATATAGATATTTGCACTGAGCTGTTCACAGTTACAAATTCCACGAAGACACTTGATTGCAAAGGAACATAAGAGATAATCTCGTCGGGAGGCAAGTGAAGACCAGTCGAGAAGCTTGAGCCTATCTTCGTAGGACATCTCACCACGTCGCTGTTTTAAGGCAAGTCTAGTGGCTGTCCTCTGTACACGCTCAAGCTTATCCACCTGTTTTGAGGTTGTGGGATGCCATGCAGGCACACCATACTCTAAGATTGGTAATACTATTGACTTGTATAAGCAGAATATAGAGGATGCAGAAGCACCACGTGCCACCAGTCTTATGAATCCCAACAGACGATTAGCACGTGATACAACAGAGTCAATGTGGGTTTTCCAGGAGAGATCGGAAGAGAGGATCAGTCCCAGGTATCTGATGGAAGAATCAGAACTTAGAGCAGTATTGCTTAAGTAATATGTAGGTGGGTTAACTTGTCTACTTCTTGTGATATGCATCACCTTTGTCTTCGAGGTGTTAAAAGTCATTCCATTTATTGCACACCAAGAATTCAAAGCAACAAGATCTGATTGAAGTTGATGTTCATCTGCAGATGAATAGATGTTCCTAAAAATAAGAACATCATCTGCAAACAGAACACAAGGAGATAGAGCATTATAGGAGATATCATTGACAAACAAGTTAAAAAGTGTGGGCCCAGGACACTCCCTTGGGGAACGCCGCTTGGGACATCAATCCAGTCCGATGAAGAGCCTAAAAACAAAAACTCGCTGAGATCTGTTGGAGAGAAAAGAGTGAATCCAGTTCCATAAACTACCTTGAATGTTAAATGATTTGGCAAGTTTATACAAAAGCTGTGTGTGTGGCATTCTGTCGAATGCCTTCGACATATCCAAGAAGACTGCATCAATCCTGGGTGCACGGGTTTTGTCCAAGGTACAACTCCACTGGTGATAAACATTTGTCAATTGTGTTACACAGCTCTTACCAGAGACAAAACCATGCTGCCCAGGGTTGAGAAGGCCATTTGCATAAATATGTTCCTGGATGTTCTTAACGATGAAACCCTCAAGGAGTTTACAAAGAACCGAGGTTAGAGCAACAGGACGATAGTTCGTGACAAGTGATTTGTCCCCACCCTTGAAAACGGGTGTAATATGTGCCCGTTTCCAGGAAAATGGAACTTTCCCACAACCTAAGGATGTATTGAAAAGAATAGAAATAGGAAGTGAAATTTCTTCTGCAAGTTCAAGAAGTATACTGGGAAGAATGCCGTCAGGTCCAGGAGACTTATTTCTCTGCAGACGAAGAAGCGACATCTCCATTGACCATGATTCTAGTAGACTGCTTCACCATCTGATCAAAGTTGAACTCCTCCATAAGCTCTGACAGTTGGTTCCGATTAGAAGAGAAGTTACCGGCGGACATGTTGACATTAAAATCACCCAACAGTAGGCAACCATCATAATTGTCAACACCTACAGCTTCAATCTCAGCTCTCAAGATATTCCAGTAGGAACTTGAACTGTTCGGAGGCCTGTACAACAATCCAACTAGCCAAGAGGATCCTGGGGTAAAGGATAACGATACCCATAAAAGTTCTGCTCTGTCACCTTGAATAACAGAAGTAATGACTTGCGGCTTGAGGGAAAGTTTTGCAGCAAGGAGAACACCGCCACCCCGACGTCTACCACCTCGATCACGACGCAGTATCAAATAATCATCTGGGAAACCAAGTGCACAGTCATCAGTGTCAGCCCCCAACCAAGTTTCGGTTATGCATAGGAAATCTGGTTTCGAGGTCTGAAGAAAAACTATCAGCTCAGCTAGTTTGCTACTTATACTCCTTGCATTAAATAATGTACAAGACAACAGTTTGTTTCTTCCTCTATTAATGTTTATGTTGTCATCACACACTCCAGTAAGCATCGGATCAGGTCCAGGATTGCATTCGATGTCACCAGCAGTGTATAACAAGCAGCGAAATGTTGAATAACTATTTGAATAATATGGCATAGGCTTACCAGCTGGTCGAAGTTTATTTTGAGTCAAACAAATTCCTTTCAAGTGCATCATGTTACAGGCACTAATAATGCAGTCTGTTGTCCCGACGAAAAGGAGGGCCAACAAAAACAGCTTAAACATGATCTCCATTGGCATTGATAGCTGAACACGAGCAAGATCAAGATTAAGAGGCCTATGTCACATACATATAGGCTACTGTAGAATACAGAATGCATCCACCATAAAAGTGTAGGCGTGGGACCGTAGGCAAACTGATGGTGAAAGTCAGCACAGATCATTCCTCATAAATAGTGGTTTTAATGAGTTTACTCCAACAAGGATGACACTAGAGCAGCTACAGTACTTACAGGAAGAAACAGGCATGCTTTCTTACAAAATCAAGCAGTATGTAGTTGTAGATAAAACAGAGAATTAGCAGAAATTTGGCTGAAGATATGTTGTTGAAGAGACAAACTTTGTTAACGCAACGTTCAGTCCCCTCATCATCCCCTCATCACCATCACCATCATCACCATCATTACCACCATCATCACCATCATTACCACCATTAACTCCCCAGGTTTGACAATGTTGGTGAATTTACCAGTAGTACATTTACCAGGGATCATTCAACGATGATGAAAAGACAATCACTGTATTCTGGTCCATAGCTTGATAGTTCTTCCAGCTGTCATCTACTCAGACAAGATAGTCATTATAAATCTATCGTGGAAGATAAAAAAGATCAAAAATAGCTTATTTCTGTGCATTATGATTATGAATGTCAACTAGATATATGTTGCAGCACTATAGATCACTGGCAATGATTTTTTAAAGGTGATGATGAGTGACTCTTGTTGATTAAACTCATGCAAATACTGCAGCAGACTGATGCAGCAAAGTAATAGGACATTTTTACGTTCAGAATCAGTGGGCTGTATTAAAGGAGAACACAAAAATGAATATACATAACTGATTGTCTACCTCCAAACCCACAATCAAGTCGGTCAGAAGTAATCAGATTTTCCATTGAGCATGAAAAAGGCAGATCTTAATTATAAAAATCACACATAACTTGTCAAAATTAATCTACAACACCATATTTATTTTTATTTATTTATTTGTGTGTTTGTTTATTTAATCAATTATTTATTCATCTATTTATTTATTCTTGAATATTTAAACTGGGTGGCCTGATCAGCATAAAAACATACAATATACAAAAAATATAGTAACATGACATTATGAGTTAGAGAAAAAAGGAAGAAATACAAAGTAAAAATACAAGAATATGCTACGAGATACAGATGGCAAGATACATGATATAAATATGCAAAATATTAACATTAAAAGCTGGTCTTCCTCAGGGCTCTGTGATTATATTTTAAAAAACATTAAAAAAGATGAAAGATCATTAAAACATAAGGCAATGTATTACACATAAATTAAATTTTAGAATTAAAAAAATGAGCAGAAGACATAACGCATCATTTGGTAATTTTATCACTAATATACATTGAGATAAAAAAAGAAATACAAACAAACAAAACATGACACATTTTAATCCTTTATTCATTGTAAAAAATGAAATCATAAATACACAAACTTGTCAAAATTGATGTACAATCACAGACAAAAACACTTTATTCAATGTACAAGAATTTCAGTGAGAGCTTCAAAGAATAAGAAGAAAATAGTGGTTTAGATCTCGAAACTCGTCTTATCTTAGTTTTCACCAGTAGTTTCCCTATCTTCAAAAGTGATTAAAAATTTATTGCTGAGGAATATATAAAATTTGCATATTATTTTTATGACGACTAGAAGCATAATTCACATTTTCTTGAAGACCTATTAAGAGAAACCCTATGTCACTGTATTCTTGTTTCAAGAGTCAGGGGTATGACATTGCCGGAGGTTTCCAAAACCCTGAAAGAAATTGTAAAATATACCCAGATAGTTTCCATTTTATCACACCTTTGACATTGTAACAACAGTTTAGTGATAGAATAATATTTGAAAATGAAATATAGGAGAGATGAGGGTTTAAGTCATTCTTGGTGCTTCCTGCGAGTGTTTTTCAAGTTGGAAGTGAATCTTTCCAGATCCCGTCAAGGGTTCTCGGGTTGCAGGAAGGTCAACAATGTAAGAGAGTTTGGTCAAGATTTCTCAAGGGCTATCTCTTCCCATTGACCTGGATTGTATCGATCATTAAAGAAAAGAAGGATTATATTCATCCTAATGAGGTCAAGAAAAATCAATTTTACACAAAAACTTACCCTGCCTATTCCAACCTAGGCCCGTTGCAGAAAAGATATTTTTAGGATAACTTTTTTAACATTTTCATTTCTGTTTTCTCTGATAAATACCACATTTTGTCAAAACTCAGAGTGTAATCATCAAATTAAACTGATTATCTGTCAAAGTGTTCCCAAAATCTCACAGTTAATAGATCGGCATCATAATCGGTCATTCACCGAGACATGGATTCAAATTGAATTATATTCTAATTGAATTAGTAGTTTTATCATTGACATGGATCCACTAGGAACACGATGAAATGCCATTTTACTCTGGATGAGAGATGTTCACTAGATTCAAACTAATACGCCGATTGGGAAAATTCAATTTATATGATTGCAAATCCAGAATGTTGAATGCACACTATAAGGGGATGTTGCAAGAAATTTGCAATCAGTTGGAAATCAATATTAAGTCAATAGTAAATTTGCACCTGATTGCACTGCTTCTTGAAAGAAGAAATGAAAATCAGTTTTGCTGTAGTAACAATTAATGATAATGATGATATGCAACATTTATACAGCGCTTAAGACAAATGTTTCTAAGCACTGCATACTATTACCCTGGCTTTAGCAAGGCTATCCTAATTGGACGCTCGACCTTGGAAGGAATTCCTTCCTACCAGGTGCCCATTTACTACACCTGGGTGGAGAGTGGCAAATGTAGATAAACGCCTTGCCAAAGGATGCAAGTGCTGCGGTGGGATTTGAACCCCTGACCTTGTGGTTCAAAATCCGGAGACTTATCCACTGAGCCATACCACCTCTATAATTGATAAATCAATTGTAAATTAGCAATAGAAATTGGAATTGATTGAAAATATTTTTTTGCACCACCCCAAGACAGTTGTGTCTCTTCATTTAAATGTTTTATTTTGACTCATCGATTTTGAATTGCGGTTTAAATTTACTCACAATATAAAACTTTTATATTCATCAAAATATTCATATGCTGACATAGTGGCTCAGTGGTAGGGGCAAGGTAGAGCCCCTACTGCCGGAATGGAAGGTTATGGGTTCTATCCAATTGTGATGTAACATCTTTATGCACTTCCAAAGGACTTGGATACTATTACCAAAGCTTAAGCCTGGCAGCAGTAATAATTTACAATGCACAAGTATGCATTTTAAAGGAATTGATTCCTATCAGGTACCCAGTTACCTCACCTGGGTTGATTGCAGCACAATGTTGATTGATTTCTTGCGGGAGGGAATTGTGCCATGGCTGGGATACGAACCAACGAATCTATGTTTTAAGGTGCGGAGACTTATCCACTGGGCCACAATGCTCCACAAATATTCATTTAAAGGAAACATTTTAAAGAAAAAAAGTTGCATACCTTAGCTAAAGAAAGAATCCCTGTCAAAACACCCCTTCTCATTCCCATTTTGATAGAGTTGATTTTCGAAATGAACTATATGATTTGTGCACTATGATTATTGTTATATATCTCCGAATACCTCCTCTTTTATATTTTGAGTTGGTTGATTTTCCAAACGAGCTTCAATATTAGTAAAGTATGTGATTGTGTGCTCGAAGATGGAATTTAATTAATATTATAAAAAAAAGAAACAGTGACATTGAGTTTGAACTTTGAAGCGATGTTTGTTTTTTCAAACACACACTGACTGATCCAAGCGGAAATCTTTTGATATCTCCCATATCATTATCAATTCAAGACGGCAAAGGAAAAGGATCTCGATTCCGTGCAATTTAATCATAAACCATCCTAAAAGGGATAACATCGCTAATGGAAATTTATGAGATTTAAGGCTCTAATTTGGGGCTGTAATTTCAGTTGTCCGTAATAATCCTTTGCATATTGTTCCAGTGTTGATTAGACTCAAGAGGGTGGTCTATTATCTAAAGATCCCTTATCTTTTATTTTGCTTTGGAATTGCATTCTCAAAGTTTACTACGCTGAATTGTCATTGCTTCAGCTGATTTGCAAACAGAACTGACTGCCCCCCCCCCCCCATGCAACACTCTGACAATGAAATCCTGTTGATATATGCCCCGATACAACAAGGACATTATTTTCTGCTTTTCGTAACAACACTTGTATCACAATATTTTGCCAAGGAGCAAAATGATTAGCTTCAAGCATTCCCTCTTTTCAATGAAGATCAAATGACTATCATAGTTTTCTCTTTACAGAAGTCACAATATATTTCAATTTTTTTCAAAAAGGTTTGTGTAAAGACTATCATTGGGAACATAGGTCTTGCTTGAGACTAATCTTGATCACGTTCTTTGTAGGCTGTAGTGTTCATCTCATTTAAATATTCCCTTTGATATCCATACTTATACTAAAAGTGTAAATTATGTCTATTCCCTTCTTTTTCTTTATCAACCCTTGAAATCTATTGCTGATGTGAAACTAGTAATATTTTGTCATATGCTATCACACTGATCGAAATTAATGTATAGAAGAAAGAGACAGTCTGAAAGCTCATGGGCAGGTCAATTATTTAGTTGATGGAATGTTCTGTTTGATCACATACTTTTTGCAATCATCGTAATTTTTGATATCAGAAAGACATTGGATTAAGATGTCTGATTGAAATACCCTTTCAAAATTTGAAACCAGGTAATTTGATACCCCTCCCCTCTCTCTCCCCTTTCCCTGCCCTCCCCTCCCATCCTCCATCAATCCCTCCTTCCTAACCCCTCCCCCCTGCCCTCCATTTATCCCTCTCCTTCACCATCTCTCTTCCCTCTCCCTCTGCCCAACCTTTCCACCATCCCCTACTAACACCCCCCCCCTCACGGTGCCTACAATCAGCTGACGAACCCATAGAAATAAGACAAGCGGCAAGTCGAAAAGCAGGACAGTTTATCGCTCAGCGTCACTTGGCACACCTCCCCTCACTCTCATTCATGAGCCTTGTTGTTGAACCTTTCATACCTCCCACTCTCTCCCTCCCTCTCTCTCTCTCTCTCTGACGCTCTCGCACCTCTCCTGGACATTATGTTATGGATATTTCAGGTGTTTTGCTTGTGATATGAACTTTATTATCTTGTGGATTGTGTATATACATTTCTCCTCTAATGGAAGATGTTCCCATTAAGGCTATCACCGAGGAACAGACTCAGGTAATTAAAGAAAATAATTTCTATTTAACTTAATTAATTTCTTGAAAAGGTCTTGGTTTTCAACACTTATGTTCCTTAAAGGTCTCTATGATACATAAAGTCATAGAGAGTATATACCAAATGCTTCAAGCGTTTAGATATTGTGTTGGTATCACCCCTGCTTGATGGTTTGCAATGTATATAATATCATCAATGTACTCTGTTTGGAAAACTTGTTTATCTCAACATTTAAAGATTTTGAGTCAGCTCAGAAAAAGCTGGATTTTAGAGTAATGACAAAAGTAGCAACTTTCATTTGCCCAGAACAATTTCTCTGTAGGAATTGGGCAGGGAATGTGGAGTTCTTTTGAATGTAAGGGGGGGGGGGGGCTGAGCCAAAAGTGGGGAGTAATACGTGGGGGGGGGGGCTGAGCATTCATGAAATCACAACTTGATGGCCATTTTTATGTTTCTGTATGGTTAGTGACAAAGGAGAGAGAAAGAGGGTGGGGTCAAATCATCCCTCCATTTCTACATCCCTGATTAGGAGACTGTCTTCAGGTTGCCATTTTTGGCATATTGTATACTCCGACCTTGGCACCTTCAATATCTTAGCTATGTCCGTTGGGTCCAATTTACCAGCCAAACGAGAAACACAATTATTTTCTCTTTGAGATCTTGCAAAACATCTAGTTCTATGACTACCTTCGCTCTCGTAAAAAATAATCATGATGTCATTGTCTATTACCCGTGGAAATCATAAAATAATCAATCGATCTTCATTGATTTCTTATAATGAAAATAAAAGGATGTATGTAGCATTAAAAATATCTTATTGTATAGGCCTACTAGTCAATTCAGTGAGAAACGCATGGCATCTATTTCTTGGGGGCGTTTTGAGTACAGTTTAATGAATCACATATACTGTAGGTGGTGAAGATAAACATACTGCATCAATGCATTCAAATATGACATCACTGCTAACAGGTCAAGTACACATATAATATTGTTTGTTTTGGTACTGTTTATTATTATAACAGTCTATTGTCATTTAGCAGTTACATGACTTCATTTTTTTTTTCTAGAATGCTATAGACACAGGCATAGTGAGTAATCTTTTACTGGATATTTGTGAAAAATGCAAAGTAAAAACTCACAATTCACAAATTTCAGTAAAAGATTCCTAACCGATTACTATTTCAAATTTACTGGATAAATCGTAACATTCATGGGTTTTTAGACACAGGCATTTTGTAACCCAAATCTTTCTAGTAATACCAATTACTATGAGCATCTGGGGGGACTAAAACTAGTTGATTTTCAGGGTTAAAATGTTTGGAATATCTCCCTTAAACCAAGATTACTTGTTTGTTGGTCAAAATTGTACTATTTTGTTTCTTTGTCAATGTAGAATTAGTGTAAAGGCCCCCTCACACCTAAACGAATTGCCTGAAATATGCCTTGCGATGGCTGGCGAAAGGCATTGTGTAAGAAATCGCTTTCAATGGTAACTGATAGTAAATCATATTTACCCTACCCTGCAATTATTCAAATTTGCGCAAAAACTTTGAACATGTTTAAAATTTCACGACGAATTGAGAAATCTGTTGTCTGTTTGAATTCGCATCTCTTCTTTAGTCTGCGGTAAAAGTTGGTCTATCGTTCGTGTTTTATTGTTGCGCATAGTCCCTCATCGCGCTCTTGCCAAAGTGAACCGATCTCGAAAGAACCTGTAATGAAGCAACACGATGACACAACAAACAAGATTGCCCGATCTATTCCCTCGTCTTCGTTTCTAATCGTACGCCATATAAAACCATTGCTCACTGTTCGTTCGTCTTATTCGGTTATATCAACCCTTTGCTCGCCTTCGGCTGCAATTTTGTCAAAGAGGTGAACCCAAAAATCGATATCCTATGCATGTCATATTTATCCTTTGCTTACCGTTCGTTGATAAAGTTTAACAGTAGATACTGATCGCTATGATTTGAATGAAATTTTATTTGAATTCGTTGAATTCGCTTGCATTTCATTCATTTTTCCCCTTCGTCCACCTACATTCGGTCAGGTGTGAGGGGGCTTTAAGGCGGTGGGTGCAATGTTGCAGTATACATGTTAGGTCTTTCATAAATATTGAGTGATAGTAGGTTCAAATTAAAGGCCTATACAGCTGACCACAGGCATAGTAACTTCATTCATTATCCTGACTTAAAGCACTAAATATTAGTTTAAAGTAATGAATAGTGCTAAGGATTATGAAATTATATGATTTTTTTTACCAATTAGTTGTCTAGAACCAAAGTTGTGTAATGCTCTCCTACCTATCATATGCTTCGGGGGGGGGGGTACCTCCTGCTCCCTTGCATGGCACTTAAAGGTCAAGTCCACCCTTGAAAAATGTTGATTTGTATAAATATAGAAAAATTAAACTAGCAGAACACTGAAAATTTCATTAAAATCGGATGTAGAATAAGAAAGTTATTGCATGTTAAAATTTCCCTTATTTTTCACAAAACAGTGATATGCACAACTCAGTGACATGCAGATGATGTCCATCACTCACTATTTATTTTATTTTCTATTGTTTGAAACTTTGAATTATAAATACAATATTTCATTTTTTTGCAGATTTGGCAATAAAGATCAACTTGAATGAACCATATACTATTAAACAATGCTAATTCCACATGTTCAGGGAGAAATTAATCATTGTTTCACTTGACAATGAGGGGAAAATTAGAATATTTCACATTTCATATAATAAAATACAAAAGAAATAGTGAGTGGATGATGTCATCAGTCTCCTCATTTGCATACCGACCAGGATGTGCATATAACTGTTTTGTGAAATTATTAAAGCGAAACTTTAAAATGTCAGAACTTTCTTATTTTACATCTGATTTTGATGAAATATTCAGTGTTATTATGCTCATTGGATTTTTCTAATTTTATTCAAATCAACTTTTTGTTGGGGTTGACTTGTCCTTTAATTCACAGGTAAATGTTGTATTTTCTTTGATTTTTTTTATGGCAAATCTATGTCTGTTAAGCCAGGCTTCGGGGTTATTATAGCATTTAGTGGCACACTGATTTGAAATTTGTCAGGGCTTCTAAAATGTAAATGAAATATGAATAATCTATGTAAATCCTTTTAAAACAATGACAAGATAATACACCTTGTCAACAGGTGCATTTTTGGGGGTGTCTATTAAACCACAATATTCTATGAACGCCAACCATAAGGGAAAAAATAAGCAATTGTAATGAAAAATATGAGACGAAAATGAGAAAAAAGAGAGAGAGAGAGAGAGAAAAGGCATTTTCTGTATGGGTATAATAGAATTTTGAATTGAATTGAATTTATTATCATTTACTTCAATCCGAGAATATACTAATTAGTTAGAATCTGTTATAGTAATAGATGTTAATTATGTTGTTGATTGTAAAGCAATTTGATAGTGCTTTTCATCGTGTCAGTGCAAGAACGCCCTTAACACCACACTTGCGTGTATCCCACGTGTGCATAAACACCTTTAGCAGCACCTTTAGTAAGCATGGTAACTGCATTGTGCAAGGGCATTTCTTTCTGCATTGTGCAAGGGCATTTCTTTCTGCAGTGATGTGGTGCGTGCCGTGAATTGTTTTGCAAAGGGTGTTCTTGCACCGAGACAACGATTGGTGCTGCATGAAAATGGCTGATAAATCATGAAATATATGTTATTTTGGAGATAGAGAATCCTTATATGTTCTGAGGTTGGCAGAGCTGGGCTGGGGTTATAAAAAGTAGGTAGCACAGGTTCAAAATGTCCGAAGTTTTTAGGGCAGAACAGATTTAGAGATAATATCGCTTCTAGGTCTATGATTGAGAATAATTTCAAGAAGTAAAATGTAATCCCATCTGGATTTATACACCCGATTAATAGCTGTGTTGATATGTGAGTATATATATATCACCCTCGCAGAAATGAGAGTGTTTATAATGTGAATATATTCATCTTGAATAATATATCAGTTTGTGATTGACATTTATATGATACTGAAAGCACCGGAGTGGTATATCAGATATATATCGCATTATTCAGTCATTTGAATATTGAAGAGTCAGACAAGTGCAATCATATACCACAAAAGAAATCCAATCTGTGCTAAATTATGGAAAGCCAAAAATGTCATAACTTTGTTTACTTTGTATATTTTCAGTATTAACTGCCTCTTTTGTTATTATAATGATAAAGAAAAGTAACTTTATCCAGATAGTTCTGAATTATTTGAATGTTTAATAAGCTGTTAAATTGAACTTGTACTATCTAGACTAGAAGGGGCCAGACTTGACTAGCATTCATGCTGTTTTCTGGTTCCTATTATCCTTGCTTTTTTATGTATTCATAAATTATTGTCTGTAAACTTGTAAATTGGTATTATCATTGCATTGGATAATAAATAAATTCATTCATTCATATCAAAATAAGTTCGAACAAAATCAAATATAATGACCATACATGTGTTTGTATAAAAAAATATGTGCTAAATGACTTTGGAAAAATGTGTAATTACCCAATTTTGTTTGCTATCTTGTAAGTGATCAAATCTTGTATGATTTGTCCCGTATCATTGACAAAGTGACATTCTTGTTTGTGTCGAAAAAGATTTACTCCAATAAATGGTATATGTAATGCACAGTAAACCATATTGTTTAAATTTTTATAAAACATTCTTTATCATATGAATTTTACTGTAGTTGTTTAACAACTATTCTCAATTTATTGAATATTAAGTTACAAAAATCAAACTTTGTTGTTTAAGATTTTAAACACTTGTTTAGACTGTTTAACTACTGTAAAGTTCAAACAGTGTCGTTGAAAATTTAAACATAATTTTTGCGTTGTATGTGATGAATCATGTTTGCTACTTATATGATATGATGCTAAATTTAGCATTGCAGGCTTCAGCTTTCAATTTTGATTTGAACTTTATAGCTGAAATCTTGTTTCGACACCTGGTGGATGTCTTAATCCAGTCTGTTGAAAAAGACAGTATGACAGTTACCTTGGGGTCGACAGTCTGGGAACAGTGTCATGGCTATTTTTGATGAAGTAGAGAGACACGTTGACCCAAGTGATTCCTTTTCTCAGGTCAAACTTGAAATTGAAATTAAAACTCATTCAGACTAGCAAATCAAAGGTATTTTGGAGTGTTCAAATTCATATGTATCGTAGAGGTGATGTGGCTCAGTGGATATAAGTCAACAGACTTTGAACCACAAGGTCTGAGGTTCAAATCCCGCTGCAACACCTGCGTCCTTTGGCAAGGCGTTTATCTACATTTGCCACTCTTCTCCCAGGTGTGGTAAATGGGTACCCGGTAGGAAGGAATTCGCTGAATGCTTGTGCGCCCGATTAGGGTAGTTGTGCTAAAGCCAGGGCAATAGTATGCAGCGCTTAGTAATATTTGTATCAGATATTCACCCCCTTCTCCACTTCCTGGGTAGCATCCAAGGAAGAGTTTCCACACTCAGTTGCGAGGTATACCACACATGCTTTCGTATCCAAACTGGGTACTCATTTAGCACCTGGGTAGAGAACGGCAAAGTGTGGTTGATGCCTTGCCAAGGGAAGCTACATCAGCGTCTGATTTGATCGCACATTCAAACTCCTGAGCTAAGAATTCATTGATTCCCATTTAAAAGCAAACTCTTCAACCAGTTTATTTTACGTCTGCACACTTTTTCTTTGTAAGTGTGAACGACTCGCCGTATACCTGACTAAACTTGACTTGCTCACTGACCTGAAGAGTAACGAATGGTAATGAGCATGTCCAACGAGATCTTCATTGATCTGTGTACAGTAGAAACTAGATTGCAAATTATCAGAGTATATAGGCACGCTTAGATGAATGTTCACCCTCATCGTGTACCCTTTGGGAGGGGAGGGGGGCATTTCGGTGACAAATCAAAAGTACAGTGTTATCAAAGATCAAATCAAAATTTGTTCAAGACTAGGAACAGGCCACAGTGTTTTGCTGTGGTTGGATGGATAGAAACTGTGGTTCACTTTTCCCTCTCACATTAGAAGATTTTTTTTATCAGACTCCAGTCCACAGCTGTATTGTTTCTATGACGATTCAGCGAAGCTATACACATATATTCGGTGGACAATATTTCATAGATTGATTAATCTGTAAAGATTGTGATTATTGATTCAAATATACAAAAATCCTATAATAGCCCGGTAAATTTTTACTCATATGTAAACTTCATTTCGCATTGTATGGTTGCTGTATTGTTTAAAATTGAAAAAAAATCTTGAATAAAATTTCAAAGAAGCAAATGACTTTGCTTAACATTTTCCATGTGAACAGTTCCCAATGATACAAATCAGAATGCTTGTACTGAGCCAGGGAATTTCCTAAGACAGAAATATTACTTTTTCCCCTATTGTCAGGAATGTAGAAATAAGAATTTGAAATAGAAAATAATTCAAGATACTCTTCAATTACCTTTTTTTAAAATATATTTTCATCATTGACCTTCTTACAGTTGGCAGTGTTCTGGAGTTACATGTAGCTGAAAATAAATGTTTGCACCCTTTTAATGGGAAAGCTCAACCCAGTTCACACCTCAACGCAAAACATCAAACTGAAAAATAGCAACTTAATTTCTCAGTGTGAAAGGTTTTCCATGGAGGAAATGGGAAATGTAATTTGTATTGATGGGGGCATTGTCCTTTATAAGATGCCTTCATTTGTGTTTGATACCTTTACTTCTCTTGAGGGGAAATTAATTTGGTTTTAGTTCTCCTGTGCATTCACCATGCTATTTTACACCAAGTTAGATGTAATCAATTGATGGGAGCTGCAAGACCAATACATAATAACACAGCCGAAGCAATTTTTCGGACCATACTATATATATAAAACATTATATTCCCCTTGTAAGTTACATTTTCCCAACTTATTTCAGCCCGAACTTTGAATTAATAAAAGGATGAAATAGAACATGCATAGTAAATTTGGTCTGAAATATAAAGTTGATATTTCTATAGGTTAGATGGGATTTAGTGTGTGCGCCCTTCGGGTTGGCGAGCAATTTGCACCCTTCTGCCAGCTGTGCGACGAATTCTAGAGAAGAGAAATTATGTTCAAGAACAACATTCATGGCCTGTAATCATGACTGATGGACAGATTGCAAGTAAATTCAAGCAAATCGGATATCGATTATCTTGAGCAAAGTGTTGTGATAAAACAGAAACAGTGTTCCTTCCTAGGGGTCATGCATGCAGCAAAGTGTAAATTGTATGCACAGCGAAACCTTGGGTGTTTATTTAACACCATCCGGAATCTATCTATATATTTCCACACCACAGACGTGTTAAACAACACCAGTTTCGTTTTGGTCTAACCCCAGAAAGGTGTTTATACAACACCAATTAATATTAAAACAGCATCGGTTTGATTTCAAACTGGTGTTGTTTCAATTCTTATCTGGTGTGGACATATATAGATTCCGGGCATGTGTTAAATCAACACCGGAATTTTTGCAGTGTGGTGATCACATTCATACACCTACCTGCTTGTGGAAAATGTCCCCCAAACAGGAAAGCTTTTTGTTGTGATCCACCCTACCTTCCAAGGCAATGGAATCCTAGACGAGCAGCGCTTCCAGTTAGAGCGGGATTAGGGACCGTGCGAGCTTTATCTCCAGGCATCGCATAAAGTTGCAATCGCAGAGGCCGTGCATGATTCTTGTGCCAAGGTGGACATCGCTGGGTGCTCCCAAGACTCCGGGCTGGCCACGGCAATACGTGATTGGGTTTCATTTCTATTACATTAAGATTGGCATGGTCGGTAGGGTTTCAGAGATCTGTGACGGTTCCACTTATTTTTTTTTTTATACTTTTTTGTTGTGTATATATTCCATCCCTGAGACACTTGCTGCAGGAATAGGTGTGGGGAAGAGATGGCTATCAATCTTTCTATATCTTGGGGAGTATTTTTAGGTTTTAAAGGAAAGAACTAGTTAAGGTGCAGAGCGTGCGTAGGGTACGTCGATGCCATCAGATGAGGAGAAATTGTTTGATGATTTTACTGTGGACATCCCCTCTAGCACCTAACCCTGTTGACAACTGTAAGGCAATCGCTATCAGATTGAAAAAAATGATAGCATTCTGTGAATCTATAGATAATTGCAGAGTGTAGTGCACTCAGCCTCACACCAAGGCAGAAATTTATTTATTTGTTTGAATTACATTAAAAAACAGATCATAAAAAATACATATCAAAATTCAATAACATTTCTTTGGGGGGAAGAAGTATTAAAGCCAGAAGCTTGACAAGGATGACTCCTTTCTATATGATTTTTTTAAAATCAAATGTCAGTTCTTAACATATTATGACTTTATATATGATAAAAATTGAATCATCTAATTTTATTTTTAATTGAGTTTGGATTATTATGACCCTTCTGTGAAGATGGTGTCGGCCATTGTAGTCTAAATTCAAAATATATTATGTCCTTGCAGAAATGTGATGCACCTAAACTGTAATACAAAACAGTATTTAAAATAATGATTGCCCAATTGAAAAGGGCACTGACTCCAAGATAGCAAGGTGTCGTGAAATATGATATCATCTTAATTTCCATATTCTACTTACATGTAACTTGAGAAATTTCAAGCCCATGAATGAGCATTGTTGTAGTCATTTTTCACCAGAGTATGGCTTGTTGGAAGAATTTTGTGAGAAGATTTCAGTTTGCAAGCAAAATTTCAAGTTAGTCACATCAAAGTCAAAAGTCATTTAGGGTCAATGAACATAGTATTATATCATTATATGAATGTTTTTTTGTGAATACTTGTTTTTTGGTAAATTTCAAAGTTAGCACTGCTGCTGTATTGAATTGCATAATGCAGGCGCTCCACTTGTTTTAATTAAATCATATATGCATGAAATGTTTGTATTATTTATTGTCCTTTTTTGCCCGATTCACAATATCATACAGTATACATGAAGTGATAATAATGGTGGGTGGCACAGTGCATCTTTTATTCATGCGAATACCAGTCATTTTTCTTTCTGCCAGACAGATTGCTAGTGTACTTGATTTATGCTGATTATTTTTTTTGAGTGCATAGATAGTGAGCTTCTTTGAATTTCTACATTCACAGGATTAGAAATTGATATTCATTCAGGATTTGAAAAGAAATAATTAGTGAGAAAAATATTTTTGGTGTAGAAGATTTCCCTACTGGAAAGAATGCAGTGTCCCTCAGTGTGTGCCACAATGGGTGATTTTAAGTACGGTGTTGGTGTTGAGAGTGTAAAAATTCTGCTGAACCGAGCTCCAACACCGAGCTGGGTTCAGAGGAACGATACCGGTTGCGTTTATCGATAGCACATGACATCACACCGCTGCGCTGCTAAATCATCTCAACTTCACGCGAGAAGTCTCGACGATGAAAATGAAATCGGAGAGAAATGCATTAAATTCTCATTGTACAGAATACCAATACTTTAATTAATTCAAAGATTCGAAAGAGTGGACATTATTCTTCATCAAAATATGTGAAGCTCTAATGATTTGTACTCATCTTAACTGTAAAAGCTAATTTTACAGGGATATTTCATCGTGTTCACCGCCTGTTTACGAGCTTGAGATTGCCAATACCAACTCCAACACTGAACTTGAAATCATGATTTTCCCAATCCCTGGGGGTTGGTGTTGCTGAATGGGGAAATTGCACGTAGATCGTCTACACAAGCCGCAGTGCTGGGTTTAGCAGACGACATTCAACACCATTTTTCAACACGAACTGCCGGAAATACGTCATATTTTAGAGTTCAATCCCAACGCCAGCCTGATTTCAAGTATGGTGTTGTGGCTGGTGCTGGTGTCGTCACAACACCAACACCAGATTTCAACACCGTACTTGAAATCACCCAGTGTGTTCACAGTGTGCATTATGGAGCACAATGTGAAATCACCTACGCACTGTTAAATTTCAGCATTTCAACTGTGAATCACACATTAAAATAGCCGACCATGTGAACATACTGTGATCAGTCACGCTGTTTAGGTGTCCACAGTGTGAAAACATCTTTACACTGCCACAGTGTGTTCACAGTGTGGAGCACAATGTGAAGTAACCTACACACTGTTAAATTTTAGCATTTCAACATTGTGAATCACGCATTCACATAGTCGACAGCGTGAACACGCTGTGATCAGTCACACTGTTGAGATGTCCACAGTGTGAAAATATCTTCACACTGTTACATTTGAGCATTTTGACAAAGTGGATAATGACTTCACATGGTCTACTATAATTATGAACACACTGTGAATACAGAAAACCAAAATTAAATTCTGAGAGCAAAAAAAATTGAATTCTAAAGGGTGAAAAATCCAATGACCACCACACTATCCAAAAATTGGAACATTGGACGATACGGGGGTATATAATTCACACTATTGACCCTTTCTCAAAACTTGAGATGGACCTCAAAAGTACATACTGCATGGGTACAGACACCTGTTAAAAGGACAGTTAGAGCAATGAACCAGAAGGATCTGTGGATAGAATGGAGCACTTCGCCTGGAGCTAAACATCAACATTCACTCTGTTCTCTTACTTACCATTCCTTGTTGCAATCTATAATTCAATTGGTTGATTCAATTTCAAAGTCACTCAAGGTTACATTAGCTTGGTGTATACCCTACGAGGACATATTAAAAGGAAAACGAGGATGAAGCAGGAGTTCGTAACCATGAACTCTGTCATGTGACTTCATCTCTATGGTTTTAATGTAAGTTTTGAAATCACAGTGGGCAATAGTTCTAACTATCCCCCCTCTCGTGGTCAATATAAGTTTATCATTTCCCAGACTGTACTACACATATATATAGGCTTGTTTAACTATGCCCCCTCAAGCAGTCAATATCAGTTTATTATTTCCCATACACGACATCTGTATAGGCTTGTTTTATCTTATCATTGCTAATTAGTTGTTGGATATCAAATTCTATGCATGGTGTTTACTGATAGGATACCAGTAGTTGAATTTAAATGCCACTTGTGACCTGTCACCCACAAACCAATTTTAAGTTACCTTAAAAGAATTCTGAGATTTTGATTGAGCTTAATAGCTCATTCTGAGCTTAATTCCATGTCAACCTGGGATTATTTGCAAACTAGCGCGCTAAATCATGAATTATCCCGCTAATTCACAGGTGCAGACGCACTCGGCATTGTTCATTCATGGCGTCACACCATAATGCATCGATGCCTCGCTCTTCTCGCAGTGGTGGAGATGGGGTTTCTTGATTAATCGCAAAGAGGGCCGATTGGGCTAAAATCTCGAGATCGAGCAAACTTGGGCTAGTGCAGCACCGCATATTGTTGGTTTTGGGGTAACTTGTTACATTTGAATTTTGCAATCACGATGTGCACTGCACTCATCCGGTTAACCCATCCGTGGATGTGCATCAATAACGAACTAGGGCTTGGATCAGCTGCCATGAAGCCGAAGTGAAGAAACATCAATAAATAAACGATTTGCTCTGAAACCTAATTCGTTTAAATGGCTTATGTCCTTATTATGCCAAATGTTTCATGGATGTTAAAGGACAAGTCCACCCCAACAAAAACTTGATTTGAATAAAAAGAAAAAATTCAACAAGCATAACACTGAAAATTTCATCAAATCGGATGTAAAATAAGAAAGTTATGACATTTCAGAATTTCGCTTCATTTCACAAAATCAGTTACATGAACGAGCCAGCTACATCCAAATGAGAGAGTCGATGATGTCATTCACTCACTATTTCTTTTGTTTTTTATTGTTTGAAATATGAAATATTTTGATTTTCTCGTCATTGTCATGTGAAATGAAGTTTCATTCCTCCATGAACACATGGAATTCCATTATTTTAACATTTTGTGCTTCCGGCAAGGAGGTCCTAATCGTCAAATTCGTAAAAATTGAAATATTGTATAATTCAAACAATAAAAAACAAAATAAATAGTGAATGAGATCATCAACTATCTCATTTGGATGTAGCTGGCTCGTTCATATAACTATTTTGTTCAAATAAGCGAAACTTTGAAAAGTCATAACTTTCTTATTTTACATCCGATTATGATGAAATCTTCAGCATTGTGCTTGTCTGATTTTTCTCTTTTGATTCAAAACAACATTTTTCTGAGGTAGACTTGACCTTTAAGGGGCCTGTAGGGTGGTAAATATTTATGTTCAGGAAAATGTACCCATTATGCAGATTTGTTAATGACATCTCAATTAATTTTGCTGTTTGATTAGTTTAGATGTTACCATAAGAGTTCAATATCATCATTATTGATTGTTTAAGCAAAAATGCTATAAACTATTTGCTGTGTCCCTCAAAGTTCTTGTAATTTTTCCAATGTATTTGTTTCAACATGGAACTAATGCTGTAAGTACTCTGGCCTATTGTATGAGAGTTATGCTTCGGTCACAAATTCCCTTACGAACACCGCACAAACAAAATTTTCATACATAGCAATAAATGGTATGAAATTTTTCATATGGCATTTGTAAAGGTATTTGTGACTGTAGCATTTCATGTATGAAGGGTTTCAACTTTAGAAAATCATATATACCACTCTCTCAATATATTTTTTTTTACTTTTCCTATTTTCTACATATTAAACAAACCCACCTTTCTTGTTTTGCAGTATTCCGCTTAAAAGTGATATTTTGTAACAAAATGGCTAGTGTTTGCCTTCAGTATCATGAAACTGTTCATTATTAGATTATTTTTTGATAAAAATTGAATGAATGTCAGTCTGATGAAATTATTGTCTAGATGGGGTCATGTTTTGATGAGATCTGGGGTTGGTTTTCATGAAGAGTTAGGACTATTGTATTGTAGCAACTACCATGGTAACAGGGCTCAGCAGCCAATCAAAATCAAGGTTACCATGGTAGTTGCAATAAATGGCAAACTTGCAATAATTGTAAATCTTTTTGAAAACTGGCCCCTGTACTGAAAAGTGAACGGAGTTTAAGAAAAACAATAAAAAAAAAAAACTGGAAGACAGATTGATGAAAACTGTGTTGATCTAGGTGGATCTGAATGGATTTATTTATGACGCAAATCATTTCTGTACCTTCACCCACTGTAGTAGCTGCTGGAGGGCAGTGGAGGCCTATGTTTTTGAGTCGTCTATCTGTCCGTCCACTTGTCTATACACCCACCTATCAGTCTATCCTGTTTTTATTTTCATGTGAAGTAAACTATTGAAATGTTTTAGGGATCAACTTAAAACTCGGTCCAAGTTTGCATATTGGAATGATGATGGTTTGGATAGGTTGGGGGGGGGTTGCAAGGTCAATTATTGGTCATTGGTCATTATTTGAAAATTTTAGAAGTTCCCTCTGTGCTTGATATAATGTTTCTGATCTGGAGATGGCAAAGGCATAAATTTTCACCGAGTGCTATCAAGAATCCATCTACTTTAATCACACATCTCGCAGTGTACTTTATCTCGTCAAAAGACAAGGTAGTTTGATTTATTTTGTAGATGGCTCCTTATTAAAAGGGATGATTGTTTACAAGATAACCTCACTTAATGGTTGCATGGTGCTAATACTACAAAGGAAGTTGAATAGTAACACCTGCAGTAACTGTCAAATGGATGGCGCTGATGAGAGAACTTAAATGAAGAGGATATGGTGTGAAGAAAGGGGGGGAATACACAGGGGTTCGGGCAAATTTGTCCCCGAAATGCTCAAAAGGGGGCTCCTGAATCCCTAGGAAATCCCCATTTCCTGCAGTGTTAAATCGATGTTCCAGATTTAGGCAGTAGCTTTTTGAAAAATTAGCCCCAAAAATAAATAAATATCTTTCATCTGTCGAATTGCTTCTTAAAATGACTTTTGATTTATCTGGAAAAGTATGCAGAGAACAAGGAAAAA
This sequence comes from Lytechinus variegatus, assembly GCF_018143015.1. NCBI lineage: Eukaryota > Metazoa > Echinodermata > Echinoidea > Temnopleuroida > Toxopneustidae > Lytechinus > Lytechinus variegatus. The sequence goes on from NC_054749.1 coordinate 4,315,621, forward strand.
GAAAAAGATTAAACAAGCAAAAAGAAAAAGATTTTGTTTGAATATCTGAATGGAAAAAAAATGCAGGTTATCAAATTCATAAATATGGTGATTAAAACTATACATTTCAATTTTCATAGTCGTTTGTATTACAACTCCAAAATATTTACTTTGCACTCCCCAATTGCTTCTTAAAATCCTTAAATCCAACAATGTCCACAAGAGGAACTGCCTCCCCCTTCCCTATATGTTTTCAGCCGAGCCACCTGACATATCGATTGTTGGGGTTTGTATGTCACATGACCAGACAGATCAGTCATTAGAGGTTGGCGCACCAAACATGTTCTGTCAAAGTTACTCTGTAAATTCATTCATCAGAGTTATAGTCTTTGTGTATGTAATAGTGAATTGCTAGTCTTCACTCAAACGAAGCGTTGAACCTTCTCCAGAGTAGTGCTACAAGGTTGTATGTGTAATGCTCGTTGAGAAGTAAAAGGCTTTGTGTTGTATTTAGCAGTTACCTCTCGACTTGCTTCATGTCGTGTACATTGTCAAACAGGCTTTATGTGTCGAGCAAGATGTCATCATGTGATTCAGGTATTATTTTAGAAACGATTTTGGAGGTGACTATTTCCTCTAATAATGAAATATATAAATGAAAATCATCAATTCATATGTGTGTGTGTGTGGGGGGAGTTTATGGGAGAGGACTTGTCGGCTGTTTTACCTGACAAAATATGTTTTATCTAATAGTTACTGTACCATTGGAACTGTGCCTCTCAGCTAATAAAAATCAGGGAAAGTTGTCGTAGCTGATGATGATGATGATGCACAGCATTTGTACAGCACCATATATCTGTCAAAGACATTCAAAGGCGCATCAGAGGAGTCAGCCAATCTGGGTCGCCTAGGAGGCCGGGCACACAGAACTGTGACCCACAGGTCTCTCCTCCCGATATAACTGGTTGGGGGAATGCAGGTGGACCACTATACTGGGGTTTCCCCCTACTTTTATTTGAATAGTGCAGTGGGTTTTTAACGTGCAAAGGTGGTGATTCTCCTATACACGGGGCCTCCATTTAATGTCCTATCCGAGGGATGGAGTGTTTTCCACTGTAACATAGCCTAGATCTATGGAACAGGGGAGAGACGTCTACACACAATGCACTGGCTTCAGTCATCCGCCTGTGGTGGATTCGAACCCACGATCTTTGGTTTGACGGGCAGACCCTTTACCGACTGAGCCAACGTCACTCTCTGAAAGTCCTCAGATCTGACACCTTTTAATATGACAAGTACTAGATAATTTGTATCTGTTATTTTTATGTCTTACATGTATATACTTTTACTGAATAGCAATGAGGAAAATTTTATTAATATATCTTTAAAGTTAGTGAGTAGAAGTAAGGGACCAAAATTTTGCTGTCAACTACTTTGTCCTTTCAGCAGTATACAGAACCTGATGGCTACTTATAAATGGTGCTTTACGACACGTGCATAATGCTCTTCCAGCACCTCTAGTTTTGGAGACGTGTATAGAAGAAGATAGTGGGGGAAGGTTCCTTATTTCGCCAGTATTTGCCTAAAAGCATATCGGTACAGTAAGTGGGGGCTAAACATGCGTTCACGACCGAAGGGTGAAGTGGAACGGATGAGTTTGTGTCCAGGATGGAGTCTGACTGGAATACATTAACCCATCTAACATCAATCTTGATAGGATTACATGGAAATCTGGGATCATGGTAAGGACAGGATTTAGCTGTGTTTCCCGGAATCACGTGGGTTTGGTCGTTAAAGCAGGGAATTCCCTGGTTAAAAGACAAGTCCACCCCAACAAAAACTTGATTTTAATAAAAAGAGAAAAATCCAACAAGTATAACAATGAAAATTTCATCAAAATCGGATGTAAAATAAGAAAGTTATGACATTTTAGAGTTTCGCTTCATTTCACAAAACAGTTATATGTACATCTCGGTCGGTATGCAAATGAGAGAACTGATGACATCACTCACTCACTATTTCTTTTGTATTTTATGATATGAATATGAAATATTTTGATTTTATCGTCATTGTCATGTGAAATAAAGTTTCATTCCTCCTTGAACACGTGGAATTCCATTATTTCAATATCTTGTGCTTCAGGCAAGGAGGTCCTAATTGTCAAATTCGTAAAAATTGAAATATTGTATAATTCAAACAATAAAAAACAAAAGAAATAGTGAGTGAATGACATTGACTCTCTCATTTGGATGTAACTGGCTCGTTCATATTTACTATTTTGTTAAAAAATAAGCGAAACTTTTAAATGTCATAACTTTCTTATTTTACATCCAAATTTGATGAAATTTTCAGCATTGTGCTTGTCTGATTTTTCTCTATTGATTCAAATCAACATTTTATCTGAGGTGGACTTGACCTTTAAAAAGTAGTAAGAACCATTTGCACCTATTTGGGCATCCTTTTATGAAGCTTACACTGATACTGATAATATTATATATCTCCTTTCTTATCCCAATGTCCGTTTGATTTCTATAAGTGTTATGGTTTCCCTTTACCTCTGCTTGCTCAAAAAGAAATAAGTAATTCTGTAATGATATCCATTAATGATCCAACAATTATGATTCTGATTATCATTTTTTGGTCCAACATTCCCCATCCTTCCTCTCGTCAACTTAAAAAAATGTCTGTCTATTTTTCCTAGTGCTTTAAGGCATGGTCACACCGCCCGAGCGTTGTTGGAGCGGTCGTGGAGCGGAGAGAAAAAAAATCATCACCGCTCGCTACCGTTCATCATTTTTTATTTCGATTGTTTTTTTTTGTTTGATTTTTGTTATCGTTTTTTTCCCCAATTTTGAGAGCGAAGTTCGACCCTCTTTCCCTACCGCTCCACGACCGCTCCAACAACGCTCGGGCGATGTGACCAGGCCTTTACTATCTTTCTTCCATTCTCCTTTCACTTTCTCACTCCCATACAATATATGCTCTAGAGACTTGCTTCCATACTATGTATTATTCTGTTGTTTGTAACAGTGGGAACAGTTTATATCCATTAATGATCCAAACGTTATGTTTCTGATTATTATTTTCTTTGTCCTTTTCTTTTTGATTTATCTATATCTATTTCTCTATTCATACTCTATTTCTTTTTACGATTATCCAACGTTCCCCATCGCTTCTCTCCTCAACTTAAAGGAGAATGTAACCTTTGGAACAAGCTTGTGTGAAAACAGAAAAATCAAAGAAACAGATCAACGAATGTTTTAGAAAAATCAGACAAATAATGAGAAAGTTATGAGCATTTGAATATTGTGATCACTAATGCTATGGAGATCCTCAAATTGGCAATGCAACAGAGATGTGTGATGTCACTTGTGAACAACTCTCCCTATTACTTTTGTATATATTTCACTTAAATTGCTTCTTATCACATCTATCAGTAGATCATGTGTTATTTCTATAGGAGGGCATGTAATACAGATTTTTAAAGAATACATCATGGATAAAGAGTTTGTATCACCACAAGAAAAAGCAGAAAGAGACATTTAGGGGTATTTTATAGTCCATCAAAGGGAAAGTTGTTCACATGTGACATCACACATCCTTGTCGCTTTGCCAATGGGAGGATCTCCATAGCATTAGTGATTGCAATATTCAAATGCTCATAACTTTCTCATTATTTGTCTGATTTTTCTAAAACATTTGTTGATCTGTTTCTTTGATTTTTCTGTTTTCACACAAGCTATCTTGTTCCAAAGGTTTCATCCCCCTTTAAAAAATATCTCTCCTTTTTTCCTAGTGTTTTACTTTCTTCCTTCCTTTCTCCTTTCACTTTCTCATTCCCATACAGTATATGCTATAGCTAGCGTTTGGCATTCGTACATAACACACTAAACTGTTAAAAGCAATTACTTGGGCCAGCTGCCATAGCTATTAAATTTCGTTATTAATTTTGTAGGTTTTGTAAGAGTATAGAATAATGATTGAGTGTCCATCCAGTCATGTCATCTCTTGCAGCATTGAAAAGTGATAGTTAATGATTTTCTATATGAATGCTTTACATTCCATGATGTAATATTTACACAATTGCTTCAACTTTTGAAAAAACATGGGCATGGCTTTCTACACAATAAAAACGTTTATGACTTTATACAATGCTGTTTACTATATGAACCTTACAGTAGTTGTTTAACAGTTTAAACAATCATGTTTAATTTATTGAAGATTAGATATTGAAAATTAAACTTTGTTGTTTAAACTTTAAACACTTGTTTAAACTTTTCAAACAATTACTGTAAGGTTCATATAGTAAACAGCATTGTATAAAAAATTTAAACAGCGTTTTTACTGTGCAATAGCCTTTGCATCGTACATCGGTTTGATATTCGATTGGAGACTCATCTTCGGAAACTTTGTCTTTTTGGTTTTGCTACAAATGACAATAAATGGAATCGTATTCCTTTTTCCTTAATGTAATTCACTTCATATCCTGAAACAAACAATTCTGTAGAATTCCATATGAAACATCAACCATAATTACCGGGTAAGATGTAGTTTGATACGGGAATGGTGAATGGAAGCCCCGTTTAGCTTAATATAATGTTTCCCCATTTGGGCTGAGTCAGCCATTATTGAGAATGAGGATTTGTTACTGTGCAGTTTCTAGCTTGGGAGACCCTTAACAAGATTAGAGGACAGGACAAGAGACCAATATAGGGGATGGACCCTCGTTAGCCTATATACACCAGTAAAAAAAAGCACTGTATTGTCAATGCGCTCAAAATGGCAACTTGAAAGGAGGGAGGGAGTAAGAGAGAAAGAGAGAGAGAGGCATAGACATACAGAGATATAAAGAGACATAGACACGTACACACAGATGGACACACAGAAAGACAGTATGATGGAAAGACAGAGTAAGAGAGACAGAGTCATATAGAGATATAAAGAGACCAAGAGAGACATAGACACATACAGACAGACACACACAGAAAGATAGGCACAGAGAGTGGGGGGGGGGGCAGAGAAAGAAAGACACAGTCCTACAGGGGTAAAAAGACACAAAGACAGACACATACAGACAGATGCACACAGAAAGACAAGAGTGTTGGGGGAAAGAGAGAGAGAGAGCGAGCAAGGGGGGGTGGGGAAAAGGGGTTGGTGGAGGGGATGATGATGAGAGAGAGACAGAGAGGGGGGTATCTGAATAATGATATAGAAGAAGAAAAGGAAAAGGGGGTGGACAGGAAGAAAGAATAGAAGAGGAGTGAGAAAGAGTGATTATGTAGTCTCTATGTCATGATCTCCCCTGTTGGTGGATATTAGATCATTTCTTGCCTTCAGGAATATCAAGTGATAAAAAAAAACAAGACCAGCCACTGTACATTTAAATTTTTTAAGACATAATTTTTTTGACCGAACTTAAGGTCTTAGAAAGCAGTGCATGATTTGTATACAGATTAGAAGATGTTGATTTGGATCCAAGCAATTTGTCGTCCTCTTTTGTAAATACCATTCATTAAACAAGGAATCTGAATATTTCAATTTCTAATTTGTATTCATAAAGGAAATTACTAGTTATTAGGGAGTTCTTCCGTGATTATCATTATCATTAGTGCCTAATTGCATTTCATATTTACTAGTTTGTTTCAACTAGCCAGGAAAAAAAATGGAATCTAACAATTTACTCGAAGAGATTTAAATTTGTTTTTAAAGATCCTACATGTTTTTATATTTTTTTGTTATTATTTATTTGTTTATTTTTTTGTTGGGGGGGACAGTTTTGCAGGATCAGGAAAAAATGACTCAAGATAATAGGTTCCTTGTAATTATTGATTGACAATAAAATGAATTATTATTATTTATATTTTCATTTTTTAAAAGAATGCAAGTACTTAAAAACGAGGGAAGTAAAAATGTTATGGTATATGGTGGGGGTCACAGGAAATATTAATTAGGGCAGGGGGATAAATGGATAAAGAATAAGTGAGTGAGAGATGGGGGCAGAAAAGTGAAATAGGGGGAGGGGAGAAGAGAAAAAGTGTAAGAGAAAGAAAGAAGGGGGCAGGCAGGAAAGCGAAATATGGGGGGGGGGAACGGATAGCGAGGAGAATAGGGAGAGTAGAGAGAATACTTTGCCCTGCTCATGCAGCGGTTACGACTTCCTCGCATCATTGACTTTCAGGTCCAAATCTGATGAAATTAAAGTGGATAATATTTTAGGACAGGAAATTGGATGTAGCATAGCGCTAGCAGGCATAATGAATGGGATGGTTTACTGTGTTGACATATCCATCGGGCTGATTGACATTATCCTATTCCATGTCTTTGCTGCCTTAGGGTGTGTTTATGCTTCCATTGCGAGGACAGAATCAGCGATTTCAAACGTCGATTCAAAACGCCGATCGTAAACGTGGTTCTGGGAGTGCTGTTTATGTTTAACTTTACAGAGCAAATCATGATCTCCAGCTGGCTTTGCATCGTAAAGGGAGGTCAAATTGGGCGCGCCTTTTTTCAAAAGTTTTTTTTCCGATTGTTGTTATTGCGTGGAGATAACATGGAGCAATACGACTGTATTTGCCCGCGGATTTTCATCTCACCGGAAGCATGTACCTTAATGACGTCATTTAAACACGTTTACGATCGTGGTTCTGTTTATACTTCCCCAGAAAGCCTGATTCTGGTCAAACGACGTTTACAAACACACCTATTTGTGAGTTTACGATTGTCGTTTTGAAACAGCGTTTAAATGAAAGTAAGCATGGACGCAACCGTGTTTTGGACTAATCACGTTTGGAAACGCTGATTCTGGCCTGAAAAGTTGAAGCATAAACACGGCCTTATACTCATCGGTCATCGCTATTGGATGTGCCCTGAGGCGGTCCATGTAGTGAATAAGTCACTGCAGCACAACGGCAGGTTAAACATGAATATCAGCTTTGGGAACAATCTAAAAATGAGATTGGATGGAATCCAATTAAATGACCATCCAAGCACTACATATTTTAACAGTAGTGTTTTATTTTTCTTCATTTCAAGAAAAGCTGGCACAGACATCAAATCTAAACACATGTTCAATTCAATAGTATTGACATGGAGCCTGGAACTATGCAATTAAATGGGTAGAGCTGAACAGATTCAATGAAGAAAAATATGTGTAACTTAACTGAATATGTGCCAAATAATTCTGGTAGAAAATGTGTAATTCTTGAGAAATGGAAAAAAAATAGTGTGGTTTTGTAGCGGGGTGTTGTGTCTATTTCCAATCCATTCTTATGCATTGTCCACCATGATTATCATGTGTTGATATTCTCAAGTATGATAATTTTCAGCGTTGATTTCATGACTTCACAGAGTTTAATAGGTTATAGGTATTGAACTAGATATATATCTGTAATGATGTGGTGACAAGTGGTCTTGATTTTCTTATAAAATCATTCTTTGTCTGAAGCTTATACATCTTATTTAGCAATATACCACCGTGAAATACACCTGTGTTATGGTTTAGGGGTGTGAGAGATCAGCCTTTTTGTTTCTGTTTTTTGTTGTTGCTGATTTCAGTTTTTTTAGGTGTTCTGAATTTCTGTTCAATTTCAGCTTATTTTAGCTTTCCTTTGTATACAAAAGTATTAAATTGAGCTCTTTTAATTTCATCTTTTCTCAACACTCTTCAGCCTTTTTTTTCTAATTTTCAGCTCTTTTTGTTTATGATCAATTGTACTCCTGGTGGGTGTTTCATAAAGCTGTTTGTAAGTTAAGAGCGACTTTAAGAAAGACTGGTGATCCTTTCTTGTGGTAAATGAAATATTCATCGGCGATGGTTTAGCGCGTAAGAAAGGATCACCAGTTGTTCTTAAAGTCGCTCCTAACTTACAAACAGCTTTATGAAACAGCTCCCTGGTAGAGTTTTTTTTCTGTATGTAAATGTTTATCCAAAATATAATGCAACAACTTACTAATGCACTGCCAAAGTTGAACATCATAAAGACCTACTTGGCTAACATGAAAATTTTCCTAGTATGTTAACATCTACTCTAGATATAAAGCTGTTATAAGTATGTTAAGAGTGATTTTAAGAGCGAGTGGTGATCCTTTTTTGTGGTAAATGATATTCACCATTTAATGTTCTTTGGTGATTATTTAGCGGATAAGAAAGGTTTAACAGTCGTTCTTAAAGTTGCTCTTAAATTATGAACAGCTTTATGAAACACCCATCAGGTCTCCTTAACACAATGCTTAGCAATTGATTTTAGAAAAAAAAGTGTTTATTTTTATTGCATTGACCACAATGTACAGGCAATTGTTAAAATCAATTATATGATCCGTCGCTAAGTTTTGTGCCATGGGACCCTAAGCTATCAGTGTCCTAAAACTTTAACAAAGAATCAAGTGGAAGTATGGAATACCTGCTTTCGATTGGTTGAAAATAAAGCTGCAATTGATTTTCAGAGCTGGGTTTCATTAAACCATTAAATTTACCTGATAAATGTCCCTTCTTGAATAATTGAAGTATGTTTTTCATATTTTTTGTATTGAAAAGGAGAATAACAGTTACAGAGGAAGGAAAGAGGGAGAGAAGGAAGGGGAAATGAACACAGTATATTCACAGTGCGGTCACCAGTGGACTAGGTGAAAATGGGATTTGCATTAACTGTGTGAAAATAATTTCACACTGTAGACACCTCTATAGGATGAGTGTTCACAGTAGTGTGTTTACTCAGTATTCACATAGTTAACTATGGAAAATGTGATTGACACTGTAAATCATAGTTAACTATGGAAAATGTGATTGACACTGTAAATGTGTGCATGTTGAACACAGTGTAAAATAATTTCACACTGAACACCTCTCCAGTGAAGGTATTCAGTCACAGTGTGTTCTCTTAGTTGACTATGTGAAGATAGTATTAACACTGTTAGTATGATTAGATTTAACTGTGAAGAAAGTTTCACAGGCTATACAGTGTGAGTATTTACAGTGTGTTTGTAATGTGTTTACAGTGTGTTCACTTTGTTGGTTAATGTGAAGATGTGATTTACTCTCTTAATATACTCAAATTTAACTGTGTTAAGATAATTTCTCACTATGGACACCTCGACAGTGTGGGTAGTCATAGTGTACTCACTTAGTTGACTATGCAAAGCTGGTATTCACAGTGTTAATATGATTGGATTCAACAGTGTGAAGATAGTTTCATAGTGTGAACACCTATAAAGTGTAAGTGTTAACAGTGTGTTCATAGTGTGTTTACTGTGTGTGTTCATATGGTAAACTATGAGAAAATGTGATTGACACTGTAAATGTGCATATGTTGAACAGTGTGATATTTCAAACTGAACACCTCTCCAGCGTCGGTGTTCAACACAGTGTTTTAACTTTGTAGACTAATGTGAAGATGTGATTTACACTGTTGATGTGATCAGATTTAACTGTATGAAGAAATTTTTGCACTGTGGACACCTATGCAGTGTGAGTGCTCACAGTGGGTTATGTACTTGACTGTGGTATTGTGTGGTTCACACTTTTTATATGCTCAATTGAAAAAACATGAAGATATATCATTCCATGTTGTGTTCCACACTGTGAATGCACTTTAAGACACTGTTCTTTCAAGGAAGGGGGAGGGGGGCAAAAAGAAATAGATATGGAGAAGAAAAATTGGATAGAGTCACATAGGCCTTGACTTCAGTGAATATTTCACAGCTTGAAATAATGAAGTGAAAGAAGATATATGTTAGATGTTCTTGAAAAGAACAATTCATAGTTGGAGGAAGACATTGTGGTTCCTGAAATATCAGAAAAGACTTATCGTCGTTAGAGGCTACAACTTGGTGGTTTATGCATTGAATATTCACCCACATGCTTGAGACCGAATACCTCCCGAGAATGCAGGATGGGAATGATTTGTGGTCGACCAAATATAGATTAAATTTCAATCGCGAATGTGAAGAATTTTATGAAGTAGGTATTGATGATGAGAAGATGAATATCTTTTACCTTGTAGTTGCTGATAAATCACCAAAACACATGTAATGTTGGTCGAGAATTGCGGTCTTGTGAGAGATTCGATGCTTGAATAATGGAATTAATGATGGAAATTGGTGTCATCTTCTGAAGATGTCTCTTTCAGGAAAAAAATGTTGCATCATTTTACTTAAAGGGATGATCCAGGCTGGAGATATTTCAATCTCATTAACATTAAATAGAGTAAAATTCACCGAGCAATATGCTGAAAATTTGATCAAAATCGGATAGCAAGTATCAAAGTAATTGAATTTTAAAGAATTGCATTATTCCAGTGAAACAGTTCTAGGCATGTATGTCTTCATGAATTAAGTGAGCTGATGAGGTCGTATCCCCACTTGTTCTTTTGTATTTTATTACATGAAATTATGTTTATTAAATTATGTCTACCAAGAACTAAAACAATTGGATTGATAACTGAGTAGGTGCAATAGTTATTTAATGCCTCAACTTATTTCATCACAACAGAGACACATCATTTACACATGTGTGAAAAAATAAAAGATTTATGATTTCATGTAGCAACATTAGAAAAAAAGAAAGTGGGGATGTGACATCATCAGCCCACCTAATTAATATTCATGACTATATGCATATAACTGTTTTCACACAATAAACTTTAAGATTCAATAACTTTGTTATTTGTTATCCGATTTTGATGACATTGTCAGCATTTTGCTCTTTTTATTTAGATATATTTTCAGGCCAGACCATCCCTTTTAACTTGTTGAAGACTAAATGCTGTGACTCCCATAGGCTTTGCACAGGGATCATTAGATGCCAGTACACTGTAAAAACTGTGGTATTAAAACTGACACCAATTGGTGTTAATAGGGGACCACACCCTGAGGTGTTAAAATAACACCCTAGAGATTGAACATAACACCAAAGAGTGTAAATGTAACAACCATAGGTGTTGTAATAACACCTATAGGTGTAAAACTAACACCACCAATTTAACACTGGTGTAAAATAACTGGTGTGGTCCTCTATGTACACCGGTTAACACCACATTTTTTTCTGTGTAGGCAGTGGGTTAAAAAAGGAGGTATACAGGAAATGTATTTTCAAGGAACTTCCTCGTAGTTCCTCCACTTTTACAACTCGCATAAAAAAGGGAAGTAATGGGATTCATAATACATGGCATATAGCCTACCTGTTTACAACAGATTTCACGAAATCATGTATTAAAAACATTATGACTTATGTTATAGCTTTTAATCTCAACCATCCTTGATATGTTTCTGTTGACTTCTTTACCAGTTTTTATTTTAAACCAATCTTACATCTGTCCAGGTGAACTTTCACTTTAAAGCACACTATGATTATGCCTTTGTATTTGTTGTCCATTGCTTATTTCTTCATCATTTTGTTGCCCCTCCCCCATTTCAATAATCTTCTAGAAATTGCTTTTATTTCCAAGGATAAGAATCAGAAATTTGGGGATTATACCGATACACACAATAATGCTGATAATAATAAAAAAAGCAATCATATTTTGCCCACCATTCAATTCATTCAGATGCAATATTTCCCTGTTCAAAATGCAAACTCGTACTTGTTCCCATAAATGCTTTAATCATTCTTGCTCAAAATCAAGCTTTACATGTAGTATAAACTACAATTAAATGCATCACAACTATCATAAACGCATTAGTACTGGTAATTGAAATTTGCCTGATTTGGCTTTTTTCCCACTGACCTCGTTTTTTAAAAACTCTTGTTTAATATCAGAATTGATATCCTATCCCTTATCCTTTTCCATCAATATTCATCCATATATTTTAGTTTTAGTCTCATCTAGATATATAGCAATATATTTCATCAAGCTAGGGGGAGGAGGTCATCACTTGACATTCATAGTGCATAATCTATTTGTCATAATATACAAGTATCCGATTTATGGAGAGAAACATTAATCTTGAAAAATCATGCTACTCTCCTTCAGGGCTTCTTGATTCATTTAAAATAGTACAAAGCACTTGATTTGATAAGATGCATTATTCTCATCTAAATGAGATGTAAAAATGTAGGAAAGATAAGAGATCGATCAGAAACATTTCATCTCTATATTTGAATTATTTTGCAACTTTTCTTTCATTATAAGGGGAATGGAATATTTTCTTTTGACTAAATTACGAGATGTTAGCATTAATTGATTGTTTGGAATGCTGGTTATTAACACAGCACAGGGAATATAGGCATTATTTCATATCAATCCACAAGATGGTTTATGGCTCAAAGATATGTAATTTATCTTGATTATGAGAGGAATATTCTCTCGACTTCCAATTTGGCTCCTTTTAATGTTTTACCTACTTAAAGTTCTCGCTTGAAATGCTCTGTTATGCTCGAGGCAGGCAAAGATCTACATTCTTTCTCATTAATGAAGAGTGAATGGCTGATCGTCGCCGTAACCTTGCGTTAAAACACGAGCGTTTGCAGCTGTGCTCCTGGAGGGGCCAAGAAGGGGGTTTGCTTCGCTTAAACTGATCAAGTTAAATCGTCCATCTACATTTTGATTGAATTTCTCCCCAAACAGAGAACCATTCAGTGTGATTTTTTTTGCAGTTTTTACTCTCTCAAAATATTTATTTCAAACGTAAAGACAGCAACATGAAGGAGAAGAAACATGGTGAATTTGAATGAAATGAATTAAATTCAATTTTCCAGTGCACCAAGTCACAAATGAAATCTATGCTACTATTGCTACATTTGAATCAACATAATCTATTAACATCAGGTATTGTTTAACTTTGTGAGCAGCCAATTTAAAAAATTCTTAAACCAAGATGAAACATGTGTACAAGTGTATGTATTAGAACTATTAAACCCTGAAAATTATTGAGAATGAAAAGCTAAAACTACAAGGCAAACTCTGATTTTGTAAATAGGCGTCTTTTAGACACCTAAATAGTACACATAAGTGTATGGGATGAAATTAAGATGGTGTTTCCGGTCACTTTATATTTCAATTTTTGAAGCACTAAATAATTATTTTCGAATGCAATTTTTTCTGGGCTGCATTTTTGTAACATATCACAGACACAGGTGACAAGTGTGACCTTCTAGCTCATATTTTTTAAAAGTCAAACCAATGTTAACCAATCAACTTAAGATACCCTTTGTCTCAATCAGTGCAATTTTTCATTGAATTGAGATTTGATTGAATCCACATTTTGAAGTGGAAATTAGTGGATGCTGTGAAAGACTCACATGTGATGATTTCTCACAGGAGATGTACCTGCATGTTAGGATGTAATACATCGTTGGTCGTTTCCGCAATTTTGGTGAGATGGGTTTCCGGAAATGAGATCTTTCCTGGAAACAGGCTCTTACAAGAATCCTGTGAGTCTATCCTTCAACTATAATGAGATAGGATGTATCATGATTAGATGTATTACATCTTGGGCAATTTGTATTATTTAAGGTTAGGTGGGATGTGTCAGTAGTAGGATGTCTCAGGAAGTGAGTTTCTTTGCTATAAAGCATTTGTATTGGGATACTGTAACATATCTTTGGTATTCTGTTTCTTTGATACATTGCAGTAACTTCATTAAAGCTTCATTGAAGTGTTACCTTTCTCAGTATCTAAGATGTCTACGTGAATTCATCACCCTCTTTAGCACTGTATTTTACAGACTTTCTTAATGGATTTTTCTTGAAATCTTGACTATCAAAAGTCTATTTTCTAAGGCAGGAAGTCATTTTTCTTAGAAGGAAGAGAGGCAATGATTACTCGGTGACTGAATGACCCAAATCAACTTGTACTTCACAGGTTATTCTAAGAATGATTTGATTAATAGCTACACTAGCTTTTTTTGTAATCTTTAATTTTAATGAAATAAATCTATCATCTGCCTTGGGTGGGATGATTTGATGATCCATTCTCCATGTTTCAAGAATGTTATACCGTGTTTAGACTCGGCTCGAGTGTTGAATCCTCAAGCAGGGTCGAACGCTGTGAAGAGGGCAACTGTGATTTATACTGAAACAAAAAAGGTGTGTTCGACGCAGCTTGCGGATCGCGAAAGGAAGTAGAATAGATGTCACAAATACATGTATATGCCGTGTTTGACCTAGGTCATGCAGGTTCGACACAGCTTTCTATTAATACACGAAAAACAAGGCGAGTCTGACTCGGCTCGCGGGTTGAAACCTATGACTTTGACATAGCAAAAAAGCTGTGTTCTATATGGCTTGTGGATCACACTGATCGCGTTTACATGGCATGAAATTGCCGTTTGAGCACAGCTCTCGTGTCCAACCCCTGAGCCAAGTCACTGTGTAAACACGGTATTAGAATTTTCAATCATGGGTATCCGTAAACTTTGACCTAGGCTAAAGTAAAAGGATGACCCCTGCCACTCAGGTGCAATACAATAGTGGTTTATTCAATAGTGTGAGTTTAAGGGATCTCTTATTCGAATGTACTAGCATTCATTTAAGTAAGTAATTTGTCAGTGATTGTCGCTGAAAAATCTATTCTTCACCAATCAGCTGCAAGGATTTAAAGGGGAAGTTCACCCTGACAAAAAGTTTATTGTAAAAATAGCAGAAAAAATAATAAAAATATTGACGAAGGTTTGAGAAAAATTCATCAAATAATTAAAAAGTTATTAGAATTTCAATTATTTGATTTGTGACGTCATATGCGAGCAGCATTCCTACATAGCGAATGGTAAAAAATCAATGAAATGTCATTTTCTCAGAAAATTGAAAATGGTTTTTACTGTACCTTTTGTATATCAATAGACAAATCATTTCACACCCGATCATGAATAGAAAACAAAATTAAGTCATCAGCAACCATATAAAATTTGAAATTCATGCATTTTATATTACATAACACATGGGGCAGCTGCTCGTTTATGACGTCACAAATCCAAAACTTTGAACTCTAATAACTTTCTTATTCTTTAACGGATTTTCCTCAAACCTTCACCAATCACAAAACCACTGACAAAACTCTGTGTAAAATGGTCCACTTGATTTAATTCCTGTCCATATACGATGAGCAAACATATGACAGGTTTGACCTACATGTATTTTCCCTTTCAATGTTCATCTATTCTTGGAGGAGATTTGGTCTTAAATTGATGGTACAGATATATAATTGCTGTCATTTCTAGTGATAATTAAATCAATTTGACATATATATTTCTAACTTGTTTCAAAGAGAACTGTTGGAGGGATATCACTATAAGCACCCCTGGACAGTGTATATCCATGCAATAATATTACACTATTATTTTTTTTGTAACGGCAGCTTCCCACAAAAAGGGACTTAAGTTGATTTTATGATTTTTGGGGGTTTATTTTTGTTCATTTTAGAAATTGAAAAGAGTTTATTGTAGGCTATCGAATCATGCAAACTTATTTTTGGGGAATTTTACGTGGAGCTCAAAATAATAGCATATTTAAAAAGGCATAACAAAGGAATTACCCCAGAGCCCCTTCTTGCTAAAAGCCCATGTTAACATCTGCTCCATTTTAATACCTCATAATATGATTGAAAAATTTGCAACAAATTGTTTTGTGTTCCTTCCAAAACTGTATGTGGCTTTAACAATGGTCTACACAGTTAGATGATCAAATGGCTCATAGACAGAAGTGGAATATCCTGAGATTTCTGTGGTGCCACTTGCATCATCGACCGGAAATGCCTTCGGCCATCATGAGCGGGTATTTATTACGGCTAGACGGGGGTTTTGTCTTCGTTCAAACCCATTCTTTTGCGATGAGCCGAGATTATGAAGCATGATCTTCTATTACTGAGTTTCTAAGATGTAGAAAGTAACTGTTATCAGGCTATTCTTTCCTGACATTCCCTCAGAGGAAGCGGCCCTCATCTTGAGCCGTTTTAGGCAAAGTGCCTCTTGAATTATAAAGTGGAAAGTGATATTCTTCTTCTTCCTCATCCTTGGGAGTGATTGTAGTGGAACCATGCTTGAAATGATGTCATTTGAAGACAATAAATGCTTCTAAATATTGATAATTGCAGGTTCTCAAATTTTTGTTCAAGATGTTTACAAGTTATATTAAACCTGGCTTTAACTAGAATTTTAAACCACACTTCTCTGGATTGCTTGGCTTCATGGTATTCCTTCCATATTTGTGGTGATTATAATTAATTAAGTAAATTTATGATATTGTTGTAGTTTGCCTTTCCTCTGATTTCCCAACATTTGAAGCAGGATAGGAATAATCTTATTAGTGAATGAGTCAACATCCAGCACTCCACAAAAGTGTGGTCCAAGTTAACCCAGGTTGAATTAATCATAGCTTTCATAATACCACCCCTTCTCTTTTTACAAATACAAAGGAGGTATTGACTATTTATTCATTTTGCATCCATGGAACTATGTTTGCCTCTCATACTTATGTTTTTTGTGCTTGGCATAATAGGATTTCAATTTAATCTTAAAATGTTTAATTCAGTATATAAAATCATATGGAATAGTGAGTGCGCTTGGAAAAATCTTTGAATAAAACTGTGCGCATGTCATCATTGTTAACTTGGCCAAAGCAGCATTAAGGCTTATATTTTGCCGTAGACTTCACTCACCCTTAACCTAAGTAAGAAGTCATACAATACATGCATATGTATATTGAACTCATACACATTCATTAATTGTGTATAAACCGTAATAATCAAATTAGGCGCCATTGCTCAGTCGGTAGAGGAGGGGTTTTAGATTCCGGTGACCCAGCTTTGATTCTCACTTGGTGTGCTTGTCCCCTTTGGTACGGCATTTATCCTAATTACCAGGTCCCTGGGAGAGGACTTTATAAGCCGTTGGTCCTCTGGTTACTTGCTTACAAGCATTCATGCTTTCTTAATAGCAATCAGGAAAATTAAAAATCACCACCATTGTATCAATGCAGATCTGAAATGATCATTTCTTTCTGTTGAGTCAGTTGATCCTGTACTGAGAGAATATTGATAAGTACTCTGCTTGAACTCGTGGATATTGGAACACCGAAGTTCAGCGGAAGTCAAATTAAGCTATTAGATGAGAACGATGCATTGTACCGAGTTAGTGATGTGACTCGGAGATAATGCTCACTAATTTAGAAGCTAAACTCGAAGGAGCATCTTCCTTCTCATTTAACCTACCTCTTCGAAGGTTCTACAAGATTACCCACTTTTCGGTGAAATCTGAAACTCTTCGCTGTCAAAATAACGCACGCGACACCTCATGTAATGGTATAAAGTAGGTGTCATTTTCTTGCTGTTGTATTTGACCACAGATCTTTTCTTGTTTGTCGTCTTGCAAGACAAATGGACAAATTTTCCTGTCTTGATTTTTTGATGAACAGTGAACTGTTCCCCCTACTTACCCACTTTGTATATCCCGTATCGCTAATGGCCGGTGGCATTTGAAAAGGCCAGCATGGAAGTACAGTACTATGGGTTTCCTTTCCAACTAATAATGTTATTAATCAATATGCCCCATTTGCCAATAGCACTGGAACTGTGTTTGCATTTAGTGCAGCTTTTGTCAGAACGATTGGTACCATGCTTAGCGAGTATTTTTTTCCTATGTGGCAGAGGTGTCATATCATCCTCTGAAAGTTATCAGGATAAAATCAAGATGCAACTATTGTTATGTAAATTGCTGTGTTATTGTTTTTTTATTGTTCCTAGGATGATATAACAATGTTCATGTATAATGCTATGACAACAAATTTCAAATAAAACTGGATAGTATACATAATTCTACCACATTACCTGGGAATACTAAGAGAAAAAAAAGACAAAAAAATAAATGAATAAAAGACAAATCAAAGCTTTTCAGGTCCAGAATACTCTTTACAAAAAACAAGCAATCAAAAATTGTTTGAGCATGATCGTAGTACAACACCATTGCAAATCTGTTTCTATCTGCTTTTGAAATTACACAATATTGCGATTGCTTGGAACCAATACAAACCAATTTGTGGAAAGATATTTACAATGATGAACTGGCAATATTGGGGAAGCATTTTGAATCGGGCACTCTGTCAACTAGGAGCACTCGTAAATTTCGGGTGTCCTTTGGGAATTGCCACCCGTGAGAATTTGTGCGGTGAAAGGAGAGAAATAGTGAGAGTGTGCTAGAGTGGTTATTATGGATGCACCCGGATTCCCATCCCAACGCAATCTGTTACGTGAGGCCTGTACTGAAATAAAACATCCATTACCTTTACAGTGACCTTTTGAAGAGAGGTCTATTTTCTCATTGATGGAAGCTTGCAAACAAATTTGGTCTCCTTATTCCGCTCCCGATCTCCTCTCGTTGATCATGTTACTCTCTTGACGACTAGCCCGTCGCGGTTGCCAACTCAAGCACCGGTCATCCATCTTGGAAGACCATTGCTGTGTTACCATGGTGATGGGATTTGCAATGTGTTTAAATATATTTGCAATTTTGTCAGAACACAATCGTTTGGTGACTATTTCCACATGTTTGACCCAGATATCCGTAGATTTTTTTTGACTAAGTTGCTGAAGTAGGAAAATATATTGGAGGAGAGGTTGGGAAGATATTTTGGACGCTTTTTGCTATCATCTTCCTTGTAAAACATGTGCTATGTTGTGAACATTGCAAATTGTGTACTGTGGGAAATATTATTGATCCTCTAGGTAATTTAGATTAATTGAAATTGTATCACAGTTTGGCTATCCTTATTCTGTTCAAATTATATTTTGGATAATTCCACATTGGATATCAAGCTTTTTGTACGTCCAACTCCATTTATGTCCATTCAAGTAATGCTTGACTTAAAAGCATAACAAATTTTCTTATATGAACTAAAGCCCAGACGTACCATCCTCAGAAGATCTCACCCATATGGGGTTGTATGTTCATATGTTATGGAAATACCTTTTGAAGCCTCTGGTATGCTTTTCACACTGCACATATTTTCCTTAACCCCTGGAAATTGGTGGGGCTAAGGGCAAGGGGGGGTCTTAGCCCCACCAATTTCCCGGGGTTAAGCTTAGCCCACTCCGCCTTCACGCTACGTTTTAACAAAGTGGGCTAGCACGGTATGGTACTATATGGCCTTGCAAAAACGCAGGGTTAGCCGGCCTACAGCGGTGCTAGCACCATAATTGTGGTGCTAAGAGATGCAGTGTGAACTGAAACCGGACTAAGGAAAGGTGGGGCCAAGCATTAGCCAATCACAGAAATCGAAATTGCATGTTAATCGTGCTCTTTGTCTCAAAATCATCAATATTCATGAGCTGTGTGATAGTCTGGGGTTTAGGCTAAGCAAATAGCATGGGTTTAAGAAAGACAGCATGAAACTCCAAAAAGATAGTATGGGGTTAAGGATAGTATGGGGTTAAGGAAATGCCTTTGTGAAAAGCATATCAATGAATGCCTCATCAATATACCCATCAGACCCCCCCAAATTGGCTCTCTTTTGACGAAATATATTGCTGTGTCTTCAGTTTGATCCGTCATTATAAGCCAAATTAATTTGATATTCACAGCGCATTTACCTCTCTCTGCATACCCTGCTAATGAATCTAATTTGGGAATCCTTTTAGTATATTTGCTGATATATCGGATTCACAAACTTTAGTATTTCTTTTTCGTTTTGATAGTGTCTCTTTTCTACCACCATACCATAGCAGCTTTTTTACACTGACCCCAGGAATGTAATTGGCTAGTGCGCATTGAAGTGGGCTGAAGAGCTTAATTACCATGCTAGTGTTTCCTAATTACCAGGGACAATTAGGCAATTAGCTCCTGTCGCATTCCCCCACCGGGTGAAGCGGATGCTAAATATTAGTTAGCATGGGTTTAAGTTAGATGTCATTCAATGGCTGTGTTCACGTTTGGTCTTATTTTGTGAGGACTCCGCGCTGAGAGACAGAAATTGGATGATTAGCAGGGCTGGAAATCATTTAATTTTTCAGGGGCTAACCAGCATTTGGGCGGTTGCTGAATTTTTGGGGCTATTTCTTTCATTTAAAGGGCTTCTGTTTGTGGCCCAAGCAACTATATGGTACATGCAAATACCATTCTGCGGCTTGTCGAATATTAATTTCCTTAATTTTCTTGATTGTCATTTGTGGCAGATCGTTTCTTTGTGATGAAAAGCCAAGCAGCATCTGTTTTTTTTAATTTGTATTACAACGCCATTGGACAGTCTTCATGGATGAAAATAATTCAACTGGAAATATATCTGTTTTCTCAGACATTCAAACTCATCAATTATTCAGACCAAACCAGTACTACTCCCGGTCATCCATACATAACTTTATATCACTTTCCATCCCACTTTGTCTCTAAAGCTCGATTACACCAGGGTCCCGTCTTACAAAGAGTTGCGGTTGATTTTATCAATCTCAACTGTATGGAAATCCATCAATGTCATGACTTTTTCAGCAGGGAATGTACACATCATCCATTTTAGACAAGGACAAGCTCACTGAATTTTCAAGAAAATGAAAAATATATAACACATCTGGAAAATACTTTGAACAAACATGTATGCAAAAAAAAATGTTTTCTGGGTAATTGGTTATGTATCAGCTTGGCGTTTACCAGCAAAAATAAAAATGCTGTCCTGTCGAGTTCCTATGGGAGTTACCATAAACAGAAACAGTTTGGATGGAAATCCATCAATGTCATGATTTTTTCTTCAGGAAATGTATACATTATCCATTTTTATCAAAGAGAAGCTCACTGAAATTTCAAGAAAATGATAAATATATGAATACCCATCACATCTGGAAAATATTTTGAACAAACATGCATTTGGATGTTGACATTGCTGGCTTTTCATATCTGTGGTTGATCCGATCAATCGTAACTCTTTGTAAGACGGGGACCAGGATTCCTCCGAGTAGAGATCAGCGTCCATCTCCGATCAAAAAACCACCATGAATCCCTGATTGAAATGCATGATCGGGGAGTTTCCGAAAAATCCGGCCGGAGCCTAGTTGACGCAAAAGCAAGATGATACAACCGGAATCGATTTTGGTGATAATTGTCGTTAAATTGCACTTAGGCCAGCAGGGGAGACAAGGGAGGGAGGTTATTGGTGTCAGGAGTGGGATCGAGTTTCCAGTGGTTATTTATTCTCGGTTTTTGGCATGATGATGAATAATACATGGTCATGGAAGCACGTCGGGTGTTACCCAAAGAGTTGTTTCAGACCACTGTACCACCGCTGTAAACAGCAGAAGAAGAGGTTTAAGGCGTGAAGTGGCCGGAGAATGTCCAGTTTGTGGGGTTGGAAAGATTAATTCATGGAGTGAAATTCCATAGCTCCTTTTTTTTCTCCTGTTCTGAAACTGCACCTCAGCTATGTCCAACAATAACCGAGGCAAGAAAAAAAATCAAAACCTTAATCTGTGCCTCAGTCTCACTCAGAGGGAATATGAAATGTTTAAATCTTCCTTTTCAACTTCTTATTGACTTTTTAAAAGCTTTATTATTAATAACGTGAGATGAAGGCTGGAGTGATCATCATCACATTTCACCATATGAAAGAATAATTTGTTCTCTTTTTTACTGAGAGTATGATGGTTTCATTTTGCATAGCTTCATAGACAGCATAGTTGCAATGATTTTACATAAAAATTGCTCCTTTGTTAACCTAAACATTATTAGTGTAAAAGACGATGAATTCTACTCCGCCCTTAAAATTATCTTTTCTTGGTCAAAATTGACTCTAAAACTAGTTGGGCCTTGATAACTATCCTTGTGGAATGGGAAACCAATACACCGCAAAAAACTTTGGTGTTGATTTAACACCATCCTGGAATCTATATATGTCCACACCAGAGAAGTGTTGAAACAACACTAGTTTGGAATCAAACCGATGCTTTTTTAACACTTATTGGTGATGTATAGATATAAACACCTATCTGGTGTGAGACCAAAACCAAACTGGTGTTTAACACTTCTCTGGTGTGGACATATATAGATCTAGGGCTGGTGGTACATCAACACCAGAGTTTTTTCAGTGGATAAATCACAGAAAAGGGGTTTGGAATCACCAGAGAAGAAGTTCTCCTTGTTTTACCGCAGGTCTATCTCGTTATGTGTCATTTCACTGAACATTTCAATATAGTAGAAGTCATGTGGTCGGAAGGTACACCTGCTCCGTAGATGGGTTTTGTAAATTGAGAAACGGCGTGATGTTATAATGTGCCATGTAAAAAACAGTCAGGAGGTCGACCTCAGCTTCGTTGATTGGAGCTTCGCAGACTTCACGCTGTAACACTGTTCTGTCAGGGCACTTTGAGATGGGAAACTTGTGGAGACTGCATCCTTGCAATAAGTTTTAAGAGATGGTGAAGGTGATGGTGGTGGTGATGGTGATTGTGATGATGATGATGATTGTGATGATAATGATGACGATTGTGATGATGATGATGATGGTGATGGTGATGATGGTGATGATGATATGATGACGATGGTGATGATGATAACAATGGAGATGATGATGATGATGATTAAGATGATGATAATGATGATGATGGTGGAGATGATGATGATTAAGATGATGATGATGATTAAGATGATGATTGTGATGATGATGATGATGACGATGGAGATGATGATGATTAAGATGATGATGATGATTAAGATGATGGTGATGATGATGATGATGACGATGGAGATGATGATGATGATAATTTTAATGATGGCGATGGTGGTGGTGATATTTATTGGGTTGATGTTGATGATGATTGATGATGATGATTGTGATGATGATGATGATGATGGTGATGATAATGGTGATAATGGTGTTGATGGTGGTGATGATGAAAATGATAATGATGATGATTCTACTGCTACTGTTGATTGTGATGAGGATGATGATGTTCTTGATAGTGATAAGAGGATGATAGTTGCAAGGAAGATGGTTTTAATTAAGGGAGTGGTATATATACTAATAATAATAGATAGGAAATACAGCGGAGAGTGGTTAATTGGTTGACTACTTTAAGATAAATAGTCATATTTGCTTATAAAGCACAAAAATCTCTAAGCACTTTATTATCTCTTTGCATGCTGAATTTATTTTGGGGTGATAATAATGACAACTGTTTCAATGTTCATTGCACCATTGATACTTCTGATTATTATATTGATGTTATCCAAGAACTATTGTAAGTTATAAGCTTCTCAAATATGTATGTAGAGGAGAAAACTAATTATTACAAATAAATTTATTTGTTCGAATATGCAAAATCGCAACATCAGCGCGAAGAGTTAATACAACATAATTTCCCTGGCTTCAGTAGAGCAGTAATGCAACGCTTGTGCATTTCAAGGAACAAATCCCCCACCAGGTCCCTGTTTACCTCACCTGGGTTGGGTGCAGCACAATAGATAAACTTTTAGCTTAAGGAAATAATTCAATGGCTGGGATTCAAACCCAGAACCCTCATATTTAAAGGCATGAGTCAGAACCACTGTAGTAGTGAAGCTCTTGTAGACACATCTATGACACCTACCATTATCCCCCGTCTCCGTGAAATAATTTTGTATATTGGTACTTTATTATAAATGTCAACAAGTTGTATTTGGGAACATTGACCATGAATCGATTTTGCAATGCGTTCAGGATAAGCATTCAGGTGTATTGTGAGTTTTGCGAATTCACCTTCAAGGTTTTTTTGCGAGAAGGTTCTCCTTGGCTGTAGTGCTCTTTTTACACCCAACCCCACATGCATCACTTGCGAAATCCAGAGAGAATTTTCAAATTATGTAAGACCTTTCCAATCGTAAAACCGGAGATCATGTTTCCTTTGATTGATTTCATACAAAGCTGTAGGGAGAAGTCACCTAGGAGTGCTACATTATCCCACCAACGAGGGCGACGTTTCATCAAACCTGTTCATTATTCAGTCAGGGTGAAGGCCTGCGTGGGAATTTCTCTCACGGATGCTGCAAAAAAGGAGCAACCGTATCATTTTGATCAATTTTGAGAGTCCTCAGAAGATTAGAGAGAGAAAGAGAGATGGAGAGATGGAGAGAGAGAGAGGGGGGGGGGGGGGTAGAAGAGAAATTGATATTAAAATCTAAAGAAGTTCATTGGCTTTGGAGTAGGATTGATATTCAAACACCAGTAAAGTTGTCCCACGACAGAGAAAATTAAAAGCTGTTAAGTTCAGCATCACTTACTCTACCATTAATACATAAATTCCAATAATTCTGTATTTTGAATGAGTATATGATTTAAAAAAGAAAATGAACTTGGTGTTTAGAATGACTTTATTATCAATTAATCAAAACAAAATTTTATTTGATGGATTTAGATTTTCAGCAGTCATATTTATTCAGGGATAACATTGCAAATATGTTGGGATTATGTGGGTAAGATGTAGATACATTATCCCGTATGTATCCATCTCCCTGAAATGAATTATCAGAGGAAGGTTCATGATTTGGAAATGTCTAATTTGAACTTTTGCCAACAAATGCCTTTTTGTATGCGATTCTGTCACATGTAATGATATTATTCAGTGTTGATCATTTATTCATGGGGTAGGGGAGAACGTAAACAGCCTTGGGAGACCTCGGGTTTTTTTTTTGTTGTTGAATAAGAGAGTATTGGGAGTATTATTTCATGCATAATTCTATCTAATCCGCAGAATTCATTCCTATCTGTTTTCATGAAATTTGTATCCATAATCCAAGCATGCATGGCAATTAGTAACATGTAGGTGGTTTGTTATTTGTATTGGGAGTGTAATGATACTTAATGTGCATTTATTAGAGGTTCATTTCATTAAATGGACATTTAAGTTTTGACTACCCACGTTTACACGCTGAACAGCTTGCGTGGCAAAAAACTGAAATGATACACACACCAACAATATACATCATAATAAAAACAACGCTGGATCCGTGCGCTTTGAAGTACGTCATAATGGTAAAGTAAATGAAATGCGCGCCAATTGCCGATGCAGAATCGGCATCAGCTTTCTGTTTACACGTAGAAAAAAAGCAGATTCTGCATCATCTCGCGGTTCTGAACCTACTACTTTGGTAGTGCAAAATTGCTGATTCTGCACCGACAGCCGATGCAAGTTAATCGCATTTACACGCAACAAGAAAGCCGATTTTGTATTGGCTCACAGTTCTGAACCGCGAGCCAATGCAGCGTGTAAACACGGTATATATATGAGAGATTAGATATAAATGCCAGTTGCGGTAACAATTTGAAAAATGAGTTTGTATAGAATCCAATGAAATGACCACCTTAGTGTCTGTATGTATGAAGAAGAAGCTGTAAGTGCTGAGAAATAAGCAAAATAGGATGACATTGAACAGCCTGATGTCATGTCTATTTCCAAACTATGATAATGCATGGTCCCACTTGTGCTAATCTGTGTAGGTGATTACCAGTATCAGTCTGATCGTCTTTCAGCTTAGATTTTGGGATTCCACAAATTTCATTTTATGTTACTGTAATAGGTCTAGATCTACAAGAAATCAACTGTACTAGGACTAGATCTACAACGCATTGTGACAAGTAACCTTGATTTTTATACTTTCTCATGAAATCAGTGTTTACTGCAACCCCATTTATTCATCTTTAACTCGCTGGAAAGAACATAGTGCATGACAATGCATTCACAGTGTGTTCACAGTGTTCGCAGTGCGTTCACATTGTACTCACAGTGTTTTCATGGTGTGTTTACAGTGTGTTCATGGTGTGTTCACGGTGTGTTCATGGTGTGTTCATGGTGTGTTCACAGTGTGTTCAAGGTGTGTTCATAGTATGTTCATGGTGTGTTTACAGTGTGTTCATGGTGTGTTCATAGTGTGGTGTGTTCATGGTGTGTTCACGGTGCGTCCACAGAGCGTTCATGGTGCGTTCACATTGTGTTCACAGTGTGTTCAGGTAGTAGAATCCTTGATCCACACTGTTGAAATAATGTTCAAATTAAACGGTGTGCATAAAATTCCACACTGTGGACAAGGTTTCTACATTGTCATCCACAGTGTGATCAAATATAGGACTAAGTGAAATATGATAATATGACAGTGACAATGATTCCTCACTGCCTTCCACACTAAGAAGAAGCTGTGAGACACAATGTTCTTTCCAGAAGGAAGTACATAAAAAGATAGGAATCTTGAATTGCCTTGGGGTACATATTCATGTGAAATAAATGAGAAATTATTGGGAAAATGAAGAGATGGGAATCTTGATAAATCTGCGTAATTTTATCATCTCCTGGAAGCTAGCCAATCCATTAAAAGCATCAAACTCTTGGGAGAAATCAATACCATAATCGTTTTCTTTTACTTAATGAGAAAAATCTTCAATTATGACGTACTACAATAAAAGTCACATGTGCCCTAATCAATCTAAATTGAGACATGAGTTGCATGTGAATAAATCTGTGAGTCTGTGTGAGTCAAAGGTACCTCACTATGGGATGAAAGTGTTGTTCTTGCAAGGGGAAACATTCTCCGTTGAAAAGAACAAAGTTCCACAGTGTATTCACAGTGTGGATCACCATGTATGAAGTGACATTCACACAGATGAAGTTTAAGCATTTTAACACTGTAAATCACATTTTTCACACAATCCTCTGTGAGACCACACTGACACCGCTTGGTGTCCCCAGAGCACCACACCCTGAGGTGCTAAAATTACACCCTTGAGTTTGAACATAACACCAAAGAGTGTTACAATAGCAAACCAATGTGATGTAATAACACCCATAGGTGTTGAACTAACACTAAATTTACTGTGTGATCACTTCTCCCAGAGCAGCTCCTTTTCACACAGAATGACTTCATATCTACTCGAGATGACATGGATAAAGCTGCTTTTGCTTTTCACCGCTTCCTCTTTTTTTTGTTTCTTATCATCCTCCCCCTCTTAAATGCTCTCATTTATTCCCCCATTATGTGCTCTCTCCCTACATCATCAAGTTATGGGGGTATTGCAAGAAAATTGCCCGGGGGGGGCACTTCCATTCACGAGTGGATACTATGCGCAACCATGGGGTCTCTAAAAGCACCCTAAACACGTAATTTCTATATTCTGAAAATACACCCCTTAACAAGTATTGGCATGTGAAACCCTACCCTTAACAAGTATTGGAAACAAAACAATACTCTTGGCAAATATTCCCTGAAATGAACCCCTAAACAAGTACAGGAATGTTTTATTGTTGCGGGTTCTTCCGTTGTCGGCTTTACCTTATTTGGTTTAATGCGACCCCACCTTCTACACCTCGCGCAAATCGGACTCTAAACACGAAGTATTGGGGCAAAAAGGACATCTTTTATAAAACATTTTAATTTTGTTTTATCCCCGAAAATTTGACCCTAAGCACGTAATTTTCCTAGCGAAATAGAAACCCTTTTTTCATCATTTTTGTGTTTTTGACACCCTTATCACGTTATGTACGTAACATGCCCTATCGTGAAAAAGGCATCCTTTTTACATGATTTTTTGGTCGCGCATGGTATCCTATGTCAATGTAAGTTGCCCCAACCCCCGGGAAATTGCAATGTCTATTTTTGGTTGTTAAATCAATGTCTTGCAATTAATTATAAATCTGCAATAGATAATCCTTATTTATCCTCATAGAAATCAGGATACTGATACTGTTTAACAAATCACACAATACCAGTGATTTTTACACACTGATTTCAATTCAGCCAATTGGAAGCATGGATTTCAGTAGCTTATAACGACACATGTGTCAGTGAAAATTACCAATGCTTGATGGAAAGCTCCCCTTGTAGGTCAATGTTTTCACATCTAAGCCAGATACGGTCACTTTTGAAACGTCTTACTAAGTCTTACTCGTCATCATGCACACCACAATCCTGCGTGAATTCTCGCCAGTATTCTTCTAGAGAGACAAGGCTTATGACCGCAAATCAATATCGCAGAGTCTGCAAAACTAATTCCCTTTCTTATGGCTAGTTACCATATTATATTTCCAACTGTCGCAAAAACCCCTCGTCATTTTGTGGTAGAGTCATAAAAAAGTAACAGATGCAGATAAAAAGTGTTCTAATGAGTCCCTTGTGGTGAAGATTTTGCGTTAATTCTCTTATTTTTCTCCCATCTCTCTTAAGAAATGTGGATAAGATTCTATCTTATCCCTCTCATCTTGACTGGTATGCCCAGAGGCAGTTGCCTCACGAACATGTTCTGATGTTTCATGTCTATTTGCAAGAACAGTGAGCACACATTTGTGCCGTCCTGCGCATATCTTATCGACCAATCAGTGTATGCCGAGCTTTTCCTCATTGATTTCTCCGTCACCTTACAATGGCGATGATACGTGCGAGTTCCAGACAATTTGCTGGTGTGAAAATCCGTTCTTGGTGTGATCTGTTCTTGAATGTATTTGCTATAGGATCAGGTGCATAGTTGAAGTAATTATTGAAGTTTCTTGAACCTATCATTGGACAGACAACTACAAGTGATGAGTTCTGTTAAAGGGAATTTTTTTTCTGCTGAAAAAAATTATCACAGAAAACTAAAATCCTTCCAAAAATATGTAGCACATCCCTTATTATATACAAAGCTTCACTCTAAAAACTTGAAGGGTTGAAAGGGGTAAACTGCCCCATAAAAGGTTAGAGGAATGACAGAATTTTTGAAAGGATGGAAAACATATAACATTCTCAGACCTTTTCCACCATTTCCACTCTCTCCCTTTTGCTTTAGTAGTATTTTCCTTAAACTCTCAGGAAATGCCTTGCTTAGATGGTTGGAAAGGAACCACACAGTGCAAATTCTGTGTTAGTTTAATCATTGTCTTTGAAAAGAAAAGTTTTGCAAAAGTAATTCTTTGTTTGTTCAGTGAATAAAAATGGCCTCCAAGAACTTACAGCAACAGTTTGCATGATATTTCTAGAGCACAAGTTAGTGCAAAGACATGCATGCCAGACTTGATGGTGTTGAATTCAGTCTTTCTGACCAATCTAGGAAAAGTCTTTTCAGTTGACACCCAGAACCTCAAAACTTCCCGTTGCTCTTGTCGGTATATCAGCATTTCTTTTCTCCTGTCTCTTGTCGATGAATGACTTCAGCTTGGAAGCCTGGAGAAACCCGATCCACAGACTCTGAGACACATCAGCCAACCCTAAGGACATCTTTGGACGCAAAAAATAGGGTACGCAAAGCGAACGAAAAGCACACTCGGCGCGGAATAACGGCTCGGGGCGAGTATTGGTATTCTGCATTCCCTTGTTTGCGTTGTATCCCGATATCTGCATACTTTAGTCAATGTCAAAAGGTGTTGTAAGGGATCTTATCATTTCCCATGAAGCCCTGATTGGAACTGTGAGGAAATATAAAACTGTCTATTTACAGGAGTTGGGTTGATTGGACTAGTGAAGAAAATATCAACTTTCTATTTCACAAGTTGATTGGCCGTATCAGTCGTCTCAGCAACGTGTATATCCATTTATCCTTCTTTTCAACGAAAATGTAAGAAAAGGACATATTTTGTTGGAACCAGATTTCTTTAATCCAATAGCCTGTATTTTAATTCAAACTCTGGTTTGTGGTTTAGCTGTGTATATTGTTTTCGAATAAATGACTTGAACAGTATTTTGTACCATATGCGCCTATACAAGTACAGCACAATGATGGAGTACAATCAGATTGAGATAGAGGAATATCTTATTCCTAGTTGTATATTGGAAAAAAAATCCATCTGATAACAACACCTGTGTCCATCTCTTAAACAAATGCAGCTAATCAAAGTCTGGATTATGAAGAATTTACGCTTATTTTGGATGTTTTCAGATCATTCATTCTTTCAATAAGTATTTATGGAGTTTAACAAATCCCATCTTCCAGCTTTAAAAAAAATCATACTTCTTGTTGATCTTATTGAATAGGCTCTAGAAGTAGGAAACAAATGTTAGCTCTTTCGATGTTATAAAAAAAATTTAGAGAAAAAAAAATGAAAAATTCTTGAGGATGGTACTTGCAGGCATGATTTTCTCTGTCGATTTGCATAGCTTGCAAATGAGAGAAGGAGAAGCTAACAAAATTATGTCCTAAAAATGTCATTCTAAACTGTTTAAAATATGAATTTTCAATACCCTAAAAAATGTCTGTATGCACCAAGTGGGTTCGGTTGCTGTGCTCTCTCACAAGCATTACTTTTCCTTTAAAAAGTATTTTTTGTCCTTTACTTGAATTGTTAGGCTTAGATCCCCAAATCTCGAGAGACTGGAGTTTTGTCTTATTTTAGATAACATTCCAACCTTCTTGCTAGTGATTAAGCAAAAACAGAAAATCTAAGAAAAATCAAACAGAAAATCAAAGTCAAAGTTTTAATATAACTAATGATATAACTAATGTACAGACGATATCATAGGAGTAAAGCTTCACAGCAAAAACCGGTGTACATAGAGGAACACACCAGTTCTTTTACACCGGTGTTAAATTGGTGGTGTTAGTTTTACACCTATAGGTGTTATTACAACACCTATGGTTGTTACATTTACACTATTTGGTGTTATGTTCAATCTCTAGGGTGTTATGTTAACACCTCAGGGTGTGGTCCTCTATTAACACCAATTGGTGTAAGTTTTAACACCACAGTTTTTACAATGTATAAAAAGTGATATGTCTCCAATAGTATTGTATGTCTTTATTGTACAACTCTGACAGGGATGACAGGGATCAATTTATTTTCTTCTAATTAAACATTGTAAACCCGGGAAAAAGAGAGATTCATAGGTGGATTCAGACCTTATTTTGGTTGCGTACCTGTGACAGTTGGCAAACATTCAAAATCATTTTATCCTGGACATTAGGTGGTTTCATACTGACTCGGTCACCAAACTTGCCTTTTAGATTTATGAGAAATTGTCGGGCCTCAAAATACTTGATAGTGGCTTCTGCATTGCTTGCCCACCCGAACCTGACCCTTTTGGGGTAAGTTCCTCAAGTTATTAGCATGCATTCTGTGGGCTAAGCAGACGAGGCGTGAGGTTCAAAATCGCCAGCTTAGCAAGCTTGCTACCCAAGGCAAGCACCCTATGTTACCTTTTGCCCAGCGTTCTGAATGGGATGTAAAATTCCTCATTTGCTTTCACACTGTTGGTATACCTGTGACAGTAGGAAAGTCCCTGCAAAATTTCTTGTAAAGTTAGCTATTCCCTACCATTTTGCCTGTTTTTTTTTAATGATATGAGTAATTTGCATTCAAACAAGCGAAATTACCTGATATTTTTTCATTAAGGAAGACTAGGGTTGATTTCTCAATCTGGGAATACCTGGTACATTCTAAATTTCAGAGATTTTTTTTTGAAACCTATAGATTATCTTCTAAATCTCAAAAGCTTTCAATTCAATAATCCTTTCAATCTTTGAAATTTAGAGTGTATTCTGGATTTGTGTTGGTCTGAAATCACCCTTTGAGCGAAACGGGAGGATTCCTTGAGGTTACAGGTGGAAAAACAGATGAAATGACAGATTTCCAGGCACTTTCTATTATGACATTCAGCATGCATCAGGATCATTGTCTGCTTTGAGAGCAAGAATGGATTTACTCCATGTGAAATGGTGTGATTGACGGCTGAAATTACAGATTCCGATTTCCCAGGCACCTAGAATGTAACAGTAAGCATACAGTCAATTTGTTGACTGAAAGGAATTCACCTTCAAATATAGGCTATCCTGGGTTTTTTTAAAAGAAAAACCTGATAGATTCAAATGGATTTTCTATTTTGGCAGTATATATGTTAGCAATAGTCTGCTTTCAGAAGCAGAATGGAGTATGTTTAATGTGTCGATTTGTATTCATTTAATGAAATGGTTTTCAGGGTGGGAGTGTCATGGAAAAACCAAGAACTGCTTCAGTGCAGTAAGGAGGTTAGTGTCATATTCATTTTTAAAATTTTTATTATTATCCTTTTTTTTTGCTTTGAATGGCATCACAGTGACATTTAATTCTTTGCTGAATTAACTCAGTGCTGAATTAACTCAGTGGAATATTGACAATCATTCGAACAACATCTGATCATTCAAACAACATCTGACAATCATTCATTTTATAATTTTCTTTTTATATTGATTTCCTTAATGCGCTTTTGATAACGGTTTTAACGTATTATCACGTGGATGTCACTTCAGCATTTAACAATTTGCAAACTTTTGCAGTACACAGGCGGTGCATGGAGAAAAGTAATCATTGTGATTGCTGAATTTAATCTAGTGAATGTGCAGAATCCCAACATTCATTTGGAAACAGTAAGTACAAATAGAATTTTAAATGTTTCTTTTCTCACTGTCAGTTGTTAGCTTGAACTCTGTAACTTAGAATTATGTTGAAATAAGTGGTGCTTTGTACAGGATACTCTCTTCACTTCATCCTGCTACTACTCAACCCATCGCTACTCAAGCCATACTCGGCTCACCTCATCTGGTTTACAGTCCTTTTCAGGACTTCACTCACTCTCTAGAAAAGAATACTTCTAATTTCCTCTTTTCATCCTTTCTCGTCTTTCCATTTCAATGTTTCTGCCTGTATTTCCTTTCCTTCTTCACATTACACATGGTGAACTGTAAACCTTCTTTATGTTGAATTAATTTCATTTATGACTTTGATAGAAAGTAATGGAAAGTGTAATTGTAATTGGCAAAAGTAATTGATGATTGTAATTGAAAAAAAAGTAATTTAATTGAAAAGTAATTGTAATTTAATTTTTTTTTTCAATTACATAATTGTAATTGTAATTCTAATTGGAGAAAGTAATTTAGCCCAACCATGACCTGCTCACTACACCTCACATGATGTGAGATAGGATGGATAGATTGAGAAGAAGACTCCAGATAAACATTAAAAAGTTGTTACGAATATTGCAAAGCCGTTGCGATAATTGTGGATTTGGAGAATCTAATACACCGGGAGCACTTAATACCTCTGTGATAGCGATCTTCTCATTATGCATGTGGTAAATGTAACATTCTGGATGTGTACATTTTATCTCACTGAAGAGATGCTTATTGTTAAAGGAAAAATTCTTTTTTTTCTTTTGCTGAAAAGGTTCTGGACAAATTTTTGTGATGTCAGAAGCAGTTCCCTTTGAGTTACCTTTTAACCCATATTTTTTTATTTGTGAGGGGGGGGGGGCATATTTCTGATATATGTTATGACATTAGGTTGTCTTTAAATACAGATGAAATCTCTAGCATTTTATATTAAATAGATACATTTGAGATTCTGATTCCTTTGCGTTTTCCCCCTGAGTTCGTTCTTAGTAGTAATGTTGCTAATTGATTTTGTGGGGGTTTTTTCCTGTAATTTTAGGATTTGAAATGATCAATTCCCCAGGTTGAGATATCTCCCTGCTTGTTCTTAATTCAGGTGATGATATTGATTTTGTAAAAGTTGAATCATTACTTGAATTCTCGATATGATACAAAATCTATCAAACTCCTACCACCTCACTGGAGTTCATTTTGTAACTTGAGCTAAGCCTTGAATTCCCGATGAGATACATCTGCCGGGTGTGTCGTCCTGTAGTAAAGGTTGGAAGACCTTTCTAGATCTGGATGAATCACCAAAGGTTTTTCACACTCTGGCACAATACCAGGGTAGAAAGCACTTGTTTATCAGGATCTTAGTTGAATAGCATTGGTGGTTCCTTTCCAAAGGTGATTGAGCTGCCGGTTACGCTTTCATTAATCTTTTCCATGTTCCCACCTGGCCCTGGCTTGCTATGTTATTCACTTCAGTCTCTGTCTCTCTCCCACCCTTCCACTCACTATCTCTTGTCATTTCTTTGGCAATCTTGTTGGTGATTTTCGGTTTATTTTGTCTTAATTCCCGCTTTTATTCCTCAATTATCTCTCTTTCTCTTCCCTACTCTGTCCCTCTCTCTCCCTCTTGCCCTCTCTTCCTTTTAATGATATCTCTAGCTTTCTCTCCCTCATTCCTCATATCTCCCCTCTCTATCTTGCCCCCACTTCGTCTCTCTCTCCCGTATTTCACCCTTTCTTTCCTTCTGTCTTTTCTTCTGTCTTTTCTTCTTTCTTTCTTGTTTTCTTTCTTTCTTTCTTTTCTTCTTTCTTTCTTTTCTTCTTTCTTTCTTTCTTTCTTTCTTTCTCCTTTCTCTTTCCTCCTCCCTCCCTTTCTCCCTTCCTCTGATATTTCACTTTCTCTCTTCCTTTTCTTAACCCCTCTCTTCCTTTCAACCACACTTTCTCTATCTGTCTTTTTCAATACCAGTCTTCACAACTTACAGCCAGTCCCCTCAATAGGCCTCACAGCGATCGTGTCACTTCCGACAATATCAGCGCACGATATCACTTCTTTGGTCAAACAATGTGAGGTGACGAGCTGTTGAACCAACAGGTGTCTTTAGCAGCCCTGATGCATTTCTGAGAGGCACTAATAAAGAAGAAATACTGATACTTCTCTGAAAGGACTTGAGCTAGTTCACACAGCTCTATGCATGGATGGTGTCCTCCTGTGACATTTTGAAGGTAGAGCTAGACCACTGGCAAACTTGAGAAGGAGGGAGGGGGGGGGGGGGGAAACAGTGCCCCACGCCGTGTTTGCATGCACAGACCCTGATTGAAAGCATGATCAACAAGTAGGTCTTCTGAAAAGAGGGCACAGCTAGTGCCTGCATGCAGGTTTTCTCAATTAACAAGTCCTGATTATATTCGCTCTACATCATAACACTCTCTGTCTGTGTGAGAATCAGGTCAAATCAAGAAATCATCTATCTGTATCACTGTCGGATCGGGGGGGGGGGGGGGGGGGCACAGCCGGCCTACGCCAAAACAGAAATGTGCCCCCCCCCCTTTTGAAAGTGAAGACCCTTTTTTTTTTAATTTGCTTGTCAAATTTTTGTGTATGAATCCCATTTGGTTAAACTCCCTTTTTTTTGGCTTGTCAAATTTTCCTCGGGAAAATGTGCCCCCCACTTTAAAAAAATCCTGGATTTGCCCCTGATCTGTATTACAATTCTTTTCCTGTCTCCTTTTCACAAAAGAATATACTTCATCAAAAGGCAGTGCAGACAAGCTATTTGTACACATATCACATGACATATAACATACATGGCACAAAGTAGGTGAAATCAATAAGTGACTCCATTCTTCCAGTTTTCCCAACTCTCTTGATTGTTAAATGGTTCTTATTTAAATAGTGGCGACTTCCATTGGCGTGTATGGTTGCCATGTCAACAAATGACAAAGTACATCCACTTTCAAAGACAAAGTATGGTACAGTAGCCTCAAAGAGGGTGGAATGTTTCACGCAATTCTGCGTGAGACATTGTATAACTTCATGTAAAAAACTTGATCTTTTTTCATTAAGAAGGGATTATGTGTTAGAGCATATGTGTTAACTGCCTTTTAGCTCCAAACAGACAATATGTTATTGCTTTAACATGTCCAGTAGATTCATATCTACCATAGATTCCCATTGGTCAATTAAGAGTCACATGATTCAAGCACTGTTATCTCAAATAGATGTCTTGAGAGTGGACCCTTTTTAACTTTTAGAACTTTTTTAATGCTACGGGCCACAGAGGGTGGGGGAGGCTGTGCATAGGTTGTCTTTCTATACAGGAGCACAATAAAAGACAAAGAGACAAAAGTTATTGGACATTACAGACAGGTGCATTTACAGTGTTGGCCATATTTGAAGGAAAGCTGTAAAGATATCCATTGTTACACCAATTTACTATGGACTTTGAGGGTCTTGTTTTCAAGTGATGTATCTGACATAGCATCACTCCTTGGGAAACAGACAATCCATATAGACATGAAGTACAAAGGACGAATATCTGTAATGCCTTATTTTTAATATCAACTCTAAAATACCTTCATGTAACAAGATCTAGATAAAAATTATAGCTCTGTGATTTCAATGATATCTCTATTGCTACAAGTAAATTTGAGGCAGCTGCTTCAGTTTCCTCATCAAGCGCTGGATCTAGTTCATGAAAAATTGATTTGTTCCACTGTTTCATTGAAACTATTCGACCAAATTTTAGTTTCAACTAGTCTAAATCCCATCCTAATTTCAATAAAAGATATGCATATAAAAAGTCAGATATTTATAAGGTTTACATCAGTGAAATTCATTTTAATGTCTTTTAACTCCAAAGCAGGAGAATGTCTGTGCTCTCATTTGCCAATATGGTTTTATCAGGGTATTCAGTAAGGGGAGCCTGCTTGGAAAGCCTTTACTGGAAAATAGGCTACTAATTGCAATTCCAAATCCCATAGACTAATATTCGTAGCCTGGCTGTGACTGCTCAATTTCATTTTATGCTCGTAGAATCCTTCGTTGAATGCATATCACAACAAAACTCCTCCCTCGCATTTCCCTCGCATTTCCCTACGCCCCTAATGTCGTGAGCCCGAGAATGTTATCTCGAGTCACCTCGATTATCTTCCCGTTCCAACGATAACCCGTTTAAGAGCCGGAATCACCTCCAATCCCGATACAAATTTGTTTGGGTGCCCGGAGCAAGCTGAGCCAGAGTCAATATTTGTAATCGGGAGACTTGGGAAGGGGACTCTAATGGAGATGATTGCTGGAATTTGTCTGTTGCTAGTCTGTTATCATTTTCCCCGGCTATGTTCGGAGTTCTACTCTTTTTGTAAATAGGCAAGAGATGGATCATAGAGAAAAAAAGCAAAGAAGGAGACAATGAAAATAGAGATTTTGTACTGCACATTAATAAAGAAGGAAACTTCGTCCATTTTCTGATCTATGAAGTAGGTCATCCAGTGAACTTTGATAGTTATATGGTTCATCTTTAGAAGTTTACTATTTTCTTACTTCTCTCTTCTTTCAATCAGGTGTCTGAAAACTTTTCTATATCCATCCTTCCTTTTGCTTTGTCTTATCTTTCTGCATAAGCTCTGATCGTGGTAGAAAAGGCGATGATCAAAATTGTGAAAATTTGAGAAATTTCTGTAAAAATTAGAGCCTTAGAGAATTCAACATCAATAAATTTCAAAATTCAAATTTTAATTCCATTTATTTCCAAATGAAAAGATTATAATACAAAATCATTACATGCATGCATAATTTCAGTAAATAATATGAAAATTAGCATTTGAATGAACTTTGAACAGAGAAACTAAAGATATGAGATCAAGATTGGGCTTCTAATTGGGGGAAATAAGGGGAAAGGCAAAATCAAATATTTATCCCACTGATGCATACAAGTTCTCTTGTCAAAATTTGGAATCACCTACCAGAACCTGTTGTAATAGGAACCAACCCAGCTGTATTTAGAGTGGCCGCACTGCCATGCAGCCTCCTGTTGGGTCTCTTGTGCTGTAAAACCAAGAGGCAGTTTTTACTTGCACTGTGCACACTCACTTTTAATGTATATAAGTGAAATTTCAAATTACCTCGCCATGGCACCGCGCACCGATACACAGAATGTTTTCATCCCGGGATAGCTTTGAAGCTGCTGAAAGGGATTACTCTTCAAGGTTCAAGGTTTACCCGTTACTTGAAAAAGTAGAATAGAATGAGATTACGACAGTGGAAAGGAAAGGAGAGTAAGATGAATGAAAGAATTTAAGGACAAATGGGGAACAAAAAGGTAGAATTTAAGACTGAGCCATCCGCTCAGCGCCCCAAGGACGCATGCCACCTACCTCATACCCACTTGCCAACTCACGTTACCAGTTGCAATGCCAAGTGGCTTTCTGCAGAGTCACGTATGAATATTCCCCGCCGATCTGATAAGAATCGCACATTTCAATACAGAGTGGGTACGCGGTGGCTCTCTCACCCGCCAAATCTAAAAAAAGTACAGTGTATTTTGCAAAGTACTCTTAATATCCTACAAGAAGAACACACACTTTGGTGAGGTAAATGGGTACCTGTCAGGAATTGATTCCTTGAAACACTATAGCATGTATGACAATGTCTCAGTT
The DNA here is from genome assembly GCF_018143015.1 of Lytechinus variegatus. NCBI lineage: Eukaryota > Metazoa > Echinodermata > Echinoidea > Temnopleuroida > Toxopneustidae > Lytechinus > Lytechinus variegatus. The sequence goes on from NC_054749.1 coordinate 4,353,503, forward strand.
AAAGCCAGGTTGATTATTCTGCATGTATTGCAGAGCGCTTAGAGATTTCTGATAAAGAGGTATTAGTGCTGTGCTATGTAAGCAAGTAAGATTGCTATAATTTTTTGTACACAGAAATGAGAGTGTCTTGTTACTGGCTTAATATTACTATAAGACTTCTATCTGGTACATGCAGAAATAAAGTGCAAAAAATATTGGTATCTTGAGGCCTGAACAAGTACAGTCTGACCTTCATACTTCATACATCATGCTTCATACTAGCATGCATCTATTCAAGTGAAATTGCTGAATATGAGAGTTATATTGTGGGACACCATTGGTAGTGGTGGTGCAGGGCTCTTTTGTAGAATGTCAGTTTCTCAGGATCCTTGATTTGTTGATTTCGTCCTTTTGCTAGTAGTACATACAATAATAAAATGAAATGAAAATGCCTGTAAAGTCAGCCAAGTTTCAGATGCTTTCTGAGAATGGCTCAGAGATGCAGCTGGTTAGAGTTGCCTCGGTAAATGAAGGCCGGTTAAGTCTGCAGTTACTGAAGGCCTGGTTACTGTATTACTACAATTTTACAGGTATTTTCATTGTCTTGCGGGTGTGAGTATGCCCTGAATATTTACTCTGAATGTGAATAAAGTATTATTCCTATTAGAAAATGATCAACTGCTGCTGAAATTTAAATGCATTTTCAATTCTCTCATTTAAAAAAGATTATTAGAGTATAGATGGTAGAAGAAGGTATTAGCAAATCTGTGGATTAAAATTATAATGAGATATGCAGATTTGGCTCTTTGCAAATGAATAAACTTTCAGTAGCAGTTGATATCTTTGATACATGTGGAATGTTTATCAAGTTCGTTTTTCAAGTGTGCTGTGGGATATGAAATGACTTTGAGGCAGTCTCCATGAGTAAAGGGTGAAACCAAAATCTTATGTAGGCAGGTCTCTCTAATAATGTATGTGGAATTCTACAGGAACATGCATTCACTTTGAAAAGTGCATAAACTTCTTAAGTGAATGTCACCAAATTTTGAAATACAGAGAGAGAGGGAGAGAGAGGGAGAAAGAGACAGACAGGAGGGGGGGGGGGGGGTTAAATAGGTAGAGGGGGACATGGGGGGGGTAAAGAGATAGAGGGTTATGATTCTGCCTCATCATGCACCACCCAAGGCGACCACAGAAGTTCTTTCAACCCTGTGACAAGTCGAGGCGCAGCGTATGGAGTGCCACTTGATAGCATGCTAAAAAGGGAAAGATATGAAATACGGAGGGGTAAGACAGATAGACTTAAGATTTGTGGCATGGGTATAAAGAGGTGAAGAGATGAAGAGTGATCGTGAGAGAGAGTGAGAACAAAAAGGAAGAAGGAAGGAAGAAAGAAAGAAAGAAAAAAAGAAAGAAAGAAAGAAAAAGGAAGGATGGAAGGAAAGAAAGAAAGAAAGAAAGAAAGAGGGGGAGATGAGAGCATAAGACTATATAATAAACACCCTTTCTGCTGAATCTCATTGAGAAAGAGAAAGGAAGGAAGGATGGATGGAAGGGAGGAAGGAAGGAAGGAAGGAAAGAAAAAAAAGAATGACAGAAAGAAAGAAAGAAAGAAAGAAAGAGGGGGAACACGAGAGCATAAGACTATAATAAACACCCTTTCTACTGAATCTCATTGAGAAAGAGAAAGGAAGGATGGATGGATGGATGGATGGATGGAAGGAAGGAAGGAAGGATGGAAGGAAAGAAAGAAAGAAAAAAAGAAGATGAGAGCATAAGACTATAATAAACATCCTTTCTACTGAATCTCATTATTACACTAGGTTTAATTTATGGATTGATTTAGACAAAAAGTTAACTGAGGGTGATATGAGTGTGGAAATGGAATAATATATTTTTTACACATATTTTGAGTGACCATAGAGTTGTATGGATTAATTTGGAGTGCAAACAGAGCTATGATATTTATGTTTCTCCATATTTGTTCTTATAGGCTTTATCACACCGGCAAAACCGACTTCACATCAAACAAAAGCGTTTACATTACTGTATTTCCAATTTAATAGTTTTGAGCAAGTTTGGTTAGTGTGTTTACACTCATTTGTTCGAAGAGAGTGGGTGTTTGGGTAAGTTCTCATGGTAAAAGAATAAAAAAAAGAAGAAATGGCTCGGAGAAATGTTTACAATCATGAGACATTCAAGATGACCCCAAAAGTTCATGGCATTGAATTTCATGTCTATGTATTGGGTTTCGCACATCAGGCAAATCATTGTCCCCCAGATCGATACAAAACTATCTACCCATCGAAAGAGCACAGGTCTCCCCAAGCCTAGAGGTACCGTGGAGTTAATGAGATGCCCCAAGAAAAGTACAAAATTCTGCTTATAGTGTGAATTAGTGAAATTTGATGCAAAAAATAATCACTGTGAGAGCAAGAAGGATGTGGAGGATTTGTTTTTTCTAGCTCAGAGCATTGCGAAGAAACCAATATCATGTGATTATTCATGAATATGCTTTTTCCTTGTTGAACATGTCTTGAAGATACCATAGACACTCTTCCTTAACCATTTGCGCGCTGATGTTGCAGTTTTGCACAATTGTACAATTAAATTCATCAATTGTAATAATTAGTTTTCTCCTCTCCCTCCAAATTATATAAGATAATAAAAGGCTATAGTTATTGCATAACATCTATATGTAATAATGATAAGTATCAATGGTGCAATATGGATATCTTGAATTAAAACAAAATAACATGGGAAAAATTGTTATTATTATCCCCCAAATTTAGAGAAATTTAATAATCATGCATGTTGTATAAATTCATCAAAGACGCTTATCGTAAGACAGAGAGACAGACGGACAGACAGAAGGGTATAAATTAAAACTATAAATTATATAATACACTATAGATTACAAGCTCTTCTTTTTAATACTTTGCCCTTCATACCCTCATCTTATTGATATATGTCTCCAATACAAACGTTCAACTGTGTAACATTTGTCTTATTTATTATGAATAATGGTGATGTATTGTATTATTCTATTATCAATGATTTACTGTCTTTTGATGGACGTTACATTGTATTTGATATTCTATGAGATATGAAAATAAACCAAACTGAAGTGAAGGGTGATTTTTTTTTGTAAATTAGTTTCAGACAAATCAAGAATTCACCCTTACAAATTCGTGACTCAAAACAAAAGATAAAGAAAATGGAAGACAGATATCAGATGGATGGATAGTGAGTGAGAGAGACAGAAAGAGAGATAGAGTGGAGCTGAAAATTGAAGAGGTGGTGAACATGAAGTACACCAATTGCGACCATTTATCATTTCCACATACGCATGCACGCTCCACAGATGTGATAAAAGAAGACACACTCTTTTTTTTGTGTTGGTGTTTGTATAATGAATGGACCAAGATTGACAGCACCCCATAAAACTTTGCGAAGACACGCCGAAATCTAATTAAGCCCTGCTCCTTGATATTTACCAAGATGTCTGTGCGATGTTCTTTATGGCTCATCGGATCGTGTTCAAGGTGCGCTGGTCACATGACGATGCACGGAATAGACACTTCTTGTTCAGCCATTCTCTATCGTAATGATGATAATGAGAGCAGCTGCAGAAGCAACATTGATAATGTTAATGAATGGTGGTTTGGAAATGTTAATATGGACTTGGTCTACCAAGCAGTTGGTCTGCTTTTCAGATAGTCCAATACCACATGGGCTGTACCTATTTGCCCTACTATTAATTTGGTCTAATTGCCATTTGGTATTATTCCCAATTAGTGTGATTCACATTTAGTCTAAGGCCTATTTGATTTAAATTCCCCTTTTATGTTATTAGTTTTACTTTATTAAACGAAAATTTGGTCCATTAACTATTTGTCTAACCATGTAAACTAATGGGGTGTTGCAAGAAACTTGCAATCAATTGCAAGTCCACTTTTGGTCCCTGAATCAATCATATGTCTTCCAGTTAATTGCAAATTAGTGATTGATTGCTAATCTGTTCTTTGAAGCTAGAAGTTTAATCTGATTTGCTATAACTAACGTTGATCTATCATTTGTAAAATTGCAACAGAATATTTGCAATTGATTGCAAATATTTTCTTGCAACACCCCCTAAGTGAGATTTTACCTAATTAATTTTAGACCAATTGGGTTTAGCCTACCTGGATATTCATTTATGTCTGAATTGTTATTGGGCTAAATGGCAATTAGACCACTTGGTTAATATGCAAACTGGGCTGTAGGATCGGACTATGTGGGACGAGAGGAAATGAAAAGTAGACCAACTGAGTGTAGACCAATCGTCGATTTACCGTTTTAAATGCAAAGGCTCCGTAACATAAGCAAAGGAACAGAATGAAAACAATCGCTGATTTTTTCCGGTAGATATGTCTTAAGATAAACCTAATGACTGAGCTGCTGTCATGATACTCTTAAGGGATATGTGGCTTGATAACAAATGATAATGAATTCCATAGGATTCTCAATGAAAATAAGGATTTAAAGACAAATTGTAATAATGAAAATGATAACAATAATGATAGTATCAATAATAACAACATCAATAATGATAACAGCAATAATAATAATTTTATTGATGAAAATGATAATTATAAACAAACATAATACCAATACTCATAATTATTTCAAATCTACCATAGATAGCAATTATGTTTAAGTGGGTGAACAATATTGTTTGAAGGGATATATTTCTAACAAACATGCATGATGCTCTATCACAGTTTCTTTGATGGCCTTTAAATCCTTTGCAGTCAATGTACATTAGACATGATGGCATGCTCTAAAATTCTGTATCTTTGATGATGTCGGCAAAGCCTGAAAGACAAAAAAAATCCATAATATTTCCACTTTTGAGGGCTGATTTGCCCTGGGGCCCCTTGCCAAGCACTTGAACAAGGAGGAATAATTTTCTGAAGGGCGTTGTTGAGAACATCGATAGGAGCGGAGAAGGCGCCTCGAGGCGTTGTACTTGATTTCATTCATTCTCTACTCAGTGGGTAAAGAAAGTGTGTTAGAGAAAGGTAGGTCTGTTCATAGAACTCTCATGACATATAACTCTCTGTGTGTTTTGTCTGTAAATTATTCAGGTGATTTGCCGAGTAAGAGGTGATATGATGTCACATATTGCCTTCGTTTTAAAGATAAATGAAAGTAGTTGCAGTAAACACTGATTTCACGAGAAAGTCTGTAAAACCAGGCTTAATTGCCACTACATCATCGAGGATCTAGATCTGGGACAGTTACATAAACTGATTCAAATCTACGCTGAAAAATGTCCACACTGAAGATCACCAACACAGATAAGCGCACTTGGGACAGTGTATTATTACTGCTTTGAATGTCGGCCCGACGCTTGACCTGAATCCCGTGCTCATTTGCTAATTTCTCAGCAATGGCACAATTTCTTCCAGAAGCATTTGGCACATGTTTTTTTTATTTATACAAACAGACACTTTGGTGGTCATTTAATTGGATTCTGTACTAACTTATTTTGAGATCATTACCACAACTGGCATTTATCTTTAATGGGACTCTTAAAATATTGATCATTGATGAGATGTGGATGATTGAACAGGTAGCTGTTCCTTGTAATGGTCTATATGATATTTGGTAATTTTGTCTGGTACGTCAATAATAATATCAATAATTGATTGGTAGTTATAAGTAGTCTAGAAACAAGAAAGCAGAGTTACATCACCGTCAGTCACTTGAATTTTATTCATTAGGTGAGACAGCAGGTTTAAGCCAGTTTTCCGTATAAATATGATGAGTTATATCTAATAAATTCAGGGATAAAACATGGTGGGGATGATGGTGGAATTGACGCTAGTAATGGCAGTGATGATGGCGTTGATGATGGTGACGATGGCCTAGTGTGAGACAGTGATGATGATGATGATGATGACGACGATGTTGATGATGCCGATGATGATGGTGATGATGGTTATAATGATGGTGGTGATGATGGTTTATATCATGATGTAGATGGTGATGATAATGGTGAGATGATGGTGTTGATCATGATGATGGTGATGGTGATGATGATGGTGATGATGATCTTGATGGGGATGATGATGATGGTGTTGATCATGATCATGTTGATGGTAATACTGATGATGATGATATTGATGATGATGATGATGATCTTGATGATGATGATGATGATGATTATGATGATACTGTAGATGATGATGGTGATTATGATAACTACAGTGATGATGTAGATAATGATGATGATGGTGGGGATGATGATAGTGATGATAGTGATGATAACGAACCTTTTAAGACATGACCGTTTTTGGTTGTAATTTCCCAGCAATTAAGAGATCACATCTAAAAATGCATTCACGTTTTTATACAACACTCTTCATATTAAACCTTGGAGACAAAGACACATAAGACAAAACATGGTTTCCATTTGGGGATGGCTCTGACATTCTTATGGATGGGAACGTCGCTGTTGCCAAAGACAGCGTGTGAAGTTTTGCGATCTCATTTGCAGCTGGGTAACCATGGCCGAGTTCTTCGCAGTGTGAAAGACAGGTTTCAAGCATGAGAGTAGTATGTTCCGACACTTGCGACGTGGTGTTCACATGCCCATGAATCTTTTACAAACCGTCGTGATGTGAAGACCGTGCAGATAACACCGTGATTGTAGATTTTGCACAAATTTATGTCAAGTCGATTTGTATGAGGATCCAATATTCAATATTTCAAGACAATTTTCATCTTTAAGAAACCATCGGGTGGAGTACATCATGTAGCCATTACTGTGACTAGAGATTTTGCCCATAATTACGTCAAGTCAATTTGTATGAGGGTCGAATATTCAATATTTCACAACAATTTTCATCTTTAAGAATCTTGCAGACATTACAGTGATTGTAGATTTTGCCCATCATTACGTCAAGTCGATTGGTATGAGGGTCGAATATTCAATATTTCACAACAATTTTCATCTTTAAGAATCTTGCAGACATTACTGTGATTGTAGATTTTGCCCATGATTACGTCAAGTCGATTTGTATGAGGGTTGAATATTCAATATTTCATGACAATATGCATCTTTAAGAGACCATTGGTTGGAGTAGATCATGCAGCCATTACTGTGATTAGAGATTTTGCCCATGATTACGTCAAGTCGATTTGTATGAGGGTTGAATATTTAATATCTCACGATAATTTCCATCTTTTAGAAACCTTTGAGCAGAGTTGATCTTGCAGACATTACAATGATTGCAGATTTTGATGTTAATTACCTTAACTTGATTTGTACGAGGGTTGAATATTTCCATACAGACGTAATCCTCTTGAGAGCACGATGACCATGGACCCAAATACCTCGATATTTGATTTGCAATCTTTGATTGTCCGAGCAGTTTCATTTGGATTAAAAATATACAAAGTAAAAAAAAAGCATATTGTTTAAGCCTGTCACTCTAAAAACAAGTTTTAACACTTTTTTTTTTATAATTGTCTAAACAACTTGTTTAAAAAGTTTAAACAGTTGTTTAAAAAATCAAAACAGTACTTGTTAGAGTGACAGGCTTAACAACATGCTTAGAATTTTAAACAGCATTTTTACAGTAATAATAAGGTGATAAGAAATAAGATCGAGACTGCATTTTTATATAAAGTCTTGGCTAAGAGCTATTATTCACACCCTCAATAGGCTTTATTGCTCTTACTAGATGATAATTGCACTGTTAGACTAATATTAATTACCCAAGAGAGGAGGGATTGTCAGAATCGGCTACTTAGTATTCGAGAACATACCTTGTTTCTGGATAGCCTTTGCCATGGTTATGAAGTTGGATGATCATTCAAAATGACTGAAAAGTAGTTTGGAGGTCACAGTCCCTTGTCCCATGAAATGGCGTACAAAACCTTTCTCTCATATGCGATTCAGTATGCGTGATGCAGTTTTTGAATGAAATAAATTTTAATGACAAATTAGTAGAACTATATGAAAGACAGTAAGTAAGTCAAGGTAAAAACTGGGATTTTAAACCTCACACCAATTGGTGTCCCCGGAGGGCCGCATCTGAGGTGAAAAAAAAACTGCCCCCAGCAGACTGAACATAATACTAAAGAGTGTAAAAGTAAAAAGTTATGATAACACCCATAAAATTACTGGTGTAGTACATGTACACTGATATCATCTCTAAAATATGTTGTGTACAATTTTTTCTCTCGCTTAATTGCTTGGGTTGTGTTACATGAATATATAATTCAGGGTGAATCAAATGAGATTATTTTAAGAAATATGAGTGTATTTCCAAACAGAAGTTGGTCAATTAAGAAATACTGCCAATTATAAATCCCTTTTCTTGCTTGGGTTTGTGAATATGATTAGTAAAAAGAATGAAGTGTTCTTACTCTAACCGAAAGTAAGTTTATAGTACGGTGTTTATTTCTAGATCAAGCTAGGCCTAGAGTATGGAGTATTTTTTTTTTTTTATATGTGAATTATGCTTCAAGTAATAAATAAATAAATAAAATAAAATGACCCGATACTTTTACTTATTTAACAGTTTTAGAATGATGGTAATGATAATTACACCGAATATTCCTTCTTGTTGTTCGTATTTCAGCAACGATCTCGTTATACTCTTTTAATCGTCTTATGTATAAGAACGAATGTATTACGTGCATGCCAGTATTTTGTATTAATTTTGTCTCTCCTTGATTATGTATATTTGTAATTTGTATGTTTGCATGTAAACAAAATGAATTTCCATTAAGTTGGACAATAAAACATTATATATATATATATACATGCATATTTCTACTTTGAGTAAATGAGGAGAGACTATTGCAACACTGTTATGTAATATCTGTTTATTGTATTTCCACCTAAACACCTTGAGGACAATTCTGGACCTTGTTTCATGAACAATCACAGTTATGGTAGCTTCTGCTTGATTTGATTGGCTGTTGAGCCTTGTTAGCATAATGGCCAAGGTATCAAAATTTAAGTGTTCTTGGAATGTCAGACATCTCTGTTTAATGATATTAAGTTCACATATTTCATTTTATCCATGTTAACTTTTTGTTATAAAGGGATCGCCAGTTTCAAAGTTTATTTGAAATTTTAATCTATTGATGCTCTCGCATATTGAAGTATAAATATATTTATCTCTTTGTCTGTTTTACTCTAATACAGCCCCAATAATGGTCACCGACCAGTCACCCGGTCCCTCACGGCACCCCCAGGAACTGGTACCACTGAAGATGGGAGTAAGAAGAACCTTTCTAAGACCGGGCGGAGCATCGTCATGGCGGCCCCTCCCATCTTCAGCATTTCAAGTCAAGGTAGGAAAAGCGTGACTCTAAGAGCCGTGCTATGATGATGATGGTGATGATGATGATGATGATGGTGGTGATGATGATGATGATGATGATGGTGATGACGATGATGATGGTGATGGTGGTGGTGATGGTGATGATGATGATGGTGATGATGGTGTTGATGGATATGTATTATGATGATGATGATGAAAGTGATGATGGTGATGGTGATGATGACGATGGTAATGATGATGGTGATGATGGTGATGATGATGGTGATGATGATGGTGAGGATGATGGTGATGATGATGATGGTGGTGATGATAATGATGGATATGAATATGATGATGATGATGGTGTTGGTGGATACAAATATGAATATTATGATGATGGTTTTGATGGATATAAATATGATGATGATGATGATAGTGGTGACTAACATGATGATGATGTCATTGATGGTGTAAAAAAGGAGAGTGTGAAGATCTTGTGATGATGATGGTAACATTGGAAAGACATGTGGAAGGTTGATCTATTTGATATTTCAAATAAGTGATGAATTGCGATCTTGAGTAGATATCGACATAGAGAGATAAGTTGATTTTAGATACATGTGTTCTATAACAATTTAACTGCAAAAGATATATGAATGTATATAAAAGTACTAAGGAGATAGAGTCGGAGGTGGGGAAAGAGATATAAGGAAAGAGAGAGGGGGAGGCAGGGTGGAAAGGAGGAGAAAGAAAGAAAGAGGGAAAGGACGAAAATACTAAACAAGCGGAAAACTTTGCAATAACAATTTAAGAAGAAGCTAGAAAATCTCCACTACAGCTGCTCAAACAAAAGAAAATACAGACACATCAAACATTCCAGTCTGAAAATGAACCTGAGATTATCATGAGCCTTATATACACCAAAATAAGTATTATCTTCCAATTCAGCTTGAAAAAAGAGTGATTGGAAAATGTCATTGGTTTTCTTTGCTTTACACACCTTTAAGCCTATTGTCTGTTCTATTGCTTCTCTCTCCGTCCCTCTCTGTATCTATCTGTGTGTGTGTCTCTCTCTGGAAAGACAGAATATTGGTGATAGGATCTCTTGCTTCGGGTCCTCTTAGCTGATTAATTTATCTTAATGTCAAGTGAGAGACCTGCCAATTTCCATTCTTTGAAAGATCCATTGTCTCTGGAAAAGGATACAGGATTGTAGGAGGAGGGGGGGGGGGGTGTTTTCACAAAGATTAAAGTGTGATTGAAAGTGATTGAAAATTACACTTAGACAGATCTATGCATAAATGTTTGATTATGTGCGGTATATTATGTAGTACTGCCATGGCCTTGGCTCGATGCAAGAATGATAAAAAATAAATCAAGTGCAGGCCTTAAATATGCATGTATGATTGCCTCAAAACCAATTGTGTTTAATTGTGGAATTGCATTTGATTCAATTGGGGGGGGAGGTGGGAGTACTTTCACACAATAGAAAAGTTGTTGCGGAGGACATGGTGGATTCATTGTTGATTGTGTAAAGGGTCCATTCCTTTAAAATTGTATCCCCCTAAAGTTTAAAATATAAGTGTTTAGAGCTTTTATATAGAATTGATCAGAATACTATTCTACCTGAAGATAATGTAAAATCACAGCCCATAAGTTCATCATGTATCTGTTTTGCCCTATATCTTCTGGAGCTTTGCAGTATTTTATTGAGGCTGGAAGGAGAGTTGGAGAATACTTCAACAAGCAGGCTGTGCTGTATAATTGACATTGTTTCCTGTACAAGCTTAATATTCTGTAAATTCCTCATATCGAGAATTGAGCATTAGCCCGGAAGATTATAACGAAAATTGATCTGAAGTCAAAATTAATTGAACAAATGAATCAATGTCACTCCATATAGTTTTTAAATAAGGTTAAAAAATTCAGGACAGAAAGCATTGGAAGGACGTCAGTAGCAGACACGGGAAGGACAAGGTTTTCCAACAAAAGTGGAGCGCGGAATCCATGAAAAGGGCACGTATTTAACCCCCACAGTGCCGTAGACAGAAACATCCAGCCGATTCTGATTCTTGATGAGCTAGAAGTGACCATGAAAGGGTTAATCAATTCAATAGTTGCAGGGGCTAAGAGGAAAGCGATCATTTATGTATGATGTCGACAGTCCGCATTTCACTTCAAGGAAAAAAAAAGAAGTTATATCGTTTGGGGCGGCCTGGAGATGGTGTTAAGATGAATAATTTGGAGAGGGATTAGATGGTATAGGAGTCGCATGAATATCATATTTATAGATTAGATTGCATAGGTTGAGGGAAATTGATGAGAAGATAATTTGTCACTTGGAGGAAATAGGTTTGCAAAATGTGGTAGCAGAATGGCAACAAATTTTGTGCTGAAGAAGGCAAGATGCTTGATATAATCAAGAGTTGGTGAAGAATTTCCATTCCTATCATGAGATTTCAGAGAATATGCAGTCAATAAATCATCAGTAAAAGGAAATCGCTGTGCTTGAATTATACTCCAAAGGGGCAAGGACATATTTTTAAAAGGGCACTTTATAAGGAAAGGGAAGGTGCTCACTTTATGGGCTATCCAAGGCCGTAAAAAATGTAATAAATAGTAAAATGTACTTTTCGATGACACTCATGTCTTGATTTTGGTTCAATATTATGTGGCCAAAATTGTTTTGTCAATATTGAACTTTAAAAAATTGTTCTATTTTTTTTCATAGGTTTATAGATTTGTCTTGTAGTTGTGATATTTTAAGATGTTATCAATTCATGTTTGTGGCAACTCTTGGGGGATTAAGGCTCAAACAAGTTTACTTGGCTATATATCTAAACTTACACTGCGTGTGTAAGTTCTCGCTCAAATCTTGTTCAACATGCAGCATTAGGATGGCACTTATAGGATCCTGTAAATAGCTCTGTAAATCAAGGTTGATGAATCTATATGGAGGTGTTCTTATAATCATGGCCTCTACTTGAAATAGTTTACTACAGCAGATTTAAAGAATGCTATTTTTAGGTTGAAGATGTCATATGGTGTCTTAGAAGTTGCCATAAAAGTGACAAATAAAGGTTCAATGTTTTAGGGATGTGTAGTATACAAGCATGTACACTAATCTTGTCAAGTGAAAGCAAGTGGCTGGGTGGTTCTTAAAATAATCTAAACTTGGAGTTGGATCTTGGCTAAATTAGGTTAATTGACTTTAATGTGAAAGGCTACTTTATTATCTCTAAATGTGGTAAGTTATATAGCTTATATGATCACTTTCAAGCCCTTGCCTTAAGTGGTTTTAGATATGTTAGCAACACGTCAAGCATGTTTCCAGGTTTACCTAATTTGGACTCCTCCCTTCTCTTTCCTTTCTCTTTTCCATTAAAGAGGAAATCAAAACAGAGACTGGATGTGGGTTCTTTGCTTTTCACGTGGGCGGAGTTTTAACCGCCTTCAGCGGTATTTCTCGTTTAAAACTGAAAATCACTGTACCTGTGCAGAGCTGCCAAGTAGTAATGATTTTCCGTATTTAGTACTGAAAATATAGAAGAATACTGATGGTTTCATGCAAAATACTGATTTTTAAAGTTTCAGTTTATGTGTTGTCCTATGGTATTCCTGTGAAAATACTAATTTCCTCACCAAAATACTGATTTTCAGCCTTGAAAATACTGAAATGTTCTTGTTCAGGTTGGCAGCTCTGCTTGTGCCACAGATCATCAGGTCTTGACTGGATGATGTTTTTTCCCCTGTCTCCTTTCAATCATAGGAGTAATTGTACATTGATTCTTTTTTCACACCTCTCTCCTGAGCCACGCATAACCGATGGTTTGCCAACCATCATCGCCATCTCCCAACGTTTCCCGGTAATTCCCACATACCCTTGCGCAAACTTTCACCCAAGCACAGGCCCGTTTTCCAGATAGAATTTTCCCAGGGGTCGCGCTAACGTGACAATGTTGCCCTGATTGTTTTACCGTTCCATCAATGAACGCATCCATGTGGCAAAATCTAATTACGAAAAATTACGAGGAGCGAGTGAGGGCAGGTGAGAGACGGAGTAAGGAACGAGGGGGACTCAAGGTCTAGGAAGACATCTACGCATCATGTAATTGTGCCTTGGATGGATGCAATGTTGCAGCTTAAGATAGAAAGACAGAACAGAAGAATATGGAAGGTATAGTTTCGAGGAAGAGGGGGAGAGATTGATTTTTTATGTAGTGACCATGTTATAGATGGTAAAACATGATCCTGCAAAAGTTGTGAGTGGTGTTTAAATGGAAAGAAGGAAGAAAAGCTTGAGAAGGAGAAATTGACAAGACTTGAGCAAATTGTGTAGGCAATTAGAAAGTTACAATTCGGATGAAGTTATTATAATCACTGTACTATGTATATGGTCATTCTATTGCATGATTAGATGAAGTCTGGGGAGGAGAGAAGGAGGGGGGGACACATACGTACAGGGAGAGAAAAGGAGTATGTACAGTCATAAGCTGTGCCTTATTCAGGTAAAATATATTTTCAGGCAGTGAATGTATCCTCTTGGAAAGTTTGAGGAGTAAAATGTGTTTCTCATATAGAGGGGCATGATAGGACATGATAGTCTCAGGTTCTCATTTTTTGCTCTCTTGGAACATGATTAGAGAGAAAACTTGAAATATAAAGTCTGACTCTAACTATACACACAGCCCCCAAACATTTTCTGAGTTGTAATATTGTGTCACAGAGACATACCATGGTAATAAAATTTATATAAAAAAGGAAATCAATTGTCTATAGTTTTGTGCTTGCCAGCGAGATATGTTAATGGTATATTTAGTCACAAAAATGTTTAATTAACTAACAAACATTCATTCCAACACCAGCAAAAGTACATTTTGATATATATGACTCAGGGAATGAATTTCGGTATACAAGTGACAAAGCTTTGAATTTTTACACTCCAACACCAGCAAATTTATAGATGATGACTTTGACTATGAGAATACAGTTTGGCAGTTGTGTCATCATCAAGAAGAGGATATACAAATATGATGATAAGCTTGAAAATTTCACATGAAAGAATTTATTTGCACCATTTTGCAGCTAGTAATGTGAGGGTGATCAGTGCAAAAGGAAAGTAAAAATATGTAAATTAAAAAGGGAACACTTGTCCCCATGAATATGCCCATATCAAACAAAAATGGTGTTAGTAAAAAATGTAATGGCATTCCAAAGATGCCAGGTTGTAGATTTGAATGTATACAAACATGATTTGTTGATGTTGATTGATTGATGGATTGATAAATTGCATGATTGATAGGTGGATATGTAGATTGATTTATGGTTGGTTGGATGGAAGGATTGATGGATGGATAGTTGGATGGATGGAAGGGTGGATGGATGGATGGACGGACGGACGGAAGAATGGATGGATAGGTGGATGGATGGATAGTTGGATGGATGGATAGATGGGTGGATTGATGGATGAATGGATGGATGGATGGGTGGATGGATGGATGGATAGGTGGATGGATGGATGAATGGATGGATAGGTGGGTGGATGGATAGGTGGATGGATAGGTAGATGGATCAGCAGAATCACTTGAAGCATTTAAAAAATACCTAAAATCTTATCTGTTTTCTTCTTATTTTTGTTAAATATTGTTAGCTAATTTCATTTATTCATACACCCATACATATGCAAATTATTTTATCTGTAATTCCCAATCCCTCTGCGCCTCGGAATAGTTCACTAGATAGATGGCGCATAATAAATGCTGTGTTTATTATTATTATTATTATTATGGCTAGGTGGATGGATTGATGGATCCATAGCTGGATGGTTGGATAGGTGGAGAGATGGATGGATGTGGATTGATGGATGGATGGGTGGGTGGATGGATAGGTGGATGAATAGGTGGATGGATAGGTGGGTGGATGGATGGATCTATAGGTGAATGGATGGATAGGTCAATGAAAGGATGATGGTTTGGGATATCATGGATGGACAAATGAAAGATCGATAGAAGGATGAATGAATGGATAGATTTAAACAAATTAGAAAGAAGGATGGATGAATGAGAATGGATGACAAGAAGTATTGGGAGTAGATGAGCGAGGAAGTTAGCAGCTTGAAAAGATGGATGCATAGAGAAATATATTACGGAATGGATGAATGGAAGTAATGAAATAAAGAAATAAATGATTTATCTCTATGGAAATATGATTGAGAGATTGATTGATGATGATGTGGATGGGGGAGAGGGAATGGGGGAAAACCCTTTTCTTGTTCTTTGCAGGGCACCGTTACAGATGTCCTCAAGACTGTGCAGTAGATGGTCAATAGAGGGCACCGTCACTCCATATCCGATCACTGCATCAATTACCTTCCACCCTGGGGAGAAATCCCCTATTTGAAGAAGTCAATGACCTCGCAACAAAACAAACTGTATATTCGTAAAATCAGGTAAGAATCTGATGATATCATTAAACAGAATTTTCTTGTCATATCTCAATTTTGTTTGCAAGAAGTTATGAAATACTTTTCCTTCATACTCACTTTCTCTCTCTCTCTCTCTCTTTTTTTTTTTACTATTTCTTGACATGTGGTGACTAAAGGAACTGATATATCTAGCTGATTGCCCTGTTTCATTTATCAATGCAACCGTATTGTAGTTCTTTTTTGTTATTGTTGTTTCACTGTCTTTCTTTAACCCCACACTATTTTATTAATCTGCCGTTACCACCTTATCCCTGGTCTATTGCACATCTTATGAATATTGTCATTTGCTTGATCTACATTCACTTTGACTACTTTCTATAGCGGGTACACCTATGGTACATTAGACATAATGGCCCGAATTCACAAAGGTGGTTTTGAAAACCAAAGGTTTAGTCCATGCTTTATGCAGATTTCCTGTATAAATTACCCTTAATGTACCGCGTATCGGGCGTGTGTATAAACATGTCCAATGCTGATGCGCGCATTTGTCACAGTGTGCCAAATTGACGCCTGGTACCATGGTTATCCACGCTATTTTATTCATTAGTCCACTGTTTGAAGAGTGGACTCATGAATAAAATAGCGTATCTAACCATGGTAACAGGCATCAATTTGGCGCACTGTGACAAATGCGTGCATCAGCATTGGACATGTTTATACACGCGCCCGATACGCGGTAAATTAAGCATAATTTATACAGGAAATCTGCATAAACCATGGACTCAACCGTGGGTTTTCAAAACCACCTTTGTGAATTCGGGCCAATGAGAATGAGACTAAGGCCTGTATCCTAAAGTCGGGTTTCATTCAAACTCTGGTTTTAAGTTGTGGTTTAACTATGGAAAGCCAGTTGTTACATAAATCTATAACAGAAGAGGTTCAATGTATTAGCTCATTTGACTCCCAAACCATTATTGACTGCCTGGAAGGATAAGTATGACAATCATCTTACCATTACATAATTAGTGAAGAGCACAGTTAACACAAGAGGCATTCACTTTAAATCTTAAAACATTTGGTTGACCAAATTACAATCGAACCAAATCGAAGGTAGACCGAATGGGGCAAGCCCATTTGGTATTTGACTAAAGTCAAAAGTAGACCAAGTGAGCATAAATCATTTCATCTCCACAAGCAGAGTAGGAGTTGTGCATTTCAATGTAATTTCAGGGGTGAAATTATACATCTACTCTCAATGTTTTCATCGTGAGTGAAATGTCTTGCACCCTCTTGTGTCTAGATCTGTACAGTTTATCTGATAAATGAATTCAGCTGAATAGAGTACATTGAAGTACAAGAACATTTTAATTCTTCATTCTTTGTGTGCTGATAGGAAAATATGCCACGTTTTTCAGGTGAATTTGAATCACCTTGAGTCATATTTTGATTGGATTCGGGAAATTTATCTACATTGTGTTGCACTCAACCCAGGTGAGGTGTATGGGTACCTGGCAGCATTAATTCCTTGAATGCATTCATGAGTGCTGAAAGACAGCTCAAGCTAACGCTGGGGTAATAATGATAATAACATCGTGCCTTGGAATATAATATTTCTTGATAGATGGCGCTGTATAAATGCCTTTTTTATTATCGTTATAACTGAAGGAATCTTTCAAAGAGTCATATCAGCTCTTCCATTTTCTCTTCCTTTTTTTTTTAATCTCCCCATCTGTTTGTTATTTCTTTCTGCTGGTTCATTGTTTATCCAATTACAGGCAACAGACATCAACATTTTAACTAAGTATTAAATTAGGGTTCACTGAAAATCAACATTGAACACACCCTTAATGTCCCGATTTTCCATATTCAGACTGAAAAAATTTTGTTTGATTTCACTGCTGTGTGAATGTTATCATACTGTCTGAAATATTCTTCTTCTTCTTCTGGAAACAGTACAGGCCACCGTCTGGTGTATTGTCGTACTGTATTTTCTTACATGTAGATAGCAAAATAAGTTTATGAAGGTCATCATGTACTCAAATATGTATAAAGGATTGATGTCATGATTCTCAAGGATCCTTTTATCGGTCATGTCATGGAGGGGTTTCACACGCTCACTGAAAGGATGTACGCATAGTTTCGATGGTCCGTTGTGGCATGGGTTTGAGAGTTCATCAGACCGATGTGGTTGAGAGGGGGGAAATCCCCCAAAAGATGCAAATCTTCTTACACTTTGCCAACTTCTCCCTTTCAGAAACCAAACTGCTAAGGTCAAATTTTGAAGTTTACTTTGAAAGTCAGTAGTATCATAACCCTTTCATAAACCTAATTATGCGGCTAATACCAGCATTATTTGGTTGTAAAATCGGAGGAGGACCAGATTTTGATGCTGCAATTATCCGCATAATAGCGGCATCGAGACCAGATTTTGACTTTATGAACACATTCCCAAAGTAATGCAGATAATTGTCATGGTGCGGTCACAAGGTCACCCTTTTCCAACGCAACCACATCAGAGGGGGTGTGTGCGGTTGCCATGACGATTATCCACCTCTTTCAGGACGGGCGCTCGTAAAAATAATGCGGATTATTTTCGGAGTTTGTGAACGCAATTTTTATTGAATTATCCGTATTACTCTTAGGCGGCTAATTGGAGGATAGGTTTATGAAAGGGGTATTACATTTTGCCAACTTCTCCCTTTCAGAAACCAAACTGCTAAGGTCAAATTTTGAAGCTTACTTTGAAAGTCAGTAGTATCAGACACAAAGAGTGGTATTCAAACAAGTATGAAGGATTGATATCTGTTCAGTGTCCAGTCTCATAAAACTTGTTGTAATATCAAATTTACGGTTACAGTTATAAAAGCTACTGAAATCCTTTGATCTGATTGGCTGATAGTAACTTTGTTATAGAAATTGAGCATTTGTTGCAATAATAAGTCTTTGTGGAACAGTACCCAGACCTGTGGGTATTTTATGAAGCTGTTCGTGAAGTTGCACATGCCTTTACTGGCGGTCGACTGGAGTATGTTTTCAGGTGCTAAACCAGCTTCATAGGGATATATCGTCGGCGGTCATCCGAACCGTTGTATCAATCAATTTTGGTAAAAAAAATCGATTTGGAGATTTTTACAGAAAATTCAATTAAAAGTAAAAAAAAAATTATTTTGAGATTTTTACAGAAAATTAAAGTACAAGTCCTACTCTATTCATAACTAAATTTTTAGGTAGCAATTTATTTTATTTTCTGAGATTTGAGAAGATTTTCATGGCCGTGCCATACATTTTGTTACTAAAATGCGCAAATCCCATTGGGAACGTGTACTGTAACAGAGCGATACGACGTTTTGACTGACCGCAATTTCAATGCGCGTGGTTAGCCAAACTGTCGGATCGGCCATCTGCACTACATTAACTTTGGACGTGAAAAGCAATACAACGTTTTGACTGACCACGCACATTGAAATCGAGGTCAGGATTGTTGCATTCCCTTTGGCGTTTTTGTACGGGAGAAATCTAAACCGCTGAAACCGAAATTACAAGCATGTAGCTCTTTTGCGATATTTTCTCTGATCCTTGCTTTTGTGTAAAAATAAGGATCCCATTGTCTTGGTCTTTCCAACCATGTATTTTTCTAGCAATGAATATGTTGTAAGGCTGGGGAACTAAGTGTGAAAATAATAGTAAACTTGGAAGTCTATTTTCTTTGAAACGGGTTTGCACTGTCGTGTGTGTGATACGATGGTTCGGAAGAACGCTGACGATATCATTGAACACAAGAAAGGGTCATGCATTTAAAGTCATGTAAATTCCGAACCGCTTTATACCGATGGACGCTTCTGAACTCAGTCTAAGACTCTATATTCAGCTCCAAATTATGTCTCCTCGTTAGGTTGGCCGGATCATGTCCTGGTGGGTCAGCGTCAAACTTGAACTTCACAGGTTCACATCTCCAATACTTATCTAGTCCATTCTCAAAGCTGTGGACACTGGGTGCATTTACTAATTCATTATTTGGACTATTCCAAGGTTTCCTCATTCTAGAATCCTTACTTTCTCAGTTACTGACCTCGGAATGTAAAATTTTTCATCATGACCTCAGGTAGGCCCATGCACCTGACCCAAATCTGGCATTACCTCTTGGTCATACCTATGAAACACCCACCCAGATTTATATTCTACATATAGGCCTACCTGTATGTTTCATATATGATATCTGTTGTTGAAAGGATGTAATCATTGTTCCAATGATCCTTTGTGGCTAATTTTATTGGTCTTCTTTCAATAGTTCAATGGACTGATGTTGTGTTGAAGGGAAAACTCTCAATAAAAACGCTAGTAATACCAACTTTTCCCCCTTTTGGAAACAGAAATGGCACTTGGGAGAGAGAGAGAGGGGAAGTACCTTATTCTTATATATATCAAATTAAATCATTACTATTTTGGTCTTCTTTAGTTATGACAGGAACTGATTCAATGTCAAACAGAGTTTAGTTTGTTTGAATTTGACTGCATGGTGGGACATTTTTAGCCTCCCCTTCTATCAACTATACAGCTCTCATTAGAGTGATTGGGCGTGTGTGTTTCTTGTAGGGAAAACCCCGTCCTAATGGGTATGACATGTTAGCAATGTGAGTCTTAAGTCACGTTTCAAGACCTGGGGGGTGTTTCACAAAGATTTAAGTCGCGCTTAAATGCCTATTTGTGTGCGGTATAAAAGGCATGACCGCATTGGTCAGATCGTGTCATGAGGATGCGCACTACTGCCTATTAATCAATAAGATCGCGCGTTGCATACCATTTACGCGTCGGCATTTAAGTGCGACATAAGTCATACTCAAATCTTTCTGAAACACTCCCCTGTGGACCGTTTTTTAAAGCTGTTCGCAAGTTAAAAGCGACTTTAAGAACGGCTGGTGATCCTTTCTTGTGGTAAATGATATTCACCATTAAATGTACATTGGTGATTATTTAGCATGTAAGAAAGGATCACCAGTCTTCCTTAAAATCGCTCTTAACTTAAGGACAGCTTTATGAAATGGGCCCCTAGGACCTGTCTTACAAAGAGTTGTGATTGATCTTATCAATCTCATCTATGAAAGCCTGTAATGACAACATTTCAAAAGCATAGGCTAGGGACAGTGATTCTAAATTCATGAAAATAGTCGGCTTCCTCCCACAAGAAGGGACTTTGGTTAATGTTTTCAATCATTTTATCTTTTCAATATTGAAAGATTAAATCTTAGGTGATTGAATTAGTCAAAAAATTATATCAAAATCTTAGGTAAAACTCGAAATATCAAAGAATTAAAAAGGGCGTAACAAAAAAATAATTATGATAATTACCTCAAGTTCCTTCTTGCGGAAAGCCGACGAAAATGGTCTTTTCTATTTTTGAAAACCTGTTATTCACTTTCAAACCTGATCTAAAATGGAGATTTCGTTAGGAGACCTTAGAGGCATCGAACAAAATGGGAGGAGACCTAATCGATTTTGAAATTTGAATTTACCTGGCAAGATTAATTCCTTGAATGCATGAGCGCTGAAAGGCAGCTCGAGCTAAAGCCGGGGTAATGATAATAACAACGCACCTCGGAATAGAATATTTCTAGATAGATGGCGCAATATAAATTCCTATTATTATTATTATTAACTAAATGGGATCAGACGTAACAGGTATTGGGTAAAGTCGGAGGTAGGCATTATACCATGGACCCTACAATGAGCTATATCAATTAGCATGTTAGCTGACTACAGGGCCATCTGCACCAGCCTGAGTTTTCAAATTAGCGCGTTATTTCTGATCCGGCAAATTATCCCGATCTGAGCAATCTCGAGATTATTTGTAATGGAGATCGCGCTAGTTCGTAGGAATAATCTCGAGATTGCAATCCCAAGTCAACTTCAGATTATTTGCAAAATAGCGTGCTATTTTACGAATTATCCCTCTAATCCGCAGGTGTAGACGCACTGGGGATTATTTATTCACGGCATCAGACCATAATGCATCGAGGAATCGCTCTTCTTGCGATGGTGGAGACGGGGTTTCTTGAATCACGATATTAAACGCGAAGAGGGCAGATCGGGCTAAAATCTCGAGCTTGAGCAAACTCGAGCTGGTGCAGCACTGCCAAGAGTCAAAATTCCACTACTGCATTGGCATTTCAATGTAAGAGAGGATTAATGCTATTATTGCTCTGAGTATATTAAGTCTTTGTGTATTGAGTGATGAATGCTATTAATGTGTCACATAAACGTGTCCAATCCTATTAAAAGGCTTTCAGATGCTTTTAACTATCAGTCATATTTCAGTCTGAATTCTAATATCTAATGACCCTAATGGGCTTCGACAAGGAAGTAGTCATTCTAGTACCCTGAACCCCCCCCCCCCCATTACCTCATCAATGTTTCAGATTATAAAATCTGTAGTTTTTTAAAAAAAATCAAAGATCTGTGTTCAACTTAGCCCATTAATATTGCAGATTATATAACCCATGGCTCCTTTTGTTCAGTATCTATGTTGTATTTTTAACAAATATGTAGACTAAATTAGTATGTTACTTCATATTTTACCATTAGCTGTATTTAAATAACATGTACAGGGATGCCAGTTTTCAGGCAAAAGCCTGAATTCAGGCTCTGGCAATTTATTTTCAGGCCATAGTTTTAGCATTTTTGTGTACAAAATATTGTATTCTAGGTGATTTTCAGGCCCTCTGATCAATTCCAACAGGCATCCCTGCATGTAACAAAAAAGTAAATGTCTGATCACTGCTGTTTAAGCTCGTTCAGTTTCAAGTATTACATTAGTTAACCTGTTTGCTTATGGATTCTGCAATTTCCATAGGCCATGTACAGGGATCAATCAACTCCAGTAGGAGTAGGTTAAGTGTAAATATAAATTAGGAGACATGAAAAGATCAATTGAGTCTTTCAAAAATGTTTAAAACCTTTCTTTTTATTTCTTAATTTCTTTATTCACCTCATGCACTGTACAGAGTGGATTGGTGCTTTATAAGTCAAATATATTATTATTATTATTATTATAAAATGCCCTTGCATTAATGTGATTATGAAAATGTACTTTTCTACAGCTCGCAGAATAAATACATATACATTTGTATCACCCATGCAAGGCTTGTACTACATTCTTTTGATATCTTTTGACGATGTTTTCCAAATGAGAATAAGATATTCTTCCTATCAAGTGTTTATTTAGACTTAATCACTTCAAAGGTTTCTTTAATACAGGCTTCCCTGTTATATCTTGTATTAAGCCAGCTTGGAAGCCATAGCGTGAATAATACTTTCTTGCATTTTAAACTTTAATGGATTTTGAAGATATGCCCACAACAAATTCATTTGGAAATTTCCTTTGGAATTTAAATCATTTGTAAAATATATTTTGATTGTTGGCCCACATTTATGCACATGTACTTTGTTATCATTTTGTAAATACTTATTTTTTAAAAGGTTACAATTTTTCGCTGTAATTGTGTTGGACACTTCCATCCTTCTTGCGCCCAGTTTACTGTGTGTAATTTCCGATCTGGAGTCCATATAAAAGCTCTACAATCATCACGATATTTTGTTTGGTTTCTTAATTGCAAATTGAATATTCTAGGCATCCACGTTAATAGTTGCCCATCACCCCCCTTCTCTATTGAATAAAATACAGAGAAATGAAACCTAGACAAAAATGACACTAAAAACTTATTATATTTAGATATGAATCAGAAAACTTATTGGTACCATATTTTCAATGATTGCTTAGTTATATGTCGATGAAATCTCGGCAGGATACGTATATATACCTATCCTGCCGAGATTTCATCGACATTCATCATCTGATAATTTTCCTTGATGTTGATTGGCTCAGAGGATCTGTTACTATGGCAACTATTGGATAAAACAGACTTTGTCAGGCAAAACTTCTGTTAAGTCTTTTACTAAAACACTCCCTTAGTCAATGATTTATGATATGAACTATTTTGAAATGGTGAATTTTTAAATAGATGTGATGATAATGAAAATCCGAACTTAATTAGAACGCATTGTAATGATAACGGTTTTACATTTTCCATAAGGAACTAAAACCAAGGTCTATATCGTAGAAGGATATTTTGAAAAAAAATATATAATAATATTAATAACACATTGTGAGTGTGTGACATCTTTGGCTCTCTCTAAAGTGTATCCTTGCTTTTTGGAAATGAGCTATGGCTATTGAACTTTCAATGTTATACTCATTTTATATTTTTCTCTATTCGTTTGAATATGATCTGTTGGGGTAGGCTGGATCTTTAATTCCTTTTTAATTTTCAGCCTTTTTTCTTCTCCATTGGTCACCTTTGAATGGTTCTACAACCTCCAAAGATTAAGTTATGCATGTTATAAGGTGTGAGGTTTACTATCTAGAGGCTTTCACATGAAATTCTTAAAACTGTCAAAGAAAACTGTGTTGATGTCTGAATGTAGGAGTCTGTTCTATTAAGGAATAAATGAAAAATAGGTTAAGATGAATTTGCTTTAAAGGGAAGGTTCATCTTGCAGTGTGAACTTGGTCTTGATTAAAAAGAAAAAGAAGCCTTGGTGAAGGTTTAGCAAAATTCCATTGAAGAATAACAGTTACAGATTTTTTTAAGTTTGCGTTTTGTGATGTCGTGTGCGAGCAGCTCCCCTGTTTGTCATGTGATATGATTTCCATAAAATGCAATTTTCTCAGAAAATTGAGAATGACTTGTGCATTTTTTTACATCATCAGATACATCATACTTACTTGCTTCAGTATAAGAAAACATATTTTTAGGCATCATGAACTATACAAAAAAATGTGATTTCATAGAATTTATGATACATGACATATTGACCTACTTGATTGGTCTAAATCTTAAAAAGTTCATAACTATCTTATTTTGTCAAACATTTACAAATATCTGTTCCCTTTTTATCAATGCTTTCATTAACACACGATGTACTTCTTATTTAATCCGTACCTTGATTAGTCAGAATGAGTCAGAAGTTGTTGGTTATGTGCATGATTTGAGATCTTCTCTTGAAGACAATGTGCTAAATCTCTTTTTCTTCCAGATGTAATAATGACATTATACTGCTCTTGATCACTTTTCTTAATCACAGATTTGCATGTTTCATTTCAGTTCACTTCAGTGGAAGTATTGTATTTCTTTTCCTAGAATCAGGGGAATGTTTCAGGAAAAGTTTCACAAGTAATTTTCCCCAACTTATACGATCTCAGCCAATCAGATTCATGGATTTCCAGTAGCTTATAACATTTGTCATTGAAAATCACTGACAACACTTTCCATGAAATGCCCCCCATGACTGTTGGTATAGATTTCAAACCAAGCATTATAATGAGATTGCTTCTTACATTTTAAGTCGGCCTGCTTAAATGTTGTATTACTTACTGACTCATTCTTTTATTTCTTTTTTTTTTCAAAGAGCTCTCTGTTTGTACACATGCACTAAATCATCACTTCTCTTTTGTTGTACTCCTAAGGAGGAAAAGCAGTCGTTTGAAACCTATCTTTTGTAATCATTTCTTTGTGAAATGGAAATGAATTGTAATGATATGGATAGAAAGACCTTTGATACAAAAGATATGACATAGGTGGATATTGGCTAAAAGTATATACTCAAGGGCACAAGACAAAGGCTATTGAACTGCAATAAATTATTATGATAATAATTTGCTTTTACTTTCCTCCCCTTAGTATTTCTTTAAAGTCTCTCATATGTCTTATGGTCTATCTTACATTATATTTCCTTTACTTAGGATGTTGCTATCCAATTGATGCAAAGTGGATCAGGTGCAGCTGAATTCCAACAAACCAAAAGGGCCGTCTGCTTTTTGCTGATCCCTCAAGCTAACAGCTTTGATCTCCAGAGTCGCCACAAAAAATGTCATCATCACGGGTCAGTGTGAAATGAAAGTGTACTGCGCAATGTACTATCTTTGCTGAAAGTTTGTTGCACTGTGTACTATTTGTTGACTTAGACGATAGAAGCATAGACATTCTACACTTCCTGATGAATGATTTTGAATGATTCCAAGACCAATACTAGAAAAAACGTGTCAAAAAACGATGATCCATGTACCTCATGCATCTGAGAATTTCAAGACAACTTGAACACTTAAAAAGACAGTCACATGGTCAAATTTTGTTTTACTGAATTGAAGAAAAAAATGTATAGAATAGAAGCCCCCCCCCCTTCCCCCCAAAAAAATAAAACCTACTGTTCTAGGACCTTTATCATAGATACCAATTCCAACAAAAAGTTTCTATGGCAAGACTTTTTTAAATTCATATATCTGTATATACATCATGCTTTTCACCCCTGTTAGTATTTATTTATTTAGATGTGTATAATTGTAAGCTCGTGATGAGGCGTGCTATTTGCATAAGAGCGATCGCCTCTATATAATATGTTTAATCCATGCTGTACTTTTGTGAATCTTAATGTATCATAACCCCCCCCCTATCCTTTCCAGGTTCTTTTAAGCTGTAAATCAGGCCCAAAGGCTTCCTTGAAATTACATGCTCACTGAAGCCATCCAAATTAAGCCTTATGACAATACATACCTTGATCAAATATCCACTGAAAGGCCAATTAACCTTCAGACTACTTTAAGCCATTCCCAAGTGGCATAAGTCCTAGTCCTATTGTCCTGGTCCAAGGATTAGTCCAAGATCCTGAGGCTGATCCCCTTGCAATGGCCACTGGTCTGTCTTTCAGGGTGAGCCTATTGATCGAGGCGTGATTGTTGTGGACTTAGACCTGAATGGCTCCCTTTATGCTGCTAATGAAGAGCTCATTCAGGCCTGTCATCAGAAGTTAACATAACATTACATCAGTCAAATGTTGGAGTTGTGACATTGGTAGCTTCAGACTCAAGAGTGTGCATCATCTAGTCCAGGATTGTCTCTTTAGTCCCAGGTATTGTGAATTGTGCCAGCTCTCATCCTCAGATTCAACTCTTGAGAAGAGTTGATGTTTGAACCACTTTCTGTCGGTAAACTTTTGGCAGAGCATTCACTTTGGATTTGAATATGTAAGTCCTGTATTGCATTTTGTGTTTATTTTCTGTAAAAACAGTGAAGTTGATGATCATGTCGCAAAATCAATAATTCAAGGATCTGTAAGTCTTCTAGATTTTGGTCAGACATTCATTGGTACGTTTTTTCTGATATGATGGGGTGAACTGCCCCTTTAATACTCCTTATCAATAGATTTTATGCTGAGAAATTAATTAAATTGAACTGAATTAAACTAGTTTATTTACTAAGATTATTCCCCCCCCCCGTTAATGTTACCAGTCGTTTTATTTCAGTCTCTCTATTTCAATATGAAATGATCCAAAATGTTTGTCCAAATCTGTTTAAATCAAACATTATTCTCCCGTGCACAAACATTTCAGCATCGCGCCTTTCTTGCTTGCCTCATTATTAATCATGAGATCTTGAAATGGCAGTTTTGTTATCCACAATATACTGTCAACTTCATCTATTTTTCCTCTCCTGTTCGTTGGGTTGCACACCCCCCTCCCCCATCTCCCGATCATTTCTGCTTAAAATATCTGTTGATAAATCTACCTAGTAATCAGCTCGTAACGAGTTTGAGAAAAGGTCTCCCACCCTCCCTGACCGGAGTTCTCAATTGTCAATGGATTTGAAACGGGCTCTCGGGATGCAGAGACCCTGATCGGGTTTCCGCGATTTACCCAAGGTTCTCCGCTTAATTCGCCTTGGTGTGGTCAGGAATTCCCTGTGACGTAGTCAACGTAGTAATACAAGATTGAACTCTGTTTCAGTCTTAGGGGTGCAAGGAGTCACATCATTATCTGCTTCCCTCACACCTTTCTTCCCTCTCTTTCTCATATATATCTTCTTCTGACTTGATCAGCCTCCTTCCAGATTGAAGATTCTTGGAGGTATGGTTGAAGCCGTGTGTGAGTAGCTGGGGTCAGATGCAGTGTGCATATTTAGAAGGTGCAAGTAAAATGTTTTGATAATTTTGTGATGTTTTCTTTTGTTTTGGGACAACCAAATTTGCTTCATCCCTCTTTATTCCCCTCTTTCTCTTTATTTCTCTCTTCCCTCTTGCTTTCTCCCTCTTTATTTCTCTCTTCCCTCTTGCTTTCTCCCTCTTTATTTCTCTCTTCCCTCTTGCTTTCTCCCTCTTTATTTCTCTCTTCCCTCTTGCTTTCTCCCTCTTTATTTCTCTCTTCCCTCTTTCTCCCTCTTTATTTCTCTCTTCCCTCTTGCTTTCTCCCTCTTTATTTCTCTCTTCCCTCTTGCTTTCTCCCTCTTTATTTCTCTCTTCCCTCTTGCTTTCTCCCTCTTTATTCCCCTCTTTCTCTTTATTTCTCTCTTCCCTCTTGCTTTCTCCCTCTTTATTTCTCTCTTCCCTCTTGCTTTCTCCCTCTTTATTTCTCTCTTCCCTCTTGCTTTCTCCCTCTTTATTTCTCTCTTCCCTCTTGCTTTCTCCCTCTTTATTTCTCTCTTCCCTCTTTCTTTCTCCCTCTTTATTTCTCTCTTCCCTCTTGCTTTCTCCCTCTTTATTTCTCTCTTCCCTCTTGCTTTCTCCCTCTTTATTTCTCTCTTCCCTCTTGCTTTCTCCCTCTTTATTTCTCTCTTCCCTCTTGCTTTCTCCCTCTTTATTTCTCTCTTCCCTCTTGCTTTCTCCCTCTTTATTTCTCTCTTCCCTCTTGCTTTCTCCCTCTTTATTTCTCTCTTCCCTCCTGCTTTCTCCCTCTTTATTTCTCTCTTCCCTCTTGCTTTCTCCCTCTTTATTTCTCTCTTCCCTCTTGCTTTCTCCCTCTTTATTCTCTCTTCCCTCCTGCTTTCTCCCTCTTTATTTCTCTCTTCCCTCTTGCTTTCTCCCTCTTTATTTCTCTCTTCCCTCTTGCTTTCTCCCTCTTTATTTCTCTCTTCCCTCTTGCTTTCTCCCTCTTTATTTCTCTCTTCCCTCTTTCTTTCTCTCTTCCCTCTTGCTTTCTCCCTCTTTATTTCTCTCTTCCCTCTTGCTTTCTCCCTCTTTATTTCTCTCTTCCCTCTTGCTTTCTCCCTCTTTATTTCTCTCTTCCCTCCTGCTTTCTCCCTCTTTATTTCTCTCTTCC
The DNA here is from genome assembly GCF_018143015.1 of Lytechinus variegatus. NCBI lineage: Eukaryota > Metazoa > Echinodermata > Echinoidea > Temnopleuroida > Toxopneustidae > Lytechinus > Lytechinus variegatus. Next base: position 4,382,373 of record NC_054749.1, read on the forward strand.
CTCTTGCTTTCTCCCTCTTTATTTCTCTCTTCCCTCTTGCTTTCTCCCTCTTTATTTCTCTCTTCCCTCTTGCTTTCTCCCTCTTTATTTCTCTCTTCCCTCTTGCTTTCTCCCTCTTTATTTCTCTCTTCCCTCTTGCTTTCTCCCTCTTTAATTCTCTCTTCCCTCTTGCTTTCTCCCTCTTTATTTCTCTCTTCCCTCTTGCTTTCTCCCTCTTTATTTCTCTCTTCCCTCTTGCTTTCTCCCTCTTTATTTCTCTCTTCCCTCTTGCTTTCTCCCTCTTTATTTCTCTCTTCCCTCTTGCTTTCTCCCTCTTTATTTCTCTCTTCCCTCTTGCTTTCTCCCTCTTTATTTCTCTCTTCCCTCTTGCTTTCTCCCTCTTTATTTCTCTCTTCCCCTCTCGATCCTCTCTCCTAACATGTACCCCCTCTCTCCATCTACCTTTTTAAGACTTACTGACAAATCCTTTGGTAGTACTTTTTTGCTGTTTTTTTGTTATGTTTATCTTTCCTCCTCTTCTATAATTTTCTTCTCAGTTTTTCCTTCTATTATCTTTTGTTTCTCATCTATGCTATATTGATCATTTGTTTTTCTTAAGCATTTCCATCCCTTTTTCCCCTTTTCTTTTATCTGTCTTTTTTGTTAAAAATCTATTGTAATCTTTCTCTTGCCCTATACTTTTCTTGCTCCACCGCTGACTTGTTTTTTTTTATATTAAAAAAAAACTCAATTCATGTTCACACACCAATTCGTGTTCAAACTGATGGTTGATACATGGTGTGGCAGATAACCTATTTCAGTAGCACTAACATAATTCCACTATTCTTCCATGGGGTCCTTGAATATAAAGCAAACATGCATATAATTATAAATCATAATACATTATTAGAATGCATGATAAAATGTATTATAACCCATTGTACATAAATGAAGAAATATAAACACATTGCCCCCACCCCCATCCTTCTGTATTTCTATGTCTGCTGATCTCTGTTCTGTAAATTGCCAATTCGTCCACTGCCAACTTGTCCTCTCACCACATGGTCTACCTTCATTTAGTCAAATGCCATTCTGTCCATCAACAATTCATCTAACAACCATTTGGTCCAATCATCACTTCGTCTAATTACCATTTTGTCTAATAATCGGTTGGTCTAATACCCATTTTCTTTTCATTCATTTTGCACATTTAACACTTTAGACTAATGATAGACCAAATGGTAGTAGACGAGTTGGCAATTGGACAAATTGGTATTTGACGAATTGGAAATAAACCCATCTGTTCATCTCTGTTGCTATTCTCTCACTCCCTCCTCTCTCTATCTTTCTCTCTCACTCTTTCTTTCTCTTCTCCCCCGCCATTTTTTCTCCCTATCATTGCCCTTCCCCTTTTCCTCTCCTTGCGCCACTTTCCATAATTAGTTGTTTCTCGGTGTTGTATATGTGTGAAAATGTTGTCACATGAGACGGATGCCATAAGATATTCATGGATTGGGGTTCAGATTTCTGTGTCAGGAGGGATATGATCTCAACTCCGCCATCTTCTAAATCTTAGCCCACCCACGGCCATTCCTGCAAAGTTTGATGCCCTCAACAGTGTCGAAATCACCAAGGACAGAATGCATTTAGTGTTTTATCAATAAAGGCCACCTTACGACTGGTCCACGATCCAATTTTGGAACAAATCACATTTTGCTCATTTCCTGAAAATGTGAAGGAAAAGTTTCTTTTTATTTGAGGTTCAAAACTGAAAGAATACTAATGTAAGGATTTTGATCGATTGCAAGACTTTATTTTGTAGTAAAAGCCAAATAATAGTTTTAAATCGTAGCCAAATTATACGATTGCTGTGATGTCATTATGGCTAGATAATAACTTTTGCTTTTTTTCTAAGGATGATAGCATAGTCACTGATTTGAACATATATAGGTATTCTTACAATGATTTAGAATATTACACAGTAAGATATTCCATTTCTCAATATAATCATCATTTTTATTCCAAAATCAGGTTGGACAGCAATCCTAAGATGCCCGTTCGCCTTAAGATATAATGAAAACATTTCGAGCATCCATCCATTTTAGTTGTTGCTGTTGCTGGCTTTCCATAGTTATTGCTGATTGGATCAATCGCAACTCTTTGTAAATTAGATGGGCCCTGAGTTAAGATTAAGAATTCAGAATATGGGCATATATATTCACGTTTCTCATTGTGCACAACGTTATAATCGTAGGGTGTGAACGCGGTGTTGGTCGCATTGCTCAGATTCTGCGAGACTCTGCGGACATGATTCATGTTCGAATGCTACCATTGCCTAGATTTTTATGATGAATGATTGTTTAGATTGCGGGCGCACAACCCTTCCAATTGATTAATGCGCATTCTGATGAAACATGACGGGACTGTGTAAATTCTTATGTTGTATAGCTCGCTAACCGCTAGTCCTCTGTTGAAAATATGTAGAGTAATTTATGGTGCATGGCCGTCAAGTGCAGGCATCGGGACGTGTTGTGGTGGGTGGGAAATTAAAAAAGTCAGGCTAACTTTTCTTTGATGTGTTCAGGTTTGAAGAATGAAGGTATAGGAGATTGAATTCTGTTTAACAAACACTCCAATTGACAGTTTGCATACGGTAACCAGATGGGCACAACATATTGTTGAAATACTAAACTTCTGTGAGAGGTTGTTCCAAGACAAAAGCTAAATCATCTTGATATCATGTAATCATGTAGAGTACCATAAATCATTATTTTCAATTTGTATATATTTTTCAATCATAAAAAGCTATCATTAAACATAAAAAGATATACCTACAATGAATATGCATTAGAATTTGTAGTGATCACGGGTGAGTCCAGTGGCAAGAACAGACGAACCTCATAAATCCCAACCCAAGATACTTAAAATGGTAAGAACTGAAGTATCATATGTAGAAATTACACTACATATGAGACATCAAAAAGCTGAACAAACCCTGGATAAAACAAGACTATAATACTAAATACAAGAGGCTATATATATATATCGATGTAAATTATACTGATCAAGCAAAAAAGTTATATATCTTTTTTTTAACATTTAGTGATTTTATCCCGTGACAGGTACTTGCACTCTTTAATCATATTAAGTTGATGGTCATTTATATCATAACAAGTCTGAAGACCCTGATAATAAAATGTGTTATATAATTATGACATGACTTGTATTGTCCAGCTTTGATGACATCCATGTTGCCATGACAACTACAGAAAGCATGCCTGTACGTGAAGGCTCATTGGTGCATAATTGAATTTGTTTACAGCATTAATTGTTTGAAGTTGTAATACCTAACCTCATATATGCTCTTCTTGGGCAGTGATGATGTAAGCATCATGCTTCATCAAGACCTCAGTACTTCTACCATGTCAGATTCGATGTTCATTCCATCATTAATTTTGCTCCCTGCCGAGCCCTTCCTGGGTTCAAGCACCGATTAGTGGACGCTCAGTCGTGTAAAGTCGCAATTTCGATTCCCACGCTACCCGGTTCCCCCTTCCCAAATTAAATAAAAGCATGAGACGCTAAGAGGGGCGTCAGGAAACGGTATCACTTCATTTTTTCGGGGTAATGGCACCACTGCCTCATAGCCGGTGGGGGTGGATGCCGCTCGGTCTCATTTTAATCAAGAAGTACATGTACGTCACTGGGTTTATAGTGGCGCAAAAAGGCGGTTAGGTTTATGAGAGCCGGCAGCCCTCCTGCTGTGTGGCTTAAATGATGTTTGTTTGCTTGATTTATTATCTGATTTGTCTCGGCTGCAGCTAGGAATGCTGTGCACTGTTGAGACCTTTCCATTCACACAATACAACTCCTGCCCGTGTTTCTGTGTCTCTATTCAAACAATAAGGAGTGTGAAGTATATCCTTTGCCTCAAGAGTGCCATGTAAACATTGATACAATGGCCCCTATTCGGGTTTAAACTAAACTAAACCCTGGTTTAAAGTTGAAGTTTAACTATGGAGAGCCAATTGGAGCACAAATCTCTATTAGTACATGTTCAAGTTATAAAATCATTCATAACTGTCTCAGAATGATAACTGATTTTTTTAAATTCATTATGAAAGCAAAGGGAACAAAATTGTGATTATAAGAAATATACAATATAAGGAGAATTTTTGAGTTTTTGGCTCCCCATAATTTTAGCACAGAGTTAGACCATCTAAGTTAAACCTGACTTCAGAATATGTTTCAACGTGTTCCTTTTTTAAAAATCCAATTTACATACCTTTTTGAAGAAAAAAAGGGGTTATAACCAACATTCCTTGATGGCTCCTCATGATATTCTGTATCATTTTCTCTCAGTCTTTTGTCTTCTCTCTAACTCTCTTCCTATGTCTCTCCCCATTTTCCCTGTCTCCCTTCCTATCCATTTTCATCAATCTCTCTGTATCCCACATCTCTCTCAATCTCTTACCTGCTTGTTTTTTTTTATTTTAAGTTCCTCGTCCTTTATCAGGGTGCTACATAACTTTTTAGAAGCACTTGCCCGGTCGGGCAAGTAAATTTTTAGATAGTTGGAATATACTTACCCAAAAATCTATTTCACTTGCCCAAAAAAAATCCTTGGGGAAAAAAGTTTTACCTTTTCCTCTCTTTTGACATGAACTAATCTACCTTGTCAGGCAAGTAAATTTTTAGATAGTTGGAATATACTTACCCAAAAATTTACCTTTTCCTCTCCTTTGACATGAACTAATCTACCTTGTTATTGCACATCTTTTTCAAAGTGATTTTATCTTGCCTTGCCATGACCAAAATTAGGGTCAATATCATATCTTCGCACGCACCACGAAACGTCCTCTCTGCGCGATTCGATGCGAAAGTTAGTTTGGCAGAAAATGCATTTAAAGAAAAGCTTTTTTAAAACCAGCAATAATTGCACCTACAAGGAGAGCAAATTATTTACCAGCGTTTGCCCAATTCGGGCAAGTAGTTTTGGTCTTTACTTTAAAACACTTGCCCAACTCTAACTTTTACTTACGGGCAATCGGGCAAGTGCTTATGTAGCACCCTGCTTTATCACTGTCTTTTGCTCTACGCCCCTTCCTCATCTGCTTATATCCTTTCTGTATTCCCCTCTGTCTCTGTATCCCTATCTCTCTCTCCATCTCTTTCTCTCGCTCCCTCCCCCCTTCCTCTGTTTTAATCCATCTGTCCTTTTTTTCTCCTCCAAAAGATTCTAATCCTTTATCACAGTCATTCATTCTGTGTCCCTTGGTCTCTATCTTCTTCTTTGTGTGGTTAGATTCTGCTATCAGAAGTAGATATGAATATATCATCTCTATAGAGTTATTACACCCCCACCCTCATCTCATCTCTCCTCCCCCTCTCTCCCCACCATTCTACCCCTCTTTATATCTCTACTCACCCCTCTCCCCTTCCCCTCTTTCTACATCCCCCCCTCTCTCTCTCTCTCTCTCCTACGTTTTCTTAATATTCTGTCTTCATTATCTTAATTTCATATTCATGCAGAAATAAGAATATTAAGAATGTAAGAATATGAAGATATGCCAGAGAAATTTCTGAAGGTCTTATCCCCTTCCCCCACTGTTTCATTTCTTTATACCCAGAAATCAGAAGAAGATGTCTTCTACATAGGTCATTATCACAGGTGGATGTTAGGATATTTAATGTCTGTATAATTTGTATCTTTTTCTCCTCTCTGCTTTCTCCCCCGTACCTGTTACAATTTTAGCTCCAAATCAGAAGGAGATAATATCCCCCTCATGTTTCTTCGTAATGATCTACATAGGTATTTATCACTGGTGGATTTTATGATATTTAATAATGTCCCTACTTGTATCTTTTTCTCCTCTCTGCTCTCCCCCGTACCTATTACCATTCTACCTCCAATCAGAAGAAGACAACATTTCCCCTCATATTTCCTTGTAATGATCTCCGACATAGGTCTTTATCACAGGTGGATGTGAGGACATTTCATAATGTCCGTATTTGTATCTTTTTCTCCTCTCTGCTTTCTCCCCCGTACCTGTTACCATTTTTCCTGGAATCAGAAGGAGATAACGTTACCCCCTCATGTTTCTTCGTAATGATCTCTGACATAGGTCTTTGTCACAGGTGAATGTGAGGACTCATATAATAATGTCCCTATTTGTATCTTTTTCTCCTCCTCACTACCCCTATATTTGTTAACATTTATGTTAACCCCCTCCTCCCCTCCTTCTCAGGAGGTAATACCCCCTTCATGCTTATTCTTAATATCTCCTTCAGAGTTGTCTTATTCACATGTGGAAGTGGGGACATTTAATCACATCCATGTCAGCAACTCAATGAAAATGATAACATTTATTTTCTACTTGAGATAAACCAACTTTTTACTAGGAATATACATGTAGGTGATTGTCATGACCTGACTATGTTTTTCAGATATTGAATTTTACCACATGTTTTGTTATACATAAGCTGTTCAGTCATGAATGTATACTTCTACCTCCACGGTTTAATGAAAATACAATATTATTTTTTTCGATTCGCTTTCAAGATAATGATGAATTGTGAAGTAAGAGAAGCTGAGAAAATCTGGGTAGCGTACACTTTGCTCAGATGCTAACATTCATTTCTGTCTATCTCTCGGGAGGACATTGTACCAGTGATATACGATGCAATCGCTTCTAGCCACTTCTTGCAGCCTGAAAAAAGGGATGAAATGGGATCTTGGAGCTTGAAAAATGGGAGCAACTTGCCTCTCTCTCGCTCAGAGCCGAAGTTCAAGGCTAGGGGTTTGGGGTGATTTCATTTCAAGAAGGCTATTACCATATTTCATGCCCTAGATGCCTTTCCTCTTCAAATGTCTTCAATCAAAACAGAAAAGCTGTATCCTGCATCATCTTTTAAGAAACAGAAGGCCCTTAATGGTATATATAAGTTTATTCATTACGCCCTTCTTGCTCTAAACTGACATCATCTCTTTGTGACCTTACCAGCTCCTTGGTGAAATGGGCTGAATTTGAAAATTTTGTCTTCTTTTCCACCACAAACTTTGGTCCATTTGAGGATATCTTTGGTTAAGGCTCATATGCTGAACCCATTGACGAATAACTGCTGTAATTTCTTTTTTCCCCCAATTGTTGCACTACAATTATTCATGACATGTGGTCCTGTCATAGGTACACTTTTGGGGAGTGTTTCATCAACATTTTCATCCAACGGTCAAGTTGTCAGATCTGAAATCTTTCTCTGATGTTGATTGGCTGAGAGGTACTTTTACCATGGTAACTGTCAGATAAAATGGGACTTGTCAGATAAAACTTCCTACAAGTCCTTTCATGAAACGCCCCCCAGATCTCAGCAACAAATTTATCCAGTTAATCAATTAGAAATAGCTTACTTACACTTTGTATTATATTTGACTGTGGCAAATGTAGATCTGGTTCATTGACTGTTTGTCAAAACACATAGACTTAGGGGGTGTTGCAAATATTCTGTTGCAATTTTACAATTTTAAGGCACTACACCCCCATGTGAACCATAATCATATCATGTAGGGAATCATTTTAAAGAAAATTAAATGCCCTATTCATTGATACTGATTACACATTGATATTTACTAGAACCGAGGAGATATTATCGATCAAAGTCAGATTTCCAAACTTTTTTTGAGGAGTTTATATTGGAAAAGCAATTGAAGATAAAAACAACAAGATGATGTCATATGGATTCTATAGCTTTGTATGGATTCCATTACTATTACCATTTTGATAAAAAAAGGAAATTGAACCCCGTTCTTTGGAATAATATGGTTTCTCATTAGATACCTAGGATTAGGCGTAAGTACGTAGTAACTATCCTTGGATTGTACTAGAAAAAGGGCAATTCACCCCAAATGTCCAACAGAGCCCTTTAATTTACACTAGTAGAAATAGGGAATTCAGGGGATATTTCTCCCTGCCTTAGTTCTTAATTCAGTATCAGTCACTTATTTGGAAAGTGTTATAAGAAAATGCAATATAATAAAAATGGAGTAAAAATCAACGTACAGTATATCTGAGGGCAATAGCGGGTACATCCAACAAGCTGACTGGGGTACGGAATTTTTTTTTTAGCTTAATAACTGTAGCTTGTATACCTTCCTCTTACCTGACCAGGGGGCCGTTTCGTAAAGCTGTTCGTCGTAAAGCTGTTCGTAAGTTAAGAGTGACTTTAAGAACGACTGGTGATCCTTTCTTACGCGCTAAACCATCGCCTATGGTGTATACCATTTACCAAAAGAAAGGATCACCAGTCGTTCTTATCTTTCGAACAGGTTTATGAAACACCCACCAGGGGCCTTAAACAAAAAGATTAGCAATCTATCGTACACTTGATCTTCACGATTGATTGTACATTGTCGTCAATACAATCAATCGTAGAAAAATGTTCTATGATCAGTGCTAAGCTTTGTGTCACAGACTCCAGGGGGAGGGGGATGTTTCACAAAAAAAGCCATGCTTGAAAGCTGATGCTCACATTTCTTATTCTTATTGATTAAAGATAAATTCCAGTTTTGGTAACAATCTCAAAGTGGCTTTTGACAGAATCTAATATAATGACCACCCAAGTGTCTGTTTGTATGAATAAAAAATATGTGCCAAAGATTCTGGAAGAAATTGTGTAATTGCTGAGAAATAAGCAAAATAAGCACGGATTCGGTCACTTCCGTGGGGTCTTTATTCCAGCAATATTAATACACTGTCCCACGTGTGCCTATCTGTGTTGGTGATCTCCACTGTGAACATTTTTCTGTGTAGATTTCAAGATTTCACAAAGTTCAGTTTATGTAACTGTACCAGATCTAAATCCTCGATGATATTCTGACAATTAAGCCTGGTTTTACAGACTTTCGCATGAAATCAGTGTTTACTGCAACTACTGGCATTTCTCTTTAATATGCAGGACCGCAAGTCTTCATAAATGATTTGACCAATGCAGTGATGCGTTCTATACTGCACAACAAGGAATTTAAGTGTGGCTTTTTAAGTCACTCTTAAATCTTTGTGAAACACCCCTCTTTACCCTCATGCAAATGAATTGATAAAGATGGCAAAGGATAGGCAGTTGTAGAAAAATCAAAATTAGTTGATAAAACATTCACATTTGAGTAAAAGAAACAGCAAAATAAAGCAACCATACAAGTAGTAATGGTGGAACCAACGCATTCTGGGAAATCATGCCGATCAATTAGTCCGCTCACTCATGCATTATTGGACATTACTTGAACTTTCATTGTCGAGAGAAACTCTGTTGGGTATTTGCCTCCTTAAGTCTTCGAGTGATTACTGACTAAGTGGTTTCTCGTCTTCTGAAAGTGGGCAATGCTGCTAAGAGCACCTGGAGCCAAGCCGTTGAGGGCAAGAGATCGGCCTGGTTTTAGAGGTAGTAAACATTCTCTGCAATGTTTACATCGTTTTGGGTTACCAGTTTGGGCTGGTTTGAAGTTGGGTAATCATGAATTATGAAATAGATAGAAAAGAAGCTTTCCATTTGCTGAATATTTTCATATGTAAATCCGGTTAAGAAAATGCATTGCAGAATTTTGTCCAAAAAAAGGGGGGCCATAAGCTTGCACAACTTGATAGTTCCCACCAAAAAGCTGCGCTGTACATATCTATTTTGTTATTAATTTATATAAAGGGTTCTTTCTGTAAAGTGAAAATGCTGATGAAGCTAAAGGAGCATATTTGATACCCAATGTAAACTATAAACTGTGTATTAATGTATAAACTGAACTTTGTGAGATCTTGGAATCTAAGCTGAAAAACGATTGCGATGAAGATTGCCAACTCAGATTAGCACACTTGGGACAGTGTATTGTTATTGGGTGGGGGAAATGACGCGACAACTTGGCGAAATGTCACGCTTAATTTGCTTATTAATCAGCAATTACATAATTTCTTCCAAAATCCTTTGACTTTTTATTCATGCATACAGACACTCGGGTGGTCATTATGTTGGATTCTGTACGAACTCATTTTGAAATTGATACCAGAACTGGTGTTTATCTTCAAACACCAGGATCTGTTTCACGAAGTTTATCAATAGATTGTACAGTTGCTTTGTGTGATTGATTGTACACAATAATCAATGTAATCGATCATTAAAATCAACCTATGATTAAATTTTAAGTTTTGTGATACTGGGCCCTGATCTGTTTTGTTGTTAAGACTGAATTTGAGAAATTCACTATAAAGTACTATGAACTTTTGTGCAATTATTCAACCTCTGTAACTTGACTGAATAGGTAATGAATGTGTACGCCCATTTTACAGAGGATTTGATAATTGTATTGAAAAATTCAATGAAATAGATATTTTTTTTTACTTGAGAAGTAATTCACTTAGCAACAGCCATGTGACCGCAGATAATTTTCATCACCATTCTGACTGGTTTGTGATTTCATGCAGTGTTCATCAAAAACCTTGAGAATCAACCTTTGGGACTGAACCATAATTTGAGGTCTGACTCTTGTTATCGCGAGATGACAAAATTACATCTACGTCATGAGTGTGGTGAGGATTACGCGACTGGATGCTTTCGTAGAATGCCACAGGGGAGCCACGACAAGGGTCCAATCGTATTTAATGTGAACTATTTTTAGGATTGGTGACTAATTCTGTGCTTCTCTAGCGAGTGTGACTGGTGTTTAATGTTGGGTTATTTTTAAACCTGCCAAGTGTGTGAAGGGCTCTCTAAATCATTATATTATTGTTTTTCTAGGTGTAATGAAACTTCTTCTAAATATATAATATACAACCTTTTTTCCCCGTAGAGTTTTATATTCATGGTTTATTTATATGAAAAACCAACAATGATGAGTTCTAAATTTTTTTTAAAATATGATGTAACAAAGAAACCTGTAAACAAGAGTATTGCAGAATTATATGCCCTTAAAGGGGAAGTTCATCCTGACATTTTTTTTGTAAAAATAAGAAAAAAATAATTAAGAAATATTGGTGAAGGTGTGAGGAAAATCCATCAGAGAATTAAAAAGAATTAGAATTGTAATTATTTGATTTGTGACGTCACATGCAAGCAGCTTTCTTACATATTGCATGGTTGAAAAAAAATCAATGAAATGCCATTTTCTCAGAAATTTGATTTTTTTTTATTGTATCATCACAATATTAATTCACAAATCATTTCACACCCGCTCCTAAAGAGACAGAAAAAAAGTCATCACGAACATTAAAAAAATGAAATTTATGCGTTTAACTCTTCATGCGTTTAACTCTTCATGCGTTTAACTCTTCATGCGTTACGTTCGCATTATTGCACATCCGTAGGCGTGTTTCGTTCGCATTTTTGCACAACCACACATTTCCCATAGACATCCCCTGTCCCATTGTTTTTGGAACAATTGCATGCCCCGGAGCGTGACTAGCTACAATGTATAGCCTGGCGTTTGTGTATACCGTACATGTGTAGCGATCGATCAATGGCGCGTGCGACATTAGTTTAGCGTTCTACGGATTATCGCAGTTTACAAATTACAGAATCGTTGAGTTTTCCCCAAAAATCAATACATCCTGATCACAGCCAGGAAGTTCATTGAAAAATGAGAGGAGAAAATCAATAAAAAACCTCACAAACAATACCATGGCCAGGTTTATTGTTAGGAGTCTGACTCATGGCACGAATTTAGTTGGAAGTATTAGGAGAAAGCATTTAGAAAATGTAAATTACTATACACTGTTCCATAATTCATCCAATAAATTTATATAGGATAGGAAAGCCCAGGAGATACTCTACAAGTTTGCAACATTTTCTTTCAAAATGATCAGATAAAAAGTTACGGCACTCTAAATAACAGAGTGTATTATACTGCGTAGAGGGGATCACGCTAAAATAATGCAACACACAGGGGGTTTACAGGTGAACGCATGAAGAGATAATATATGGGACAACTGTTTGTTAACGATGTCACAAATCAACAACCTGAAATTCTAATAACTGTCTAAATCTTTAATGGATTTTCCTCAAACCATGACCAATATTTTTATTTTTTTTTGCAAGCACTTTTTCTTTCTGCTCGGTAGAATGTGAAGTGGTGGGGAGGGGGGGGGGGTGAATGAAAACAAAAAGCATGAAAGAGAGTGGGGTACTATGTGGGGTGGGGTGAGGTGAGGAAGGGGCGAGGGAGCGGAAGGGGAATGGGGCTGAAGGAAGAATGGGGGTGGGGATAAGGCAGAGAAGTGTAAGATGAAAGAAAGAAGAGAGGGGGAGGGGTGGGGCAGGAGAGATGGAAGAGACAGGGGAGGGATAGATTAGAAGGGGGATGGGTGGGGCAGGAGAGATGGAAGAGACAGGGGAGGGATAGATTAGAAGGGGATGGGTATATTAAGAGAAAGAGGAAGGGGAAGGAATGGGGCAAGTGTGGACAGGATGGGGGGGGGAGGGACAAAAGAGACGAAGGTGGCAAGGGGATCGGGAAGAAGGGAGGAAATTGGCAACTTTCAGCGCTCAATGCTAGCATTCCAAACTATTCTTAGCAAATTGAAAGTATGTTTGAATAAGCAATCCAATCCCATTTCCTCCCATCATTACTCTAGATTCCTCTATCCATGGCGCGTATCACCTTTCCTCATCGCAGAGGGAATGTTATAGAGGGGGCAGCCCTGCCCGTCGCTTCTCCATACAGAAACCTGTTATCCCCCCCTTGTAAGCCATTCTCCTTTTTAATGAGAATCGCGTGCCCAAGCGTCTAAACTTGATGGCTAATTTCCGTTTCTTATTTTTGGAAGTTATTTTGGGAGGCTGAAGTGGGACTGGTGTAACCATGAATACATCCTGGAGCTTAATGAGGTTGAAAAAGAAAAAATTAGTTATATCTTCAAAATAGAAATCTGTGACATTTGAAAAGGATTTCATATATCATCTTTTCTATATTTTCATTGGGATTAAGCGCTGAATTTAGATTGAAAGTCTTGTAAACCAACCCCCTCAAGGATTCCTATCTACAAGGATTATTAGGTGATCAAAATAGTTTCGCCGTCATTATTCTCAAACTCTACAAGATATTTGCTATTCCACAAACCTAATTATGTTCACAAAACACTTTATGTAGATGTAAGAAATATGGATCATTTGTGATATTCATTTTTCATCCGTTTAATAATAAGTCTTTGAAAAAAATAATTAGTAAACAATTTTTATCTTTTAGTTTAAATTGAGATCACATATTGCTGCAAATGTAACCAAGATTTGATTTATTCAGAATTGATGACTGGCCCAAAAACGATGAAAAGAAAAATAAATTCATGTAACAGATTTATTAAATAACACATTCTGAAAGTTGTCTCTTTTGTACATCGTTTGAACGCAAAAATGACCTCAGCAGCGTGCATAAAGACATTTCTGTACCATTGCAGTGCACAAAAATGTTTTGCTAAGGACGTTCTTGCACCGACACAACAAACTCAACTCAGATGATTACTTGAAATTGGATTAGATCAGAGCTCAAATCAAAGGATAAAAACCATACTGCTTCAAGCCAGTCACCAATATCAATGAATTCCGGTGTTGCCTAGCTTAGCATGAATTCGGTAGACTTTAAACCACAAGGTGTTTTCTGCACACCTTTCAGGTTGAGGAATAATGTTAGGTCTTACATTACATTTATTACCTTTTGAAAAGTACACATAAATCTGGTATTTTACCATCTTAAAATTGTACGTTGGATAACTCGTGCCAGGATTGGGCTCAATTACAAGGTAATTGATCAGTTACGCAATTAATTACATTTTTTTAGTAATTGTAACTGAAGGTTTGAAAGGAAGAGTAATTGTAATTGTTGTTGAAAAAATGTAATTGACTTCAGTTACTTTCAGTTACTTTTAATTACATTCAATTACTTTACAGTAAACTTTCGTAATGTATAATTTCATTTCATGACCTTTTTCATGTCGACTGCCTCCACATCTTAACAGGCAGAATCTGAGCTGCAACTTGTCAGTTTCTCTGCAACTTGAAATAATGTTGAAATAGGTGGTACTATGTACAGAATAACAGTTGGTTTTGTTTATGACTTTTCTAGAATGAAATTGTAATTGACAAAAGTAATTGGTAATTGTAATTGAAAAGTAATTGTAATTGAACATTTCTTCAATTACGTGATTGTAATTGTAATTGAAGAAAGTGCATACATTCTGGGAATTACAGACGAGAGCTCCATCAACCTGTGTCACCAAAGTTGTTGGGTCAGATAACTTTCCTTGGTTTTTGATTGGCTGAGAGGCACATGTTACTGACTGTTACTATGGTAACTTTCAGATAAAACAGACTCTGTCAGATATCATATATCAGACAAGTCCTTTCATGAAATGGAATTAGCTGGACACCCCCCCCCCCCAAAAAAAAAAACTACAAACAATTGATTAAATTGAATTAAATTAAGAAATAAGCATCTATCTTCCCCAACCCTGTGGAGCATTTGGGCCCAGTGGATTAGTCTCCGAAAGAGAAACCCAGCCGTGTCATATAATCCTTCAGCAAGAAATTGGTCCATATTGTGCTGTGCTCAACCCAGGTGAGGTAAATTGGTACCTGGTAGGATTTTATTCCTCGAAACTTATGAGCACGTAACAGCTGCTCTGCCGAAAATCAGGATAATTGTGTTGTATTACTGGAGATCGTGTAGAGAGTTCTAATAAAGCAAGTGTTAAGTGTTATTTTATATTATTACCCTTTTTATGAATAATTTTCTCTTCTATACCCCAGAAATATATTTTAGTTTAAAATAAGGATGGTTATTTTTAGGCATATAGATTTTTATTCGTTCTTTTGTTTTTTTTCTTCTGATTTTTATGTTTAACTTTTTTTTTGGGGGGGGGATTTCCACTATTACCCCTGTTCTTTCAGTAGAGAAAATTGCATTAAAAGTCAGCTAAGAATCGTAAGTTGGGTTGATGTTTTGAATAGAACTTGCAGTCAGCCACAAAATAGCGTATGAAATCGGAAGGACTGTAACACCTGCAAAGTTATTGGGCATAAGTAGCTTCAGATGTGCTAGACCTTTTGAGAGACTACACTGTGGGTCGTGTGGTCCAGTGGTTAGAGCATTGGACTCATAATCGCAAGGTTGTGAGTTCGAATCCCAACTCTGCCATTGTCTCCACTTTGATGAAAAGGCCCAAGAGTGATATCTGTCGTCTATTACGTCAGCCACTATGACTGATTAACCTAGACGTTAAATGTTTCCAAGGTAATTGGTTATATACCAGCTTGGCGTTTACCAGCAAATAATGCTATCCTGCCGAGTTCCTACGGGAGTTACCAAAAACAGAAACAGAAACAGAAACTGTTATACAAACATGAACCTCAGTGGTAGAATCCACACTGAAAACGATAAAATTGAAATGTAAATAAATTCTCTGTCATAAGCGTCCTGTCATTCTCATGCTAATTCCCAATACTTCACTCTACTTTTTTTGTTATTGGTCAGGTAAGGATTATGACTGTGTCCTTTTCTTGAACTTCTCATCCACCTCTATGACTGGCTAGTAATCAAATATTTATCTGTTTGTTGGTGAACTGCACAATATTTATAATTGTTTTCCATCTATTTTGGGTAGTTTGTTTGACGTGTGCCTGCGTAATGTCCCCCTGAAGAGACATTGATTTACCTATACATATGCAGTCGGTACACCTGCAGACGAGGGCGCTTTTATAGATGCCTATAGAAAATTATTATCCCAAGACTCAGACGTGGAAAAAAGAGCTATTTATGCTTTTATTGAGCTGTTTTTTTTCAAGTGAGAAAATACCCACGTAAAACACCATCACCCTTTCGGATTATTGAGAATGATAGTTTGTTGAACCGTGAAATATTGTCAGAGCACCCTCCCTGCATCCTGTTATTGCTGTCCGTAAATACCCTTCTCCTACTCCTAGTGGAGTCCCAAATTTAGTGTCACTAATTTCCTTATTGGTCGTTTCTAAAAATATATACATTTTTTTTTGGATGAATGTGCTTCTGGTGGTTGAATGCAGTCACGCACAGAACCTCAATGAATGTGGTCTGTTTTTTTTGAGAAGCAGCTTTACGAGGAGAGCACTTGACGTCACCCTTGGCGCAATTACACCTAATTGCAATTTGTTTTTATTAGGGGATGCATTGTGCTACGCCCTTTATCCATGAGACTTGACGACATCACAGAATCTGTTGGAATCCGCGGCCGGGTTATCCGCTCCGCCGCGTTTCATTGACGTGAATTTGGCATTGGGGGGTTTTGTTTGCTTGTATTCTATTTCCTTTAATCCAATCAATTTGGGAGGAAGTCTTTTCATATCTAGGGGAGACTCCTCAAGGAGAGAAGGCCTGCCTCCTATCGATCGGATCACCGCCGAATTGAACATGACATGTGGCCTGGTCTGGGTGTTTGTAAAGCATTGACACCGTCTGGGAGGAACTCTAAACAAGCGTGACCTTATTGATTGGGCATTACAAAAACTGTTTCTTCCAAGACGATGGAAGGGAAAAGGAGTTGCCTGGGCTGTGCATCTGCAAAACAGACATTTTAGCCATTGCTTGGTACTAATAGTGTTGTGTTGTGATTTTTACCTGTACTGGGATATTGTAACTGAGCCATATGAGTGACATGACCCTATAGCCTCAAGACCTATAATATTCAACAAGATATCTGATAATGCTCCTCAAAACCTCCTATAAATGAACAAAAATCTAATGAATGAATAAATGACAGAATGTGCGAGAAATGCTCTTTCTCAGACTACAGTGTTATACTAAATATCTGCAAAGACACATTCACTGCCAAATTGCGTTATACGTACATTGATATCTTTACGATATCAGTGTATTCATTGACCCTCTTGATTGATATTGAAATTGTTTATACATGTATGTTATTATCCATCTGAATACAGATATCTTGCATCGACAACAACAACAAAATTTAAGGTTTTGTCAAATAAAAAAAGTGACCATATAAGAAGAAAAGAAACACTTATTTTCAGAGTTGGTGGAATGAAGTTAATGTGGGATACAAGTGCAGGTAGTAAACTTAAATATTACCACAACATCAAACACAATCTACTAAATTTATCATGGATTGAAATGGTGTACATGCTACTTTTGTTGAAATTTGTAAACTTAAGTTTGAAGTGGGCACAATTTGTCTATTCTTGATACTTTAGACAGGCTTTGTCATCGATCACCCCCCCCCTCACAAAAATAGATTGACACTTTCCAATTGAGTTGTCTGAATTTTGTTGATTATTATCTCAAAATAGACCATTGTTCATCATTCAGATATTTCCAGCAGTTTCCATTGCATTCTGATCACCAGCTACTTCATTTTTTCCTCAGCACGGTTAATTTTTCCATTCCATACCAAAGAATTAATGACTGGCATGGTAAATTAATCTTGTTGCGTCACTTGCAACCAACCTTATACCAGGATGCTACCTGTGCTTGACGTCATCGGAGATAACCAATTCTGCTTTTCTTGATAAGATTGCGTCATCCTTGTTAGGAGGTGAAGTTCATTGTGTAAAATGAGCGTTGCGACTGTGATTGTCCAGTCATGATCTTGTTTGTAGGGGATAATCTATCTCCTTGATGTGTGAGGAGGCTCATGTTTGATTTAATCATGTTGTTTGATGGAGGGTGCACTCTCCCTCTCACATCTTAATTTCTCTTTCTCTCCCCCTCTCTCTATTTTCTCTGCCAGCTTGCCTCCCCCTTCTGTCTCCACACTCTCTCTTTCCTCCCTCCTCCTCTGCCCATTCTCTTTCTTTCTCTCTCTTCTTCCTCCCCTCTACCTCTCTCTCTCTTTTCCACCTCCATCTTCTCTTTCTCTCTTCCTCTCTATATCATTCTTCCCCTTGACATCTTTCCCCTTTCTCTCTCTTTCCCCCTCTCCCCTACCCCTCTTACACTCTCTCCCTCTTTTTCTTAGTAATGAATATTTTTTGTCCCCTTTCTCATCCACCCTTCTTCATTTCACTCTTTCCCTCTCACCATTTTCTCTTGAAATCCCCAATCTTTTCATCCTTTTCCCTTGATTTTCCCCCCCAAATTCAATTTCATCTGCTTGTCTGACATATCACCAATATGTGTTATGTCATCTACCAACTTTTTTTGTCTTTCTCACTCTCCTTTGTTATTAGTTGAGAGTATTCTGCCAATGCAGACTCAAATAGGACACTTTAACCAAACCATGTCTAGAGTAAAGACTAGACTCAAAGGCTGTCTGGTAGAGGCAGCCACAGTACATAGTGTATCTAGTCTCACTACTTCAGAAATTATGCACTATGCAAATTATAAAAACCAAGGGTCTTCACCTGCAGACTAAGTAGAGACTGAGTTAGCCCCCAACAGAACTCTTAATTTGTTGAGCAGCATCTCTGTTTTTTTTTTTTGTTGCTTTTTTTTAGCAGAAATGCATCCGTGTACTTTTAATCCTCTACATTAGGCACCATAATGTCATATCAATTTGTTAGATACAGCATGACTAAGTGGTTAGCTAAGCAATTTGAGAGCGAAAAATGGAGGAAAAGCGCATTGCCAATTTGGAGTGAAATTAGTCAACATTGTCACGTTTTGTGCATGCTGTGGACCTTCGAACATGAATTACTAACAGCAATCTTTTACCTCGAATGTGGTTTTTGAGATGCAGATTGTGTGGGAAGTTTCATACGCTGGTGCGTTTTCAAGGTTTGAGGAACAATTCTTCATCATATTACTTGTTAGGATCGAATTTGGCAGGATTGTCACGTTGTATGACATACTGTAGGTATAGGTTTTGTCAAATGGCCTCGGGAACGGAGGGGGCAACTGCCTCCTATACTTTTTCAAGTGATAATGAAAAAATACTGAAGAGTAGAAGAAAATGATTGATAAAGAATTAAATAAAAAAATAAGAATGTGCTGGAAATGTAACTTCTCAATAACCAATTCTTTTTTCGTTGGTATTAAAAGAAATTATTTCACTTTGCACCCACATGCTTGTCAAGTTAGCCAGGCACTACCCCTGAATGAACAACTATGTATGTATCCGTATTGTCATTGTATTGACAATTTTGAGATGCATCTTTGAAGGTGTTCTCTCTGAAACTGCTGATGCTTTTAAGGACAGTGTCCCTCTGTTATTTTCCTAGCCATCATTACCATATGAATTAGCATGCTGAAGATTTGAAAGATAGTTAACTAATGGACTCACAGACGGAGCCCTGAAAAGTTTTCTTTCCAGGAAACCCATTTTAGCCTCCTAATTTCTAATTAAGGCACTGGACCACAAGGAATAGGATACACATCGACACAATTTGTCAGCCAGCAATACCAACGCACGGTTCGATCCGATTGAGTCCGCAGCAGCCGTTTCGCATCAAACTTGCTCTGAACTTTTCAACCTTCTTTATTTAGACGTCTAAATGCTTTCCGTGTCTGATGTTACACTAAACAGCAGACCCTGGGCTTGTCTGCTCTTCTCATCACTTAACTCGTGTCGCAGAAATTATATTCATCTCTATGTGTTCCCCTGCCTTCCGAGAAAGAATTTTTCAATTAATTAGGAAGAGGAGGATTGTATCAAGTAGAATTATGTATTTCTATGTCAAATTATATCTACATGTAAGTAGGAAGTTTTAATTGTTTTTTTTTTTGGGGGGGGGCTAGGGTGTTCTTTGGCAATGAAGTCTTGTTAAGGTATCAAAAATAGAACAAAACAAATGTGCCCTCTTTCAAACTGTAAAGGAAGAAATCTCCTTTTCCTCATTTTGATGAATATACAAAATGAATTTATCTCCTCTCTGTCTTGTTTGTCTCTCTCTCTCTCCTTACATTTATGATTGTCTGGAGAAGAAAATAAATCCCAAAACTTCTAAGAGGGAAATGAGGCAAGCTGGAAAAATCATTTGTAATCTTTTGGGAACCAGGGGGCCGTTTCATAAAGCTGTTCGTAAGATAAGAGCGACTTTAAGAACGACTGGTGAACCTTTCTTACGCGCTTAACCATCGCCAATGTATATACCATTTACCACAAGAAAGGATTACCAGTCGTTCTTAAAGTCGCTCTTAACTTACGAACAGCTTTATGAAACACCCACCTGAAGGGAATTAGAGTGCTTAGGCTTCAAAAGTTTATAGTTAACCTGTTTAGTACTGAATTCTGTATTTCCCATACTCATTGTACAAGGACTGTCCGATTCAAATAGGCAATGTGTTAGTAGTGGATGCCTTCATGGTATTGACCAGCCAAAGCGTTACACCAATCTGAGGTAGATATGAAAGGAGTTAAAATAGTCCCAATGGCTAAAATGAAAAATTATTGAGCTGTATGACCCCTTTTCATGTTTTTTTTATATAAGAGAGAGGGGATAGGTAGAGTATGAGACAGAGAGGGGGTAAGGTGGGGGTGGGTGTAATCTAGTCTGCACGCACAGACCTTCAGTTTTCATATTTCGCATAGTACATAATGCAGAGTCTGGAGCAGTAAGACTAGATTCACTATGTACTGTGGCTGGTTCTTATTTGAAACAGAGACTTTCGAGTCTGGTCTTTACTCTAGACATGGTATAATTGGTTTAGGTGTTAAATATGAGTCTGTGATCGCAGACTAGGAGGGGCAAAAGAGAAAGTGATAAGACTTTCCGAGATGTCATCTCTCATGCCTTACTTTGTTCGATAACACATTTGCAATAGTCCCGTCTATTGAGAT
This sequence comes from Lytechinus variegatus, assembly GCF_018143015.1. Taxonomy (NCBI): domain Eukaryota; kingdom Metazoa; phylum Echinodermata; class Echinoidea; order Temnopleuroida; family Toxopneustidae; genus Lytechinus; species Lytechinus variegatus. Next base: position 4,403,084 of record NC_054749.1, read on the forward strand.
ATTTGCTGTGATGTTGGTAAAGGCAGCTGTTCTCATCACTTCTTCATCATGAAATAAGTTGTTCAAAAAATTAAGAATGTGAATGACCCTCTTGATATAAAGGCACTGAACTCGTCTATCGTCCTTTCCTGCTGTCATTATTTAGACAGTGAGAGCTGTCGCTTCTCTTTTTGACAGACTTCAAAGGAGAAAAGTTTGCCCTCTGAGTTCAGCTAAAATTTAAAGAGGACATAGGTATTTTCACATGAGCAGACTTGTAGAGTTTTGAATGCATTTGATGCATTTGATACTGTATCTCGAACAAAGATAAATTATGGAGAGCAATACTAAATAAGATTTCTAGAGACCTTATTGCAAAGATGAAAATAGAATCACACTTTATATCTATACATGGGACTACAATGGTAGGCAGGATACAAATCAAGGCCTTTTTGAAATCTATTTGACTTACAAGATGGAAATAACATGTTTGCATATTGTGGTCTGTAAAAACGCTTTGATTAAAGGGGCTTTCACAATTGCTTGTGCGATCGTTTGCAACCATTTGGTTACAATATATGTTGCACACAACTGCAACGGTTGTAAGCATTCGTAACACCAATTGTGAAAGGGGCTTAATTTGAATTATAGAAGCAAACTGGACATGAGCACAACATCAGGAGCTGTCCCATCTCAGATCTCATATGATTCCATGATTTTCTTTCACCAAGATTGATCGACAAGAAGTAAGAACTCAACAATTATTTCAATCATTTTTTTTTTGTCTGAAGTCCTTATCATAACGTTGTCCTCTTTTAAAGATACCTGGCAGTGCCCTTTTGTCATCACCATTACTCTGAAACTGTTTTCTACCCCGAGGGTTGCATACTCGGTATCTCTTTACGGAAGCGGCTTCAGTCGATACCCCTGTTTTCTTGCGTTCTATGTCAGCTATAGATATATATATATCCGCGATATCTGATTGAGACGAGACAAAGATGATCCATGTGTGATTTGATTATTGACTGACTATCGTATTCCAATCATTGAACTCTCTGTTGCTCTTTTCTGCCTAGTTCCTCTCCTGATTATATAGTTACTGATGATATCGCTTAGAGACAAAAGTCAAGATGAGAGTGCTGAGACGTGATTTATCGAGTGAAAATTGAAATGAATCCTGTTTTGTCTTTAAATCACATCCACACATTTAAGATGGGGACATGATAAGACGATATTGGAGTGATCTACGATTGTTATATCCAGGGAATTCCCCGTTATATCTATCCAGGCACATTCATCAACCTCTACATTTCGAAGGATTGAATAGTCCTATTAGTTTTCCAACTTAAAATGATGGCGGCAGTTGATAGAGTTAAGATTGAGATAACTATGTGTTACCCTGCTTACATTTTATATTCATGATATTGAAGCAGTGAGATTCTACAGAAGATTTAAAGCAACAAATTTTCCTTCAAAATTAGATAAACATGAGTTCATGGGAATAGAACTCAGTGTAGTAGTAGTAGTAGTAGTAGTAGGATAAAAGAAAGATAGAGAAAATAAGAGAGAGTAAATGAAGAGAGGGGGAGAGAGATGAAGAGAAGAGGGGAGAGAGAAGAGAAAGCTTGAGCTAGAAGAAATAAGTGGTAAGATTTTATTTCACTTTTGATCAAAAATTGACATCAGGAGAGTGTACTTTTTGGTCATTGAGACGTCGTTTGGTGTGATGAGGACCATGCTCAAGTTCAGTGACCAAATCTTGGTTATAAATCTCACGGGGGATAATATCATCAACGTTTCAAGCTTGGATTTCAAAGAGCGATTATTTATAGAATTCCAATCTGGTGCTAGCATTGGACGCATTGGGGAATTATGTATCTGGGCTTGAAAAGGACTCTGATAATGAACTGTCTCGGGTAAATCACCATATAAATTTGAGAGGGGCAATTTTCCAAGTGAGTCCGTAGGGGCTTATTTTGTGAGGAGATTTGTATCTGTCATTGAAGCATTTTAGTTGAATATTCAAGTGCCTAACCCTCTTTGATCGATATGCATGTGCTTTTTCTGCAGGTTATTTTTTTTCTTCAAAAATTTATCTAGTTTAATGGAATAAAGCAAGAGGACTCCAGCAAGAGACCAAGAGAATTTCCTCTGGGCTTGTTTGTGGTAGTGAAAAGTTTTTGTATAATGTTGCTTGAATACTTGAATGCATCTTGGTTTATTGGTTCTGACTCGTGCGTTAATTCAGAGGGTCATGTGTTCACATCCACCATGGCCTAGCTTCATTTTGGATGGCATCAATCCACACTTTGCCACTCTCCACCAGGGCATGAAAATGAGTCCCTGGTAGGATGCAAAAGACTTCAATAGTAGTCATTTTCATCAATATCATTCTAAAAAGTGAGATTTAGTCAATTTAGTTATTTAGTCCTTCTTGTAGTCATAATTTTATCATGTCATGCAGCCCTTTTATATTGCTCTTCTATAGATTAACAATCATTTGATTGAGTTGGAAATGGAATATGTATGACACCTAACCTGTTCCCTGTCTTACAAAGAGTTATGATTGATCCGATCAATCGCAACTATGGACAGCCAGCAAAGTCAACATATAAAATACATGTTTATTTTAAAAAAAATTATAGATATGAATGTATATCCCTAAATTTATTGATTTCTTGATAATTTGGTGTGATCTCCTTTGTATACAAAGGACATTTTGCAAATTTCCTGTAGAAAAATTATGACACTGATGGATTTCCATAGAGTTACGATTGATTGGATCAATTGTAACTCTTTGTAAGACGGGGCCCAGGGTCGCATCTAACAAAAAGTTGCGATTGATCTGATCAACCACACAACTATGCAACGTCAACTTCTCATCCAAAATACAGATATTCATGCTTGTTGAAAGTATTTTCCGCTTTAAATTTAAAATTCAGTGTTCTTCTCTTTGTTTATAAAAGACATTTTACAAATTTCCTGGAGAAAAAAGAATTATGTCATTGACAGAATTTTGTATAGATAAGGTTGATCGATCGTAACTCTTTGTCATACGGGATCCAGATAGAATGATTAGTAGCTTAGAATTGAAAGTACATTTCATTAAATTTGATCTTAGAAATAATCTTACATCATTGGATTCCCTGCTTGTGAAACAGCAAACTTTATGACCATTTATACAATAAATCAAACTTCTGTAAACACTACAGAACTACAAAAAAATGTAGGGGAAGGCGGGGTAAGTTGAGCATAGGGGCAAGTTGAGCCACCAGCCCCAGGCCAATAATGAATGAGTCAGACATTTTGGTGGTGTCATGTATTGATGACCCATAGCATAACCCCTAACCCCACCACATTGTTTTCAACTTTGAAACAAAAAGTCGTTTTTTAGAGGGAAAAATATGAATTTCAGCCAAAAAAGTAAAAAAGAGTGTGAAATAGATAAGTGCTTTATAAACACACACGTCTTTTAATATAATAAAGACATGATAACAACATTATTAGTCCAGGTATGGATCTTCATTCTTGTCATAGTCTTTTATATGATGGATGCATAATAAATGTGTGGATACAAAATTATGGCACTAAGTTTGGATTGGGGTAAGTTGAGCCAAACAGCATGGGGCAAGTTGAGCCATGGTAATTCCTATGGTAGTGTATCTTAAAAAACAAACAAACCATAAAATTCGATTGAAATGCTGGCTGAAAGGAGCAAATTTACATGACTGCTCTTTTCCTTTTAAAGGATGTTAGTATTTAAAGAGAATTAGCAAGTGAAAAGACTTTAAACAAAAAATTGACAGGCTGGTTCTCCCCTCATACATTTTGTACATAGTTTTTGTGGCTCAACTTACCCCAGAAAGTGGCTCAAATTTACCCCATATATGGGGCAAGTTGAGCCATTTGACATCGTTTTTTTCAAAGGTCACGATGACTTTCAGTGTGGGGATAGAATGTTATATATAGGTGGAAAATATTTCAGAAGAATTGAATTTCAAGGCAAGGTACTTATTTCGACAAGATTATTAATCATATAAATTCTAACATGCAAAAAGCAAAAACTGTCACAACTTACCCCGCCTTCCCCTACAGCAGATGATATGGCATGAAGAGGAAAAATAGTTGTCAAATTTTGTGCCATGATACAGTGGTATAAATTTTTTTACAGAAGAGTTCAGAATAAGACGATTCAAGCTGGGGGCTGTACTCCCACAACGGCCCGGCAAGATGGTCGATATTCTCTCTCCGCAAGCCCTCATTCTCGTCCTCCTTATAAAAACATCTGGTTCAGATGGACATTGCCAGGGACCAAATCGTGATAGAGGGCGATCTACGTTGAGCTTTTGTTATGCACATGCCTGTCGGGATTGCCCCAGTCTCTGCATAGTTCTATCTTTTTCTATGATTTTTTCCCATGATGACGAACATTAAAGGTAGAGCATGAAGAGATAAGGAGTGTTGTTGTGATGTTTAAAAAACATTTTTTAAATTTACTAGTATTGCATTTTCATATGACTTATAAATCAGCATATATGCAAGAATAGCATACTTTTAAGCTACAAGCCTTTATTAATGTTATGTCAATATTCTGAGTGTATTTATATTTTCTTTTATTTGAAATTCACCTTTTTCTTTAGATGCACAATGAAATAGTTCTGAAATACACAGTGATATTTTTTTCTAAAAGATAATTAATAATGATGATATTTATGTAGCACTTTTTGCCAGAGGGTACAAATTGCAACTGTAATTACGCTGAATTTAGCTGGAGCTACCAATATATCACCAGTGCTCAGAGCATTCAAGGAATTAAACCAGATTAAATCAGATACCCATTTACCTCACCTGGGTCTAGTGCAGCACAATGTGGATCAATTTTCTTGCTGAAATATCAGTATAAATCTCCAATTTTCTCGCTGAAATATCAGTATAAATCTCCAAATAGCTTGATGAATCTCTAACAATTCAGAGCAGTTTTAAAAAATCTCGAAGTTTCAGCATTCCACCTACTTAAGAGTAAGGTTATGATTTCTTCAGGTTGGATCATGCCAAGTGTCGTGTTGCTACTAAATATTCAAAGCAACAATCCTTATCAAATGTATAAAATTCAGGCTTGGAGGCAAAGATTAAAGATTTTGCAATGGCACTTTGAAATCATTATTTTTTTATGAACCTACCATTGATTTCCTTGGACAGATGTATCAGAAAAACATGTTTTTGTATCTAGGGTTTCAGGGTGTTTCTCAAAAACAAGAACAGAATGATAAGGTCATTGGTATTAGATTTGAAAAAAATGTAAAAAACAATTCTTTGAGATACAGAATTAATCTCCAGATGATTGTATTCATTATCAGTAATTGGCATGAAGAATGAGTTTTAAAAAAATGATATAAAGATGTAGTTAGGCCTATACTTAATTTGATAGACTGTTAAAAGTTACAAATAAACTTTGCTTTTGAAAGGAGATTGAAGCAGTTAATTACGTGTAGGAATGATGAAAATCTAGGCCTTTACTTTTAACTTAATTCAAATGGATCTTGAAGTTACAATTATTTTTTTTATTGGCACTATGAAGTTAAAGTAAAAGGAGTTTCAATGCCTCAATGTGTTTCGATTCTATTTTTTGACATTCATTTTATACAGGGTCAATTAAATAACTTTTACCACTTATTCTTTAAAGAAAACAATGGCTGGCAATAAAGGATGTGGAAATCATATCAAATAGTCTAATCAAAAGAAACAAAACAATACAAAAAACATACATCAATAATATGGAGGCTTCCTGTGACCATGATGCAAATATTAGTGTAGGAGTTTTGTATCGGTACCCTTTTTTAGCAAATCATGCATTTCTGGATATCCGTCTAAGAATGATGTATTATATAATAATCATAACTTACTACTTCTGCTGCATTTTCTCATTAGGCCAAAGGCATAAGAGTCTGCTTCAACATACTAAATAAGACCTGGGGGTGTTTCACAAAGATTTAGATATGACTTAGAGTCGCTGTTAAATGTCTAGTTACGTGCAGTATAAAAGACAGGACCGCATTGGTCAGCTCATGCCACGAGGACGCGCACTTCCCCGAATCGATCAACAAAATCGCGTGTTGCATATCCTGTATACGTTGGCATTAATGTGCGACTCAAAGTTATACACAAATTTTTGTGAAACACCCCCCAGGTGCTCATTTCACAAAGACTTACAAACTTCTATGGTAACCTCGATTGTGATTGGCTGCTGAGACATAATGCCATAATGGCAACAATTCTGTAGTCTTAACTCTTTGTGAGAGGGATCCCTGTGATATGTCAGGCATGTTTTGACAGCCCATCAACACATCCTTATTCCAATGTTTAGATGGGCTTGCTAGTCGTCGTGACCATTGGCAAGTCTACACCAAAACAATGACGCTCTTCTCAGAATTGAGTCCGACACGAGAGAAGACGTCTGGTTGCCATTCTGAGAAAAGTGAAGGGAAGAACACAAACTGCTTTCCAATGAAGGGGGCCCGTCACATCTAGATGTTTTAGAAATCGTATGCCGGCATCTGTTTGGCAAGCTCTTTTATCATTTAACCCCTTTTCTAGATGTTTAAGTAATCAAATTCTGGATTTCCAGAATGACTTTACAAATGACGAGATAATCATTTTTTTTTGTTAACAAATGGCAATCCTTACACAGCAAAAACTGTGGCTGGTGTACATAAGAGGACCCACCATTTATTTCCCTGGTGTTAAACATCTGTGGTGTTAATTTGACACCTTTAGCTGTTACTTTTACACTCTTTATCTCAAGGGTGTTATTTTAACACCTCAGGGTGTTGTCCTCTAGAAACACCAACTGTGGTCAGTCTAACAACCTGGGTAGTTTTTACGGTGTAGTACACTCTATATTTCAAGAAGTTTACATCAAAACCAGATTTGCTGTGAATAGAGACCAACCAAATATAGGATTTATTTTTAATCCTAAGGATTTGCTTTTAATCTCAAAATATTGAAATTCAAATATTTTGGGTGTACCTTTGAATCCACAAGGTTTAAATCTAAATCCTATATTTCAATTCAGTTTATTTTCATTCTTCAAAATAATGCAAATAAGTACAAGATAGATTGATTCAATTTAAGTAAATAATAGCACGAACGAAATTCAATATTGAAAAAAAAAATGAAATACATATTTGAAAGTGATTTAAATATAAATTAATATACATGTCAAGTTTAAATCAATATAATCAATATCATTAAATATAATTAAATCAATGCAATTATAAATTATTAGAAGATTTGGCTGGTCACTATTCACAATGCAGCCAATTTCGAAATCCTTGATATTGAGGGAGTATCGAGAATCAGATTTGTAATATCAAGAAATGTGATCAAACGATTAAATGGCATGTGCTGGTGTGACTGTGCCTTGAAACCTATCACTGCTGTCAGTCTCAATGACAGAATGAGAATGATATAATGGAATCAAAATATTCCGTAGAATGGTTTAGAACTGTTACAGCTTAAAAGGGTCTTGAAGACGATGTGGAAGTTATCATTTCTCGGTAATATGACGCTCTGGATTGGTTAATGCTTTGTTTTCATCGTAAAGTCAGTGACTTCTCTGTTTCCAGATGCAATCGAGAATGACTCAGTTATTCAACCCAAAGCTAAAAAAAGGAAGTTTGGGCCATATAGTGCCTGTATGATGAGGGTCATTTAAGCCATTCAGCTCTTTGTTTTTATCTTGTAGGATATACATGTATAGACTCAGAGAATTAAGGGCCTGTTCACACGCAAATCTTGAATCATTGTACTGATGATTGCAATTTGTCCTTAGAATCATCGACCTTTCACACGGAAAATTTGTACCATAATTTGAGTGAAACTTAACTGGAATTCACCTCGGAGTAGAATTTGAATTCGTGATTTTGATTAGCATCCCTGATTCTAGTTTGGTTTCACACATGTTAAAAATTTGCCCTTCACCTTTATTCTACACTTGAATCATCATTTAGAATGAAAGGGGGGTATGTCAACTATGTGTTGATTCTGTGAAAATTTTAATTAAATTCAATTCAAATTGTAAATATCTTTACAATCGATCACTTTGAAAATCTTTCATTGAAAATGGTACCTGTAGAACTAAGAGCTAAAAGAATCACCTTACATCTACAGAAATGAAATTCATCAATGTCATTCATGTCCACATTGCATTTTAAATACATCACAGATAAAAATGATTGCCTGGAATGTTATGAGCAATCACAATGGAATCTGAAGACGGCAATGTCAAATATGCCTGTTTTTATGTCCACTGTGTAGATCAAGTTCCCCAAGATGAGGCCGTTTTGATTTATAGACCAACATATGGGGGCTTTTTTCTCTGGAAGCATCCTTCAAAGGGATAGTTAACATGTATACCAAGGAGATAGGGGAAAACTTTGTTATGTCATGATATGTGTATGGATGGTTAAAGGCCAAGTCCACCCCACTCCCAGAAAATTGTTAAAACTGATATGCACAACTCAAATGAGAAAGTCGATGATGTCTCTCTCTGATTATTGACTGAATCATATAGTATAAAACAATGCTCATTCTATATGTTCAGGGAGGAATTAATCATTGATTCACTTGACAATGAGGAGAAAAATAGAGTATTCCCTATTTGCATACCTACCAGGATGTGCATATAACTGTTTTGTGAAATTAAGCAAATTTAAATGTCATAACTTTCTTATTTTACAAAGTATACAAAGTATAGTTAAATATTTACTTGCCCGACTGGGCAAGTGCTTCTAAAAAGTTATATAGCACCCTGACTTAGTTTAAAATATTTGGAAACAAATCTGCACCTAATGGCAGGTATTTCACAGTGTGTTAATACCCCTGTGAAGACCGCTTTGCCTGAAGAGGGCCTATCCTCTCAATATATGAATAATGAATAAATAATTAAAGATATAAGCCCAAAAAGTATTGTTTCTATTCTTTCCCGAATCATGGTTGCACGTAAATGAACTATTGACGTTTCAACCAGTGCACTCTATTCGTCACGAGGATAAAAACGTACATCTGTTGTTTATCAGGTAAAAGGGTGACAACTGAATATAGAACTTCTCACTATTAAATAGTACATATCACGTCACGTGAAAAATTCGTGATATAGCTGTTTATTATGCTTAAATACAATTACCAATTATACAATAACAACAGATGTACAACCTTGTACCAAATTGAACCTTGTAATTGGTGATGTCAGAGTTACAAAGTGTGAAATCGAAATTTAAATGCGTTGTCGGTAGCAGTGAGTCTAGAAAACAATCTTCTCAAATTTGAAAGGATTCCTTATGTGATCAGAGGAAAAGTTTGTATTAGAAATGCCAATAGATTCTTTCCAAACTAACAATTAATTCTCGTCATTTTCTGTAAACAGGATTGATTCATGTCGACAAAAATCTGGAAATTCTAACAAGAAATTTTATAAAGTGTCCATCTGCCAAGATGGCTATATTGCATTGAATGTACATTGATTGCATCAAATGTTGCTATTATACCCTTGCTCTTGTTACCTCTTTCAAACCTGTTGCAATTCGTGAGAAATACAATCTGACATACCGTACTATGCAATGATATCTAAAATTACATGTGACACGTACAATCCATATAATATTCAAAACAGATCAATAACAGATCTAAATATACTCGGAATGTGTGAAAAATGGATGATGTACCTCAACCGTGTTACATATTTTCTTTTTGTCGGCAAAGTCCTTTGTTTTACCACCCATTTAGACTGGTAGGTTGCGAGGTTTGTTATTGATTTTTACTTTAATTCTCTTTTTTTAATTGTAATTCTGCACGGGTTGGTTTTGGGTGAGATAAAAATTTTATGCGCAGTGGAGTTAGTTCTTCCCTTTCCTTTCTTGGAAGGTATAGCGAATAATTGGTTTAAGTACCAGGGCTGTATTCAAGTAAATATTTAAGTATTTTCTTCAGTATCCTGCTTAAATAAATACTTCTCCATCTTTCCTGCTTGTCTTTTTTGCCAAGTAGTTTGCTCAAATCTAAGTCAGCCCAACACCTGGCTTAAGTCTGGCATGCGTGCAGTTTGCAACGTACAAGCCCGCACACAGAAAATCTGCCCACGGGTGGATACATACGTAGTGCATAATTGGCTTAATTATTAATAATTCTTCTTTAACTAGCCAAATAAAATGATAATTAAAATACTTACTCCATCACTAACTTCAATTAAATACAAGGCCAGGTGGGTGTTTCATAAAGCTGTTCATAAGTTAAGAGCGACTTTAAGAATGATTGGTGATCCTTTCTCGTGGTAAATGGTATATTGCATTGGCGATGATTTAGCGTGTAAGAAGGGTTCACCAGTCATTCTTAAAGTCGCTCTTAACCTACGAACAGCTTCATGAAACGGTCCCCAATAAAGATTTCATGAGAAAGTCCTTAAAATCTAGGTTATGAAGCATGTCACCATGTTGCCTTAGACTAACCATGGACCAACACTTGGCTCAACATACCACTGAAATTGTAAATCTAAGCTGCAGAAAATGATTTCACTGGAGATCAGCAACACCTTGAACTCGGTGTGGGAGGGTGTACTCTTACTGCTTGGAAAGAGACCCAAAACCCGGCTGAAATGCCACGCTTATTCTGCCGTTTCTAAAAAATTACACTTATCCTACCAGAGTAATCTGACGCATATAATTTTATTCACAAACAATTACTTGGGGGGGGCACTTTTTTAATTCTGCTATTAAAAACTCCTGTTCAGACTGGCATTTATGCTGAGAGAATGAGAAATATATTTCCTCCATTAAGCAGCAATTTTTTTTGCCTTTAACAAGAAGGGCTTAGCAGGGCCCAGTAGGAGAACAGTTTTTGGAAATGAAGTGGTTACCCTGGGTAAATATACAGCTATTATTATTATTTGCTTTAAAAGGAATAGACTTATATCAAACAGCTTTTGAAATGCATGCGATTCTGCCATTTGTTCTTTACGCCTATTTCTGGTGCTTGAGAATAAGTCAATGAAAGTTTCTCTTGACATTTTGCTATTATGCCAAAAACCATTATAAAAGAGTAAAAAATAGTAATACCAACATTTATATTTTTCTTTGAATGAAATCAGGTATTAAAACCGTCAAATTTGATGTTATAGAAAAATACTGAACATGATTCATTTTTAATTTAATCATGTGCTAAAATCCACAAAGTGATTCCATGATAAAGAACATTTTTTCCTTCTATAGAATTTTTTCTTCCGTGGATAATTGTTCTTTTATTTTTCCTTTTTGAGGAGTAAAGTAGTTCATTGCACCATGTGTATGAGAATGTATAAAGCATGTACTTTTATCTAGGTGCTTAAATTGCTTTCTCAAGCATGTGTTTTTCTTGGGAGGCAAATAGTTCATAAAGCTATAATCAGATAAGTTGCCTAGGAACGCTTATTCCAACTATAAAATACGTTATAGCAGTGGTTAATAACTCGATTTGATATGGTCTAAGTGATAATACGATAGTCATATGAAACAAGTTCTCGCATTAAATAAAGTAAAATTTGCTACGCCCTTTTAGAAGAAAGTGATGAATTCATGAAAAAAAATTTTTTGTAGTTTATAAATCATATATAAATTAGTATTCAATTCCTGACGTATAAAAAGAATTAGGGTGGTGTTGCTTTATAATTATGTAACCTTTATGTAATATTTATGCTCAATTTTATACCGTTTTTTTATGAGATAGGAATGTTCATCTGTAAAATTGTTTGAATGGAAATGAAATAAAGAATCAAATTGAATTGAACTAGTGGTATTTTAATTTTCCAATAACAGTTACCAAGTTAAATCTAATTTTTGATACATTCAGGTCATTCGTATCCATAATCTTTTGTAAATGAAAATTATTTCAGCAAAAAAAACTTTGTTTGAATAGCAAATCAGGGAGTTGATTACGACTAAGATATTAAAATGAATTATTCATGCACTTAAATAAGCTTGTAGAAATCATCCATTATTGAATCATTTGGCCAATATTTTATTCTTGTGTTGCAATCAGAGGTGACACCAGGATTTTCAAACAAGGGAGGCAAGTGGGGGGGGGCAATAATCCTGATGGGGAGGGGGCACATTATACCCCCCCCCCCCCGATGCAGCAACCTGTCCCTCTTCCTGGATATTCATCAAAACTTTAGTTCATGATCCTTGAAAAGATAGGTTTGAAAAACTTGGCTTGGAGTAGGGAAACATGTTTTAATCTAAGGTAGATGTGTTTGCTATTTGGATGACATCAGAGGGATGTATAAACTCTGCCATGTGAGGGGCATCTTCATGAAAATGTGTCAGTCAAGTCATGTGATCGGCTTGTATACATAATGATGAGCTTCGTTTGGCGGCAGCTTGCGGAAGTGTTCACTCCTTCGACAAAGGCACGTGGTGTTTGTGTTTAGCTTGTTCAAATTGTTGGACTGTAATATCAGTGTCTGTGCCCACAGACTAGTCTTTGTCTCGGTATATGAGCACTCATCTTCCAAGCATGGAAACTCAAACCAATCAATGAACGATGATGAAATGAAATTACAAAACTAAGTCCTGTGACATCACTTCCGCCGCCGCCGCCAAACTGTTCCTTGCCAAACATGTTCTGGGTAGAGGCTTTATTTGAAGAGCTGGTACGTCACGAGGGAGGATGAACTGGAATTGTTTTGTGAGTTGCAGCCCAGCGTGAGCATGGTAGTTGAATCATGGGATTAATTTTAGCCGCTCGTCTGCGTGCTTGATGACATGTTTTTCCCAATAATCCAATCATACGTCTAATGTGGCATGTTCTACTGCATGTAGCATGGTCCACAGTTCCCCCTTGGTATATAATTGTTTGCAAGAATATGAGGTAACCATAAGAATTCATATGAAGAAAGTGGAAGAAGGAATTACAAAAATGGTATTCAAGCTTGTCTCTCGATATTTCTTGACTTGCCATTACATTCCATTCAGACGATTTTTTTTAATCATGTATTCCAGTTTTCAGTTTAATGTGTGTTTGATTTTTATTCCTAGTTTGTATCAGTTTCCGCTCTTCAGACTGTTTAAGGGGGCATTTTTCACATTATACTGGTGGAATGAATGAAGTTAGTTCATAAAATGTTGTATTATCCTTGCATGCAGATGTTCAGTATTTAATTTAAAAAAATTGTTGAAATATGGTAGATTTCACTCTGTAAATCATAAAGATTCTGTTTAGTTGATAATTAGACAGATTTATGTGACTTTTAGAGAGTGACAATTTGTCTATGATTTATGCTCACTATGGTATATCCGGGTAGTTTCAGTGTCATTTACACTTATAATATGGAGTCACTTCCGCCAACTAGAATATATATTAAATATAAATTGAAAAACTATGCTAGTTTGAAAGGGGTCCTTGTTCGTGTGTTTAAGAGAAAAGGAAAAGAATGGAGGGCTGTGTTGGACTTGCATTTCAAAATGAAATTCTCAGTTCACCCCAGTTCATGAAAAGTGAAAATAGTAAACCTTTTGACCCGGACTTTCACTGGTTTTGACGGAAGCTTAAAGCCATCTTCTGAAGTATTTGTTTGCATACATCTGTCTCTGGTAAATCGTTATCATGACATCAGCGCTTCATGTTTGCTTTCATGTGACTCGCCCCTCCCGAACATTCACCCATTTCTCAAGAACAGGACATATTGTTTTTCGTCTTTCTGAGACGTACTTGTACCTTGACTTCCAATCTTTATGAAAAGTAGGATATTGCCCCTGCCATGATATTTCTTTGACATTATAAATCTCTTCCAACACTGAACAGTGTTCAACTTTTTTATGTTCTTTGGATATTTGAAATATATTTTCTTGTTATTTCAATCTTGTCACTCACGTTGAAATAATAAACACTTATCTCATATTCTGTTTGTCCTTTTTTTCGTCTCCATCTTGGCAGATGCTTCATGGTGTAAAAGGTTAAATGTGTCTTTGAGTCATCATCAGGCAGAAAGCACTACATATACATCAAGCCGATACTACAAAAAAAAATTTCCCTGTGGGTGATCCACTCCCAAAGACTGCTGATATTCGAGGGTGAAATTAGGTCATGTACTGCACCCAACATTGGGAAAACACTCACATGACTCCTCGGGCTTTCATGTTTGGCGCATGGTCTGCCGCGTGACTTTGAGCAAGAAAACCAGTGGAACTTTCGAAGATTTACATTTGACATTTTTCGTTTGGGGACATTCATATCTACTCCTGATCATCACTTCGGAGAACTTTACCACAAGGATCAAGAAGATTTGGGTATTTCTGTGGCATCGGTGGGATCAATTCCTCTCCAATTCCTGCTTCAGTCATAATCATTAAATATCAGGTAAGGATAAGTGGTTAGAGGACCACTATCTTCTCACATCTTTCTCTACCTTATTATACCACCTGTCATGATCAGCACTATATCTATTGATACACATCACGTTAAAAGTTGAAAACAATTCATTTTGTTCTATACAAAATGAAGAGGCTTCAAATTTTGATGAATTCAACCATGATTCTGTAGTACGTTCAGACAATATCAGTTAGTGTTTCACAAATTTCCTTGTAAGTCTACTTTCTAACAAAACCATTCCCCAAACCACTGTTATTGTGATCCACACGTTACACGCTTGCCCCTTTGATTTCATTACACATCGCTACATACACCTCCGCACCTTTTTTTTCATTCTAACTGGACCATAGTGACCTTGTGATTACATGCTAGTTTTCAGCCATGGCTGTACAAATATGACGCCGATGCCCCCCATCGATTTCTTGTCCCTGGTTGCGTCTAAGTGTCCATCCCTTGAGTGCTGCGGCCCCACGTAGATAGATCCACTTTAGTTTATTGAAGGCAACTCCAGAGAGAAAGCAAAGAGATTGGATTTCTCTTAATAGACGTTAAAAGACTCTGACCATCTTTGTAATTTGCTCCCTTACGTGAAGTCTCGGCGATGAAGATAATGTTCATGTTTGAATTTGTGAAGCTTGGATTCAAGGTTGTTTCATTTGGGGGACTTTTTGCAATGTTCCCCAACTTGAAATGTTGCATTTTGTTTCATGAGATACAAATGCTTGCTTTCTGGGGAGTATTTCATCAACATTTGTCATTCTGAGAAATTTCCTTTCTTATGATTGGCTAAATGTCGACTATTACCATGGTAACTCACAGATAAATCAGACTGTCAGATAAAAAATCTAGTGAGTCCTTTTATTAAAAGTCCCTCTGTGGTGTGCAATTTTTTTCAACATTTGTCATCTGTCCGACAGATCTGACAACTTTGCTTGAATTTGATCGGCTGGGAAACACTGTTCTATGGTAACTATCGGAAAAACAGACTTTGCTTGATAAACATCCTTTAATTGAATATTACCCTGATAAAGGTTTCCCCCTCCCCCCACCCCACCCTCTCCTCAGGTCGGCAGCTGACACAATATGGCAAAATTCTTTTTCTGACCAAAGTCTACTTTTACCCTTTCCTGCAAAATTGAAATTGAAAAAAAAATCCAAAAAATCTTAAAATCATTCTATGTCTGTTGCAGATCTTTCAGTTGATAAGTAGATGATCAAGCACTGTATCATAGCCAACTTGAAGATTGCCATCAGTCACAAAATGACAATGGCCATTCAGTGTAATTATTGCGTGTTTGTGATGTTCAACACACCCACTGTCAACCAATCGGAATCCTTGTTTGGAATCTACATCAATTATATTTGTGTGCGTTACCGGCCCCAGGTCATGTGGGAGCATTTGAAATGTTGTGGTATACTGTAGAATTGACAGCCCATCAATGAATTGTGCTGGTTTTGAAGTAGCCCCAGAAATAGATCAAGTGCAGTTGCTTGACTATAATCCACCACCATGCCCCACCCTTCACCCGTGCTCTCTTTTTGGCCCTCTCCCGTGAACCTGCCTTTATCGATTCATCCTAAAAAGCTGTTCAAATATTATTCCTTCCATCATCCACATTTTGATTTCTAGATTTGTAGAGCAAACCAGACGTACCCTAACCCTCAACCGGAATCTTTCACTGTCATTCAAACTCGGCACCCACTCACCCACCATCGAATTCAATCAATTCCTCTCCATCACAGCTGCTTCCTTCCCCAAAACTTGTTTTATGGTAATGGTTAGAAGGAAAAGGAGCCTCGTTCTCTGGTCAAAATTTGTTCTTTTCCAAGTAATCATGTCAGCCCACAGGTAAAGAATAACAATATTATCCAAACATTTCATTGTTTTTATTGGTTCACACGAATGACTGTCGCATTTTGAAAGGTAATTAATTTTTCTTGAAAATGGTTCTATAATCAAGACACATATTCACGTTCTTATAATATATAAGGTGAAATTTTTTTCACTTGTAAAATCTAACAGAGATATTTAAAAACAAAAAATCCCAGCAACATTCCCCCCCAACAAAAAAAAACTGTTCTTTTTCAACGATGGTGACTTCTTGTTTCAATTACTTTAAATGTTTTAGCAAAGTTATTTCACTAAAAATGTTATATATAATAGAGTTTAAAGATTCTTAAAGGGTAAATTGTTTTTTACAAAGTGAATTTTGAAAGGAGAGATGCCGATTTAGTTGCTAAAGCGAATAAACAAAACCATTTAGATAATTACTTGAAGAAACTGAACTCCACCTCTTAGTTTCAGTTCTTTACTACAAGTTATTAGTTCTTTTTGGGCAGTGACTTTACAGGATTACGTGGGAAGTTTGAGACTTTAATAGACCTAGAAATACACTTTCCTGCATCCATATTTCATGGTCAATTGTAATGCCCTTTTATCCTGTGTTATAAATGGCTAGCTTATTGAGCATATTTTTTCTCTCTTTTTTCTTCCATTTTTCAAAGTTGATATTTTCACAAGAGAATTGTCAAGTTACTCATAAAATATGATGTTTGATTTTTTAACCTTTTTTAAAAGAATGCTTCCACCCTTTCATTTTTATTCCGTGCTTTGAATGTTATATGAAGTCTTTGGTGTAAACCTAGCATTACACAGGCAGGAAAGCTTGAAAAGTAGTCAAATCTCAGTTGAGATTAGGCTGATCTAGGTTTTGACCTGAGGAATTCACTTTATCAGGGTAGTATGGTCTAGTGGTTTGGGAATTGGACTCATGATTACAAGGTTGTGAGTTCAAATACCCACTTGGCTATTATTTCCACTGAAACCAAAATGGCCAGAGAGTAATTCTGTTGTCTCTTAGATCAACCATTAGGACCGATTAACATAGATGTAAATGTGTTTCCTGTAATTGGCTATACCAGCTCAGCATTTAAGTGGCAGACAAGACGGTTGTGGAGCCGAATTCCTACGGGATTTACTTCACTAGCGCGAAGTTGGTGCCTGACACCCATTTCTAACATTAACAGCACAGATCTAAATAAAAATCCACCAATTTGCGAGAAATGTCACAGTTCTTTTCACAAACGTGTCAAGTCGTGACTCCTAATAGTCCGTTTTTTAGTGCTTTGGGAGGTAATGACCCCGTTAGGGGAGATCGTGATAGCAGTTTACCCCGGGATAAAGGCACGTGAGAGTTTGGTCATGTGTCTTGCTCTCTTCTGCCCACTTGATAACTGAAAAATGCATGTGTTCTTGAGTTTTGGTTTCTTGGGTTGTATTTCTTGACTGCTTGGGGAAACCTTATAGGCCTACTTGATGTAATGACTGAGTGTTTTTTTAAAGTATTCAGAGAAGCCCCAAGGGCCTGTTTAACAAATACCAATCATTTAATAAGTAGAAATGCTAGGATCATGATCGTGAAAATTGATTTGTCACCCACACTTTATTATTTACAACTGATTTCACTGGAGCCTGCAGTTTTAACAAACTCACTTTAGGTTGGGATATTTTTTACCTAATTGTTAAGAAAGCATAAACGTTTGTAAGCAAGCAACCAGATGATTGACGGCTTAAGGTCCTCTCCGAAGGACCTGTTAATGAGGATTAATGCCTTACTAAAAGGGCACTAGCGCACCAAGTGAAAATTGAACCCAGGTCACCGGAATACAAATCCCCCGCTCTACCGACTGAGCTATTGTGCTTCCTTTATATTGGTCCCATCACATATTTCTGACTTTATCTAAGCTATGACTGATTGTGTATAACTACGTTGTAATTTCATATTATTCATTGAATGATTCAACATAAGTTAAGAAGGTTGGATAAAAATGATTAAAATTTGATAATTTCACAAAATTTTAATGAACTTTCAATCCTGACAGAAAGGTGATATAATTTCATAGAATGGTTGCAGTATTTTAAATATTTCTTGTGGCTCAGGGGCATGTGTAATGTGAAATGCTTGGGAGCTTTTGAATAAGAAATACTCAAATTGTGTAATTATGGCATCATTTTCACAAAAACAATGATTCAGCATTATATGAAAAGTCTAGACGAAATTCATCAACAAATTCAACTCAAACAATTGTCAATGAACATTGAACAGTCGATCCTGACAGAAATTGGATTGTTCAGAAATATGTAAGATTTTGCATTCAGATTTATTCATGGGAGAAATTCATACTTTGAGAAGGCAGGGTATTAAACACCATGAAAGCAAATTGAGGAAAATCTCATAGAAACCCCCGAGACAAGATATTTCCATATTTGACTCAAATTATATTCAAATCAGTCTCTTTCTATTTTTGCAACTCTCTGGTACTAACTTTGTACAACAAAATCCATTCCATAAGCAAAACCCACCTTAAAGCTTTTTTGCATAGGGGATTTATTAGTAGGAGTACTTTATATTTTGAGAAGCATAGAGTATACTCTGTCTTGATGGGAAATGGAGGCATATTGCTTACGAAACCTGAGACGAAATCATTTCCATATTTACCTAGAATTTTCCAGTCTCCCTGGATCTCTGTAATCCATCGGCGATGTATAAGCTTACATTTTTCTCCCAGTGGTAAGAAAAAGGTACATGTATATATGTATTCCAGTTTTAACGTGGGCAGGGAATTTAGACTGGTATTTCTGCAATGCCAGACTTTACGTTCTTATATCACTCCCATCTTGTGGAAAACTTCACTCGGCACAAGCAAAATTGCATTTTCAATTCAATGTATGGAATAACATCAATTTTTTAAAAATGGGGTTGATTTTTGATTTCTACACAATTTGTATCACTTACAGTTGATAACCTTGTGCTCTTATTATAAGGTCCCCCCTCCCAGTCTATGATCCATAAATGTATCCTCTTTTCAGATGTGAAATTTGTGTTGTTGTTTTTTTTTATTTGTGGCAATCGCAGCTACACAGCATTGAAAATTGGATATAATGTGGCAGTATTAATCAATGAAAAGGTGTTCTGCTCAATACCAAAGGGTCTAAACATTGAAAATGTAACTTTACTGTGAGGTAATGATTTAAAGACTTAATGTCTCTGAAAAAGTTATACCATGGAGCTAGGGTTATACAATATTTCAAGGCTGAAAGGGGGTTACATCATACAAAAAACAGGATGGAAACGAGTTTGCCAGAGGGATTAAAAGGATTAGAGATTCTATTAGATGATACCGCTTCCAGGCTCGAATGATACGGCTCCCGGAACGGTAGGAGCAATTACTACTATGATTCAGTTCAGGCGGGTATCATCTTCATTTCTTGAGGGCCGGGGGTTTTGATTTCTATTAAATGTTATTCAATTTGTCTGTAGCCGGCGGGTGTCAATCGCAGAGGTATTCTAGTTGGTCATGGCAGGGTTGGGTGATTGGGAATGACTTGAGAATAATTAAAAGAGAGGAAGGGCAGCAAAAAGAAGTAGAAAGAGTGGATTAGAAAAATGAAGAGAGGAGGAATAAGAACGTGAAGAAGAAAAGTTGTTTAAACCTTAGAAGTGGACTATGTGTGTGTGTGTGTGTATGTGTGAGAGAGAAAGAGAGAGAGATTGGTAAATATTTTGCTTATGGATTAGGGATTTGAGAATTTGTCTGTGTGGAAACAATAACAATCTAACGTTAGGTGTGATTACTATGCAGCTTTGATAATCTATAAACATGAAATGCCAGTGAGTTTCGTTATTGTTGTGGCGCTTATGTAGTAGACAGGATTATCATTGATTCGCTTGAAGGTTTATGATGATGCATTGACGCTTGTCCCGAGTTCTTCTTCAAATGAGAGTGAAGTAGGTGTATATCAAGGGACCATGCATGTGTGATGCTTTCAAGATGCATCGTTAATCCTAAAGTGCGTAGAGGACTCTGTTCATACAAACAACATGTATCGTTTGACGGCTTCCAATACCCGAAGGAAAATCCCCCTCTGAAGCATAGGAATTCGTCCCCCGGTGATCATCTTAAGCCAATGGGATCCCCATCGGCTGATTGCATTACGCTGATCAATAGCATATTGAAAGATGGGTGGAGAGATTCGGAGCTGTCATATACACTCTGAATTGTTTACTCGTTCATTTACTCTTGGAAACAGTAATCTTCATTTTGAGGGAGAAAATATGCAAATTACGTTAAAAATCAGCTATTGCTATCAAGACAACATATTCGTAGAAGTTGGAAGTCTTCCTCAGCTTCAAACCCTAAATCTCGATATTGCTTGGATATGAAATAAAGCACTCATTTTGGACATTTGGCAGAAGTTGAAAATCAGAATAGAGAGCCGTCACCTCTTTGGTAATATATACACTTTGGTGACACAAATCTTTGCATTCAGAAGTAAAGATTTACTGTGCTGTAATAGTAATTAATATGGTTTTTGTTTTGAAATTAAGATATTTGCAAAGATTTCTTATTTTTTAATTGGCTTGAGTTGTTTTCTAACTTGCTGGTCACTCTTCTAGTTGAAACTGCCATTCTGTGATGTTTGTTTTCTTTGCTTTATAGCTACCATACATCCAATAACAAATAACGATTCTGTTGGGATGCTGCTCCAATCCACTTAAATTTTTTTGGTAGAGTTTAACCTGGATGTCCTAACGCTCAGTGCCCATAAAGCTTTGTGATCAATCACAGGGCTCATTTTAATGATCGATTGCATTGAATAGTGTGTATGATTAATCACAAATATCAGCTCAATGGTCAATCTGTGAGTTTCATGTAACAGGGCACAGAGTTCACAATGATTGAAAGACCTGGGTCCCGTAACACAAAGCTTAGCAATGATCGTAGAACATTTTTTCTACGATTGATTCCATTGAATTCAATGTACAATCAACCGTGAAAATCATGGGTACAATCAATCGCAAACATTTGTGTTACGGGACCCCGGCGCCCATTTTTGTATAGACTTTAAACTATTGTAACTTTACCATTATAGCAACTACCATGGTAACGGGGCTCAGCAGCTGATCATAAAATCGAGGCTTCCACGGTTGTTACAATAATGGCAAACTTGCCTTAGTTGAAACCAGCCCTTGAGCTGTTTGAAAATGCTAAAAGAGCATTTCATTTAACGAATAGTAATATTTTGCACTGACACTTTCACTTGCTACTAAAATCTTGGCATCTGATTGTCTTAGAACTTCTGAGTCAGTCATGGTCACTTACTTCTTGTTTTGTGAAACACCGCCTAGGACAGCTTCCACAGGTCGGTCGTGAAACATTCACCCCTTTACCTTTTCCAGGGAGGATCGAGGACGGGGGATGAAATTTGATCAAGCAACACTCCATAACCAATTCCCTTGTTTTGGATCTCTGCTCTAAATAAACTGTTATCCCATTTCTTGCCGGTAAGCGAGAATGATGTCATGGCGCGATCGCGGTGACGCACTCCCCGGGTGTGAGTTTCACCGGCCGGGCCTCTTTCACCTGCCCTGCCCTCTTGGCTTCAGATTAAGAGAACGATATCACCACGGTTGGAGGATCTGTTGTCTGATGTCGAGCTTGATTACCGTTACGTTTAATCAGAAGGCTTTAAGGGACGATTAAAGTGGGAGGCGAATGGCAGAGGAATAAATAGTGTTTTGTTTACTCACGTTGATACAATGCAATGTAGATTCGTAAAGAGATTCATAGCGATTCCTCTTAAAAAGCCTTTTTGGAAGTCTAAAAATATTGTCCCCTTTTCCTAATTTGAGATAGAAATATAAAGTGCCTAAGTCCTTGTTTCTTATTTTTTTAAAGATTTAATTCAGTATTCATTCCTGCTTACTTGCTTTAAAAAAGTAAACAAACCTGAAATGGCATTGACAAAGATGATTGCCAATCTGTTGGTCATTATGTACATGCATGTACCTAAAATCACTGTTCAATTTACCAGGGTCACATGTGTACTTCAATAAGCAGGCCTTTTTCTAGTGAGGCTGTTAAAATGGCACTTACAAAAATAGTTGTTGTCGATCTAGAATTATTTACATACATGGACCTTTTATTAGTATTCAGTTTACCAGGGTCCAACGTAGGCTCCGATAATCTTTCAGATGACGTACCAAATTAAAACTCAAGATTTAGAGAAAATCACAGGAGGAATCAGGTCTGCTTCTCATGAAGCTATTAAATGTTGAGTTGACAAATGTAATTGTAATTGATCCATTGAAAGTTGCATAAAAACCTACTGATCACACTTGTCGCATATGGGCTCTGAGAATCTTTCAGATGATATAGCGAATTAAAACTTAAGATTAAAAAAAAATCTGAATTCTTTCAAGAGCTACTCCAAGAAAGATAAACCAACAGTCCTTTTCAGGACTATACCATGGTGTAACCGCAAATCTCACCTCATCATCCAGTCTTACCACCATGCAAACCTTCAAAGCTCACTTCTTCTAGAGAATCGTTGCTGCACCAGCCGGAGTTTCCTCAATCTCGAGATTTTAGCCCGATCGGCCCTCTTCACGATTAATCTCGAGATTCAAGAAACACTGTCTCCACCATCACAAGAAGAGCAATTCGTGCTCGAGAGAGGCATCAATGCATTATGGTCCGACGCTGTCAATAAATAATCCCGAGTGCGTCTGCACCTGCGAATTAGTGGGATGATTTGTAAAATAGCATGCTATTTTGCAAATAATCCCAAATTGACTTGGGATAGCAATCTCGAGATTAATCCAGCAAACTAGCGCGATAATTGTGTCTCCATTACAAACAATCTCAAGATTGTTCAGATCGGGATAATTTGCCGGATCAGAAATAGTGCGCTAATTTGAAAACTTGAGCTGGTGCAGACGGCCCTAATGAAGCTATTAAACGTGGAGTTTGCAAAGATAATTGTTATTGATCCATTGATCATAAGTAAATACCTAGCATTCTGATGACAACCATCCCTCGTGGGCTCCGATGACGAATGTTGAATGAGGGGGCGGGGTCATGGACAATGATGACTTTTTACGGGATAAGTAGGGGACGAAGTCAAAAACAGGTTTATTTTCCAGGGTAGGTTTGGATTTAAGTGTTATTGATATCCCTTGTAGGCTTATGTGTGGGTTCGTGTTGTTCTCTTATTAAATCTTTTCCCTGTTTAGCTTCTGTCACTCACTTCCCACACACTCTGTTTCTACTTTCTATATGGTGGTGCTCAAAAGGTAGTGAACCCTACCAGAACATGAACATATTCAAAGTGTTCAAGTTCTGCCATGTGTTAGATATTTAATTGTAAAGTCAGGTGATCAAATATTACATTCAATCAAATTTGGGTTGTTTTTTTTAGCTTTCCCAAAATTTCAGGATTGTTGTCAACATTCAACTCTTGGCATGGAAGAGGGAAGGCATTTTGTGGTGCGGTTCACCAGCTTTTGAGCACAACCGTGTATATTTCTTGACATATTCCTCTTAATACCGCTTTCTTTTTTGTCTTTGTGTTTTCTCGCCTACTCCCTTTGCCCCCCCCCCCCTTTAAATACTGCTTTTCCTTTTCCTGTGTCCCTCCTCTCAGCAAAGAAGTTGAATATGTTGTGACTATTGTATGAAGAGGGGAGACTGGGGTTAGTTGGCACATGGGGTAAGTTGAAACATTGTAATTTTCTTTAACGCGTGTAAAATAAATTTATGCAATACTGCCCTCAATTTAAAACTATTAATAATACAACAGTGTTGAATTATTATTGCAATAAATTGAGGGCAGTATTGCATAAATTTTTTTGCAGTCGTTCAAGAAAATTACAATGTTTCAACTTACCCAATGTTCCAACTAACCCCGGTCTCCCCTATGCTTCTTTTGATGGCTTTAATGGTGGGGAATGTCTTTAAGATAATTGAGTATTTGCTTTCTTTTCTAACTTTCATATTGCATCTATCTGTCCCTTTCGGCTCTCTCACTCTCCCCTTCTCTCTATTTTCAGATCTCCCATTCGTCATTCCTTTCTATAGTCCTTTTTGCGTGGAGATTCATCAAAAATGTATGAACTGTTCCTAATCGATTCTTGGAGTAAGGCCCCCATGGATTAAAAGTCGATCAAAACATCCAAGATAATTGCTAATTCTGAGATTTGTGGAATGATTGATCCGAAGGGTTTTGAGGTTTTGTAACGCTCTTTGGAAAACATCATGAATTATTAGCAGACATTGTAGAAGCTTTTTCTTAGTTAATTTTCATTTGAAAATCAACCATAGATGATTGGAAAACCCCAAATAATCATCTCCATTTAATCTTATTTTTTGTGTCGGATATGTATAGTTGTGCTCAAAAGTTAATGCACCCCACCATAAAAGGCACTCACTCCTTCATGCCGAGTGTTGACTGTAGACAACAACACTACAATATTTGGCAAGCACAGAGAAACAAACTTAAATGAATGTAATATTTATCACCTGACGTTTGGTGGTGCTCACTAACTTTTGAGCACCACTGTATGTAGCATTTTCTCTTCCCTACCCCTTCTTTCTTTCCTTCTCTGCCTTCCAGTGTGTTGGCCGAGTTGGTAGAGTGTCCGTCTCACACAGGCGGCAGAAGCGGGGGTCCTGTCCAATGCCTTCTCACCACCGTTTGGTCGGGACTTGGGAGTTTAAGCCCCACCCATGTCCTACCAAAAAGAAATTTAGAAGATGGGAGTTGCTGCTACCATGTTTGGTGTCAAACTATTCCTCTACACTACCCTCCTTTCCCCTCATCTCGCTTCCCCATCCCTTCCCATCCAAACTGTGCTTTTTTTATTAGAAAATACAAAATAAATTGAAAATGATTAAATACATTATTAATGATATCACAATTGGCATTATGTTACTACAAGGGAACAAATACAATCATTCTGAACAGTAGGAGATAACAAAGCATTCAACAACATTCAATGTACAGTTTGATCCATCTGTGTACCTGAAATCTGAACTTTAAATAAAGCTATACATTTGATATTATACCATAATTGATTTATTATTCATTCATCCCTTTTCACCAACAGAATATTATCCAGAATCGAACACCAGTGCATACCACCTCATTGATACAGGTAAGTCTTCATGTATGATACTATCAATTGTTAGATTAAATGTTTGTGAGTCTATGCCAAAGTATGTACAAAAAGTAAATGTTCAGTCACAATGCTAAGTGTATCTCTTCGTAGATTCGGCCCCAGGATATTTTGATGGGGCGGGACAAGCCATTCGTAGGTGATGTCATTTTTTCATTTTGATTTGAAGGGATATAATTGAGTTATATCTCGGCCTATATCTCTCTCTTTATACTCTTCTTTTTTCTCTTTTTCTCCTTTTCCCTCTTTTAATTTTTTATACAGTACTTGAAAAATCAGAAGGAGGGTGGGGCATTCACCCCCTCCTCTGGTGCCTCTCCAGTCTCTTTGTTACACCCTCAGGATAACATGAATCTTTATTTCACCATCATAAAATTCACTCTTATTTGAATCATGTTACACCAAAGAAAACTTGTTCAAGAACATATTATGTTACTCAACTTTTACACAGTGCTTTCCTGTTTGAAGTAGAGTGTTGTTTCAGTGGGCGCATTGTGGTCTAGTGGTTCTGCCTTTCAAATAGAGGGTCGTGGTTTCGAAACCTAGTCATGGTGTGTTTTCCTTCAATAAATTTATCCACACTGTGTCGCACTCGACCCAAGTGAAGTGAATGGGTACTCGGCAGGATGAATTCCTTGCATGCACTGAGCGCTGCTGATGGTAGCTCTAGCTAAAGCCGGGGTAATGATAGCAAGCGCTTTGTATCCTTGGGCAAAAAGCGCCAAATAAATCTAGCTATTATTATTGATTAAATAATATGCAGGTTAAATTCTAGGATGTAGTAGAAGACATTGAGTGTAGGATTATTCAGATATGAAGGTTCTAATGTGAATTTCATATCTACTGTTGATTTGACTGTTAGAATCTTGGTGGAGACGTTCACATTAGGCATGTTTAATACAGTAACTTCGTGCTCTCGATAGATAAACAATAAATTCAAGTCCAGGACAATTAACCTTTATTTGTGTATTTGAAATTCCACACTGTTGGTGAATTACAGACATGATGTAGGCTCAGCATTGTTCAGCTATTCCTTTATGTGCATATATATATGTATGTGTATATAAATGTGAGAAATTATACATTTACAGCAGCTTTGACAACTCTTGTTTTCTAAAATATGTTGTGAAAGAAAGCAATAAAGAGAGTGGTGGTAGGCGTAGCTTAAATCAAGGTTCCCCATGCATCTATCACTTGGAGACATTGGTGAGGCCCGGAAAAAAATGTCTCTGCGGGGTTACTATTACGATGATGAAAGGATTACCTTTGAACAAGTTACTCCTATAAGAAATGATTCTCAGTGGATAAATACCTTGCTCCTCTTTAGAATGATCACCATACTTTTTTGTAGGTTGGACGATTGCTCTGACGTAAGCAATGACAGATCCTATTGTTTACAATCTTTTCGTCAGCATTGTTAATACTATGTTTACGTGTCTTGCTTTCCCTGTATTTACCCCTAAAGGCTGATGGGTGTGACCTATGTGCCATATTTTAACAATTATATCTGCAGGATATTTCACCGTTATATATTGCTCCATTTCATTTTCATCCTTTCCATATTTTATTTCTTGATGCATCATCCTCTGTGCATATCATTTTCACTGAATGTAGAATATTTATTTGAATGTATGTTTTGCAGTGTTCTCTCAAAACTGGTGATTTGCACTCCCTTTTACGTTCCCTTGGTTGTGACATCAAGGATAACTCAATTGAGAGTGAACATATAAATGTTTGACAATTCACTTGTAAAAAGTGATATGCACCCAACAAGTAAAAGTCTCTCCTAATCTAGTGGATTTTGTCCACTCCCATCACTTGGGATGAATTATTCATTCATGTTCTTAAGGAGTTCTCTAAAACTCAAAGAGATAAGGATTATTTTGTTTTAACGGGAACATTTTTGTTTCCTTTTTCCTGTCAAAATTGTGTTTTTTACACAATGGATGCTGATATTTCTGTCCTGTTTGAAATTATCAGTGACACTTTTACATTTGGTTCTATTGAAACCATCAACGAGAGGCCAGCATGACTGTCAGTAAAGCTGAGTGTTGGCAATCCACTTAATTTATTATAAAGATGCTTTTTAATATGGAAATAAATACAACTACTACTTGTATAATACGCAATATGTATTTTCCCTCCTTTCATAGAATTCTATCAGTATCATATGCCTGTAATCAAGTCTATTATTTGAGAATCGTATTGGAACCATCTTTTTTAAATCTATATTGCTTTTACGTCACTAAATTACTGTAGATGATTTTGTTCTTTAAGTCCAAAGATTTTATCAAACAGTTTTTGCCAATTTACATATTATTGAATAATAAGAATAATGATAACTTTATTTTCAAAAGTTACAAAAGGCTTTACAAAATGACGTATAACAAATACAATGGGTAAAAACTACTTGAAATGAAACACTCCTTGCAATATATCAAAACAACAATGAGATTTGAGCATCTTCTTGAGCATATTGATAGAAGAGCACTGTTTGAAATTGTCATGCATTCCAATATTTCGAAGAGATCATGTAGAAATGAGAGTGATGTGAACATAGACGAAGGTTAAAGAGGAAGGCCGCTTGCTTTTAATAGAGCATCCCAAGGGTCTATGTACACTCTAATTACCAGGGCATACACGATGATTAACACTACAGTGAAATTTACATTTCATCATCATCTTCATCATTATGGCCATCGGGTTTGTTTAATGAGAGTGGCCCGCGAGGGGGTATGTCGGCCAATTGAAAGCTTCAATGTCCCCCCGAACTGAAATGTCAATGGATATTTCTTCGAGGGTGGTTAGCGCTTTTCGGTGGATTTTGTATCTTTATCGAGACCAAGTGGGGGATATGTGTTGTTAAGCGATGACGTTTGTTAATGTTTTATCCAGTTGTTGTTGGCTTCAAGAGGAATTCTCAATTAGGAGGGGATTTGGGATGAAGGCAGATGGGGTGAGAAGTTTTCTGGTTTATCTTTTCTTTTTAGTGTTTTGTATGTTCTGGAGGCATTCTTCTTTATTCTACCAAAGCAATACTTCTAACAGAAGATGATGGATTAAATATTGATTCTCTGCATTAATTTGTAATGATGGTGATGATGATAATAATGTTGATAGTACTGATGATGGTGATGATGATGATGATGGTGATGATGATAGTGATGATGATAGTACTGATGATGATGATGATGGTACTGATGATGATGATGGTGGTATGGATTTGGTGATGTTGATGAATATGATGATGTACATGTTGTCGATGATGATGATTCTTCAGTTGCTGGTCATAATGATCAGTGAGTCTCCTGAAGACTGCAACAACGCACTTTGCAAAACGTCAAGTTTAAGCGATCCTTGTCGGAACCAAACACATCAAAGAATTCGATGAAACCTATACATTGATTCACTCACTGTGGAACCTTCAAAAGTTATGACTAGATATATGTGTTTATGATTGGGATGCTCTTATAGTGATGGATGTAATAATGATTGGGGAATGAATTGTAGATTTGACTTTACTTGTATCAGAATCAGAAATGTTTTATCAGAATTTTTTTTTTATAAATACTGTATAATTGAATCCCCCAATAGGATTCTTGATACCTTTCTGCTAGGAGAAAAAAAAATGTCAAAGTGCAACTATTTTATTAAAAGTAGAAGAGATGGGGTGGGGTGTTGAATTGAACAAAAATGTGTACTTCCTTTTTAGTTATCGTTGTGCAGAAAAAAATATCAGATGTTTTTTATTACAAAGATTATAGAAAGAGCCCATTGCCCCAGTTTGCCAGCTTGACATTATCCACTGCATTTTTCCAAGCTTTCGTTCTGTAAGTGGGGCAAACACATATAACCGCACTATTTTACCCACAAATCATTTTCAAATTACAGTGGGTTTGTAATAAAGTTCTGACTATGTAGATTCTATTAATACCAACCAGAGTTATATCACCAAACCTCTTTGGTAACATTATTGAATGAATAATACATGAGTGGATTTATATGGATCTGCACTGCTGAGTCCGATATAATTGCAAGATTTTCCCTTACTTTTCTAAGACTGATGGAGGAGTCTAAAGGGGTATGTTAAGAAAAGTGCAGCATTTGTAACACAACAGTTCCTCCGAGTTGCTTTTCAATGAATATCAGTCATGGAAAAATAAAAATTACTTGATTTTATATCTTTTTTTCAACCCATTAAGAGTCTAGCATCTCCTGGATCTTAATATTCCGTAAATGATATCCTGTTTTCTGAGGGAAATCATGAGAAGGCATGGTTATTTCTTAAATCTGTTTGTATTGGAGCTGTTTAAACGCACCTGTCCTTAGTGTTTTGGGAGAGATGGAAAGGAAATGAGTTTCTGTCTGACTGTATGGCTTTCAAAGTGCTGTGTACTGCTTTAAAGATAAATTCCAGTTGTGGTAACGATTGCAAAATGAGTTCGTACAGAATCCAAGAAATGACCACCAGAGTGTCTGTTTGTATAAATAAAAAATATGTACCAAAGGATTCTGGAAGAAATTTTGTAATTGCTGAAAAATTAGCAAATAAGCACAGGCTTCGGGTCAAGCGTCAGGTCGACATTGAAAGCAATAATAATACACTGTCCCACGTGCTCTTATCTGTGTTGGTGATCTTCAGTGTGAACATTTTTCAGCGTAGATTTGGAAATTTCACAAAGTTCAGTTTATGTAACTGTATCAGATCTACATGTAGATCTTCGATGATATACTGACAATTAAGCCTGGTTTTACAGACGTTCTTGAGAAATCAGTGTCTACTGCAACTACTTTCATTCATCTTTAATCTTACATCTTTGAAGAGAGAGAGACTGGAATCATTCGATGGCAGTTGTAGAAACATTGATTCTCAATAAAAGAAGAAGAAAAGATGAAAAAGCCTGAGGGTGGCATAAGTATAAAAGGCACATTTTGAAAATGACGTGCTCATTGAGTAAAAATGATATACTACAAAAGAGAAAGAATTCTCTTGAAGAAAATGATATATTTCTCTGAGGTATACGTCTGGGAAAACATCCCCACAAAATGTTGCCTTGACAAAAATACTTCGATATCTAATTTAGATTGATTGTAATGAAAACTACATTGTTTGACTTTGGGTAAATTGCATTCCAATTGTACCTGAATACTATTTTAAGTTAGGTGCTATACGTGTTTGCCAACTGTATCGTGATGTGCTTTTAATGAATGCCTTTTTAAGCATGCATGACGGGGAATAGAACTTCGTTATCTTATTGCGTCAGCTTGGTGCTGAGTTAGTTTGGGCCAACTTTTTCCTCAGCATCGCTGTGAAATCATTCAAGAAATAAAAGGAGAAAGAGAAATTTGTCAAAATCGTCATGGAGGGGAAGATGCAAAATGCATTCCAGTGGCTGTTTCCATGACGATGATGCAGGCAATCCAATCACTATTTTGTGTAGGATCATTTCATGTCTCAGAAGAGCTGAGCTCTTTTTTGGTGGCTTCTTTCTCTGTGTGTTTTCCGCATTGCTGTATGTTTGTTTGCATGTAATTGAATGTTGAGCTTGAATGGCAAGCTAGTGCACTTTATCAAGTTAAGAAAAAGAAGGAGATAAACGAGACAAAGAAGAAAAAAGATTGAGGAGGAGGAGAAGAAGGAAGAAGTAGGAGGAGGAGAAGAAGGAAGAAGGAGGGAAAGGAGAAGAAGAAGGAAGAAGATGGAGAACAAGAAAAAGGAGTAGAAGGAGTAGAAGAAGGAGAAGAAGAAGGCAGGAGGAGAAGGAGGAAGAGGAATATTAAAATGAAAAGAAGAGGAAGAGAAAGAAAGAGGAGGAGAAGGAGAAGAAGAAGAAGGAAGAAGGAGAAGGCAGAAAAGTGAGAAATTTTCAAAATAGCAATGTAATAATTATGACAAAATATATATCTTATATAACATCCACAAATAATAGTTATGGCTCTATACATGAGATGTGTAGCAGAACAAGGTAACAACCATAATAAGCTTGAATTGTCTAGTGAAATAATAGCAATCATTCCAATCTCACCAAGCTAAAAATAAAATCTATGCTGATTTGGTCAATAGATTGCAGACGTTACTTGGCATTGGGGCACAAAATACTTGAAAGTATATTTTATTAATGTGGTGAAACAATGATGCTCATGATTATCTTCCAAGATGAACGTGAGTTTCATGTACGTCACGCTTGCATCATATCTTTTCATGTTCATGTTAAGAAAATAGATCCATAGAATTATAGTCATTATGGTAATTGATTTGGCATTCAATCATTTATATCCCCATTGTTAGCTCTCTCATGTAAATTAAAAAAATAAAATGTTGGCAGTCCAGATCTTTTCTATCAATTTGGCATCTTCACATTTGTGGTTCAAAGAATTATACTATTTAATCTCTGAGTTCTGAATTATGCTTCTGGTAAGAATAATCAAAATTTTGTTCTGAGCATTTATCATCAACCTAAATTATTGGCAAATACTAATATCATTATTTAGATCACTTTATGATGATTACATGATTATTTATTTTAAAGAAAACTATTGCTGTGTAGTTTTTTTTATTGCAAATGATAATGAATGACACATTTCTAATACTCAAGTAACAATTTCACGAAATGTCCATATAAGGCCTGTTATGAATGGATGAATTAGCATATGTAGCTTCCATTATCCAAACGCAAAAAATGAGGTTGCAAAATGAATTACATGCCTCTCAAAAAATCTATGAAATTCTTATTCATTAGTGGAAATGGCAACAATCATATTCTAAATAATGAATACTTTAAGAAATTTTTTGAATATGAATGATATGTCTGTGTTTGAGGCTGATGATAAACTAAAAAAAAATGCCTTATGCGTTGATGTCATTATGAAAATTACCAGTGGTGGTGCTCTCATATAGACTCTCATGAAACGGGGACCAGCTGATTGAAAACATTCGGTTTCAGCCCAACGCTGTTTCATTTGTCAGCTCTCCCGTGGGGAAACATTTAAGACCTCATTTGAATTTATTACTGTCATTAATAGCCCTGTCATTGCCCACCTATGATCGTGTGGGAAGGTGATACAGAATGCAGAGATTCAATTAGCAGGGCGGCGGTGCCTTTGAAGGCCTGGAGATTGTTGTGTCTAGGGTATCGCTATCGCTGCGCTTCAGACTTTGAGGAGCTGCTCTGTCAAGACGGAAAGGTGCCAGTCAAAAACACACTCTTGAATTGATATCACAAGGATGATTTTGATTGTAAACTGAATAGCCTTGAAGAAATAGGTTAGATAGCCTCAAGGTCAGAGTAAAGTGCCTGTGGTACCTTCTTGTTAAATATCTACTCAAATTTTCTGCAATATTACAAATGTTATTCTGCAATTATATGTCAAATCAGGACCTTTTAGACAGAAAGACATGTTTGCATTCAGTGAACATTTCTTACAGACGGCAGAAGTCGATTGATTTTATTGATATTTTTTATTAGGTTCAATTATTTTCAGATGCAGGGTACCCCGAAAGGTACCCCAGTTACTACATTATTGAGCCAAAATGTGTATGAAAAAGCTTGAAAGCTTCTTGAAAGCTGTAAGCAAAATGAGCAGGCAACAATGTTGACCGCTCTTTTTTACAAAGATCTAATTCTGTGATAGATTTTGAAATGATGTTCAGAAAATAATATCACATTTTCCCCTTTTTTTCATTTCCCTTTCCCCCTTGTTTCCTTGTTAATTTTGGGGTCCTTGGCTGTTAGTGTTAGTGTGCCGTTGAATGAATCGTTTTGGTGAATTGAATTTAGCTAAATTTGTGTGCGCTCAACTCCTTGTTTTAGAAAATGTATGGCATTACTGTTTAATCAATTTAAACAGGTTTTTTAGATTAGATTTATTGATTTATTTCATTTTTCTTTCCATTTTTCACACACAAGTCAAAAATACATAAAAACATAAATGCAATTACAAAATGAACGAAAGTAATGACCTTACATTTGCAAAAAATTGGGTGATGTAAATTATACGAACAAAATACGATACTTATATCATCATTCCATAAAACTAAACATTCTTAAAAGCATGAGAATTTGTGTATGTTAAAAAAAAAGGGGGTGAAATGAAAAGAGACCAGCTGAGAAACTTGGCTTGTTGGACGCTGATCTCTCGAATACGTAAATAGTGTAAATAACGTAATATAATGTGAACTTGGTAAATGATCATTCGAATCAAAGGAACGTAAATAGTAGGAAAATAGGTCACACCAACAAGCTTATATACACAGGAAATATATAGTCTGTTGGATTCCAAATGTCAGATGCAGACAAAAATAAGATGTTAACTAGACGGAAGGCATTGGCTATGTTATTCCGGCCTCTTCCCGCGCCTTTAAAACAGTGGGTATGATTTGAAATGCAGGAAGACAAACCAAAGGTGGCATGTTTGACAACTTGCGGGGCAACCTTTGCGAGAGGAGAGAAGACCCGTGAATTCCATAAAGAGAGAACATCTATCAGCCTCGCCTGGGGCACGCATTAACCCTAGAAGTAAAGATGAAAGGTTTAGAGCGAGAGAAAACGGCTGAAGAATTGAAGGAGAAGGGAGGAGAGGGCAAATGCTTGAAGTGTACTACTACTACTACATTGCAATTATGTATGATGATAAGTAATTCATAAAGCTGTTACATAATTACACTTGCAATCTAGTGCAGTAATCTAGCATACCATATGATGTAGGATGCAGGGGTGTTACTTTGAGATCTAGTTTTCCCCCACTTTAAATTTTAAAATATTCTCTCCATTAAAATCTGTGGAAAAAAATGCCTTTGAAATATTTCATAATCTGTATTCTTAGAACCATTTTTTTAATCCTCAAAGCTCGCCCATTCATAAAGCAATATCCAATGAGAAAGACTGTGTAATAATAGCACTGTAATAATCTCATTCAACCAATGAAAATCCTTTTTGCCAGGAGGGGGGGGGGAGAGTCAATGTGCTTTAGTTTGATTTCAAATGCTATTGCACTATATCCTAACAAATTTTTCAGGGATTTCTTTGAATTAGATACATGTATATGAACAGTAATGTTTATTTTGAAATGTCATTATACATCATTACATGCATCATTCCAAGGACAATATTTTTTTATCAACAAAATCCTTTTGAGATATTTTCTCAACATCAGGAGAGTGGTTCATGGAACAAATAGTCAGTGATTTTGAATGAAAAATGTTACAAGCTACTAAAAATCCTTGCATCTGATTGGCTGAGGGCAAATTAGTTTGTGAAATTCATTGTCATAACTCTTCATGAAATGCATACAGGGGGAGCATTTCATCAATATTTTTATCCGACAAGTTGTCAGATCTGACATCTTTCCATGATTTTGATTGGCTGAGAGGAACTGTTCTTATGGTAACTGTCCGATAAAATGGACTTGTCGGATAAAACGTCCGACAAATCCTTTAATGAAACGCCACCTAGGTCTTCCGAGATGAGACAACAATTTTGTCGGCGGTCTTCCGAACCGTCGTAAGATTACTATCATTTTCACACTTAGTTTTCCAGCCTTACAGCATATTCATTGCTAGAAAAATACATGGCAGGAGAGACCAAGGCAATTGCTTGACATCGGTATCCATATTTTTCTACATAAAACTAAGGATCTGAGAAAATATCGCAAAAGAGCTACATGCTTGTAATTTTGGTTTGAGGGGCTTAGATTTTCCCTGTACAAAAAGCCATAGGGAAAAAGTGATACATTTTGACTGACTGCGATTCCAATGCACGCGATCAGTCAAAATGTCATATCGCTTTTCACGTGCAAAGTCAATGCAGTGCCCAGTGCCAATACATCGGTTTGGCTGACCGCGCGCATTGAAATCAGTCAAAATGTATCGCTCTGTTACAGTACAGTTTTCAATGGGATCTGTACATAAAAAAATGTATGGCATCACCGTGAAAATCCCCTTATATCTCAAAAAGAAAAATAAATTGCTGCATAGAAATTTTGTTATGCGTAGAATAGGACTTGTACTTTAATTTTTTGCAAAGTTCTCAAAATTGATTTTTTTTTTGGACCAAAATTGACTGATATGACAGTTCGGATGAAGGCCGATCATTTTCCCCCCACCTTTCCAGACAAGATAACCTTACAGCATTTTTGTTTTCAAATTATCTTTATTTAGTAAATAAATGCAGTTATTTTACTTGTCATTCTCTTGTATCCCCACATTTTTCTGTGAGGTGAGGAAATGTGGAAAGCAGTAGATTCAATCGATGCTCCCTTCCGACTATCTGCGTATCGATTGGGTCTGATATCAAAGTGACCATGGAGATTTGTATGTATCGGCCGTAGCCAGGCTTGGAGCAGTATTTTTCGGAAAAGGTTGAGAGGGGTTTTGAGGGGTAAGGGTGAGATAGAAAGGGTGCGAGGGTGTAGAGTGTTTGATCATCACACCGGCCTGGGGACTGGTGAATAAACCTTGGTGTGGTAAGCTGTGTTTGCCCTCTGGTTGGCTATGTGCATGGCATGGTAGTGGTAGAAGACTAGGAGTGTGGGACCTATGGAGGAAAGAGAAGGGGAATGGTTCCTACATTTGCTCAAGCTTTCTGTCACCTTATACCCTTTCATGAATTCAAATGATTAAACAAAATTAAATTTAAATATGTTAATGTCAACATATATTTCTTATGAAGAGAAAGCTGTAGAACAACCATTAATGTTTTTTTAATGATTTGAATTTGCCACCACATTATTTGGCACACATGATTAGTAGTGCGTGTTTTGGAACTGATAATGAAAATGGCGCGTTATCTTGAAGACTTTCATATAGATTGACTAATGAAATAAGGATTGTCTTGTTAATTTTGATGATAATATGCCTTGAAACACAATGAAAATCTCCCAAAATAGAGAATAGATGAAAAACGAAAAGAATAGATAAAATTGGGGAACCAAAGGTTGATTTTCCATTATTTGTTGTAGTTGTCATCGATCATTATAATGTCTAGCTCACTCAAATTGCCTTTGTATCGTGAATGAAACATGGCAAGAGGATGAATATGTAAAATATACCTTATCACAGTGTAAAGGAGACCATTCTGACTTTTCAAGAACATCTCGAGAACATCTAAGAATATTTTTGGAGTGTCTTGAAAATTGTGGGATGCTTCTATAAATGGGTGATTGAAGTAGTGTTTCATGTTTGGCACATCAAGTGGTGAGGTATGATGATGAATTTGTGAGCAATTGCACCTTCATTGTTGGTTAAAACATTCCTACTCATGCACCAAATCAACATTCTGGGCTTCATTTTTTTCTTGGGGTGACTGAAATGAATTCTGTTTGCATGTCAAGTCATCAGTGATTTTACGAACCGGCTCAAACCTAATATTCGGTCAAATTTTCATTTTTTTGCATATTCCTGAAAGCCTGTGATTCACTACATTGATTTGCCAAATTTCAGATCAAAATTCATAAATTATTTAAAGAATAAGAGCATATTTTTTTACCAAATGGCTTGAAAATGCATACTTGCACTTCGTTTCAAATATTGAGAGAATAATACAAATTGCAGACAAAATTCTGTATTATTATAAAAGAACAGAATGTATGCTTTCACATGGTATGTATAATTGATCTGGTTTCTTTCAAAGCATGAAGTTATGAGGGTGTAAAAAACATTAAAACTTTGAAGGCGATTATCTCAAAATCATGTTTTGGAGACCAGTCGAGGTTTGAGCCAGTTCGTAAAATCATTGACGAAGTGTGCTAGTATTTTTTTGAAATTCGAGAGCAGTCACACTCATCATTGGTAAACAAATATCATGCCCAGGCACCAAAACATTCCAGACTTTAGAAAAAAAAAGAATTAAAACAAAAGAATGACTGAAGTGTTTCTTGTTGTACATGCCAAGTAGTCAGGTATGTTGATGAATAATGAGAGCAATTGATGCACTCATTTTTGGTTTGAAAGTCAATTCCCAGCCACCAAATCAACATTCCAGACTTCATTTTATTCTTGGAATGACTGAAATGAGTCCATGGCCTTGTTTTTCCATGCACTCCAAGGGCCTGTGAAGTGCTGTGATTGAATGGGATAAGCCCGTCAGTCATAAGGACCATAAGTCATAATACTGACTGGTCATAAGGACCGCTAGTCATAACGTGTAAAATCCTATACCCAAAAGCTCGCTAGTCATAAAAGGCAAAAGGGGTCGCTAGTCATAAGGTCATAAGGACCATGGGTCATAAGGTCCGATTTTCATAATGCAAGATAAGGGTCGCTATTCATAATGGACCATAAGGGTAATTGATCATAAGGATCGCTAGTCATAATCAACAACGAGGGTCAGTATTCATAATACTAGATAAGGGTCGCTAGTCATAAAAAGGAAGAGGCTACATTAATCATAAGGGTCGCCAGTCATAATAGGTGATGAGGGTCGCCAGTCATAATAGTAGAAGGGGTTCGTCAGTCATAATAATACATGAGGGTCGCCAGTCATAATAATAAAAGGGGTTCGCCAGTCATAATTGTAGAAGGGGTTCGCAAGTCATAATGGTAGATGAGGGTCGCTATTCATAATAGTAGAAAGGGTTCGCCAGTCATAATAATGGATGAGGGTCGCCAGTCATAATATTGGATGAGGGTCGCCAGTCATAATAATAAAAGGGGTTCGCCAGTCATAAAAGTAGAAGGGGTTCGCCAGTCATAATGGTAGATGAGGGTCGCTATTCATAATAGTAGAAGGGGTTCGCCAGTCATAATGGTAGATGAGGGTCGCTATTCATAATAGTAGAAGGGGTTCGCCAGTCATAATGGTAGATGAGGGTCGCCAGTCATAATAGGAGAAAGGGTTCGTCAGTCATAATAATGGATGAGGGTCGCCAGTCATAATAACGGATGAGGGTCGCCAGTCATAATAGGAGAAAGGGTTCGCCAGTCATAATAATGGATGAGGGTCGCATGTCATAATACTAAAAGGGGTTCGCCAATCATAAAAGTAGAAGGGGTTCGCCAGTCATAATGGTAGATGAGGGTCGCTATTCATAATAGTAGAAGGGGTTCGCCAGTCATAATGGTAGATGAGGGTCGCTATTCATAATAGGAGAAGGGGTTCGCCAGTCATAATGGTAGATGAGGGTCGCTATTCATAATAGTAGAAGGGGTTCGCCAGTCATAATGGTAGATGAGGGTCGCTATTCATAATAGTAGAAGGGGTTCGCCAGTCATAATGGTAGATGAGGGTCGCTATTCATAATAGTAGAAGGGGTTCGCCAGTCATAATGGTAGATGAGGGTCGCCAGTCATAATAGGAGAAAGGGTTCGTCAGTCATAATAATGGATGTGGGTCGCCAGTCATAATAACGGATGAGGGTCGCCAGTCATAATAGGAGAAAGGGTTCGCCAGTCATAATAATGGATGAGGGTCGCCAGTCATAATAGGAGAAGGGGTTCGCCAGTCATAATGGTAGATGAGGGTCGCTATTCATAATAGTAGAAGGGGTTCGCCAGTCATAATGGTAGATGAGGGTCGCTATTCATAATAGTAGAAGGGGTTCGCCAGTCATAATGGTAGATGAGGGTCGCTATTCATAATAGTAGAAGGGGTTCGCCAGTCATAATGGTAGATGAGGGTCGCCAGTCATAATAGGAGAAAGGGTTCGTCAGTCATAATAATGGATGTGGGTCGCCAGTCATAATAACGGATGAGGGTCGCCAGTCATAATAGGAGAAAGGGTTCGCCAGTCATAATAATGGATGAGGGTCGCCAGTCATAATACTAAAAGGGGTTCGCCAATCATAAAAGTAGAAGGGGTTCGCCAGTCATAATGGTAGATGAGGGTCGCTATTCATAATAGTAGAAGGGGTTCGCCAGTCATAATGGTAGATGAGGGTCGCTATTCATAATAGTAGAAGGGGTTCGCCAGTCATAATGGTAGATGAGGGTCGCTATTCATAATAGTAGAAGGGGTTCGCCAGTCATAATGGTAGATGAGGGTCGCTATTCATAATAGTAGAAGGGGTTCGCCAGTCATAATGGTAGATGAGGGTCGCCAGTCATAATAGGAGAAAGGGTTCGTCAGTCACAATAATGGATGAGGGTCGCCAGTCATAATAATGGATGAGGGTCGCCAGTCATAATAATGGATGAGGGTCGCCAGTCATAATAATAAAAGGGGTTCGCCAGTCATAAAAGTAGAAGGGGTTCGCCAGTCATAATGGTAGATGAGCGTCGCTATTCATAATAGTAGAAGGGGTTCGCCAGTCATAATGGTAGATGAGGGTCGCCAGTCATAATAGGAGAAAGGGTTCGTCAGTCATAATAATGGATGAGGGTCGCCAGTCATAATAATGGATGAGGGTCGCCAGTCATAATAATAAAAGGGGTTCGCCAGTCATAAAAGTAGAAGGGGTTCGCCAGTCATAATGGTAGATGAGGGTCGCCAGTCATAATAGGAGAAAGGGTTCGTCAGTCATAATAATGGATGAGGGTCGCCAGTCATAATAGGAGAAAGGGTTCGTCAGTCATAATAATGGATGAGGGTCGCCAGTCATAATAATGGATGAGGGTCGCCAGTCATAATAATAAAAGGGGTTCGCCAGTCATAAAAGTAGAAGGGGTTCGCCAGTCATAATGGTAGATGAGGGTCGCCAGTCATAATAGGAGAAAGGGTTCGTCAGTCATAATAATGGATGAGGGTCGCCAGTCATAATAACGGATGAGGGTCGCCAGTCATAATAGGAGAAAGGGTTCGCCAGTCATAATAATGGATGAGGGTCGCCAGTCATAATACTAAAAGGGGTTCGCCAATCATAAAAGTAGAAGGGGTTCGCCAGTCATAATGGTAGATGAGGGTCGCTATTCATAATAGAAGGGGTTCGCCAGTCATAATGGTAGATGAGGGTCGCTATTCATAATAGGAGAAGGGGTTCGCCAGTCATAATGGTAGATGAGGGTCGCTATTCATAATAGTAGAAGGGGTTCGCCAGTCATAATGGTAGATGAGGGTCGCTATTCATAATAGTAGAAGGGGTTCGCCAGTCATAATGGTAGATGAGGGTCGCTATTCATAATAGTAGAAGGGGTTCGCCAGTCATAATGGTAGATGAGGGTCGCCAGTCATAATAGGAGAAAGGGTTCGTCAGTCACAATAATGGATGAGGGTCGCCAGTCATAATAATGGATGAGGGTCGCCAGTCATAATAATAAAAGGGGTTCGCCAGTCATAAAAGTAGAAGGGGTTCGCCAGTCATAATGGTAGATGAGGGTCGCTATTCATAATAGTAGAAGGGGTTCGCCAGTCATAATGGTAGATGAGGGTCGCCAGTCATAATAGGAGAAAGGGTTCGTCAGTCATAATAATGGATGAGGGTCGCCAGTCATAATAATGGATGAGGGTCGCCAGTCATAATAATAAAAGGGGTTCGCCAGTCATAAAAGTAGAAGGGGTTCGCCAGTCATAATGGTAGATGAGGGTCGCCAGTCATAATAGGAGAAAGGGTTCGCCAGTCATAATAATGGATGAGGGTCGCCAGTCATAATAATGGATGAGGGTCGCCAGTCATAATAATAAAAGGGGTTCGCCAGTCATAAAAGTAGAAGGGGTTCGCCAGTCATAATGGTAGATGAGGGTCGCCAGTCTTAATACTAAAAAGGGTTCGCCAATCATAAAAGTAGAAGGGGTTCGCCAGTCATAATGGTAGATGAGGGTCGCTATTCATAATAGTAGAAAGGGTTCGCCAGTCATAATAAGGAATGAGGGTCGCCAGTCATAATAGGAGAAAGGGTTCGCCAGTCATAATAATGGATGAGGGTCGCCAGTCTTAATACTAAAAAGGGTTCGCCAGTCATAAAAGTAGAAGGGGTTCGCCAGTCATAATGGTAGAAGGGGTTCGCAAGTCATAATGGTAGATGAGGGTCGCTATTCATAATAGTAGAAAGGGTTCGCCAGTCATAATAATGGATGAGGGTCGCCAGTCATAATAGGAGAAAGGGTTCGCCAGTCATAATAATGGATGAGGGTCGCCAGTCATAATACTAAAAGGGGTTCGCCAGTCATAATAGTAGAAGGGGTTCGCAAGTCATAATGGTAGATGAGGGTCGCTATTCATAATAGTAGAAGGGGTTCGCCAGTCATAATGGTAGATGAGGGTCGCTATTCATAATAGTAGAAGGGGTTCGCCAGTCATAATGGTAGATGAGGGTCGCTATTCATAATAGTAGAAAGGGTTCGCCAATCATAATAATGGATTGGGGTCGCCAGTCATAATAGAAGAAAGGGTTCGCCAGTCATAATAGTAGATGGGGGTCGATTTTCATAATAGTAGAAGGGGTTCGCCAGTCAAAATGGTAGCTGAGGTAGATGGTAGATTTTGCGTATTGACCTTCAACCCACTACATTTAGCAAATGAATCCAAAATATTTAGTACATTACAGAAACTGGCAGCTGCACCATTGAGAAATAGAACTGTGTCATCCGCATTTTAAAGAACTTTGTATTCTTTTAAGCCAACATAAATTCGTTAGGCAGAGTGTGAATTTCGAATTAACAACCCAAGACTTTTAGCGCTTAACAAAAACGAATCTTAATGTCATTTGCCCATTGAGTATAACACTAGAAAATGCATTCTGATCAAGTATTTTTATTCATGTCATGAAAGATTTGCCATATTTAAAAATGGAAAGCGTTTTAAACAAAAAATCATGAAAAATCAGAAATCAGGAATATGTTTCTTCTCCATATACACAATTAAATAATACAAAATTTTCCTATTTTCACCAATAAATCGTCCAGACAAGAATCCTGATTGATTAACATGAATAATTATATGGTAATACTTTTTAAAGTCTGTGAGCAATACAACTTTACAACAGTTTACAAACAACATTCAACAATGAAATTGATCTCCAATTTTTGATGAAATGTCTTACTTTGTCACCTTAAGGAATTAATGTTATCAAGCCATTATTGTTTGTGAGATGGATAATTTTCCAGAAATATAAGCAAAATTCATACTTCGTACCAAGAATATACCTAAGTCCTGAAAGAATGCTTTAAAAAAATCAGTTGTAAATCCATCTCGTCCAGGAGGCTTATTATTTTTCATATTTTTTTAATGCAAAATCAACTTCACTGTAAGATATTTCTACTTCTAAAGAAGAATCGTCTTCCTCTGTAAGACTATGGAAACTCTCTTCTCTAATAAGATAAAAAAAA
This sequence comes from Lytechinus variegatus, assembly GCF_018143015.1. Taxonomy (NCBI): domain Eukaryota; kingdom Metazoa; phylum Echinodermata; class Echinoidea; order Temnopleuroida; family Toxopneustidae; genus Lytechinus; species Lytechinus variegatus. The sequence goes on from NC_054749.1 coordinate 4,445,674, forward strand.
GTTCTTCAGCATCACTATTTCCATGATATTTATATTTATATAACTGTTCATTATATGACCCAATTTCTCTTAAGATGTCTGTTTGTTCTTGCAATACTGTACCATTATCATGAATCAATTCAACAAATGTTGAATGGGGGGGGGGGCGGAATTTTTTTCAGACATATTTTCCCCGATCGGCCACTCGAAGATAATTTTTGGTTTCTTTGAAGGGGTAATCCTAATACTCACTTCTTAGCTTTATTCCTATGAATAAACATTTATAGACAATATCATCTTTATTTATATAATGTGAGCGCGAAGCGCGAGCTAATTTTTTGGAAATCCTATGTATTTTTTCTGAAAAAGATGTGCATGCAAATGAATAACTACTACGAACGTGAAGCGCGAGCAGAAATGACTGAATGGCTGATTTTGTGGACAACTCTCCATTTGTTTTGTACACATATTTTCAGATTTTCCCCTTTATTTTACATATTTCACATTATCACCTCCTGACCTTGACATATATGGTGTGGATTATATTTTCCCATGACATATGTTGTGCTCAGAAGGAAGCAAGATGCAACTTGAAAGATAATGAGGAAATTCTGAAAATTTGTGTACAAAACAAATGGAGAGTTGTCCACAAAATCAGCCATATTGAAGCACGTTTGCCAATTTAAGGATGCCCTTAGAAAGTACAACAAGAGTTTTCAAACTCCCATAACTTGCTTATTTCATAACCGATTTTGATGAAACTTTTTTTAAATTGATCCTTTCATTTTACTCTTTCAAGTAAAATTGCTTTTCTTCTTGGGTTTTGGTTTCCTTTAATATAGCGAGCGCAAAGCGCGAGCAGAAATTGTTAATATAATATATTAAAAAGAAAACAAGGAAAAATATATTTTTTGAAATGGAGAAGGAAGGAAAGCGGGAAGAACGAAAGAAAAACATTTGAGAAAGAACAAATCATTCTGAAATAGACCTATATAGTGCAATAGCATGATGGGAAATGAATTAAAAGATGGCAAACAATAGAGGGAAATGAAGGTAGAATGGAATTAGTCAAAAGCTAAATTGGAAAACAAAGAAAAGGGACAAGAAATAAAAACTTAATAACACGACCGGGCTGACGAGGATAGAAAATAAAGAGCGAGAAGAAAGAGGAACTGCATACAACATTGTGCTATTAGCTTGCTAAATTTTATGCAAAAAAAGCTACCGGGGCTTTGCCCCAGACGCCAAGCAGTAGGGGCTCTTCATCTATGACCTTCAAATGGCTCTATTACGCCCCCCCCCCTTTAGGGACCCTTCCTACATTAAGCTTTACTTTCAATCACTGGCGTACAGGCGCGGGGGGGGGGGGCTCTTGGTTTAACACCCAAGAGGAAATTAAAGAATTTATGGGAGACAACGTATAATGAAATGAATGGAAACAATGAAATGTGTTATTTGCTGAATATAATGGAGAAATCTATCACATAATTAGAATTTAATTTCAATAGGCATTTTTTTTCCAGCTCGCTTGCTCGCTGGCGACTTCCCCCCCCCCACATTGCTATGTTTTGCCCCCTCAAAATATTTGGTTCAACTGGGTTGAATAAATGTGTTGTGTAAAAGCTATATTCTGTATATACCCGCAATTTGATTAAATAGCGGCAATCTGCGAGGTTTAAATGGCTTTGATATCAAGAAGTTCCGGGGGCTCCGCCCCAGACCCCAAACGCATAGCACTGCCGTATATGAGTATGGAAGGGTTGGGCCATGGTCCCCAAAAGTTTTACCATGTAAAAAAAGATATCTCAAATTTAGATTCTCATGAAAAGGTGATTTTTTTCTCGCTTCGCTCGCTCGGGACTTATATTAAGCAGCTTTTTTAGCACATGCGCCATACTGCGCCCCTTGATTTTGGTTTTGTTTACTCTGCACGCTACTGCCGCAAATAATCCTGTTAACAGTGGCGTACAGATCACAAAAAAGGGATGGAAAGAGAGAAGAGTGAAATATATTCTCTGGATATCATGTCAAAATCTATCACAAAATTGGATTTTTGTATTAAAAATGTCAACATTTTTGCTCGCTCGCATCGCCCTCTCGCAACTTCTTTTTAAAAGATAAATTCTGCCTGATACACAATGTCTTGCCCTTTCGAAATCGTCGCCTAATTACACCATTGCGCCTGTTTATTCCATGATATGACCGGGAAATTTTTGTCTCTTGCCCCCCCCCCTCCCCTTGGCCACCGACCCCTGTTACGCCGCTGTTTACACCTAAAAACGGGACACTCCATTCATGTTTTGTAAATCATGAAAAGGATGAGTAATTGGATATCTTTCTACATTGAGCGCAAAGCGCGAGCACAATTTTTTTATATTGTGGAATAAAACTGGATAATGATTTATACAGAGAACAAGCTGCGTATCTGAATAAACGCGCGCGTGTTTCAGATTTAGACCTAGAATCTGAGTGGGCATTCTAAATACCTTTTTTCATCGTTAAAATCGATAAAGTGTGAGCGCGAAGCGCGAGCTTAAAACATTTGATATTCCGATCTGAAAAGGGTCAATTTAAGCTCTGTATTTCAAGCACTTTGTAGGAAAAATTGTGAGGTGGATATGGATGAGATTTAAAAAAAAGAGTTTCATTATTTTAATTTCATTCAAAAGTTTCATTATTATTACTTTGAGTTTTGACATAGGACCAGGACATTCCAAGAGCATTGTGTCATCATATGAAAATTATGACTATAAGAAAAAAAGGGACAATTTGATTCTTAAATTAATATCTTATTTATTAACCTAATAAGCCTAATGTGAGAGCGTGAAATCTATTAATATTATGACCTGAAAACTATACATTTAAAGCACTTTTGTATTTATGATTTATGAAGAAGATGCATGAGTTGATAGATTTTCAACAATCAATGCGAGCTATAATCGCGAGCCGAAATTTTTAAAAATTCAGACCATAAAACAAAAAGTTTTGCTGAGCACTTTTTAAAATTCACTTTGTAAATCAAACAAAATAATGAAAGTACGATTTCTGAGCTGAAATATGTTTTCTATGTTGACTTCAAATTTTAATATTTCAATCTCCATATTGATATGTAAATCACCTTACATGCAATGCAAGCGAGAAGCGCAAGCGATTTTTTTTATAGTGACATTAAGGATTTTAAAAATCATTTTCCTATAGGCTTCCCCTCATCTTATTTTATTCACTCGTCTTCCTCTTCTTGTGTTTCCCCTTCTTTTTTCTCCTCTCTTTTCCCTTCTTTTTCTTTTTTTTTTCTCTCTTTCTTTCTTTCTTTCTTTCTTCCCCCCTTTTAATTTTTTTGCTCCGCCAATGGGGGGGGGGGGGGGGTGGGCCCCTCGGACCCCCTAGATCCGCCTATGAACAGTGTATAAAAAAACAACTGATAATCAATAATAAATCTGAGTTTCTCTTTTCTAACAGTTTCAAAAGCTTTACCATGAAGACAATATCAAGATACTGTAAAAACATTTAGCTAACACAATCTCTAAACTGATCATTGTGTGATCGGTACGATATCCTAAATCAATATTTAGGATATCGTGGAGGTGCCGTGGCCGAGTGGTCTAAGGCGCCTGGCTATACATGGAAAGTCCGGGGTTCGATCCCCGGCCGCAGCAGCTATGCCCGTGAGCAAGGCATTTAATCTACAATGCTCTTTTATCCTGCTTTCAAATAAATGGAAATGCTGTATGCATTATTGGTAACTAGGTGTGCACTTGTTTAAAAAAAAATAAATAAAAAAAAATAAAAATATCACATTTTCTAACCAAAGAAATAATATCTGAAGATATCAAAAAATAATGTTTTCTACTTTGCTTCAACGGTGTGGGCTGTCTCCAAGTATAACATTTTGGATTTGGATTTAACTGACGCCATGGATCAACTAAATTAACTCACTGACTCAAAACTTTGGACCAGGTTCCAATCACCACATAGGATTTTATGAGGATCATCATAGTCCAATAAGATACTTTCAATACATCTAAAAAATTTAGGGTCATTTTGCCCATACAATGAAATCAATGAAATAAGGAACATACTTTCCATCAGTGTCGCATTTTACTCTCTTAATAACAAGTTGTATGTTTTTATCAAATAATATAGCATTGCATTAGATGATATATATGAGAAAAAAAACTTCCTCCCACTCCTTTAAGATGCTTTCTTCCAAATCCTTTACAAAATGAGTGTCCTGTAAACAATGAATATTTGTTTTTTTCCTTTTCAAAAAATGAAATATATAATATGAAGGAATAATTTCATGCTCATATCATATTCAACATCAACTAAAAAAAAGTATAATATAGATAGAAAAGACATTTTTCTTAAAAAAAACCTCTATTAAAAAAAAGGCTTTTAGAAAATACTGTGGTACAGGTTTAGGTCAACACTATCTTAAATGCATATATTCAAAGAAGATTTCCTTGTTATTGGAATCATTCACAATCTACACCTTTTCGCCTAAAGATAATTTGATTTTTTTTAGGGGAGGGTGTCATTTCTAACAACTTCTGCTGGTTATGATGAAAAAAAAATCGCCGTAGGTAAAAAAAAATGCCCTTTTTCAAAAGGAAAAAAGCCTTTTGGCAAAATGAAATGTGCTCTTTTTTCAAAACTAAATACTGTTCTTGAAGTCCAACAAAACATTTCAGGATGGTCACAAAAGTAATGTCAATAACATGAGATAATTTATCTTTCTAAAGGGTGTCATTTTTAATAGCTCCTGCTGGTTATGATTTAAAAAAAAATCCCATTTTTCAAAATAAAAATGTGCTCTTATTCGAAATTAAATACCCTTTTTGAACTACAATATAATACATATTAGGCTTGAAAATCACATTTTTTTTGTGTTCTCACGCTTTGCGCCCACCTCAGCTATTATGTAGCAAAGTTCCCTTCTACTGACAGGCGAACCCCTTCCACTATCATGGTTAGCGACCCTCTTCTACTAATAAGACTAGCGACCCTCATCTACTATTATGACTAGCAAACCCCTACTACACTGTAAAAATTAATTGCTAATTCAGCACTTACAGTGCTTGTATAGTGACTGCACTACTAGAGCTGATTTTCTAGTTCAAATTTAAACTAGAAAACCAACACTCCCAGTGCAATCACTATACAATCACTGTAAGCGCTAAATTAGCACCTAATTTTTTACAATGTACTATTATGACTGGCGACCCTCATCCATTATTATGACTGGCGAACCCCATCTACTATTATGACTAGCGACCCTCATCTACCATTATGACTGGCGAACCCTTTCTCCTATTATGACTGGCGACCATTATTATGACTGGCGAACCCTTTCTACTATTATGAATAGCGACCCTTATCCACCATTATGACTGGCGAACCCCATCTACTATTATGAATAGCGACCCTCATCTACCATTATGACTGGCGAACCCCTTCTAATATTATGACTGGCGACCCTCATCCATTATTATGACTGGCGAACCCCTTCTACTATTATGACTAACGACCCTCATCTACCATTATGACTGGCGAACCCCTTCTACTATTATGACTGGCGACCCTCATCCATTATTATGACTGGCGAACCCTTTCTACTATTATGAATAGCGACCCTCATCTACCATTATGACTGGCGAACCCCTTCTACTATTATGACTGGCGACCCTCATCCACTATTATGAATGGCGACCCTTATGATCAACGAACCCTTTTCCTCCTTATGACTGGCGACCCTCTTCCTTTATTATGACTAGCGACCCTCTTGTTTGATTATGACTAGCGACCCTCATCTACCATTATGACTGGCGAACCCCTTCTAATATTATGACTGGCGACCCTCATCCATTATTATGACTGGCGAACCCTTTCTCCTATTATGACTGGCGACCCTCATTCCTTATTATGACTGGCGAACCCCATCTACTATTATGACTAGCGACCCTCATCTGCCATTATGACTAGCGACCCTCATCTGCCATTATGACTGGCGAACCCCTTCTAATATTATGACTGGCGACCCTCATCTATTATTATGACTGGCGAACCCCATCTACTGTTATGACTAGCGACCCTCATCTGCCATTATGACTGGCGAACCCCTTCTACTATTACGACTGGCGACCCTCATCTATTATTATGACTGGCGAACCCCATCTACTATTATAACTAGCGACCCTCATCTGCCATTATGACTGGCGAACCCCTTCTACTATTATGACTGGCGACCCTCATCCATTATTATGACTGGCGAACCCTTTCTACTATTATGAATAGCGACCCTCATCTACCATTATGACTGGCGAACCCCTTCTACTATTATGACTGGCGACCCTCATCCACTATTATGAATGGCGACCCCCTTCTACTATTATGACTAACGACCCTCATCTACCATTATGACTGGCGAACCCCTTCTACTATTATGACTGGCGACCCTCATCCATTATTATGACTGGCGAACCCTTTCTACTATTATGAATAGCGACCCTCATCTACCATTATGACTGGCGAACCCCTTCTACTATTATGACTGGCGACCCTCATCCACTATTATGAATGGCGACCCTTATGATCAACGAACCCTTTTCCTCCTTATGACTGGCGACCCTCTTCCTTTATTATGACTAGCGACCCTCTTGTTTGATTATGAATGGCGACCCTCATCCATTATTATGACTGGCGAACCCTTTCTTCTATTATGAATAGCGACCCTCATCTACCATTATGACTGGCGTACCCCTTCAACTATTATGACTGGCGACCCTCATCTATTATTATGACTAGCGAACCCTTTCTACTATTATGAATAGCGACCCTTATCTACCATTATGACTGGCGAACCCCATCTACTATTATGACTAGCGACCCTCTTCTACCATTATGACTGGCGAACCCCTTTTAATATTATGACTGGCGACCCTCATCCATTATTATCACTGGCGAACCCTTTCTACTATTATGAATAGCGACCCTCATCCACTATTATGACTGGCGAACCCCATCTACTATTATGACTAGCGACCCTCATCTGCCATTATGACTGGCGAACCCCTTCTAATATTATGACTGGCGACCCTCATCTATTATTATGACTGGCGAACCCCATCTACTGTTATGACTAGCGACCCTCATCTGCCATTATGACTGGCGAACCCCTTCTAATATTATGACTGGCGACCCTCATCTATTATGACTGGCGAATCCCATCTACTATTATGACTAGCGACCCTCATCTACCATTATGACTGGCGAACCCCTTCTAATATTATGACTGGCGACCCTCATCCATTATTATGACTGGCGAACCCCATCTACTGTTATGACTAGCGACCTTCATCTGCCATTATGACTGGCGAACCCCTTCTAATATTATGACTGGCGACCCTCATCCATTATTATGACTGGCGAACCCTTTCTACTATTATGAAAAGCGACCCTCATCTACCATTATGACTGGCGAACCCCATCTACTATTATGACTAGCGACCCTCATCTGCCATTATGACTGGCGAACCCCTTCTAATATTATGACTGGCGACCCTCATCTATTATTATGACTGGCGAACCCCATCTACTGTTATGACTAGCGACCCTCATCTGCCATTATGACTGGCGAACCCCTTCTACTATTATGACTGGCGACCCTCATCTATTATTATGACTGGCGAACCCCATCTACTATTATAACTAGCGACCCTCATCTGCCATTATGACTGGCGAACCCCTTCTAATATTATGACTGGCGACCCTCATCCATTATTATGACTGGCGAACCCCATCTACTATTATGACTAACGACCCTCATCTACCATTATGACTGGCGAACCCCTTCTACTATTATGACTGGCGACCCTCATCCATTATTATGATTGGCGAACCCTTTCTACTGTTATGAATAGCGACCCTCATCTACCATTATGACTGGCGAACCCCTTCTACTATTATGACTGGCGACCCTCATCCATTATTATGACTGGCGAACCCTTTCTACTATTATGAATAGCGACCCTCATCTACCATTATGACTGGCGAACCCCTTCTACTATTATGACTGGCGACCCTCATCCACTATTATGAATGGCGACCCTTATGATCAACGAACCCTTTTCCTCCTTATGACTGGCGACCCTCTTCCTTTATTATGACTAGCGACCCTCTTGTTTGATTATGAATGGCGACCCTCATCCATTATTATGACTGGCGAACCCTTTCTTCTATTATGAATAGCGACCCTCATCTACCATTATGACTGGCGTACCCCTTCAACTATTATGACTGGCGACCCTCATCTATTATTATGACTAGCGAACCCTTTCTACTATTATGAATAGCGACCCTTATCTACCATTATGACTGGCGAACCCCATCTACTATTATGACTAGCGACCCTCTTCTACCATTATGACTGGCGAACCCCTTTTAATATTATGACTGGCGACCCTCATCCATTATTATCACTGGCGAACCCTTTCTACTATTATGAATAGCGACCCTCATCCACTATTATGACTGGCGAACCCCATCTACTATTATGACTAGCGACCCTCATCTGCCATTATGACTGGCGAACCCCTTCTAATATTATGACTGGCGACCCTCATCTATTATTATGACTGGCGAACCCCATCTACTGTTATGACTAGCGACCCTCATCTGCCATTATGACTGGCGAACCCCTTCTAATATTATGACTGGCGACCCTCATCTATTATTATGACTGGCGAACCCCATCTACTATTATGACTAGCGACCCTCATCTACCATTATGACTGGCGAACCCCTTCTAATATTATGACTGGCGACCCTCATCCATTATTATGACTGGCGAACCCCATCTACTGTTATGACTAGCGACCCTCATCTGCCATTATGACTGGCGAACCCCTTCTAATATTATGACTGGCGACCCTCATCCATTATTATGACTGGCGAACCCTTTCTCCTATTATGACTGGCGACCCTCATTCCTTATTATGACTGGCGAACCCCGTCTACTATTATGACTAGCGACCCTCATCTGCCATTATGACTAACGACCCTCATCTACCATTATGACTGGCGAACCCCTTCTACTATTATGACTGGCGACCCTCATCCATTATTATGACTGGCGAACCCTTTCTACTATTATGAATAGCGACCCTCATCTACCATTATGACTGGCGAACCCCTTCTACTATTATGACTGGCGACCCTCATCCACTATTATGAATGGCGACCCCCTTCTACTATTATGACTAACGACCCTCATCTACCATTATGACTGGCGAACCCCTTCTACTATTATGACTGGCGACCCTCATCCATTATTATGACTGGCGAACCCTTTCTACTATTATGAATAGCGACCCTCATCTACCATTATGACTGGCGAACCCCTTCTACTATTATGACTGGCGACCCTCATCCACTATTATGAATGGCGACCCTTATGATCAACGAACCCTTTTCCTCCTTATGACTGGCGACCCTCTTCCTTTATTATGACTAGCGACCCTCTTGTTTGATTATGAATGGCGACCCTCATCCATTATTATGACTGGCGAACCCTTTCTTCTATTATGAATAGCGACCCTCATCTACCATTATGACTGGCGTACCCCTTCAACTATTATGACTGGCGACCCTCATCTATTATTATGACTAGCGAACCCTTTCTACTATTATGAATAGCGACCCTTATCTACCATTATGACTGGCGAACCCCATCTACTATTATGACTAGCGACCCTCTTCTACCATTATGACTGGCGAACCCCTTTTAATATTATGACTGGCGACCCTCATCCATTATTATCACTGGCGAACCCTTTCTACTATTATGAATAGCGACCCTCATCCACTATTATGACTGGCGAACCCCATCTACTATTATGACTAGCGACCCTCATCTGCCATTATGACTGGCGAACCCCTTCTAATATTATGACTGGCGACCCTCATCTATTATTATGACTGGCGAACCCCATCTACTGTTATGACTAGCGACCCTCATCTGCCATTATGACTGGCGAACCCCTTCTAATATTATGACTGGCGACCCTCATCTATTATGACTGGCGAATCCCATCTACTATTATGACTAGCGACCCTCATCTACCATTATGACTGGCGAACCCCTTCTAATATTATGACTGGCGACCCTCATCCATTATTATGACTGGCGAACCCCATCTACTGTTATGACTAGCGACCTTCATCTGCCATTATGACTGGCGAACCCCTTCTAATATTATGACTGGCGACCCTCATCCATTATTATGACTGGCGAACCCTTTCTACTATTATGAAAAGCGACCCTCATCTACCATTATGACTGGCGAACCCCATCTACTATTATGACTAGCGACCCTCATCTGCCATTATGACTGGCGAACCCCTTCTAATATTATGACTGGCGACCCTCATCTATTATTATGACTGGCGAACCCCATCTACTGTTATGACTAGCGACCCTCATCTGCCATTATGACTGGCGAACCCCTTCTACTATTATGACTGGCGACCCTCATCTATTATTATGACTGGCGAACCCCATCTACTATTATAACTAGCGACCCTCATCTGCCATTATGACTGGCGAACCCCTTCTAATATTATGACTGGCGACCCTCATCCATTATTATGACTGGCGAACCCCATCTACTATTATGACTAACGACCCTCATCTACCATTATGACTGGCGAACCCCTTCTACTATTATGACTGGCGACCCTCATCCATTATTATGATTGGCGAACCCTTTCTACTGTTATGAATAGCGACCCTCATCTACCATTATGACTGGCGAACCCCTTCTACTATTATGACTGGCGACCCTCATCCACTATTATGAATGGCGACCCTTATGATCAACGAACCCTTTTCCTCCTTATGACTGGCGACCCTCTTCCTTTATTATGACTAGCGACCCTCTTGTTTGATTATGAATGGCGAACCCCATCGTTGATTATGACTTGCGACCTCTATGAACAAAGCCCCTTATGAATAGCGACCCTTATGACTATTATGACTAGCGGTCCTTATAACTAGCGGGTATTATGACCAGTGGTCCTTATGACTGGCGGGTGGACCCCGATTGAATGCCTACATTCATATCTTCCTGAGATTTGCTTCAGACGCTCAGAATTATGTTCAACCAACCTATCACCTCGGTTAACCCATTACTTTCTGAAATGGGGTAGTCCCAGTAACTTGCCTATTGGAATCACAGAATTTCAGTTTTCAATACATTAGGTTACAACCAAGAAATCAGAATTCATTTCATATGTTTTCACCAATAGTTAAGAGCTTTAAAATGAACTTTAAAAAATGAATGCCTGCACTTTGCCCCTTTTCTCTTTCTCATGTCTTCTATGTATTATACTAATCATAGTGGTTTATTTATTATTCCAAATTTCACCAAGCATTACTTTCTACCGATCTTCAGTCATGTCTCCCCTTCCTTTTTTCTCAAAATCCTATTTACTCATTTAAGAATATTTAATCACCAGCCTCTCTTTCTAACAATCTTCTGCCTCATGTCTCCTTCGCCTTTTCCCACCTTGCCACTGTCATCCGTCACCATCCCCTCTCCCTGGAGATGAGAAGAGGAAAGCTTGAGACAAGATTGTGAAGGTTCGTCTTACTAAGGCCGTGTTTATGCTTCCACTTTTCAGGCTAGAATCAGCGTTTCCAAACGTGATTAGTCCGAAACACGGTTGCGTCCATGCTTACTTTCATTTAAACGCTGTTTCAAAACGCCGATCGTAAACTCCCAAAAATGTGCGTTTGTAAACGTTGGTTGACCAGAATCAGGCTTTCTGGGGAAGTATAAACAGAACCATGATTGTAAACGTGTTTAAATGACGTCATTTGGTTCATGCTTCCGATGAGATGAAAATCCGCGCCCCATGTTATCTCCACGTAATAAAAGAACTTTCAAAAAAAGGCGTGCCCAATTTGACCTCGCTTTCCTGCGAAGCCAGCTGGAGATCATGATAAACAGCACTCCCAGAACCACATTTACGATCGCCGTTTTGAATCGACGTTTGAAAACGCTGATTCTGTCCTCGCAATGGAAGCATAACACACCCTAAGAATGCCTTCGGCTGTGTCTCCCCTCTTTTATTCTCTTGTCACCTTCATCTCTCACCGTCTCATCTCCCCGGAGATAGGGGAGAGTAAAGGAAAGAGTGGAGCTTTGAACAAGGTCGTGAAGGTATCTTCTTACTGGGATGGCTCTGCTGTAAATTGGGTTGGTAGAAAATTGGAAGCGAATGAGAGAGGGATATTGCTAGTGTTGGTAAAGCACACACAGGATGCTAGTTTGTGGTTGTTGTTGTTGTTGTTGGTGGTGGTTAGTCTGCTGGGTAAACCCTTCACTCAAGGGTCTGAATGTGCAGCCTACTCATGCCTTGTGTACTGAAGGCCCACAGCGAGTTTTGTATGTGCTAGTCTTTGCGTGGAGACACACTTGGTGATCAAAGTTTCAATCAGGGTCTGTGCTGGCAGACTATGTGGTGGTGGTTCTAGTGGTGGTGGTGGTGGTTCTAGTGGTGGTGGTGGTAGCAGTAAAAACGTAGGTGAGAGATCTAGAAAGAGAGAGAGGGAGAGAGGATACAATAGTGTATGTTTTTAATGTAAGTGTGTGCGTAATAGTGAGAGAACAAGAGAGGGGAAGAGAATTTGGAAAGATAAAGAGGAAAAGAGAGGAAAAGAAAGAGGAAAATTGAGAGAATGTGAGAGAAACGAAGAGAAGAGAGAAACAAATAGTAAAATAGGTCTCGGAAAGAGAGTGGAGAGGGGGAGGGGCTAAAAAGAGAGAAAATAGATTTGATGAGGGGGGGGGGGGCAGAAGGGGAGAAACACAGGAGTGTTAAGAGGAAGGGAGTACTGCTAGAAATTAGAAAACATGAAATTAGTCGATGATATACACCAAGGTGAAAAGGATAAAAGATGGAAACCCTAAATAGAATTGGATGACAGAACCATTCCTACTTCATTGGAAACAAACTCGTATCACATTGCCGTAAAGATGAAAAAAAAAAACGATTCCCGAAATAAGTGAACGTCCTTCTGCAGATCGGAGCGACAAATAAACTTCCAACAGACGGAGCAGATGAAAATAAATAATTGGATTGTAGCCAGAAGGGGGATCGCTTCATTCGATTTATTTAAAGTAGGATTAAGGGAACATTTTTCCAATCGTGGCGTGATGGAAGAAACATTTTTCATCTGTTCCACGTTTTGGCTTTCGCACCCCTTGCCATTTACATATTGGCCAATCTGATGCTGGCATCCACAGAATGTTGTGATGATTGTAACAAGTTGGAAATGAAATACATTTGTAAATTCAATTGGTTAACAGTTTGCATAAATTTGATTGGTTAACAGTTTGCATATATAAATATATCTTCAAAGTTTCTTTGCTTGTATATAGGCTTTCTAATCATCATCCGTTTGTGTTCACAATGCAGTTGAGACAATGAATAGCTGTTTAAGATGGGTTGAAAATTAACCTGCAATTGATTGGAAATCGCAAGAAATCCTGTAAAATTTACAGAGCGGTGAAGAACCACTTAATGTGTGAAGATTGTAGAAAAGCTTGCTTAATATAGCATTTTTTTTTCATTAAACTTCAATAAAACATTGTCACCAGGGGGTAGTTGCATAAATGCTTAAAATACTTTGCCATTTTGGTAAAACCCTGGTTACAGGCCTCAGCAGCAAATTAAGGTTTCCATGGCAGAGGTAACATAGTTGCAAATCTTCATGAAACGGGCCCTGATATCTGAAAATTACATGTTAAATGTGGACAAAAGCCTTGAGGGGCTTTCACAAATTGCTTGTGCGATCGTTTGTGATCACGTGGTCACAAGATATGTTGCACAGAATCGCAAGGGCTGTAAGCAGACGCACCACCAACTGTGAAAGGGGGCTTTATTCAGGCACTCTGTCAGTGTTGCATTGCTATGTTCCTTACGGAGAACCACTGTGATAGCGAGCGTTGTACTGGAAAGTTGATAATTAAACCCAAATTGATGAGATAGCAAATACACTGTGATCATTACTGATGAGCTCATGTTCTTCAGATTGGATGTATACTGTTCACATTAAAACATTCTGTTTAGAGTGTGGAAAGTCCTCAATGTCTCAGTTGCCATTTAATCCTGTACTCAACTCTTTTTATACAAATATTAATTTTAATTACCATATCTTTAAAGCTCTGGTCAGGTTTGCTCACACCAACTGCATTCATTCGAAATTGCATTGAACTACATTCGTCACATATTTTCATCTTCATCATCATCATCATTTATATAACCCTTAATATGGCCTTTTATGTTCTTTATTATTACACTTTTTGATTATGTTCTTTATTATTACACTTTTGTTATGCACTGTAATTACCGGTATTAACAATAATTCAAAAATCTTGTGTGGTTATGATATTGATTGGTTCCATTGATACAATTATTTTATTTCATTTCATTCTACGCACATATTTTCTACATATTTCAGAGGACCAAGGGACATATTTCTAATTATTGCTATATGGCAATCACTGGTATACTACTGTAATTACTATAGCACTAACAGTGGCATGCTGATGAATGATCCAGCTTATTTGCATCAATCGTAATATTGAATTTTCTTGCACAACTAATGCTTAAAAATGGTGTGAGAGTGGCTAGATTCGCTTGTCCCTTTCCTCGACTTTCAAAAACCAAGGAATCGATATGGAGTGCTCACCAACAACGTGCACTGTCTTTCACTTGAACCTTTTAGTCGACCTCATTTGTACATTGTACGAGGGCAGCAGACATGAAAGATTCATAATGTCCCTGCCCTGGACGGGTAGATTCTTCTTATAAAACTCTTTTCTTGTCAATCTTTCGTAATACCGGGTTCTCTATTCATGCACGTATACTTTTCATCATTATTAAATTATCGGATTTCAAAGATTAGCAGGATAAGATCCCAATTGCATTACTGGTAACTTGTAGTGAAACTTTCTTTGTGATTTTCCTTTTTTCTGTTGGTTGCTACGCAATGTTACCATGGTATTTTATACCATTAGCGACAGAAACTTTCCAATCACTTTTTGTATTTATATTTTGTGGTGGTTTCTTACATATTCTAATCTTTTCAAAAGGCATAAGTTAACATTGATTTGACTTCAAAAAAATCTTAGCTCAAGGGTCTCAATTGTTTCCTGTGTTTTTGAGGTGTTTTAAAAAAGGAGCTCTGAAAATAATCCACCTGAAAATTAGTGATTTAAAATCATGAAAGAATAAAATTTCTGGAACCTCCGAATTAAATTTTCTCTACCTCATGTGTTACTGCATCAAAATTAAATGATTTTTATTCAGCTAAAGAAACCTTTCAAGTGCCTGCATGAATTTATTCATTTTGTCCCAGGTCCTTTTTATTTGTATCCATATGAGTAATATTAAACACCTCATACATCAATGTTCATGATTTTTTTAAACCAGACCATATTTGTAAGGTAACCCGAATGAACAGCCAAAAAGGTGCCAGGGCAGAACTTTGACAGGAGAGATTTTTTTTCTTCTATTTTATGCCCTGATCTTCCAAGATATACCACCACGCTTCGCCAGCCACGCTACAAGTTGGATAACCATCTATCATGTCACTGCCGACTGCGTACCTGCCTAAGGTAATATGTCATTAGACACTAACTAAGATAAACTGTCGAGTGCTAATGGTGATTATGCTTCTGGCACGCCTTCCCTTGTAATCAAGCGGTTAGCGATAATTCATGCTTTCTATGCGTCATTTCGTCTTTCTGTCTCGCTACCTTTGGCCCATTTATCTTCCCCCTTTCCTCGTCACCTCGTTTTCTTGCTCTCGCTTGGTATGTCACCCACCACCTTACATTTGTTATATTTTTTCTTTTTTTTTCTTCCACTCTGTAGTTTACATGTTCTTTCCTGATATATTTCTGGTACCTTAAATTAGTTTTCCTTTGTTTTCTTGTGTTTCTTTCCTATTCTTGTATTTTCTTTCCTTCGGTTTTTGTTTTGCATCATTTTTATTTCACTGCTAAGGGGCATTACATTTTTTCATCTTTCACATCTCTTCTTACCTCCCTTTTTTTATCTGTTTCCCCTCTCTCTCATCCCTTTCCCTCTCTCTTTCTCTATCTGTCTTTCTTTGTCGGTAGCCTTACTTTGTCGGTAGCCTTACTCCAATGTCCAGTTCCCCTATTCTTTCATCTTATCATCCTTATTCTCCCGATCATGCACCAGCTATCTCTCCTTTCTCCACGCACTATCGACTTCGTCGTCCTCTCCCTTGCCCTGCTATCCTTCACCATCCCATATTCGATTTCTCTCCTATAGCCCCCCCCCCCCTCTGTCTTTCTATCCCATTGATCCACCCCTACTCCTCCCACCTAATTTCTCTTATGAATCAGATAGCATACCCCCCTCCCTCCCTCCACTATTCCCCCAGCCCCAAAGCACCCTTCTCCTCCTGCCCCACCCCTCCACCCGTACTGCCCTGTACCACCCACCTTATCTGTTTTCTCATCATTCGGATAGCCTACCCCACATCCTCTCCTTCCACGAGCCCCCCCCCCCCTCCACACCCTTCTCCCCCTGCCCCATCCCTCCACCCCTAGCTGCTACCCTGTTTCACCCTGCTTCATATTTTCTTGTTTTCTCCCTTCAGTCCCCTGCACCCCGCCTCCTCTACCTCCTGCCCCCTCCCCATAGCACTCTTCTCCTCCTGCCCCAATCCCTCCACCCCTAGCTGCTACCCTGTTTCACCCTGCTTCATATTTTGTTGTTTTCTCCCTTCAGTCCCCTGCACCCCGCCTCCTCTATCTCCTGCCCCCTCCCCATAGCACTCTTCTCCTCCTGCCCCAATCCCTCCACCCCTAGCTGCTACCCTGTTTCACCCTGCTTCATATTTTCTTGTTTTCTCCCTTCAGTCCCCTGCACCCCGCCTCCTCTACCTCCTGCCCCCTCCCCATAGCACTCTTCTCCTCCTGCCCCAATCCCTCCACCCCTAGCTGCTACCCTGTTTCACCCTGCTTCATATTTTGTTGTTTTCTCCCTTCAGTCCCCTGCACCCCTCCCCCTCCCCATAGCACCCTTCTCCTGCCCCATCTTTCTCCCCTACTATCCTGTGCCACCCTGCCCCATATCTGTTTTCTTGTTTTCTCCCTTCAGTCCACTGCGCCCCACCCCTTCTATCTCCTGCCCCCTCCCCATAGCACCCTTCTCCTGCCCCATCTTTCTCCCCTACTACCCGTACCACCCCGCCCGATATTTGTTTTCTTGTTTTCTCCCTTCAGTCCCCTGCACCCTGCCCCCTCCCCAAAGCACCCTTCTCTTCCCCATCCTTTTCCCATACTGCCCCGTACCACCCTGCCCCATATCTATTTTCTTGTCATCTCCTATCCTGTCCTCCTGCCCCATCCCTCTCCCTACTCCTCTCACCTCAACCCCCCCCCCATCTCCAAGTTACCTCCTCCATCTTGCATTGGCCTCCTTTTCAATCCCTCACCCCATCATTTCTTCTTACTTCTCGTCTAATTCTTCTACTTTCCCCCCTTCCTGCTTTTCTTCCACTCGACTAACAGCACAGAGGAGAATGTGTGCATCAGTATCAAACATGATTACTTGATTAATTGCTTTTATTAATGAAATCGGCAGGACAGTGTACTATCCTGTTTTAACCTGCATGTGTATTTGCACTTCAGCAAAATTTGGTTGAGGCTTTATTCTGGATTAGTGATATCAAGTGAAAAGAGGATCTTAGTGTCTTATATCATCATGGATCTCTTCATGAAAATCTGATGATTTTTTGCACAGAAAGGGCTGATTTTCAATACATTCTTGAAATTTACATGAATTCCTTTAATTACAGTATGTGGACTAAGGACCTAGTACATTATCCTTGGGAATATCAATCTGCAGCTTCGATGTATGTGTGTATGTAGTTGCCATAGTAACAGTAACCATCATGTTTACGTTGACTGGTGTGTTTCATGGAGAATGGTCAGGTCATGGTGAAAAAAACATTAATTTCTGGATATGTAATCTCAATAATTAACAATGATTTACAATGTCAAAAATATATGTTGATGTAGTTAATCAGGTCTTAAAGATTACTTTTACTAAGCATATGATGTGAAAAAAACTAAGGATTTATAATTTAAGACACTGTATGAAAGGCTGCCATGGTGAAGTTTCTCATGATCTGACAGACTGGTTATATCTGTAGAATTGGTTATTGATGATAAGCCTTGTCAGTATATTCACTACATCTCTGCAGAATATGAAATCTTGTCTGCTTTCCTTAAATGTCACCAGAATCATTTACATCTCTTATTCTGATCACTATGGAAGTACAGATTACCATCTGGGTATCAGAATGTCAAAATGACATTTTCAGCCCGTCACCTGAGCTTATCTGTGTAAAACTAGATGGCTGTATTCATATTTATAGAATATTTTAGAAGTATTAATCAGAAAGTCTAAAATATGCATTCACCCTTCGTGATCATTTGGTCCCATACATTTTCAGATTTTTTTCTCTGAGCAATACGGTAATTCAAATATGTTCTGACGAACTATTGATTAAGCAGGTGTTGATAGCCAATGCGTGTCATCTTTTTACTTATACTATCTAATGCTGATGTCAATTATATGCAGTAAAAGCTCAAAACTCTTTATAGACTGAGGAGAATAATTTTTTCCAGATTTTTCTAAATCTGCATGTATATTATTCATGAAATGGCTTGTTGCAGGCAGTGAATTATTTTTTTTTCATATTTGGGGCTATTCTGAACACAATCGGCCGCCTACTACATGTGTAACATTGAATAAGCTTTAATGTTGCAGTGAATGGAGATTCCCAGGGCTCTTTTTTCTCTCCAAGTTTCTTTTTACATTTTGGAGGCAAAATTGCCCTGAGTCCCAGTGTAATTTTCTTCTTGTAAAAAGACTATCCATTCCATCTTGAACAAGAGTTCATCCAACTATTTTCCACCACCCCTTGCTCTTCTACCTGTCATTTTCTTATTTAGTGGTGGGAGCTTTCAGAAAAGTAGTTTGGTGCTCTCCGATGCTTGTATTGTTACGAATGGTGTCGTAAACATGAGTGGTTGCCTCATGTCTCAGCTTCTGATCTCATCGGGCGAGGAAGAGAGCCCCTTCACACCGGAAAAGTTTTCATGACTACTTCAGAAACATGAATCCGCATGAAGAAAAAGGTTTTTTTTAAGAATAGATGTAATGTTGTCTTAAAAGATTAATAAAGAGTAAAAGTGGTTTGATGGGGGGGGGGGGTAGCTAATGGGCAATATGCCCGGAGGTCCCCCCCAAAAAATAGAGAATAACCACCCCAGAAACAATAATGATAAATAAGTGATTAAATAACTGAATAAATCAATGAATATATAAGTGAATTATTGAATGAATAAATAGATAAAAATTGTAAATCTCCAGATAAACTACCATTAAAGTGATTGGTTAACATTGGTTTGACTTTTAAAAAATCTGAGCCAGAAGGTCACACTTGTCACCTGTGTCTGTGATATGTTACAAAAATGAAGCCCTGAAAAAATTGCGTTCGAAAATCATTATTTAGTGCATTAAAAATTGAAATATAAAGCGACCAGAAACACCATCTTAATTTCATCCCATACAGTTATGTGTACTATTTAGGCGTCTATAAGACGCTTATTTACAAAATCGGGGTTTGCCTTGTAGTTTTAGCTTTTCATTCTCAATAATGGTTGTTTTCAGGGTCTATTAGTTCTAATACATGCACTTGTACACATGTTTCATCTTGGTTAGAATTTTTTTTAAATCGGCTGCTCACAAAGTTAAACAATACCTTTAATGCCACTGGCAATAGAAGGAAAAAGAGAGAAAGAAAAAGCAAAGGCATCAAAACTTGGAAGGATGGGCAATTTCAACACTATCCCTGGGGCATCAGATATTCAACGGGGGCACGACTATACCACTTGCTTCATTCTGGCTTTGCTTTTCCTTGATATATATAACAAAGCAGTAACAAAGTAGATCATCAATTTCAGTTATGTCTTTCATACGATATTAGAAATTATAAATATCTGTGATGGAAAAATATAAGAAATTAGCTGCATGTTGAAAAAAAAAGATCTGTGTAAAAGCTCAAAGTGAGCAAGAAGTACATCTGCGGTTTTGAGTGGTTGGTTGCCAACCGATCATCACATGCAGACTTGTCATCAGAAAAGACAGTTATGTTGCTTTCCAGGCCTATTTATCACAATTCGTCATTCTCGATATTTTTTTTTTAGGCATGCTCAGGTGTGAAGGAATGAAAAAAAGAAAACGAGAGTGACAGATTTAGAGTATGTGTGTGTGTGTGTGGGGGGGGGGTGTGCATGTGTATATGATAGAGAAAGGGGGTGATATGAAATGGATAATATATGTATAAAAGTAAAGACGATAATTCTATATTTTTCAAGCAACTTTGACAGAGTTGGGGGGAATTGCTGCCAAATAGATGAATAGAAATGTGTATAAAGACAATTTTACATATTCTTTAAGCAGGATTAGTGAGGGGGATAGGTAGGCCATCCAATATGATAAATGAAATATGTGTAAAATGAAACACATTTTTACATTTACAAATTATTTTATAAGACAGCATTAGAGAGAAAGAGACAGAGAGAGAGGGAGAGAGAGCGTCTCGGCTTGCAAAGATTTACAAAAAACAAAAGTAAGTAACAGAAAACAAAGAATTAGAAGGTGTGTGAAGGAGAGAGAGATGGAGAGAGACAGAGACTGAGATTCAAGTAGGGGAGTCACACGTGTATGAGTGCTAATTCAATTCCTTATTCCAATCCCCACCTACACATACGTACGTTCACTCGCTCCCTCTCTCTCCCTCTCCCTCCAAGCACCACCAACCAAGCAATTCAACCAATCACCAAGCGGTCTCGGCAGAGTGCCTGCCCGCATCAGTGCAGTCAGATAGTAACTTGACTTCGTCGCTCTTGGATGGATGCACTTTCCCTCCATCGCAAAACTTTGCCGAAGTCTCACAAAGCGATCGGACTTTCTCTGCTCTAGTTGTCATTTCTCAGACACCATACCTCTTGATTTCATGGGGTTTGTAATGTCTTCTCTACTGGCTTATGACATCCAGGTGATTTTTTTTTCTGGTGTGTGTGCATAGCTCAGGAACGTTTCCTCCGAAGCCACAATGATATCCACGTCTAGGGTAACTGTTGTCATCTGCCTCAGCTAGAGTTACCGTTAGCTCACAGGAAACTCTCTTCTGGCTATTGTTCCACCCCACAATATCAGGAATACCCCGACCTTCACATGATTCAATTGTTCTTCTTTGTTTTTCAGTCATTCCCACGCTGCATTGCGGTTGGTAGCCTGTGAATTTATTGATCCGATGGGATGGCTATGACCGTTGTAACTTGATTACAGTAGACTTTGATATGGACCTTTATAGAAAAAATCTGATTTAACTGTCAGCTTGCATGAAGTGCCTTTCTGGATTTTGGAGAAGTTGTTCAAGAGGAGATATAATGAGAGTTCGATGCCGTTTGACAGCCGTATGTCTTCTTGTGTTGGAATTTTAAATCATGGAATAATAATACAGTAACTTTTTGGAAATAATTGAGAAGGTGAGTCTAAAAAATTAATAATTGCTTTCACTTTAGATTTGGATATTTGTAGTGCCATCCTGGGGGGGGGGCACTTCCATTGTGCCCTTTAACATCTTCTTGCTAGATCATCAGCCATTTATGCTTTTGCACATTGTTCTGTGCTATTTTCTTCTTATGCAGGGAACTGCTGACTTCTCCTACTACTTACACTTTCGAAGTTTTTCTTCTGATAGTGTTACCAGTAACAACTCAAACAGAAATGATAATCATTGGCCCTATTCATGGTAATTTGTATTTTTCCTCAGTGGCAATTTAGAATTCACAATCACTTTCATGACTCTCTTTTTCTAAAAGTTTTTTTTACCTGATGAAATGCTGTTCGTGACGCTTAGGGAAACATGATCAATTGAAATGTCTATTTCTAGCATTTCACTTTCAATGCTAAGAATACTCCATAATTGCTCTCATGTGGCAGCAATTTCAGTTTAGTAACCTTTGGAAAAATTGAGTAAGACCTATCCCCCTCAACTTGTTAAAAATAATCCAGGACATACGTAATGAATCATTCTTCAAATTGGCACATCCTTCTCTGCGGAGAAATAGAAAATGTTGATCTGATTTATCGCTATGTCCTTTCATTTTCCTGGGAGTTATTTCAGATGTTGTTGCCAAAATGCTGCTCTGCCAACATATATTTTATTCTGTCAATCCACATTGACTTGTTGCCCTTTATAACTAGTAAATTACTTGTCCTCTCTGTTTATCTATTGCCCCCTACTCCCTCGCAAGACCCATAGGCCCTTCACTTTCTGTCTTAATTTCTTTTGTAGCTTTGTTTTCTATGAGTTTCAAAGTGATCGTATTAGACATTTATGACATTCATTTGACATCATTTCAAATGAAATAATACTATTTAAACCATAATTCTTTCAAACTCTGTCTAGTCTGGCTCAGCCACACCCACTCTCTTTTGCTCTCACACTATTCATCTTCTCTATTAACCTTTTCCTCCCCCTCTTTTTTTTATCTTTCTTTCCATCTTTATTAATTGATGTATCTATTTATTGATTGATTTATTTATTCATTTATTTATTCATTGATTTTTTTCCTCATTTATTTAGTTTTTCTTTCTTTCTTTCAACATGTATCTTCTACATACGTTCATATCCAACTCTCTACTTCTGTAGTATCGTTAATCTTGCCTTCTGTCTCACGTTCTCTCCCCCTCTAATCGTCTAATCCTTCATCCTGCATCTGACGTATCTTCTAAGCCCCTCGTTTATTCCTCATTACAAATCTCTTATGCACGTGCTCTTTTTTAGCCACTGCATTCATAATGGCTGTAATCCCTACAGGCCACTGTGTGAACTGATTTTTATTAATGTGTATTGTCTCTATCAGTGAGTCACAGCATATTTTAGTGCTTGGGAAGGGGGCTTAATTCATATTGAGAAATTAACTCTTTTGTGCCCTTGTTTTAATTTGATTGTTATTAGAGATGATTTTAGGATCAACATCAAGGTTACTATTATGGTAACGATCCAAGGGTGACTACCAAGGTAAACAGCTCCTACAGAAATTTAAGCGTGCCGCTTGCTTGTAACTAGCATGCGACTAGCAGGGCGCTCGCTTAATAAGCAAGTGCATGCTAGCGAACAGTCCCTGCTCGCTAAAAGATCGCTTAACTATTACTCTGCACGCATATTACACGCTTATTAAGCTAGCCGCATGCTAGTTACTAGCATGCCGCAAGCTAGTCGCACGCTTCCCGCAAGCTTGGAAATTTCTGTAGGGGAGTGCTCAACAGCCAATCAAAATCATGGATTCAATGCAGGTTACCATTGGATGGCAAATTTAACATAATTAGTGACTTTCATGAAGTTGTGCCATGTATTTTAGGAGGAATCCTGTAAATGCCCCCCCCCCCCCCCCCGTCTCATTTTGGCTCATCTGACAATGCAATAAGGGGGGGGGGGGACAGCGAAATGTGCTGCAGTGCAATGGTACATGTAGTATCATGAGGTATCATGCTATGCAGTGTTAATTCACAAGATGATTGCGATGGCCATTGTAATTGATGATTGTAATTATTACTACTTGATGTATATTGAATGATTCATGTTAATCATATTGATACCAATAATGGTGATAATTTCAACAGTATATGCATTTAACAATAATAATAATGGATATTTAGAGGCACTAAAAACAAAAACTACCATAGCGTGTACAATGTATGAATGATAATTTAACATTTGCAATAATAACCACAATCATTCATTAGATATAAAAAAGGAAATTAATTTTCCATTTGCTTTCTGTCATACCTGAATCAGTGCAAGATATGGAGATGATTCTAGTGGTTAATCTTCCGATGGGGGCGGGAGGGAGGGGGAGGGGTTAAGCTGTGATTTCCTATCAAACTGACTAATTCTCTTCAAATATCTTACACATGGGGGTGAAAATCGTGATCATATCTTCAGCAAAGATTGCTTCCTGATGGCGGCAAAAGTGATTTTCAATCTGCCAGTCTTATCTAATGGTGAATCCTAGAAAGGAAGCAAGTTGTCTTTCCTAATCTTTCTTTTCTTTTAGAGCAAAATCTGGCGACATCCCTTCTCCAAATCAACGTCAAATTGGCAACACTAATCATCACTATGTAGATGTGAACATGATATACATGTATATAGCTGCTAATCTCACAAACTTATCTTTAGATGGATATATAATTCCTATCGATCGTTTGTTGGATTGTTTTTAATTTCAATACTGACCAAGGGATGCCATTCCGTACTTTGAAAAAAAAGGGAGTTGGTTGAGAAATGCTATTGATCACGATCCAATCATTCACAAATGAATGCTTGATTTCACCAGTAAGGGAGGATAAGTTTTATGATTCTATTCATGTGCTATTGAAATGTTTTCATTAGACTATTAGTACATAGTGGTGGTAAAAAGATGGCACTTATGCATGAATAAAGTTAACACTTTACACTAATGCTTCTTCTAGATGAATATATTTCTGTAATGATAATGTACAAATTTTTGTAAAGTTCCTTATCATTTTGTCACCTTCATTTATTTCTAGTTATTTAATATCATGATGGACAAATAGAAGCCATTCATTTCTCCCCCAAATAGGCGATGGCAATTTACTTTTGCTACTAACGAGACACTTGTTTAGTAGGGCTGCCTTTTTTATTGCAGAGAGCTACATATATAAATGCATAAATCTTAACATGAAGTCATTCAAGTTCAACCATGAAGTCATGCAAGTTCAACAATCGTGAAATAATAGTTATAACCTCGGCATCTCTCACCCACTCTCATTATACACGTGTATCACACACACGTTGATAATTTACCCGGGGGGGGGGGGGGACAGTCAAATATATTGCTGTACTTACGCGTGACCAAGGAATTTCCAAACACCCCCTAAACGTGTTTCTCTTTGTGTGCAAAATAACCCCCTGAAATAGTTTTTCACAGGCTTTATTTACACATTTTGGCCCCTAAACAAGTTGTCCCCAAAATATGACCTCGGTGAAAAAGCTTGGGAAAACAAAATGCCCTAAACATGTTTGGCTAGTTTTAAAAAAAGCTTTGGGGAAAAAACATACCCTTAACATGTTTGACCCCACGATTGACCATTGACCAGTCTTTCAAAACCACCCTTTTTCTTGAAAACCTGTGTCTTTGATACCCTTAACGAGGCCACGCGCGGACCGCGTCCAAAACTGAAAAAAAAACACCCCTTTAAATGTGTTTTTTTGGTCACGTGTGTGTACAGCAATATATTTGATTGCCCCCCCTCCCCCTCCGGATAATTTACAATGGTGCTCAAGGGGACTTCCTTTGTATTTGATATTGACATCTTGAAAATATTCACTCTGAATTCCAAGGATGCAGTCGTCCCTGTACTGTATTCCTTTTCTCTATTTTGTACCTAGGTTACTTCTAATACATTGTTTTAGATTAGAATAAGCTTTCCAATCTTGACGGGTGTGAAATATAGAAAACAATGGTGAATTTAATGAACTGATCAGAGCCTGCCACCAAATACTTAATGGGCAGAGTCCAATGGAAACATGGCAGTGTGTTTGGTGGTATTGTTGTGTGGTTAGCCACTAAACACAAAAAAGAGACAAAACTACATCACGACGACTGCTGAGAGATTTGTTGAAAGAGGAGATGCGAAATATCAAGGGACACATTCTGTAAGAAAAATCAGTGGAACATCTGTCTGCTACCAATCTTCCTCCCGTATCTCGTCTTTGGTATCTATCTTCTACGAGGCCATACCATCTTCTTCCATATGACGAGAACATGCTCCCTGCGGGCCGTGGACCGCCCGGCCGCGTCTGTTTGTCTCCGTCATACCCAGGAAGTTTGGGATATGAATGGAAAACATCCCCAAGAGACGATGAGATCGCCGCTGTTGTGATAATTATCGTGGAATAACGAGGATGAAGCTTGGGAGGAGACCATTTCTGCCTCCGGACCCGACTCCTTCAAGGGCTCAAAATCTCTTCTAATGCCTTTCTTTGATTTCCTTTATAATGGCTGCTAGGATCCTTCATACAGAGGAATGATTTTCAGAATTGAACATTATCCATTATCCCTCACTTTGAATCAGTCTTCAAGTATTAATTTGAAAGTGACTGACCGGGGTATACTTATGTTCATGTATCACAATTATACTGTATAATTCAACTTAAGAAATATATGCTTTCATTTGTTGCATCGAGATATGACTAATGAATATTTTTATATTGTGAGGATTATGAAAAGCTACTCCTGTGACACGTTTCCAATAAAACAAAATGAAAAGGTATACGTAACACTAACAGCTTTGTTGTTTTGAAACCTACAATTCCTATTACAGGAAGGCATTATGCTGAAAGTATAAATGGTAAATGAGAAGTTCTTAATTCTTAATAGATAGCACTGCTCTAATAAATATGAAATTGCTTCATGAGTTCATCACGGGTGATTTCAGGTAAATGGCAGCTGTAAAAATGGAGTCTTTCTTCCTTGACTGCAATAGGATGTATGACCCCTCTTGAGTGAACTAGTTTCTAGCTAATCAGGTGATAAAGTGCAGCCCCTTTGAAGAAAATGACATAAAAAAGGTTCCCCTACCTACGTCCACAATGGAGATGTTAAACTCTCCTACGTCCAATGAACTCTACTTGGAATCTACCCTGATGGCGATAAACGTCTCCATATCGTTGAGTAGCTGTGCTGTTGTTAAATAGTCAAAAGGCTGCATCTGATAAACCTGAAGCTGCTAAAAGATTGATGGGCCAACATTATCTTTTCATCACGTCTTGTAGGAAGAAGTGATAATAATTGTAATTCTTCCAATCTCAGTATTTCCCCCTTTCAAATTTTGTTGCTGTTGTGAAATAACCTGACGGTTAATGAATGAAAATGGAAAAATGAAAATGAAATTAATAAATGTTTTGTTTCTAATTAGCCCCTTTTTTATCTAATTTCTTCGTACTTGATTATCACTACCATCATGATCACTTACAACATTACCATTGTCATCACCATCACAATCATTGCCAATAGAGTATTTTTTTGTGTCATTATCATCATTAACGTCATCATCACCATCATTATCATCATCAACATCATTATCATCATCAACATCATCACCATCAACATCATCACCATCAACATCATCACCATCATCACTATCATCATCACCATCATCATCACCATCATCATCATCTTCACCCTCACCATCATCATCACCATCGTCATCATCATCGTCATCATCATCACCCTCACCATCATCACCATCATCACCATCATCATCGTCATCATCACCATCATCATCATTATCATCATCACCATCATCAACATCATCATCATCACCCTCACCATCATCATCATCTTCACCATTATCATTATCATCATCATCATAATCATCATCACCATCATCAACATCATCACCATCATTATTACCATTATCATTAACATCATCATCATCATTACCATCATCATCACCATCATCATCACCATCATCGTCACCATCATCGTCATCATCGTCGTCATCATCGTCATCATCACCATCATCATCATCATCACCTCCTCCACCTATTCACCTCATGTTTTCCCCTTTCTAATCCACTACCTCGTCAGTCTCTCTTTTATTTCTTGACTTTTTAGAAATGTTATTCTTCCTCATAATTTTCACTGCTACCCAATTTCCTTTTCTTCCATTCTTCGGTCGGTCGTCATTGATTTTCTTTCCCAGAATCCCTCTCCCATCCTCGTCTTCTCCCACGTAGCCTTGCTTAAAACTAACCAATAAAAGAATGGAGTGTAGAATTCTAGTGACACTGAGGAAGTTATCAACTATGCAGGCCCCGTTTATACAAGGGAATCAAGGCTTGAACTATTCGTCCTGGAATAAACTCAGTACTTTCCTTCCGCAGTGTGGATCACAATCTTCACACAGTTAAATTTGCGCATTTTAATAAAGTGTATCACATCTCCACTGAGGTGAACATTCAGTGTTGAATTATGTTCACACTATTAAATATGAGCATTATAAATAGTCTGCGTCACATCTTGATATAAGCCAATATGTGAACACGCTGTGAACATTCACACTATAGAGGGATCAAATCATCTTCACACTGTTAAATTTGACCATTGTAAGAGTGTGTATCACATTTTCACATAGATCAGTATGCTCACACCGTTAAATTTGATCATTTTCACAGTGTGTATCACTTCTTTTCACACTCCGCTATGTAAACACACACTAAGCACTCACACTTGAGAGGTATCCACAGTCCTGAATCATCTCCACACTGCATTGTAAGAGTGTGTTTCTCATCATCTTCTTGTCCACTGTGAGAACACATTGTGAACACTGTAGACACATGTCCACAGTGTGACATCATCTCCACACTGTTCTAATTTTAGTATTTATAATGGTGTGTATCATCACACCTTCATGTATTCCATTTCATGAACACACTGTGAACACACTGTGATTACACTGTTATCTGGCCTGCTAGTTTACAAATTACATTAGCTAGTGTGTAGGAGAGATCAAATATACCTTGAATACAATTAGACAACTCCAAGCTTATTGACATGTTGACGAACAGATTTTTATCATGAATGTAAAAGTTAACTACTCCAATTCTGTGTGAGTAGTTATCCCTTGTGCATCACCATCTTTTTTTGGACTGTAATAGAGAATCATTTCACTCAAAAACATTTTTGTTGTTGTGTGAAAGTAACTCCTAGAAGATTGAACAGCTCAAGTATCATTGTCATCACTAATTCTACTCAAGAAGGTTATTGCGGAAATGGAAGACGTCGGTGCAAAAACTTCTCTTCAGTCAGCACTAATGTGATGCAATGAGAGCAAACAAAAGAAAATGATGTCACCCTTGATTAGAGGAGACTCTTTGAACATCCATCAAGAGACTGGAAAATTGTGCCAAATGATAATTATTAATGATTGCATGCGTCTGTTGCTTTCCTGGAATTGATCCTTTCAAAATGCACATTTCAAACTTGACATTCTTGCTTATTCTTCCTTTCTTTGTGCCAGTAATGTCAGCTCCTTCAAAAAAAAACCTTTGAAACTGAATTCAACTTTCCATGAAATGCTTAATAGCATTGATAAATTCTTTCATGCAAGATTAAGGATTTCTGAAAATTCACGACAGTTCATGGCAATTGAATGAGGGCATTGTAACATCTAAGAACATATCTAGATGATGAATTCATTCCAAATGTATCTTGCAGTTTCATTGTAGCTTTCACTATTAGTATCATTATTGTAATTAATTCATTATTATTATTACACTGCTATTCACAGCATGAAAGTATAAGACGGAGAGAATTTGTTTTTTTTAGATAGCACAAACGTCACTCGCATAGCTAGAATATGGGTAGAGCGATTCTTGCAGCGTCCTGTCAATACTGAATTGCCCTGCCGATCGATTTGTCTCGAAACGTTCGAGGGCTGTCAAGACAATTAATTAGCCCCGATCGACTTGCCTGGGAGCAAGCTGCCTGTTTATGTTGTTATTGTTTGAGCAGGGAAGCAGTGCCAGGTTTTTTTCCGCCAAAAAAATATGAGAAACCACCTGGCGAATTTTGCTGCTGAATTTGCAGTCTTGCACCTAATAATGCTTGATATGATTATTTATATGGTAGGCAATATTATGATGTTTCTTCCCCCTTTTTGTTGATTATTTATGTTAGTTGTACATATCCTTCCTTTCTCCGACAAAAGGAAGTAAATGACGTTGTAAGAATTGAGCTTTTCATGTCTATACACTTTACAAGGAGGTCATGATTTCAAATCCCAGACCACATCTTAAAAAAAAGCACTGATCCTGTCATGATTTATGGCTGCTTATAAACCTCCTTGCTAATAATATGTTGGCATCTCTGAAAGATTTTGCTCTTTTCTGTAGGAAATTTACACTATTGTAATTTGCTTCCTTTTGTCCTAGTAGGGTAGTATGGATAGAGTAAATGTATTTCAGTGCATTGCTGATTTAAAAAAAAAATTATTGCAACTTGCAGTGAATTCTCAGTTCTCATCTACATCTCATTCAATCTTAATAGGTTCCTGGCAGTGACTCGTGGCGTGCTATACCAAGAAATCCTATGTGATAGCGTTGAGAAAGCTTGAACTGGCAGCCAAGCCACCGATAGAGGGAGCTCTTCGACTGGTTTCATCGGACTCGACCGCCGCCACCACTCATCAAAGCTGGGGATCCGAAACGGGATGAGGAGTGGGAACAACAACAAGGGGGAGCCCACCTCCAACCGAGGTAGCCGGTCGCCGCGGTTGCGTGGCGCCCACGAGCGATGGCTGATCGCGCTAAAGAAGGTCCTGGGGAAGAACCGCAGGCTGCTCCAAGAAGTCAGCGACACCAACCTCACAGTGACCACAGGTTAGTTTAGTACAGGGATGCATTTCATGAAGCAGGTAGCCTTTCACTGTTATAAGCTACTGAAATCCTTGCCTCTGATTGGCTTAGAACAAATTTGTCAGTAAAAATCACTGATAAGTTGCTTCATGAAATACTACCCTTGAGCCTGTTTATAAAGATCATCCCTTGTTTGTCAAAATGCAGGTGGTGGTTTTCATAAGTAGGTTTGGATCTGAAATTTTAGCCATAGGACTGTAAAATGTTCATGTCACACTTTGCAATACTTCATAATTTCATCTGAATTGATTGCCAAACAACAAACTTGTGAAGGATGGAGAATCCCCTAACTGACAAACATGAATATACAGATTTTACTTTCAAACCATGTACCTTTTCTGTGTTTTAAATTGCAGATATGACTTTGAGATGTCATGTCAATCTTTTAATCTCACCTCGTGGTAACCAGATTCGAAGTTAACTTTCACTTTCATTAAAAAAAAATCATTCATGCTTGGATCTTTAAGCACATGCCAATACTCTTTAAAAATTTCATCACAAGAAACTTCCCATGTATTTCCTGTGATTGCTCTTATTTCTAGCTCAGTGAAATTGCATTAACTAGTTACCATGGAGACAATAACAAATACACTTTCACATGACTGACTTGGTATATATTCTCATTTCCTATTTCCTCGCTCAGTATGTGAGAGGTAGTAATATCATTGAAGCGAATTTGACTTTATTTAGAAGGAAAAACAAGTTTAGATTATATGTAATCACGAACAAACAAGTTAATTTGTTGTGAATCCTTCTCTTATCTTAATTACGTAATTGGACAATTCAGCGGATATTTCTAGATCATTTATTTGTCATTTGTTTTTTTACATGTATTTTGATGATTTTATGTGTTGCTTGAATTGATATATGGGTGAAATAGATTTGTGGATGTTTGCATGGATCTGATGGAAAAAAAAATTGATGGAAGAATGGATTTTGGAGAACATGATCGATGAGAGGAAATTAATGGATGGATAGAAGGATGGAGGAATGGTTAGATAGAGATAGGTAGATAGATGGATAGAAAGTGATAGGTAGGTGACAAAAATGTTACATCAGTTACTGGATGGACGAATTGATGGATAGAGTAATGAATAAATGGATGGATGGATGTATGGATAGAAAAATGATAGCAGACAGAAATGGTGCATAAATGACTGGATTGAGGGGTGGTTTGATTGATTGATGGATAGATGGATGGATGGATGGATAAATGGACCGATGGATGATAGGGTGGATATATGGATGGATAAAAAAATGATTGAAGACAAAAATGTTGCATCAATGACCGGATTGAGGGATGGATTGATTGATGGATGGATGGATAAACGGACCGATAGATGATTGGGTGGATGTATGGATGACTGGATTAATGGGTAGACGGATGGATGGATGGGTGGATTAATGGATAGATGGATGGATGGATAGAAAAATGATTGAAGACAAGAATGGTTCAGCAATGAAATGATGTTGGGATGGCTTGATGAATGGATGAAGAGTATGACAGAAAGCATGGATGTTGTATCAACTGAATGATTAAGTTATCAATTAATAATTTGTTTGATAATATGACCAATGTCATGATTAATGAGTTGATTGATGAAATTAGGGCCTGCCAGCATGCATGCTTGATGATGAGTTTAACAGAATAATGGGGGACCTGGTGCATTTATATCTTCATGTGCAATTAAATCAATACATCTCAATTACAATAGAATTCAAAGTTTTTTTTTTTATTTTCAAACATATATTTCAAAGCTTTGAATTGTATTGCTGATATAAAATTTTAAATAATAATAATATAGCATTAATGAGGCACCGATTATATAAAGTTGCTTATTCAGTGGCGCACTATGTATTATCCGGCTTCAGCTCCAGCTGCTAAAGGTGTATTCAAGGAATTTATCCGGCCGGGTACCCATTCACCTCACCTGGGTTGAGTGCAGCACAATGTTGATAAATTTCTTGCTGAAGGAAAACATGCCATGGCTGGGATTCGAACCCACGTCCCTCTGATTGAAACAAAAGATTTGCAACCACTATAGACCACGACGCCCCTGTGAATCACACCAAAAAAGATCAACTTGTCCTTACATTTGTAATGCTTGAGGTAAACTCAACAAAGTTTTTCCTTGTGAACCGTGGAAAAGGAGGGCAGTAGCATGAAAAAAAAAAAAAAAAAACAATACAGCCATAAAATCATAACAAATTCCACTTTCTTGCTGCACAATAATTGTTTCTGCATTATTAAAGTTGTAATATAAAAGATACATACACCTGCTAAAACATGTGACAAACAACCGCAACAACAAAACTCATTTAGCACTCATACGTCACACGCCTGGGGAATAATCAATATATTTTTAAGGCATAAAGATAAATACAAGAAAAATAACAGTTTCTTTACCGAGTGGGTAATTTGGAGTAGACGATGGTAGATATATGTCAGTGACCATAATATTTGTTTTGGGGAATGATTCTGAGCCGCGATGGGAGTGAAATCAATGATTTTGGAGAGGTTTATGACGTGAAGCCAGCGCTTCACTTAATCACACCCCTTCCCCGCCCTCTCATGAAGAAACTGCTTCTAAAAACTAGAACTTTATGAATCGATCAATGCATGATTTTGATGAATCCCTTTATCAGTACAGAAAAAGGCTTTCTGTAAGTTGTTGATGATGGATTAGTAATAAACTTTGTTTTCGATCATTTTATTTGATGTGGGATCGTTTCTGGTGCAATATTAAGGGATTATTATGTGGGCGAAAAAAAATTATAGGTTCGGAGGAGAAAAACAAAATCTAGTTAGGAGAGCAATCGATATTAAATTGCCAGCTCCACATTAAAAACAAAATGATTTGTGCCTCAATCCATTTTGATAGTATAATTCATATTTTCTTTTTATCATACATACTTTTTACTTCTTTCTATTTCATTAAGTATTGATTTGTTATTTCATTTTCTTGTTATTTTCTACTATCTTGTTTTTATTATTTTGAAATATATTTTTCATTATGGGTGTGGGGGTTATCCATTTTAATCTGTTTATTATGTATGTTGCATTTCTATTTCCATTTGGGGAATGATTCAAGGGGTTTCTTTGCTGTGGAGAGGGGTTTAAAGTATCATCAAACAAACATTGCTTGTTTACTTCATTGAATGATACAACTACAAGTGAAAGCTGAACTCATTTTCTGAAACGTTTCATCAACATATTTAGCTCACATCTTGTCATGATATGGGGAGAAATATTGGAACAATTATACGGTAGACAATGGTGTTGGATGGGTGCTATATTTTGATCAGGAAGCAGGACATGGGGGTTGAAAAGGTGATTCTGAGGACAGCAAGAGCGTCCCTGTGGACCGCAACACGACCAGGAACCCCGCAAGATGATTCCCACACACCAAGTTGCACATTCACGACAGCCAGAGGGATACATCCATCAACAGCCAACAAAACAATGACACAACCGAAATAGACTCCCTTAATCCTTCCCCCTAAAATAGACCCAAACGAACCCCCAAAATACTCCCCAATCAGTCATTGACTTGATCAACCTGGTAACCGAGAGGCAATATTTATACCGCTGTCCCAGGTAGATTGCGGTCGGTCGTTGGGTGCTGTAATCCGGGATGAGCGCGTTGATCATCGGAGCTCTGATTATTGTGAGGTTTATATTTCCCTTCCATATAAGGTTCATTCAGACCGGCTTGAAAACTGAGAAAATTCTTCCTTGGACCATTTCATAAAGCTGCTCGAAACTTGAGAGCGGCTTTAAAAACGACTGGTGAACCCTTCTTCCGCGCTTAACCATTGCCAATTCAATTGTAGTCATTGTAATCAATATACCATTTACCACAAGAAAGGATCACCAGTCATTCTTTTAAAGTCGCTCTGTCGAACAGCGTTAGAAACACCAACCCAATATGAAAATCTTCCCTGATCAGATAGTACCATGTATTTGTTGCCATTGTGAATGCTTATTACTTGTGATATATTGCAGAAAGAAAATATGCATTAATTAGTTGGCACTTTTCAAAATTGCCAAAACTTTGTGCAGGAAATCTCTAAGGTCTTGTGGGTATTCTCACAGTACAAAAGTAAATTTGCCTGCTGTACGGCACCTGGGGGCCATTTCATGAAGCTGTTTGCAAGTTCAGATTGACTTTAAGAATGACTGGTGATCCTTTTCTCAATGATATCCAGGACAATGTTCATTTGCGATTGTTTAACGCGTAAGAAAGGTTCACTAGTCGCTCTTAACTGAACGAACAGCTTTATGAAACACCCCACTGGGTTGTTAGTAGTCCGCAGGCACAGACCCTGATTGATCAATAAATCTGTCTCCACGCAAAGACTAGCACATATATAAAACTTGCTGGCCTTAGGGAGAGGGCCTTCAGTACGCAAGGCATCATAGCCTGCACATTCAGACCCTCACATCGAATGAAAGGTTTGCACAGCAGACTAAGTTGTTAGCTTGCTGAGCTAGTGATTTTGAATCGCGTGCCTCGTCTACTAGTCAGATCACACTGCGCATGCTCATAACTTCATGAAATTGCATTGTATAGGTCTGATTCGGGTTGGTATGAATGTAGAAAATAAAGTTCTGACTAGTATTTTGAGGCCAAAACAAATTCTCATGAATCCAATTTCAGTGATCGCATTGGTCTGAAAGCATCCGTACTGTTACTGTTGCCAAGGAAGATGCATCGTGTATCACACAGATCTAGTAGCAAAGACACTTAGACGAACAGAGGGATAGATAATGGAGAAATAGATAAAGAGATAGAAAGAGAGATAGTATGAGTAAGATAATGAAGGGTATTGAAGGAGGATAATGTTACACAGAAGATGAGAGAGAAACAAGAGATAACATGTATGATTATGTATGAACAGATACAGAGAATGGCATGGACTGAGGATGCTAACAAAAAATATGGTCTTCATTTTGAGAGTGCCTTTAAAAGAGAAATAAAGAAGGAAAAAGACAGGATGAGTTGATCGAGATGCAGAAACAGCTTCAAAGCAATAGATGCTGCAAAACAGAGAGCAGGATGCTTGCATCTGCGTCACCGTTACCTGTTTGTTTACTATCGTCAATGACGGAATGTTTATGGGACAGAAATCTTCTCCGCTGGAAAACTTGTGTGAGGACACACTCGAGGCATGTAGAGGCAATTTTTTCAAGTGTTCATCTTTATTAGGGAAGCTAGGATGCCGGACAGATTATCAGGTGTTACTTGAAACTATTTTGATCTCGTATTGGTGATGGGGGGCAGACTATTGGCTTTGATTCAAGGTTCATTGCCATGCAGTCGTCCAAAAATGGATGACTATCTGAAGAGGGATTTACGTCATATGACAGCTAAGATACCCAAGGCAAAGAAGCAGTATGATAAGAATTATTATGATTTTGTGATATTTTGCACTCATTGGGTCCAAATTTTTGTCTGTTCTGTATTTCAGGATTTTTCTGGGGGGGGGGTAAATGATTTATGTTCCCCTATATTTCAGTGTTTGATAATTGAACATGTACACTTGCCATCCTGGCTGTTTCTTCTTAATGAAGTTTATATACCAGCTCAAATTGGGTTTTAGGTGAATCTTTCATTGTTTACTTTGCTTTAAAAAGAAAGGTACTCGTTTCTGTGTAAATGATAAGTCCAATAAGTTGTGAATAGCAAGGATGTTTGCATATTTCAAAGGAAAAGAAAAGGGTTTTGATAAACTGTAACTTTGTGGCAGAGTTTTTATGAACTGTAACTTTCCAAACACTAGGTGGCGCTCTTTCTTGACAGCAATTTTCAGCATGGAGTGGCTGGTGAATGGTCTGTATAAACATGGACCTACTACACAGGTCCATGGTATAAAGCATCCAACTTGTCACTATTCTATTTTATATGGATGGCTGGTTTTCCAAATTATTTCAAACCTTAATGGTACCATGGATGGTATCGATAATAATATTATATTGGGACCACTTTTTATTCATCTTTTTCTCAAACTCTTAATTTGTTATGTTGATTTTTATACTTCTTCCACATTGGTTGCCATGTTGTATCACTTTCACCATTTTTTTTGTTGTGCTATGATGGAGTTCTTCATACTTGTTTTGCTAGTCTGAGGGCACAGATCCCGTTTGAGCCTTTCATCAAGACAACAAGTGTGTCTTTACACAAGACTAGCATAAATAGAACTTGGTGTGAGAGGAACCTTCTGCACACAAGTCATGGGGGGGACATTAGGCTGCATTTTTAGACCACTGACCTGGAGTGAAGGGTTTATACAGCGATCCTTCATTTTACATTTCCCTTTGGACTATGGCCATGTCTATCTGACAACATTTTGCACATAATCTTCATATAACTTGCTATTTCTTCAGATGAAGTTGTAGTGTTTGCTTTCATCTAAGAGTCTGAATAAAGATATCATTGCTTGTGGCTTGCTCTTACTGTAAAAAGGATGACTCTTCATTGGTTTTATGCTTGATTTAAGCCACTGATCACAGTGATGGCCCACTGAACACCACCACTCTCGTTGGCAACCCCTCCTCTGTCTCTTTTCATCTTCCTCTTCCTTTTCCTCGTCCTCCTTTTCTATCCATCTGAGATAGGATAAATGACACAGACATAATTCCATCCAATGAAAATGGGGGCACGCTTGACTTGTTCAGGCCATCTCCATATTAAAAACCAAAAGACGTAAAAAGACCGTGAAGAGGATTTTTAAAAATAACCTCTCCATATCAAACCCGGCGCTGGATCAATGAAATCGGTCAGACAAGTCGGGTAACGAGCGATAGATGACGCTACAGGACAACGCTCTCTACCACTTGAGTGGAAATGGTTTGTTTTGGGTGATGAATTGGGGGGAAAGAGGCGCCTCACGTTGAAAGCCAGAAGCACAGTAGAGCAACACTCTTGGGTCGCGCGCTCCATCTTCTCTCGTCCTCTGTCTCCCTTGGTTTTCACCAACAACCCCCCCCCCTCTTACTATTTGGATGCCTTGTGCCAAGTTCCTCAGATTCTCTTTCCAGGCCTTTAAGTATTCAAGAATCCATAGAATTGGAGTGCCTGCTTCTTCAACAGTGTGTACTCTGAGTAGATCGCTGGCTTGGGACACGAGATTTGTTTTGGTCTCCTTTCCAAATCCTTTTTGAATTTTGCCATCTGCAGTTGGATGTTGTTGGCTATATGAATCTCCATGCACGAGGCAAACATTAATTGGGATCAGAGTTGGAATCATTCGCTGGAACCGTGATATCTTTGTAGTAGCTATATTGGAACTTAAATAATGTTGCTTTCCGATGTCTTTTGCGGTGATGTCAAAAACAGGCAACTTGTCACACTTTTGTGTACCGATTTGCATTGATGTTGCCATGGTTATCAATACCATCAATAACCACTACCCTTTTTATGAAACTCCATGTCTTCATATGAAGAGTGGGATATTGGATCTTTATGCAGAGGACAAAAGTAACTAGTGTGAACATAGCATGGCGACGGTGATGATGAGATATGCAAAAGCATCATTTGACTCTTGTCTCCGTTTATAATGGATGCATTCAATGGAACCATTTTAAAGTTGATTATATTGGTAATGAAGTATTTCTTCAGCAGGAGTGGGACACGGACAGCATCTCCTAGGTGTTATCAATCATTTTCAATTATCTATTCTTGCTCTACTCTGGATGTGGCATGATTCAGCGACTGCAACTTGTTAGTTAGAGTCCTGTTGTCATTGGTACTTTCAAGCAGACTACCGACAAATATTTTCAGCTAGCCCAATACAACAAGAAGTTAAACTTGCTGACTAAAGTATGACAAATATTGATAACTGCAGAATATGTATTTCTTCATTACTTATCTTTTCTTTTATTGCAATGAATCTTGACAGGAAAGAATAGAAACGACTAAAGGAGGATGCAAATTTTCTTTAGGAATTTGTAGATATCACGATCATAGGTGCGTGGAAAAGCAGAATGGCTATATTGTAAGTCAAGGTCACTTGAGCAAGTTCTTGTCTAATCCTGTGATGAAGAGATATTTTGGTGCTATGGTGATGGTCAAATTATTCTACAGCTTTGATGCATTTCAGTTCTCGTTTCTCATGCTGGAACGGCCTCTGCCTGTTGACAATTCTTCTGCTTTCGGATGAACCTGTTGACTCTCCAAACTTTCAATGCCAGAGCACAACTTGCATCCGGTATTCTTCAATGGTGGCTGGCAAGCATCAAGGCATGAAGAGATGAGCTTTCACAAGAAGAAACCTAAGAAACTCATCCCTCCTGCCATCATGATAGCACCATGTGAGTTTCAACTGATTTGTAAGAAAAACAGTTTCAGCTGCTTCATTGAATATATTTTGAATCATTGTGAATTTTCTCATGTCATAATATTCTTGTAGCATATAGGAAAGGCCAATGGTGGAAGTGG
This sequence comes from Lytechinus variegatus, assembly GCF_018143015.1. Classification (NCBI taxonomy): domain Eukaryota; kingdom Metazoa; phylum Echinodermata; class Echinoidea; order Temnopleuroida; family Toxopneustidae; genus Lytechinus; species Lytechinus variegatus. The sequence continues at coordinate 4,484,725 of NC_054749.1, forward strand.
TGTGTAGCATTATGTTGAAGTGAAAATCATATATCCAAGATGATGCACTTCTCACTGTTTTGTTTTATTGGATTAGTGAAGAAATTTAGTATTATACGACAAGGCTTACAGGCAAAAATATTTTGAGTGGGAAGAGAGAGAGAGAGAGAAAAAGTCCCATACTAAACATTTCATCAAAATCTGATCTAAAATAAATAAAAAAGTTATAAATAGGAAATTTTAAGATATCATTCATTCACTATTTCCTTTGTATTTTACTAATTTTTGCACATTTGATTTAAAGGGGGACTCCTAATCAAATCCCAATAGGTTACAATGATGGCAATCCCACTTATTGAGGAAGGACTCAAACTTTGTTTGCCATTATCGTGAGGAGAAAATAAAAACATTTCATATAATGAAATACAAATGAAATAATGGGTGACATCATTTAGTTTCTTTGCAAACTGACAGGAAGGTGCATGTTACTATTTTGTGAAATTAGAAAAAAACTTTAGAATTACATAACTTTCTCATGTCACATCATCTGATTTTTAGGAAATTTGCAGCATTCAGCTTTTTTTTTTAAACCAAGCAAATCGACTATTTCTTGGAGTGGACTCCCTCTTAAAGGATATTTCCTCCACATATCTTAGCCAAAAATTTCTTTCAGAGTTGATGAAGGAGCCGGTTGACTGTGTTCAAACGCTACATGCTCCCCCCACTCTGTCGCCGGCAGCCACATGGCCAGCCTTGTGTGAAATTAAAAAGTCAATACGAGAGTAGACAGGACGGGGAGCCTTGGCATCCATTTTGAACTTGGGAGTGTAATGGACTTCAAATTCACACTTGTTAGAACATCATGAAATGAAGATTCCCCTCTATCAAATTCTATATGATCATTTTACTATAGCATCGATCATTCCAGGACAGTCTTGACATTGGAATGTAGCTCAACTAATTTGAAAAGAAAATGTATCAAACGTGCACTCTGTATATCGTCTTCACAGGTACTGGGATTTGGAACACTGGACTTCATGTTTAAAGTCCAACTATGATCATTAAAAATTACCGGAAGGGGGGGGGGGCTCTTTCGTTTTGATGAGAAATTCCAATAAAGATCATTGTGAAGATTAGTTACAATAATATTTCCTTGGTCCTAAAATTGGTAAAGCTTGTAGAAAATCAAGGAACTGACAAAAGGTAAAAACTTATCAAAGTATACTTTAAATCACAAAGGATGGAGAGCTGAAAAGGGTGGAAAAGGACATAGAAGGGACAACATTTTCAATCCTTTTCAAAGAAGTTTTCACTCCTTGACCTTTTTTAGGGATGATTAATCCCTTTCTATCTTCCCTTTTTGTATAATGAATAATAATTATAAAAGTAATAATAATGATAAAATTAATGATAATGATAATATCAATGATGATGATGATGACAATAACAATAATAATGATATGAGAAAAGTTAGAAGAGTATGTTTAAGAGGGGAAAGGTAAAGTATTTGAGAATTTTCCATCTTTATCAAGATTATCCATCCATAATTCTCACATAAATTTGCTTCATTAACCTAATTCCTTCTTTGGCGAATGACGTCTATTCCTGAGACTAACTGTGATTAATTTGGGGGTCCATTTTTGGAGATTACCCCAGACGTCTATGCCATTATGGGTATAATGAGGATTATTATAGTAAGTTAATGATATGATTCGTCATATGCTGTCATTTGCCAGGTTTCCCCCTTGTGGTCGCTTAACCCCATTTTCACCAAATATTCCCATTTTAAATTGGTTACCCTCATTTCATTTTGTTTTAATATAGTTGTTATGCACAGTAAAAACGCTGTTTAAGATTGACACAATGCTGTTTACTATATGAACCTTACAGTATTTGTTTAACCGTTTAAACAATCATATTGAAGATAAGATATTGAAAATTAAACTTTGTTGCTTAAGATTTCAACACTTGTTTAAACTGTTTAAACAGTTACTGTAAGGTTCATATAGTAAACAGCGTTGTATAATTTTTTTTACTGTGTGGAAGTTGGTTGGGAATAGATGCGATTGTGAGCAAAGGCTTCTTTTTTCCCTTTTTTCTCTTCAAATTCACATTGGCAGGTCATTAATAGTGTAATAGAGTTTCTAACATGCTGAGCAACTTTTACACAACTTTGACATTCATTGGATCAAGTCGGAATTCTATGTGTGCTGTGTGTTCTATAGTTGGAATCCTGTGTGTATTTGGCCTTCAGAATGACGCTGATAGCAACCATTGATGCTCCATTTGCGGTCTAACCCTTCCCGATGCCCCATATGATCCGTAACCCAGTTCTCCTGCTCATCAATGATTCACAAAATGAACACTTAATGTGTTAAATAGTTACGATGACCTGTGATAAATCAAATGTCAGCGGGGCACTAGAAGACTTCGCTTGTTCAAAACTGTGTAATTAATGACTTCATTGAAGGAGGGGGGGGGGAAACACATATCCTACCATGTACATGTATGGTATCTTAACTACAAAATTGAAGGGTAGACAGAAAAAAGAGTGCCCAAGTACATAACTTGTAAAAAAAATCAAATACATTTTTTAGATGAGGGTAAAGGCTGCGAAAGCAATTCATATGCATCACAGAAAACACAACTTAATGTATCATGCCATGTATGGTATCTCGACTTCAAAAATATAAGAGTAGAAAGTAAAAAGGAGAAAAAGTGGCCTTAGTATGTATTTCATATTGTTTTCCAATAGTCACTGCTGAAGGGGTAAAGCCAGGCAGGGCTATTGAATGGTTTAATGAGACTTTTTCATTTGGCATTTCTGCACTATATTTCTGAAAGGTGTATATGGTGTGCCTTGATCTGTGACAGCGAGAAAGAACAAGATATATGGAATGGTAATTGTAGATAATTCCTGATTAGTTGTATGCATGAGCTGTGAAGCAACCAATTGTAAGATAAGCATGAAGTAGAATGACTGCAGTGAGCCCTACTTATGCCAAAGAGGATGATGATGGTGATGATGATGATGATGGTAATGATGATGATGAAGAGGATTTTGATCGTGTTGACCTTGATAAGGATGGTGATGACAATGATGGTGCGAGAGTTGATGATGATGTTGATAATTAGTATGATGATGATGATGATGTTGATAATTAGTATGATGATGATGATGATGGTGATGGTGGTGGTGGTGATGATGATGATTACGATGAAGAGGATTGTGATCGTGTTGACCTAGATAAGGTTGGTGATGACAGTGATGGTGGGGAAGGGGATGATGATAGTGGTGATGATGATGATGATGTTGATGATGATGATGATGATGATAATGTTATTGATGATGATGATGATATTAATGATGGTGATGATGATGGTGATGATGATGATGATTGTGATAATGATGATGATGACAATGATAATGGTATTGATGGTGATGATGATGACAATGGTGACGATGATGATGATGGTGGTGTTGGTGGTGGTGACGATGATAAAGGCTTTTGTGGTGATGACTGTGATGATCACAATGAAGATGATGGTGATTAGATTTATGATGATCATCATGCGGATCATGTTGACAGTCATGACTGATGATGATCATAATAAAAGCATCGATACTACTTGTAATGACGATGTGACAATGTTTATGATGATAATGGTACTGATGAAGATCGACATTGACAAAGATATTGTTGAAATGATGATTATGATGATGATTTATTTGCAAAGTAAAGAGGAAAAACTTTTTACTGAGCAGTTCTGACGTATTACTGATTGCATCGTAAAAAATGCATGCCCACCATGAAAATTGGCATCGCAGATCACTAGCAATTGATTATCATAATCTGTTGATATTTCAGCACAAGTACAACCCTCCAAACTTCATCAGACATAATATTTCATCCTCGACCTCATAAATAATTCTCTTATACTGGGCAATGACCCAATTAGAAAAGAGCTTCAGCCTCAAATCTGCTGGGAATTGATTTTTTTTCAACAGTTTGTATTTTGTTTTATTTATACCCTGATCTTCCGTCACAAGCCATCGTTAAAAAAAAATGAATATTTCATGTCGGTCACGCTGTGACGTGTCTGGCTGTTACCCCCTAGTAATCCGTTGTAATCGTGAAAGTTGTTAAATTCCGGCAGACTCGATTCGGGGGATGTCCATGTGCACGGGGGAAGTGGTTAAGTATGTCTATTCTCGTTTCGCTTTATGAATGAATTATTTCATCAGTTTCTTATCTATATTTATGAACGTCCGCTCCCGCTTCCTTCCCATTCAAGATGAATCCAGTTGGGAAAATACAATTCTAAATTAAATGTGTTGATTGGAGTGTAATGTAGGCTAACATGATTACCAATGAATGCTCTTTATTTAGCTGCTCCTGGGAGGATTTTACGCCTAACTATAGCATCACTAATTGTCCGTAAGCACTTGATCTCTTAAACCACTGATGGTTGAAGTGGAAAGAAGTTGTAAAGAAGGTAACGAATCACCAGGGAAATGGAGCTGCTTTTGACAAATGCCTTCTTTTTTTTTTACATCTATGACATCATCCATATGGTACACTACACATTCATTTTTAGCTCTTTTGGGCTTAAATTTGGACATTTCATGAAGAAAGCGTGCCCTTTGAGATTATGAGCATATAAGAGGAGTTCATTATCTTGCTTTCTTGCAGATAAATTAATATTTCTTTTGCTACATGTTCCATGCATCTTTGATAGGGAAGTCTATCTTTAAGCTGACACAGAGACAATGATTCAAAGTTTTTAGAGAATATCTTATTACCTTCCAATTATAAACAAGAAAATTCTAATCAAGTTGTGACTGAATAAACAATAATAAACTGGTTTGTCTTTGCTCTCTATGTATATTCCCCCCCCCAAAAAAAAAAAAGTTTCATGGCCAAGGGAAAAAAAGAGATAAGTAAAGAAAAGAAAAGGAAAGTGAAAAAGGATGAAATATTTTCTGCATATTATGTCAAAATCTATCTTGAAGTTGGATGTTTGTAATAAATTTTTTGAAATTTTTGCAGGCTCGCTTGACTCACAAGTTTTTTAATAACTTTTTCCCCAATAGACCATAACAGGCCCCCTCCAAATTTTGGCTCATTATGCCACTGGTATTTTTTCATTTTACTTCATGATAATCCACCAACAGTAAGGGGGTAATTAAGAATGGCAATTCTGTGCATCATTTGTAAGAATAGATTCTTGTTTTTTGTTCATGCATAGCTTGCCTAAAGATTTCCAAGTATATAGGAATGTGATACCTGTATATTCCTGCTTGGGAACTCAAGAGGATTATTCATGAATTATTCAAATAAACAATTCCTAATTAAAAACACAATAAATACGCCTGATGGTGGTGTTGTTTTCTGTTTACGAATGCTTCACCCGATCATACGTCATAATCAAGGCTAGGGCTTATCATCATGACAAGAACTAAGAAGTTGCTTTCATACCAACGCGATCAGAAAATATCAGGTATTTTTGGCAGTGCGAAAACAAATTACTTGAAATGTTCCTAAAAGAAAATACCTGTGAAAAAAGAGGTATTTGTCAAATGTACAAGAAATTTATCAGGAATTTTTCTGAGGTTGCGGATATTCTTGCAGTGTGATAAGAGAAAGTATGAGAATTTTCCCATCCGGGCCAATGAGCTGGGCGGGCCCCGCATGGCGCTTGGGTCACTAGCTCGCGGAAGTTAGCGATTTTTAAGTGTGTCCCTCGTCTGCTACTTGGGAACTAATGTGCATGCTAATGACTTTCCAGACTTAACCCAAAATCTGAGAGTCAGGATGTGGGAAATAATTATCAGGTATTGAGTCCTGAATAAGTGTTCATGAATTTCCCAGTATTTTGGGAGATCGAGTCGGTGTGAGAGCACCTGCTGTGTTCACTCTGTATCGCAACGCGAAACTGAGAAGCTTGAACTACTATCTCTGTCATCAGATACGTAGATTGTACTTGTTATTCAAAATCTTTGTCCTTGATAGGTGCCAAAGTGGGGGTGATTTGAATATCATGTAAGAATCACTGAGGCATCCGTCATCTTTCTGTGATAAAATTTGTATCTTGTGGAACCACTTCTAGTGATGAATAATTCTTGAGAAGATATAGTTACAGGTTGTTGTAGTCGCTAGAATGGTGAATAAATGCAACCATGCTATTGCCTCAATGAAAGATATCATTTCAGTAACTGATGATGATGACTTCGCTGTTCTTTGTGAAACTGCTTATTGTAGTGGCAGTGATGATGATGGTGGTGGTGGTGGTGGTGGTGGTGATGGTGATGATGATCATGGTGATGGTGATGGTGGTGATGATGGTGATGATGATGATGATGATGATGATGATGATGATGGTGATGGTGATGGTGATGATAATGATGATGACGATGGTGATGGTGGTGGTGCTGATGGTGGTGGTGATGATGATGATGATGAGGATGATGATGATAATGATATTGATGATGGTGGTGATGATGATGGTGGTGGTGATGATGATGGTGATGGTAATGATGGTGATGATGATGATGATGATAGTGGTGATGATGATGATGGTGATGATGATGATGATGATGGTGATGATGATGATGATGATGATGATGATGATGGTGATGGTGGTGGTGCTGATGGTGGTGGTGATGATGATGAGGATGATGATGATGATGATATTGATGATGGTGGTGATGATGACGGTGGTGGTGATGATGATGATGATGATGATGGTGGTGCCTGACAGTGAGTATGATTTTGGTGATGATTGTATAGTTGATAGTATATGTTCTGATAACATACCAGTAATCTAGATATAAATTTACTAATCCAGTGATTGAATGAATGAAAACATTGACATAAAAGTTGTCTCTGAAAGAATTTCCTTTAAAATATTTTTGAAGCAAATAAACAATTGAATATCACAAGAATAACCTGTCACATCGCCACCATTTATATAATGGGTGACTACAGACTTCAAATGCTCATAAACTTTATCTAAATTCAGCTCTGAATTATAGCTCATCTAAAAAATGTCTAAATCAAGGTTTTTTATTAATATCATTTTTAGGTGCTGCTTGGAGGTTAGAAGATGATGAGGAGGGGTACCTACCCCCGACACCAAGCTTAGAGGACACCCCCTTCTCTCAAACCTCATCACAGCTATACTACCCAGTACCACCAAGACCTACGGTAAGCGGACAATATTGTAAAAATGATGCACAACATCAAGGGCATTAGTAAGATTATATGCACTCATTCTAGGACACCCAATGCATTGTCAAAGGCAATTGGTATCATGCCAACACCTCCGTTTATTTATCTGGGGGGTGTTTCACAAAGAATGGATTCGCACTTAAATGCCTTGTTGCATGCGGTATATAAGGCATGACTGCATTGGTCAGATCATGCCAAGAGGATGCGCACTACTGCGTATCAATCAATAAGATTGCACGTTGCATATCATGTACACGGCGGCATTTAGATGCGACTCGAAATAAGTCGTACTTGAATCTTTGTGACACACCCCCCTGAATTATTACATAATCTTTATCTCTTTTTTTTCAATATCTGAAAATATTTGAAATACTTTTAGTAAAATTTATTTTTTTATTTGTTATTTGATAAATATGACCACATGTGTAAACAAGTATATTGTATCATACCCCGCCCTCTTCCAATATTTTGCCTTATTTATCAGACCCCAGAGACAGACAGAGTCAGGACAAGCAACAGCAATGGAGGTTTGGCCAAGTTGGCTCGTCGACTTAGCCAGAGGGGGGAAAGGAGAGAGCGAGGGGAGAAGCTTCCATGCAGGCAACGCTCCGTTAGTGTCGACAGGTCAGTGAACACCCCTTTGGTGTAAAATGAACCATTCCCTGTACCTTCTTTGAGGTGAATTTTGTAGCAAAGCACATTTTGTTTGCAATAATACACCATATAATAAACACTATATATCCCTCATGCACAATGAATTCATGGACACCCCTTTTTGCAAATGTATCAGTCCACTTGTGTGTGGAACACACACTGCATCAATATACTGCATGTCTGTTGGTGTTCTGGTTATAAAACTTTCAGCCAATCACACACCTTTACACACTCAAGGAGCTATTATGAAGACCTATACTAAGAAATCCAGACCCTTTTATGCAATACGAAATGGACTTATGTGAACAATATGTTATTTTTCATCCATTATGTAATGCAAATATTTCTAATAAGGTTATTACAATTACCTCAATTCCATTTTTGTTTGGTGCATTAGTTTGTGATCATTTGTTGCATGGAGTGATTATTTTGTATCACCCTTAATCATTGTTATTATCTCATACCATTTATCAATATAGTTTCTAAAAATATCTCTTGGCTTTACCGAAATAGAATTATCTTATTTTATGAATTAGCAGAATGGAAATTTATCTAGATTTTATCTACAGATAAACACACCCAAATCTAATTCTGTTTGAAACATTTTTGCTCAAGGATACTTATTTTTAAAGATGACATCATATTCAATCGGCTTGCTACCAAGTGTTAATTAAGCAGTAGATTTGCGATGTCTAGTTCACAATTTCGCCATATCTTCACTCAAATCTCAGTGCCTGAGGTCTTTTGTAGTAGCCGCTGAATTCCAACTGATCAGAATATTGATAAAACTCATTGAAAATTGTCTCATCTCACCTCCCACAGGAAATAGCTTATTCAAGTAGGTTAGATCAAACGAACGAAGGGCGTATGGTAATGTTAGATTAATGCTTCATCCTACCAGTATTTTTTATATCAGTTAGAATATGTGATGAGATGATTGTAATCATTTATGTACAGGCGACATAAGCTGATTTAGTGAGATAGTTATAGTCGATCTATCAGCTCATGAACATGCTGTTTGTGAGAGAGAGTATTCTAGATCGAGGCATCATGATCGTCAGACCAATAAATGAGAGATACTTTTGGACTATCCCAAAGCACACAAAATAAGTCATGTATCCTCGCTAATGTGGATTTTAAGAATCATTCAAAATTTGGATACAGGCTATTTCAACTCACCATAATAGCAAGGATTCAGGGACATTAAATTTGTGAATGTCTCCAGATGTTACTTGTGTTGTGACAAATTATTAGACAACACTCTACTGTACTTATACCGATGACCTCAAGAGATACCGTAGCAGAAATTGAAATTACTCTTCCTGAATTCTGAAAACTTTCATACCGACTTTTACGAGTCTCATGCATCATTTAGTGGATACCGGAATTAATTTGATTTTGTATTGTGCATATGTACAGATTGAAACTCTATTTTGGTGAATATTAATGTGAACAAACCTTTTTTTTCAAATCCTGCTTGTAGCTGTTCACATATGGCTGCCCTTGCATGCTAAAATACTTGTACACTATTATGATTTGGCTTGCATTCTATGAGTTTACTCCAGTGAATTTTCTTAAGTTGGGAATGAAATTTCTGTTTGAGCATGATGTCCGTTATCGTTGTCACCACATCCCCCGCATGCAGTGATTACGAGTCCGACGTCGCCAGCGCCAACGGTATCCCTGACAGGCTTTGGAGTATGCTCCTGGTCGACGACCATGGGACCGTGCCTCGTAAACCATCAACGTAAGGCTCTCCTGTCCTTCGACCGCTCTTGTGTTTCATTGTTGTGAAGTTTTGGTCCACCTTTCACTGACAACTCTATTTGATATTAATCCATTCGTCTTGTGTTCATTTATATTTCAACATTCTTTATTTGTTTGAGGATACCATACTAGTGCATGAGTGATTGATTTAACTCTATTTTTATTTCTCATCATGTAGAGCTTTCTTCCATTTTTTTCTCCATATTGAGGTTCGTTTCCCCCAACAGGATGATATTAATACACATCTTAATTGATAATGCCTCCAACGTCATATTTTCTCTTTTTGATATCATATAAAATGCATGATAAATGTGAAAAATAACATTTTCCGCGATTCCGCCTCCTGTGGTTTTCATGATTTGGGTGATTGGTCAGTATCGAGTGTACTAATCCATTATGACATGTGAATCAATATGTTGTTTTCATGTACTTATGTTGACTTAGCATTCTATACAATGCCAGTAAAAAAATATTAATTTATTGACTGTTGATTTCTGCCATTCATCTAGACTAAGCATAGAAACCCTCTGTTCCAAGTTGACAAGTTTTAACCTGTTAACTACTGAATTCTGTAATTCCCATAGACTTTTGTACAGGGACCATCTGGTTCCAGTAGACAATAGGTTAACTTGTTAACTACCAATTTGTTTATTTCCCAGAGAAGAGACCAATTGATGGCTCACAAATCAAATAAAAAACAATGTATAAAGCTGCCATTTTTTTCTCAATTTACAATGCTTTACAGAAACGTGTTCCTAACGACCACCTTCTCACCAAGATAGGTTTTATAGATAGGTTTTTACTGTAATATATCAAAATAAACAGATTTATTTTATCTTTATTGATATTTGCAAAAAAATGATCTTCGTAGTCAGAGGTCTACAAACTTTTGATGACAAATTGATGACAGGAATTTTTTTTTGTGTGTTTAAAATGGGGTTTGCCCCTGAGTGAAAGATAGGGCCACGGGGAATCCTTGATGTATTAGCTTTGGGAATTCATGTGTAATCTAATGGATTCTGGAATATCGATTCCCCTTTTTCTCTCGCTACCCCCCCCCCTTCACGTGTACCTCTCAATCTGCCATTATCTATACCTTCTTTGTATTATCTCTCCTTCCAGCTGTCCTTCCCTCTTTCTTTCCATTTTCCCTCTTATTGATTAAGAACTAACATGATTGAATGTTCTTGGATTGTGGATATTTTAAGGGGTTTTTAATCTTAGAATCAATCAAATATTCTTGTTTTCTGTGTGGATTATTAAGTGTGTACTATTCCTAGGCAAGCAAACATCTGCATTGCAAATCCTTATTGTCGATTCTATGAAATGCATTGCTTACTTTTCAAAGGATTATCATCCATCATTTTGCTTGGAGATTGTTTGGTTTTGGAAACTTTTGAACAAAGTCATTTTTAAAGTGGTGCTGTGTGAAATTCATTGCTTCTCAAAAGATATTCATGCAAGTTTTCCATGGGAGGTGTGTGGGGGGGTATCATAGAATGTATAAATTGTTGTCAGTCTAGCCTTCTGGGGACTTTCAGTGTGTCCCAATTTAGTTTTTGTGGCATCTTGGTGACACTAGATACATTTTATTTTGATAGTGATGATGTACAACAAAGTTAAAACCTCCTCTTTATGAGATATTATATAGTAGGGGGTAGGGGAGCTATTTTGTAATAAAACATTATTGAGTCATTTTATTTTTTTGAAAATCTCATTTTGATAGTGGTGATGTCCGGAAAGCACACAGCATGGAGAGCCTGGTACCCGGAGACGACAAAAGCAAATCTTCTTCCATCCCTCCATCTCCCCTCGCCCCAAACAAGCTCCAGAGGAGTCTCTCCGGCAAGAAGAGGGGGGCAAGCACCAATGAGGTGGACTCCACCGGCCTCGGGGGCAGTTCCGTCAAGGACAAGGGCAGGAGAAACTCCAAATACATTTCCGACCTACAGGGTAAACTAGTTTATGAATACAGTTACAGACCTGCCAACCAGTACGTTTTTTGACGTATTGAATACGTTTTTGCAACCAAAATACGGCAGTAAATTTGTATTTTTTTTTTTACAAAATTGTAATTTATTGAGAAAAATCTATTTCTCAAAACTTACACAAATATTGTTATTAGATCAGTGTAATTTCAGGTAACTTGTTTTTTTTTTCAATCATTTTGTTAAAACCAGGGTGAGATATACACATGTTTAAATGTGTTTTTTTTATCTGCAAGAGCAGTGCGTATTTTAGCTTGCATGCAGCCTGAGCGCAGCAATGAGCCAGTTTGCCACACATTTTATTATGAAATACACTTTTGGGGGAAAATACACTTTTTTAATCACAGAATAAATTTTTTGATCCCAGAGGTTAGCAGGTCTGCAGTTATATCACAGCCTTGCTGGCAAAAAGAGCTTTAGCTCAAGCACATGAGATGTGAAATGTATAGGGCACACATGAGTTAACACCCCTCTGCCAACCAGGCAATTTGTTCATACTTTTGTTTAGTCTAGCATTTCTATGAGAAACTGTTCTGAAAAACTGTCTAATTGATATATATATATATATATCTATATATAAAATGTCTTTATTTAACTTGTAAAGCAAGCAATCAAGAGCAGGGAGCAAATTATTGAAAAGTAAAAGTCAGCATGCTGTATTTTATCACCAAAATTGAGTAAATTAAAGATCGCTATCGTTTTATATCACATGCAGTCAGTTGTGAACTAAAAGCTTTTTTTTTCGTAATTCAAATATAACTAGAATTTAATTCGTCATGCGGACGAATTAGGTGGTCTGTCATGATTTTTCATTCAGAGTCGGCTAGTGTATAAAATGAATAATTTAGATATGATTGATAATCTTGATTCTAGACATCCTAAGAATAAATTTTGACCATTGCTCAATGTGATTATTAATGTTTCCCATAGACTTTACACGTAAGCAATTTTGAGAATTACAATTCCAATATTGCAAGTGAAAAACGGGCATGATCCCGGCATCTGATCAAAAAGTGAAGGGCACATTACCGAAAGCCCAGAATCTCAGCTATAACATATTAAAAGCTCCGGCAAAACTGACAAGAAGAAATGGAGATATGGCTCACGAAATAGAGGAATGTCGAATCTAGTTTTGAGAAAAAGTCATGTCCCATAGAGATTACACACAAAATACATGTGATATGAAAAAAACAATTATAATCTGTTTTATCTTGCTAAATTGTAACTTTCATACCTTTTAATTATCATAAAGGATCATGTAAGAGGTGGCAAAAAGAAAAAAAAAATGAAAAAAAAAATCATCTTTTCTACCCCAGGAATCGAACCTCCGCCCTCGAGAAAGCAAGTCAAATGCGTTATCCATTGAGCCACGATATTCCCCATAGAGATTACACGTAAGCAATTTTGAAAATTACAATTCCAATTTTGCAAGTGAAATACGGGCATGATCCCGGCATCTGATCCAAAAATGAAGGGCACACTTCCGATAGCCCAGAATCTCAGCTACAACATATCAAAGGCTCAAGGAAAGCTGACAAGAAAAAATGGAGATATGGCTCACGAAATAGAGGAATGTCGAATCTAGTTTTGGGAAAAAGTCATGTCCCATAGAGATTACACGCAAAATGAGGAAAAATGACATGCCTCTTTTCATCGCTGTTTTACGCAATGATGCGTTTCTCAAAACGAATATTCATGTTTACTAAGGAGAAAGAGTACCTTCTAAACTACAACATATCGAAATCTGGGCGAAAAATGATTTATATTCGAGAAGTTACAGCCAAATTTGCATAAATTTGATGACGTCATTTTTGAATAAATGAAATTTTTAGTTTGGGCGCCTATTTGATGACGTCACGAGATAATTTAGGGACAATGGTGACATGAAATCAAATTTACAACTCATAATCTATCGATATATGAAAAAAAAATTGGGGGTCAACGGACTATTTAAAGAGCTACAGTGAATTTGCAATAGGCATGTTTTTGCCCATATATGGCCTATAGTGAGAGCTCGCGCGCACACGTGCTGCAAAGTTTAACGGGTGTTAATTTCGTTATTAATGGTTGTAGAAGGTTGATCAAGGTATCAAATTGCTCAGAATTTCATTAGCAATGCAATGATATTAAAAGAAACGGTTTTTCTGCGTTGCGTTAAGGTGTAACGCGCGGAAACGCGCGCGCATATGTGCGCGCGCGCAAATTTTTGAAATGCTTAAAATGACCTGAAACGTACCCAAAAAATTTTATAGGTCATTTGGACGATTTTTTTACCTTTGACGCGCGCGTACGCGCGCGTCATGACCTCTACATGACCTTTGATGACATTGGCATTTGACCCCTGACATGAAGTTAATGTCATGTAAATATTGTTAATTTTTGATAATTGATAATGAAGATATGATCAAATGAAGAATTTTACAAAATGGCGCGTAGATGACGTCATCATGACCATATGACCTTGAAAAGCTTATTTTGCCGTCTCTATGATAGATTCTATATATGACAAAAAAATCAGCAAAATTGATTCAGCCAATTTCGAGAAAAGTTGGCGACAAAAAATAGGTACAATGAATAAAGATAGGAAGAAAGAAATAAAGAAAATTCTGACGAAATCAATAGGTGATCTGTCATAGACAGACCACCTAATTAGAAAGTATTACCAAGTCTCGTCTTGCTTGGTAACCCTTGCATGTATATTACAGAGGTGTATATAATAGAATGAAATGGGGCATTTGTTGAACCTCGTGCATCCCGCTATAATCATCCTAATGAAATTATGAATTTGTAATTATGTAGATTGGATGGGTGGATTCGAGTTGAGTGAGGGGGCATAGAATTCCAGTTTCATTAACGGGAAGGTCAATGTCAGTCGAGTGATGTCTGCATTATTACAAAAGCGATGGTACTCTTGAAATTGCATTATTATCCAGAAAGTACAGGCAGTTTGTTCCGGGGGGGAGGGGGGGGGGGACAGTAAAATGTATTGCTGTACACATGCGTAGCCAAATTATTTCCAAACATCCCTAAACAAGTTTTCCGCAGGCTTTATTTACACATTTTAGCCCCTAAACAAGTTGTCGCCAGAATATGACCCCGGGGAAAAAGGTTGGGAAAAAAAACATATCCCCTAAATACGTTTGACCCTGCAGTTGACCATTGACCACTGTTTGAAAACTACCCTTGTTTTCTCAAATCTGTGTTTTTGATACCCTTAATGAGAGCACACATGGCCTGTCCAAAACTGAAAAAACACCCCCTGTAAATGCGTTTTTTTTTCTGGTCACGTGTGTACAGCAATATATTTGACTGCCCCCCCCCCCCGGAGTTTGTTGAAATCAATGGATCTCTTTGGCACGAAATGCATGACTGGTATTGCTCATACTCCTTCCATCTAGTAGAAAATTCTCACCCTCATAATATTATCCAATGCTAGCCAACTGTTCCAATTTAATAGGATAGTCCATATTTTGCAAAGAGAAAACGGTTTTCATCCATAATTTAACGCATGTCTCTTATTTTGTACCCGGTAGGATGCGAAAGATATTGTATGTTTGATTTTGCCAGCGCCATAATGAGGCTGCGATGAATGCAAGGAATGCTCCCCAGGGAGTGGATATTGTGCACTTTTCGTGCGGGATTGAAATGAATCCAATGACCGGGGTAATAATATGCTGTAACGCGCTTTGGGCCATTCTGGGAAAAGCGCTTTATAAAAATTGGGTATTATTATTATTATTATTAAAGGTTAGTTATGTCCCTGTATTAGAGCCTGTTTATAGCAGTAACCTGTCTATAACAGCCACACTTTGGGTTTTCTATTTGTGGTCACTAAAGACAGGTTACATGGCATATGCCTATTCTACTTGCCAATGTGTTCCCAATGATGAATATTGTAGGAAAGGAAATAATGTTACATGGTCAGGTTACTGAGCAGAAGTCTAAACCAGAAGTGAAAGTGTAAATGACAAAGTTTTTGCTGCTCCCATCCATTTTTTCAACCTCCAGCTCTGTTTGAGGCAGTGGAGCATCAGGATCTGGATGCAGCGAAATATTGCCTGGAAGCCAATGGGCTGGACCTGAACCAACCCAACCCAGATGAGTTCACGGTCCTGGACATTGCAGTCATGACCAATAACATGCCCATGTCAAGGTTGCTCCTATCACATGGAGCAAGGGAAAATCCCAGATGTAAGTCCAAGAACTCATTCAATAAAAAAAATTAAATATGTGCTTTAAAACTGTTTGAGAATTAATTTGATGGGAAGTGGTGGTGATGGTTGTCAGAGGACAGAGATGGTAGAGATGCTTGTGATGATTGAGATATAATGATTATGTTGATTTTGGTAGAGGAACTTGAATGATGTTGTGGTTTTGGTCTTGGTGGTTGTTGATGATGATGATGATGATGATGATGATGG
The DNA here is from genome assembly GCF_018143015.1 of Lytechinus variegatus. Taxonomy (NCBI): domain Eukaryota; kingdom Metazoa; phylum Echinodermata; class Echinoidea; order Temnopleuroida; family Toxopneustidae; genus Lytechinus; species Lytechinus variegatus. Next base: position 4,500,766 of record NC_054749.1, read on the forward strand.
TAATGATGATGATGATGACTGAAATGGAGATGTCAATGGTGATGGAAATTAAGGTTGGGATGATAGTAATGATAAATGTGATGGTTCTTATGATGATGGTGAAGATGATGATGATGACGACGGTGATGATGATGATGATGATAGTGGTGATGATAATGATGATGATGATGATGATGGTGGTGGTGGTGGTGATGTTGGTGATGACGATGGTGTTAATTTCATATCGTTAATTGATGATGCCAATGAGAAATGATATTTCCTCACCCATTTCAAGTTATCATGAGTAAGATAAACTTATTTAGATATAGATTTTAGATTTAGATTTATTTATTTCCGTTCAACAATTTTTTCAAAATACAATCAAAGTAACAATACATATTCAATATAATAGATATTACAGACAAATCAATGACATTTCATAACAAATGTTGAATATAAATTAATCAAAACTACAATTTGTTGCAGTAATTTTATCAATGAAAAGAAACAAGAAATGAACGGAGGGCCAAGAAAAGCAAAAGCTTGTAAAGAAGGCAAAAAAGTACTTACAAAATTATAATAGGGAGGGTAAAGTGGCAAAGGAAAGAAAGAGGGAGATAAGGGATGTGCAAATAAAAAGTTCATTTAATGAAAATATATATATTTCCCCCTTTCCTTCCAGTTCTTTTGAAAGATGTCCGGCTGAACAAGCTCAATACTCTGATCAACGAAGCAGAACAAGTCATCCAGGATCTAACGACTCGAGTCGTCAACGGCTCTGGCAATAATAACGCTTCTTCTTCCAGCTCCATCAAGGTAAATTTCTTTAATTCCTTCCCATTTTCAAAATAAGCTACCATTTGTGACCTGTCTGTAAAGACCGCATACATGCCATATTGCTAGCATATTGCTCTTCATGGAGCTTTAGAAATTTGGTTTACATCCAGTTGGTTTAATAGAAGACTGTCTTATATTCAGATCGTTAAAACACCATCATGGCTGCACCCACTTGGTCTACTTGTCAATTTGGTCTAATTATTATTTGGTCCAACCATAACATGGTCTATACATCATTCAGTCTCATAAATTGTACCTATATGGTCTAATTTCCATTTTGTCTGATTATTCTTTTGTACTTTGTCAATATTGAATTGTTTAGATAGTTCTATTTGGTGTTGACCAAGATGACATTTGAGGATATTGCATAAATTGAAATGAAACAAAATGGTAATTAGGTTAAATTGCAAATCAATTCAATTCAATTTTTCATTTATTCAACCATCATCAGGTACAAACAATTGGACAAATAAATACCAATATAGATAATTATATATAGGTACAAACAGAATATAAAGCAAAAAAAGAAAAAAGAATGATGGTTTGGTTACCCCTGAGAAAGCAGAGCTTATATAAACGGGCCACCAATATAAAATATACACTGAAAGTATACAATAAGACCAACTACTAGTAGTTAGTGGACCAACTGGTTGTATATGAACCAAGATTGGACCATATGGGATGAGAACAAAGGGAATGTTGAATACCAATCAACAATTTATAAAAATTTTGGTTGCATAATAAATGTGTGAAGATTCTTTCACTGAAAATAAAATAGCCAGGTATTGACAGTCTGTAATCTTGTAATGTGAGATGTTTATAAAGATTTCAAATTGTCGCAATAGAACAGAGATCTGGGGGAAGTTCAATGTATTTCGCTCTATTTTTTCCCTTCTTAGGATGCCGATAGGCAACTTGTGGATTGGGAATGGCGTTACAGGTTACTCAAACGAATGAAGACAGGCTTTGAACAAGCAAGTATGTCGCCCTCTATTTAACATTTCTGGAAAGTCAAGCTTTGACTCTTTTCTTTCTTCTGTCTTTATTTCTTGCTCTTGTTTTCTCCACTTTTTCTTTTGTATTTCTTAATTTTTTTTTTGTTTCTCATTTTCTTTATTTTTCTTTGTCCTTTTCCCCTTTCTATTCTTCATATTCCTTTTCTTTTTTGTGATCAAGGGAGTTACATTATTCATTATTGTGTATTTTAGCCCCACAAATTTGCAATTAGTTCACATTGGTCAAAACACCTGAGAAAGTTATTTTTCTTATTAATACATCGCAAGTGCAGAACAGATTCTATTTGTTTTTGTCTCTTCCTGTTATGGTCACAAATGCTAAATTTGATGAAAAAGGTTGAGATAACAAAAAGGTCTGATAATATAGATCTTTCATCATACAAAAAGGTGGAAAGGATTCATTATTATCTAGACAAGGCACCAAACTATTACGCAAAACGAGGCCAGCAAAACAAAGCTTCGGACCAAATCATACTTTCAAATGAAATTAGTCTGATGTCACTGATGCTAGATAAGTGAGAGGTCGGAGATCAGTAGCAAAGATAGCCATCCTCTCAGGTGTGCGGAGTGATGTCATCACCTTTGCTGTTTATGATGATGGATTTAGACCAATCAGAAGCCTCGATAGACAAATGCAATTTCAGATACAGACAAGGATGAAGTTGGTGCATGAGTAATGGTGTATATCCACCCTCATTAGTTGTGATAACTGTGGCCCATTTTGAGAGGAAAGTGGGGTAATTAATACCTTCCCTGCGCTAGATGGGTGGCAATGATCACCATGCTCCCAGGTAGATAACCAGTTGTTCATTTCATTGTTGTGGTATTATCTCTGATTTTGACAATCAAGTGTGTTTTTTATTAAATTTATTGTTTATTTGATTTTTAAAATATATTTCTTAAGTTTTGAAGGCAATTCTCAGTTTGTTTTTATTCAATATCTTGAATTTAAAAAAATCACAAAGGATCAACTTTTCAAGCTGTATATATTTTTTCTGTAATGATGATGATTTAATACCTTTATCAGTGATGCATTTGTTTGTTTATATCAAAATCGTATTATTTTGGGAAATAGGGAAATCATTGTTTCTCCCTTTTCATTATGTTTATGGTGATGAACAATGCGACATTATGTGGTGTGGTCACATTGAAGAAAGAAAAAAAATAAAGGAGATTACTAATACTGAGATCCAAAATAATCCACATGATTATATCTCTATTTCCTGATGAGCGTAATTGCCATGTTTACATTGTAACAAACTTTGTTCGATTTTTGTCTTCACTTTCTCAAGGAGTACCTGACATACCAGCTATGGTGCGGTTATACACAGCCAGTAGCTCGTCCCTCCTTGTCACGTTTGAGGAGCCGTTGAACATGAATGGTGCCGCGGCTACCCGGTTCAAAAGTAAGTATAATGTTCCTCATGACATAACTTCTGACGGTTTCCATATTGAAGAATAATTGTGAAGTAGGTTTCCCGGTACACCATGTATCTTTCTTGGGCAATTGTTGGTCCTGAAAAGGACCACCCAAACTCAACGTTTGAAGATGGCAAGAACGCACTTTTCGAAATATGGGACCAACAATTGCTAAAGATACGTGGTGTACCTTGAAACCTACTACACTTTCTTATAATAAAAATATATTAATAATAGTAATAAAAATAACTGCATTTATATAGCGCATATATTTATGACACTATGTGACTTCTTTTCAATTTAATTCATTTATTCCATCAAATTCAAATGCATGTAGATTAAAAATGACATATGTGCCTGCATATATACAATGCAAACAAGTAAAAAGTGCATAAAATAATTTTAAAAGATAATGTAATATTATTAATGAATAAAACATTTGCCCTGATTGATTATTATCACTGAATGGAAGAAAACTTAAACGAAATAGAGGCCTTGTGAGAATAAATTCTCAAAAAGAGAGAAATGTATATGTATTACACCGGTATATCTGAATCATCATTGTGACAGAATATGGCATTGAATAGAATAACTTATTTTTCTTCTGTATGCCTTCCTTTGTGCAGTTGAATGGAGCCAAAACGAAGACTTCTGTCCTTTAGCTGGTGAACATATACTGTACCACTTCAGCAACCTCAAATATACTATACAAGGGCTAACACAGGTAAGAAATCACCAGATTAAATTATCATATTCTATTTATCCGGGGTAGCCACTTGAGGTTTAAACATGCTCTTTCAATGTGCCTTGCTTTACGCAATTTGATGCCGAGTGCTTTAGCTCAAGGGCAGAATGTACCATTATGATGAGTTTTTGGTGTGATTCGGCCGGCCATGGATTGAACCCTAGACCTTCCTGTTCATGAGGTGGTCACTCTACGGCTGAGCCACTATGCCCGGTATCAGACTAGGAGTTGTGAAACTGTGACTATTGTCTTTTTCTTTCTTTCTGCTTATTGTACAGTGAAATATCCAATCATTTCAAATTAGTTGAAGAGTTGCTTGGCATGTTTAAGAAATATGTTATAAACTGTGAAATGTGATAAAACTGAGTTGACTGCAATAATGCCACAACAGAATTCGACATTGATGTTCAGCCATTTTCGTGCAAAAAGTGTGAACTACTATACTACCTTATATCGTGTTTGTAGCGAAAGAGCAAGTTTGACACTGTCGTGGTCTCTTGACAAATCTATTTGATATAATTCATAAATTTGTTATGATTCCATATTAGTTGTGATATCGTCATTTAGTATGAAATGTTTTGTTTTATGTATAATTACATATGTACATCACACTCTTCATTGTGGATCTCAGACATGTTGATTTAAATTCCCATTTTTTAGAAACTAAATCTTAGACAAACCCTGTTGCATATTGAATTTCTTTGTATTGTTGAGAGCTGTGGAAGTGGTACTATACTTTAATAATGTCTTGTAGATGACTGAGATATATGTTCCATGCAATTATAAGTCAGTCTAAATATGAATGCTTTGTTTTTCTTACTTCCAAAGAAAGAAACTTTTTATCCTTGATGAGGGTTCTAAATCAACAGATTGAGGACTACGTCCGCATTTGGGTCCTATTTTAATCCCCTTGGTTCTTACCCAAATCCGTTTTAATCCATGGAATTAAGATATACTCGGTGAGCTCAGTATTACAGATATATATTTGAATCAAGTCAATAACCCAATACCTCGCTTATGCCCTTTTATTTTTAAAGGAGAATAACTATTGCAACTTTTTTGTTCAAAAGTCTTGCATTATTTATGATATAAGTGTTATAAATCAATGTCATGGTTATTGAAAAAGTATTTTTTTCATTATCCAATGACTGTTTGTGAATTAAAGAAGGGTTTTGAAAACCTGGGTTGAACATAGTCATATGAATATTAAATTGAATTTTTACATCCTCCCAAGACTGGCATTGTTTGATATATCTTCTAAACCCTGTAGGGCATTCAGGTTATTGGGCAAAATTCATTGTCAGCTCCTTTTATCTCTTTTTAAAAAATACATTAAAAAATTTTGCAAGGTAACATATTTATGTCGTATATGAAATTGAATACTTTTGCAAACAAGCTTTACCTCCATTTAATTGTTGCGAAAAAATATTGGCTTTGATTGAAAGTGACCCCACACTGATATGATGAGTTGATGATCATTCTACCGCAGGATTGGCTTATGTAGTTACTTGGATATTGCACTTTACTTAGCCTTACAAGATGTGGGAATTCAAATTTAAAAGTTTCTTTTTTTTAATTTGAATTTATTCCTTATCTGTTAAAAAAGCACAATACATGATATGTATATTGTCTTCTGATTTAATGCAGTTTACAGAGTCCTATAAAATATGTCAATCATACTGTTCATGGATTGTTCAAGAAAGAAAAAGCAGATTCTGGTTATTCATTTCTAAAGAACAAAGTAGCAAATGATCATTTTTGTTTTCTAGTCAGAGGTCCGATGAGAATTCTGTCTTCAAGAATTGTAGATTTGATTGTTTTGGTTTGAGGTACATGTATGTATTCTTGGCAGTCTTGCACCGATTGATCGATGCTTCCTCTGTGTCCTCAAACTGAGGTCTAAAACCCCTGAATATTGCCTCTTCCCTCGAATTACCCAACGTTTGAAGGCAAATTGGGCAAGGGTGTAGTTAAGTGTCAAAAACTACCCGTCATTGTGGATGAATTACACCCAAGTTCAACAGGGAGTGTTTGCTACATGTAGGTGTCAAAAGAAGAATCTGTGTGCCAAGTCACAAATGCAGTTCCTTATAAAATCAGCAAGACCATGAGAGGGAAAATATTTAGAAATGTCAATGTGTCTTGTATTCAGCTCCTAGTGAGAATGTCATGAAAGTTGGAGAGTGATATGCTTTTCACACTGCACTTAACCCACTTTGTTTTCACACTACGTTTTAAGCAAAGTGGGCTAGCACTGTAAATAGTACGTAAATATCTGGCCCTGCAAAAAAGCAGGGATAGCTGGCTTATTGTGGTGTTAGCACCACAATTGCGGTGCTAAGAGATGCCATGTGAAACGAAAGTGGGGCTGAGCATTAGCCAATCACAGAAGTCGAAATTGCACGTTGATTGTGCTCTGTATGGCAAAATCATCAATATTTATGAGCTGTGCGATAGTCCGGGGTTAAGGCGCTAACCCCGCCCAAGCAAATAGTATGGGGTTAAGAAAGACAGTGTGAAACCAAAAAAAGATAGTATGGGGTTAAGGAAATGCAGTGTGAAAAGCATATGAGAGTGTTTAAAGCCATGTCCAGTTTAAGTGAGGCCAAGGTCTTACCCTGTGCCAAAATTATAGGAAGCAAAAAAAAAGTTAAAATCTTGTTAACATTGTATGTTCAATGTGCTCTTTAATCAGGCTATTATGGTGAAGAGAACTAATTAAGTTATTATTCCCAGACAGTTATGAATGATCTGAGTTAAACCGATGAGTTGATTGAACCTGTAGCGTGAGAGATTGGTGTCGCAAATGGATATCCATAGTTAAACCCCAACTTTAGACCAGAGTTTAAAGGACAAGTCCACCCCAACAAAAATTTGATTTGAATAAAGAGAGAAAAATCCATCAAGCATAACACTGAAAATTTCATCAAAATCGGATGTAAAAAAAGAAAGTTATGACATTTTAAAGTTTCGCTTCATTTCACAAAACAGTTATATGCACATCTCGGTCGGTATGCAAATGAGGGAAATGATGACATCACTTACTCACTATTTCTTTTCTATTTAATTATATGAAATATGAAATATTTTTATTTTCTCGTCATTGTCATGTGACTAATGGTTTTATTCCTCCCTGAACACGTGAAATTCAATTATTTTAACATTTTGTGCTTCAGGTAAGGAGGTCCTAATCCTCAAATTCGTAAAAATTGAAATATTTTATAATTTAAACAATAAAAAACAAAAGAAATTGTGAGTGAGTGACATCATCTCTCATTTGGATGTAACTGGCTCGTTCATATAACTTTTTTGTTAAAAATAACGAAACTTTGAAATGTCATAACTTTCTTATTTTGCATCCGATTTTGATGAAATTTTCAGCATTATGCTTGTCTGATTTTTCTCTATTGATTTAAATCAACATTTTTCTGAGGTGGACTTGACCTTTAAATCAGACTCTAGTTCAGAATCAAGTGGTTTGAAGCGTCACAATCGACCATCAAGCCAAGTCAGAGTCGAAGTTCCATTGTTTTCACAGAGAGGAAATGTGAGGGAAAATGTTTTGAGAACTGTCCTCTTGTCAGTAAATGAATTACTCAAACTTTGAGGTGGTGGGGTTTTTTAAGTGTTGAATTTGATACCCCTGCCAAGTTGTGACTCTTGTTCCCCTGCGTCGCTTTTATTGTGAACTAATGTGAGGGAAATCGGTTTGAAAGAAAGGAAAATGTGTTTTGTATTCATGTCTAATTTTATGAGAGAAAATGGATTAGGGTAGGCTTGGATTGAAGTTTCAATAAGTGTTTATTGATTGATGGGGGCCTATTGTCAACGGCTTGTTCCCACTGATCGAATTGTGGTTTTGAATCTGTCATTGTGCCAATTGCTGTGCACAGCTTCGAAATGTGACTATTCAGTGGAACTGCTACGAGCATGTATTTCCATAGTATACCCGTTATTTTATCTCTTGGTGTTTTCTTGTCTGTACAAGACAGCATTTTAAACACTTTGCAAGCAAGATTTTAAAAAGTTTTGTAGTAATTTCTAACACATTACAATTACAGTCACTACCTGCACAATGATCTGTATTATTTGTGATGGAAAAACCCAGAGCAAAAGATGTGTTTATTCTGTTTTACCCGAGTACCCATCATACGAAGTATTCATTCGAAAGATTTCTGACAACTTTTTTTGAAAATAATATTATTGTCCTAGCTTAACAAAGGTGTTCTTAAGAACAATCCTGGGGGGCCACTTACATTGATGAGTGGATACCATGGGCAACCCCCAAAACACGTAAAAAGGATGTCGTTTTCACGATAGGGCACGTTACGTACGTAATGTGATAAGGGTGTCAAAATACAAAAATAATTTAAAAAAAGGGTATCTATTTCGCTAGGAAAGCTGTACGTGTTTAGGGTCAAATTTGTGGGGACGATAAAACAAGGTTCAAATGTTTTATAAAGGATGTCCATTTTGCCCCAACACTACAGAGTTTAGAATCCGATTTGCGCGTGGTCTTGAAGATGGGGCCATACTAATTAAACCAAATGGCATGTGAAGGTAAAACCGACGACCGACGGACCCATGACATAACAGTAAATATCGCTGTACTTGTTTAGGGGTTCATTTCAAGGAATACTTGCCAAGAGTATCGTTTTGTTTCCAATACTTGTTAAGGGTAGGGTTTCAGACGCCAATACTTGTTAAGGGGTGCATTCTCAGAATATGGAAAATACGTGTTTAGGGTGCCTTTCGAGACCCCATGGTCGCGCATGATATCCACTCGTCAATGGAAGTGGCCTTCCCCCCCCTGGAGAATAATAAAGAAAACCTGTCCCTTCCAGGTACCAAAAAATTACACCTGGGAAAATGCAGAATAATCAACAAAAACTATCATGTATTTGCAAATTTGCGTAACACTTTATTTAGGGATGATAGATATTAGATTCGACCTTATTACACATTTAAATGGTTGCTCCTGATATAAAGCATTCAGGCATTTTTGTTTTCTAGTACCCCTTTCATAAACCCAATTAAAATGAATTAGGCAGCTAATAGCAGCATAATTTGGTCGTAAAATTGGAGGAGGGCAAGAGTTATCCGCATTACTCTGATGCTGCTATTATCCGCATAATAGCGGCATCGGGATAAGATTTTGAGTTTATGAACGCATTTCCAAATAATGCGGATAATTGCCATGGTGCGGTCACAAGGTCACCCTTTTCCAACACAACCGCATCGGAGGGGGCATGTCCAGTTGTCATGGCGATTATCCGCCTTTTTCAGGACGGGTGCTCGTAAAAATAATGCGGCTTATTTTGGAGTTTATGAACGCAATTTTTATTGAATTATCCGCATTACTCTTAGGCGGCTAATTGGAGGATAGGTTTATGAAAAGGGGTATAGGTGATGGTGGTAGTGGTGGGGGTAATAGGAATGCTAGGTGGTGTTAACATGCTTTTCTGTCAAGGAAGGGAGGGGAAAATCAATAGTTTATTGTAGCATGATGAAAGGATTTTAAAACTGGGATTCTGGGAGGGTGCATTTGGATGAGGTGGGGTTAAAAGGAAACAAAGGATATAGGCTTGAGGGGAGTTACATGTCTCCCATTGTTGTTAGGGAATTGTTCAGCGGCTTTGGGGTTAATGGGAGACCCATGGGGTGGTGAGTCACAGGTGGATTGGTAGGAGAGGGGCGAGAGGGATGGAGGGGGGGGGAGAGGTAGGGAGGGGGGGTCAGAGGAAAGATGGTATGCTAGAGGGGAGGATAAAAGTCCCAGAAATAACAGGCATTTTCATAGAAAAATTGAAAAATATAATCTAAGAGTTTGGTGTCCTACCACTATCTTTGTATTGATGAATTGAGCTATTTTCTGTTGAGATATTCAACAAACTCCTGGCAAATATTGGCCTGTATGTTAAAAAATCATTTTTGGTTCAAGTAGTAACCTTTAAATTCATAACATATGCATTACACATTAACATTTTAAAATAATTAAAAAACTGAAGAAATATGAAAAGAGTATATACATACTTATGAGTGATAATATATTTTTGTCTTATGAGTGGTGCAAACTGAGTTTTAATTTGATATGTTTCTAGCTTAGTCGGTAGAGCGAGGGTTTCGGATTCCGGTGACCCAGGTTAGATTCCCAGGTGGTGCGCTAGTGCCCTTTGGTAAGGCATTTATCCTCATTACCAGGTCCCTTGGAGAGGACCATAAGCCGTTGGTCCGCTGGTTGCTTGCTCACAGGCATTCCTGCTTTCTTAGCAGTCAGGTAAAAAAAAAACCTCAGTATCAAATACCTGGTCTGGGGATTAAATGGCTTGTGCAGTGAAGAAAACAAGCTCAAAAACAGAGTAAACTCATAAAAATCAAGCAGTTGATAGTCTTCTTCCAATTCCTTCAGTTGGAACCAGACCAACCCCAATCCATTGATCGTCAGGGACAATTGACGAGCATCAATGAATACAAAAGACACCGCCAGCAATCACACAGGTTAGTACAGAAGCTACTCCTTTGAAAGCTCTCTAACATAATAGGCCAGATCTGTTTTGCTGGAGAAGCAGTTTCTTTGCACAACCTGTGCGGTTCTTCTTCTCAGAGAGTGAAAGGGCGCTACTGGATGTTTGAGTACCTGTTCTGTAAAGTCAGCAAGATCTTTGTTTGATTAAAGCAGCGTTGTTAACAAACATGGCCGACTTGGAACGGGATATCCACTAGTGAAAGAAAGTATACAATAAAGTTTGAATAATTTAAATTATCCAACGAAACAAGACTGTGTTACCCATATTTTGAGCTGTACTCCAACTTAGCATCCTATGAGGGTCATCGTTGTGCGATACCTGGAGCTGTCAAAACTTTTCAGGGCACATTTGTAGTTTGCCATCATCTCGGCCTTTTCAGCTCATTGGATTGTTCATTTGAAGCAACTGCAAATCTGAATGAAGAGGAGTTGTATTTGTGGACAAGTTTGACAAATGCAAAACTTCATTCAGTTTTTCATCTTCGTATTTACTTGGAGTGAGGTTTGGTACAAAGAAATTATTCATTGATGATCCTGCGACCTTGTTAGTATACATCTGGAATAGATCATATATCTGGATACCTTGCTGCTTTTCTGTGCAAATAATGATTCTTGTATCTCCTGGAAAATACAATTTGTCAGACATTTCTGTGATTTTCGTTGTTGTCCACTCTAATTGCGTGGTTGAATTTGATGAGAGGTTTGGTTTGAGATGGGAATGAATCTATTTTGGATTAGTTGATCCTCTGCTGGTCATGCAAAAGTCTCGTAGCTGGCCCAAGGCAAGTTGATCTTAATGTAGTAAGGAGAGATATTTAATAATAATAATAATAGGTCCATTTATATAGCGCAGCTACTATGTGCATATACTCTACTGCGCTTTGATAATTGGTATCATATTATTTCAATGTGATATGTTGATATATATGATAATGATAAAAGCCTCATTTGTATTTTCTTCACAATTTGTATCTTTAATGTGTTAGCTGGATTTGTTGAATTTTGTGATATATTGTGGAGTAGCTTTACATATGCCATGTTTTTTTTATATCCCTTTTTTTTTCAAAATCATGACATTATTCAATATTTCTCAAATACAATGTACTAAAATGTAAAGATACATAAGATGCCATAATACATGAAAATCAAATAATTCATATCTGATTTTTTAAGTTAGATGCGTTTCTGTCCAAGATATGAAATAAAAATGTATTTCTTCTTATGCTGATGTTCTTTTGACTATCTTTAGAAAAGATTATATACAGTATGATCAATGTGTAATTTGAGTTGGTTTTGTTTTGCTTTCATATTTTTGAATAATGATGTTTTCTTTTTTCTATGATGCAGGGTGCTAAGTATTATGTGCGTGTATCTGCTTTCAACATGAAGGGCTTTGGCCCCGCCCAGACGTCAAACCCGCCATGTGCTGTCCCCTCTTGTAAGTACTTCGAGATTAAGGGTCGGAGGAGAGAATGATAGAGTGGGGAAAAGTTGAAGGCAGAACCAAGGAGATAGAATAGAAAAGAAAAGGAGAATGGTAAGGAGAAGAGGAGGAAGAGGGAGGAAGGAGAAGAAGAAGAAGAAGAAGAGAAAGAAGAAGAAGAAGAAGGAGAGAAAGAAGAAGAAGAAGGAGGGGAGAAGGAGGAAGAGGAAGGAGAATGAGGATGAAGAAGTTGATAAATATAAGACATAGAGAGTGTGACAAATTGGAACGATTTCAATATGAAGGTGTAGACTGCTTACAGAGAGAAAAAAAGGGAAATGTGTCAAAAGAAATGAGAAGGTAACTTAAAAACAATTTTTTTAAACAAATGATTATTCAAAAGGCAGAGGAAACTAACCTGGTGTTCAGCAACAAGATTAAAAATAATTTTGAAACATTTAAGATTCATTTTATTTTCTGTTCGTACTGAAAGGATATCGATCCTAACATGGCTAAGATTGATTATCAACTGTGGTGTGTGATGTTATCCTCGTCGCACGAGGCACATGCACGTTTCCCCCGAGTCGCGTGTCTCTTTTTCCCACGTGTGTCAACGAGTGGTCCAACGGTATAGGTTCCTAAGGGACTCATTAATACCAATGATGCACAAGCAAACAAGGAAGGAGAAAAAAATAGCTGGTGTTCTATCAGCCCTCATTCACTCAATCTATAGATTATACCTCGGATTAGCCCTTTTCAGAATTAATCATGGGGTTTTAAAGGGGACATTCACCCTGATGATATTTGTTTTAAAGAAAAGTATAAATCATACCCGTAGTGAAAAATATTTGTGGAGGTTTGATGAAAATCCGTCAAGGAATACCGAAGTTATGAATGTTTAAAATTTTTATTTTGTGACGTCAGACATGAGCAGCACCTCCTTATGTTATTGTGGCCTTTTTTTTTTAATGTCATTCTCAAAAAAAATTGTATATATGTATGTGAGAGTGTATATATATCATCAAATACATCATTTCATACCCCCTTTTGTATCTAACTTATTTTCGTTCATCATGTTCCATTAGAAACAGAATTTATAGGATTTTTATTACACAAACATATATAATAATAATTGGATTTATATAGCGCTTTTTCCAGAGGATACAAAGCGGTGTTGATTGCATAAGACAAGTTAAGGTTTATGTTTGTTTTGAGATATATGGAGGGTCTGCTAACATATGATGTTACAAATCGAAAACTTTGAAACGTCATAACTTTCTTATTCTTTGATGGATATTCTTCAAACTTTGACCAATATTTTTCAGTGAATTTTCTGCTTTATTCAAAACCAATTTAATGTCAGGGTGAACTCCGCCTTTAACCCCATCTTCACCAGTAGGAATACAAGTAGTGGATTCCAATTGCCCTCTGATTGTGATCTTGGGGTGAATAGCATACATTTCCCTCTCTGTTTGAATAAAATACGATGGTATAGACCATGAGTAGATTGTCCCAAGCCGAATTTGAGTGCATCTCCATAGGTCTGTGAATTGGATGATTAAATATAAATCCCAGTTTTGGTAACGATCTCAAAATGACTTTTTACAGAATCTAATATAATGACCACCCAAGTGTCTGTTTGTATGAATAAAAAATATGTGCCAAAGGATTCTGGAAGAAATTGTGTAATTGCTGAAAAATAAGCGCGGATTCGGTCACTTCCGTCGGGTCTTTATTCCAGCAATAATAATACACTGTCCCACGTGTGCCTATCTGTGTTGGTGATCTTCAGTGTGAAAATTTTTCAGCGTAGATTTCAAGATTTCACAAAGTTCAGTTTATGTAACTGTACCAGATCTAGATCCTCGATGATATTCTGACAATTAAGCCTGGTTTTACAGACTTTCTCATGAAATCAGTGTTTACTGCAACTACTGGCATTTCTCTTTAAGAAAATAGTAGGCCTACTAAGTCAACTTTGAAATGCAGTATGAACATGATATGAGTAAAATGTCCTGAAAATTGCCTCTCAAATACAGATAATCCGGAAGTTCCAAACAAGATAATTTCTCAGATCATTGACCCATTCCATAAACATTTGCGTATCACAACAAATGCACAGCTTCTGTAACAAGTTTACAATCAGCCAATCAGTAGCTTTTAACTATTAATGCAAATTTTTTATGATAAAGAATTTTGTGAACGGGTCCCAGAAGTATAGTTTGGGTATGATGAGAACTATAAAAGAGAACATCAAACAGTTGTTAATATTTTGCCTGTCATATGATCAAGCCTTTTTTATTTTTTTCCCATCACCTCACACTCCATTCATCAACAAAGATACTTTCTGTACATTGGAAGATAGTGCATTGGAAGATTGGTTAGCAATGTGCCAGGGGTCCATGATGTAAAGAGCTTACAAACAGCTTTATGAAACCGGCCCCTGCACTCATCAGCAATGGTTGTGTCTGAAGTATTTTGGGTTGTAGACTACTGTACATTTGCCTCTCTGCCTTTGCCGAGTATTTTAAGTTTCCTGTCCCGCAACTGTGCTGATCATTTGATGGCTCGAGCGCCCCTCGTGACACTCGTTGGATAGTCATCTCTGACACTTCTGCAGTTGACTTTGGAGAGCCAGCAAATGTGGATTGTGTTTTCTTGAGGATTGTTGGTGCGCTGTCGAGGATTTTTTAGGAGTTTGAGGAGTTTTTCCATTTGTTTTTGAGGATATTGGTGCCCTTTCTTGGTTTGAGGAGTGAAATAAATGGCTCCTACCTTTTGGAAAAAGAAAGGTAAACACATTGCGGATGAATATTTGTTTATTTTTTATTTATTTCTTTTTTTGCGTGGAGAAGCTTTGACTCAAATTTGACTCTAAGGACAGTGTTGTGGAGTCAATTTCACTGGTGCGAGTGTGGAATTGAAATCAATTTCTTTTCTTTTTGTGTCTGATTGCTTTAGGTTGGAGGGACGTCGATGGCAGCAAGCCCAGGTCTTGGGGGAGGCTAAGTATGATCGATGAACTCTTTCAACAAGTGCGAGATGGAAGGCCAGCGGACTCGGCTGAAATCAAATGTAAGTTCTCAATGCAAAACCCATTTGAAATTAATTTTCTTATTGAAGAGAAAATACCATGCTCCACTTTCAAATTTCATAAATTCAATTTATAAGACGGTAATGATAAAAATGGATTGCATAACACTTTTTGCAGAGAAAAAATTGTTATTTTTACCATTATTATTTACTACACTGCGCTATACTTACCTATACCATCTCATCAAATTGCTATTCGTTACCCTGACTCGAATAGCCACCGGTAAAAAACTCCCCGAAAGAGGCTAACTGCAAACAGATAGCCTGGGAAACCCGTCACGGGACGAGACCCATAAAACCCCCTCGCCACATATAAGCTTCCTCTTTCGTTACCGCGACGTCGTTGAGTACACTCGAAACGTTTAGCCACCGCGCAATTTTTTTTATGAATCACGATGTTTGAAGAAATAACTGAAATAAACATTATTTCCCAACCCTAAAGATCTCAATAAAAAGGGGAGATCAACTCGGTCAAGATAAAGCCGAGGGCCTTTATCTCGGTCAAGACAAAGCCGAGAAATAATAACAGCACGATGATAAGGCGGCCAAGATAAAGCCGAAGAATAGGAAGTCTAACACTTATAACCCGGCCAAGACAACGCCGGCTAATGACACTACACAATCAGACACCCAGCCCCTTAGGCGGGAGGTAGACAAGGGTACGGATAAATCGGAAGAGCCTGTTTACACTCCTTCCGATCGGGGTAGCTCCTCATCAAAGACTAGGGCGGGCAAGAAGAAGCCTCGCGATGACCACTCGTGTTCTAATGACAATCAGGCTCGAGTTAACGACCCACTACAACCCCTATATTTCTTATAAGAAGCTTCGACTGGCCCGGGATTGTGACCGGTCAGTCCATTCATTGCCAGACCCCGCCGAGACGGGTCATCATCAGTTATCTATAGTACAGTCCACCAGGTTGGTGTATCATCGTACTTGTAGAATTGTGCAGGAGTTCATACAGTGCTGTGGAATTAAGATCTATTCTACGTACATGCGGTTTAAAATAATAATAATAATAAAGAGAAAGTATTAACAATTGTAGTAGTTGGATCTTGGAAGCCTTGCAGGCGGTCCTCCCCCATCGGGTGCTGCAATCGACCCATCCCGAGCCGCCCGAGACAATGGGCTAATGAAAACTCGACTCATTCTAGACCATAATTCAATGCTCTAGACGTAGAGAGAGAGGCCTAGATCGCCTCATACAGATCGCGGAGTTGGGGCTAATGATAACTCGCCTCGTACTAGCCGTAGATAATAGGAGTTTTCTATCGTGGGAGAATCTGATTCGGAATTCGATTACCACCGACCCAATTCATTAGAAGAGATTGGGGGCGATTTCCCCCCAACAAATTCTTATAGCAGCTCCTTGCATTCCCTGAAAGCTGCCCAGAAAATGGGATTCGATCGAAGAGATTCACCATTAGGGGTACGAGAGAGTTCTGGCTTACTCAAACGCGATACTCCGACTAGTGGGAACATGCATTTTAGATACTGCCCTCATCTTCGGGCCGAAAACAGTATACCAGTAGCGTAGCGAATAATGAGCGAGAGAGAAGTCAATCTTCCGCCTGAACTCGTCCGTCTGCGATCAAGATGGACGCTCCGTATATAGATCCTGCTTTCGGGACGTCCGCTCCCAGATAAGCAACACTCTCGGCTTATACCCATCAGTAAAGAAGTCTCGAACTTTTATCGGTTTGCCGCTCAAGACTTTGAGGATTTTTTGTGCATCCCTTCGGCCCCGGACGTTGCTTTCCGTGTCGGGGATGCGGGAGCGAGGTAGACTAGATCGGGCCGTAACCCTCGCCGCGGCACTGGTTACCACTCAGCCGACTATCAGCTTACAGTTTGCAGCGCTGGACGTGGCCGTGGCCGCCCGGAGCGGTATGGTTTTCGCGATGTACTAGGGGTATCTGATATCCGCTCGTAGTGAGGCTGAGCGGCTTGGACTGAGTCTCTACCAATGACAAGAACTTATTGCTAGAGTCACAAAATCGCTGATCTCCAGTATGAGCAAGCAGCAATCAACACTGCTATGCACAAGGGCAAGGAGGGCTAAAGACTAGATGCTCTCAAGATGATTGAGAAAGGGGCAGCTACTGAGCTGGACTTCTCATTCTCAATAAGTTTCCTTGCAAAGGTAAGGACTTGTTTCATGGACACTTTCAAGAAGTATTGCACAAATCTTTTTCAGCCAGCACCACAGCTGACAAGACATTTTATAAGCTCTCCTCGAGTAGACCTAGTCCAGGGCCAGACCAGAGACCTCCATACGCTAGCTCTAGCTCCATACCCTAGACCTATAATGAACTTAAAGGGTCATCCCCCTCTTCCCTCGCTCTGGTAGTGACGCCAGGAATGAAAGGGGCTGCTGGGAAAGTCATAGGAATCCTCATGGTGGGGGACGGGGCCGCCAGGCGTTCTTTCAATGCACCAATTTCAGGGCCCCCACTCATAACCGGGACTTATGACAATCTAACACTAACCCTTCCCCACAAGCAGTAGGGAGAAGACTATTTCTTTGCCTTTACTTTTCATTATTTGAAATCTGTTCCAAGCCCACAGCAATATGTAATATTGAGGTGTTCATGTGCCCCCAAAAAAAAAAAAAAAAAAAAAAAAAAAAATCCTTTCATATCAGAAGAACATAGAAAGGAGGAAATAGTGGTGATGGATGAGGTTGTCAAAATCATACCAGGCAAATCATACAGGCATAATGGTAAAACTTGCCAAACTTGGGTTACTTACAAAGTTGCGTTCACTTGTATAGAATGTAGACCTAGTAATATTCTTGATAATTTTGTGGCATCTGAGGTATATATCTACACTATTTTTGGCTTATAAAGCAATGACAGAAGTAAGTTGTAGATGTGGTTTATGGAGTGGTCCTTGGATGCTCAGACAGTCTTGAGATCTCAAACCAAGGCCTGAGGGTGGTGAACCCTTAAGAATTGCTGCTATTGTCCATCAGTTTCTACCACACTTGCCATAATGATATCAGCTTCTCCTTGGAAATATTTATGACATAAATCTACTGTGTGTTCCAATGATAAAGATTCCCATACAATCCCAGAGTTCTCAATCAGGGATTGCGATTAAGATAATATTTTAATGTTCGTAATAGAAATCTGAGTTTAGAAATATTCCAAAATTCTTTTTACCCAATTTATTGTGAGCCCAGCAGCCACTGTGCAGCTCCAGACCGATGAGGCTCTATACTCTAAATGTTGAACGCCGAACAGGGTGGTAGCAAATACCCCCCCCCCCCCCACACCTGTTTGTGAGAAGTACATTCTACCAACTGATCCAACTAACTGGTTCTGAAAGTGTACAAGGGGTGGTCAATTTTTTGCCTACATCAAATTGAAGGCCAATATGGTATCTCATATATTTTGCCTGCAACTTTCATTAGGAATTGGTTAATGATATTAAATCAGTTCTTGTTTAGCACATATCACATTATTTCCAAAGACCTGGATATTATTACCCTGGGTTTTCGAGGAATAAAGTCCTGCCAGGTACCCATTCATCTCTCTTGGATTGAGTGCTGCGCAATGTGGATTAAAAAAAAAAAAAAAATTTGCTGAAGGTAATTATGCCATGACTGGGATACGAGCCCACGACCCTCTGTTACAAAGTTGGAAGACTAATCCACAGGGCCACAAAGCCCCACATCATCTGTACGATATTCATTACTATGCAAATGTCATTGGTTTGATCATGAAGCCCTTGTCTGATATCAAAAAGTCGCTATGGACCTTGCAGCAATCCAACAACTATCAAAGGGTTGAGCAAGTGCTGTTTAAAGAGGTTTCCATCCAAAATAACTGTTTGAAAAGGATAGAAAAGACAATTCTAGATTTGTTAGGGATTCCACCAGAAAGGTTATATCTTATGATATGACAGGTTTGTTCTCAAACCAGGGCCCTGTCTTACAAAGAGTTACGATTGATCCAATCAATCGTCCAATTAATCGTAACTATATTGAAATCCATCAGTGTCATAAAATTTTTTCTACAGGAAATTTGCATAATGTCATTTGTAAACGAGAAGCTCACTGAAATTTTAAGATAACAATGAATGCATGAATATACATCATAATTAGAACACTCATGATTCTAGACTCCAGAGATACTTCAGATGGTGTGGCAGTTTACAAATTGATCCAATTTCTGCCTCTTTAAGTCAGATAGCAGATTTATTTCCTTTATTATTTGATGAAGGTTTATCAGTCTCTTTTATAAGGGGTTACTGGTCAACCATAGCAGCCATTCATTCAGGCTTCTATAATAGGGAAACTACCTCAATTCAGCTGTCCTTACCAGACTAACAAGATCCTTCTTAACAGATTCCTCCCAGCCGAAGACTCTTCCCCAATTGGAACCTGCCAAGAGTCCTTCGGTGCCCTAGCCAAATTCCCCTTTAAACCCATACATAATTGCTCCCTTCTTGATCTTTCCATTAAGACAGCCTTCTTGTTGACTATAGCTTCAAGTCTAAGACGTAGTTTGCTTCATGCACCACGGTGAGACCGGGTCATATTCGTTGGGAGAAGGACAGAGTCCGCTTGATCCCTAGACCTGATTTCCTAGCTAAGAAAAAGAAACCCCTAAATCCTGTGATGTTGTTCTTCCAACCATTAGGGGGATATCATGGCTGAATGGATAACGCACTTGACTAGCGTCCTTGGAGTCCCAGGTTCAAGTCCTGGGGTGAACAATGTGTTTTTACAGTCTCTCGTCAGTTTCCGAAGATAGGTTATGTTGTCCTGTACGTGCCTTAAAGTGGTACATTGATTAAAGTACATTCGCACTTCCCACCAACTGTTCATTAGTTCAATAGAACCTCACAGCCCTGTTAATCCAATTACAATTTCTCGAAGGTTAGTGCAGGGGATCAGGTCAGATGGAGAAAATGCCATTTTATCAGGATCCTTTAGAGCCCACGATTCACGGGGCATAGCAGCATCTTGGGCGCTTTTCAGGGTACCTCTTTGGAGGAGATCCTCCAGGCATCCTATTGGACCTATTCAATACCTTTGTATCTTATTACTTATTTGATGTAATAGCCAAGACACAGGTTTTGCCTTGGCGGTTCTTGTCTTGTCCTAATTTTTCCTAGGCTATTTCCAGTTGATATATTTCATTAACGTGGTTGATGATTCTTATCCCTTTATTACAAGAGTAGCTTCTCCAGTTGGGAGACTACTCCATTTTATAGTAAATCAGTTTCTTTATCATGGTTATGCCTACTTGTCTGGAAAGGGTCTCGTTTCTGCCCCTCCTCCAGTTTTTTCCGTGCTATTCTAGCAATTTGATGAGATGGTATAGGTAAGTATAGCGCAGTGTAGTAAATCAGAATGCTCAGTAGTGAGCATATTATTTACTAACAAGCTATACTTACCTATAGCTCCCCACCCGTCCTCCCCAGCAGACCTCGCCCCTCCTTGGCAACGAAAGAGGAGGCTTATATGTGGCGAGGGGGTTTTATGGGTCTCGTCCCGTGACGGGTTTCCCAGGCTATCTGTTTGTAGTTAGCCTCTTTCGGGGAGTTTTTTACCGGTGGCTATTCGAGTCAGGGTAACGAATAGCAATTTGATGAGATGGTATAGGTAAGTATAGCTTGTTAGTAAATAATATGCTCACTACTGAGCATTCTGTTCCTTGCATTTCATTAAAGTTGTTTTGGGAATTGAGACCAATGAGAAATACATAAAATTTTAAGCAGAGAGAACTTATTAAATTTACTATAATTTTCCCTGTGTTATTTGCAAAATTTGGGCCAATAATTGTGCCAAATTACAGTTGCATAATTTTTTTTGTAGAGAAAACTGGAAAAAAACATTACAAGAGATGTCTAATATAAAAGGTTATAAAAATAAAAATTGTACTAGTACACATCAAAGAGGAAAATAGTTGCTATTATCCACACATTTTTTTTCAATGTTGCTGTTTTCTTTTTTGTTTTTATAGCAACTTCCCCGAGAGCATCACCGAATCAGATGAGGAAAACAGTGAGGAAAAGCTTGAAGAACCTCTTCCAATCTGCGCCAAAGTTCCAGAAACATTTAAGAAGGTAAGTCTCTACAATATTCTGGGGAGGGGGTGTGATGCGTTATATGCAGTGCTGCATGCAACTTAAATTTAAGTAAGACTTCAAGTCTTTGTGAAATACCTCCCTGAAAATGGTACTGATCAGTACAACTGGGAAAAATCAAAACAATTTGTCGGAGTTAGGGGAAATTTTTAACAATTTTATGTTATTATGACCTTTCAATTTTGCTCATATTTTGAGTTTTACTTGAAATTTCAAAATCATTTGATAGCCTTCAATGTGCTCAATATTTGAAATATAAATGAATAATCGTAAAAATTACCCCTAAGTCCTTTCTTGTGGGGAGCTGGTGAAATGGTTTCAGTGATCGCTATCGGCAGGTGGATGGTGGCCGCTATAGAGAGATAAAGAGGACTGTAGATGGCAAGAAATATAGCAAGATGCTTTTAATTGTAATGCTTTGCTTCATTAGCCTGAGTTGTATGAGTGAATGACCTGTACACATGCAGCGCTCTTTGAATTAACCCCTAATACCTTAATGAAGATCTCTAATCCAACACCAAGGGGGGCATGACTCCGCTTGAACAGGTGAACCACCGGCACCCTCTTGAAATGACATGGGGTATTATAGTGGTGTTAATTACTCTTATTACCCCTCAATTATTGATATGCGAGTGTTTGGTTAAGGGTGTTGGGGAGAGTGAGAATTTGGTGTCTAGACAAACCCGGCCCTTTGTATTGGTAAAGAGAGAGAGAGTGAGTGGGAGAGTGGAGTCATATCCCAAACTCTAATTACTCAATTCAAACTTAATCAGGGGGGAATTAATGAATTTTCTTGTTTGTCCAACTTTGATCAAGCTTGGATTTTATTTACCAACTGTTTTAATTAAATTTAAACTTCATTCTGGGTTGAAATGTTTTCACAGTTATTTAAGCAATACTTTCACAAAAATTGTGGATCATTGTGTTTGCATGCACTCTATTTTAAACTTGTTGTTTTGAAATATTGACAGTCATAAAAAAATGTAATGGTATCCCAATATATTTTGTTAAGCTTACTTCAGTCACTTGGCTTTGCTTGAATTCATACCACATGAAATTTTTGATGCATAGCAAGTGTGTGAACATTTTCTGTGCTATGAATTCAATTCAATTTAATTCAGTTTTATTTAATTCATGTTGGGATTTGACCAAAAAAAATAGAACTGACGAAAAAGAACTTGGCGATTAATTACCCTATATATATGCATGTGTGTATGTGAAAGAGGATCATTCTGACTATTATCATCACTCAAAAAAGAAATATAAAAGTAGTCCTATATAAACAGGTTCTTGTCACCATTATTCCAAGTTAGAGTAAAGTGCATGGATTCCATAAATGTAGTTAGACGTATAGGATGGTGGGTGGCGCAGCACATTGAACTCTCCCTTTAAAAGAAAGTGTACATGGAGGGATAGCTATCCCAGGCCACTTGTTGAATCAGGTTCACTATCCTCTGTGTTGTGGGTTTGAACAGTTGCAGCAAGCAATCTGTCATATGGAGCTTATGACATCACAACGGACTTATCTCCGCAGATTCATGGGTCTTAGCGAACATTCAGTCATAGAATGTTGAAAGAACATGAACATCATGTGAGTGTTTCATGAAGCATCTTCTCGATGATTTTCACTGACTTATTAGGTCTGAGCCAATCAGATGCGAGGATTTCAGTAGCTTATAACAACAGTTAGTGAACATTTGTTTCTTGAAATAATCCCCAGGGCAGGGATAAGAGCTGATAATGATGAGTCAAAGGAGAGCTCAAACCAGGGCAGTGTTTTGAGGCCGATCCTTTGTTTTTAACGACTTTTGGGTTTTTTACTTTCATGAGGAAGGTTTTTTATGATTATGGATGAGTGAATTGCTACTTCCAATTCAGGTCATAAAGGCCCTTCTTCACAAAGGGTGGTGAATTTTGCAACTGATCTCAAACTCTAATCTATTAACTACACAAATATAGATCAATTGCCACTCTTTGGCCATTGGGTGATTTCAAGTCTAGTGTTGGCCTCGGTGTTGGTGTTGGAATTTGGATTGCTTCCCCTAGCTCCAGAACATATTCCGGGTTTGTAAAACTGATCCAGATCACATTATTGACATCTCAACAACTAGTGAGTGACTTTTAGGGACCATCTTCATTTTATATGTGGTGTTATAATTGTGTAAGCATTGACCTAACACCAACACCAAAAGGTCAACACTGAACCTGAAATCACCCACTGTCTTTAGAGAAATTTCAATTACACCCCAACAGACACTTAAACTGCCCTTGTACATTTAGCATTTCTATATTAATTTTATTACCCAAACAAAGTATCATTTCATGAGGGACAATGTCAGTTACTCATCATTCTCAGTGTCGGTCGCAAACTTCCTCCATGATCACGGGTGCGCATGTGAGTCGGTGGTGATGACTAAGCGTTAGGTTTCTGGGATTGTTGTTTTTCCTTCTCATAACATTTTGATCTGTAGGCTTCCCCTCCTTTAACTAGGCGTGTCATTGTATAATGCGGAGGGGATATTGATGGGTAAGACAAGGGGATGAATGGAAGAAGAGTTGTAGGGGGTATCATAGATCCCCTTTTAATCCCCTCTGACCTTGACAGTGGCAGTTTCGATGACTGGTTGAGATCACATGTTACAAAAGTGATGTGTCAAGCATGGAAACAAAATAATTCAAACCCATTTTTTATGAAGTCATATGAGTTGTACATGTATTATAAAATGAACAGTCTCTAAAATTAATCATCGCAAATTTATGACTTGATATTTTGCATTGTAAACTTTTTGATAGGCATTGTGTAAGTAGATTTTGTATTACAGAAAAAATAATAATATAAAAGAAAAATGAGGATAAAAATTAAGATTTATACCGGTACTTGAATATAAAAAAAATGTTATTAACTAAGGAAAATGACTTATGCTGTAATTTTCTGCATGCATCTTTGTAGTATTACCTTTTGATATCACCACAGGTTTTTGAGATGTAAAAAAAAAGAAAGGAAATCTGTGTAACTTAATTTCCAAAATGGGAAATCCTGTATTAAGGTAATTTTGAACGAAAACTATTTTGAGCTTTAAACGACTTGAGTTGTTGATCAAAGCCATTATTTTAATGTCAACCTTGCTTCCTGTCAAAGAGGAGACGTTGATTTCACACCCAAGTTGTACGCTCAGGTAGATCTGCCTCGATGCAATTAAAATGTTTCCTGTAAAGCTTCCTTTGGAGGATTCTTAATGCATTTAATCATAACCTTCCTCTTTGTTCCATTCAAAAATAAGAAAAATATGGAAAAAAGTTAACACCCTGGTTTTGATTTCAATTAAACTCCAGCTTGTTGTATTGAATCACACATCCTTCAAAGATCGTGGTCTGTCTGAGATTCTATACTTATACTGTTAGAAACTTGTACTCGTTTGCAAGTCAATTGTATAGGTCCCCAAATCAACCGTTGGTCTTTTAATAATTTCCAATAGCAATTTGATTGCTGTTCTGTTTTTGCATCAAAAAGTACAAATTTGTTGTAGTTAAAATTGATCTATCCCTTGTGCATTTGCAACTGAAATATGCAATTGATTGATTGCAAATATTTTCTTGCAACACCCCCTATTACAAATATTCATGCCTCTGTTCTGAAGGAACTATAAACAGCATTACAAACAGCTTTATTTGTCCTATCATGAACATGTATTAATCATTGCAGAGGTGGTTCAGTGAATGAGGCCCCGGGCCATGTGTTTCAAAGTCTGGGGTTCAAATCACACGCCAGCACTCGTGTTCTTTGGCAAGGTGTTTATCTACATTTGCCACTCTCCACCCAGGTGTAGTAAATCTGGTAGGAAGGTATCCCTTGAATGCTTGAACACCCTGATCCGGGGTGCCATGTTAAAGCTTTGGAACAGTATTCAATACTTCGAAATAAGTACTGTTTAAATCATCACCAATCCAAAGTTTAAAGTCTGATTTTGTCCCCGTGAGTGTGGATGGTCGGATTTACCTCACATTCAAATCTATCGCCCTTACCCCAGCATCCCACATGATTCAGTGCATCCTTAATACCATGGTCACATTTGTTCTACGGCAGCCGTACGGCGAGTCAAAACGGCCGTTTTAACATTTTTGTGCAAGCTAAATATAGGTGGTTTGAATAAAAATGAATAAAACGGCTGTTTTCGACTCGCCGTACGGCCGCCGTAGAGCAAATGTGACCATGGTATAACTCAACCCTCCTACACTCCTTCTCCACTTGTCTCTTTCTTGCCTTCTTTGGCTGTCCCCTCCTAAATGTTGAATCTCTGATTCTGAAAGACTGTTCTTTGTGTCATTACAGAGGTGTGTACTTGGCCTCAGTGATCTACAACGAAGACAAGGTTCTTGTGACAACGGAGGACTACCTGCCTATCATAGAGGTGGATGAGAACTTCCCTAGTAATGTCCAACAAGACTTCCTGTGGTTCATGAAGGTAAAGTTCAGAGTTCGGGTCAAAGGTCACGTGAATACTGGGAAGACATGGTTGCAAGGAAGGGAATTGTTTGATGGCAATGTGGAGGGCGAGGGTCACATGAAATTTTGAGGGGGATAAGAAGGGGAATCAAGACATGTCTACATACAGTAAATGTGTTACCAGCAGTTAAAAGTAATGTGTTGCGTTTTGAAGCTATTTTTTTTCTCTTCATGCCAAATCTTTTTTTTTATTATTAAACCCGATAGAAATTAATAGGTGCTTTTTATCTGTGATTAAGCAAGACTATTGTCTACTTTTTAGGGCAAAATCACAATATTTGAGCCATATTGTTGATGGTGAAAGCGATAGTATACCACTTATGCCGTGGTCATATCACATGATAATTTGAATTCATTTGTCTTGTGTATATCTTGTGCCACTTTTAAGGCCAAAGCCGAATTCATGCCAAAGCAACTATTTTCCGGACATCAGTAATCATCTGGCCTTTGTGCAATACCTGTGTTTAGTATGCGATTTGCATTGTTAAAGTTTTAAGAGTTTTCAAACATTTTTGCTCTATTATTTCACCGTGGTAGGTCGCACAAACGTGGGAGGACGTTGACCTCCTAAGAACAGACCTGAACCAATCGACGGCAGCCTCACCGGTCGTCCACTTTCGAGGGCGCCTCCTACAGGCCGCCGCCCAGCTGCAAAGCATCATGAGTATGCAAGACCTGGGCAAGCTGTACTATGAACCGGTGAAGGACAGCCAAGGGATCGTCATCTTCACGCTTATCAACTCTGTCAAGGTGAGCCATGCACTCTCCTATTTCATTTCCTATCGGATAAGGTGGCCTCTATCAGATTTAAGGCTTGGGACTTGGACGGATAGTTGAAAAAAAAAGTTTAAAATCATTTCTTCTTGGTAGTCCTATTTCATATATTTCACAACTCATGCTCTATTACCCCAAGTAAAAAGTAACCCCAAAGTAAAGACTTTGAATAGTTGTTCAGATATAGGAATTGAACACCTTGTACTTTTTTCTATCACCAAGTAGGCCTAAGCTGCTGATGGCTACTCGAGGCATGTCTCGAATGTAAGGTGAAGTTGATAGCGTATGATTTTGTTGTCATCGATCAATAATTTCATCAGTTTATCAGTTTTATCATGAACCTGAATGATTTTCTGTTCTAGAAACATGCAAAGATGGAATACATTGGATGATACATAATGTATGTGTGTGTTGTGTTTATTTGGTTAGGACCCGAGGACAATAAACAACGCAGCTCTGAAGTGGGTCAGTATGACGAGAGTACAGAAGAGAAAGTCGATGAGTGTGGAGTGTCCGGTAGCAGCGGATCTTCTCCTCACGTCGTTACCAGTAAGTGGGACCGATACAAGATCCAGTCACAATTGCTGAACTTTTGAAGGATCTAGACTCCTTTATTGTTATTACCCATAAGGATTTGATCTTATTTTTTTGCGAGCATCAAAATACCAGGGGCCCACTTTATAATGGTAATTAACTTTGCCATTGTAGCAGTTACCATGGCAACATGATTCAGCCAGCCAATTATAATCAAGCTTTCTATGGTAGTTACAATTGATGGCAATGTCATCATAGCCGCAAGACTTTGTGAAAATTGGAAGAGATCCCAGTCTTCTTCATGTCTAATTCCTTCAGTAGGTCTATTGAGAAAGAGCAGTCAGTTTGATACTGGAAATAATGGCACTTTTGACAAGGATTAAGTCCATTCATGGTAGGGTCATTCTTGACCTCTGAAGCGATGCATGTCAAGTGCTGGTCTCATTATTCCGATGCTGCAAGGAGTTTATCTTCAACTCATCTAAAAAAATTGCTCTTTTTTTAAGTTGAATTTACAAAAGTAAGATAATCAAATCGAGTCAGATTTTGATAGCCATTCATGGAGGGTAAATGGTGCTTGTCTTGTTCAGTTCTAGGATATCTCTAGTAAAGAAGAGAATGTCTGATAGCCTCAATACTGAATTTAGAAATTATGATTTAATTTCAAAAGACCGAAGTCATGTATTTTGATTTGAATCCTATCTTGAGCCCTTCAATTATAAACAGTTGCAAATTGAGATTGATTGTATTTCCTTTTAGTTCAGGGTTATGGTAAATGTAATTTCTTTATTATTATTATTATCTTAAATCTATTATAAATTCAATGTCCAAATCTGAATATGCTACTTTAAATGAAGTATAGCTGATTTTATCAATTTTATCTTATCCTTTGTTTTCCAAAACATACATTACATGTATAGTTTTGTAGTAGTAGTCGTAGTAGTAGTAGTAGTAGTAGTAGTAGTAGTAGTAGTAGTAATAGTAGTAATATAGTAGTAGTAGTAGTAGTAGAAGTTTATTTTGCAAAATTCAAATCACATACATAATAAAAAACATATTTTAAAAATCTTAAATGTTGTCATGGTAACTGACCATCCATCCATTCTTCCCTCTCTTCCAGGAGAAGATCATTCACCACCAGGTCAGCAGCCTACCTCTCTCCCGCGGTCTGTACGTAGGCTACCTCAAGCTCCGTAGCTCGCTGGGCAACATCCGTATCCAGGTACCGGAGCGTCACCCCAGCATGCTACCTCACATCAAGGTCAGGGACAACTACAACGTCTCGCAGGAGGAGTGGGACTGGCTCCACAGCCTGGACAAATGCGAGGTAAAGCAGAGTGGTCAACACCCACTTGGTCTAATGTCTTTGTCTAATGCCCACTTGGTCTAATATCTCTGTCTACTCGGTGCCCGTTTGGTCTAATATCTATGTCTATTGCCCACCAGGTGATAATTTCACAACACATATAATCAGTGATTTTCACTTGTAAACTGTCATAAGGTACTGAAATCCTTGCATCTGATTGGTCAGAACAAATTTCTCTGTGAAAAGCACATCATATATCATGCTACATGAAACACTCGCCTGGTAAATTTGTGTCTATTGCCCATTTGACCTTCCATCATACATCGTTATCCAAGAATGTAAGAATGTGAAGTCGGCACTGATTAATCGATATAGCCACAGTAGAAAACAAACGAGTTAATAAAACCGAGGTAAAGGATTGTATCGTTTATCAGAAATATTTTGTCATATCTCTTCAATTTGTCAATGTGCAGTTGCTGAATATGTATCAGGAGTAGGTATTGATATTGACTTGCTTTTACTTGAGGTTGGTTTTTATCTGTATAGTGATAAGTTAATACATGACAAGTTTTTATGCAACCAACTAGTTATAAAAATGTAATTTTATACAAAGAAACAATGAATAATTATTTTATTTGATCTTATTGATTAATGTTATGTTTATTTCCTTGTGACTATCCCAGGTGAAGAAAAAAGCCACCAGAGTGCAGGAAGACTTCCAGCGCCAGCTTGCATCGGCGACCCGGAAGTTATTGACACGGGTAGGGGTCACCGAGGAGGAAGCCATCACCCACAGACTTTGCGACCTGGAGGTCGTGGAACTCAGCAGTGAAGTAAGTTTATATTTTCTTACTTTTCCAATTCTATCCTAGGGCCCTGTTGCATTAGAGTTACCACTATGGTAACTTTTCCATCCAATGGTAACTACCATGGGAGCATTGCTCAACAGCCAATCAAAAGCAAGGATTCCATTAAAGATACAATGGGTAGGCACAATAACTATAATAGTGATTTTTGTGCAACAGGGCCCAGGTCTACCATGAACCCATATCAAAAGTTACTTGTTGAGTGTGATTTGGGGGTTTAAAGATATTTTTTTAATTGTTAGAGTTGGCTTTAAAGCACGTGTTTGATCAGCAGGGCATTCTGGTAGCGAAATTGCCCCAAGCACCTCTGTAATGTGTCCCCGGTACAATAAATTATATTGAAAGCTTTACTAAAAAAAATTCCTCTTCGTGTTTGTTTCCTCCTTGCACAGGTGTCCTTCATTTTGCTGCTCCCACCTCTGGGTAGTGTATGCATAGGACCAGGGACACCATCCGATGACTGGATCATCAGCAGGGATTTCACCTCAATCTCGGTGCCAGTCTTTGAAATGAGTAAGTCTCGTAACCCCTTCCTTTTAGATGTGTGTGAGTGCGCATGTACCTGTAAGGGGGGAACGGGGTGGGGATATAGATTTAAAGGGTGTGAAGTCTTACAAGGAGCTCTTGAAATTTCCTGTCGGATGGGTCGTGTTGGCATACATGTAGGTTTGCAGAAAGAGGGCACTATCAATTATCACATTTTATTTTTAGTCGTAAATACAATGAGTGATTTTGCTGTGAGAGTTGTTATACTACTTCCTGGGATGCTTCATGATCAAGCACTCTTGACTCAGTGGCCCTTATTCTGAACTCATTTTTAACTTAAACTCAGGTTTAAAGTTGTAGTTTAAGTATGGGAAGCCAATTGTTACATAAATCACTAACAGTAGACATATCATATTTCAGCTCATTTGGCTCTCAAATCATTCATACTTGTCTAAGAAGTATATATAGATTATTGTCTTCCCCATCGATGAATCAGGAAAGAGCACAGTAAACATAAGAAACGTACAACTTTTAAAAAAAAATTAATACTTTTGGCTTCCCATACTTAAACCACAACTTTAAACCTGAGTTTAAGTTAATCCTGACTTCAGAATATGGGCCAGTGGGCGTTTTCAAGTTTGGTGTTGGTGTTAGAAACACAATTTAGAATGCCTTCCCGGGCTCTAGCACCTAATCTGAGTTGATAAAACTGATTCAAGTCTCATTATGGATAGCTTCAAGGCTAGTAAGATTAATCTTGGGACCAACTTCATTTCAAATTTGTTTCATTGCTGATGTAAAGGTCAACACCAAACTTGAATTCATCCAGTGTTACAACCCCACTGCTCATGCTGATGTATAATCAGGGATTATCACAGTAAATGCAACACCAGCAACCATAGAAACACTTCCAATTATGTGTACAGGAAGTTGTTATTACTCAATGTCTAATTTCCCTCTTCAGTAATTAAAACAACCCCAGATGAATTGCCCCTATTGATTGGCTTGATTGCTGTAACTTGCAAATTAGTAAGTATCTTATGGGGTGTTGCAAGGAAATATTTGCAAATGTCAGTCGCAAATTTCTAAGTGATTGATCAATTTTAATTACAGTAAATCAAAGTCATTCTTGTTGATGCAGGAAGAAAAAAACAATCCAGCGATCAATTGCAAATTTTGAATTGAATTCAAGACTTGTGATTGATTTTTTTATTAAAAATTGACTTGCAATCAATGGCAAGTTTCTTGCAACGTCCCAGTGGGTGATTTCAATGTCGGCATTGGTGTTGGTGTTAGAAGCACAATTTGGATTGCTTCCCCTAGCTCCAAACCTATGTTAAGTTTATAAAATTGATCCAGCTAACATTGACATCTCAACAACAAGTGAGAGACTTTTCAGGACGATCTTCCTTTTATATTTGGTGTTATTATACTCATGTAAAAATTGAATCAACACCAAAAAGGTCAACACTGAACTTGAAATCACTCATTTTGCGCTACCCAGCTTGTTAGTTCATGAATAATGATTAATATGATTTCATTTATGTATCGTCATTACTCAGTTCACATGAGCACTTACCATGGCGACTTCATCCGTCGCTATGCAAGGCTTTCGTCGATACTGGAGACGGAGTCACTAATCACGCAACAGCAACTGAGGGAGGCATTCTCAAATGATGAACTGAACGAAGCGAAGCGAAGACAGACGCAAGTGGACGAATTTCAAAAGGTATGAGATGGGGAGAGAGTTGGATGGGTGGAGTAAATAAAGCATACAATTGAATATATAACTATAAATAAGATAAAGGAATATTTTTGTGAGTTGAATATGAATGATGATGAAAAAGCTTTGATTTTATAAAAGTAATATTGCCAGCATGAAATGTATGAGGTGATTTGCATGACTGACATTAAATGAAATGTCATACAATATTTTTTTTGTCTTGCATCATTTTATTGAGATACGAACATTGAACTGTGAATTGGGTGCTACGTAAAGAAAGTACAATAATTCAGTCTATATGGAATTAGATAAGAAATGTATTATTATTAATTTATCAACCTATCTATATTCATTTCACTTTATAATTTTCCTGTTCTTTTAAAATTGAATGTAAATGCCCTGTTTTTTCTTGCAGTCTCTTGATATGATGTGGAGGGGGATGCGTTGGATCATGGATATACTTCAGTACGCGAGAGATAAACAAATCAAAGGAGGCGTCCCTCTCTCTGTACTCTATGCCCCACCCCCGTCGCCAGTGGATGCGTCCGAGGACATTCTAGCTACCATTGGGCAGTGCATGAAAGGTGGGTCATTTCATTCATTTTCAGGGGTGGTTATCTTATGTTCAGGACACAGACCAAGAGCTATTTATCAATTTCACTTATACAGTATATAGTTTGAATAGGTAAAAGCTAAATGATTTTTATCATAGTAATGCTTTACAAAATATGTGCCATATTCTTGGCCCTAAAATAAAAAAAAAAAATGTGAAAATGTTAAGGAGTTTATATCATTAAATGATTGGAAAATCTGCAGAGTACATGAATCTCCTTTGTGAGTCAGTGATCAGAACCAAATTTTGACTAATTCAGGCCCAAAGAGGATCCAATTCTGAATTCTGATGATTGTCAAATTTTGTATATAAGCAAATTTTTATAGCTATTGTGACGTGACTTGTTGTTTCAAATCATTAATTCCCGAAGCTTGATTGTCCCAATGCCCCTCCCTAGTCCTGATAAGGTACACCTATACTAAAGTGAGGTGTGGAATGTAGGAATGTGTCAATGTATCATTTAGATTTACCGAGTCATCTTTTATTTTTTAGTAGATTCGCAATGCGGGAAAAATTCAAAATATAGGGTATTTATATTGCGCACATATCCACCTTGTTAGGTGCTCAAGGCGCTCCTATATTACCCGGCTAAGCTAGGCGTTCATAGCGCACACAGCTTTTTAAGGAATTAATTCCTATCGGTACGCATTTACCTCACCTGGGTTGAGTGCAGCACATTGTGGATCAGTTTCTCGCTGAAGGAAATTACGCCATGGCTGGGATTCGAACCCACGACCCTCTGTTTCAAAGTCCGAAGACTAATCCACTGGGCCACAACGCTCCACACATCTGCTATGTGTGCTAGTACTTAAGTGTATGCATGCATGCGATTATTCAGTGCTGGCTGACGCGGTTCGTCCAGATACGCTGTTCACTAGGGTCCACGAGGTGGGAGAGAAATTTGCCTGCATATTTCTTTGCGAATTAAGACAGTTTTTGGCGAATACTTGCCATATGGTTGTAATTTTTGAAGCATCACGGTCACATTACAGTACACTAGCACATGTCGACCCTGAAGTTCGCTGTAACCGATAGATGGGGCACCATATTGTGAATCCACCGAATTGGAGGATGTGGCCGATAGTGGCATTTCTTGATTCCCCTATTCATTGTCTTCTCTCTTTCTTTTCTTCCACCAGACCCCCAGAACCACACCCTCCTACCGCCCCCTCCCTGCAGTAGCATCGGATGCCAGACGATGTTACTACCTGTAGAGAAGGCTGCCGACAAAACCCTCAAGTCGGGGATCCTTAGGGTCTTCCCAGCCTACAACTCTGGTCTTGCCAAAGGAACAAGTGTCAAGGTATGCAGAAATTGTAATTTCATATAGCATTTGAAATTTGCCAATTTTCTAGTTGCTTATGCAGTGGAGCGCTCTACATATATATTACTCCAGCTTTAGATCTAGCTGCTTAAAGGTACTTTGTGCATTCAGGGCCATGTGCCCATAATTTGATTAAAACAATTTTATCCAGATTTGCTTGTCTAAAGAGTGGATTTATTACATGTAGATAATTCCAAAAAAGATGCTGATTCAATAAAAAAGTGTTATGTTATTAATCATTCGGTTGTCGTCATCTAGGTTTAAGAGATCATCTTTGATCTCCTTTTTGTAATCTTGGAGAATATCTCGAGTTCACCTAACCATCGTTACCTACATTATGCTCTTCATCTCTTGACAGCTCCATGTGACGTCAAAGACATCTTGCGAGGACATCGTGAGTCTGGTGGTGCAGCAGCTTAACAAGGCCATGGAGAGCAGCGGCATGGAGACCCCTGCCTTCTCCCCTGAAGACTGTGCCCAGTTCTGTCTGGTTGCCATCATTGCCAACAAGGAGTACTCCCTGCAGGAGGACTTCTGTCCATTGCAGCTCCAGAACCCGTGGACTAAAGGACAGTTGTTTGTCCGACCTAAAGACTCCGAGAGAGCCGTCCTCAATGTAGGTCCCTCGACGGATGTATAGCGTTGGCAGCTCTGTTGTATCCGTGTGCCATCTTTGCCAAAGTGAAGGACATTTCCAGGATATAGCTCTCATGCCATTGGATAATTTGAGAGTTATGTCATTTAGAAAACTTCCGACTTCAGAATGAAAGTGATTTGCCTCCACTACCGGACCAAGCTACTGCAG
This sequence comes from Lytechinus variegatus, assembly GCF_018143015.1. NCBI lineage: Eukaryota > Metazoa > Echinodermata > Echinoidea > Temnopleuroida > Toxopneustidae > Lytechinus > Lytechinus variegatus. The sequence continues at coordinate 4,534,839 of NC_054749.1, forward strand.
AGCCTCAACCAAAACTCCAAGCAAGATTCCTGTCAAACTGTTTGCTCTCTCTTACAAAAAAAATATATATATATATGACTATATCAAAGATGGAAGTGGATTTCATTTGTGAGTTCAATGTTTGGAGAAAAGATATGAGCTGCAACAGATCCACAACTGCTCACATAGGCAGAAGACCTTCGCATGAGGATACATGGATGTTAGAGAAGACATCTGTGAGTGCACTGAAAGAAAAGGACTTCTATGATTCCTCTTGCAGTTATATATGGGTACCAATAATCATATATGCTGGTCTTGGTACAGCCTGAGGCATTCTGCGGATACGTCTGCATGTTGCTGGAACAGTTCTGCTGGGTTCTTTTTGGACAGATCAGACGCCATTAGGCCCCATTTATCCACTCAGATGTAATCTTGGCCAACATTCTGTTGAAATGGACCCACTAGTGATTTCCTCCTGTTGTGGTCAACATCGAAATGCAAGCATGAGGTGTTCTCATATGTGATGGGTCAAGATCTCCTGTTTTGTAATGGTAATACCTCTTGTCACTCGCCTTAGACCTTGAAGATGGGGAAGCTTCCTTATGTGCTAAGATACGAGAGTGGTATGGTATCCTGTAACGGCATTGAATCCAAAAATATATGGAAAATTTATGTTTTTAATCGAACATTATATGTCTGTTTAATCAGACTCGATAAATTAAGGAAAGAATGGATAAAGTCTCAAGGGGAGCCACCAAAATATCTGAGTGAGAACAGTTTTTCACTACTATGTAGTTATTGCTATTGTATATGTGCATCACCAAAGAATTTCAAAGTATACAAATATTGGCTGCTCTTAAGGAAAATAGTTTTACTATCGCCCCGAACTGACCTTGGGACTGCAGGCCTAAATTTTTCTTGAGACTGGAGGTCAAGGAAAAAAGGCCTATATCCTCAAGGTTGATTGAGGTGTAACTGTTTTTTTGCTATCGACCGAATAAAAGAGCAGTAATTATTTGTTTTATATACCAATTATTTTTTTAGCAGGGTAATAGTAAAAACTATTGCCTTGCTCAAATCATGCCAATTGGTATATCAGAATTATATAACTGGGAGCTCTGCAAAACACACCCTATCCATTCCATGTGCATAGTTTACATTATTGACTGCCAACAAGAAGGCCATGACTGCCACCTTGAATGCCATGATCGCCAATTTGGACAAGTTATAGGGCATTTGTACTGTAGCCAAGAAGTGGGAATCTGGTTAAACAACATGGCCTGTATCCTGAAGTGGGGTTTAATTTAAACTCTGGTCTCAAGCTGTGGTTTAACTATGGATAGCCAATTGTGACATGAATCTCTTACAGTAGAGGATCATAGCAACGGCTCATGAGACTCGCAAATCATTCTTAGCTGTCTTGAAAGGATAAATAAGATAATTGTCTTCACCATTAACGAATTAGGAATGAGCGCAGTAAACATGATAAACATATTATGTGAAGAAATTTTGACATGGTTGGCTTCCCATAATTTTAGCACAGAGTTAGACCATATTTGAACCCAAGTTCGGCATACATGTCTGTATATTTGCTCTATGGTGACGATTACAAATCAAATGCAACAATTTCCTTGCAAACGCGTCTTGAATGATATTATATTGCTCTGACCACGATATTGTATTTGTCATTTGCACGAGCAATAAGCAACTGGCAATGCAGTTTTTTAAATTCCATTTTCATCAGGTTATTTTGCTTTGAATATCTTTTATTCATAAAGGGCAATTTCATAAATCATGTAATCCCATCTCTGCTATGGGGGACATCCTTCAAGTGAATCTCTGTTTTCTAGTCCATAAGACATATGAAAAATGGATGAAAAATAGACTAGGTTAGGTATAAGAAAAAGGTTGATTATTTCATTGATTGCCCCAGAGAAAGTTGTTGCACTTTAAGAGCTAAATGTTGACAGTGGTCACCTAGATGCAATGTACCTCTGATTGTCTTTTAGAGTAGATTGTTTCTGAAATTCAGATCGTAGTGGACATTTTATATTTCACTTGCAATTAATGTCCAGAGAGATGGATATATATTAGGGTGCCTACTTGGGACATGATATTTTGTGTTTCGAGTTTATTTTTATTAATTATCTGATATGAACGTCTGTGGGTGACAGTCCGTACCATAGAGGCTGTGTTCAAAGAGAGCTCACTTCATGAAATACACATGTCACCTGACATATGTGATTTTTTTACGTGCAATAATATTTGGTATGTATATCCGCAATGATCATGCGCTCGTTTGAGTCAGTATTACCTGTGCATGGTGTAGGAGTTATGTCTTCTCTGGTGATGCGTTATGAGTCTGTGGTTGTAGCCTTGCAGCAGGGCTACCCGTCATAGCAACAGTTTGAAATACATAAGATTCTTGGAATGCCTGTGTTCACATTGTGAAATAGTGCAGTGTGATCTCACTGTGCCATGCCGTACCATGTGAACGGAGACTCTGGTCTTTTTTCTCGAGCGTTCCACTTTGTTTTCCACAGTTTGTATTGTACGTTGATCAAATTTGAGACTTCGATTAGTTAAGTGCCCTTATGTGTACAGTGTATATAGAATAATCAGATATGGTACGTGTAGGAGGAAGATCCTAATTTCACCAGTGTGTGCGGCTATGCAAGCAAACAGACTTATAGAAACGACTGGCAGAACCGTAGACCCCCAACTTCCATGGTCAGTGTCTCCACAGTTGATATTATAAAAACAAATTGAGAACCATAAACTTTATACTTTTACATTGGTATTTTTTTTTTAAATAAGCCACTGATCATTAACATGCATGTACACATATACATGCATCTTATGTTTGGGGACTTGGAAACTCTATGCCATAAATTGATGTATACAATAACAGTTGGCTTATTTCCCTTTATTTCATTTTCTAAACTTTCTTTGCAAGAGGGTGTTGAGATTCATTAATCTATATTGTCCGATGGTTATTGGTTCTGATGGGATTTCGGTTAAGATAGAGAAATTCAATTATCATTCTTAGTTGCCATTTGATATTTTCATTGATTTTGAGCTAGATATGATTTTATAACAGGAAAACAATGTAAAACTAGTTGATTGAATCAAAACATGACAAAATTATTTGTGTCCTACTTTCATATAATTTCAGTTTAGAATTATATTTGGGTTTCAAATTCATCAAGCGTCGTGGTGTAGCGGTTCTGACTCTCGCCTTGTAATCAGAGGGTCGTGTGTTCGAATCCCACCATGGCCTAGCGTCCTTTGGCAAGGCGTTAATCCACACTTTGCCACTCTCCACCCAGGTGTTAAATGGGTACCCGGTAGGATGTGAAAGCCTATATGTAGTATGCCTAGCAATTGAGTCTTGGAACTCTTGTTGGAATGCTCCCCAGGGAGTGGAGAAGGTGCATACATTGTATGCGGGCATGCAAGGATCCGATGACCGGGGTAATATGTCTTTAAAGCGCTTAGTGACGTCGTTCCGATGTATTAAGCGCTATATAAATGCGGAATATTATTATTATCACTGATCTGGTTTCATAACATAAAGAGCTTCATGATTGTTAATGGGGCTGGTATTTTGCTTTTTTTCATGCTTTTTTTTACTTTCATTTATGTTATCCTTTAAAATGATATTTCCTCCCTTCTCCAGTTACGTCAAAAATGATTGTGAAACTTGTTTTGCAAAAAATAAAATTTAGAAGACTCAAATGACTAGTACGGCCGAGTGATCAGTTTAAATAATGAAATAATCATTCTGGCTCAGGTTTCCAAAGTTTTTTTTTTCAGGATGCAAAATTACCAACAAATGGCAGTGCGGGGCCTAATTTCTACCTAGATGCAAATAGACAAAGATCGGTCTCACGAAAGCTTCTCACTGGCAAAGTGTCTGTCTTGAACAATGCACCACAGTTGTGTGTTTAATAGCAATCGACTTTGAATGAAAAAAATCTACCTCAAGAATTCAAATGTTTTAGAATTATGAAACTCATTTACCAATAGACAATCATGACAGCATGAGTCTGCCGGAACTGGATCTCTTGGATCTCATAATGGATGTATTTTACTGCTACAAAATTTATTTGGGATCTGTCCTGTTTGCTGATAGTTGATAGCTATTTATCCTCTTATTAGTTTATTTCGTGTTTATTTTATTTTATTTCGACACCACTGCTCATTCTAAGTCGAAAGATATTTTGATCACTTTTTTAGTTAGACGGGTATATCCCAGAAAAGGTATGGCTGATCAAAGTTGTGACACGGTATTTACTTTGACATATGTGCAATCTCTGCATTCATTGAAACCTTAGATTGAGATTTGCAATACTATTTATTTCTATTTATGATTCTTGTCATATTTATATTTAAACCATATCTTTCAACTTTGGTGGTCATGCTGACAAAATATGATTCATCGGGACCTGGACTTGCAAAATTTGGTCCCATGTCTTTTATTCATTTTTCTTTTCATGGGGGGTGTTCAATAGGATTTCAACATAAATCATTCCTGACCAGAAACAACTACGTTTGTTCAGAATAGACGATCATTTGCAAAAGTTAAAGACCGCCAGAGTGTTGTGTATAGTATAGTACATGTAATAAACTGTTACAGTATGTTTCTTTAGAAACTGGCCTCTATATTATTTATTGGTGTTGGTTCTGTGTCTGATAAGAATGGTTGAAGAATTAGTTCAGGGAAATTGTCAAATAGCTTGACTAATCCTTTTGTTCTCATAAGTAGTTTTACTTCAAAATATATGTTTTTTAAACAAAAGGATTAGTCAAGCTTTTGGACAATTTCTATATACTAATTTTCCTTTAAACTTTCAAATCAAACATAGAATCAACATTAAAAAAATAATATAGAGGCCAGCTTCAATGAAACCATTACAGTAATTTACAATTATATAGATGTGCTGTACACACAATTTTTCAGGTGGTCTTAAATACAAATTATGGTATAATTGCGATGATGACTCTGGTTTTATTTTGTGAAATTTAAAGACATGAATCTGAAAAGTATGTTTAAATAAAGATGTATGTATTTAATTTGGTTATTATTTCACAACCTCACGACCTGCATATGTGTGTTCACATTAAGGTCAGTAAACACGAGACCAACTTGAAATATGTGTACAGTCTAAACACGAGTCTTTGTTCTATGTACCTCAGTGTGTGAAAATCACTATACGTTCAGCTTCACGGAGTTCAATATATAAATTATCTTCTAGTTTTGTCGAGAATAAGATCATGAAATTACGTTTTATATTTAAATTATTTTAGACTTTACTGCAAAAATGAATCCAGCTATATAGGAACTGCCAAGAGTGCATATTCATTATATGTTAGAATATTGAGGGAATTATGTAAATTGTGCTATTTACATGAGTTTTGGTCTGACTGGTTGTAAATATCTTGTATATCTTGTGTATATGATTACATTGTATAAAGGAATGAAGAGTTACTATTTATAATACTACATTGGAATAAATCACTGATAAACCATTAATAAAAGGTACATGTTGGAAGATTTGTTAGCAATTGCTGTTTGAGGGTTTACTTAAAGGGGAATGAAACCTTTGGAACAAATAGGCTTGTGTAGAAAAAGAAAAATCAAAGAATAAGAATAAAGAAAGTTTGAGAAAAATCGGACAATAAATGAGAAAGTTATGAGCATTTAAATATTGCAATCACTAATGCTATGGAGATCCTCCCATTGGCAATGCGACAAGGATGTGTGATGTCACTGATGAACAACTTTCCTTTTGGTGGACTATAAAATACCCTCAAAATGCCTCTTTTTGCTTTTTCTTATGATACAAACTTTTTATCCATGATGTATTTTTAAAAAATATGTATTACATGCCCTCATGTAGAAAGAACACATGATCTCTGGATAGATGTGATAGAAGAGGCAATTCAAGTGAAATATATACTAAAGTAATGGGGAGAGTTGTTCATCAGTGACATCACACATCCTTGTCGCATTGCCAATGGGAGGATCTCCATAGCATTAGTGATTGCAATATTTAAATGCTCATAACTTTCTCATTTATTGTCCGATTTTTCTCAAACTTTTGTTGATCTGTTTCTTTGATTTTTCTGTTTTTACACATGCTATCTTGTTCCAATGGTTTCATTCTCCTTTAAGAGAGGCAGACAGAGAGGGGGGGGGGAGAGAATGTACAGAGGGAGGGGGAGATGAGAGAGAGAGAGGAGATAACAATGAAAGTAGTGAAAGAGAGAGAAACCAGAGAGGGGGAAGATGGAAGAATGTGAGATTTTAAAGTGATAGGACATAAGAGAGAGGATGAGGAGAGAGACAAAGAGAAAAATAAAGATGAGAGTAGTGAAATAGAGAGACGGAGAGGGTAAGATAGATAGATAAGGGGGGAAAAAGAGAAGATGGAAGAATGTATGCGTGAGAATTTAAAGTGATAGGACATAAGAGAGAGGATGAGGAGAGAGACAAAGAGAAAAATAAAGATGAGAGTAGTGAAATAGAGAGACGGAGAGGGTAAGATAGATAGATAAGGGGGAAAAAGAGAAGATGGAAGAATGTATGTGTGAGAATTTAAAGTGATAGGACATAAGAGAGAGGATGAGGAGAGAGACAAAGAGAAAAATAAAGATGAGAGTAGTGAAAGAGAGAGACGGAGAGGGTAAGATAGATAGATAAGGGGGAAAAAGAGAAGATGGAAGAATGTATGTGTGAGAATTTAAAGTGATAGGACATAAGAGAGAGGATGAGGAGAGAGACAAAGAGAAAAATAAAGATGAGAGTAGTGAAGGAGAGAGACGGAGAGGGTAAGATAGATAGATAGATAGATAGATAGATAGATAGATAGATAGATAGATAGATAAGGGGGGGAAAGAGAAGATGGAAGAATGTATGTGTGAGAATTTAAAGTGATAGGACATAAGAGAGAGGATGAGGAGAGAGACAAAGAGAAAAATAAAGATAAGAGTAGTGAAAGAGAGAGACGGAGAGGGTAAGATAGATAGATAGATAGATAGACAGATAGATAGATAAGGGGGGAAAAGAGAAGATGGAAGAATGTATGTGTGAGAATTTAAAGTGATAGGACATAAGAGAGAGGATGAGGAGAGAGACAAAGAGAAAAATAAAGATGAGAGTAGTGAAAGAGAGAGACGGAGAGGGTAAGATAGATAGATAAGGGGGGGGGAAAAGAGAAGATGGAAGAATGTATGTGTGAGAATTTAAAGTGATAGGACATAAGAGAGAGGATGAGGAGAGAGACAAAGAGAAAAATAAAGATGAGAGTAGTGAAGGAGAGAGACGGAGAGGGTAAGATAGATAGATAGATAGATAAGGGGGGAAAAGAGAAGATGGAAGAATGTATGTGTGAGAATTTAAAGTGATAGGACATAAGAGAGAGGATGAGGAGAGAGACAAAGAGAAAAATAAAGATGAGAGTAGTGAAAGAGAGAGACGGAGAGGGTAAGATAGATAGATAGATAGATAGACAGATAGATAGATAAGGGGGGGAAAGAGAAGATGGAAGAATGTATGTGTGAGAATTTAAAGTGATAGGACATAAGAGAGAGGATGAGGAGAGAGACAAAGAGAAAAATAAAGATGAGAGTAGTGAAAGAGAGAGACGGAGAGGGTAAGATAGATAGATAGATAGATAAGGGGGGAAAGAGAAGATGGAAGAATGTATGTGTGAGAATTTAAAGTGATAGGACATAAGAGAGAGGATGAGGAGAGAGACAAAGAGAAAAATAAAGATGAGAGTAGTGAAAGAGAGAGACGGAGAGGGTAAGATAGATAGATAGATAGATAGATAGATAGATAGATAGATAGATAGACAGATAGATAGATAAGGGGGGAAAAGAGAAGATGGAAGAATGTATGTGTGAGAATTTAAAGTGATAGGACATAAGAGAGAGGATGAGGAGAGAGACAAAGAGAAAAATAAAGATGAGAGTAGTGAAAGAGAGAGACGGAGAGGGTAAGATAGATAGATAGATAGATAGACAGATAGATAGATAAGGGGGGAAAAAGAGAAGATGGAAGAATGTATGTGTGAGAATTTAAAGTGATAGGACGGGGGCATCCCGATAGACCGCGGGTCCGATAGACCGCGGGTCCGATAGTCCGCGGGTCCGATAGACCGCGGGTCCGATAGACCGCAGGTCCGATAGACCACGGGTCCGATAGTCCGCGGGTCCGATAGACCGCGGGTCCGAACTGCCTCACCCACCCCCCCCCCCCCGCTCAAAAAAAAAGAGGGGGAGAGGGGAAAAGAAGAGAATAAAAAGAGAGAGGAAGATGGGAAAAGAAGATAATAGAAAAGAGAGTAAGAGGGGGAAAGGAAAGACAAAGAAAAAGGGAGAAGAACAGGGGGGAAGAAGAGAAAAAAGAGAGGAGGGAAAAGGAAGAGAAGAAAAGAAAGCTAGGAGAAAGGAAAAGGAGGAAAAAGAAGAAGAAAAAAAAGAGGAAGGAAGAGAAGAATATTTAAATAGAGAGAAAGATGGGAAGAAAGATAAGAAAAGGAGAGATGGAAATGAATGTCGAATGTCCCATTGGGGGATTTGAAATCTCATCTTTTTAGGTTGGAATATCAAAAATTTTCATTTTAATCGTTGAATATGTATCGTCTTGATGACTAACTTTTCGACCAGTCCATAATATTTAACATTTCTGCTCGCGCTTCGCGCTCATGGTAATTATCTAGTTACATACGCGTCCTGTTCAGGTTCTCAGACATTGCCCAGAATGTTAAATTTTCAGGACAATATACATGAAATTTAATTTTTAGCTTGCATATGGCTTATGAGATTATAACACATTTATGTTGCTTATAAAGTAAATCTAGGAAATGACTGTTAGGACATGGGCATTTGCCCCCCCCCCCAACAAAAAAGAGAGAATCAAGGCTAAAAAAAATAGAGAGAAAAGGAAAGGGATTAAGATGAAATATACTATTATTTTCAAAATATTATTTAGTCGACATGGCAAGATAAAGTATCTCGCCATGTCGTCAAGTCGATGGCATTTTAGAGGCTCCGTATGGCGTCTAGAGGGCATATTTCCGGCGGGGGGGGGTGTAGCGGTCCCCGACGATAAAATATGGAGATAATATTTTCCTTGGAAGTAGATGTCAGGGGGCGATTTGTCCTGTGGGTCATCGTTATAGAACCCCATAGACTCGTATCAATGACCTTTTGACCTCTTGATGATATGGATTTCACTATGTTGTCCTGATCATAATTTTACACACACCGAGGACTATCGGACCCGCGGTCTATCGGGCCCGCGGTCTATCGGACCCGCGGTCTATCGGACCCGCGGTCTATCGGGCTGTAACCGATAGGACATAAGAGAGAGGATGAGGAGAGAGACAAAGAGAAAAATAAAGATGAGAGTAGTGAAAGAGAGAGACGGAGAGGGTAAGATAGATAGATAAGGGGGGGGGAAGAGAAGATGGAAGAATGTATGTGTGAGAATTTAATGTGATAGGACATAAGAGAGAGGATGAGGAGAGAGACAAAGAGAAAAATAAAGATAAGAGTAGTGAAAGAGAGAGACGGAGAGGGTAAGATAGATAGATAGATAGATAAGGGGGGGGGGAAAGAGAAGATGGAAGAATGTATGTGTGAGAATTTAAAGTGATAGGACATAAGAGAGAGGATGAGGAGAGAGACAAAGAGAAAAATAAAGATGAGAGTAGTGAAAGAGAGAGACGGAGAGGGTAAGATAGATAGATAGATAGATAGATAGACAGATAGATAGATAAGGGGGGGAAAGAGAAGATGGAAGAATGTATGTGTGAGAATTTAAAGTGATAGGACATAAGAGAGAGGATGAGGAGAGAGACAAAGAGAAAAATAAAGATGAGAGTAGTGAAAGAGAGAGACGGAGAGGGTAAGATAGATAGATAGATAGATAGATAGATAAGGGGGGAAAGAGAAGATGGAAGAATGTATGTGTGAGAATTTAAAGTGATAGGACATAAGAGAGAGGATGAGGAGAGAGACAAAGAGAAAAATAAAGATGAGAGTAGTGAAAGAGAGAGACGGAGAGGGTAAGATAGATAGATAGATAGATAGATAGATAGATAGATAGACAGATAGATAGATAGATAAGGGGGGAAAAAGAGAAGATGGAAGAATGTATGTGTGAGAATTTAAAGTGATAGGACATAAGAGAGAGGATGAGGAGAGAGACAAAGAGAAAAATAAAGATGAGAGTAGTGAAAGAGAGAGACGGAGAGGGTAAGATAGATAGATAGATAGATAGATAGACAGATAGATAGATAAGGGGGGAAAAAGAGAAGATGGAAGAATGTATGTGTGAGAATTTAAAGTGATAGGACATAAGAGAGAGGATGAGGAGAGAGACAAAGAGAAAAATAAAGATGAGAGTAGTGAAAGAGAGAGACGGAGAGGGTAAGATAGATAGATAGATAGATAGATAGACAGATAGATAGATAAGGGGGAAAAAGAGAAGATGGAAGAATGTATGTGTGAGAATTTAATGTGATAGGACATAAGAGAGAGGATGAGGAGAGAGACAAAGAGAAAAATAAAGATAAGAGTAGTGAAAGAGAGAGACGGAGAGGGTAAGATAGATAGATAGATAGATAGATAGATAAGGGGGGGGGGAAAGAGAAGATGGAAGAATGTATGTGTGAGAATTTAAAGTGATAGGACATAAGAGAGAGGATGAGGAGAGAGACAAAGAGAAAAATAAAGATGAGAGTAGTGAAGGAGAGAGACGGAGAGGGTAAGATAGATAGATAGATAGATAAGGGGGGAAAAAGAGAAGATGGAAGAATGTATGTGTGAGAATTTAAAGTGATAGGACATAAGAGAGAGGATGAGGAGAGAGACAAAGAGAAAAATAAAGATGAGAGTAGTGAAAGAGAGAGACGGAGAGGGTAAGATAGATAGATAAGGGGGGAAAAAGAGAAGATGGAAGAATGTATGTGTGAGAATTTAAAGTGATAGGACATAAGAGAGAGGATGAGGAGAGAGACAAAGAGAAAAATAAAGATAAGAGTAGTGAAAGAGAGAGACGGAGAGGGTAAGATAGATAGATAGATAGATAGATAGATAGATAGATAGACAGATAGATAGATAAGGGGGAAAAAGAGAAGATGGAAGAATGTATGTGTGAGAATTTAAAGTGATAGGACATAAGAGAGAGGATGAGGAGAGAGACAAAGAGAAAAATAAAGATGAGAGTAGTGAAAGAGAGAGACGGAGAGGGTAAGATAGATAGATAGATAAGGGGGAAAAAGAGAAGATGGAAGAATGTATGTGTGAGAATTTAAAGTGATAGGACATAAGAGAGAGGATGAGGAGAGAGACAAAGAGAAAAATAAAGATGAGAGTAGTGAAAGAGAGAGACGGAGAGGGTAAGATAGATAGATAAGGGGGGAAAGAGAAGATGGAAGAATGTATGTGTGAGAATTTAAAGTGATAGGACATAAGAGAGAGGATGAGGAGAGAGACAAAGAGAAAAATAAAGATGAGAGTAGTGAAAGAGAGAGACGGAGAGGGTAAGATAGATAGATAGATAGATAGATAGATAGACAGATAGATAGATAAGGGGGGAAAGAGAAGATGGAAGAATGTATGTGTGAGAATTTAAAGTGATAGGACATAAGAGAGAGGATGAGGAGAGAGACAAAGAGAAAAATAAAGATGAGAGTAGTGAAAGAGAGAGACGGAGAGGGTAAGATAGATAGATAGATAGATAGATAGATAGACAGATAGATAGATAAGGGGGGAAAGAGAAGATGGAAGAATGTATGTGTGAGAATTTAAAGTGATAGGACATAAGAGAGAGGATGAGGAGAGAGACAAAGAGAAAAATAAAGATGAGAGTAGTGAAAGAGAGAGACGGAGAGGGTAAGATAGATAGATAGATAGATAGATAGATAAGGGGGAAAAAGAGAAGATGGAAGAATGTATGTGTGAGAATTTAAAGTGATAGGACATAAGAGAGAGGATGAGAAGAGAGACAAAGATAGAAAGAGAAAAAGAGAGAGGGGTAAGAGAGAGAAATAAAGATGAAAGTAGTGAAAGAGAGAGATTGAGAGGGCAAGATGGATAGATAGATAGATAGATAGATGTGTGAGAATTTAAAGTGAAAGGACATAAGAGAGAGGATGAGGAAAGATAGAGACTGGAGATAAATATATATAGAGAGAGAGAAAGGGTAGGAGGGAGAGATAAACATAGGAGTGAAATAGTAAGGGGTGAAAAATTTGCAGGAGGAGGGACAAATGGGAGACAGTAAGAAAGGAGGGGAGGGGTAAAGATGAAGGATGAAGTAAAAATGAGAGAGAGATAGGAGATGGAGATGGCTGAAGAGAGAGAGGGAGAAATAGGGGTAAGGTGAAGAATGAATATCGGGAAGAAGAAATGATAAGAAGATAGAGAGAGGAAGGAGCTAGGAGACAGGCATGGAGAAGAAATGAAAAGAGGAGAGAGAGGTGGCATGAGGATGGGGAAGATGGGAAGAGAAAGAGGGGGCGGGGGTTATTTCCAATTAGTCTAATGTCATTTCGTCCAATTACAAACTTGTCTACTATCATGTGGCCTATCATCAATTTGTGCACTATCGACATGGTCTAATTGCCATTTCGTCTACTCACCTTTCATCTAATAACCAGTTGGTCCAATAGCCATTTAGTCCATACACCATTTGGTCTAATTGGAATAGGTGTTTATTTGGCAAAATGAAAGAAAATGAAATAGATATTAGATGAAATGGTTATGATACAAAATGGTCATAGACGAACTGGTGATTATTGGACCAAATGGTTGTTAGACTAAATGAAGATAGATTGTGGTGAGTGGACGAATTGGCAATTTACTATTAATAATACGGAGAGAGAGGGGGAGACAGGAAGAATTAAAAATGAGAGAGAGATAGGAGATGGTGGAAGAGAGAGTGGGAGAAATAGGGGGAAGGTGAAGAAGGAATATCGGGAAGAAGAAATGATAAGAAGATAGAGAGAGGGGGTAGAGGAAGGAGACAGGCATGGGGAAGAAATTAAAGAGGAGAAAAAGGGTGATTTAAAGTTCAGTGTTGACCCTTTGGTGTTGGGTCAATCTTTACACGCTTATAACGCCAAAAATAGAATGAAGATTGTCCTGAAAAGTCACTCACTAGTGGTTGAGATGTCAATAATGTGAATCGGATCAGTATTAAAAATTCAGAATAAGTTTTGGACCTAAGAGAAGCAATCTAAATTTCAACACCAAGGCCAACACAGGACTTGAAATCACCCAGAGGGGGCATGAGGATTGCAAAGATGGGAAGCAAAAGAGGGGGGTTATTTTTATTTAGTCTAATGCCAATTCATCCGATTACCAACTCATTTACTATCATTTAATTGGTCTATCACCAATTCGTCCACTATCCACATGGTCTAATTGTCATTTCATCTAATAATCAGTTGGTCCAATAGCCATTCAGTCCATAAAGCATTTGGTCTAATTGGAAAAGTGTTAATTGGGAGAAATTAATAAAAAATAAATGGGTATTAGACAAACTGGTTATTAGACCATATGGTTAAAGATGTACTGGTGATTAGATGAAGTGATGATTGGACCAAATGGTTATTTGACTAATATCGGTTGTTAATCAAAATGTTGATGGACGTATTAGACTAACTTTGATGGAGGTAGACCATGTGGTGAGTGGACTAATTTGGAATGTACCATGAATGGACAGGAGTGAGGAAAAATAATGAGAGAGAGAGGGGGAGACAGGAGGAAGTAAAAATGAGAGAGAGATAGGAGATGGAGATGGCGGAAGAGAGAGTGGGGGAGACAGGAGGAAGTAAAAATGAGAGAGAGATAGGAGATGGCGGAAGAGAGAGTGGGGGAGACAGGAGGAAGTAAAAATGAGAGAAAGATAGGAGATGGAGATGGCGGAAGAGAGAGTGGGAGAACTAGGGGGAAGGTGAAGAATGAATATCAGAAAGAAGAAATGATAAGAAGATAGAGAGAGGAAGGAGCTAGGAGACAGGCATGGAGAAGAAATGAAAGAGGAGTGAGAATGAGGAAGATAGGATGAGAGAGGAAGAATAAGAACTGGCAGGTAGAGAAATTTGATGAGACATTTAAGAGAGAGAATGAGTGAGAGAGGGAGAGCAATCGGGAACTATTAAAGTAAGGAGAAACGGTTGGGTGAGAAGGGAGATGGGGGGGGGGGGGCAGGTACGTAGGTGCTTGTGAAAATGGAGCCTTAATTGTCACTAAGATCATTTACCTTTACTCTAAATTTCAAAGATATAAAATAAATCCAGGTCGACTGTGGCTACAAAAATTGTATCTATTTGTAATCTTAGGGATTGACCTTCGAATCACAAAATCAATGCATAAACTAAAATATTTTAAGCTTTGAATTTAAATACACAAGGTTTAAATCTAAAGCTGATATTCGGCCGGTCACTATTCACAGACGATCTTGATTTATTTCAAATCCTTGGAATTTAGAGTAATAGGCCTGTATCACATTTGCCTAAGTGTAAGATTACTTTGCAGAAACATAAACATTCAATTATTTTCACTGACTATACTGATATAATCCTCAAAGTAAAATACTAAACTTCTCTCACAAGTTGCTTAAAGAAATATCAGAGTGTCAGTTATTTTATGCCCTGCCTTGAATTCTGTAAGTTTTTGTAGATTTAGTTTTTTTTAAAACATACAGCTTGATGATAAGTTTTAGTTGGGAAAAGGATCAGGATAGAAAATTCAGTCCAATTTTGTTGAAACCGGGAGCAACCAGACGAAGTAAGGGGTAACTGATCACTGACATTTCAACCGTCATCAAAAAAATCTCTGATCTAGATTGGCTGAGAGGAACTTATGTATGACCTGTCATTCATATTCTCATAGTGCCTGACTGAAACCTCTTTTGCAGCCATATAAGAAGTGAATAGAAGTGATGGGAGAAAGTAGACATGTTTGGGACTTAATTGCTAGGCTTAGCTAGGTTTAGGTATAGTTTGTAAACTCCTCTTCAAAAGTTTAGCAATGGTTTAATGAATATGAGCAAGTTACATACAGTATATTCTACCAGTAGTTTAATTTATCTTAAGTAGTTTAGTTAGCTAAGTTATGTGGTTTAGTTAGTGAAGTTAGTTGAAGTACTTAAGGGATTTTGAAATGTTGATTTTCTAGGAATTCTAGAGATCGATTTTACTTTTAGTATATCACCTGACCCTTGTGGTTAATATGAATAACGACCCTCATCTTGCATTGTGAATGTATGACTTCAGTATTTTATGAAAAGTGACCCCTTTGTCTCCTTTCATTCTATGGAAAAACGGCGGTATATAGTGGGCTTATATCATAGAGATGTATACTAATTAGGCGTTATTAGTAGGGCCTATACATCTCTTTTTTTATATCGACCACTATCAGCATTTTTCTATTTGCCATTTGACGTTTCGACGACATTATACGTTTTTCTCAAAGCGCCATATTCAAGGGATAAAGGCTGTTGCTACCGTATTGTAAAAATTGTGTTTCTTCTAACGAGGGTAATTTACAGGTGAGTATAGCCAAATGACTTTTCTGTTATGTCAGTAATGTCACATTCATTTGTTCATTTGCCTGTGTGTGTTTTGGAACTTGGCATTGGGTTGGGAAGTGTGCCGGGGGCGGGGAAGTATTGACTGTCGAGTCTAAGACTATAGTATCACTATGGCTTAGACCAAAAGCTTCAGTCTCTGTATTTTGGTTGTTCCGCTGAACTGCGAGCTGCGTTGGCTCACTCACCAATACATAGACTGAAAAGCTTGGAGGCCCGTACGTACAGACAACGTATTTTAGCAGTAACGTTAGATCTAACAGCGGAAACCCGATTTTCCGATCGTTTTTTTGTACATAAAATGTCATATTATGAAAAATAAATCACGTCCATATTTACGAAAAAATGTTTAAAATTCAGAAATATCGTACCTTAGACCTCAGTTACCGCTAATTCTCTTGAAATGATGATCGAAACATCGTCATCTTCGATCCTTTCGTTGGTTAACGTAAGTTGCCATCTTGGATGACGTCATCATCATTACAGACGTATTTACCAGTCGCTACCTATCGCGATTTGTGCCGCTGCTTTGCGCTTGGACATATTGATGTGCGTGCGTTCGGAACTTGTCGCTCGCATTGATTGGCCAAGATATCGAAAATTTAATCGGAAAGCCTTGATACAAGCACAACTCGTTGACGGCTGCCATAATTTTCCTCTCCGGTAGAAAGTCAAAAAATAAGGAATAACCCGGGGAATAACTCATCGGTAACGTATATTTTTGAAATAATAAATAATGTATGGCAGTGAGTCCAAACTTCGCGCGTGTCCAAACTTCGCGGACGGTCATTATCTCCAAAACTAGCCAATATCCTTAAAATCTGACATCATCAATGTGAAAAGCGACCTAAAATTACCCTTCGCTGAAAGTTTCTTTAGGATTAGTCCAGTATTCATGAAAATATTGGCAAAAGATCGGCAAAATTTTCACCGTTAGCGCCCGTTTTGAAGAAAGCAACAAGCATCACGATATCACCATTTTACAAGCAGAAATCATAAAAAATGTGAGTTAAATGTGGTACTAACCGATTCCATAGCATTTTGCCATTAATCTGATATAAATATTTCACTTTTTGAGCTTGAGTCTTAGTTTAAATCTCCACAAAAGCTTTGGTGCGCGAAGTTAGGTCACACTTTTTCTGAACGGTTTTCCAGCACAGCCCGCATTCGCCGATCGGAATAGAATTTTGAGATCGCGATACCGGCGAAACCCGGTGACCTACTTTACATTTTCGTCCATGATTTTATATTTTACGATCTTGCCGTCAATGTGGTAACTATTTCTTGAATTGGTTTTGTATAAATTATCAATAATTTGTGGACAAAATTAAGCCTGATGAATATTTTTGAAAAGTGTGCGAAGTTTGGACAACCCATCATATATAGTATCAATAGAAAGATTAGAGTCTAAAGAAAATAGTGGACCTCCGTCCAAGATAATATAATGTCATTTAGAATCTAAAAGTTCTAAGTAAAATATCTGGACAAAACCCGTCCGCCGAATTGTCGGACCAGATTACAAATGAAGGCTCGTACTGACACATTGCCGTCGGTAAATGGGGATTACAGTAAAATGTCAGAAATTGTTGAATAAATCCCCAGAAACGACGGTTATTCCTGTCTAACTATGGCTATGCTCTAGCCTAGGGCTCGGCTAGCTAGCTCGAGCTCGTATTGCGAGGAGGATACCCAGGCCGCCAGGGAGCTCTAGCTCTCGCCCTTCGCTGTGTAGGCTGTGTATTAGTGACTTAACGGCAGGGTGACCAGATTTAACCAAAAAAGTTAAAGACGGGACAATTAACATGATTAACAAAAAAAGATCAACAAAGAAGGCTACACAGACACTGTTAGACTTGTGAAAAGAGAAGAATTCGAAGGGAGGGCGAGGGTGAACGAAAAAATGGAGGAGAGAAAGAAAAGACGGAAGAAAAGAGATGAATTGAGAGGAAAGAAAAATTATGGATAAATCAAAGAATGAAAAAAGTCAGAATGATATTGATAGGAGGGTGAAAGAATATTAAGAGAGAGAAAAAGGTTTCTGTCATTCTTTGAATTGAATATAGAAAGAACTAGAAATAGGTTTATGAAAAGGGTATCAGCGGATCAGCAACTAAGTTGTTATTCAGGACTCCCTAACTTGAGATAAGGACCAAGATGTCACAGCTTCCTTCATTTTTTTTAAAGAAGAAAAACAGGAAGTGATGAAAGAGGGAAGGAAGGGAAAGAGAATGAGGGAAGGAAGGGAAAGAGAATGAGGGAAAAGAGAAGGAAAAATAAATTGAAGGAGGAAAGAATGAAGGGAGGGGAGGATGAAAAAATAATGGAAGGAGAGAAAGAGCAAAAAGAAAGGAGAGGAAGGGATAAGGAAGCAAAGAAAAGGTAAAGGAAAGAAAGAATGAAGGACATAAAAAAAGGAAATTTAATCAAGAAGGCAGGTAAGAGAAAGAAGGAAAGAAAGAAAAATAAAGAGAAAGAAAGAGAGAGAAAGAAAGATAGGAAATAAAGATGGAAAAGAAATGTAGGATGCTTATTTTGTCATTTTCAGATTTTGTTTATTTCTTTTGACTTTTCTTCAGCTGCTTTGCATAATTCTGTTCTGTCTTGACTTGAGTGCATTTGCATTTCTTTTCAGTACTGCCCTTGCCGTCTGAACTTAGGTTATTTGAGTTTAATGATATTCAGTTGTCATTCATTCAATCTACTCTGAATGCCTTTCCCTCTGATTTTCTTTTGTCATCTTCATTCCTTCTCTATTCTCTCTTCAGGTGTTCCACTCATTCCATCCCTCACCTGACTCCTTAGTTTCTACTTCCATTATTACATAATCACCAGACATCTTTGTCATCTCATTCCTTATTGGTTTATCTTATGAATTGGGTTCTTACATTTTAGTTCAATCCTTCCATTATTTTCATTTTGATTAGTTGACTCTACTTGATTTAAATTTTTATGTAAATAATACTATGA
Organism: Lytechinus variegatus; assembly: GCF_018143015.1. Classification (NCBI taxonomy): domain Eukaryota; kingdom Metazoa; phylum Echinodermata; class Echinoidea; order Temnopleuroida; family Toxopneustidae; genus Lytechinus; species Lytechinus variegatus. The sequence continues at coordinate 4,553,398 of NC_054749.1, forward strand.
TTCTGAGTTAAGCTGAGGCAAAGTAGCCCAGAGATTAAAAAAGTGCACTACCAGACTTCTTCAGTTCCAGTTCTGTTTATTTGCATCTCTACTTTGTTGTTTTTTCTCTCTTCAAATTCTTCCATTCTCTTCTGGTCTTTGCATTTATATATTGTAAATATTGAATTATGTCATTACTTGAATTTTGTTTGAATATTATGTAAATAATGTTAGATGTTTAAAGTGTTAAAATCTGGTTTTGCAGAAACTTATATTTATTTTAGTTATTTACTTTTTAAAAATTCAGGACAATTTTTTTGGAAGGAGAAAGTTTATGTAGGATGCTTATTTTGTCATTTTCAGATTTTGTTTATTTCTTTTGACTTTTCTTCAGCTGCTTTACATTTCTGTTCTGTCTAGACTTGAGTTCATTTGAATTTCTTTTCAGTACTGCCCTTGCAGTCTGAACTTAGGTTATTTGAGTTTAATGATATTCAGTTGTCATTCATCCATTCTACTCTGAATGCCTTTCCTCTGATTTTCTTTTGTCATCTTCGTTCCTTCTCTATTCTCTCTTCAGGTGTTCCACTCATTCCATCCCTCACCTGACTCCTTAGTTTCTACTTCCATTATTACATAATCACGAGACATCTTTGTCATCTCATCTCATTCCTTATTGGTTTATCTTATGAATTGGGTTTTTACATTTTAGTTCGGGGGCCAGGCCATGAGATATACTTAATCAGTTGATCAATTTATTTTTGATTCAGCCAGCAGATTCGAAGCTGCACCGGACATGATCGTTCCATTGCCCCGGCCTGGTAACTAGCTCACACAGAACAAAGCGAAGACTGTCAGTCACGTCGATCAACTGATGCACTTACATAGCTCTTTGGTAACCAGTTGAGTTCGGACTATCATGATTTCCCAACTAAAGGTAGGCAAAATTTATCCATGGAAAAATATCAAAACTTAATTATGTTGTGCAGAATCTAGAAAAAGGGTACATGAGGCATGTTGACGTACCAAGGCCTAGATGATATTCCAATATAATTTCTCATGGTCGGCAGATGACCTCGGCTAGACGTCTTTCCCTCAAATTATGTGCACATGCATCTTATTCTGAGGTTGCGCATGGAGCTTGAGCTACTACAAGTAGTACTAGCTAGCTCCATGGGTTGCATGTTGGTACTACATTCTGTTGAGCACGCTATCGGTACGGTTTATCGCCACCAATGCATTACATTTGTACGATATTTTGGAAAACTATTGATAAACAATGCATTTTGACATGATTATATTTGTTATCACCAGAAAATGATCTTTGTTCATTTGATTATGCAATATTTTTGTTATGGTGTTTAAAGGTGTCAAAGAGCGGTCTTGGTACTGTTAATCTCGTAAGGTCAATCCCTGAATTGATTTTGGCCAACAGAGAGAAGAACTCTCTGTAAATTATGTTGGACAGTCTGGGGCCTTAACTCTTACTATGCCAGCTCCAATACCCCTCTAGTGCCAGGGATATTCGAGGAATCCTAAATTGACTGAAACGTAAGCAAAGACTGATTTTAAAACGGTAATAACTCTACCCGTATGTTGTATAATGAAAACTTCTACACATTAAATGATGCATGGTTCATGGACTTTATGATCATGTTATGACCTTTCAAATCTGCGTTTGGAAAAATTGAGAAAAGATGAAATATTTTACATCGTTTTTTCAATAAGTAAAACCTAGAAAATTATGATTCATGAACATTTCAAAGAGTAAATAACCCAAGGAATTATACAGATACCAAGAAATTAATAAGATGAAATGAAAGTTCAATGTTTACCCTTTCAAATGACGTATATATTTGATTTGATTTATTGTTTTCTTCTGCATCCATAACATTTGTATAATACATTTTTCATAACATAATAAACATATGTTAGCATATTTGGCATAAATTGTAAATAAAGATTACTAAATTTAATTCCAGACAAAAATGATTAACTATATGATGTTCACAATTTGCAGGAGAAGGATTGTCATCATAAGCAGATTGCTTGAAAAAAATGACAATCCCAAACTTATACTAATTGAATTAATACATTTTTAACATTGATAAAGCAGAATGGGCATATTCTTTCAAATAGCTGAGGGTGATGGTGATATGATGATGATGTTGATGATGATGATGATGATGATGAAGGCCATGGAGATGATGATGGTCAAGATGAAGATATTGGTAATGACTAAAACGAAGGAGGAATAAATTCACGATAAAAAGGATACGACACAGAAATTTTACTTCAAGTATTCTGATAATAACATAGATTTAACGTTTGCCTTAAATGAGTGAAGAGACGAACATTGTTTAACAGGCTCTGGTAGAGAGTTCCATAAATCTGGACCATGGTGTCTTATGGATCTCTGCGCAATAAGCAATTTGGGGTTAATTAACTGGAAATTTGAAGAGTTACGGGTAGGGTATGAATGAATAGACGTATTCAGAGTATAAAAATTGTGGAATGAAGGTGGGAGCATGTTATTTACGTACTTAAACATAAGTAGTAAGCTTTGAAGAGTATTTATGTCAAATACTGTTAGAGTCTTTAGTTAATGGAATAATGGATTTGTGTGTGATAAATATTGGGAATCAGTACAGATTCGAATTGCTTTTTTCTGTAATAAGTATATTGTATTAATTTTAGTTTTTGCACATGTTGCCCAAACTATGTTGCAATACGATATATAAGGCAATATTAATGAATTGTATAGTATGACAAGAGTTGTATGTGGAATTATATTCTTCATTTTGTAAAGTATACCAACGTTTCTAGAAATACTAGTAGTTATACAACGTACATGTTCATTCCAATTTAAATTTTCATCTATTGTGACACCTAAAAACTTTGTTTCTCTTTTCCTTTTGAGAGGAATATTGTCTATGTTTATATTATAAGGAAATTCGTTACCATGTAAGTGTGTATGCTTGAAATATATAAAGTTTGTTTTGTCTATATTGAGTGAAAGCTTATTACACTTAAACCACAAAGATAGTTTTGGTAACTCACGGTTAATTATATCTACTAAAGTTTCTAAGCTATTATGTGAACAAAAAATGTTGGTGTCATCTGCAAATAATACATATGATAATAAAGGTGTTACAGAAGTCAAATCATTAATATATATTAAAAAGAGCAAGGGGCCTGGGATTGATCCTTGTGGAACTCCGCATTGTATTAACTGAAAATCAGAACAAATATTATTGTGAATTACATATTGTTTTCTATTGGACAAATAACTCTTAAACCAAGATAGTGTAATTCCGCGAATTCCATAATTTTCAAGTTTTTTAAGTAATATCTGGTGGTCAAGAGTGTCAAAGGCTTTGCTTAAGTCCATGAATACACCTATTATATGTTCTTTATTTGCCATTGCATTTGTAATTTTATCATATATTTGTATTAACGCCTGATCAGTCGAATGTCCTTTCCTGAATCCATATTGGTTAGAATTTAGAAAATGAAAAGTATCTAGAAACTTATAAAGTCTATTGTAGATATTTCTCTAATATTTTGGAAATGCTGGGAAGAATAGAAATAGGTCTGTAATTTGTTATTTCATGCGGATTGTCTTTTTTAAAAACAGGATTTACCTTTGCAATTTTTAGGAAATCAGGACATATTCCAGTGCTAATTGAGAGATTGAAAATATGACACAAAGGAGAGGCAATATAGTGTATGATCTGCTTAAGAAGGGAAGTACTAATTCTATCAATTCCCTGTGATTTGCTTGATTTTAGATTTTTTGTTATTTCAATTAATTCCTGAACATTTGTTGGGTTAAAGAATAAAGAAGAGTTAATGGGTGTAGGAAGAAATTTTCCAAAATTTTCATCAGTTCTGTCAAGTTTGTTTGCCAAGGAGGGTCCTAAGTTAACAAAAAAAGAATTAAAGGTGTCAGCTACATCTTCTGAATTTATTGCAAGATTATGAGCTGTGAAATTATCTTTGGGTAATGTTTTGGGTTTCTTGCCAATCAAATCATTTATACTCTCCCATGTTGCTTTCATGTTTGATTTGACTTTGTAAAGCTTCTCGGAATAATATAGTTTGCGAGAAGCTCGAATTGTATTGGTTAGTCTATTTCTATAAGTTTTGTATTTATTTTTGTTTTGAATAGAAGGGTTCTTTAAAAATGCCTTGTAAAGTTTATTTCGGGTACGTATGGATCTTAAAATTGCTTTAGAAATCCATGGCATTTTTGCCTTCTTTCTTTTGACCTGTGATATCAGGGGAAAATTTTTCTCGTAAAATGTCTGCAATTTATTGTTAAAATTTGTGTAAGCAATGTTTGGATTAGACTCATGAAATACATCCAACCATTCTTCAATTGCAAGATCCCTTTTAAACGATTCAATGTTATTTTGAGATTCATTTCTATACATTGTCGATTTGAGTATATTTTCTTTTGGAATAACATTATCGCAAAATGAAAAAACCGGCAAATGATCCGATATATCAGATATTAACAATCCGCTGGTAATATCTCTGTTTAATATATTTGAAAAAATGTTGTCGATAAGTGTTGATGAATGGTTATCAATTCTGGTCGGTTTATTTATATGGGGATAATAGCCAAATGAATGCATTGTGTGTAGGAATAAATCGTGTTCATTATTTTGGGATAACAGGTTGATGTTAAAATCTCCCATTAAATATATTTGTTTCTGTTCTTTTCTAATAGTATGAAGGCATGTTTCAAGGTCTTCACAAAATAAATTTACTTTATCATGAGGGGGTCTATAAATCAATCCAATAATTATATTTTTGCTTTTTGGCTTCGTGATTTCTATGAATAAAGTTTCACTCTGTTTTAATGATATTTCTTTCCTTACTTTGAATTGTAAATGTTCACTGATGTAAAATGCTACACCTCCTCCTCTTTGTTCTTCCCGGTCACGCCTAATGAGATTATAGTTTTGCAAACTGAATATGTTAGGTGAAGTATTGTGAAGCCATGTTTCCGTGACACCAATAATGGAAAATTTGAAATTGTTTAAAGTGAAAAGTAATGATTCCAATGACTCAAAATTTTTGTTCAAACTTCGAGTATTAATATGAAGCAAACTGAATTTATGTTCCATGTCTCTAAATCTAGAAGTAAAATCTTCAGTTGAGTAATAGTTATTATCAGATGATATATTGTTTGTATTGAAAATAGAAAAAATTTCCATGTCATTACTCAGGAGGAATATTTAATATTACCAAAAACTTAAGATTATTGGTATGACATGTGATTTGTGTGTAAATTTTCTGTGTCGTGACAGCAAGATGGTGATGAGATGAAGAGAGGATGAAGTTTAAAAAAACTAAAAATGAATGAATGTGAAATAGAATTTGCTGTTGGTGATGATGATGATGATGATGGTGATAATGATGAGGATGATGAAAATGATGACAATGATGACAATGATGATGGAGTTGATGATTGGAGAATTCAAATCCTACAACCGGAATCTGATGAATATTCATAATCGAAATGTAACGAACACTCTTATTTCTGAGTGTCTCAGCCATGATTTGTATATGAAGGAACCTTTTAAACACGAAATATCAGTGGCACTGTAATAATAAGGATACAAAATAAAGGTTTCGATCCTATCGAAAAAATATACATTTATATATATTGATATAATTGGTCATCGGCATCACGAAGTGTCTCAGAGGTCTGAGTCAATCCAGAATCAAAGAAAAATTTTAATTTGTTAATTTCTAATGAGATGCAAATTGTTAAATATCTCGTTAAATTTCAGAGTCTTTTATTTTTCATGATCGATCACTTGTGTTGGTATTCAAAATAATAAAGTAAATTCTAAAAGCTAGAAATTAAACACAAGTTTCTCAAAATTGGTTCATGACCTCTGAAAGAAGGATAGTTCGTGAAAATGATGATAAATTACCACATAATGTCATGTACAACCAAAGGGTGGTGCCACAATGGATATACGTGGTATAGTCACATAATGCATGGTTGCATAGGGCCTATACACATAATGGCTGCTGCATACAGGTTGATTCAGCAAAAGCTGGTGGATGCAAGGAAGGGAAAATTTCACTTGTCAATAAATGTCTGGACGATCAAATGATTATAAAAACTACCCTGACCTGGCAACGGGTAATGCATGGACAACGTGATGAGTTTATTCACCGATTAATAACAATGGAACACCCCGTCACGTCACATGGCCACCGAGATAGCAAGAAACATGTATAAAGGTACGGTCCAGTAAACCGCCATAGGCACAGTTGATATTTCCCGGAAACAAAGCAATGAGGTATCCCTAAACTCACTCATATAGTGAATTGCAGCAATCAGGAAGTTGATTACATAAAACATTTGTTTTCCCGTCCCTATGTTTATCGATTTAGTCTAATTTTTCACTTGAGGCGCCAAAAACAAGATAAAATAAAATGACAAATCGAGCCTTCCAATTGATATCAGCTCACGGTGAATAAACTACATTCTCGTATGCACCTTCATATTGATGTAACTGAACAAACAAAAATGTGAAAAATAATGTTCTTTTGAATGAAATACTATTTTGCTCTTCAAGTTATTTCCTCTGAAATACGAGAGGGTTTATACACACACAATTGAAACCGTCCTTTTCCAAAAAAGGGCATTGTCGTCGATCAAGTGACCAATCACAGCACAGCTGCGATCCCCACGTAAACACACACAATAATATATTAGAGCCATGTATCTTCACAGTGCAGCCAACCGTACCCTTACATTCGTGTAGTCTTCAAAACAAGACCCTGTAATTTTTTAGAATGCGCGGTATTCCGCAACAAAATTATTAGTGCAGAGTAAATTTTATGTCATTTCAATTCTTGTCAATATTGTCGTAATGCAAAACATGCTTTGGAAAAATCGTAACCTGGATACGATTTGTGGTGTGCGATGCACTCAACTATATACTGTTTTGGATAATGTAGGCGATTTCTATCCAGTGTCGGCAACAAACATTTGCGACCCAGTCAACTATCGTTCTATCATGAATCAGTGTAAAGTTTGGTCATATTTTGTCAGGGTCTATTCGTCGTACATACGGGCTTTCGTACTGTAACAAAGTTATTGCCAGTCACAAGGAGACAAAATATAGAAAACTAAAGATGATGTATTGAAATAAAGATAAAGAGGGATCGGACAGATTCAATACTAATACCCCTTTCATAAACCTATGCGGATAATTCAATAAAAAATGCGTTCATAAACTCCGAAAATAATCCGCATTATTTTTACGAGCGCCCGTCCTGAAAAAGGAGGATAATCGTCATGGAAACCGCACACACCCCCTCCGATGCGGTTGCGTTTGAAAAGGGTGACCTTGTGACCGCTCCATGGCAATTACCCGCATTACTTTCGAAATGCGTTCATAAAGTCAAAATCTGGTCCCGATGCTGCTATTATGCCGATAATTGCAGCATCAAAATAATGCGGATAACTCTGGTCCTCTTCCGATTTTACGACCAAATTATGCTGCTATTAGCCGCATAATTGGGTTTATGAAAGGGGTATAACAGGTTTGGGGTGTAAAATCCCACAAAATAATGTGAGCGTTCTTGGCAAAGTACACAGAACTAGAATTTTTTTTTGTGAATCAAGAAGAGGAAATGCAGATCAGTTACAAACTAAAAATCAATACAAATTTTCAAAATGAAAATAAGCCTATTTGTTCTGTATTTCTGGTCTGACCCCTCCCCCCGCCTAAAAAAAATGTGAGGTCAGGTGGAAGTGTTTATGTTGATTTTTAGCCCTTTTTTGTGATGACCCAGGTTGAATACAAAATTAAATGTATTTATTACAAAACATAATTCTAGCATAATATTCATACATTATCATTATTACGTAACTGATCTCACATCGCTCTCTATCTATCTATCCATCCATCTCTCGTAATCTCTGGACTCTCTCTCCTTTCTTTTTCATCTCGTGTTTTTTTTTTCACTTTTATTTTACTTTCTCTTCCCGTGACATCTGTCCACATAATTCATTCCTTTTATAGTTACACATCTCCCCATACTACGATTTCTTATGTACTGCACGTAGCTCATTATGCGTTTGTTTTATATCAATATACCTATATGTTTATATATATATATAGATATATATATATATATATATATACACTCCATAATCCTGCATATTGCCAGTGAAGCAGACTTTGCCCCACTATTTCCGGCAAAGGACCTGGGTAAATTGTATATTTTGTTATGAAATAAAGATGATTTGTATTGAGGATATAAAGATCTTTAGAAAAAATATTTTTAAATATGATCATATCTGATCTTTGTAGCCTCATCTATGAAAGGATATTAATCTGAGCCAACTATGCATCTCGTATATGCCAAGAAATGGACAATAGATGCTGGATATTCTTTTTCTTGTGGAAAAAATAATGCAATATAAATATGAAAATATAATGACAATCTGAGACAAGAAAAGGGCCTCATTGCATATTTTGCCTTTGAATAATTGATTATTATCAAACTATAGGCTTCATTTCATTCAGCGAGCGAGCATACATAGCAAGCGGTTTGAAAAAAAGGCAACGGTCTTCGTCGACATGCCAGGAAGCCCAATGGGATCACTATTTGATATAAAATCGTAGCTGAACAGTGAAAGAACGATAAATATAACAGGTAAAATTCACTCTGTGGACATTTCATGATGGGGGTGAAATATTCATTATATCTGTTTCGGCATTAAGAAGAATAATGTTCCACCAAAGTAGCCACCTGTCTGATAGCGACTTCATCTTATTGTTCATGCCACCAAGTCATAAGCAATAGATGCCCAGACTCCCTTTCATGAGGAATGTCTAATCCGCGCTCCCTCCTGACCTATTATCGAGGAAAGCAATTTTGCACAGGATGTTTATAGAAATCGGGCCACGCGCGCGTATTTGAATTGACAATTGAATACTTTCAAAGGTTCCGATACGAACAATAGCTTTTCTCTCCATTAAGATCAAGATTAAAATTCCTCTGTCTCTTTCCCCAACACCTTCCATTGACTTATTGCCATTAAAATACATAATTTTTATTCAAATATTTGTTTCGATTTTAAGACATTTAGCATCAACAATATGCGTCAAATTTCCTGTAATCTAAATGATGATGATGATGATGATAGGGATGATGGTAAAGATGCCATGGATAATGTCGAGAATGATAACAAGAAATCAAGGGGGAAACAGCACACCTCCACCACCACGACCACCAGCACAAACACTGGCATCGTTACTTCCACTTATCAAAAGCATAAAGAAAAACAAATAGTTTAATATAAATAAATCAACTTGTAGCTGAAGCCTACTTTGCATATTTAGAAATAAAGGATAAAGATGAAATTTAAGATTGAAGAAATGTATAGGCTATATAATTCTTGACAAATCAAACATACAGAAAATTGAAAGATAAAAGAGGAAAAAGAAATAACGAAGCGATGGGGTGTGAAGGTAGATATTACTAACAATTTGTAGAAATTTTGATCTTTATAATTTGTTGAACCTTTGTTTATTCAAATAATATGTTTGTAATGGATCATCTATCGGAAAAGTAAGATATTGCTTTCGACAATATCATAAATTGTATTTACTACACCTCTTATTTGTGATATCGATAATTACCCCATCATTGAAAATATTAATCTGCTAAGGATTAATTTTACTTCCCCTTTCCTGAAAAAAAAATGAAATAGACATCATTTGCTGTTCAAATTATATATAAATGACACCACTAAACTTCTTTATAACGTGCATTGTCAATATTTTATTCATGCGGTAGGACTTATGCACAATAAACATACTCGATATGTTAGTACATTTAACATTTTCAATTATCAAATTTGCTTGATATATTTTTTTTTCATTTAGTAGTAATCCAGTTTATGCTACCAGATTTGCCATATGAGCTCAGCGTGTAGGGATATATACCCATTATCTTTTTGCTGGCAAAAAGGAGAAACAAAAGAAAGCGTATCATCGGAAGAAATGATACATTGATTGATATAAATTATTTCTTGCTAATAAAACAAATGAGGAAGAATAAAAAACGCATTACGGAAAATACATGACATTCACAGAATTTTGTATATAAAAGGTCATGAAAAGTGCGTTTACTCGTTTGATTCGCTCACTCACATTTATCTTTTTTGTTTTTTTATCTTCCTTACACCCATCTTTTTTTTATTTCGCCCTTGCCACATTGACAACATATATTTTGTTGATGATCAAAATAATATTTAGGTTTCTTTCCGTAACCGATGCAAATTTGATGTTTATTTTTTCCACCAAACTTGGTTCGTAATTTGGTGTTATCAAATTTGCTTGATTCATTTTTTTCATTTAGTAGTATATGATATCAGATTTGACATATGAGCTCAGCGTGTAGGGGTATTTACCCATCATCTTTTTGCTGGCAAAAAGGGAAAATCAAAAGAAAGCGGATCATCGGAAGAAATGATACATTGATTAATATGAATTATTTCTCGCTAATAAAACAAATGAGGAAGAATGAAAAAAAAAACGCATTGCGGAAAATGCATGACATTCACAGAATTTTGTAAATAAAAGGTCACACACATCATACTTTTTATTTCGCCCTTGCCGCCTTGACTTTTAAAATTCAATAACTTTGTTATTTGTTATCCGGTTTTGATGAATTTTTCGGTATTTTGCTCAGTGAATCCTGCCCTATTTATAAAACTATAAATACTTTCAGCCCGGACCATCCCTTTAATGATAATAAGAATAAGGTGAAGGAGAAAAATATCGAAAATGATAATAATAATTAAATAACAATAATGATAATAATGATAATGATAATTGTCATACTAATAATGATAATAATAACAATAATAAATGAATAAATAAACAATGAGTGTGATGATTTCAGTGCGACGAGAGTTGGAAATGACAGCCTTCTTTACTCATATATTCATAACGAGAACAATTTTGTGAGAATGCAAAAAACAAAGTATAAAACCTCCCCCCCAAAAAAATAATAAAAAAAATAAAAATCTCCCCCAAACCGTGCACATTTGCAGGCACAAAAAAGCCTTGACACAAGAATACTACCATACCGGCCTGCAGAAGACCCGATCGATAGCTCATGAATATTCATGTAACAATAGCGAATGGGCGAGTAGTGCTGGGTGAGGAACATCGTACCGCTCTGTCATTGGTCAATTCCGAGCTGAATGCCTTCGCACACTCGCCTTTGCTCTGCCCATAGAAGTACGTGTATTGCTACACACAACCGTTATATCACATGTTTCTAGAGGGAAATCTTGATTCAGATCGCGGCAATATCCAAAATCAACTCTTCAAAATAATGATGCAAAAATACAATTTTACTCAAAAAATGTCTATGTAAACCACTATTTTTTATATGATAAAATGAATTGTGAATTCCTTGCCAGTATAACAACATAAAAAACACAGAATATGGTGTTGATTTTCTGGCTGTAAAATTGGTTAAACAAAAAAAAGTTACATGGGCATAAATAGCTGCCACCGGCACGAGTGGCCTATGGGCAAAAATAGCTGCCAATGGCGCTTAAAGAGTTAATGAAAGTTTCCACACATTACTTCCAATAGATGGGCCTCACAGTTCTCAGTAGTTGTCCCGTTTATATGAAGAAAGTGGGCCTTGGCATGGGCCCAATTGCCCTCAATGAAGTTGATATCTACTTCAATTATTTCGTTGGTCTCGACATTTCGGTATTCTTGAAAATGTCTGTATGTATAACTGAGAAGTGTTTGTATCCTTCATTTAGCAACCTGTAGCCTACCCATCTGTCGGTATGTATTGTGCTCCCTGGAGCTATGTCACATTTTGCTTGCATAATGTGGCATTTCCAGCTGGCCTGGCACACTCCCGGAAATCATATTCTGGCATGGTAGCCCTCCTCTTCCATGAAGGATTCCTTGATGGATTAGCCTTGGAATCATACTGAACTGTCTTTCCTAAAGAAGTCTCTCGCAAACAGGTCCTCGCCTTGTACCATGCGATGAAGTTGATCTAGCCCTAATTCTAGTGCACGAGGCTCAATCTGCTTCCACCTAGGGTTCTTCAACGCTCCATGTTTGTCCTTGAGTACATGGGATTGGATGCGTCTCTCAGTCTTTCCATGGACCTTGGTTTCCGATTTTCCGCAAAAGATACACTCTGGAGGAAACATCCCTTTGGAAGTTGATGTTTGTGATGTAGGTTTCTGAGAGGATTCTGATGTTGAGGCCTGATTAGTTGCTTCACAACTTTCCAGTCGATCTTGGTTTTTGGTAAGGTGTTGGTAGCAACCTCTTTGATAGCCTACTGTGTCTAGATTAGCACCATCAAGGCTCTCTGGAATATGATTACATACATCTTCCATGCGATAGCGTGAATCACGAGGTTCTCTGAGTCTTCTGCCTCGAATGCTATGTAACTGAGCCAGCTTGTCAGTGGCAGATCCCCGAAATTTACTAAGAGGCATGAAATCTAAATGTTCGATACCACTGGCATGCAAAATACAATTAACTTGAAGCCTTTTCTGTGGTACTTCTGATTCATCACCACATTTTTTACTTATGCGTTTTGGCATTGTGAATTATTATTATTATTATTATTTGTTTTGGCGTCACCTGTGCCTGGGAGGCGAAAAGCGAACTGAATCACTGTGACCCGCAGGTCTCTCCTCCCGATATAACTGATTGGGGGGAATGCAGGTGAACCACTACACCGGGGTTTCCCCCTACTCTTATACGACTAGTGCAATGGGTTCTTAACGTGCAAAGGTGGTGACTCTCCTCTACACGGGACCTCCATTAACGTCCTATCCGAGGGACGGAGTGTTATTGTTATGGTTAACTGCTACAATAATTGTTAATGGTTACCTGCTACACTAAATTTATGCTAATTGTTAGTTCACCAACACCAGTCTAAATCTACAATTTTGCACCTAAAAGTGAAAATAGAAAATAGATTGATAACATAACAATGCACATCTCAATGTACCAACAAGACCTTCTCTTTCTTTACATGGGTAACAGAAAGATGTTTTTGTAATTTTTGGCAATTTAATGTATCAGAGTTGTTTGATTTAAATAGTAGAGATAACCAGAGTTGTTCGATTTAAATAGTAAAGATAACCCACTCAATTAATTTCGCATTCTCAGATTACCCCCTCCTCCCCCCAAAAAAATAAATAAATAAAAATGTGTAATTGGTTTTCCTATGATTGTCACATTTAAAGTTCTGTTAAAAGATGTTTGTCAGAATCCAAGGTGAACGCCAAAGGAACCCCATGGGAGAATGAATAAGTTTTCAGAACATCAAAATTAATTAATTCAGTATTTAGCTCCAGGATTATAAAGAGGTTGGTCAGAAAAAACTTATCAATTGGGTGTAAAGGGTGGTAAAGATAATGACAATATACATTAGTACATTTAGCGTGCAAAATGCAGTAAAAAAGCTAAATTTCTGAAAATTAGGGTTTTCAAGTTTGAGTCGTAAGTTTGTGCAAAGAGATGATATCCAATTTCGTCCACTTAATGAATGTATATTAGGAAAGTTTTCTAGAACGTTTCAGGGCGATTGCTTTATTTTCCTAGGATTTATGGTAAATTATGTATATCGCAAATTTTCAATTTTGGGGAAAAAATGTCATAAAATGCACTTTTCTACTTAAACTCTCAGCTAAATGACTTTTTCATCACTCATCATATTAACTTGTAGAAAATTTTCTTCCATATGACACAAATTTTGTGGAAAATGAATGTTTGTGTTGGAATCTATGTACGAAAATCCAAATTCCATGAATATGGCGGCCGTTTTGGATGCCATCTTGGATTTGAACCCCATGGGACAATATTTGGTTTTGGGAACATCTAAATTCATTTACTAGAACATCACAAGGATTAAAAAAATGTAGGTTAAAAAAATATATCAAAGGGGTGCATGGGAACCCTTAATCTCCCTACCAGACTATTTCCTAGTGTTGCTCATGCTGGAAACGACTCAACTTTCTTGCAATTCTTATTATATTTGAACATAAGTTTCTGATTTCTTCTTTTCTCTAGGACAAGCGTAAGCTGTCTAGCTGAATTGGGAAGATACAGTGAGTGAGATGCAAGCTCAGGTAGTCCAGTTCCCGGAGCAGTTAAAATTGGAGAAATCGCATATATGCATTCCACCTTAGCCTCACATAAGGAGACCAAGAAGGACAGAGTGCAGGAGCTACGGGGTCAGAATGAGAACTGCCAGCTGCTACTCCAGTCTAGTGATGAAGGGGATGCGATGATTACAGCTTTCAACACAGAGCAGGATAAACAGAGGTGGGTGGAAGTTTCTTAGGATATTTTGAACCTAGTACCAGTAGTTACAACAAACAATGATTTCATTAGAATGTCTTTAAAATATATGTAGATTATCTTATCATTGTAAATGTTTTTGTGAAATTGAGAGATCTGAACTAAATGATTACACTAAAGATCACCAACAAAGGTAAGCACTTATGGGACATAGGGACAGTGATTTTTGCGATCGCGGAAAACAGACGGAATTTATGGAAACGGCCTTTTGAAATGGAAAGTGGCATTTCAAATGGAAAATCACTGAAAATAAATTTTTCCTCAAAATACACAGAACAGCAACAGAAATTACTCCAAAATCTCAACAAAATGAAAATATTAAATGGCCACAAAACACGATCTCACTTTGCTACAATCATGACAATCCTCACATCGTGACTGCACTTCACTCCATCACACTGGATCGTACCCCTGCCCTCGGCCCGTGGGGACGGCCGTATCGAAAACATTCGCATGCACACATCGTTTGACTTAAAAACATGGCCATGTGTTGCTGCCGCCCTCTACATTCAAAGATTTAACAGCACGGTATCGTGGTCTTGAAATCCAAAGTGGCGGATAGGCGAAAATCGTTGACTGCTCAAAATCTCAAAATTATTGAAGCTTTGGGATTGTAATTACAAAGAAATATTAAACTCCCTCTTATAGATCTGAATACATGTTGGAAAAATTGTTTCCATTTCGTTTCCTTATTTCCACCAAGAAGTCTTTTTATCCACATAACATGCTGAGCTCGGAGAGAATCGATTGCGAAACGTCTCCACACAAATAGCAACCTTTTGTGGATGTGCTGTCAAGCGTGACTGCCTCTGTAAATTTTTGCTTGCATGCATTTGGCGATTAATTTTTGGTCGGCTTGGCAGATTTAATGGCGCCTGGGCACAATAGCTAATTTGGCCCTTGGGTTTTTCGCGCAGGTGCTCCACAGTCATCTTCTGATTGAACTTCTTCAAAGCTGTCTGGCATACAAACGTGTCAATGTACACTATCCCTTGTCCTACTAGTACTTGGTCTTCCCTCTGAATCCATGAAAGGGAACAGTATGGAGGATTGTTCATCAGTGGGAGCCTTTCGGGCATAACTGTGGTCGTTGTTGATCGTCTGTACCGCCTTGTCTTCGTCTGAAGGGGCGTGACGCACATCATAAATCCTACATGTATGAATGCTTATTTCATCTACTCGGGGTCCCAGTTTAAAAGTGTCAAAGAGAGACCTTGGTACTGTTAACATCTGAAGGCCAATCCCTGAATAGATAAATTTTATTTTCACACGGTAAATGACCCAAACAGATACAGAGTCTGATTTACATTGGGGCCGTGCCATTAATAAAATGCACAAAGTAAAAGGCATCCAATCTTAGTATACATGAATAAATACATAAAACATGATAATCGTAATTATTACCAGGTGATAATACAAAAAGTTAAGTTTATACCAATGATAACGAATTGTAAATGATAAGTTGAATAGATTTGGGCCAACAGAGAGAAGAACTCTCTGTAAATTATGTTGGACAGTCTGGGGCCTTTATGAAAGTTTCTCCACATTACTTCCAGTAGATGGGCCTCAAAGTTCTCAGTAGTTGTCCCATGAATATGAAGGAAATGGGCCTTGGCATGGGCCCAATTGCCCTCAATGAAGTTGGTATACACTTCAATTATTTCGTTGGTCTCGACATTTCGGTATTTCTTCTTAAAACTTTCTGTATGTATAACTGAGAAGTGTTTGTATCCTTCATTTAGCAACCTGTAGTCTACCCATCTGTCGGTATGTATCGTGCTCCCTGGAGCAACATTACGCCAGATGATCATCATTAGTGTTTCAGTGCACCGGTTCTGTACGGGATATGCATTTCCCAGAATTTCTCTCTACCAGTCCGACAACCCAAATTCTTTTTTGGCCTCTTGGGTTACGGCGATGATACCTAATCTTTCAGCTAAAGATGCTTTCATCAATTTCTATGATACCAGGAACTTGGTATCCTCCCATTACCACTTCCTCACATATCCATTGAACAAATAAATCGCGCAAGTACTGAGCCCGAGTGGATGCTGTTGAATACACTGTTCCAGCTTTCTGGGCACATGCTTTAAGCAGATGAACATCAAGGAAATTTATGAATTTCAAATTCACTTTATTCACATCCATTTAAAAGGTACAACACATACAATAATTACATAAATAATGATAAAATCAATCAATCAATTGAAAATCAATATAATGACAAAAGAAAAGGGCGAAACCAACATGCAGTGGATGTAGGGGATTGGCAAAGACCTATCGATGAACATCAAGACATCTGTAATTGTATGATGCATTTTACTGAAGAAAGATGATATCCTGACTGATGTCTCATGGTTGCTATTACTATATCGAAACTGCATGAACCTCATCTACTACGATGGCGGTCAATTGAGCATTTGATACCTCTTCTAAGAATCTATCTGAATGGGTGCCCTCATGGGTTGTGAATATAATTCTGTTTAAAAAAAAATCGACAAAAAAAAAAGTTGGATTGATCTTATTTTATTATTGTATGTGCAATTGATATCATTCCTGTGAAAGAGAGAGAGAGAGATTAATAAAAGAAAATAAATTCCCAATCTGTAAACATGGTTGGGATTTTCTGAAAAAACAACAACACGATATTGCTTTGCTTACCATCAAATTCTTTGCTTGTTTATGTAGTCGCCCAGTGAAGAGCTTTCGTCCCCTTTGAAGACCAATAAGTGCATTGTGACTCGATGAGAGAAAGTAGTGGTAACCTTCCATTACCACTTCCTCCATTGAACAAATAAATCCCGCAAGTACTGCGCCCAAGTGCATGCTGTGGAATACGCTATTCCACCTTTCTGTTCACATACTTTAAGCAGATGACTATCAAGAAAATGTATGATGAACATCAAGACATCTGGAATTGTATGATGCATTTTACTGAAAAAAGATGATATCCTGACCGATGTTTCATGGTTGCTATTTTTCCTACATCGCCAGGTCAGACCACCCAGTTGCTTTTGTGGTGTCCGATCACATTTTACCTTGTATAATGTGGCGTTTTCTGTTGCCACACTCTCGTAAATCACTTTCTGGCATGGTAGCCCTCCTCTGCCATGAAGGATTCTTTGGTGGATGAGCCATGGAATCCATACTGAACTGTCTTTCCTAAAGAAGTCAGACAGAACCCATTGGTTCTGGAAATCCTCCCAGTTGAGACTATGAGTTGGCGGGGTATGCTGGTGATACCATCCGACTTGCTTCCTTGAAGTTGTTGGCTATTGATCAGTATCCATGTTTGGCCGCCTTTCTCTCAAAATAATCATAGGCCTAATTCATTTTAAGCCAAATAGGGAGTGAACGATATTGATCTACTTACCAGAGAGTACATGTAGATTTGATGATAAGAATTTATTCACAAATCTATGTAAATGACCTACCATTGGTGTATAATTTCTAAAGACCGCCCTATGGTCAGCCCCCTAATCTACCAAAGCAAAAACAGACCAATCGAATCATCACTTACCACTGGTTGATTGTTTAACATGGCTCAATGAAAGTTTTAATAAGTTAACGCGTAGCCTAATCATGTTACGCCGCCCCTTGCTGATGTACATGGTTAGTACAGAAACTCACATGCAGTTAACGGCCCCACCTACTGGCCCTGGACCGGTGCCACCTACCGGGGGTTGGTTGTTGCTGAAGTAATGGTTAAAATATTCCAAGTATTTATCAATAATGGCCGATATAAAAGAATCTTCCAACTTGATGAATGCCTATCAATTTAAACAAACAAGGCATAATTGTACACAATTGTGTGTCTGTTGGGAATGTCTAACTTAGTTGACATGCGTTAGAATATCGGCTCCACATCCGAAAGAGAAATGCCCGACATTGAAGTCCTGAGATAAAGAAGGAATGTTGAATCTACAAAAAGATACAAAATCTTGCCTTTCAGAATGTCCTTTTGAGTTAAGTGGCCAATTAAGTCATGATACAAATGCAAATGCCTCTGTATGCAAGTAGGCCTATAAAGATACCTTCTCCTGAAATCTTTTTAATTTCTGAGCAGTTGTCTATGCTTTCAACTTAACTGTTGACTATCCATTGCTTGATAAAGGGGATAGGTGGAGGGAAGAATGTTGGTTTCTTTTAGAAATTGGCAAACTGTCTCTAGGACCAGGATATTGTAGCAATAAAAGCCATTTTTCTGACTTTCTCTCTTTCTTTTCTCCAGGACAAGCTTAAGCTGTCTAGCCTGAATAAGGAAGATACAGTGAGCAAGATGCAAGCGCAGGTAGTCCAGTTCCCAGCGCAGATGAAGCAGAGAAATCGCATGCATTCCACCTTAGCCTCATGTAAGGAGACTAAGAAGGAGAAGGGACAGAGCGTGCAGGAGCTATTCAAGTCTAGTGATCAAGGGGATGCGATGATTACAGCTATCAATTCAGAGCTGGATGAACAGAGGTGGGTGGAAGTTTTCTCAACTTACTGTTACCTATCCATTGCTTAATATACGGGAAGGTATGATTACATCTATCAACCGTGAGGTAGAAGGACAGAGGTGAGTGCACCGCATATCAATACACATGCATTATAACAATTAACGGAAAGATTAAATCATGGAGAAAACTTAAGTGCAAAGCTCTATATGGTTATAAGAATACTAAAAGATTGAAATTTATTGCTATTTCATTTCTATTCATAGACAAAATTTAATTCAGTTCAGAATCATGATGTCTCGTAATGGTATGATTAGCAACAATTTTTAGTCAATTATGGACATAATTGCAAACTAAACAAAAATGTGTAGATATTAGTATCTTTGTATTGGTATTCTTATATTTATCTTGAACCTCAAATAAGATCAATATTGAGAATATTTGAAATGTTCTTATTTCTATAATAATAATGATAATAATAATAAAATGAACATTTGTAATGCGCCAGTATCTTGAACCTTGAAGAGTAAGCCCTTTCAGTAGCTTCAAAGCTTTTCAGTAGCTTCAAAGCTATCCCGGGATCCATCTTAAAAGATGCTCATGGTGTAATTTTCAAACTGGGGTCATAGACCTATTGGTAAGGTGTGCAGTTAGTGTTTAGGATTTACTGTCCAACGATAGATAGCCAGGAAGATGAACAATGTATCTTTATTAACTGGGTTGACTTTGTAGTGACTTGTGATACAGCAGCCAAGGTTCTAAACTAAGATGATGCAGAAATTAGTGTCTTGGTGTAAGGTACATGTATTCAAGGAGCTGCCAAACAACCATCCTTTCTTGGCAGTTGGCTTTATAGAGCCATCAATCATAACCATCATTGCAAATAATATCAAAATTTTGTACCATCAGCACCTTCACTTTGAAATGTCCTAATTGCATAAAGTCTTTCAGTGATTCATGAGAGAAATACAAATAAATCTAGATGTCAAATCTGTTGAGACCCAAGAAATATGTTCAACTTTAATAGCAGACACTGAGGAACATGTAAATAGCACATGTTTTGAGCAAACTGGTCCGAAAATTCCTTCCACTAAGATGAATATTCAATTTTAATATGCAAATTACAGACTGTATTGCAATTTACTGGTGGATGGTGCCCGACCCACAAGTTTTTGTCTCACCTGCGTAGCAGAGTGAGACTGTAGGCGCTTTTCTGACGGCGGCGGCGGCGTCAACATCAAATCTTAACCTGAGGTTAAGTTTTTGAAATGACATCTTAACTTACAGTATATGGACCTAGTTTATGAAACTTGGCCATAAGGTTAATCAAGTATTACTGAACATCCTCTTAGAGTTTCATGTCACATGACCAAGGTCAAAGGTCATTTAGGGTCAATGAACTTAGACCATGTTGGGGGAATCAACATCAAAATCTTAACCTGAGGTTAAGTTTTTGAAATGTCATCATAACTTAGGAAATATATGGACCTAGGTCATTAAACTTGGACAAAAGGTTAATCAAGTATCACCAAACATCCTGCATGAGTTTCACGTCACATGACCAAGGTCAAAGGTCATTTGGGGTCAATGAACTTTGGCCGATTTGGGGGTATCTATTGAATTACAATCAAAACTTTAAAAGTTTTTGGATCTCATTCATGAAACTTGGACATAATAGTAATCAAGTATCACTGAACATCCTGTGCAAGTTTCAGGTCACATGATCAAGGTCAAAGGTCATTTAGGGTCAATAAACTTTGGCAGAATTGGGGGTATTTGTTGAATTACCATCATAACTTTGAAAGTATGTTGGTCTAGTTCATAAAACTTGGACATCAAGTAATCAAGTATAGCTGAACATCCTGTGCGCATTTTAGGTCAATGAACTTTGGCCATAATGGGGGTATCTGTTGAATTACCATCATAACTTTGCAAGTTTATTGATCTGACTTTTGAAACTTGGACATAAGAGTAATAAAGTATCACTGAATATCCTGTGCAAGTTTCAGGTCACATGATCAAGGTCAAAGGTCATGTGAGGTCAGTGAATTTTGGCCACATTGGGGGTATTTGTTGAATTACCATCCTATCTCTGTAAGTGCATTGGTCTAGTTCATAAAACGTGGAAATAAGAGTAACCAAGTATCACTGAACATCTTGTGCGAGTTATAGTAGTTTTCAAAGTCAGCAATGCTGCTATGTTGAATCGCGTGATGCAGGTGAGACGGCCAGAGGCATTCCACTTGTTTAAATAAAAACTTCCAGGGGCTCTCAATGGCATGTTATTATCAAATTTGTAAATACCTGTATTTTTATGATTGAATGATTGAAATAAAATTTGAATTGAACTGAAAATTTTGAAATGATTTACTTTGAATATATTCCGTATTAAACTGTTAATTTCCATCATTTGCATAATACAGGCACGTCTGCCTCAGTCATATCTTTTGAGATAACAGAAGTTGTTCCTCTTTGGTGTAATTTACCTCGGAAGATGTAAATAACACATGTTTCTTGCATTCTGGGGGGTGTTTCACAAAGATATAAGTATGACTTAGAGCTGCACTTAAATATCTAGTTGCATGAAGTATGAAAGGTATCACCACATTGGTCAGATCATGCGAAGAGGACGCGCACTACTGCGTGTTGATCAATGAGGTTGCGCGTTGCATATTCTGTACGTGTCAGCTTTTAAGTGCAACTTAAGTCATACTTAAATCTTTGTGAAACACCCCCATGGTCTGAAAACTGCTTCCATTATACTGAGGTGAATATTCAACTTGATACCAGAAGAAGGTTGAAGTTATAAAGACTTTAAAGTGTAATTTGTGTTTGCATCATTTGCATATTACAGGGAAGGTCAGGCTGCATTAGGTGTGAAGGATCACATTCAGGTGGAGAAAGACCAGCTGAGGGACTCTACAGCCCAGGGACCCGTTTCATAAAAACCAAGAACTATCGTAACTTTGTCATTATGGCAACATGGCTGAGCGGCCAATCATAATCAAGGTTACCATGTTTAGTTAAGGCAACTTTGCGATAGTTGTCTTTATGAAATGGGCCCCTGGAGGGCCATCGCAACGGACAGAGGGATTCTTAGCAAGAGGAATTATTCAAGCTACAGCTACACAGTGACGGAGGGATTCTATCTCTGCAAGAGGAACTGATCAAACTACAGCAACGTGTACAGCATCGACCCACCACTTAGGACTGTGAGAGAATGAATGGAGGAAATAAAGGTCAGTTTTGATTAATTCGAGTATAATTTTTCCTGGAGCACTAATAATAATCTGAACCAAATGGCAAAAGGAAGACAAATGAAAGTGAGATGGGATTGAACAAACTTCCCTGTTCGTTGAGCGTTGTGACCCAGTGGATTAGTCTTCGGACTTTGAACAGAGGGTCGTGGGTTCGAATCCCAGCTATGGCATAATTTCCTTCAGCAAGAAACTGATCCACAATGTGCTACACTCAACCCAGGTGAGGTAAATGGGTATCCGTAGGAAGTAATTCCTTAAAAAGCTGTGTGCGCTATGAACACCTAGCTTAGCCGGGTAATATAGGAGCGCCTTGAACACCTAACAAGGTGGATATGTGCACAATATAAATACCATATATTATTATTACACATGTCCATTAATCACAAAGAAGCTATAAGAAGTTTGATTATCAACATTGAAATTTCAAATGACTGGAGCAATCACACAGCCACACACAGATGCCCTCCATGTTCAGATTATCCTTGCTACTATGTATTCAATTCAATATTTTTAGAATTATTATCAATTTAAAACAGGTTGTTTAGTGGTGCACTAAAAGAAAAGCATAGTGTGCAATTAAAAGAGGCAGTTTTAGTCTGTAGTGTACAATGTGCTGAAATCTGACAAAGTCCCAAAGATGTATGTACAATACTTGCAGTGCAATATCATACCATATTGAATTTTCTAATGAATAATGGTCATTAAAGATAAAGTAATAATATACAAATAGCGAATAGGCATGAGTGCAATTGTGCGAGATTTCGCACGAGGTGAAAGAAAGATGCTCTATTGAATATAGCGTTTCTTTCATCGAATGCGAAATGTAGCACCATTGCACAAATAAGAATATTTGCTATTTGTGTTGTACAACCCTTTGGAATCTAGCGAAAATATGAAAAAACAAGAGTTTTTCCCTGCAGTAAATCTATGAAAAGGGAGCAAAAATATTGAAATCAAAAAGCAAAATCCAACAAGCGCACATGATCTTGGGCAGCATTGCGCATCTAGCCAGCAGGCTTATACGTTTATTGCACCTTCATTTTCACTGAGCGCAGTGAATTAAATCGTATTGTGACGTCATCTCCTATAGCCGTGCAACGGTACATTTTGGATGGTACGTCTTTTGTGCAACGGTACAAATTTTTGACATTCAGTCTCCCATTTGCTCGCGTACAACAAGCTAAGTAGGCGTTGTACAATAGTGGATGACCTTTCTTCATAGGGTACCAGAGATATTCCATTGTTAAGCTCAATATTGCATTCATCTTTGATTTGCCTAGACACCCAAACCGGACCGATTCTAGCCGAACCCGGCCTAATACGATGGTTTCGGTGGATTTGAATGTTCCCAATCCTTTCTATATTTTCTTGCATTATCAGAGGGAGAACAGAATACTCCCGAAACCACCGGAATACTTTTCATTTTTTTGTCACGTCTATAACTTCAAACGGGACAGACAATGATCTCAGTTGGTGTGAATATCAAATTGGATCTCCACTGAAATTGACTTCTGAGCACCATAATTTGATAAACAGACAAGATGAATGGAAGTAGAAAAATAAGGTATAATAGACTGAATTCAGGAAGCAAAAGATCAATTTTTTGAGAGTCAAAACAAGCGCGAAAACGTTGACTTATACTTCCTTTGACAAACTGCGCATTGTGATGAATACTGGATTGGCCAAAGTCCGAGGAGAAATAGCATTGGAATGAAGGTCGTCTAAACCATGATCCTATGGTATTGTGATTCATGTTCGTGTTTGAATCATGATTCAAATGATGATTCTGGCTTGTGGTCGCATAAACGCAGCCCTAGGCTCTTCACAAAGTTTTAAAAAATTGTTAGATTTTGAGAGTGGCTTGAAACTTAACTTCTGAAATAATACAATGCCAGACAATGAATCTTGTTTTTATGGCCATTTCCCTCTCCATTCTATAAACCATGATGGTAACTTTGAGAAAAGAAATTCCATTAAGCAATTTGTCTATTTTTTGTTTGTTTGTGTATCTTAGATGAATGATGAGGAGAAAAGCCTTGGAGAATTGAGGAGAAAGAAGGATGAACTATGGACACCTATTAGCTGTAAGTAAAATTTATACATAAGTCCTAATTCTTTAAGTCAATCTTAAAGGGATACCCCAGGCATAAAATGGTATCTAAATGAAATGAAAATTTGATTAAAATAAGAAAAAAAAATGATTAAAATGATCATAAAATAACAAAATCAAAACTGTGGATATCATCAGCTCACCTATTCAATATTCATGAGCATATTTCACTGAATATTCCAAAACTTTGGAATGTCATAATTTTATCATTTGTCTGATTTTGATGAGATTTACAATAAATAACCTACTCTGTTCAAATCACACAATGTTCAGCCTGAAGTTCCCCTTTACGTCTTTCATAAGTCAACGTAATATTTGCATAAGACAAACTGAACTTTTGAAAGTCAAACAATACTACAACATTGCATTTGCATATATAGTTAAGTCAAATTTCTTTTATGTGAAGTCAAATTTCTTGTACAAGTATTTTTCCATTTACAATGATTTTTTGCAAATCTATTTGTGTTCATCTACCTCTATTTATATCATGTTTTGTCTGGTACAATACAAAATACATGTAGGAATAATCTAAATCAATAGAAAGTCCTGTAATGATTTGAATTGTTTTCTTCGAGACTGTAAAAACATTTGTTTTGCCCACCCCCTTTCTCTCACTCTTTTATTTTGTTATAAGTCTATGGTAATAGTATATACATAGGAACTTTAATTTATGAAGTTCCTTTATTGATTTTTCTCTTACAGTTGGACTCGTACCACAAAGATTTCACTGTCAGCTGGGAGCAAGCTGATCCAAGATGAACCAAGAAGTCAATGGATTGATCAAAGCTTTCCAATCTTATTGTCAAGTAAAAACATGGTTATTGAAGCCTAAATCATGGTATAGAAATTATTCTAGGGACTGTCATTTGAGGTAACAAATTTAGTATTCTCAGATGAATTTTCTCCTTTTGTAAAACTTCATGCTTCTAACTTTTTTCAAAAGTCTACTCTGCTGCCACAAATTAATTTGCATAATGCAGACAAGACTGCCATCATAGGCATTCCTCTTGACTATTTTATAATACAGGGGATTGCTGTCACATATATTGAAATTAATGAACAAGCATCAGTTTAAACTTTATGTCAGTTTATCCTAAGACTTTGAGTTTCAAATATTTGACATGCCTATGCACTGTTAATCATGATCCCATTTAAGTATTTTATGATGATTTTCTTTGTGAAAGGAGCAGGTCCAAGCTATACATCTCTTTGTTTCTGTAAGGCAGGATTACATTAAAGCTTGTGTATAGTTTTGGTAAATCCACCAAAATGCACCTATCACTATTCCAATTCATTGCTAGCTAATATGAATGGATATGCCCTATAACAGTTATGATGTGGAGGATATGAAATGAAAATGTGTTTTACAGGATAAATTTTGCGATTTTACATGGAAATTTAACTTGATCGGGTCACCCGATCAAATTAAAATATCTGTGTGTTTTTGTCTTTCAATCAAATCCTATTCCAAATAATGGAATGGGATGAAACTTTCAAGATATGTTCTTTGTCTGTAATATTTGGATATCTAATCACTAAATTTATAAGATAAGTGCTTGAATGCTCATTTTTAAAATTTAAAACAAGCATCGCCGAGAGAGGGCGCTATATATCCAAGATTTGAATATTTGAAATTTTCTCAGAGAAGTGCAGTTGGAAAAATATCTTACGGTCTCTACGCTTTAGTAAGACTGTCATATTAGATGATATTCGATTATCAATCACATTATTGACCCTTTACCAAAGCTATACACAGGCTTTAAGTCTCAACAAGATTGGAAATGAGTTTTATGAAGCTTAGGTTTTTAGAATTAGATGGTTTGGTAATCAATCCTAGTAGTTATGTGTGAATTTAAGTCACCTTCCAATTTTATCTCAATGAAGTTAGTATTTGTGTTTATTATGTTTCGTTCATTCTGCAAAAGTGGATCCAAAGGTTTTCCAGAGTTTTTCTCTGTTGTGTTTTATCTCTGGTTTTTTACCCTGGATCTACTTGTCGTAGAATTGTTAGAGGGGAAGTTCATTCTGATAATAAGTTGGTTTTAACAAAAGAAGGAAAATTACTGGAAAATATTAATGAAGGTTGATTAAAATCTATCAAAAAATTGCAAAATTATGAATTTTTGAAGCTTTGATTTTGTGATGTCGCAGACCATGACGCCGTCTTAGAAAGAGTTACGATTGTTCCATCAGTGTCATAATTTTTTTCTTCAGGATACATGTATTTGCAAAATGTCCTTTGTAAACAAAGGAGATCACACCAAATTGTCAAGAAATAAATGAATTTATGGATATACATTCATATCTGGATTAAAAAAAAATAAATATACATTTTATATGTTGATTTTGCTGGTGGTCCATAGTTGTGATTGATTTGATCAATCGCAAATCTTTGTAAGACGGGGCCCATATGTCTTGTGGTAAACATTCCAAAAATTGTCATTTGAAAAAAAATAAAGTGATTTCATTCATGTGGGAGATATATCTCTGGACACATCATTTCATACCTCCTTCCAAAAGAAAATTATTTTTACATTATTTTGCTTTAATTAAATCAATTTATTATCAGAATGAATTTCCCCTCTAACGCGGAACATCCCCTCCCCCTAATTTTTCACATAATACCTATATAAATATTCATTTTTCCATTAATATCTTTGATATGTCCTTTATAATTATGTCATTTATACACCAAGAAATTTCATGAAATTAAAATTTTTAATTTTGATATCTATTCTAATCTCGAAATTTAGAGAATAGAAAATTATTTTACTATCATCTGCATAACAGAATTAAATTTCTAATTTTAGGGAAATTAATGATTTTTTATTTAACTTAAATTAATAAATGCCCAACTGTACTTCCTTGCAGGACGCGGCATGGTATGGTCAGAATATCAGGTCATTGACATCAGACTAATTTATTCCAATCAATTAAAGTTTTGGCTCTTAACCCAATTTGCATCAAATTTATAGATGGAAGTATTTTTAGGTCTGACATGTACTTACAAAATGTTCTGTGACTTTGTATCTCTGTATGGGGACAATGCAAGTTTTTCTTAGAAGTTGCACAAAACTAAACAAAGCCAAAGAATTTATAGGTGTAATGATGTATGTATGACTATACTTGGAAATTTTCGAATATTTTTTTTCATTGATTTTGCTTTTCTGTTGACTCTGTAATATGGTGCCAGCCATATGAATTTTATTACTCAGGAAGAAAAAAAAACCCAGCAATATTTACTGTTGGGAAAGCATTTCTATATTAGTTTTTTTTTAATTCATAAGTTTATGACAGAAGCAAATCAATTTGGGAATGGGGTGTTTCACAAACAGTAAATCTAACTAAAAGTCATGCTAACTGTTTTAAGTTAAGACAGTGTGAATGCACACATGATCTTTTGTTTACTGTGTTATTGATATGCAGCGGAGAATACGACATGAGCGTGATCCAACCTATATGGTAATCTATTGAATTGGACACGCAACTCGGAATTAAGAGCAATTTTCAGTCACTCTTAAATCTCTGTGAAACACCCCTTTAATTTGTCTCTTATATTGTGTGTAATATCTGATAGCTTGGACCTGCCCTATTTAGTTTGATTGTATGTACTATGTACTTACTTTGAATAATGATTGTATTTTTTTCTTGAAAAGAATGTAAGACCAGCAGCACAGGAGATTCATTCGAGTTGGAAGACCATAGCAGTTGACCTCATTAATTGATGGAGTAGGCCCTTGAACTCACAAAGATTACTTTCTGTCTGGTTTCAGTTGGGGTCTTCCTTCCAGAATCATTCAATTAGTGACATCATTACCAAGAGATCTATTGTTTTGTGTGCAGAAGAGGGCACTGGACACAGTTGTGCATGGTATACAGCTTCCATAATGTAAGTGCTTTATTGATGATTTCCATGATATTTTGTGTAGCCTAGAGTATGCAAGACAATGCAATTAGGTTTTCCAGCAATTATCACTATGAGGGTAAGAATTTGAAAATAAATAGCAATTTCACCCACATGTTGCTTTTAATCTACATTTTGCCTCATTCACACTTTTTGAATTCAGGACATTTTAAATCTTTGGGACAAAATTCTTTTAATGAAAATCTTTCAAAACCATCTACCAATAGGCAATCTGATAAGTATGTTGGGAATTATATGAAATCCCCATCTGTTGATATTTATTGTAGTCTCTATTCTTGTACATTTAGCCATTCCCTTTCGTATTCCATAATCTCATGTCTTTCTCATTACCCACCCTCTACCCCTCGGCTTCCACTTCTCTCTTTTCACCTCAACAATACTTGCATTATCTGTTGATCCATTGATTGTCTTCTTTCTTTATGTATCTCCCTGTACTATCTGCTCTTGCTGCTGCTCTAAATTCATCTTTGTTTCACATCTTTGCAACAGGATATTTACCATGACTGGTATAAAAATGTGCTAAAAACACAAAGAAACTATTATTTTACAAGAAAATGTATATGTATTTAGAGACTTTGATCTAATTTTTTGATTGATTTCAGAACCATTTAGAGCATTATGAATTTTGCAATTAATTTATTCCATTTTCTGTACTTGTCAATTTTGGAGGCTATTTGAGTCAATATATTTCCCATTCACCATAAAACTCATGTTTGTGCAAAACTGTATATGCGTATGCATCATGTAATCGCAGAACGTGTAGAGATTTAAGTTGCCCGCGTTGGAATGATAAGATATGTGATGAAGGTTCACTGTCATCATCGGTTCGTCTGCCCCCAATTTATTTTTCAATACTCATCTTCAGATATAAAAAAACATGAGGATTGTGTGCTTCAATTTTTTTTTCCCACAATGTGTAAACAAAGAGAAAAATGCTTCTTCAGTCACAGCAATACATGTAAGTCTTGAATCTAGTCTTAGAAGTGCAATGTCAAATTTAAATTTATTTTTGGCCAGCAGTTGTGATTTGCTTTCCAAGCTATTTATACAATGGTCTTGCCATTGCAATATTTCTGGTTGACCTTTATCAATTTTTGTAATGGGAATCTTTCACGTTTGTCAATTTCCTATTGGCAAGGACGGCTGTGGGGCTCGTGGCATTGATCATGGTCGATCAAGAACAGGTTTGCACTTCAAATTCTTTTCCCCATGTGTATCTGCACAAAGAAGAAAGGAACTGTTGACCTATATATAAAGTGCTGCTCACTTCCAGAAATTTGTTTCGCTTACATTGACATCTCTGTATTTGATGTTTGTACATCAAGGAATGTGGTAATGTGACAATCCCTAGGTACTGTCGGACAAAGAAGAATGGTGTTCTTTTCAGCTTACGCATTGGCATGATATCTGGAACTCTTCAAAACATCTACAAGTGGCACATTAACGGTTGGGTATTCAAATGCTTATACTTTATGAGGCTCCTGCACCTTTGATTGTTTGTCGATGGATATAGTTCCAGAAGTCCAGTTGATAATTTCTCGTCTTTTCCATCGATTTCCTCAGATTTATTTGATTTTGATGCAAATGAAAAGAAATTGGAAGGCTAGGGAAGTTGGATTTTCTCAACCAGGTCCCGAGGCTTGACATGAGGTGATACCAGACTTTTCATCCACCTTCCGGTCTGTCAGGCGGGGTAGTCATCAACCAGATTGTCAACTCTCCAATCATTGCATAGTCTGGTAGTTTTTCCTCAGGCTCAGGGGACAGAGTGAACGAGAATTGCATTTGGCAGGATGAATGTTATAGGGGTTGCTAGGTTTGGGAAGGCATTTGATGGAACTTGTCATATCTGATTAGGTAGATCCTGTTGTCTTTCACATTCATGTTTGCTCTCTACTGGGCTTAATTCACTCCATGGACATACCTAATAAAATTGGTTCTAGTAAGGGATTCACCATTTGTGGTCATTAAGGATGGTGACAGATCCTAAGAGAAGGAGCCAGAGCGGAGTGACTCTTCGAGACCTGACCATGGTGATCAAGGAATACCTTGAATAGCCTCATTTACATCATCTGAGTGTTGCAGGGACAATTGTGTGCTGTAGCCTATTACAGAAGGAGCAAGAGCGGAATGATCCTTCGAGTCCTGACCATGGTGATCAATGAAAGAGTCTTGTCATACCTTGAATAGCCTCAGCAACAAGTGTGGTGATGACGATTGTGTGCTCTAGCTTATTAGCAACCAAGATTTGAATTTCTGTTTGAACATAAGGAGTAGATTGTTCCAACTGTTAATGACCCTATGGTTACTTCCATCCAATCTGGAACAAGTTTTGGAAATTTACTTGGATACAGTTTCAAAAGTTTGACAATGGTTCTCAGTGACTCTTTGTCTAAAGAAATGGTCTCCTACTTCCAGTCTTGAATAGGTTTTAGAACTTTTAGGGGTTCTATCTCTGAAATTTGACATTGCACTTCATGACTAGGATACATGCATTGTACTGTTGATGGTTGATAGGGGATTATAAACCATTTGTGGGATATAAAGTGCACTTCCTCAGGACAGGCCTATGTTGAGGTCCTGATTCTCATATCTTATCAGTTCAACTGCCTTGCCTTGTCTCTCAGAGTTGTGTGAAAATAAGTGATGGGTACAGTATGCAAACACAACACATTTGATCCTTTACCAGGGATATTGTCAAGGCCGGCCTCGAGGCCACTTTTTGCCGGCCTTGGCCTCAATCCCGCGTACAAAATCTATGGGAGAAGATTTCTCCAACGGCCTCGGGACTCGGAAGTACCGGCCGTGACTACGTCCCTGTCCTGTACGAGATGGTGAATAAAATGATGGGAAAACAAAACAAAGAAAAATAGAAAACCGAAAAAAACACTTTGCTTCTTTGTAAATATCCATTTCAAAATGCAGTGTTCATATGAGGTTCATAGAAATACATTGCATTATGTACAGAAAGAGGTGTATTGATTTGCAAAATTGTAATCAATTCTCTTTGCAAAATTAAAAAGAAAGTTTTTCCCCTCCCCCAACAAAAAGTAAAGAAAAATATATTTAAAAAAACAGACCCCCCAAAAATTGAAATGGATTCTATTTGCAAAATTAAAAAGAAAATTCTTCCCCTCCAACAAAAAATAAACAAAACAGCCCCCCCAAAAAAAAAAAAAAAATGAATAAACAAAAAAGAAAAGAAATAACAAAAAGAAAGAAAATAGAACCACAACACAAAATAATTGATATAATGCAATTATTTAGCACAATTTAATATCAGTCATGGGTGATAAATGTTGAAATTATGTGAAATGATGGAAGATTGACAGTAAAGGGATATATAGTACAGGGAGATATGGAGAGACAGATTACAGTCAATGGATTAACTGGTAAACCTGTAGAAAGGAGGAGAAGAGGGGAAGGGGAGATGGTATTGAGAAAGGGAGCAGATCAAAGGAAGTGGGGTGTCGGCTTTGTTCGAGGATGAATAAAGAGACTACAAAGGAGATCAACAGATTGATTTGGTACATAAAGAAAAGAATTTAATGTATTCAAAATAAGAAAATACAATTGTTTCCCTTAGCAACAGTCAGTGCATTGTCTACAATTCGTGGCTACACAAAGTATCATTGAAATTGCAGATAAAGCACCTACATTCCGGATGCGGTATGTCATGCCATCTCTGCTAGCTCCATGGTCATGCATGGTAGTGTTCAGTGCCCCACCCTGCATGCTTCAAAATAGGACTATTGGTAAGGATGTCACATATTGAGTGGTTTTGTTTGGGAGACCCCAGCTCGGATCAGGCTGTAGGTCACTTTGTGAGGGAAGGGGTTCGCTCCATTGAATCAAGAGGTTAGCTGCTATGGTACGAAAACTTGAATGAATCTCCTGTGCTGCTGGTCATTTTTTTTTTATATATTTTTTTATAAGATGCCTAATAAAGCCTCATGAAAATGAATTCTTGCCTTTCGTACTATTTTTTTTTACTTTTTGTGATCTCCCCTCCCCTTATCCATTGTGACCCCCTCCCTTCCCCTTATGATCCCTTTGACCCCTCCCCCTTATCCATTGTGATCCCCTCCCTTCCCCCTTATCCATTGTGAACCTCCACCCATCCCCATCTTATCAAGTAATGCAAGCCAAAAGTGACATAGTTCCTGTATAAAAATTTCAATTTTGACCAAGTTTTGACCAAAATGAATTTTTTTGCTAGATGCCATTTTGTTTTTCAGTTTAATTTATCAACCCTTATGATTTGGATGACCCTTTTTGTTCTTGCACGCAAGAATTGCAATATTTAAGCATGCATATAAGTTAAAATGCAAAATTGGCGAATTGGAAAATTGTACATTACTTCCAAGAATTCTGTCACATTTTGGCTTGCAGCAAGTAAGGCCTAAAATAAATCGTTGCCCGAACCAAAATATATATATATATGCAATCTTGTTTTTGAGATTTTAGAAGAATTTGCTCAAATGTGTATTTAATTGGTAGTCTCATTTTATTCTGCATTTTGACAGGTTTGTTTACCTGGGGGTAATTTTTGTGTGCAGCTAGCAAAGGTATTTAAAAAAAAAAATAATCCTACTGCCGATTTGGGGGTAGTAAGGGTAACTTTATTTTAGATTCCCCCCCCCCAAAAAAAGGGAAAAAACTGAGCATTGCACATTGACAATAATCTCATTGCCAGTCTATTCTTTTGAATGAAATTGCATTATCAGTAGGAGACCTGCGGGTCGTAGTGATTCCTCCCAGGCACAGGTGATGCCAAACAAATAAAATGTTATCCACTGGTACTAAAAATGATTCCATTATAGAATGTGCAACCCTCAGCCATTCTATCCCGCCCCCACCTCCCATCCAGATTCTAAACCTGGTAAAATGTTGCAAAATGGATTGAAATCAATGGCAAATTCTTCTTACTTTCAAAATTGTAGTTTCCTATGCCAAGTCGGCCAATACTGCATTTTCTTTTTTTTTTGAGAGGAAATATTGAAAACTTAAATATCCATCCAAATGGAAGCATGGTCAACCACAAAGTACTTTCCTTTTGCAAACAAAAAACCATTAAGTTAAGAGTCAGATGAACATCTCAATAACAATCCATTTTGCGACATCCCAGGTAAATATAAATATAGCACAGGGATCTTCATCTTTGCTTTATTCTACTAGAGCGAACTTCAAAAATTGAAGATATTCAATATTTTATATATGTTCAAAGTATGAAATGGATTTCAAATTTGGTAACATACTTTAGATTTGTTTTAAAGAGTATTTTCAAACAGTTTGCTGTACTTATCTTTTTTCATGCATTTGCATGATTTGTATTCTTGAATAATACTCTTTACAGAAGAAAAAATACTTCATATTGGGCAATGGTGTGTATAAAGGTCACTTAACAATTTTTTTACATCTATCATAAAGAGTTTTGGATCTGAAGATTAGATTGAAGTTCATTCAGTTATTTTGCTGAAATGATCGTTTGATCAGGTTTATTAAATGTGAATATGCCTTTTTTTAATGAAGTTCACTCTTGTTTTCAGGGGCTGCGCGAAAACAAGGCAAAGGGGATGCATATAAAGGGGCTTTCAAAATTGGTCGCTCTATCGTTTGGGATCATTGCTCTCGTGTGCAAAATATATTATCAAACGGTCGCACAACCAAGTGTGAAAGTCCCTTCAGAGATGCAGCTCATCTTCTTCGTGCATGCGCAAAGAAAATGACAAGGAGAGGGTCGGGCTTGAAGAGAGAGGGAGTTGGGGAAAATGAGTGACAAAGGAAGAAAATGAGACGAAAGGGTGACTGAAAGAAATAGATGAGAGTTAAATGAGAAAGAAGTGGGAGTGTGAGAGAGAAAATGGAAAAGGTAGACAGGATGTTAGAAGAGGGAGAGAGACAAAGGAAGAAAAAAAAGATAGAGACAGAAAGAGAGAGTTAAATGAGAAAGAAGTGGGTGGGAGAAAAAAGAGAAATAATTCATCGTGGAGAAGGTAGATAGGATGGTAGAAGAGAGGGGACAGAAGAGGGAGAGACAAAGGAAGGGGAAAAAAGAGGGAAGAGATAGAAAGAGGTGGGAGTGAGGAGAGAGAAAATAAGAGGAAAAAGGGAAATAGAAAGTGTCATAGAGAAGGTAGGAGTGAAGATGAGATCATTTGACAAGGGGGAGGGGTGGAGTGGAGTTAGATGTGATAGAACTAGAGTTAGAGACCAACATCAATAGGGTGAGAATTAAAATTTATGAATGCGATCAAGGAGAGGTAACAGATTTATGAAGTAAAAATGCAATGAGAAAGAATTAAGAATGAATGAAAAGGGAGATGATGCGAGTTGGTGTTCCAGATAACCCGGGAGTCGAAACAGGGTGGAGGGGAAATATTTTTTTGGAAAGGGGTAAATGAAAAAGTTTTGAATTCGCAATTCATAAGATTGAAAAGAGAATGACTAGTAACTGAAGGAGGTGGTTTGGAGGAAAGGTCGCCAATGTTAAGAAGGGGGGGGGGGCTGTTGTAATGGGTCAAGAAAGAAATTTGGGGAGATTTTAATGCAAACAAGGAAAGTGTTGAATGATGAATGCAAATTAAAATAGTAAGCCAGGAATATTAACTAGAGAGATGAAGAAATACAATTCAATAGAAATCTTAGCACCAAAAAAAGAAAATGAGGAATTACAAACTTAAGTGATGAAAACACAATAGATTTGAAGGAAGAAACAGTGGGTGAGAAAGAGGGGGGGGGGAGAAAGGGGGTGAGAGTGGGACGAGTTCTATATGAAACCAGTTCGATAATAAATACAAGGAGCCAAAAGGAGATGTAACACGCTTATTTAATAATCAGGCAAAATCCATTCATTCATAAATATATATGAATGAATGAATCAATTCATTCATTCCTATATGAATCATCGAATAAGTGAATGAATGAATTCATACCATTCATTCATATAAATGAACGAATCAATTTTGCCTAGGTGATTGCAAGTTCAAGCAAAAGTAATACACAGACTCGAAAAGGAGTGAAAATTAATGACACACACAGTCTTGGGCAGGTACAACATGTATGAACTAAACATTCAAATGTATGACAATTCTTTGCTTCGTCCACCTTGGGTATATCCAAATTAACCTCAAGGGTAGTTTTACAAACAGGTACATTCAACCGTCTCATTTGACCCAACACAAAAAGTTGTCTCGTCTTTCCTATTTTTGTGTTATAAACAAGTGAAATAATTTCCTTAAAAAATTAGGCATATTATTGTGGAACACTTTATTATTGTTTTATATAGCTGTTCAATCTCGTAATTACATGTGCGGTCAACTGCTATATTTTTTTCGGAGGAGACTCCTTTGGACAAAATAGATTTGACAACATTGGAATGTGAACTTTCTGAAAAAAATGAATGGATGTGGGAAAAGTAAAAAAGTATGTTGCATGTATACAAATGTTCTTTATTAAAAAAAAAACGTTGTTAATGGCAAACTATGCGTAAAAATTTGAAATTCTGAGAGG
The DNA here is from genome assembly GCF_018143015.1 of Lytechinus variegatus. Classification (NCBI taxonomy): domain Eukaryota; kingdom Metazoa; phylum Echinodermata; class Echinoidea; order Temnopleuroida; family Toxopneustidae; genus Lytechinus; species Lytechinus variegatus. Next base: position 4,589,031 of record NC_054749.1, read on the forward strand.
ACGTTTTTTGAAAGAATTGGCACATTTTAGGCTTATAGTCACACAAATTGACTTGTCAATAGCTTCTGGGAGTTTGATCTTTTAAACAAATGCATTTCAATAATCTATTTAATTTGTAATTCATTCCCTTATAATAGATACTCTGGCTCAAAATTGAAAAAAGGGAATGCAGTAATTTTGGCCCTAATTCAGATATGGTAAATTTTAGATGCAAACATATATTTTAGTATTTTCTTTCCTATTCCAGGTTGCTTTAAAAATGCCCAAGTAACTTGCTATTGAAGATTTGAGATAACAGTACACATATTTCATTTTATAATATAATCCTTTTTTAACTTGTTTTTTTTTTATAGGCCTTATACAGTATACCCTGATTGTAAAACAACTCGTAACCACAAGCCGGACTATACAGGACGTCCAAGAAAAAAAAATAAACCGGGATTCCCATGTCTTTTCTTCAAAGACAAATTAATCATGATATCTAATTTACATATTTCATATAATTCAATTATTTTTCTTTAGTCTGATACCTAATATGTGACGAACACTTCACGCATTAATGAGCAAAATGGGTTTGAAATTTTAATTTAGGACAAGATTGGTTCATGATCCGACGAACGTGCTTCTTCGACGATTGGCTCATTATTTTTCATTAGCATTTCTTCTGTATTCTTTTAATTTGTTAGGAATCAGCGCAAATAGTTACTAATATCCCTCAGTATTTAGTGTTTGTAATCTGCGTTGTGTGAACGATTTGCTAAGCTGTTGGTTTCAAATTAGAGATGAGATTCCACTCTTGCCATGAGTATCAAATTATAATAAAAACATATTTATTAATTGTGAAATCTACCTCTAAAAACGGGATTTCTTTTTTGCGGGATGCACTGTATTTTGGCACAATCGTGTCAAAAATTGGCACGCATATTGTCAATGGTATTTATGGTAGTATACTGACCTAAAAGCAGGAAAAAGGTAGTAACTCACGAGGATACATATCTCACTTCACAGATAATGCGAGTACCAAGAGCGAGCTGAAATTTCTCTATATTCTGACCTGAAAGCTTGATATTCTAAGCATTTTGGTACCAATGATTAATTAAGACAAGTATTTAAAAGAACAATAGATGCGAGCGAGAAGCGCAAGCTGAAAATTTTGATATTTCAATCTGAAAAAAAAATGATAGTTTTATGGACTTTTTAATAAATTTAGAACAAGATATATCCAACAAAAGTTTATTGCAAATCGAAGTGGGATTTTTTTGGCTTATAACTGAAAACAGGACATTCTATTCACCTATTTAATCATGAAAAGTATGGGATTTTTCGCTACAGAAATGATGCGAGCGCCAGTCGCGAGCTGAAACTTTTTATATTCCAATCTGAAAAGCGGACATTTTGAGCACGATTTGAAATAAATAACAAGTTGTGAAATTCAATCTCGCTTGCTGATTTCTATGTAATATTACAATCTTATTTTATTTTTGCACATGCAAAAAGATGACTGCATCGGGTGAACTTTTAAACCACGGTGTGTCGACGTGTCGGATTTGGACATTCGTCCCCCCGTCCACACTTTTTTGGGGGTCTATCAAGTGGGAAATCGACATCAGATCAGATCTCATCTCTCCAAAAGACAGTCATACAGGGTTGCCTTCCAAAGAACATTCTCCTATGCACCTGACCTGCCATCACCTCCTGATGAAAACCTGCGTCTCTCCTCGTTCGGTTGACCAGTCCGCCTGGATGGATGGTGATGGGTACTCTAGCGTAGACCTACTCCACTTCAACTGTGAATCAGGGCGTATCGATGAGGTATAGGTTTTGGTCAACACCTTGCACTGATGGAAAAAGAAAACAGAAAAGTAATGAGCAGTCTTTTACAGTTTTTATTCGATGTCATTCAACATATACTGAGGCACCAGATTCCGGGAGAACAATTTTTAATATCCTTAAAGAAACCACAAAGGAAACCAAACTGATCTGAACAAAAGGACATTTAAATTATTGAAGGGAATAAGTATATCACTGACCTGAAAATGGGACCGTTTTAAGCAGCATTTGAATTCATGGCCAGGATATGCATATCCCTAATCAAACAATGCGAGCGCGAAGCGCTAGTTGATTTTTCTTTTTTACATACTGACCTAAAAAAAGTTACATTTCAATCGCCTGTTGTGCAAATTCGTGACGAGCAAAAAATTTTACAAGTTTATCATCGAAGAAAATGAAGCCAGCGCGAAGCGCGAATTATTTATTAAATGATATACGAACCTGAAAACGTGGCATTTTAAACAGCGATTGAATGACCATTATGCTGATGCCTTCCAAGCAAGCAACATTCTCTTGTCCAGCTGACATCTCCTGATGAAAACCTGTACTCGACTCCACGTTGACTCGAGCGTAGGACAATTCTTATTGTGACTCAGGCAGGATGTATTCAATATTTTCTTTGTATTGATGGGGCAAAAATCCTGGTCGACGCAAAGTTGTGCTGATGGAAAAATTAAAACAGAACAGACAACAGTGAATCAGTCCTATCCATACATGTTCCGTTTTACTATTACTATATCACCCCCCAAAAAAGACCCAGTATCCGTTATCATTCATGATTATCATAACTACCATGGTAACGGGGCTAACCATCCAATCATATGGTTACCATGGAAATATCAATATTCACAAATCAAAAAAAGTTGTAACACTTTGATCTCTTTTCTCCCTGGTGTATCTTGTATCACAAAAAAAGCCCGCAACACAAAGTTAATTGCACAACGCTCTCAAACGCTAAATAGCCCTATGTTATTTTGTTTTTCTTTCAAAATCAAACCCGAAAAACAATTCATTTTACAGAAATATAAAGAAGTCAATTATGCTTACAACAGCTGTACATCTGCATTGTTATCTAATGATTAAACAAACTTATGATTCTGTTGTTTTTATAATTTGTTTGAAAATTTTCATCATATTCCATAGATATTGTGGAATCTTCAACTTGCTAAATGAACTCCATATCCCGTATAAAGTATCCAGATCTCATGACAATTAACAAATGTCAATCAGAATCAATGTCATTAACATTTAATTTTAGACAATTACATTTAACTAAACCGAAAATTTCTATTTCTTGAATACAATTATCATTTATCTTGCTGGTGTTGGTTCTTCATATCTGACATTGCGATTGAGCTAAAAAAAAAAAAGGTGACCTGTTATGACTACAGAAACTATGTGAGCGCGAATCATGAACACTTTTTTTTTTATAAAGCATACAGTATATGGTGTATCCTGAAAAGAAAGATTACAAGATACTCCTAACTAACGCACAGGATAATATACAAACAAAATTAATAATACGAGCGAGAAGCGCGAGCATTTCTTCCCCCCCCCCCTTTTTTTAGATATTGAACTGACAACAGAACATTTTCAAGCAGTGTTTATATTCTTTACATGACTCATTATCATAATCATAACAGGTAAACCTATATATAGAATAAATATTTCGAGCGCGAATTGAGAGCTATTTTTCATTTTTGTGATCTAAAAACGAATCATTCTAAGCCGAATGGGATCGAATAACAACAAGCGCTGAGATGTGCGAGCAGAATTTGGGGTCTATACTACACATGAAACGGGGACATTTAAAGCATTTAAAGGGGCTCACGTACACAACCAACAATAGACCCTTTTTGAGACCATTCATTCTTCCAACTACTGAAAAATTGCTCTCTCGCTTTACTCGCTTGCTGCATGATCAGCTGAACTGTAATTTCGCAATGCATATCACAATAAACCATTAAATCCCCTTTGTTATGTACCTCCGTATGCATAGCCCTTGATATATGGGTACCCCAAACTTTTGAATTTCACCTCAATATTTTTGTAAGCACCCCCAACTGTTTGGACCGGATCACGCCATCGGTGGTGCCATAAATCAGTCCAACAATAATTGTTGGACTGATTTATGGCACCACCGATGGCGTTTGTTTATTTTTGCAATTATTGCAAAAATAAACAAAGCCGTTATTCACAAGATTAGTATAGTATCCAAATTAATAGTCCAAAATTCTACAATACATGGCTAATCTCATGGTCATTGTCCATAAGAATCGCGGTATAATAGTGTTCTATTTCAAACCATATAAATTTATTTACATCTCAACCCATTTGGAATCAAGTTTGAATAGCACCACCTTGATCATGAGAACTAAACAAATCAAACAGACCGTGAAACCACTTCTTCACCGCAACCTCCCATTTTTAAAAATCACTCACTTTTGTAGACCAAAAAATACCCATTTCCATCAAAGTTGCAATTTCTTTTTCATTAGTAATTTAGGATCATTATTTTTTCCATTCACTATAGCAATCAAAAACTTGAAATTTTTGGTATATTTTTGTGTAGGTTTTCTATTGAGGAAAGTGAAAATTTCAAGAAAATTGTAATTTTTCAATTTCTATTTTCAATAAAAAAATCTATTACTTAAGAGCCAAGTTAGATAATGAATAGTTGTAATGAAAACTGACAGTTAAAAAAAATTGCATTTGTTCCCCAGCAAGAGAATATGATCCAACCTTATTTCCCCACACATGGAGTATAGAGAACAAGGTTACACCATAACCTTGTTCATTGAATAATTGCGTGAACCAATGTTAGGCATTCCAGTGGCGCCATTACAACCCCCCCCCCTCAAAAAAAGAGAGAAAAATAAGGGGGCCAGACATGACGTCAGAAGCAAAATTTCTATTAAAAAAAAGACTATTTTATAGGAAAATCTACTAGCCTTGTCTTGGTTTTTGACATAATATTCAGAAGATGATGGCACTCTTTTCATTTCGCTTAGTTTTGTTTTCTCCCCCCTTTTTTTTACTTTGTCATGGAACCTTTTGCGGCAATGGCCTTCAAGTCCCCATCTGTACGCCAGTGAGCCATCCATCCAATGCGATGACACTCGATTAAGTTCCGTGTGGTATCTTCTCTCCACACATACTAGTAACATTCACAAGCCTCTTGCCTTAACATATCACTTTTTGAAGTTACAATTATTCTGTTAACATAATCACACTCCCTATAACCAGGCGCGCCGGAACACTAATTTTTTTTTTTGGGGGGGGGCGGGGAAAAATCCCAAAGGGGGCACAATATTTTTGACAGCGTGAGATACCGAAGCGATCGAGCGGGAGAGGCTGTGGGACCCCCCCCCCACGGTAAGGACTTTGTGTAAAAATGGAAAAGTGCATGCGTTTCGAAAAGCATTCAAAAATAAATTTCTTGAGAATTAATCAGACTTGAAGTTCTCTTTGCTCCTTCCGTTTCCTCCCTTCTGACCCAGACTGGTGTTTCTTCATGATCAGGGTCGCAGTTCCAGCAAATTACGAGCCTTATTGCAAACGAAATTGTTTCAAACAAACCAATGTAATATAAGCCTTTTAAAGACTTTAAGATGACAAACATGACCGTACGCAGCCGGGGGCCGCCGATCGAGAGGGCAAAATTCACAAAATTCACCAAAAGTGTGCACGAAATCCTTCAATTTTATTCTAGAAAATGCAAAAGCTCCCCCATCACAAACCCCCTCGCTCTTAAGTTTCTTCGAAAATTTAGGTCTTGCAGCCCCACCCACTCCCGGATTATTTTTTTATTTTTGCAAACGTCCATGAATAACAAAAGCTGGGATGAACCAGAGAACATAGCTGCCATCTCGATCTGATTAGTAACAGGTAATGGGAAGAAGTTTTGGAATCTAAAATACATAAGTGCTATATCATATGAGCTGAAATAGTATCAGACAAAACGCCTTCCAATCATGCCAATGAAAAGGAATAGAGGAAAATACGGGGCTGTGAAAATATCTTAAGACTTTTTTTTATAGTAGAGCAGTACTGTAACGCTTTTTTTCCTTTTATATTCTTTATTTACATTTTTATTCATATCTCGGATAATATGAGTCCGGTCAAGAAGACACTTTCACAGATGATTTTATTTTTTTCATGTCTAAACATTATCTCTAAGTTGCTTTCGAGTGGGATTCACCATTTTCACAAATTATAAATTATAATCCTCTACACACGATTATTCTGTGTGTAATTTTCTGATAACATGTCTATATTAAGTTGAAATGACCTTGGTATTTTCTTTAGGGCACTGACTTGTTATCACTGTATTAACTCAATTTATATTTAGTTGAAAATGAAATAATTGAAACAAGTTTCTCGAGATGTTATGGTTTCTGGGCTTGACAGCTATGACATAGATTCCATAATTATGTTGCTCGAGTGATGTCGGGTCCGGTCTGAGCGTTTCTGGGCGACCGCGCGTTTGTTAGAAGACACAGCCAGCATCATAGAATTATAAACCTAATCATTGGTGGACCACTATCAATTTGCCATTCGCTTTTAATCTGAAATGTATTCATTAAAAGGTTAAACGTTATCACACTGTAATAAGATGGAAAATGGGCTTATCAAAGGTATGTTTCACAGTGGAACTGTTCGTCAAAAGACGCTAGGCTTACTATGATAATGTATTTGCCCCGTCAGGGGCAAATTTTTTTCATTTTTGACAATGGAAATGACAATTTTCAGGCGGAAAAGTGCCTTCATGTACTTTTGTCCTTAAATAATTTATCATTTTTCTACTTTCAGGGGGGCACATGGGGGGGGGCAAAATCTCGTTTTGCCCCCCAAAATTTTATTTTTTGGGGGCAAGTGCCCCCCATGCCCCCCCCCCCCGCTTCCGTGCCTATAACATGCAAAAATCTGACCATCAGATGGTCAATTCCGCTGAGAATGTAATGCTGTAATGAGAAAAAATAAAATACTTCGCTGTTGACAAAATTGCTACAGGTCTAGAATTGTTTTTAAACTTGTATTAGACGGTGAAAACAGGGTAAAGGTCATGGTTCATGAAACAACCACCAATGACAAACTTACAATGAGTATATGCCTGAACAAATATAAAACCAAAAAGAAAACACGGGCACGAATTATTTTTTTTTTTAACTTTAAAACATTTTCTTTATCCCTTCCTTTATTTGTCAATTTTGTTCCTTTTCACATCCCTCCCCTTTTTATGCCACTGATAGGGGGCTGCAACCCTCTTCGGCTTCTTGGATTCCTCTTTTCCCCTCCACTTTTTCCCCATCCTAAACTATTTGATGCAAAACAAGGCAAGAACGTCTGGGCTTCTAGATTTATACTGTTTTTTTTTAAAGAAAAACCTACACGATTAAACTGAAATTTCCATCTTTCCACCTTTCTCTCTCTCTCTTCTTTCCTTCAGCCCGTTTCTTCGAAAATAGTGATGTTCAAATACTCATCGTCCAAAATATTTTTCATGACAGCTCTTGAGAGTCAAAATTTGGATGGTTCATTCAGCGTGTGAGCACGCTGGACATAATTAATGTCAGCAGAAAAATGTAGCTTTATTGACGTCAAAATAAAAATATAATTCATGATTGTCCTAAAAAGACCAACGTTCAACAATAGTACAATGAAATTGAATCAAACTTCCTTGTAATTTGGTGTGCCAAGTAAGAGAATCAAACATATATTTGATTTTATGATTGATACCCAATATTGATTACAGTATTGGATATTCTCCCGAATTGGAAGTCCATAAAAAGGCTGTAATGTATTTAGATGTAAGCGATATACTTGAAAAGAAAAGCTTCCTGAAAGATTTATAAAATTTGATAACAATGATTAAGATTAAATGAAATTTCATGTTTTTCAAAAACTTTTCAATTAATTAACTTTTCAAATGATCTATGTGTTTGCATGCATGGATCACCTGGCAAAGGGAACAATTCCCTGCATAGACTCAACACTGTCACAAAGACATGTTGATTAAACAGACTGCAAGTAGTATCACATCAACTATTTTTGAACATTAAGATAATTATTTACTTACCTGGTTAGCACCAAACTGATGTTAAAAAACCTCTCCATGAAGAACCCGCCTTTTCTCTTGTAGTGATATGAATAACAGGTGCAGGCATAACTCTTGGAAATAGAGCCTGAAGTGAATGATGGAAAGTTACAGGTCAGCCTGTATTGTATGCCTGCACCTGTATGCCTGCACCTTGTAGGCAAGGTGTTTAGAATGAATAGAAACAATTTTTGGTTTGGTTGCTAGGGTGTGTCCTGCATGAACAGGACCATTGATACATGTATTATTGAGAGAGTAGACAACATTTTTCACCATGCTAAGAAACCTGGCAGTTGACTCTTCATGCTCTTCAACCTTGTACATGTACATGTAGTGTGTCAATTGAGAACCCCGCCAAATGCTTTGAAGGATAAAATGGTTGTAGTAGAAGGAAACCATGATATTGGTGAGACTTGTGTAATTTATGATACTTGTGAAAAGAGTAATGGCAAGTCAGTTACAGTTTTGATTGGGAATCTTGGCTCCCAACCCTTGGTTATTCCCCCATTTAGCAAATTGGTGAATGTGACTGAAGTGTTAGATTCAAATGAAATTATTGTAGAACCTCAAGATCAACATCTCAGTGTTTCCATCTTAAATGTACTAGTAGAGTCACCCAGTAAGGTTCCTCATAGATTGCAGAATGAGCAGGAAAAGGAAAGTAATCCAAAAGATGTGTATACTTTCATTGATGGAAGTCAATATATTTTGCCACCAGGATTAAATCTGGAATCTTGTAGGGTTTCTAGGGATGAAAAGGAAAGAGTGGTACGCCTCATTCAAAAACATGATGCTGTTTTTTCTAAGGGAGATTTCGATGTTGGTTTTTGTTCGGAAGTACCACATGAAATAAAGACAACTGATGATATACCGGTTAATCAACCATATCGTAGAATTCCCCCACATTATGTCAAAGAAGTGAAAGACACTTTAAGGCAATTGTTAGATCAGGGGATAATAGAGCCAAGTAATAGTCCTTATGCAAGCCCTGTAGTTCTTGTCAAGAAAAAAGATGGTAGTTTGCGCATATGTGTTGATTATCGTCAACTTAATAAGAAAACATTGAAAGATGCTTTTCCATTGCCACGTATAGAAGAATCTCTAGAGGCCCTTAATGGTGCAGTTTATTTTTCATCTCTTGATTTAGCTCACGGTTATCATCAGGTTGTAATGGATGCTGACTCTAGAAAGAAGTCAGCTTTTCGCGTTCCATTTGGTTTATTTCAATACAATAGGATGCCCTTTGGTTTGACCAATGCCCCGAGTACGTTTCAAAGAGTGATGGAGCGATGTCTAGGTGACATGAACTTGACAGAGTTGTTAATTTATTTAGATGACATTCTTTTATTTTCTCCTTCAATTGATGTCCACTTAGATACTTTAGATAAAGTTCTCACAAGACTAGGTGAGTTTGGTTTAAAGGTCAAAGGAAAAAAAATGTAGTTTGTTTCAAAGGGAAGCTACATATTTAGGCCATGTGGTGAATGCTGAAGGCATTTCTCTAGATAAAGATAAAGTTCAAAAGGTGTTGGACTGGCCAGTTCCAAGAAATTCTGATGAGTTAAGGTCATTTTTAGGCCTTGCAAGTTATTATAGGCGTTTCGTTAGAGATTTTTCGTCCATAGCAGCACCACTTCATGATATATTACCTCCAACTGTGAAAGGAAAGTCTAACAAACCTAAACAATCCTTCTGTTGGACGAAAGAGGCTCAAAGAGCATTTGATGAGTTGAAAGTAAGACTGGCAAATGTTCCAGTGTTGAAATACCCAGATTTTTCAAGGCCATTTATTTTAGAGATTGATGCCTCTTTGAAGGGACTAGGTGCATGTTTGTTACAAGAAGATAATCAAGGTGCCCCACATCCCATAGCTTATGCAAGTCGAGGATTGAGAGGGGCTGAGAAGAATTATCCCGATTACAGTTCCTTTAAACTTGAACTCCTCGCATTGAAATGGGCAGTTGTTGATAAGTTTCGCGACTATTTGATCGGAGGTTCGTTCACGGTTCTGACAGATAATAACCCGCTTGCCCATATTCACACTGCTAAGTTAGATGCTTGCGCAATGAGATGGGTTGCCCAGTTAGCAGCGTTTAATTTTGATATTAAATTTCGTTCTGGTAAGAATAACAAATGTGCGGATGCCTTGAGCAGGTATCCCGAACATTTCTGTGCAGTAGAAGTAGAGCAGGTAATGTGTGCAGTACTTGGTACCACAGGAACAGGTATTACTAGAGCTGAACCTTGTGTTGCAGCTGTGAATCAAGCCCGGGGGGGCCACTTCCATTCACGATTGGATACCATGCGCGACCATGGGGTCTTGAAAAGCACCCTAAACACGTAATTTCCATATTCTGAAAATGCACCCCTTAACAAGTAATGGCGTGTGAAACCCTACCCTTAACAAGTATTGGAAACAGAACGATACTCTTGGCAAATATTCCTTGAAATGAACCCCTAAACAAGTACAGGAATGTTTGTTAGGTGTCCTTCGGTCGTCGGCTTTACCTTATGTGGTTTAGTAAGACCCCATCTTCTACACTTCGCGCAGATCGGACTCTAAACACGAAGTGTCGGGGCAAAAAGGACATCCTTTATAAAACATTTTAATTTTGTTTTATCATCCCGGCAAATTCGACCCTAAACACGTAATTTTCCTAGCGAAATAGATACCCTTTTTCATTATTTTTGTGTTTTTGACACCCTTATCACGTTACGTACGTAACGTGCCCTATCGTGAAAAAGACATCCTTTTTACGTGTTTTTTTGGTCGCGCATGGTATCCACTCGTCAATGTAAGTGGCCCCCCCGGGGAATCAAGGAACTTGTAACATTCCTCCAGACAAATCTTCTCCAGGGATTTTCCCATCTCTATCTCCAAGTCAGGTGACAGCATTACAAAGGTCAGACCCCGTCCTTAAGTATGTTTGGAAACGTTGGGATAAAGGCTTAGAGCCAACAGATGTAGTTAGTGGTATCAGAGAGCCACCAGAAGTTAGACGATGGTTGTGGCAGTGGTCAAGGATTGTTGAGAAGGATGGTGTTCTCTGTAGGCATGTAAATGATCCTATACACGGTGAAATCTTTCAGTACTTACTACCAGAGTGTCTTCGTGTAAGGGTTTTAGAAGGAGCCCATGATGGTTGGGGTCATCAAGGGGTCACTAGGACCTTTTCTCTTCTTAGAAGGCGTGTTTATTGGCCAAGGATGTCAGCATCAGTGCATAAGCATGTTAGTAATTGCACACGGTGTGTAATAGCTAAGGCCTCCCAACCACGCACCAGAACGCCAATGAGACATCTAATAGCTTTTCGACCACTAGAGGTAGTGGCAATTGACTTTGTGAAAATTGATAAAGGACTAGGCGGTGTAGAAGATGTGTTGGTAATCACTGATGTGTATACCAAATTTACCCAAGCAGTGGCTTGTAGGGACCAACATGCTGTAACAGTTGCAAAGGTACTTAGAGATCATTGGTTTACAAAGTTTGGTATTCCTAACAGAATACACAGTGACCAAGGCAGAAATTTTGAAGGGGAGGTGGTTAAGGAGCTTTGCAAATTGTATGGGATAAGAAAGACTCACACGTCCCCATATCATCCAGAAGGAAATGGTCAAACAGAAAGATTTAATCGTACATTATTTGGATTGATTAAATCCTTAGATCCCAAGGCAAGGCATAGGTGGCCAGATATGTTGTCTCATTTAGTGTTTGTGTACAACACAACCCCTCATTGCACGACTGGAATAGCTCCATATACTCTAATGTTCGGTCGAGAGCCACTCATACCACTTGATCAGATTTTGGGCCGTACAGATTGTGATTGGAATCAAGATTTTGTTAGTCAACAATCTGAACTCCTGGAGCAGACTAATCAGATTGTGCAAGAAAGAGTTAAGCAATCTGCTGCACATAATAAAGGGCTGCATGATGCTAAGGCCCCAGCATTTGGTAAGGGCATTCCTATTGGTACCCAAGTACTCTTGAAAAAATGTGCTTTCCCTGGTAGACACAAAATCAAAGATGTATATGAGAGGGATCAGTATGTTGTCTTATGGCATAATAGAGAAGAAGATGTTTACGCTATCAGGCCTGTCAGAGGAGGAAATGAAAAGGTGGTACACCGCCGACTGTTGAGAATATCCCCAGTAATGCAATATGATGATAAACATGATGATGTTGGTTCTGAGGAGGTATCGATGTCAGATAGACATAATTCTAAGGCCCATGTTGACAAACAAAAAGTAGGGGAGACCCATTTTTCCCAAAACTTTGATCAATCAGATGATTCAGAGTCAGACACAGATGAAGTGTTAATTAGGGGGTGTAAACAAGGGATTGACAAGCCAAGTGTTTACAATGTAGGGGAGATTCCTTCCACTGCCCCCATGCCTGTAATTCAGTCGCCTGTTGCCCCTGTGCTCCGTAGAAGTACACGAGTCACACGGGGTAAACATCAGAATCCATTTAGACTTCCAAAGTCTAGCATTTGAAATTTGCTAAAGACATACAAAACTTTACCTGCATTTCAATTGTTTTGAGATAGGTAATTTATGTATTTGATTATTTTTTTTATAAATGTTTGATTGGAAATAGAATGTGAAAATGGTGACTTTATTCCCATGCAACCATGTGCCAGTATGCCTATACATTGAAGAAGAAAAAAAAATGCATATCAATTTGTAATTGTCAAAAAAAAGAGAAGAAAAAATTCCTGAAATTTATTGATCAACATTATTTGTTTGCATGTTTGACTTCACCATTATTCCATTTTGAAGTTATAGGAAGCAGTGTCTATATTTGAAGTTGAAGCTTTGTAAAGTTGAAAAAAAAAAAAAAAAAAAATGTCACTCAGTTTTTCACTATTCCAAACATTTATAGATTAATAGATTACTTTTCTAATTTTACCAAAAAAAGAGGTCATAATACCTGTGAAAAATAATCAAACCATGCTACAATATTGAAAGTGTATGTACTATTAAATATTGTAGATTATTATGAATCATATTTCTTGTAATCTCCAGGAGGAGATTATTATAAAGTAGGGGAGAATTGTAGTGATATGAATAACAGGTGCAGGCATAACTCTTGGAAATAGAGCCTGAAGTGAATGATGGAAAGTTACAGGTCAGCCTGTATTGTATGCCTGCACCTGTATGCCTGCACCTTGTAGGCAAGGTGCTTAGAATGAATAGAAACAATTTTTGGTTTGGTTGCTAGGGTGTGTCCTGCATGAACAGGACCATTGATACATGTATTATTGAGAGAGTAGACAACATTTTTCACCATGCTAAGAAACCTGGCAGTTGACTCTTCATGCTCTTCAACCTTGTACATGTACATGTAGTTTGTCTGAGAGCTGAGTATTTGTGAATTCTGAAGACCATAAAAAGTTAAAAGCTGAATAAAGTGAATATCCAAATGATTTTCTGCTTTCTACACCTGCATCATTATTTTGTACCCTGTATGTTTCAATCTCATACGCAGTAATATCAGGAAAAGAAAATCTGTCGATATCAAGTAGTTTCGAAATCAGCCATCTTTAAATCCATGCGGTCCCTTTCTCTCAGAGGTCACGTCTTTGCTATTGTTGCCGTAATTTATTCACGGCATTCCTTTCGGCAAAATACATTCACTCTCGATATCGTCTGCCCGACCGCTATTCAAATTCAAATTTCCCGCCATTATGCGATCCCCCTTTTCGCCCCAGTGACATACTACAAAGGAGCTATGGGTGAACATTCGTGGATTCATGGTGATTGCCTCTGCCACTGCATGTCGTTTCAATAAAATAATCCCTCTTTAAAAAAATATCACGAACTAACCCTTTGCCATTTTGATAACAAAAACGTGATTTTTTACATTTCTTAAGTGCCCCACAAACCCATACCTTGCCATTTTCTTTAAAAAGCTGACGATTTCGGGGCTTTAAAAATGATGACTCAATTAAGTCACTTCTACAAAGTTAGGCCATACTCCGGGTGTAGGACAAAGGATAAAGATGAAGGAAATTTGTAAAATCATGAACTAATCTATGTAGGCCTACAACTGTTTTAAAGTGCCGATTCTAGGACATAAACCCCCTTTTATGTAATCGTCCCCTTGAGATAAGGGAGCAGAAATGAACATATTTTTTGGATAAAATTATAAAATAACCCCTTGTCATATTTTTTTTACAGTGACGATTCTAGTCGCCCCACAAAGTTACTCGTGGTAGTAAAAGCTTTCTGGGATAAAGGAACATAGACCAAGTATATAGAGGAACAAAATTTGTCATTTTCAAAGTAGAAAGGCTGATAAAGGAGCCATATTTTCTACTTTTATTTTTTAACTCTACTACCTTTGCGAAAACTAACTTTTTACCATATTGCCGAGCTTCACTTATTGTGACGTGTGTAATATGACGTGGATTTTGCGCGTTTTAAAAAAGCCTAATGATAGGCGCACGGCATTGTGACGTCACAAAAATGCACCTGTTTCTAGCTCGATGTAGAGCTGCCGCATCAACAAAAGGATATTTCAAAGCTAATTAGCCAAGAATAGAGGAAACCCATCTAATATGATGCACGCAAAGTATTAAAAATGTAAACGTCTTAAGTCCTTTGAAATCGGGGGCTACATTTCGGCCTGTTTAAATGGCATATTTAGTCGAAAAATCTTTACAACAAACGCAAACTATTCCAAACGACCGAGAAAGGCGTTTGATAACTGGATTACAAAGCGCGGCATCGGCGGTCCGCTCAGCTGCCGAGGCCGACAAAATATTGTTCAAGAAAGCGCGCGTTTTCATGAAGTGTCGCCCCCAGATCAAGCAAGTACTTTTTAACATCAGTCATCAACTTTATCAGTCGGGAAATTTGGAGGAAGACGTCAAACAGCTGAAGTGTGATCATTATGAGGGGGCTGTTCCGCCCGCTTCGTTGATTTGGGGAGAAAGATTTGATCAGGATGTCTTGCAGTCGAGCAAGTCACTCAATGAAGGTAATTTTCCCGGGTAATTTGGATTAATTATGACCGAAGAATGATTAAATTCGCTTTATAATCGAACTGAACTTGGAGCTGGGACGGCCATATAGATCTAGGCCTAGACTCTTCTTTAAACTTGTTCAATCAAACGAATAAAGTGTGAGATGATTATAAAGCATTCCCAGTGTCCTTGTGGTTGTTTAAAGAAATCAAATGAACAGAAGAAAAATATCCGAAGAGGGGCGGCAGAGAGTTCAGTCCAATAACCATCAACAAGCACATCAATCATTAAAGAAGAGAATAAAAACCCAGGGGAATATATTCTAAAGAAAAGATAGGGTAGATCAAGCAAATCGATTAAAGGAACTTCCATCAAAAATCGGTTATACGAAAGTTGGCAAAGTACTCAGTCATGGGCGGATCTCCCAGGGAGAGATTTTGGTATTTTATGATTGAAAAAAATATATCATTCAAAATCGAAATAAAACATGTATTTTGGACGAGATGACCCTACTTTTTGGGTGATAACCTTTTCCCCTTACCTTCGGGGAGAGATTTCCTGTCAATTAATTTTAAAGAATCATTCTCTTCTTTGTGTCGAATACATTTCCCATATCAAAAATTGAGCTCAGTGTTTCACCAACATTTTTGTCCGACAAGATGCCAGATCTGAAATAGAATTGCTGGTACGGCTGGTACCCCATCAATAACCAACTACACTTAGTTACGTATTGGTCAACTGAATTAATTCCTGTTAAGTTACTGAATAAATTGGCGATTAAACGCATAACGCATTAATTTGGATGATTTTATATTGGTCCTATATTGGTATTGTTGTATCGGGCAAGCTTATAAGATTTCTGAGAACAAAATGGAGACTTTGTATAAAAAAGTGCAAAACATAAGATTCTGAGATGTGCACGGGCTGGGGTAGGCCTTGGACCTTACAAAGAAAAAAAAAGAAGATCGAAAGAGCGTCTATAAATTTTTCATGGTGTAAAACTGCATAAAACCAGCGTTAAGTACTTACCAATTAGCCTACAATTCATTTTTTTAAGGCGGAAATATGATGTGAACTGTCCAGTTCATAATATGTCTCCCAATCACTAGCGGATCCAAGGAAAGGGGGGGGGGCACAGCACAATTAAAATCTGTGACATAAAAATGCATTGAACATCTAATCAAGATGGAAAGTGCGCTATACAAATCTCGTGTATTATCTTTAGCATTTAAAACAGAAGTGTGCCCATAGGCGGCGGAAGCGGGGGGGACGTGTCCCCCCCTAAATTTTGTCTTGATAACCTTTTTTTTTTTTTTTTTTTTTTTTTTTTTTTTTTTTTGCTTGTCAATTTTTTTTCCTGCGTCCCCCCCTAAATTCACGTGGACCCCCTTGACACGTGTGTTGTCCCCCCCTAAAATTTAGGTTGATGACCTTTTTTTTTTTTTTTTTTTTTTTTTTTTTTGCTTCTCAAAAATTTTTTGGGCTCTTTTTCCTATTTTTTACATGTGTCCATCCCAAAATTTCAGGTGGACACCCCCTAAATTTATTGGCTTCCGCCGCCAATGAGTGTGCCCCCCCCCCATTTGAAAGTGAAGAATTTTTTTTTTTTTTTTTTCGTGGACGAAATTTGGTTGAAACTTTTTTTTACTGCTTTTCAATTTTTTCCTCGGGAAAATGTGCTCCCCTTTCGAAAAATCCTGGATCCGCCCCTGTCCAATAGATAAGATTTTACTTTGAAAATTAAATTATTCACTTGTTCTTTTCTCCCTTTAGCTAACTTTTTGATGTTTCATTATTAGATATTTGGACATTTAACTAGATAACGTTTGGACATTTATTTAGATAACTT
The DNA here is from genome assembly GCF_018143015.1 of Lytechinus variegatus. Classification (NCBI taxonomy): domain Eukaryota; kingdom Metazoa; phylum Echinodermata; class Echinoidea; order Temnopleuroida; family Toxopneustidae; genus Lytechinus; species Lytechinus variegatus. Next base: position 4,605,775 of record NC_054749.1, read on the forward strand.
TGGACACTCTATTATCTAGATAACTTTTTTGACATTTCTTTTTGTCGATGACATTTGGACTTTCGTTCATTTTGTAGCATGGCGGAAGCATGGAAAACATGTGAAATGTTGAATGCATATAATGTCTTGAAATAGAATTTAGTTTTAGAATCTTTCATCTCTTTCTGTAGATAACTTTTAGATTTACGTTCATTATGTGGCGTAGCGGAAGAATGATGAGGAACAGATGAAATAGTGAATACATAAAATATCTTCAAATATAATTTACTTGGACATTGATTCACATTACTTTCTTTCTTCAGATAACTTTTGGACGTTCGTTCATTCCGTGGCGTGGCGGAAGTTCAGCTCCATTCGCGTGACACATGGAGCTCTCCTAGACAGTCTCCTATACTCATACTACTCTCTTGTTCAAGATGGGAAACTCTATTCTTTCACGACCGAAGTCTTTCAAAAGAATGACCCAACGGTACATCAGAGAATGGCCGACAAGAAGGTACTGGCCTATTTTGTCTGGAATCTCACCCTCCCCCACATTTTTAGATTTAGATTTATTTCCGTTCAACAATTTTTTTTTTCAAAATACAATCAAAGTAACAATACATATTCAATATAATATATATTACAGACAAAACAATGACATTTCGTAACAAATGTTGAATATAAATTAAACAAAACTACAATTTGTTGCAGTAATTTTATAAATGAAAAGAAACAAGAAATGAACGGAGGGACTTGCCAAGAAAAGCAAAAGCTTGTAAAGAAAGCAAGCCCCTAAACTTAGTTTCATTGCTAATTATAAACAAACTATATATACAACTATATACAAAAATCGAGACGGACGCAGAAGACAAACTTAAAACAAGTTATCCACAAATTGTCAAAATAAAAAAAAGAGAAAGTAGTTCAAATGATAATAATTACAGTGGTAACACACACACAAAAAAAGGACTTACAAAATTATAATAGGGAGGGTAAAGTGGCAAAGGAAAGAGGGAGATAAGGGAGGTGCAAATAAAAAGTGCAAATGAAAAGAGGAAACATGGCAGGTGCACAGGCCGTAATGTATTGTATCATGTTGTAGTGTTGTTTTTTATAAGTAATTTTTTTCTTCTTCAGATGGATAGTTCACTCTTAGCCAAAGTGGCAAATACAGAATGTATTAGAAAATGGGGGGGGGGGGGTGTCCATAAAATGGGCAGGTTCTGACAAGCAAACATAATAAAAGTGATAACTCCTCACAAGCAAAATCACTTTTTCTTCTCTACCCCAATAATTGAATGAACACTTGTAATCAAAGATTACAAAAAACAAATGAAATGAAACAAATACCAAAAAAGAGATATACTAAACTATATATAAGAAACATCTTGTACTGAATAAAGAATGTTCTGTTAATACAGAATTGTTCTATTCCCCAAAGTTAGAATAACCTTTACTCATAAATTAAACTACTATTACAGTTCGCTGTAGAGCACTAATCATAATAAGTTTACATGCTCTCTGTAATTTCCATGTATGCCTTTTTCCCCAAAGAAGACTGGTGCTGCCTAAATATGCTCATAACAATTATCATCTATGTATTAAGACAGGGGCCACGGAACCGGGGGGGGGGGGGTTCAGCCCCCCACCCACTTTTTTCCAAAACCCTGTACAAAAACGTAAAAATGACCATATGATTGTAATTTTTAGCATGGTCAGCCCCCCACTTTTGGCTCAGCCCCAACCCCCCCACTTTGAAAACCGTTCCGCGGCCCCTGTAAGAAGCTTATCCCAATACATACAAACACAACACAAAAGATAAACTTGCATTCCTTCTGCTTCATTATCTTTTCAGAATGACGGTGCACCAATGAAGATTACTTTTACCTACTACGCTCCAAGTTTGCAGGCTCTAAGTGAGATTATATATCATCATCAAGGTTCAAAGGTCAGCCTAGAAACCTTGGCTCAGCAGAATGAAAGTCCCGAGAAACAGCCACCCGCTTCTCCCAATGGCTCTCTTGACTTTGCATGGTCAGCGGAGCCCAAAGAGAGCAATGCCAGTATAATTCATGCAACACCGATCAACCCTCCTAACTCTCCCACACCATCACGTTCACCAACGGAGATGATGCTCAAGAAGCGAAAGGACGAATCGTTGCTCGGTGGTCTTCGGAATCCTATCGTCAAGTACCCATCAAGCTACTACAGTCTGCCTCTGGTGCTGCGCAACCGGTTCACGCTAGGATTGAAACAGAAAGGCGATGATGGGATGGCCATCGAGGGCAAGCACCTGCAATGCCATCAGGAGGACAATGGACAGTATTCACCTTGTAGCCAGGTGTATTTCACAAGGGAGTCCAACAGGACACAAGGTTACAAATCATCGCTGCAAGCAGTACGTGCCTCCTACTGTCCACAGTCGCAGTCAGTGCGTCTTCCGTCACTAACGCCATCACCGACAAGGAAAGATGCAGAGAAGAGCACACCAGAGACACGTAGAAAGAGCTCCTCCCCATTGCATAGTTGCCTGGCTACTCCCAATCATCGGACAAAGGACAAAGAGAGGAATAGCCCGGATCAAGAAAGTCCTACCTCAATGCGGCCGGACTCCAAACGGACACTAACGTTTTCGCCAAACCTGGAATACATCAATGTTGTACGACGCGTCACACCCGAACCCATCAGCCCCACCAAACCACAAGGAAATGCCACTTTCGACACCAGTAAGCTCTACATCAACTGGAGTCTGGACAAGATGAGAAGAGAGCGGCGGATAGGAAAGTACCGTCGGAAGACCGGACCTTCTCAGAAAGCTCTATTCAAGAAACTCCAGAAGCAGGAGACGGATAAAGATTACGTCCTTGGAAAGTTCCTTGCCGACCATCCACTGAAAGTGACAAGAGCAGATGGCGAAGGTAACGATAACTGTCCACTTCATGTGGAGCAGGAAGACATCCAATGTGAGAAGTGTCTGAGACATGGGTCCCAGGAACCAAGACCTCTCACCATCATCACCAACCACAGTAACATCAGAAAACTGCGGTTCAGTTCCGTAGGATCGGAGAAGCAAGCCGGTGTTTCCTCGGCCATTCCGCGACCATCAGGGTATGCTGACACTGTCGAAGAGTTCAGGAACGGATGCTACAGGAGCACCAAGCAATTCATCATCAGGAAGGAACAGGTCACTACGTCCGAGCCATTTGTCACTGTGACCAGCTTGACCATCAATAAAATCCCAAGGGAAGGTTTCGAGACGTGGCAGTATGCAACAGCAGATGCCATGCTGGATAAGTGATGAGGGAGCTTCATAGCTGAAATATACGACTTCTTCAAATCTCCACTTTACAATCAAAGTTTTCTTTTACACTTTGGAGAAAAGATCAACTATCAGAGGTTCCAATGCTATTCTAGGCTATTTACCCCCTCCCTGTAAGACCTATTTTGTAATAATATACTTAAGGAAATCAATGATAATTCATCATCAAAATTCTGATTATAACACGATTTTAATTATAGAATGTGTAAGGCTAATTTGAAGTCGCAAAGTTAATATGAAATAAGTTTCTTAAAAAAGTATTACATATGACTGGAAATAGAGGGTTTTGAATGATTTCTTTTGCAATGCAGTACTTTTTACCGATTTTTATTGGTTATATTTTTTGTCAAATTGCAGGCCGATTCAAGGTACTTTATGTACATGCACATAAGAGTGTTAATAACACAAATAAATACCCATAAAGAAACTGTAAATTTTTGTTATCTTCATTTATTTGATAACATAAGAGCCCAGCATGAAACAAAATGTATCACAAGGATAGGTGGACCTAGGAGGGTGTTTCACAAAGATTTAAGTATGACTTGGAGTCGCACTTAAATGCTCACATGTATATGATATACACGGCAATCTTATTGATTGTGCGTCCTCTTCGCCATTGGCGGTGGAAGCCAAGAAATTTAGGGGGTCCATCTAATATTTTGGGATGGACACAGGTTAAAAAAAAAGGTTATCAACCAAAATTTTATTTTAGGGGGGGGGAACTGGACCATCTGGCCCCCCCCCCCCTCCGCTGCCTATGCTTCTGCATGATCTGATCAATGCGATCATGCCTTTTATGCTGCGCTCAACTAGGCATTTAATTGCAATTCTAAGTCATACTTAAATCTTTGTGAAACACCTCCCGGAACCTTTTTTTTACAGAGTTGTGATTAATCTGATCCATTGCCACATGTCATAATTCTTGTAATTCTTCTTACAGTCCCATTCGAAATGCACAATTCTTGCATGAATATGTATCACATAGAGAAAACACTAGAATTGAAATATCCATTCTAGATACGGTATTAGGATTGCTGGCTTTTTATCAGATCAATAACTAATCTTTGTAAGACAGGGTCAGTGGTGGACTGTGACCCGGAGGAAACAAAGCATTGGAGGGGCACAGCATTGTTCACAAACAATACAGTGCCCCTCCAATGCTTTGTCTCCTCCGGGATCACGGTCCGCCACTCGACAGGGTCCAGCAATGTTGGTAACCTCCATGGAAACTTTAGTACACATAATACAACCCTGTTGAAGACACGCAAGGGCAACTGCACAGTAATCAAGTTAATTCCAAAGTCTCCTATATGCTCATGTAGGTTTTTGATGACACAAAGCTTTCAGATCTGGATCCTTTTCTTGAGTTTGATTGGCTGAGCAGCACAGGTATCTGATTTTTACCATGGAAATCATCAGATAAAACAGACCTTGCTGTATAAAATATCTGACAAGTCTTTTCATGAAACACCCTCCTGGGGCCTGTTGCATAAAACTTTTTACCTGAGAAAACTCTGGTAAATACTGAAAACTAAGGTTGGTCTGATTTCTGCCATTGACTTTAACACGGGGCAATAACTCCGGTAAAAACAACCTGAGTTTTCTCAGGTAAAAACTTTTATGCAACGGGCCCCTGGTTCAACAAATGGGAAGTACAGCTGTCAAGGTATAAAATCCTCAAATACAGATAGAAATTCATTCCTCCTAGTATATTTCCAGCAGCCTGATACTAACATACAATGTTCTGACCAAGAACGAGGGTCATCTGTCTCCATTATCATCTTCAGCATCGACAGGAACGCTGAACCCATGGAATGACGGATGTTGGATGCCGGTCCAGGTAGTCCCTGCTGTGAGCTGTAGGACTCTAGAATGTTCTTCAAAGTGTTCTGATCAAGAACTAGGGTCATCTGTTTTCATCATCATCAGCATTGATGGGAACATGGACCCCCATAGAATGAAGGATGTTAGATGCCGGTCCAGCTAGTCCCTGCTGTGAGCTGTAGGACTCTAGAATGTTCTTCAAAAGATTTACATCCACTTCTACTGGTTTGTACTCATCATCTTCCCTCAGCTCTTCATCATTTCCCCCTCTTGTGGAGTGGGATGGTCCATGGGTGGCCGTGCCATTCTGATTGCTGGGCTGTTCTATTGTTGGGCGAGTCTGGTTAGAAAGGGGTGTAAGCAGAGATGTTACGAATTAATTTGGCATGAAGAGAAAAAATACGAAGAAAAGGAGACAAACACTGAATATCAAGCAGAGAGAAGAGGTGTAGAAAGAATAACATATTTTTTGGGGGTGTGCTGTCACCCACATATATGTATGTGGATGTCATGTGAATTATCCAGCCAATCAGAGACGTGTACCCTGCCAGGTACGTGCATACAGCACTTTGACAGAGTATGTAAGGCCTGCTTTTACAATCTTTGCTCATTCTCCTGAGGACGACAAGAACACACTTGTCGAAACATCGAGATTGGGTGGTCCTTTTCGGATCAACACTTGCCCGAGAAAGGTACATGGTATACAGTGAAACCTACTACACTAAGAATAAAAAATATTTTTGGAGAGTTCATTCATTTATCTAGTTAGAATGATCACAAAATTTTAATTATTGTGACATCCTTGTTTCTTATTGAATGGTAAAAGTTTTAAGTCCTAAAATTTGACAAAGAAAGACAAGAAGTAAACACTGAGACACTGAACACAAAACAAATGCCTGTGACATATTGCACTTTTAAAGACATGCTTTGACTTTTTAAAAACCAGTGAAATGCATTTAAATGTCATATCAATTATTTAAAAAACAGGGGAAAAAGAGTAAGAATACAAAAATGGATCTATTCACTTCCTCTATTCACAAATGGATTCATTTTGAATTGAAAATAAAACATTTATCAATTTCTTTACAATGGATTGACTTTGGACCCAAGTACAAAACTAAACAAACCTGAACAAAAGAGTACCCCCAGGTCCCTCCTTACACAATCAAATTTCTCAGCCCGTCCAATCGCATGATTTCAGTGGCTTCTAACACGTATTTGGTAAATATACATTTTACGAAATAGTGACTTGAGGAGTGTTTCATGAACACTTTGTCAATAATTTTCACTGAAATTTACTCTGAGCAAATTAGATGGAATAATTTCAGTACCTTTTAACCATCATCATTGAAAAGCACTATTTTTTCATGAAATGCTCTCTTGTGGAGCGTTTGATCGAAATTTTTGTCAGACAAGTTGTCGGATCTGACATCTTTTCTTGATTTTGATTGGCTGATAAGCAAAGTTTCTTTATGGTAACTGTCAGATAAAACAGACTGTGGGTTCAAACATCTGAAAAGTCCTTTCATGAGATGCTCTAAATGTAATTTTGATTTGGTCTAAAGCTAATTCGTCCAATTATCACCTCGTCTACTATCATTTGGTCTACCATCAGTTCGTCAACTATTCACATGGCCTACCGGTAATTGCCAATTCATCCACTCACTATTTTGTCCAATAACCAATTAGTCCAATGGCCATTTAATCCATATATCATTTGGTCTAATTGAACTAAGTGTTAATTGGGCGAAATGAAAGAAAATAAAATGGATATTAAATCAACTGGTTATGAGACGAAATGGTTATAGACGAAGTGATTATTGGACCAAATGGCAGTTGGACTATTTGTGGATGGTCGGAGTGGAAGAGTTGGCATTAGACAAATTGGCAATTTACCTTATCATCTACTGGACTTACATTTGGGAGTACAAATAAAGTAATCCATTAGCCCACAACTCAAAAATTTTGATGTATGGTAGTGGATCGTATTACCAAAAAAACTTTTCATGAATTCAATCATTTTAAAAATATTATTCTCATAAAATTCACCAAATTTTCACCATAAATACACAATTACCTACAAAATATAAATATGTAAAAATTTGCCAAAATCGTTTTTCCTTTTGATGATATTAGCTTCCAATCGGACCCCTCTTCGGATGTGAAATAGTTTGGTCACTTGAAGAAGGTATCGTATTACCGAACGTGTGTTTTCTATGGGAAAAGTTGAGAAATCAACAAAATCACTGATGAGCTATTTTGACCATATTTTATTATTTTTAGAATATTAAGACTTGAAAATGTGTTTTTGACCATTTTTCATCATCTTTCTATTCAAGTTCCCTTTGGAAGGATATTGCAGTGTTTTGAGCTTATGAAATTATTTTCTGACGCGTACGATGTGTGCGTTCGGTAATACAAGGCCGGTCGGAAATACAATCACTCACTATACTACTTGTGATTTTTCATGCGGTATTATAAAGTGTCTAAAAAAGCACTGTGCAGTATCATTTGCAAATACAGGTAGCTTTAGTGTAGTAGGTTTCATAATACACCATGTATCTTTCTTGGGCAAGTGTTGGTCCTGAAAAGGACCACCCAATCTCGACGTTTCATCTACTGGACTAATCAGTGATGATGGTATAATATTTACCTCAGTATCATCCTCCACCACGCCTTCTCTCTCAAAGCTCTTGCCGACCTCTGTCCTAGCAAGCTCTCGATCCATCTGATCCATGAGCTCTCGTATCTGTTCATCATCATGGCAACTACCTGATTCTTCAGCAGCCTCCTCATCATCATCTGTGTCATCTGTCAAAGTTAATATTTATATCATTGTTACAAATCTAATTAAATTGGCAATATCATCTTCTAGAAATTTTGAAATGAAATGTAAGAAATGGAACCCACAGGGATTATTTGCACATTAACTCTCTTACTGTTAAAGGTCAAGTCCACCTCAGAAAAATTTTTGATATGAATCAATAAAGAAAAATCAGACAAGCACAATGCTGAAAATTTCACCAAAATCGGATGTAAAATAAGAGAGTTATGACATTTCAAAGTTTCGCTTATTTCTCACAAAATAGTTATATGAATGAGTCAGTTACATCCAAATGAGAGAGTCGATGATGTCACTCACTCACTATTTCTTTTGTTTTTATTGTTTGAATTATACAATATTTCAATTTTTACGAATTTGACTATTAGGACCTCCTTGCCTGGACCACAAAATGTTAAAATAATGGAATTCCACATGTTCAGGAAGGAATGAAACTTCATTTCACATGACAATGACGAGAAAATCAAAATATTTCATATTTCCTATACTAAAATAGAAAAGAAATAGTGAGTGATGTCATCAGTTCCCTCATTTGCATACCGACCGAGAAATGCATGTAACTGTTTTGTGAAATGAAGCGAAACTTTAAAATGTCATAACTTTCTTATTTTACCTCTGATTTTGATGAATTTTTCAGCGTTATGCTTGTTGGATTTTTCTATTCTTATGCAAATCAAGTTTTTGTTGGGATGGACTTGTCCTTTAACAACAGATAATAAAATGTTGAAATAACTGAACATAAAATACAATACAAAGAATTAATAAAAACATAAATTAATGATATCTGCCTCACGATTTTCAGGTAAAAAAATAAAAATCAAACTATCAAATCAAATGGGTATTTTAGAAACTCAACTGTAAGCCACATTTCAAAATAAGAAAGGAAGATTCAAGCATAGTCTTTGAGGATGATTCATATGCAAAGCTACCAACCTTTGGGAGTACAAATAAAGTAATCCATTAGCCCACAACTCATAATTTTGATGTACTACTTGTGATTTTTCATGTGGTATTATAAAGTGTCTCAAAAAGCTCTGTGCAGTATCATTTGCAAATACAGGTAGCTTTGCTGAAGTTTAATCAGGACAACAAAGATTTGACTTAAGAGAAGAGGTTATAACACATGTTTTGCTTGATCTTATCAATAATTGCTTAGAGTTTGACATAGGTGAATATTTGAGTTATTGAAGAAATGATTTATGCAAGTTTACCAATATGAAGCACATAAGATGTAAATCAACAGATAGAGAAGACCTCACCGCCCTGTCTTACAAAGATTTGCGATTGATCTGATCAATCACAACTTTGGAAAGCCAGCAAAATGTTTGTTCAAAAAAGTTTCTAGATATGAATGTATATCCATAAATTCATTGATTTCTTGACAATTTGGTGTGTTCTTTTTTGTTAACAAAGGACATTTTGCAAATTTCCTATAGAAAAAAATTATGACACCGATGGATTTCCTCTTTGTAAGACGGGGCCCTTATGTATAAGGATGTGTCTGAGTTCCCTAATGTGCAATGTGTTATATGTGTGAATTCAATGAGTGCATACTCACATCCAAAATCATTGCAGGTGCATTTGCAATTTTGTAAAGCAGTCTCAAACTCATTAAACAAGTATGGATTTGTTTTTAATGGTGGGTAACTCTGTATTTGATACGATTACATACCTCCTGATTGGTAATCTCTGTCTCTCATTAAATCAGAATCCGAGTCAGAGTCATCGGCTGTGTTCGGCTCGCGGAAATCTATTGATGAAAAAACAAAGCAAAACCACAAACAATGCTTTTAAACTCCTTTTTTTAAATAAATGAACAATTAATAACCGTTTTAGTCGCCTTGCCATAAGTTACAGCCATGATAAGGATCATGCAAGCAGCTTTTCATTATACAAATAGCGAATAGGCATGAGTGCGATGGTGCAAGATTTCGCATGAGGTGAAGAAAAGATGCTCTATTCAACTCGGCATCTTTCTTTCACCGAATGCGAAATCTCGCACCATTGCACAAATAAGAATATTCGCTGTTTGTGTTGTACAACACCTCGGAATCTAGCGAAAATATGAACAAAACAAGAGTTTTTCCCTGCAGTAATCTATGACAAGGGAGCAAAAATATTGAAGCGAAAAGCAAAATCCCACAAGCGCACATGACCTAGGGCAGCACTCCGCATTTAGCCAGCAGGCTATACGTGTATTGCACCTTCATTTTTACTGAGCAACTGAGAGAGTCAACTCACCTAGGATGTTTCTCATGGCCTGCTCAAACTCATCCGGGTTGAAATCTATATCTCCCATCCTGCCCCCGTCTGCTGGGAACTCCACCCCTTTCAGTCCCGAGATCGCATCCACGAAGGACTTCAGAGACTCTGTCACCTGACCTGGGTCAAAGTTCACCTCGTCGGGATGACCTTCTGACCTTTGACCTCTGTCAGCTTTGGGCTTGCTACCTGCTGGAGCTGATCGTGGAGCCTTCCCAGCAGCCTTGGCGATCATGTCGTCCAGTTCCTCGATGCCGAGTTCCATCCAACCATCACCTAGAGAGTGGAAATGAATGAATGAATCAATGAATCAAGCAATCAAAGGCATTGGTTAACACAGATTTGACTTTAAAAATCTGAGAAGTAAGATCTTATTTGTTTATGTAAGATTACATAACACTAAGATACGGCTTGCTAACTGACTCAATGGCCCGTAATTTCAAAAGAGGTTTGAATTCTACCATGGTACAAAACCATGGTTTATGCAGATATCTTGCATCAAAAAGCGCATATTTATTTGGAATTTTCTTATTGTACGCAACAAAATAATCATAATTATTTACAAGAATCTGCACAGACCATGGTTTTGTACCATGGTACAATTGAAACCTCTTTCCAAAATATGGGCTGATGTGATGCTAAGAGCAGAGTTGGTTGACAAATTAATGTTTTTCCAAAGTTGTTTGGGAATAGCTTGAACTAAAATCAACTCAGTGTGATAAGATTTCTAATCAAATGACTAGCTGAAATCTATCAGAACAAATTACACAAACTTGTTATCTAATCTATGAAACAGCCCAAACATCTTAGATCCGTACCTTGTGTGTGTGTGTCATTCTTATTAATGCGTTCAATGATGTACTATTTACATCACTTATGGATCTGGGGGGGGGGCACAGCTATCCTGAACACCCCCCCCTTTTGCGAAGCAGAATCAAAATTTGTAATGTAAAAGTTCCATTAAAACAGAAGTGTGCCCCCCCTTGAAAGTGAAGACCCTTCCCCCCTTTTTTTGCTTGTTGAATTTTTCCTCTGAAAAATGCCCCCCCTTTGGAAAATCCTGGGGCGGTATTCTGAACATTGTCTTTTCTCCATATTTTATCTTATCTCAGAGATATGACAAAATCGGTATTCTGGTGGATGTCATAACTTTTGTCACAAAAATTGTCATAAATTTTGTCTCTTCTCTTTAGCGCGCAGCAAAAATATGCGGCTTTAAATGCGCGTAATCCTTTTATACAAGCAAAAGATATGACAAAAGTTATGACAGGGGGGGTAGCAGTCATAAATTTTGTCATATCTTTTAGTACCAAATATCCCGATACCCTGCCGACTGAATGTCAAGCAAACAATTATATTATTTAGATTAGATTGTGGTATTAGTTTCACTCATCTTCCATGACAATTTTCAAAATTATTTTTTCATGCTACAATTAGTTAGGCCCTACATATTTATTCCTCCTTTTTTTCTCTGTTTTCCTTACTTTTATACTTCTCCTCTAAAATTCTTCACAGCTCCCTGTCTCTCTTTTTAATTAAGCGCATCAATATACGCGTAGTTGCGCGATGCCAGCAACTGTTTGGGGGATACGCCCTACCTGCCACGGGGCTTTCCTATTGGCTAGAAGGGCTCCAACTGGGAACTAACGATGATTTTGATTGGCTCGCTTCCGAAAAGATGGGTGGGAACTTTGAGAGATATGACAGGGAAAAGACAATGTTCAGAATACCGATTTGTGACAATCATAGCGGTGTCATATCTCGGAGAGAAATGACAAAATTTATGACAAAAGTTATGACAGAGTTACAGAATACCACCCCTGGATCCGCCCCTGATTTATATGTCAAATAATCCCTTAATACATACTGTCAGGCGGTGGTAGATTCTTTTCTTCCTTCTTCAGCTGAGTGATGTCACAATGGACCCTGTCAAGAAGACTCATGATCTGTTGACCTGGTTCACCAAACCATGACTGGCAGGTCCTTTCAGAATCAAAAGGGTTAAAGAGCAAGAAAGAGTTAAATACAATTCTCTGTGAATGAAAATGGTGAATATACCATGGTCAGTTGACATGTTTCCTACGTAATTGGTTGCATACCAACTTGGCGTTTACCAGCAAACGCTGTCCTGCCAAGTTCCTAAGGGAGTTACCAACGAACGTAGAGGGCAGCAACACACAAGCGTGTTGCTTTTAGGAAGGTCCACTTCGCTCAGATTTTGTGACCACCTTCTCCCAGAGCACTTTTTTGGAAGATTGTAGAGTTGATTTTTTTTCGTTTGTTCAATTTTATTATTTCATATTGATATCAAAGCCTCCAAGGAAATATGTTAAATAATATTATTTTTGTATATTTGTATTTTTTAAAAATTGTAAGACAAAATGTAATCATGATTCTTGTAGTTTACGGAGCAATAAAAATACATAGACTGATGACATTTGTGTTACCGCTCTTCTGCTTAATTTCGCTGCCCCTACCAATCTACACAAGCTAACGCCAGAGCAAAGACCGTGATGTTCTGGTCTGGCCGCGCCGAAACTTTCCCGGTCACCTGTACCTCGGTGCGCGTACTGCGCTGCGCGAATGATGTGCTGGCTGCACTGCACCGGCAGGATAATCTCGACGCACGACTCGACTTTGGCTAGATATGGACTTGAAAGATATAGACTTGGTCTGTCATTGATGTGGCACTATGGCGGATGAGCAACGATAAATATTCAAGGTTAGAATTTCAATTTTAACTTACAATGTAGATTGTAGTCTGAAAATCTGAAATAATTATGATAAATCCACAAATCCAACCAACATTTTGCAGTCCATCAGGCAAAATCGAATACGGCCACTACTGAACTAGCAAAGCCAAGTCCTAGTCTAACTGTATTAGACAGAAATTATCTGGTTCAGTATCGACCTATGTATATTCCGATGGGTCTTGACTTGAGAACTATCAATGGGCGAAGCTCTATGTCACATCTACTATTTTCATTCCATAATTTTACAAAAACTGTGTTAGCATATATGCATGCAGCCAACCGTACCCTACCTCAGCACCGACCGGCCCGGGGCGCCGGAGCGGCCGTGCCAGCCATGGCGCCGGTATATAGCGTACTGGATTGTGTAGGCGCATTACGGTGCAGCGAAATTTAAATAAAGACGTATCAACGTCACGTATACTTGTTATCATATTGATATGCAAAGTCATCAAACCGTTGTCACTACTAAGTAATATTTTATGGAAAATGCAGGAATAAATTTTTCATATTTTTAAACATGATATTTGATGTAAAAACTTTTCAAGCAAAAATAATGATAAAGAGGAAATGAAAATAAATCAACTCTACAATCTACTAAAAAAGTGCTCTGAGAGGATTTCGGTGGTCACAAAATGAGCTTGTCTAAATCCGGGTGAAATTAGCAGACTGGTTTATTCATGACAGAATTTAATCCCGGTTTACTGAAAATGTACAAAAATTTGTGACAATAATTTAGTGATATATTATTTTCGAAATGTGATACATTATTATTAAATGCTTTATATATTTTTTGTTTTTATTGTTTCAATCTACTATTGTCATTATTCATTTGTTTACTTCTATTTTGCTGTCACTCCGTGAGTGTATTGTATCGGATCATGGTTACGTTGGCATGACTACCAAATTGTTCGCGCACTTCATTTGTATGCGCGTATCGAGTGGACCTTCCTAATAGCAACACGCTTGTGTGTTGCTGCCCTCTACGTTCGTTGGGAGATACCATCAACTGAAACAGAAACAGTATTCTGAAGTCAGGTTTAACTTCGACCATGGTCTAAGTCTGTGCTAAAATTATGAGAAGCCAAAAGTATCATAATTTGTATTAAGTTGTATGTTTCTTATGTTTACTTTGCTCTTTACTGATTTATCGATGGTGAAGACAGTCATCTATTTATACTTCCTAGACAATTATGAATGATTTGAGAGCCAAATGAGCTGAAATATATCTATACTGTTAGTGATTTATGTAACAATTGGCTATCCATACTGTTCTAAAATTATGGGAAGCCAAACATGCCAAGAAAAATTGTTTACATTGGATGCTGATTATGTTTACTATTCTTTTTCCTAAGTTTATAATGGTGAAGAGAACTTATCTTATTCATCCTTTCCAGTTAAGAAAGATTTGGGAGCAAATTGAGCTGATTCACTGAGCCTCTACTGCCAGTGCTTTATGTAACAGTTGGCTATCACAACTTTAGACCAGAGTTTAAATTAAACCCAACTTAAGAGTACCGGCCCGTGTTTCTCAATCAATCAAAAGTAAAGAGTGTTCCCACAGGCAGAAATGTTGGAGGACAAACAATACAAACCTTTGCATCAGACTGCAATCAATCATTGATTTCATGATCTGAGGCACAGGTTTCCAATGTCATGCCCTCTAATGTGACATCGTCTAAAACTACTCTATAAATAATAAAAAGTAATGACAACATGAATTTATACAGCGCCATCTATCTGTTTGATCTAATAATTACCATAGGAACAGTGCTCCTCAGCCAATCAAAATCAAGGAAAGTTCTCAAAACTTTCTGAAGACATAAGCTGATGAAACTCTTTCAATAAAGAAAGTATGTGTCAAACAATGAATTTTTAATTTTAAGAGAACAGAAGAAAACTATGCTCATGATGACCCCACAGAACTTGAAAGCTAAGACACTGTATTTTTTACAAGCAAGTTGACACTTAACTGACCTGTATTATACATTGTATTATACATACAAAGATGTGAACAATCAAGAAAATTTTGTTGATTTGAGTAAATGAATAAGATACCATATGAGGTATATAAATTTGTAATCGTTAACATATACCTCTGCCCCCATTCAACTACAACCTGATTTTTATCCACAGTCCAGATTCCATAACCTACCCTAACTCTTTGAAACTCTTTTTGTTAACAGCCGCCTGTCTGTGCCACGTTTCATATAGTCTAAATATATGGTAATTTTGCCATTATTGGTAACTACCATGGAAACCTTAATTGTAATGGGTTACTAAGCCTTGCAGGGGCCGTGGAACGGTTTTCAAAGTGGGGCGGGGGGCTGACCATGCAGAAAATCACAATCATATGGTCATTTTCACGTTTTTGTGCATGGTTTTTTAAAAAGTGGAGGGCCTGAAGCCCCCCCCCCCTTCCCCCGCTTTTGACAACAAATGGCTAAATTCCAAACATTGTAACTCTTTATAAAACGGGCCCCTGGACTACATTTATCTTCAAAAATACCACAAGTTCCAATTAATTACAACTTGCTGGCTGTATGCCAATAAATTTGTCCCTCTAATAGGATGTTAAAAGGAGGTCCAGTGCAGAGGGGAGTCACCAGCCTTGCACATTAAAGGTAAATGCCAGTTTTGGTAACGATATCAAAATAAGTTCGTACAGAATCCAATGAAATGACCACCAATGTGTCTGTTTGTATAAATAAAACGCATGTGCCAAAGGAACCTGGAAGAAATTGTGCAATTGCTGAGAAATCAGCAAATAAGAACAGGATTGGGGTAGAGCGTCGGGCCCGACGCTCTAAGTAATAATTATACATTGTCCCACGTGCGCTTATCTGTGTTGGGGATCTTTGGTGTGAACATTTTTCAGCGTAGATTTCAAGATTTCACAAAGTTCAGTTAATGTCCCTGTACCAGATCTAGATCCTCGATGATATACTGACAATTAAGCCTTGTTTCACAGACTTTCTCATGAAATCAGTGTTTACTGCAACTACTGGAATTTCTCTTTAAGAACCCACTGCACTATTCGTATAAGAGTAGGGGGAAAACCCGGTGTGTAGTGGTCCACCTACACTCCCCCAATCAGTTATATCGTGGAAGAGAGTCCTGCGGTCACAGTGATTTAGTTTGCTCTTTGCCTCCAAGGGAAAGGTGATGCCAAACTAATGAACAATAATAATAATAATAATAATAATAATAGAGAAGACCCATTTGATAGAATAGAGAACAATAACCCTAGATTTCTGGAAGAAGTCCGGTTGCTGTTTAATATACCAACAGAACATCAAGTTGTGGACAATGGAAATGATAATAATAATAATGATAATAATAATAATAATAATGATAATAATAATAATAATTATAATAACAATAATAATAGTAATAATAAAATATCCACTCACTGTTCATTTCCATTGACCATGTCGGCATAAAACTGTTTGGCAGACTTTAATAACTCCTTGTACAGCTTGGAACCTTTCAGCTCACCCTGAAAAAAGTTGGAAAATATGATCAATATTTTATTTATTCATTCATTCTTGGAGATTGGGAAAGTTTGCAATTCAAATGCAAGGCAACATCAATGTGGAGCGTTGTGGCCAAGTGGACTAGTCTTCGGGCTTTGAAACAGAGGGTCGTGGGTTCGAATCCCAGCCATGGCGTAATTTCCTTCGGCAAGAAATTTATCCACATTGTGCTGCACTCGACCCAGGTGAGGTGAATGAGTACCCGGTAGGATTCATTCCTTGAACACTTTAGCGCCTAATGATATGGCAGCTCAGCTACAGCCGGGGTAATAATATGATACCAAGTATCAAAGCGCAGTTGAGTATATGCACATAGTAACTGCGCTATATAAATGGACATATTATTATTATTATAATATTGCACCAGTAAATTACTAGAATAGCAACAGCATATGTTTCATACAATTTAAATGTGATGAAAATGGAATGAAAAAGGATATAAAAAAGAAATACAGGATATATAAAGTTGGTTTGATATGAAAAACATTAAGGCACATCAACATGTCTGTTTACTAATTTGTATAAAAGAGTGTTCAATCTTGAACCAACCATCAACTACTATAGTTATTCACCCCACAGTAGCAGTATCCAAGAAGGGGGAGGGCACCACATAAAGGGGGAGGGAGGGGAGGTGGCAACTGCCCCTTAAATTCTACAAGTAGTGTAAAAAAAAACAAGGAGAAAATCAAGTTTCAAAATAGATAAAGGGGA
This sequence comes from Lytechinus variegatus, assembly GCF_018143015.1. Taxonomy (NCBI): domain Eukaryota; kingdom Metazoa; phylum Echinodermata; class Echinoidea; order Temnopleuroida; family Toxopneustidae; genus Lytechinus; species Lytechinus variegatus. Next base: position 4,623,001 of record NC_054749.1, read on the forward strand.
TACATATAAAAGAATTATAAAGTAAATTTTTGAGCCATTTAACTCTATCACATCAATATTATTCAATTGAGGAGAAAAGAATCACCCAAATCAAGTCTTTTGGCCCCAGCCCTTATCAAAGCATCGTAGTTAATAAAACCACTGTTTTATTCGCTTACCCTAAAGAAGCCTTTCTCTGTCAGACTGTGGAGAAATTTCTCCCATCTCGCTCCGGTTGCTAGATCTTCAGGCTCCGGTGGAGTGGTGCTATTAGTGTCAGCATCTTTCTTGTTGCCATGGCAATGAGAGCAAAGAATCTCGAAACCATGGGCCTTGGTGATGAAACAATAAAAAATTTAGAAAAAAACATGTTTTTCAGTCATTAAAAGAAAATCATGGAAAATCATCCAACCTTATTGTTCCAGGCACATTACAGAATTCCTTCCAGAGAATAAGATATCAAAGAAAATTACTTGCCAAATAAAAGCATGAAACATGACACAAAACATGAACCAATTGCTTCTCATACAGTTAAAACACAGGTCAATTTTTTTTCCAAAGCATGCAACCATTATCAAAATATAAATTATTTTGATGCATATCTCGGATAATAATAATTGGACTTATTTCGCACCAAATCCACTCTGTACAGTGCCCAAGGCACTTTCCAAGAAATTTTGAAGAAAATTGAGAGGAATTGAACAGTAATGTTTTCGGTGTTTTTAAAGCTTAAGAAGACTATTCAATAACTCATGAGTAGACAAATACCTCTCTTTACAAAAACATACCAGTTTCATGCCAAGATCAGCGGACTTGAACTTTGAACTTGAGGGCGATGGGAGCTTCCAGCCACTCCTCCGATCAGGTTGAAATGACTGCTGAACCAGCTGAGCGTACAAGCAGCGAGTGAACTTAACCTGAAAATGAAAATACGTTACGAAGTCTGTATTCATGCAAAAACTTACTTTCTTGCATTATTTATGCAGGATTTTGCTTTATCCATGTGTGTTATGCAAACATTATAAAGAATATTGTAGAAATAATACCTCGGTCACATTTGCTCTACGGAGAGTCAAAAACAGCCACTTTAACATTTACTTTGTACCAGCTATACATAGGTGGTTTGAATAAACATGAATAAAACAGTTGTTTTTTACTTGCCATACGGCCGTCGTAGAGCAAATGTGACCAAGGTATTAGATTGAAAGTGGTAAATTTTGGCTGCCATTTTATGTATGCAAATAAGGTGGTTAAAACAGGAGAAATCAGCTTACAAACCTATTTAACTTTATTCAGCACGTAGGAATAATGTGAAATAGACCAGTTTCCAGCTTTTACCCTAAAATGCTTTGAGAACTCCAATTTTCCCTTAAGGGGTTTAGAATAAAATATCAATGACTAATTATGATTATTTGCATATGTATTTTCACAAAATGTAGGCTCACTGATAATTCCCTTAATCATGGTTTACTGTATAGATAATCACTACTTTTATTATAAATGTTTTACAAACAGATTAGAAGTTCACTTATAGATTCAAACAGCATACACATAGACAAATGAAAACAAAAAAAAGGTACAAATGTAAATACTAACCTGAGATGTCACTAGATCCTCTGGACCAAAATGTTTCATGATCCTGCAGGCCTGAAAGAGTATTTTATATACAAAAATTAATGTTCCATGACTGAAATTTTCCATTTCATATCCCCAAAATATGTTAGTGGCATCAAATAAAATGAATCTTACATCAAATCTCTCGTACTGCAGAACTGATGAAGAGTGCTCAAATCCTTATCTCTCTATTGTTTGATGGTTAGACGGATTGGATAGATGGAACTACACCAATATCATTGTCTTCTTCATCATCATCATCACCATTACCTTCTTCGTCATCATCATCATCATCACCATCCTCCTCCTCCTAATCATTACTATCATCACCATAATCACCATTATCATCATCATCATCACCATCATCATCATCATCATCACCATCATCAAAATCATCATCATCATCATCATCACCATCACCACAATCATCATCACCATTATCATCATTATCATCATCATCATCATCATCTCCATCATCACAATCATCTTCATAATCATCATCATCACCATCATCATCATCATCACCATCATCATCATCATCACTATCATCATAATTATCATCTCCATCATCACCATCACTATCATCTTCATAATCTCCATCATCATCATCACAATCATTATCATCATCTTCATCATCATCAATATCATGATAATCATCATCTTCATCATCACCATCATCTTCATCATCATCACCATCATTATCATCATCTCCATCATCATCATTATCATCATCATCATTATCAACATCATCATAATTATCATTATCATCTTCATCATTATCATCATCTCCATCATCACAATCATCTTCATAATCATCATCATCACCATCATTATCATCATCACCATCATCTTCATATTAATACTTTCTTAATGATTATTATCAGTAAAATTTCTATTATCATAATTATCATTATCATTATAATTATTATTATTATCATTTTCATCATCATTATTATCATTTTTATAATTATTATCATCATCATAATCATCATCGTCATCATCATTTTTCATCTTCCACCTTCTCACCTTCAAATCAAGTGGGTCTCTGTGATAGAACGCTTCAACTGCCGGTGAGACCAAGCTTGGCTGGTGTTTCAGTATAGCAGCTAGCTTGGCTGGCATCAGGCAATGGGTATGATGAAAATTGGATTGCACTTTAGAAGGGAATCTGCAAAGATCAATCCACACAAGGTTGATAGTTAAACACTGACTGAGTGGCTTTAAGATTAGAGTTGGGGTTAAAAATGTCACACAAAGACTGCTGAACAGAGAAAGATATGGATGGCTCACGATGTCACACATCTGCCGATCATCTATAGCATCCGAGAAGTCTAGGCGATGAAAGTAAAACTGGAGTAAAACTTGGTAACCTCACTTCGCATACGGTGTAATGGCAGGAGTTGATACTTCTGCGATACCAGAAAGGTTTCAACACTGTATTTGAAATCACCCTCTCTTGAATTCTAAAAATGTTTCATCAAACTGACTTTTAGAATGGTTGTTGAAAATCATGAAATTGATATGTGCTTTTCAGAATTATATTAACCAAATTACATGCATCGGGCAAGCGATAAACTAAATTGTCATTGTAAAATCAGTTGGATTTGATGCTTCTCGGGACATAATTTCCTAAATTTTCATTAAATATCCTTGACATAGTAACTGTTTTAGGGCATACACATTCATTATTATCTAGTAAAGAGTCAGACGAGCGAAAGATGCATCGTGGGGGGGGGGGGTCACCAAAGCTAAATTTTGGCTTTAACTAGCTGTTATACTTCATAAAGAAAAGCCATTTTGGTTAAGGAGATGGGAGATGGCCAAACATCGACAAGCAGTGCTTACTCATCAACTCTTGCTCTGACTGCTTCTCTGATGGTCAACTTGGCAAGCGTGTTCTGAGAATGACTGCGGACTACGTCTATGGCATGTGATTTAGAAGGAATACCGGCTGGTAGGAAGGCTAGCTCTGCAGGGTTGCTTGGCTTGGGAATGATGTGCAGATCCCCTCTGTATATAAAGACCTGAAAAGATTTAAAGTTTAGTAATAGTATCAAGAAAATCATATAATACTAAGAAAAAGTTGCAAAACTTAATATGTGATCCTCCACCTCAAAACTGAGAATAAGTTGCCAAGTAAGATTATCTTTGATAAGCCAAAATAGTAATTGGTCTTCAAAAAGTAAAATTTTTTATCTTACCTGATAGAGTAATTCTTCTTTTCCTTCATTACTGTCAATTTGAAGTTGCAAAGTTACTGGTATATAAAAATGAGATACAAATATGCTTTTCACACTGCATTTCCTTAACCCCATACTATCCCTAACCCCAGACTATCCTTAACCCCATACTGTTTTTTTTTTGATTCACACTGTCTTTCTTAACCCCATACTATCTGCTCAGCCGGGGTTAATGCCTTAACCCCAGACTATCCCTCAGCTCATGAATAATGATGATTTTACCATACAGAGCGTGATTAACATGCAATTCGACTTCTGTGATTGGCTGATGCTTAGCCCCACTTTCCTTAGCCCTGTTTCGTTTTCACACTGCATCTCTTAGCACCGCTATTGTGGTGCTAGCACCAAAATAAGAAGGCTAACCCTGCTTTTTTGCAGGGCCAGATAGTACCGTACTATTTACCATGCAAGCCCACTTTCATAGAACGTAGTGTGAAAACGAACTGGGCTAAGCTTATAATCCCGGAAAATTGGTGGGTCTAAGACCCCCCCCTTTACCAGACCAATTTCCTGGGGTTAAGGAAAAAAAGTGCAGTGTGAAAATCATAGAAGAGTTTCTTCGACATCAATTTTTTTTGCAGAACTGCTTGGAACCTTCAACAAGATTACATAGCATGCATGGTTGAGTGAATCCCAAACTTCAAACCATGATTTCTCCTATGCTTTGAAGCTCTCACTGAAACTCTACTTCGTTCGAGCAAGTACTTGCGTAGTTTACTATTATTTATTTGATCAATTAGCTTAAAATTTGCTTTTTCAACATTTATGACAATTCAAAAGTCATTTTGGGTGACTTATTGTGTGTTTCTGAGTGGAGTTTCACATATATCATCGATATTAAACCGATTTCAACCAGGGGCTTGCTTGACAATGCCCTCTGTAAGTTACAAATGACTTGACACACAAATGGTTACCTTTTTTTGTGCTGAATAAATTACTTGAAATGTTCACTGGTTCTTCAACACAGACTTGAGTTTTCAGGCAAACAATGCATTTGGAATTGAGATACTTGCCAATGGCAAGAATTTCAATCTACTTAGATCACATTTCAATTTTAGCTGAAAGAGGGAATAATATGTAATTAAACATCTGAATACGTACCCAAGAAAGGTTCACCAGTTAAAGACAGCTTTATGAAAAAGTATTCTGTGACCTTTTTTTACCAACATCGTCAACTCACACACTAGGGTGATGCTCTACATCACATTTCAATTCTCTATTACAGATGTGCAAAGAGACCTTACCTTGCAAAACTTGAAAATTTAAGTGCCCAAATTAAAATAGGTCTACTTAAGCAAGCAAATCGCCATATATCACTTACCCTGTTGATGCTAGTCTCCGGTTCCAGCCACTTTGGTAAATGATACGCAGCCTCAATCAGTAGGAATTCACCATCATTATCATGAACACTGATAAAAAAAAGAGGTATAATTAGATTCAAGAGTATTGTCAAATCATCAGAAAATATAAAGCCCAAAGTAACGTGATAACTGATAAGTAGTAACAGATATAATTCCTAAGCCACTTAATAAAGAACAATTTAAATGCCTTCTGGAAGTAATATACCATGTGATTTGTCTATTAAATCTTTGATCTATGAAGACCTTTGACTATTTAAAACAATAGTACTGAAAGAATAGAATTTGACTTTCTACTTTACAGAACTTTTCCAAGATCTGTAGCGATATCTTCATTCTATTGAAATTGTTTTGTACTCACTTGTACCTGCACTCTGAAGGATAACCATAATATATTAAACAAATTTTTGGGACAATACTGAGTACCATTATCATCATCAACTTCTTCATCATCATCATCATCAACATCATCATCATCATCATCCTCATCATCACCACCCTCACCATCATCATCAACATCACTATCATCAAAACCATCATCATCATTATCATCATCACCATCACCAGTTCACCACAATCAACTTCATCATCATCACCATCATCATCATCATCATCATCATTATCATCATCATCCTTTATCATCACCATCCTCGACTTCACCCTCACCCTCATCATCACCACTACCACCATCACCATCATCATCCTTACCTGAAGTTACCTCCATCATTAGTATCAACCACCACCACCACATCATCATAATCACCATCACCATCATCATCATCATACATCATCATCACTATATTTCCATACCATTTCAAAAAAGATAGCTGACTATAAAATGATCCTGCAAATATGGACTTGAAAGTTTAGTCCATTTCATAGGAAGGATTGTCATTTTTTTCTCTCACCTTATGACCAGCTCCGGCATGACAAGTGTGAGCTGATGTAGAAGGTAGACAATGAACCACTCATCATCAATATTATCACCAAAGTCTGTTGCACCATGCAGGTGTGGTGGAGAATCTGAAAAATTGCATTCATTTAAAAAAAAATACAAAATTTTCATAAATCTGAGTTAACTCTATCTACAAATTTTACAATACACATAATACAGTTTTACTCTACAAATGTTTAGATCTAAGTAGCGTTAGACAAACATTAAAACAAACAGAACAAAAATAAGCAAAGAAAAAGGGAAGAGTGGTAAGAAGGGACTAGGAGGGATAGAGAAAATAATAAAGGAAAGGTGATAGAGATTGATAGGTGGAAGAATGAATAATTAATTCATTGCGTCCTCAAGACCCATATTAATTTTCATTGCCATAAATACTCTTACATTTAGTGCTATTTATTTCAATGTATCCTTAATATATTCTGTTTATGAAGTGAATTACCATGCAGCATTGTGAAAACTGAACCGAGCAATTCAGACATGTCAGAAATCTAAAACAAGTTTTGTTATGACTTCAGCACTGAAATAAAACAAGCAAGTCAATGGGTGGGACTAACCTGAAACTGAACTGACAGGAGTCAGTTTAAACGATCCACGCTGCCAAATGTAGTCCACTAGAAGTGGTGATAAGTGAACCATACATGTGTCCAAAAAGTCCTGCAAACATATCTCGATTTCTTTACAGCTCTTTCCCTCAAAGTTGTTGTTTGTAAACAAATCGTATTCTACAACGTTTTGCACGTGATTAGTCCCCTCCATTTCGCAGTCAAAATATGAGAATGCGCTAAGATTCAAAGCGTTATTTGCATATGTTCGTTGTGGTTGAAACGATAAAGCTATGTTAAAAGAAAGGAGCACAGTCTGTAAAATCACATGATCAGTTTCAGCTGCTATGTGTGGTGTATGATGCACTGATGCTGAAGCTGGTTGGGCTGCACAAACTGCACTTGGAATTGGAAAGGTCTTTAAGTTTAATTCCTGAGAATAATTAATCTCGTCACTAAAAATGCTTAAACCCAAGGCTCTCACACAAGTCCTAAGCCAGGCAAATACTGGAGGAGTTCAGAGTTCGCTGTAAGTAATTTATTTTTATGTCATCATTTTTACCCGGAATTTTATCATGTTTGTTGATTTGTTTTCACACTCAAATCACACACACATCATTATTCATTGATTATTCATTGAATGAGTGGATAAAACTTTGACACTGTTCATACTGATTCATAGTACGGTACAAGTAGAAGTAATACTTGTTCATTCAATGAGTGGGAAAAATGCAGAAATCATTTGTCTTTGAAATGTATTGTGATAAATAATCAAACAATGTCAATAGACAGGAATAACCATTGACATTGTTTCTGGAGATTTATTTAACAATTAAAATATTACTAGGCCTACTGTATGACCAGTCTCGGGGGGGGGGGGGCACTCAGTATATAATGCATAGTGGGTTTTTTTACACTCAAATTTCTGTTCCAAGGCATTGCATATTTGTCTTATTGAGAAAAAGAACAAAGAAAGCTGCTCCAAAGCATAACATTTTCTTCTTATCGAGAAAAAAAAGTCCACTCCAAAGCTTCGCATATTTTTTGTTATGCCGTTCCGCTCGCATTGATCTGCTACAATGAGCTGCAATTTTGGTGAAAAGCGGCTGCAGAACACTGTCCGACCATCGCCTCTGCCCGAGCACACCCAGCGGCTAGCTGCATCATACACGCATGCCCGGCCCATTCCATAGGGATGCATACGCACACACACGCTGGCAATCCGTTCCAAGGACCCGTGTTTTCACAAACATTTGTAGTTCCAAAGCCGTTCCGAGGACCCTCCTATTTATAATAAGCCAGCTCCAAGGCCCTTGTTTTTTGTCTCGCCCACGGCACACCCCCACCACTTTTTTGGTTGAGTGCCCCCCCCCCCGGTGGCCAGTGCAGTTCCCCCTAGTCTGCGCAGTCCCCCTTGTCTGCATACGCGTATCTGCGCGATTCTAGTAAAAGAAGATACGCGACAAACACAGACTTTAGTCATGCAATACATAGACAGATATTCATTAAAAAATCTGCCTCAAAAAAGTGGAAAAATAATGAATTTTGGGCATTTCATAAGACAGCTTCAAAATACAGCCTTTGTCATCATCTGAATCGTGTGCATTTTGCAAAGTGAATGGATGCGCAGACATGGGGTACCACTTTTTTTTTCATTCCGAAAATGACTGCCCAAGATTTTTTCTAAGAAAATCGTATATATTTCTTTCAAACTTTAATGAGATATTTGGTATACTTACTAATAATAATATAAGGAACATTATTATCTGGAAGATTTTGTGAAATGAAAAGAAATTCATGTTAACCCTATCTAGGCCGGGGTATTTTGGGAGTTCCTATGGCCGGGGGGGCCTGGGAGGCCCCCCCAAGATCTCGGCCGTCGACCGCGCAATCGTGCCGAAAATTAGCACGCGGGTTGCCTGGGACATAATCTACAAGATTGTATAGTAATTTATTTCATGCAAATCGCTATAAAGTGATTATGCTAATTTATGCGTAATTAGTATGCGAAATCATACTTTTTCCTCTAACTCCCTAAATAAAGCTCCAAATGTACTAATTTTTGGTTTAGAAACTTTTTGTGGTGCCCTTAGCAAGTGTACATGAAAAAAATTGTGATATCAAATCATTTTCTTATGTATTCTATTGTTTTTTGCAATTTCTTATGTATTTCTTTGTTTTTTTACCTTTTTTTCATTGTTTTTTCAATGAAATTTGTTGGGGACTCTTCTGTGATCATAAAAAGCATAAAATGAATACATTTAGAATAGCAAAACTAAAAATAATCATACATTTAGGAATTTTGGTTGAAAACACAATTTGCATTGACTTTGTACATGAAATCACGTTTTTGAGCAATTTTCGGTCTGACATGCACTTACATAATGTTGCGTAATTTTGGAACCCCTTAACGGGTGACTCAAAATTGGTCTCAAAAGTTGCGCAAGACTTAAAAGTAATTTTGCATGGCCTAGATAGGGTTAAATCTGAACTCAAATTGTTAGGTGCGCAGACTTGGTGACCACCATCATATTTGTTTATGGCGTCAATTCAGGAAATACTAGACAAGGGTACTGTTTTGTTTCCAATACTAGTACTTGTTAAGGGTAGGGTTTCACGTGCCAATACTTGTTATACTAGGGTGCATTTTCAGAATTTAAGGAAAATACTTATTTATGGTGCTTTTTGAAACCCCATTGTCGCGCCTGGTATCCACTCGTCGGTGGAATCTCTACAGATGAGATTGTACATTTTCCTTTTTTTCTCCAGATTGCTCAACAATGAGGGCTCCCTTCTAGCCTATTCTGGTTACGGAGACAAAGATGCTCGGGTGACAGCAGCCATTGCTAGCAATATTTGGGCAGCGTATGAGAAGAATGGCAAGGTGGCTTTTACAGAGGATGACCTCAAACTAGTGCTCATGGACTGTGAGGTAAGTAGATTTTTGAAAGGGTCTGGAAAATTACTTCTGTAAATACTTCAGGGCCCCATCTTACAAAGAGTTGCAATTGATCCAATTAATCGCAACTATGGACGGCCAGCAACGTCAACATCAATTATGCATGTTGGTTCAAAATATTTTCAAACTGTGATGTATATTCATGCATTCTTTGTTGTCTTGAAAACTCACTATGCTTCTCTTTGTTTACAAAGGGCATTGTGCAAATTTCCTGGAGAAAAAAATTATGACACTGATGGATTTCCATAGAGTTACGACTAATTGGATCAATTGTAACTCTTTGAAGACGGGGCCCAGATGAGATGGTAATTTGTTTTCTGTTAAAAAAGGGTTAAATCTTGCCTCAGACAGCTGTCAAATTTAGAAACAATCCCGGGCCACTGCCATTACAAGGTGTAGGCTTCACAATGCTTGTACATAAAACATGGTGCTACATAAGCGCTTGCCCGATTGCCTGATATGACCCTAATTTTGGTCATGACAGGCAAGATAAAATCACTTTGGAAAAGAAATGCAATATTAAGGAAGATCACTTTATGTCAAAAAGAGAGAAAAGGTCAATGGTTAATAAAAATGCAAAAATTTCTTTTGAAGAGGTAAAACTTTTTTTCCAAGAAATTTTTCGGGCAAGTATGTTCCAACTATTTAAAAATTTACTTGTTCAACTTGGCAAGAGCAGCTTCTAAAAAGTCATGTAAAGCACATGAAAAGGGTTGTTTCTCTTGGCTGCTGATCAAACAGAGAAGGTGAAAAGGGTATCAAAATTGATGTATTCAGGAGAAAAAAATGGGTACTCTTCTCCCCTATAATTAGAATCAAATGTTTGAGTAACCCCAAAAAATCAGATATAGATTCATTAATTAGTACTTATTAAAATCAGTAATTTGTCCTCCACTGGTAGTACATATACAGAATAGAAAGTACCGTAAGGGCACTAGTATTCAACCTGTTTGGAGAGTTTCCTCAAATATATAAAATTATAGAATTTACCTTAATTTCAGACCCTTCTTATTTCCAAGAGCAAATGCTGGTTATTCTTTTTCCTTTATTTTTTTCTTTCAACCAGTCGACTGTGTGCGCGGACGATCAAATTATACGGCGACGGTTTTTGGCACTAGTATTCAATCCGTCGGCACTAGTATTCAACCTAGCGATGAAAGATGGCCCTGTTTCTCAATCTGCCCTTGTCCCATCCGACTATGGACTAGACCATTTGAGAAAAGACCAAACGGGGAATTAATCAAAGCCAGAGACTTACATAGATCTAGATCTAATTTAGCAATCGAAACCCTTTTGAGATTTGCTATCTATCCTCACTAAGTTGAATACTAGTGCCATTCAGTGCAAAAGGCCATCGCCGCATAATCGATCCTCCGCACTTACAGTCAACAGATTGATAAAGAAAATACTGACAACAGATTACCCTGGAAATAACATAGGTATGAAATGAAGAGAGATTCCATATTTCTAAATTTTTTGGGGGAATATGTCAAAATCTTTGAATTATGCCGGGTTGAATACTTGTGCCCTTACGGTATATAGGGGCAGGTAAATCTGGATAGTTTCAAAAGGTAATGTTGTCAACTTCATAATGAAAGTGCCCCCTTCCCCTCCCCCGCAAAATAACGTTCAGCCAATTTTCAGTAACAGAATATCTCGAAGTAAAAGACATTTTTCAAAAAAGAGACCTATGAATTGTCTGATCTAATATATTTCTCACTTCCTCTCTTCTTTTGGGGGTGTTTATTAGAGAGAATTTTATTCAATTTTGATTTTTTTTTAGAATTAGAAGTAATTTAGACAAATAACCAGAATTGAATCTGTGAGGAATTTCTATTTCTGTTATATTTTCTCTCAGAATGGACGAGTTGCCATCGCTAAGGTTGCCAATTTGCTCCTATGCATCCATGCAGAATCATCGGTAGGCTTTGGAATGTTAAAGAAAAAGGTAAGGAATTTATTAATTTTTTTCAATCAATGATGTTATCATTTGACTGTATATGTGTCATGATTGTCATTAATGATTGTCATTAATGAGAAATGAGCAGTCGAATGGATTTCAATATAAGATGGAAAGGGCATATCTGATAATATAGATTTCTTAATAAATTTTCGAAATTCAAACTTCACAAAAGCTAGCAAAATCATGCATTTGAGTGTTAAGTGGATAAATCACAAGGCACTCTTCTAACAACTGAAAGGTAAACTTTCTCCCCCCCCCCCCCCTCCGTGCTTTTTATTCCATATTTTTGAAAATTGTGAACTTTTTACCTTCAAAGTCTTGTTTCATGTACTTGTCAAAATATCAAATGTTACAACATTTTCTTTCAACCAATTAACCATTACCATTTGAGTAGCTTACAACAAATATCTCGTATGTTATTGATAATGAATACTCTAAAACACTTAAATAAATTACTTCAAAATCTCTACGGCATTTGGACAATGTATGTTAATGTGCTCAAACAAGAGACATGCATGATGCATTAATACAAACATTTGAAACAGAAACAAATGTAGATGTAATCATGATGTTTCGGTGTAGTGCATTTCATTTTTATCATCTTACGTCTCTTATGGCTTTACCTCTTCTTCTCAATTATTCCATTTCCAGATCACATCGTTAGCAGAATATCTTCAGGAACCGTTACAGACTGTAGCATCTTCATAGCCAAGGGCTGAAATAGTGTGTGTTTGTAGTATGTATAATAATTGTAATATTATACTTAGATAAAGCTATTTTTTAGTGACAGTGATAAAATTTATCTCATATAATCTCAATATTGTCATCTTTTGTCAGGATTGCAGCCATACATGTTTTTTATGGCTGCTATCTTGTTTGCTATATATATATATGGAAGAAACTTCCAATATGTGGCGACACCCATGTCTTACTAAAGTGAACATTGCAAGTCACTCAGTTGCAAGGGTTTATTTCAAATCCGTCTAATGCCAATTCATCCAATTGCCAACTCGTCTAATATCATTTGGTCTATCAGTTCGTCCACTATCCACATGGTCTAATTGCCAATTCATCCACTCACTATTTTGTCTAATAACCAGTTGGTCCAATAGCTATTTATGCCATATACCATTTGGTCAAATTGGACTAAGTGTTAATTGTGCAAAATGAATGAAATGAAATGGATATTAGACCAACTGGTTATTGGACAAAATGGTCATAGACGAAATGGTGATTGGACGAAGTGATGATTGGACCAGGGGAGCGTTTCATGAAAGGACTTGTCAGACGTTTTATCCGACAGTTACTATAGTAATAGTGCCTCTCAGCCAATCAGAATCCAGGAAAGTTGTCAGATCTGACAACTTGTCGGACAAAAATATTGATGAAATGCCCCCCTGATGATTATTGGACCAAGTGGTTGTTAAAACGAAATGTTGATGGACTGAATGGCATTAGACTAAATGAAAGGAGACCATATACGGTAAGAGGACGAGTTGGCAGTAGACATATTGGCAATTTACCATTGCAAATGTATTTGGGTTCCCTAAATCAATTTCATGTCTTGCAATTACGACTTTACAAATGATTGCTGATATGATACTTGCAATGAGGAGTGTAAACTCGGTCCCATCTTACAAAGAGTTACAATTGATCCAATCAATCCCAAATCTATGGAAATCCATCGCTTTCATAATTTTTCTCACAGAAAATTTGCACAATGTCCTAAGTTATAAACAAAGAGAAGCACACACTGAATTTTCAAGAAAACAATGAATATATGAATGTACATCATAGTCAGAATTTTTTTTGAAAAAGACATGCATAATAGATGTTGATGTTGCTGGCTTTCCATAGTTGCGGTTGATCGGATCACTCGCAACTCTTTGTAAGATGGGGCCCTGGTTTGCTACACCAAAAGTTTGAATTATTGAGAATGAGTCAGAGCATAAAAATTTCTCAAACCTTAATAGATTTTGACAGGGTAAAATGAGGCCCATGCCTAACTCTTTAATACCTTATAGCCCTATAGTGGGTGCATTGTGGTCTAGAGGTTCTGACTCTTGCCTTTCAAACAGAGGGTCGTGGGTTCGATTCCTAGCCATGGCGTGTTTTCCTTCAGCAAGAAATTTATCCATGCTTTGCTGCACTTGACCCAGGTGAGGTAAATGGGTACCGGCAGGAAGTAATTCCTCAAAAAGCTGTGCGCACCAGAATCGGTAGACTAGCTTAGCTTTGAGCACCTAGCAAGTTGGATGCGTTGGCTATACAAATCCTATATAATTATTATAGATATTTCAGCCCCACGGTAGTAGGATTTGAGTCCATTTAGTTTCAGATTTAAAACATTATGTCTGAGATGCTATTGTATCAACTCTTGTTATATGTTAGATATTTGGAAAATCAAGCATATGTTTAATATCTTATAAAAGTTTTATATCTACTAGTCTTCTGCCATGTGACCCTGTTCTATTAACACAAATGAGACCTCCACAATAACATAATTTCGAGTGAATTATAATTTAATTCACATACGCCTTGGCCGTGTAGTACTCCTGATGAAGAGTTATTCGACAGTTTCACTGAGTCCAATGATACCTACTCCAGGCCGACCATATCTGTCGTGTTCTATCCAATGACATATCATCATTTGGGTTGGAGCGGTTTTTCTGTGTGTGACTCTTACTTAGCATTGCGGGGAGAAAGATATAACTTAAAATAGTATTGAGATTGATTTAGTGAATTTAGTTTTTATGTATTTATGTTTGTTCTCCTGTATCCATGTACCGGTAGTACTATAAGTTTGATGTTATGGTTCCAGGGGCAGATCCAGTATCTCCTGAAAGGGTTTTTTTTTGTTCAGAAATCCTGACAAGCCAGGAAAAGGTCTTCATTCCCGAGTGAAGGAGGTTTATGTCATGACAAATTTGACAAGACAAAAAATAAAAATGGAAAAAAATTCTAAAAGTTCAAATGGGGGGGGGGGGGGGTTGCATGGGTCAGATGTGTCCCCTGGATACGCCATTGCATTGTTCTATTTTCATAGTGTATCTGGTTCAAGTTCTGTTTGTGTTTTTTTTTTATATCTGCTAAAAGCTACATAAAAAGGTTCAAATCCAGAAGTTAAACTGTTCAAAATATTGAAATCATTGCTTTGGATTGGACAATGTGACTTTTCTTTTTTTTTAAATACATTTATTCTTGTATACAAATTTTTCTAGAGTTGGGTGGTTTGGCTGACGACTTTTTGGTCTGTTGCAAATTTAGTGTACCAAACGACTCTCACAGTTTGGAAAGTGTCAGTTACTGCATTTTCTTGTATTAATCTTGTCTTGTGGAGCGTTGTGGACCAGTGGATTAGTCTTCGGACATTGAAACAGGGTCGTGGGTTCAAATCCCAGCCATGGCGTAGTTTCCTTCAAGAAATTTATCCACATTGTGCTGCACTCAACCCAGGTGAGGTAAATGGGTACCTGGCAGGAATTCATTCCTTGAAATACCGAGCGCTGGAAAGGCTGCTTGAGCTAAAGCTGGGGTAATAATATCCAAGTCCTTTGGAAGCACATAGAGACGTTATTCATTATGTGTTAGGCACCATACAACAACTGACTATTATTATTATTAATTGCTTATCATGGCAATAAGTTGTACAAATCTTGTGGAGGGAAGTAGTACTTCCTCATTTTTTTCTCCACCTACTAAAATGCCCATGAACCTCATTATACCAATAAGAAAGTTATATTAGTTCTATGCTTTCTTTCTATATTGATTTTCCATTATAACTGAATGTGCTTGGCCTTTTTAATATATCATGTGATTATTTTTTCACTACATTATATATTATACATATACTTTTTTTCAAAATATTAAAGTGTACAGAAATGTGCAGGATAAAATTTGCATTAAATGCATGCATATATATATTGATAGGAATAATTGATGTATGCATTTTCCAATGAGTATTGTTGTGAGGAATAAACATGTATGATATATGTAAAAAAAAATACAAATGTTATTTACAATTTCTGTCTGTATGTCTTGTTTGTTAATATGATTGAAGTGGCATGGTGTTCTGTAGATGGCGTCATGCTACTGACTTACCAAGAATAGTATTAAGATCATGCATAAAGACGAACAATGTCTAAATTGATTAATCTTTCACATCTTTTGTGAAATGAGGAGAGAGAAAGAGAAGGGGGGAGGGGAGAGAAAGGTAGTGAGTGTGTGTGAGAGAGATGATTGATTAAGGTGAAGAAGAAGGAAGGGGGAGAAGAGAAAGAAGAAGGAGGGGGAGAAGAAGGAAACTTTTTTTCCAATTAAGGAGAAAGGGGAGAATAGGAGAGAAAAGGTGGGTGTGTGTGTGGGAGAGAGAGAGAGAATGATTTGACGAAGAAGAATAGAAAAGGGTGAAGAGGAGAAAGGAGAAGTGTAAAAAAAGGAATGAAAAGAGGAAGAAGAAAAAGGAGGAGGAGAATATATAGATCAACGAAGGGAAGAATAACGAAAGAGGAATGAGGAGGGGGAAAAGAGAGAATTTGGAGATAAAAATAGAATTGAATTGAATTTATTACCAAATATCACTGTCGGGTACAATTACAAGGAATAGTACATCACATATAAACAAAATATTTGGTAATTGGAGCTAACATAATAGCAAGATGCTAATCGAGGTTAGCCCCAAATAATGTAATTATCATAGTTTACACAATAAATGTAACTAAATCTCAATATTGTACATCGAATTCAATACTAATTCTACTTATTACTGTTGCAGAAAATTTTGATCATTTTCAGTGAACATATTTACACTATTTACAAAAAAAATATCTTAATTATTCACAAAATGTTTATATAGAATTATTTGTTTTGAGGCAGTTTTTTGCCATACCAAATTAATTATAATCTTCCAGTAGCATTAATTTTAACGATTTGCTAAATATCTTACGACGAGGGTGTTTCTAATATTACTTGGCAGAAGATTCCATAAAGTAGGACCAGAAAATGAAATTGATTGTTTTCCCAATACGGTATTATTTTTGTCAAGATTAACATTTCGCTTTTCTCTATTTCTTGTATTGTAAGGATGGTCTATAAATAAAAGGAAGTAGAAAAGATGACGAAAGTAGGCCAAGGGAGAGAGGTTTCCCAATGCCTACATACAAAGGATTTTTTCTATGAAAGAGAATCGACAATGTTCTGAAGGTCATTGAACACAATGTTAAATCTTCTTGATGGCAAATGACCCACTGGGAGACACACCGATTAAACACGTGACTGTTAGAATATAGTATTTTCCATTAATGCATTAATGTTAGCAGTAAATGCTTCTACAATACACACAAATAATATACATGTATTTACGGAAAGAGCCATTTTGTTACTTATTTTCATTGTAAGTTATGGTGTTTCTGCATTCATTGATAAATAATGAATACAAGTTCACAATAATGTTAAAAAACGAAATGCAAATCATCGAACAAATTACAAACGTGACATTTACATTACACCAACAATAGATAATAGACTATTCATATGAAGAGCACAATAATTTGAACGTAATTGGAAAATAGCATAGCAGAGCAATCTCAGCGTAATCATGCATTTTTTAAGAGAATAGTCGTGTATTTCGCAGCAGGGGCGACATATAGAATCATTGAGGAGAATAATTTTAAAAATAGTTCAGGAGAGTGACAAAAATAAAAGAGGCCAAAAATATCAGGGAAAATGGATATGTCACGGTATGCTAGGATGTAGTGATTTTAATTAGATACATGGAGCTAGAATGAGGGGAAAATGGGATAATTTTGTCTTTAATTTTATATGCCTATACCACTCCAGCGATTTTTCAACGCAAATAATGAATTTTGTTTTGCGGATTATTAAGATCAATATCAAAGTCGACAGGTGACTAATCAGGGTCGAAAATACAGCAAAGTAAATACCAGTATGTTTGCTTTGAACATCTGTTTAATAATCAATAACTATAATGATTCGGCCTGTCAGGCAGACTTGGAGTACAAATCAACTTTAATACAAAACGTTCATAAGCAGGGACGACGCCACGGGGGGGGGGGGGTTGCCCTATATGTTTCAAGTAGACATGGTAGAGGTGGTGTGGCTTATGCAGTGGATAAGCCATCGGACTTCGAACCATAAGGTCCCGGGATCGAATCCCACTGCAGCAGTCACGTCCTCTTGCAGGGCGTTTATCTTGGTGTAGTAAAGGTGCCCGACAGGACGAAATTCATTAAATGCTCGAGTATCTCAGGCTTTTTTTTTTCTCTTTTTTTATTCAAATCAATTTTTTGTTTGACCATTGATCGAGAAAATCTGAAATCAACTTGCAAAATCGTAAGAAAGTTGTTAGATCCAACAGCTTGTTGATCGAAAATGTAGATGAATTACCCCCCTCCCCCACGAGATTATCAAGAGATGGAGGGGAGGAGGGGGGCAGCAGAGTGATCGAGAGAGAGAGAGCGCATGCCGGGAGAAAGATAGGTTTGAGCGAAGTTTGGTCGAAAGCAGAATTTGAGGAAGACAGTTTTTATTAGAGGGAGAAATAAGGTTAAGAGTTTTTAACTGAAAGACAGAGAAAAAAAAACGATGGAGAGACGTATAGAGAAGGGGTATATGGAAGCTTAAAAGTGCCACCGAGATGTTGAGATAATTATCTCGGGAAGTCGACATCTTGATAGCAAAAAGATGAGATGACGAGATACCGGATCTCATCATGTCGACATCTTTTAGAAGAGATGATGAGATGACAAGATCCCGGATCTCGTCATGTCAACATCTTTTAGAAGAGATGATGAGATGACAAGATCCCGGATCTCGTCATGTCAACATCTTGTAGAAGAGATGATGAGATGACAAGATCCTGGATCTCATCATGTTGACATCTTGTAGAAGAGATGGTGAGATGACAAGATCCCGGATCTCATCATGTCAACATCTTTTAGAAGAGATGATGAGATGACAAGATCCTGGATCTCATCATGTTGACATCTTTTAGAAGAGATGATGAGATGACAAGATCCTGGATCTCATCATGTTGACATCTTGTAGAAGAGATGATGAGATGACAAGATCCCGGATCTCATCATGTTGACATCTTGTAGAAGAGATGATGAGATGACAAGATCCCGGATCTCATCATGTTGACATCTTGTAGAAGAGATGATGAG
Source organism: Lytechinus variegatus (assembly GCF_018143015.1). NCBI lineage: Eukaryota > Metazoa > Echinodermata > Echinoidea > Temnopleuroida > Toxopneustidae > Lytechinus > Lytechinus variegatus. The sequence goes on from NC_054749.1 coordinate 4,641,795, forward strand.
ATGACAAGATCCCGGATCTCATCATGTTGACATCTTGTAGAAGAGATGATGAGATGACAAGATCCCGGATCTCGTCATGACGACATCTTTTAGAAGAGATGAAGAGATGACAAGATGCTTGCACCTGCACGCATTAACACCGACAAGAAGTTGGTTGATATTCGATTTTCGATATTCAAACTGTGAAGTTGGGTCGATATTCAAACGAGTGTGAATTTGGTTAATTTTTGATATTCAAAATTAGGGGCTTTCAAAGCTAAATAGGGGAGTTTAACAGGTGCAGCACATCTCGGGCAACCATAAATACACTGGCTTGCCCTAGTACGAGGACATTTAGGGGACAAGGTCAGTGAAGAAAAGTGCATGAGATTTTTAATTTTTTTTTCGAGGGACCCCTAGGGATATCCCGACGGCTTAGCCAGGGTAACCACGTATCTTGACTTGTAGAACTCGACTCGGGCAACCAGATAAACACTAGCTTGACCCGGCGCATGCACATTTAGGGGGCTCAAATTAACAAAATTAAAGGGAATAAAGGGCTATTTAGAGCATCTTTTTTAATTTAAAAAAAGTATATTTTTTTCAAGGGGCCCCCAGAGATATCCAACGGCCTAGCCAGGGCAAACAGGCATCCTAACTTGTTGAACGTGACCCGTGCAACCAGATAAACACTAGCTTGATCAGGTGCATGTGCATTTTGAGGGCTAAAATTAACTAAAATAAAGGAATATTGGGCTATATCAAGCATTTTTTATATTAATAAAGTGATTTTTTTAAAGTGGCCCCCCAAGATATCCAAACGGCCTATAGCCGGGACAACCAGGTATCCTAACTTGTAGATCTTGACCCGGGCAACCAGATTTGCACTAGCTTCATCTGACGCATGCAAATTTTGGGGGCTCAAATTAACAAAATTAAAGGAATATAGGGCTATTTCAAGCATGGGGAACCACGGTCCTGACTTTTTCCCCATCCCTTGGTACCGCCAATGGGTACAGTAAAAAAACAAGGAAAGATAGAAAAAAAGAGAAAGAAGCGAAAGGGGGAAATAGGAAAGAAAGGGGGGGAGGGAGAGAAAGGAAAGGGAGAACTGATGAGTTGATCGTATCATTGTATGAACAGGATATTTTATAATCATGCCCCGAGCATAAGGGCGAAGCTCAATGCGTGATAAGGACAAAAAAGAGGACACACCATGGCGCACGCAGCAAAAATTTGCTTCATAATAAATCTCAGGCGAGCGAAGTGAGCGAGACAAAAAAATCACCTTTAACTTTGAGATTGATTTTGACATGGTACACTGTGAAAAAATTGGGCAATATTTTACCCAATATTTTGCCCAACGTTGGGCCGATAGTCAACCCTACCAACTACTGGGCAATATTTTACCCAACGTTGTTGGGGCATTAATGTGCCCAACTGTTGGGTAATATTTTGAACTACATTTTGGGGGACATTAATTTGCCCAACTTTTTAATAAAGTTATTAACCCAACATCTGGGCAATAGTGTGGTATGGTGTGTCATCCCGTAGGACTAGCGTGCCAAAATTGATTTTTTGGTTGTTTTGGCTTCAATAGGGTCCCCTTAGACCAAAAACGATGGGGGTCAAATTTTCAGACCCCTCCTTCCCTTTGTGGGGGGTCCTTTTTGGCGCCATATTGGCCTGTACAAAGCCCAATAGGATAATCCATTGTTTTCAACCTTATTTCTCACTTTTCTTCGCCAATTTTATTTTTAAGTTGTCTGAGGTGTACAAGAATGAATATTTGATGATGTTGTGAAGTCAATATTTTTTCACTTTTGCCATACGGGGGGCGGATTTTGCGAAAAATGCCCCAAAATTGTAAACTATTACCCCAAAAATGTAATTTTCCCCCTTTTTGGCACTAGAATTAGGACAAAAAGACTACAAAATGAAGTGCATATGTCTTGTTGTACAGTCCAATAACAGAGGAATACATCACATGTAATTTATATGATTATTATTGGTAAATTAATGTAAAAGTCACCCCCATTTCAGGATTTTATGCAGTGAAAACCTAACTACAACACTAGAGGGCGCCATAACTTATCATGATGATATTAGTGTGGTACGGTATATCATGACACAGTTTTTTTTATTCACTTGGGTCCAATCTATCACGAAATGATAGGGTTCCAATTTTCCCCACCCTCACCCACTGCCTGAGGGTGGGGTCACCTATATCGAGACCCACTAAAATCAGGAGTATTAGTAATTTTGCGCCCGGTTAAACAATTAATTATTTTATGGTATTTTATCATCCCTAGACAGCTAAAATGCCTATATCTGAAGGCTTCAAGTTGGACAAGCATCCTACCAACCATATTCCCTACCCCCCCCCCCACTGACTGGCATACAACTTTCACCATTCGGCCACTCGTTCTAGAGTAGAATTTACGATTAAAGGACTTCTATTCGAATTGTCAATTATGTACTTCTCGGCTAATTTCCAATTACTGATAGACAGAAAAAACACATAAAATATAATTTTAGCCCCCCCCCCCCCACACACACACACACACACGCGCGCACATATGCACATATTCATTATTGAAATAAAATGTGATGTTTAGAGAACTTCCGAACTTACATTGTTTTTCAGCAGTTGTTAGTACTAATTGACCTCAGGAATAATATACTAAAAATCTACCAAAATCTGCATCAGGCAAAGTGGTTATTTTCAAGATAGTATCCAAGATGGCCACCATTCCCTTAAAATTAATGAATACGACTCACTCATTATCCACCCTAGAATCCTAGTTAGTTTCATACTCCATGGTCGAGGAGTTAAAATAATCTGTTGACACAGGGTAGAGTGAATATGAGGACCCCAGCATACCTTGGAAATATAAGATGACATCAAAAAAGCCTGCCGTGTGCTAAAAATCCGCAATTTGGTTTTGATTCAATGATTTTAAGGGTGAAGTAGTAAATTGGAAAAAAGTTACAAGGACAGTGAGTGGTCTGGTTGGTCCAAAAATCCATGATGGCTTCAAAAAAATTATTCTGAAATGGCTGCTAAAATTAAAGCAGATATAGCTGATTTCATATCGTCCATGGAAATGTGATTTCGATGTTCAATTTTAAACCACTAGTTTGGGTTAAGTACACTCTAAAAAATGAAGTGCTAAGTTAGCTCTTAAAGAGCGTGTATAGTGACTGCACTTCGGAGTGCCGATTTGTCTAGTCGGAAGTGCAGTCACTATACACGCTCTTTAAGAGCCAAATTAGCACTTAATTTTTTAGAGTGTAATATAGGATAAGTTACAAGGACAGTCAGTGGTCTGGTATGTCCAAAAATCAAAGATGAATTCCAAAAAATGATCTTAAAATGGCTGCTGATACTTAAAGCGGACAAAGTTCATTTCATATCGGCCTAGGAGATACAGGTGGGTGTTTCATAAAGCTGTTATAAGATAAGACGACTTTAAGAACGACTGGTGATCCTTTCTTTTGGTAAATGGTATACACCATAGGGGATGGTTTAGCGCGTAAGAAAGGATCACCATCGTTCTTAAAGTCACTCTAACTTACGAACAGCTTTATGAAACGGCCCCCAGTTTGGTGTCTAAACCAATGGTTTCAAGGGTCAAATAAAACATTTGGATAAGTAAATAAGGGCTGTCAGTGGTCTGCTATGTCAAAAAATGCGATATGGCCTCCAAAATGCAGGGTCTAAATTGACTGTGGTTCTTAAAAGTAGACATAGTTCATTAGAAATGCACATCGTGGATTTGATTTTGGTGTCTACACTAGAGTTTAAAGGATCAAGTATTGTTTCAAGTTGAAAGAACAGTCGGATGTCAAGTTTATCAAAAATCCAAGATTGCTTAATGACTGCTATTACTTTAAAAGTGGATATAGAACATTAAACATACACCTGGGGATATTATTTTGGTGTCTACACTAGTATTTCAAGAGTTGAAATTAAAAATACATATTAAGGACTAGCTACAATGACTATGCAGTTATCCATTTTGCCTTAAAATCCAAGTGGGCTTTAAAAAAATGTGTTCCAAAATGACTACTGTTACTTAAAAGTGGAGACATTATTCAGACAATACCAACCTGTGAGAAATATTTTGTTGCCTACACTTATATGTATGGGATAAGTTATCATATTGATTCATGAGATTTTAATAGCACCCACTTGATGATTTTTTTAATATACCATGGATTTTAGACAAAATGGAAAACTATATATCCTTGTTATTTGTTGAATGTAATATCTAACCCTTTATACCACCATGTAGACATCCAAATTATTCCTCACATATTAATATTGTATAAACTCTGAACATTATTGATAAGTTTTGAGAATCATTTTAGATGCCATTTTGAAAACTTTCTTGGATTTTTAGGCAAAATGGACAAGTGCATATCTTTGTAACTAATCGAAATTATTATTATAATCATGAAACCATTGAGTGGACACCAAAATCATATGTCCTTGGTGAATTTTAAATGAACGATGTCCATTTTTAAGTAACAGCATTCACTTTAGACTCAGATTTCTTCACGATATCTTGGATTTTCCGACATAGACCAATGACTGTCCTTGTTATGATATGGTAATATTAATAATATAGGTATATTTACCTAGGGAAGCCACTTCAGTTCTAAAAACTGTTCTCCCAGCAGGCCTTGCCATTATTATTACCCCTGCCTTAGATGGGCTGCCTAGGCGCTTTAGCATTCATTGAATTCCTTCGCGCATTCAGGGAATTTCTACCGGGTACCCATTTACCACACCTGGGTTGAGTGCATCACAATGTTGATAAATTTCTTGCAGAATGAAACTATGCCATGGCTGGGATTCGAACCCACGACCCTTTCAAAGTCAAAAGACCAATCCACTGGGGCCACAACACTCGAACGGTTTTAACTAATTTTCTGACTTTAAAAATCATGGTTTAAACATGAAACCATATTCTTGATGGATATTACATGTCCACTTGTAAATAACGGTGGCTATTTTATACTCTATTGTTTAACATACTCGACCAACGACTCTCCTTGTAACTTATTCTAATGTATTATTAGACTCACTTTTCCATGGTAGTCACACACATTCATATTCCCGGATATTGAACAAACTTTATCGGTTTTTCAAGCAGCAACAGCAATTTCAAACTCCATTTTTGGAAGCCATCTTGGATTTTTTCAACATACCGGACCGTCGGTGGTCCCGGTATGTTGAGTCCAAGATGGCCTCCAAAAGTTAAATAAATAAAGAAAGGAAACGGTATTCTTGTCCCAATTATGATCGTTGAAACCGTGATCTAGACACCGATTCCATCTATCTCAGGTATATAAAATGTGCTATGTCCATTTAAAGTATCAACAGCCATTTTAAACTCCATTTTTGGAAGCCATCTTGGATTTCTGGGTCCTCGTAACTTTTCCCGATATACTTCTTCACCCTTAAAAGTCTTTGAATAGAAACCAAATTAAGGTCACTTTATAAGTTAAAAAAATCCATTATTTTTTATTTTAGCCCAATGCAGCCATTTTGCCCCCCCCCCACGTGGGGGGCGAGAATCAAAACAAATTAGATGCCCATACTATGAATCGGCATTGGAAATAATTGCTCTTGAAATGTGTCAGCTTTCAAATTTATTGATAAAATTACAGTGCCTAGAATTTGATTTTTTTAGGGAAGTGCTTATCATAAGTTATGGCGCCCTCTAGTGTTGTAGTAGGGTTTTTCACTGCATAAAATCCTGAAATGGGGATGATTTTTACATCAATTGACCAAAAATAATGATATACATTACATGTGATATATTCCTCTGTTGTTGGATTGTATAACAAGACATATTCATTTCATTTTGTAATCCTTTTGTCCTAATTTTAGTGCCAAAAAAGGGAAAAATAATATTTTGGGGGCAATATTTTAAAATTTTTGGGCATTTTTCATAAAGTCCGCCCCCGTATGGTAAAAGTTAAAAAACATTGACATCACAACATCATCAAATATTCATTCTCATACACCTCAGACAACTTTAAAATATAATTGGCAAAGAAAAGTGAGAAATAAGGTTGAAAACAATGGATTATCCTATTGGGCTTTGTACAGGCCATTATGGCGCCAAAAAGGACCCCCCATAAAGGGAAGGAGGGGTCTGAAAATTTGACCCCCATCGTTTTTGGTCTAAGGGGACCCTATTGAAGCCAAAACAACATAAAAATCAATTTTGGCACGCTAGTCCTACGGGAGCTGTGTCAGTGACATACCGTACCACACTACAAGGCCTACACTCACTTCGTGTACCTGGTCCGTGTCGATCCGGAGACCTTATCCGAAAGTGCTTTGCATGCACAATAACGCTGCATACAAGTGCAAGTGCATATCTCAAGTGAGTGAAGCAAAAACAAAACAGCGTCAGATATATGTCATGTATGTAGGCCTATTCTGACAAATTCCTTACAAATATGCTTAACGTAAAGTCCAAAATAAAAAAATTAAAAAAACGTTTAAGCAACTCATCTGTGAAAGATTCAGCGAGGCTCCCCAGCCCCCAGTCATCTAGAAGCTCCTCCATATCTTATCGACCGTGTGAGTAGCATGCTGCAAGCGCAACTCGTGATCGTAAAGTTTCGCAACATTTACCACTCAGCAGGGCAATTACTAGCCCAACAATTGGACATCTGTATTTTGGCAGCGGCAGAGTAAAAATTTGCCTAAGTATTGGGCACATAATGCCCAACAAAACAATAACCAACGTATATATTACCCAACAAAAAAATGACCAACGTAAATTTACTCTTTTTTTTCACAGTGTATGCAGAAAATGACATCATTTTTTGTTAAAGGGGGAGTGCTATGCGGATCGGGTCCGGGGCAATGATGGCACCAAGTTTTTTAACCTAGGAGGAGGAAAAACAAACATTTTGGGGCCGGGGGTGGTGACACACAATTTTTTAAAAATCGAGTGAGGAGCTCGAAAATGTAGTCTCTATACTGAATTGAAAAGGGACCTGTTAAGGATTAGCTGTTTGCATTGATCGGGTCATAAAGATGATATCTCACCAAAAAAATAATGCAAGCGCGAAGCGCGAGCTGAAAATTTTTGATATCCGGGATGATACCTGGACGTTCTAAGCACTTTTTGTAATACTTATCATGAACTGAATGGCTATCTAATTAGCTGAAAATATTTCATTTATGAAAATTATGAATACGCAGGATATGTATCTCGCTAAAACGAATAATGAAAACTCAAATAACATATGATTTTTAAGCCCCATGTGAACAGATAATTTACTTATCTCAATCATTAATAACTGCGAGCGTGTAGCGCGAGCAACATTTTGAATGGAGGAAAAAAAATTAAAATTTAAAGAACAAAAAACATTTTTGGAGAATTATGACGTTTACAACACACTTTTTTCTTCAAATTTCGGGGGGGGACTCACTGGGGCCTCCCCATTCGGTGGCGCCACTGGTCTGGGGCGGAGCCCCCGGAACCTCGTGATATTTTTCAATATTGCAGATGACCAATTTTTTTATCATATCGCGGGTACATACACCACAATTATATTAAGTTCAACGCAGTTGCGGATAATAAACGAAATATGCTAAGGCACGACAACATAGCAAATGTGGAATAATTTGAAAAAGTCGCAAGCGAGCGAAGTGAGCTAGAAAATTTTGGCCTTTTAAAATGATTTTGAAATTAAATTCTAATTATGTGATAGTCGCTTTGGAAATTTAGTCGATCAATCAATCAAGAGCTTTGAAATTAGTCACGCGATATTGTCTAAAAGAGACATTTTCGTTCATGAAAGTTTTATTGGAGGGGTATTACTCCTTGCTGGTTAATTGAATTGAAAGATACATATGCAAAATAAAATGTCTCATGACAATCATTCAAAGATTAGAGGAGCTTTATACTCATATTTTATATTTTGACAATACGTTTTCTATCGATATACGTCGACATCTTTTCTCCAAGATGTGACGATCTACAACAAAAGGTTAAATATATTCATTCGACCCAACCAATTCTCATTTTTTTTAAGTTTGTAAACTGATTACAATGAAGAGTATGTGTAATGATTAGACTGATTCTAAAAACAAAGAATGGGCAACCACTAAACATATTTTGTGCAAATAAAAGAAAAATACATGTGTCACTCAGCTTTCGGAATATTTTATTGGCGGAGGAATGAGGACTGAGTATAATAGATTAAGATCTGCTCATGAGATGCTTTACCGAGTTGCCCCCTTAATGTGCATGCACCGGGTCAAGCTAGTCAAGCTAGTGTTTATCTGGTTGCCCGAGTCGAATTCTACAAGTTAGGATACGTGGCTACCATGGCTAGGCCGTCGGGATATCCCTGGGGCCGGCCTCTTGAAAAAATACTTTTTGAGTTAAAAAATGCTCTAAATAGCCCTTTATTCCCTTTAATTTTGTTAATTTGAGCCCCCTAAATGTGCATGCACCGGGTCAAGGTAGTGTTTATCTGGTTGCCCGAGTCGAGTTCTACAAGTTCAGATACGTGGTTACCCTGGCTAAGCCGTCGGGATATCTCTAGGGGTCCCTCGAAAAAAAAATCAAAAATTAAAAATTTCATGCCCTTTTATTCACTGACCTTGTCCCCTAAATGTCCTCGTAATAGGGCAAGCCAGTGTATTTATGGTTGCCCGAGATGTGCTGCACCTGTTAAACCCCCTATTTAGCTTTGAAAGCCCCTAATTTTGAATATCGAAAATTAACCAAATTCACTGACACGCGTTTGAATATCGAACCAACTTCACAGTTTGAATATCGAAAATCGAATATCAACCAAATTCCTGTCGGTGTTAATGCGTGCAGGTGCAAGCATCTTGTCAGATTATCTCATCTAAAAGATGTCGACATGACGAGATCCGGGATCTTGTCATCTCATCATCTCTTCTAAAGATGTCGACATGATGAGATCCGGGATCTTGTCATCTCATCATCTCTTCTAAAAGATGTCAACATGATGAGATCCAGGATCTTGTCATCTCATCATCTCTTCTACAAGATGTCAACATGATGAGATCCGGGATCTTGTCATCTCATCATCTCTTCTACAAGATGTCAACATGATGAGATCCAGGATCTTGTCATCTCATCATCTCTTCTACAAGATGTCAACATGATGAGATCCAGGATCTTGTCATCTCATCATCTCTTCTACAAGATGTCAACATGATGAGATCCGGGATCTTGTAATCTCATCATCTCTTCCAAAAGATGTCAACATGATGAGATCCAGGATCTTGTCATCTCATCATCTCTTCTAAAAGATGTCAACATGATGAGATCCGGGATCTTGTCATCTCAACATCTCTTCTAAAAGATGTTGACATGATGAGATCCGGGATCTTGTCATCTCATCATCTCTTCTAAAAGATGTTGACATGATGAGATCCAGGATCTCGTCATCTTAACTTTTGCTATCAAGATGTCGACTTCCCGAGATAATTATCTCAACATCTCGGTGGCACTTTTAAGCTTCCATAGGGGTACGAGGGAGGAGGAAATCATTTGAACAAATACACGTCTACAGTCAAACGTCTGGCATTAGATAGATGAAGATTCAGATTCAGAATTTTTCCAACAGAAATGACATAAATGTTGATACAAATCATTTTTTATATAAAATATAACAAATATTTACGATACAAAACATTAATGATAATTAACATATAAAGATGATACAAAACATTTAGTAGACAAATTATAATATATATTTGAGATAGAAGAAAGGTATCTGGAAATATGAAGATGAAGATGATACAATCAAGGAGATATTAGAGGTGATATCTTCTTGAATAGGTCTTGGTGTCAATCCATCTCTCTGCCCATGCAGGTAAGCTTATATCTCGGCTTATATATTTCGAAACATCACATTCAGGGAGGGAGGGGGCGGGGAGGGGTACGTGTGTCTCACCGATCATGCCCATATAGGAACTGGCAAGTCGTATAATAATTTTGCCAAAAGATTTCCATGGCAACCCCCCGGCCATCCATTTGGATGGAACTTAAACTAATTTAATGACATTATAATCCTCTTTGTCTACCTTCAATGAAAAAAAGACGACTATTAAAGCGAACTCCAACTTGCAAGGTGGAGAACTTTAATCGTGCTGTCTGTCTATCACACGTGAGATCGCGAGGAGTAGAGTTCACCTGCCGTGCTTTGTCATGGGATTTGAAGTATTTGTGCCAGTGTGTACATTGCCCTTTCTTCCCGAGCAAATACCACCATTGCTCATTCAATCCTCCGGTCCACCAAGGGCAGCACACAACATCAAATAAGTGGAGAAAGAGAGAGAGAGAGGTTAAGTTAAGCGCGCACTCTAGAAACTGAAAGTCATCACCACCACCAGACTCTAGAAATTGGATTTATTTTTGTAACAAATCTTTTGAATTGTGCACTTTGGACATTGCTTGCATAGAGTGAAGTACTCGGAGCCAAATCATTCCCGTATGAGGACTCCTATTCGATTTAAAATTTGGAACACTGATGAGCTGAGCTACAGACCACCCGGGGACTACCACTGCCTGACGCCTGACACCAATATATATATTTTGGGAAACTTTGGAATATCTCCACCATTTTCAGCGAGGCGTCGTGGGGGTATTAAGTGTTCGAAAATAATTCTTCTACTGGTTTGAGTATAGATCTAGACATAATGGAGGTGACATTTGCAGAGGAGATTGAGAGCGGGAGGAAAACTTTGTTGGAGAACTGTGATAATTTGGAGCAGATAGCGAACTACTGCGAGGACAACTATGTGAAGGTGAGTGTATATATTACGTTGTGCATGTGCTAACATAATTATAGTTGCCTCATTCAGGCATAAGCCAATGACACATATAATTACACGATTATACGATGATATGATTTACTTAATCTACACGTATGACTGTATTATGAAGCTATACCGGCATCTGCTTAAAATTCCTATAACCTGGAAGGCCTGGAATATAAGATACAGTCGTATCATGGAGCTAACAGAGATCTATGGTCGTATCACCATGATGAGTATACCCCAGCGACTCTCTGTCTCTCGCTCTCCATCCCCCCTTCCTCTTTATCTATATCTGGCCTCTCTCTTCCATGTCTTCATTCAATACATCGAAGGTCTACCGATAATTGGATAATTGATGACATTAAGCAACAGAGATATGCCTACATCTAAACCTGTATTGTGGTATATACCATGCAACATGTGTGCCTTAGCTGGTATGAACCACCACCAAATACTCACGGCGGGAATGCTATATAATAAATTGCAAACAAGACATAGTTTGCAACATCTGTATCCCAGGACAAAATTACCATTGAAACCCATCCATTGAATTTTCAATTGGATTCAATTGTTTCAATTTGAATTTAATTGGTATCAATGGGTTTCAATAGGTTTAATGGGTCCAAATTAGAGCTAGTGAGGTCCTACTTTAGGGTCAATTGGTCTCAATTTGGCCAACTCGCCCCATTAGAATTCAATTTGGAGACCAATTAAAGACCAATATACCCATTGGATTTTCAATTGGTTTCAATTTGGATTCAATTGGTTTCAATAATTGGTTTCAATTTGGATTCAGTTGGTATCAATAGGTTTCACTAGGTCCAATGGGTCCAAATTAGACACCAGTCGAGTTCCTATTGTAGGGTCAATTGGTCTCAATTTGGCCAATAATTAGCTGGCGCTAGTATAATAATAATCATAACTATAATCGACTGATATCTGGTCCGAATTTAGGACATAATATGGGAATAGCTCCTAAAGAAATAGTGGTTATTTGTCCATAAAAGTTAGGGGGTCCCTTAAAGGCCATCCATTCCCATTTCCCAATCACCAATTGGCTCCACTAATTTACTAGTAAGTAAAAAGCTTGTTTGGATGATATGGATATATAGTACTTATGTTAAGGCATAAGCTGCTATTAAGCATGCTGTCTTTGCAATATTGCACAACTTCAGAATGATTGATTAATACCAGCATTGGATACAACAGTTTTGATGTGTCATGGTGATATAGTATTGAAGTGTGAACATGAAAAATTTGTTACATTATGTTGCTATTGAAGTAAACTTAAAACAAGAGAGAAGAATGAGCAAGCGAGATTTTGAGCTAATTCAATCGCCATGGCGATCGAGATTAAATGGGAAATTTTTGAATCCTTACTAGCTAAACGACCCGATCGCTGCAGCTACCAATCATATTTATGAAAGGTTATTACTTCTTTCTCGAAAAGTGATGGGCATTTTCAGGCAGGTCGCGGCCCTGACGAAAAGAGGCGAAATGAGGTGCATAAACCACCATTGACTTCACTGTAAAAACTGTGGTGTTGAAACTGACACCAATTGGTGTTAATAGAGGACCACACCCTGAGGTGTTAAAATAACACCCTAGAGATTTAACATAACACCAAGAGTGTAAATGTAACAACCATAGGTGTTGTAATAACACCTATAGGTGTAAAACTAACACACCAATTTAACACCGGTATAAATTAACTGGTGTGGTCCTCTATGTACACCGGTTAACACCGCAGTTTTGTTGTGTTGGATTTATGTCGGTGCTCTAATCACTAATATGCCTGTACACCAATTATTTATACGATTTGTATCCAGCTTTGTCTGGAATTGATTTACCTTTAGTGTTTACTCACACATTTTAATTACATTAGATTGGCACATAAAGCAGCAAATTAAACAACCACGCATGAGCGACACCAATCTATTAAATCTTAGTTAATTATTTACAGTAATCAATGAATCACAACGCTGCATGTTTGTTTTTTGGGTTATTTTACCCTTGTGTTGTATACATATATCATGTGTATAAGGAATCATTTGTGATTCGGGATAAATAAAAATGCAAAAAAAATCAACGATTTCAGAATATAACATTTTGTAATTTCCTATAATATAAACTTGGTAAACTTTTTAAATATTTTTTTTTATAAAATAAACTTGGTAAACAGGTATTTCAGGAACCGCTGTTCAAAATTTGGAATAAATAATTTGAATATGCCGACATTTAGATTTTACTTATTATTTATTGTGACGTATTTCAATATATTTTAATAGTGGGAAAATATTGGGTTTACATTTTACATCTGGATCAGACCAAGACATAACACTGCTCGTATAGGTGAACTCCGCCCTAAAATCAAATATTAATTTCATGAATGTTGAGGACTTTGAGATTAATGATGGGGGGAAAAATACGTAATTGAGAAAAAATATGCGTCCATGGCATGTGCCAAAAGTGCACCTCTTCCACATGGTCCTGGGAAGCGGGGGTGCGGGGTGTTATTCGCCATAGGTAGCACCCCCTGGAATTTGAGTGGGTATGCTAGAAAAAAAATGACCCAAATACCTTCATCTTGGAATAAAAACCCTTTTTCAGTTCATATTTTTCATCCAACCAGCATCCCCCTGTGAAAAAATCGTTCTCAGGGCCCTGCCCTTTTAGCATCTGATGGCCTTGGGGTTGTCACTGAAATGGCACCCCCCCCCCTTTTTTTACACCGACAGTTACTTTTGTTATTTTTTTACGGGTGTTTCCCCTTTTTTTCTTTGTTTTTCTTTTCCTTTTCTTATTGGATGTAATTATGGGGCTCATTTTTCCTGCATTATGCCCCTGAAGGTGGTGCCCGGGGCACGTGTAGTCTTCAGGCACAGACCCTGAATGAAACCTTGATCAATGAGTGGGTCTCCATGCAAAGACTAGCACATGGTCCTTCTATTCATGCAGTACACGAGGCATTATAGACTGCACATTCAGACCCTTAACTCGAATGAGGGCAAAGCAGACTAGGGCACACGCCCTCCTACCCCAACCCCTAGATACGCCACCGCAACCAATCAAACACGAGCTAACGACAAATCAGGTTTTCTACAGTTTGCATGAGATATTACAGCTATAATAAACTATAACAAATATGATATGATATCAGGCACGCCGGAACACTTTCAGTTTTGGGGGGGCAAAATCCCGAAGGGGCACAATATTTTTGACAGTGTGAGATACCGAAGCGATCGAGCAGGAGAGGCTGTGGGACCCTCCCCCCCCCCCCACGGTAAGGACTTTGTGTAAAAATGGAGTATAAAAGCTGCGTTTCTAAGAGCATTCAAAAATAAATTTCTAATTGAGAATTGAACAGTCTTGGAGTTCTTTTTGCTCCTTCTTTTTCCTCCCTTCTGACCCAGACTGGTGTTTCTTCATGATCAGGGTCGCAGTCCCAGCAAATTACGAGCCTTATTGCAAACGAAATTGTTTCAAACCAATGTAATATAGGCCTTTTAAAGACTTTAAGATGGCAAACATGACCGTATGCAGCCGGGGGCCGCCGATCGAGAGGGCAAAATTCACCAAAAGTGTGCACGAAATCCTTCAATTTTATTCTAGAAATTTTTTAAGCTCCCCGACCCCCCGCTCATAAGTTTCTTCGAAAATTTAGGTCTTGCAGCCCCACCCACTCCCGGATTGTTTTTTTTTTTAATATTTTTGTAAACGTCCATGAATAACAAAAGCTGGGATGAACCAGAGAACATAGCTGCCATCTCGATCTGATTAGTAACAGGTAATGGGAAGAAGTTTTGGAATCTAAAATGCATAAGTGCTATATCATATGAGCTGAAATTGTATCAGACAAAACGCCTTCCAATCATGCCAATGAAAAGGAATAGAGGAAAATACGGAGCTGTGAAAATATCTTAAGATTTTTTTTATAGTAGAGCAGTATTGTAACGCTTATTTTTTTCTTTTATATTCTTTATTTACATTTTTATTCATATCTCGGATAATATGAGTCCGGTCAAGAAGACACTTTCACAGATGAATTTATTTTTTCATGTCTTAACATTATCTCAAGTTGCTTTCGAGTGGGATTCAACATTTTCACAAATCGTAAATTATAATCCTCTACACATGATTATTCTGCGTGTAATTTTCTGATGACATGTCTATATTGAGTTGAAATGACCTTGGTATTTAATTTCTTTAGGGCACTGACTTGTTAGCACTTTATTAACTCAATGTATATTTAGTTGAAAATTAAATAATTGAAACAAGTTTCTCGAGATGTTATGGTTTCTGGGCTTGAGAGCTATGACATAGATTCCATATGTTGCTCGAGTAACTATTGTTCACGCGGGTTATTGATATCGGGTCCGGTCTGAGCGTTTCTGGGCGACCGCGCGTTTGTTAGACGACACAGCCAGCTTCATCATGTTCATAGAGTTATAAACTTAATCATTGGTGGACCACTATCAATTTGCCATTCGCTTTTAGTCTGAAATGTATTCATTAAAAGGTTACATGTTATGACACTGTAATAAGATGGAAAAGGGGCTTATTAAAGATATGTTTCACAGAGGAACTGTTCGTCGAAGACGCGAGGCTTACTATGATAATGTATTTGCCCCGTCAGGGGCAAATTTTTTTCATATTTGACAATGGAAATGACAATTTTCAGGCAGAAAAGTGCCTTCGTTTGCTTTTGTCCTTAAATAATTTATCCTTTTTCTTCTTTCAGGGGGGCACATTGGGGGGGGGGGGCAAAATCTCGTTTTGCCCCCCAAAAATTTTATTTGGGGGGGCAAGTGCCCCCCGCTTCCGGCGCCCTTGTATGATATACATATGGCGCTATATAAGTAGTAAGGGTAAGATGTTATTTTGTTAGCTCTTGTCGCCAAACATGCGCCATGTAACAATGATAATGATCGTATATCATTGAGATACGTATCGACTAGATTGCTGGTGGTGTGAGCTCTAAATACTTGAAGTTTTCGTTCTCAGAGTTATATGCCCCGAATGGCCGAATCCCTCATATTTCCAAAGTGATATACCTTAGTCCAAAGGTTGAAAGATTGCCTTTCTCCAAACACACTCTTGTTACAAAGGTTTTAATTCGATTCTCGTCATCAGAGATCACTTGGGCACCCGACCCCAAAAGTTCCAAGACCAAGAATAAAATAAAAAGATGGAGAAAAGGACAAGAAAAGGATGAAGTACGATCCTATGGGTTTTAATATATCAAAAAATTTATATGATAAAATATGTCAAAATTTATCGTAATGATGATTAGATTTTCGTTTTAATAAGGCAAATTTCCACTCACTCGCTATGCCATATAAAGACCTTTCTTAGATTAAAATTTTGCCCCATACGCCGCGCTATGTCCCCTCAAAATCTATCTATGGCTCATATAATATGTCATTGTAAGAGGCCATTGTGCATTATTGTGAATTCTTTTTAATTTCAGAGATGACCATTTTGAGACGATTGACCTTTGTTTCTCCTTTTTCTCTCCCTGTAATAAACTCACATACAAGGAAATAATTAGCTAGCTACATGTATGTTTTACAATCGAAATCAGCCTCGGAATATACAACAAACATGTTTTTTTTTTCAAAGTGAACTTTGGGGGATATACAATTTATTTTCTAATACTAAATGGAACGTTGAATGATTTTATTTCTTCCTTATCTACAATTTTATTACAGATTTTATTGATGCAGATCAGCAGGATGGAAATAAATATTGGGAATAAATGTAAAGGGTAAATTGTAAGGGAAAATTTGATTAAAGAAAATGTCAAAAAATAAGGAAGTATACACACAATAATTCATGACCACGATGAAATTTCGAAAAAAAATGTTTGGCTATGCAGTATAACATTCCCAGATTACTCAATGAGACGAATCTGGGTCATGTAACTTTATATTTCTCCTATTATTTAAATGAAGAAGAAATATTACGTCATCAATTGTCTCCCCCCCCCCTTTTCAGATATCAAAATATGTTTGCGTTGCCTTTGTGGTATAACCAAATTGAAAGTAGCCCGGTGTTTTTTATTTCTATTATTATTATTATTATTTATTTTTTATTCTATTTATTTATTTTCAGTGTTATTCATAATTTTTTTTATTTGATTCATTTATTTATTCATTTATTTGTTTATTTATTTATTTCATTTTTTTACTTATTTATTTTTGCGGGGGGGGGGTAAGTGAGATGTAGACATTCTTTCCGGAGGCTTCGTTGAATTTCTAATACAAGATATTTTATTTGTCTTGGCAACATAATCGCAAAGAAATTTGCTTTCCATCGGTATAATAGTAGCAAGACATGGCAAAAAAAAATACAGAAAGAAAGAATCATGGCAATAGGATGTGTTTTTAGTTATTTATCAAAATAATAAATAATAAATCGAATATCCATAGTAGCCTATACTTCTCAAGTACTTTGAAAGGGCATGAAGTATCACCACCTTCTATGCGACAAGTATATGACCTGTTAAATAAGGGAGATAATATTTGCAATTCTCGTCCCCCTAATTGCTACAACGGTTCTTATCGTGATCTAATATCAACAATTTTTTTGTTTACTAAGAACGAGCTTTGGATAGATAAAGTCAGGTGACATTGCGTTTGATTTGAAATATAATTTTGCTTAAGCCTATAAATATTATAGGTCTATATTTACATAAGTTGCTGTCGTGACTTTAACACTCGGTGTAATTTAGAACGTTGATATTTAATTTGAATTTTCTTAATGTTGTTAATGGTCCAATGCTCAGATTTGACATCTGAATATCCTTAATGAATTATACGCAGTTTCTCGATCTCATTAATTTTCTTACGTTACCATACAAACGATTCTTCATATTAAGAATCTGAAACCTTGATACTTTGTCTTGTTAAAAAAGTGTTATTCTTTATCAAGAATGGAATGTTTGATATAAAAAAAATTGAGTGCCATTCGCGGTCATAAACGCTGGCTAAAATGTCCAAGTGCAACAACCCTGGGAGTTGTGGAGTACGCCTGCAGTCCCAAGTTGATGAAGAAGTTCGAGCCCTGGTCACGTCTTTCGAATGATGACATCGATGAGGTCGAACACAGACGTAAATAATCATATGCGATTGATGTAGGTATGTCAAAACCAAATCTCACACCCCCAAACACACCCTTTAATGAGGAAAATTAACATTTACTTGCAACATTTATATACAGCAGCAGAAAAAAAACTAAGAAGAATTTTAGAAGCATTCTTCAAAATTGGTTGACTATTGAGCTTGTCAAATCAGGGACTTTATGAAGACTCGTTAATAAATGATTGGAACATGAGCATCAGAAGACCGTTTCAAGAAAGTTGTCAGCATTGACAAGTTTTAATTATCCTACAGTTACCATGGTAACAGTGGGACACCTGTGCTTCTCAACCAGGGGCGGAAATATCTCCCAAAAGGTAGGGGGGACAAGGGTCTGGAAAATTTGAGAAGCAAAAAAAAAGGCTCTTACCTAAAATTTATTGTCATTTCGACGAAAATATATTTGACAAGCAAAAATAAAATTAAAAAAAAGGTCATCTCGTCCGAAAACGCACGTTTGATTCACATTTTGAGTGATATATTTCTTAGCATCACCAAAGACCAAAAATAGTAGGGGGGACATTTGATATTGTGTCCCCCTACTATTTTGAGTAGGGGGGACACGTCCCCCCTGTCCCCTGGGATTTCCGCCCATGTTCTCAACCAATCAAAATTAAGGAATATAGTTTTCGTATTGACAACTAGCCAAATGACAAGTCTTAAATAAAAAATCACAAAACGCCTCTTTTATCTTTTTTTTACAAGCGTTAAGAATTCGATGAAGGCAAACCTCACTAAATATTTTTTTAAAGTTCATATCATTCTTGGCTGCCTCATCATGCACTTTGATTCTCTTTCTTCTAAAATATAATTTTTCAGGCAAAGGACAAAAAGGTGGCTCTGCAGGAGACGAAGAACTTTACGACTCAGTCACTAGCCAGCGTGGCCTACCAGATAAACACCCTCGCGACGAGTATGCTTCAGATGCTAGATTGCACGGCCACTAAGATCGGCGACATGGATTCGAACATGAATCAAATCAACCTGGTATGTACCAAATATTTTAAGTACCATCGACTTGACAACGGTGGAGCCCGTTTCAAAAAGACTTGTTATAATAACAGAGTGCACAATTTCCATAGCACAATTACTCTCAGCCATTTAGAATGAAGGCTTTCAGTAGCTTGTAACTATTATTTATTTATGTTATCATAACAAGTTTTATGAAACCGGCTAAAGATGTCGTCATTTCGGCAACCGATGATCTCACAGAGAAGAGTACCAAGAAACGGCTATAGACATATCAAATCAATCAATCAATCATTCAACCCTATAGAGTCCTGCATTTTACTGTCTGATACGCCTCTGGAATGATCCGGACATCCGGGGACCATTTCATGAAAACCGTCAGATCTGACAGGTCGTCATTAGACAAAAGTTGCCATAATAGCAGTCATAATACTGCTTACTTAATACGTTTCATGAACATTTTTCTAATTATCTTTTCAGGCAATAGACTTAAACAATGAGCGAATCGCTCGACAGACTTTCAGGAGCTCCCTGTTGACACCGAAGGACCACACCCGAACCCGGAAGCTCACCAAACCTGACAACCCGCCGTCTTTCAAACAGGTGGTCAAATACGTGTCCACACCAGTCGACTACGGAAGCCTCGATGACGTCGGGCATGGTTTGAAATTCGGGCAGCCTTCCTCGTCACCCAGGGGGTCGAGATCGGGCTCGTTGCGGAGTGTATCAAGTGTCGGATCGGGGAAGAACAGCTTAAGACAGAAGGTAATAAAGGAGCGAACGACACATTTAGTGGACAAAACGGGCATGACGGGGGCAAAAGAGCAAGAAGAAAAGGATGAGATGAAGGAGCAGACGAAATAGAACAAGAAGAACAACAAGAAATAGACGTAATAGAGGAAGAAGAAAAAGAAAAAAAAAGAAGGATAAAAAGAAGAAGAAAAAGGAGAAGTTGAAGAAGTAGAAGAAAATGGGAAAAAGTAGAAGAAAGAGGGAAAAAGAAGAAGTTGAAGAAAAAGAAGAAGAAGAAGAAAAGGAGAGGTGACGATAAGGGCTGATAGATTTCTTTCGATCGAGCTTTTTCTATTTTTCGATCAGATTTTTTTTGGGGGAGGGGAGGGTACTGGGATGTCAAGGGGATTCCTTTTAACAGTGATATGTTTAATAAACATTTAAAATAAAGGTTGGTTACGATTATGTTTTTGTTTTCATTTCAGAGTTCGGCCAAAAAGAGCATACGATCACCAATTTCAATCCCATCGCCAACACCTTCCACAAACTCGCTGCAACCGCCAGTATTCACCCAAGAGATGTATCTGGACAACAGCTTTAATTCTGACAACTCTGATCGTTTACCTCCGCCACCATCGCCACCGCCACCTCCATCTTCCTTCCCTCCATCTCCCCACCAAGTATCCGATGGCCAAGATTCGGGTATGAATCCTGCAGAACAAGACATCAAGCTGGCGTCACAACAGCCACCGAGACCAACGTCGCTGATGCTGTCCCAAACCCCATCTCCCCGTTCACCAAGTTCAGGTTCTGCTAATAATTCGAGCCATATGCTGAACGTTCCTGGTGACGAAAGGTCCTCGAGGAGCCCCGGTAAAACGCGGAAGGCCACGCTGAGTCGGAAGGCCAGCCGATCTCCCCGACCAACCAGTAGACCACCACCGCCACCATCAGAAGCACCACCAACGGCACCACCATCAGCGTCGGGTCATATCATGTCATCAGAGGCATCGAACCCCCTCTACTTCTCGGAATCAGGTGCCAGTTACCCACCTCCTGCTCCGGCTCCGACACCAAGCGATGGCCCAACGTCTCCACCAATAATTGGTGGAGCGCCACCACCACCACCTCCACCGCCACCCATTGGTGGTGTAAAGTCACCATCCAGTAGCAACCGTCAACAACAGCAATCCATCCCGTCGGCGGAAAAGAAACCACCAGCCCAGGCAACCATGAACTTTGCAGATCAACTCAAGCAACGGTTGGTGAAGCTTGAATCGGGCAAGGAGGCTGGAGGAGATCAAACCCTTGAAACGAGCAAGAAACGAGATGAGCCAAACAACAATCGTGCAGTCTACAGTCAACCGCCATCTACGACAGCAGTTGGTAAGAGTCGATCTTATTTTGCCCACACAAATTTCCGTCTGAGAGAAAGCACGCATTGACTTTTTCAGTTTGTTCATGAATGTGTTTATCAGGGGTGGTGCTACAAGGGGTTACCGATGCTATGACATTTTTTTTAAATTCTACTCAGCTGTAGTAAAAAGAAAAAGAGGTGATTGGGTAAAAAAAACAGAAAAAAGACCAAAGAAATGAGAGGCTTGAGTTGTGTGATTTTTTATTACACTTGTTATTCAATGTGAAAAATATGTCACGTTTAGGTCGTCTTGGAGCCCCCATTCAAAATACCCTGTTATCGCCCTGTCATTTTAGCTCGAGCTGCCGCTTCCAGCACTCAATGCATTCGATGAATTATTTTTACCGGGGACATATTCACCTGACCTGGGTTAAGTGCAGCACAATGTGGGTCAAGTTCTTGCTCTTAAACGAAACTAGAGCTTGGCTCGAGCCCATGCATGATACTCTAATTGAAAGACTAAGGTCAGAACCGCTAGACCTCGAGGCCACTAACGTGATCGAACTCGATTTTGATTTGCTTGCCCTATCCCTAAAAAAAGCCTTACGAGTTCTGAAAAATATCAATTGTTTTAGAACCTGCACTCTCGCACACTTGCACTTTCATTTTTATCAACATGATTATAACTTCCTCAATTTAATTTTTCTTTCCCTATCTACTTCTTTGATAATATTCCTATTATTTGGTGCAATAAAAGATAAGTCTCTTTTATTGCACTGTTTGTCTGATTTTCCTCCCCCTTTCCTTTTGAGGCCTTTATCAATTTCAAGCTCTAAGCTTAAGACGAAGGTCTCCCACATTTCAAGATGTATTATGTCGATATGTATATATATATATATATTTTTTTTTCTGCTATATTTTAATAATTAAAACAAGAAATTTATCAGGTATGAATAAATTTTAATTAGATTATTAGATTTTATATTATGCATATGTTATTAATTATGTCATTAGTTTATTGTTATGTTATGCCAACTAAAATGATTACACTTGTATATACTTCTGTTATTGGAATGTGAAAATAAATAAATCAAATCAATCAAATCAAATTCACATTTTATTCTTATATGGTACTCTTAGGTCGTGGCCCTGCTACAGATTTTAGCTCGGCAGATGGTGAAGTACTGAATGCAGACAGGACTGTATTCATCTCCCAAGAAACCCCGAAATGGGCGCCATCCGAGTTCTTATGGAAAGGTATCGTTGATATGTCTGTCTCACTCTTCTCCCTCTTTCCCAATTTTCTTCATTATTTCTTTGGGTTTTTTTAATTAGAAATCTTCACTTCTCCCTAACCCTAATCTACACCAAGAACATCTTATGTATTTTCCGTTTCTCTCTTCTACAATAATATTTTCCCTCTTTACCTCTTACATTATCAAGTTATTTATTTATTTTTTTTTTTTTTTGGGGGGGGGTCAGCGTTTCTTCCCGCTTTCCTCCTTCTCCTCAGCCCAGGCTCTCTCTCCATTGTCTTACATTATAAAAAGACTCTACGATTTGCCACCCAGCTCTTTTCGCAGGACAAACGTACCTGGCTTAATCATGTCATCAAAACCAAGAGGGGCGGAGTGCAATAGCATTTTTCGCATACGCATCATGTGCAAAATAAGTATCCGGTAGAGTTTGACATTTTCTTGTATTTTTCTACGATCGAATTCGGAAATCAAGGATACATTTCTTAACAATAAAGTCAGTGTTCAGATACTCTTACATTCTAATTACTGATTTTTTTTTTAATTGTCTTTACCTTTTTTTTCAGGTGTGGCGCTCTTTGACTACACGGCGATGAACGAGGACGAGATGACATTCGAGGAGGGTGACGTCATGTACTTGACTCATGACTTCAAGGATGGATGGTTGGAGGGGGTGTGTAATGGCTACCGGGCGATGATACCGGGGAACTACGTCGGGCAAATGCCATAGCAATGAGGACATTCAGTCTGACGATGATCCTGTACGATTCATCTGCAGCAATGACAAGATAATCAAGAAGCTTTCGATCCGAGAGTTTTTCCACAGATTAATGTTTCATTTCTTAACTGTTGCCAATCAGATGATTTGAATGGATCTTATAAGGGGGTTTTGGCTCTAACGATCGACCCACGACGGATCCAAGAACATAGAAAATGTATTGTCAAATGCCGTTTATTACAATGAACAACCAAGAAGTCTTTGTCGAAACAGCAGTTTCGTCCTGAGTCCCGTAACACAATGTTTGGCGATTAATCGTAAGCTTGATTTTCACGCGGGATTATACATTGTAGTCAATGCAATCAATCGTAAAAGAATGTTCGACGGTGATTGGTAAGCTTTGTGATATACTGTGCCCTGGGCCCCTATCTTACAAAGAGTTACAACTGGTCCAATCAACCACAACTACATAAAGCAAGCAACGCCAACATTCTAAATGCATGTTTGTTCAAAATATTTTCTAACTTTAATGTACATTTATACATGCATGGTTTTCTTGAAAATTCAGTGTGCTTCTTTATGTTTACAAAGAACAGTTTTCAAATTTTATTTATTGTACATTGGATCAACTCTTTGTAAGACAGTGTCCTTGAGTCTGGACAAACAACATCAAGATTTGCAATTTTTCGTCAGCTCCGAACAAAACTTATTATCTTTATGTTGCTATCTCAAAGAGGCTCAAAAAATGTCATGGCAGGGGCAGGAGTCTTAAAGTTTACTATTTAAACAAAAACAAACCTTGCATTTCCAGCCATTCCTATCCTCCTACCATCCGGATTCAACTCGTATTTCCACCCGGATCCGTATAAATTCGCAGCGCGTTTATATAGCTATCATACTCTTCACATGATTTTTAGCTTGAAATAAAAGTACTTCTATAAACAACGATATACACTCTATATTTGAATTGCATTCGCATTGTATCATGGCCTTGTATCAGTTCCCTTTTTTTGGGGGGGGGGGTGCAGATCTTTGCAATCATTGGAACTTGGCATGCCGTAGATGTCGCTCTTTTGTATGCTTCGAACAGAATATTAGGTATATTATGATGAGGCTTGCAGACGGGAATCAGATACAAACTCGGATACACGCCGTATACAGGGGCCGCGGGACGACATTCAAAGTGCGTGTGTGTTGGGGGATGAACATACATAAAATCACATTTATAAAAAAATGGCCATTTTCACATTTTCTACATTGGAAAAGCACCCTTCCGAGATTTACCGCTATTGCCATGGACATAACTCAGAGGTTACACTTTCTGTTTTTGTTTGTTTCTGTTTAACTCCCGTTGGAACTCGACAGGAGTAAACGCCAAGCTGGTATATATAGTAGCCAATTATTTAGGAAACATTTTACGTCTGGCTGCTGTTATAGACAAAATGGAGATAATGGCAGCGTGGGGATTCGAACTCACAACCTTGCGATTATGAGTCCAAATGCTCTAACCACTGGACCACACGACCCGACTTCTTGTGCAATGAATGGAATGTTGTCAGGCCACAACCTCAGATAAAACGACCGTCCACTTTATATTTTACTGCATACAATGAAAAATTAATCAAATTAACAAATATTTTGGTAAAAATGCGTCTAACCGATACAAATTGGCAATATTAATCAAATTCTGGTAGATTTTAACCAATAAATTGACTGTTTTGTGGGTCCGATATGTATATATCAAATTTTTTCAGGGGTATATTAGGGATGGGGCCCACTGGTCATACTGAAATAGCTACGCAAGATGAACAAAGGATCTGTCTCAGCTTGCTCAAACTGACACTTGCCATGCCTAAGACAAAGAGATATGATTGATCCAATCAATTTCAACTAAAGTGGAAATCCATTATGTTGCCATAATTTTGCAACATAAATTTGCACAATGTAATTTGTAGACAAAGAGGGACAACACTGAATTGTCAAAAAAACAAAATCACTGAATAAATGAACTTTACATCATATCTAGAAAATATGTGGAACAGACATGCATTTTAAATTATTGTTGGTGTTGCTGGCTTTTCACAATTTTGGATATTCTGGTCAATCGCAATTCTTTGTAAATGTGAGACGGTGCATGTTTGAAATGCGTTTCTTCCTAAATATTCTATACTCATGTGAAACCATGATAAATCACATGTTTAAAGATTGTTTTTCGCATTGTGTAAATTGTGTATCTCTGTCGATTTGGATCAGTAAAATAGATTAATAAAAATTTGTTTGGATTCATTATCATTGTTTATGTTTCCAAGTGAGGCAACGTTGTATGTTGATATACTTTTTTTTATTCATTTTGTCTTCCATGGTCTTTAAACAGGAAAATGTGCGATTACCACAATAGTGCCTTTTTACAGTCATGCATTCGAAATATTTCCTTTTCAAAAGGAGAACTGATCAAAATATGATTAGAAGTTGAAGCAGTTGATAGAATCTTCGTTATTGATTTATTGTATTTCCAAAAATTCCTCTCCTTTGTTTTGTCATGCTTTCAGAATCCTCCTGATGACAGTGCATATTCAAAAGCCTAAATAAATAATATGTGTATATGTCTTGCTATTTCCATATTTAGTTCAACATATCTGTTTATCTGAAGAAAAAATAGTTTAATTCAGTGAGATTAAATTCCTATTTACAATAAATATTTGAAATGTGAGTTTTCTTTTCATTTATTTATCGTCGGTCAAATACTTTTCATTCCCTA
The DNA here is from genome assembly GCF_018143015.1 of Lytechinus variegatus. Lineage (NCBI taxonomy): Eukaryota > Metazoa > Echinodermata > Echinoidea > Temnopleuroida > Toxopneustidae > Lytechinus > Lytechinus variegatus. Next base: position 4,667,540 of record NC_054749.1, read on the forward strand.
ATAAGTATGCTCCGAACTTAAATTAAATGAATTGTTATTCAATTCCCATTCAATATGAAAACTGAGCGACAATTTCATACAAAGGACTAGGCAGTTATATGCCCTATATAATTATGTTTCTTCACGTGATGGGAGTTGAATAATAAAAAAAAGAAAAGCCTGTAGTTTCGAGCCATAAATGGAAAGAACGTGTAGCTCTATTACACAAATTGAAACTGAGCAAGACAGTATAATTAAGAGCCTGGAATTACCAAATCAAAAGGCCGTCGAGATTAAAATCGATTGGTTTGCAGGGGCCATTGTGACGTAGGATGGCAGAAGATGAAACGTCACAATAGACAGTCCATTTAGCTCATCGAGAGGTCAACCTCAATAATGATCTACGATTATTTTTTAATATATACCTGCCTGTGCAGTCATTAACTGCCATGTGTCGTGTTTCTTTACCCTACCCTGCCATAAGAAATTTCAATTTAAAACCAAGATCACTTACTATAGAATGAATATGAAAAAAGTAAATTATTAGAAATTTTCAATAAATTTGCAATAAATCATCATTATGTCTCATGTTCACGGGAAATTTAACAAGAAATTGTGATGAATAGAAAGAGGGAGTCAAATGGCCATGTCATATGCCTCGCATATCTTTGTACGTAATTAATCGAATAAAGTTTGAATTAAATGAAATCAACGAAAAGATTGAATCAAGAAGAATTTACATTTGAGAAAATAAAATGCAATGCATTTGGTCCATCACCAGAAAATTATATAGACGACAATGCGGAATGCAATATTTCAGAATGTCTCCAGTGGCGGATATAAATTTTTGCTATAAGAGGGAGGTTTCACATGTTGGTTTGACCCAATTACGATGAGCTGCGTCCTCCCCCATCCCCCCCCCATTTCCCGTAGATTTGTCACTATTCTGTTTGCGCGACTTAGGACCCCGAGGTGGGGGGTTAAACTCCTACCCCCCCTCGATCCGCCACTGGTCTCCTTTGGTAGTTTGAGCATTACTGGAGCGTTACAAGAAAATTAAGTTGCAAACAAATTACAATCTAATTAAAAGACTTGCGCTTAATTTATGATTTACGCTTAATAGGGAATTGAACGTAGGCCCTAATGTTTTTGTAACAACCCATTAATAGGAAGTTTTCGCAACGCTACGCACACGCTTTCTGGAAGGAAGAGAATCTATTGTAAAAAGCCCTTCGTGACAAAGCAGTCATTGTCGAAAGTCGGTGAATCAAAACAACAGTGTCGTCCTGCCTCTGGACAAACGAAATACATGTATTTGCACTTTTTGTTCGTCACTTACGACAATCAGCTATCCAGGTTCACTAATTTTCGACAAAGACCTCTCAGCTGTTCATTGTAATTCGACGGGCATTTCAATAGATTTACTGTGTTGTAGAATCCATTTCCGTTTCAATTGCGAAAACTCGCTAATGTCTCAGCATCTGCAGAATTACATTTAAAAAATCGTAGTGTATCCAAAACTTCACGAGTATTTCATCAAGGACCTACTACAGAACACTGTCATGGTCGTAATACAAAATTGTGCGCGCAGAAATACTGTCAAATTTGTTTGTTCAATATAGTAGCTTTATGCCAGTTTTATGGTTTTAAATACTTTCCAATGTCTTTTAAAACATTTTTAATACATTTGCATATCAAACGTATTTCAAGTTGTCAACATTATCGACCGCCCTTTCGTAATTTAGGCCATTTTCGGTCACAAATCGATATGTTCGCCCCCTCCATATTTTCATGGGTGCGATCACCCCCTTCCCACCCCTGGATCGAGAATATTTAAGAGGCCATTGCCCCTTAAGCGAACCGCGCTATCTTGATCCTTGTTCATGCATTTCGCCTATGCTTTCCGAAAATATTGTTTAGTACCTTTTTACGACTATCAATCTTTGATGTCAGAGTTGTGACAAACAGGATACCAGATGATCTTTCTTTATACAGTGCGTATAAAAAAGTTTACACTTAAAATCCTGTAAAATTATACATTTGTAATATCCTGAAGATTTTTCCACATTTTAACATTGGTACAGGTCCATTTAAGCAAATGACGATAAAAACTGTCGGAAAATATTTCCGTTTGAGTGAGCACCACTTACTTTTGAAAAGTTAGTGAAAATGATTTGCGCAGAACTTTGAAATACTTTGGAAAAAAATACTTTGCATTTTTGTGCTATATGAACGCATTACTATAGGATTTAAGTTTAGAACGGATTCGCCGAAAATCCCTTCAATTTTATTACATTTGTGGGTAAAGTCATTATTACATTTGTGGGCGATCAAAAATTATTACATTTGTAGGTAAAGTGCATTATTACATTTGTAGGGTGAAATTATTACATTTGTGGGTAAAGTTTAATTACATTTGTGGATAAAGTGTTCTTACATTTGTGGGCGTTATTACATTTGTGGGTACAGCACCCCCCCCCCCCCTCTATAGATATGTCACTTTTCTGTTTGCGCGACTTCGGGAACGAAAATAGACTTGCGATTGATCGCAAGTTTCTTGCAACACCCCGTTAGGGAGCCCGGGGGGGGGGGTTAAACCCCTAACCCCTCCCCCTTAGATCTAGTCTGCAGATACAGACCCTGATTGAAACTTTGATCAACAAGTGTGTCTCCACGCAAAGACTAGCCATACAAAACTTGCTGTTTCAACTCAGGGACATGTTCGGACTTTATGAGCGATAGGGCCTTCAGTACATAAGGCATGAGTAGGCTGCAATTAAGACCCTCGATCCACCACTTATCTCCTTTGGGTAGTTTGGGCACTACTGGAGCGTTGCAAGAATATTAAGTTGTAAATGAGTGCAAACCAATTACAATTTAATCAAAAGACTTTCGCTTAATTTGTGATTTACGCTTGATGTGGAATCGAACGTAATGACCCATTTTTCGGAATTTCGCAGATGCCACATAGACGCTATCTGGAACATAGAGAATTTATTGTCGAAAGCCCTCCGTGACAAAGCAGTCATTGTCGAAAGTCGGTGAATCTAAACAACAGTATAGGCCTCACTCTGGACAAACGACATATTTGTATTTGTTGTTCGTCACTTACGACAATCAACTGTCCCGGTTCATCAATTTTCGACAAAGACCTCTTAGCTGGTCATTGTAATTTGACAGGCATTTCAATAGATTTACTACGCTGTAGAATCCGTCCCCGTTAGAATTGCTAAAACTCGCTAATGCTTCTGCAGAATTACATAAAAAAATCGTAGGAGTGTTCATCACGGACCTACTACAAAACGCATGGTCGTAATACAAAATTTGACAGAAATACTGTCAATTTTGTTTTTTCAATATAGTAGCTCTGTGCCAGTTTTATGGTTTTAAATACTTTCCAAATGTCGTTTAAAACTTAAATACATTGCATATCATACGTATTTCAAGTTGTCAATATTATCGATCGCCCTTTCGTCATCTAGGCCATTTTCGGTCACAAATCGTTATGTTCGCCCCCCATATTTCCATGGGTGCGACCGCCCCCTTCCCACCCCCAACCGGATCGAGAATATTTAAGAGGTCATTGCCTCTTAAGCAAACCGCGCTATCTTGATCCTTATTCATGTATTTCGCCTATACTTTCCGAAAGTATTGTTTAGTACCTTTTTACGACTATCAATCTATGATGTCAGAGTAGTGACAAACAGGATACCAGACGATCTTTCTTCGTATAATTGTGTTCTTGGAACCATCGAGAATTCAACTGTTATAGTATCCGTAAACATGTTTGAATTGGTAAAATACAGTTTGTGGATTCACTTGTTTTTTATTTTGATTTTTTATTTGACTTATTTTTCTTCGACATAAAAATACAGTATAACATAAATATAACAAACATACTGACAGTAAATCAGGCATATATCACTGAAAATAAAATCAGTAGCAGTAGATGGATTGCCATTGTGAGCAAAAAAAATGCTTGAAAATATGACAAACCGAAATATATATTCATTATGTAATCATCTCATGAGCAGAATGGATGTGTTGTGGCTCAGTGGATAAGTCTCCGGACTGTGAACCACAAGGACCGGGGTTCAAATCCCACCGCAGCACTAGCGTCCTAGCGTCCTTCGGCAAGGCGTTTATCTACATTTGCCACTCTCGACCCAGGTGTAGTAAATGGGTACCCGGTAAGAAGAAATTCCTTGGAATGCTCGATGCGCCCGATTAAGGTAGCCGTGCTAAAGCCGGGGTAATAGTATGCAGCGCTTAGAAACATTTGTATTAAGCGCTATATAAATGTTGCATTTTATTATTATTATATGAATTATGAAAGTATCAATTAAATATATTATACATAAGAAAGAAAATGAAAAAGCAAACACTTGCTATAATATGTAATCAAGAAGAAAAACAATGATAATGAAAAATGAAGATAATGACGACGACGATGATGATGATGATGGTGGTGGTGATGGTAATAATGTTGACGATGGTGGAAAGGGAATAGAACACGATTATAACACAGAAAGTTTACCTTGCATAATTATGACCTTAACTTTAGATTTGAATGAGTGTAGGGAGCAAGGGGATTGTTAAAGGTGATAATGGTGATCAGGGGGGGGGGGCAAGTATTTCGGAGGAAAATGTTGACAAGCTAAAAAATAGGTCCTCAATTTCAAAAGGGGGACACATCTCGGTTTCAATGTCATTTTTACATTACAAATTTTAATTTTTCTTCTCAAAAGGGGACACGTGCCCCCCTGGATCCGCGCCTGGGGGCAGCGCAAGAATAATAATTGTTCGTTATAGGGGGCAAGACTTCCACAGTGAGGCGTCTTATAGTTACACGGCTCACACTGCTCATATCTTGCTCTCTGAATTTCCTCCTTTTTCTTGAATACTAAAAAATCACAGGGGGGGGGGCGAGTAATCAGGGCGATCACCCCCTGCCCCCACCTGTGAAGCCGCCCCTGATGGTGTGTTCAATAACAGATGTGGTGTCCGTCCTGGTTCTGGCGATGTGACGGTAGACGTTTGGGATGTTTTCATGTTTAAACCTACCTGGGACCTGCAGGATCAAGAGAAACATCCTATGTGGTGGACCATGGTCCACGGATACCTCTACCAAAGATCCACTTCGAAGTTTGGACATGGACCATTTCTTTGTCTGACCTTTCTGTCCACTATACGGCGATATATACAACTTGGAGGGGGTTTGGCAATGATTTGGATAATTGAACAAGACATGGAGTAAAGACAAAGCTCCAAATTAAGAAAGAAAGAAACATACAAAAAATAGCCTCCAAATCCCGTCAGTACACGATGAATTGAGTCAAGAGCCCCAGACAAAGCTTCTCCAAGTGGCCAATCGATTCAGTGGGGAGGCCGAGTGATGAGCCCCCCCCCCCCAAAAAAAAAGAAAAAAAAAATAAGAAAAAGAGCTTAAATGCCAAGAGAAGCTATTGACCCCAAGAAACGATAGGCAACAAGAATAAGGAACTGTAAAAAGGGAGCGCGGCAAGTTCCCCTTTCAATCCGGATCCGCCTCAAGCATCACCAATCACCATCTGGTACATTTCACTTTATCATGAATTTCATAACATTCTTCTTTGTGTAAAAAAATGCATGAATCATGGATAAAGAGCTCCGTTCAAATTCACTGGTCTGAATCGAAATGAAACGAAATAATCTGGACGTCACTAATCCCCTCATTCATAACACCCTCTTCTTAACCTCAACAGGTCGATGGGTAAGGAGAAACATATTGAGAGACAGAAAATCCCTCTAAACAATATACTTAAAAGCATTTTCAACACGTTCAAGATCATTTAATAATCAATAGGCTGACTTGATCCGCTATGTTGAAGCCAGCCAAAAGAAACGGGGTGTCCATTAAAATGCCCTTCTATATGAGCTTAAAAGGAAAAATCCAGACACTGCCCTGTCTTCTATTTTATACGTTCGAAAAGAATGAAGATAATGGAGAGATTTAAAGTTAACACGCTGTGGACTCCTTTATATTTTAGAGGTTTTAACTTTTAAGTGGCTCCGTTATTGTTACATTATGTTTTGATTTCGAAGAAGGTGTCAGTTTTCATTAATACGCCATTGATTTTCCTCAGAAGCTCTTTAATCCTTTATTTTCTCACCTGCATGGATCAAAGACTATGCAATTAAAATTGACGTGTTGCAAGTATGTAGTCGTTAATAGTCCTCGAGGAGTACGCCTTACAAGGTCCGAGAAGGGACTCCCGGTTTTTTTTTAAAGAGTGCAAAACGCTGTATCTCCTCGCCACTTTTTATTTTATTTTACCAATTAAAGATGTGTTAAAGTATTGTGAACATGGTTAGCACCTTATCGTCTGATATTAAGTATTGAGATTACCTAATATGAAAAAGGCGGACAGAAAGAGCCTTTTATTATAAATCGTTTCATCTCCCGAAATCTAAAAAGTGTATTAAAAAAATATCAATTACACATTAATGTTGGGGAGGAGTCATTGGGAAATTGAAAAGGAATGAGTGCCCGGATAAAATGTCAGTAGCGTAATGAGTAAAATGTGTATGAGGTATGGAGCAAAATTTCTTAAAGGTCACGGGAAAGCGAAGCGAGCGAGCAAAATATTTGATTTAGATAATAAATTTAGAGAATAATACCATATTTAAATCTCTTTTACCGTTTTGCTTCTCTTTGATTTTCTCATTCCTTTTTCTTGGGGTGACACTTTTTGGGGGCCATGGTCCCAATTAAGCCCCCCCCCCATCTATACACCGGCTATGAATTGACTATTGTACGATTTGAGGAGTTGAATTTACCTTGAGGCTCACATCTCATTGAGATAAAATAATCTATAAAAAGTGCATATAGAAGTGAAACCGCGGATGATCCGAGGGGCAGGGGTGGTGGTAGAAAATGGTGCCTTGAAGTTCTCGAATTTTCATTTTAACTTATGAATAAACGTTAGGAAGGAGACCGTATAATCATGCACAACGAAATCTATGAAAGGAATGAAGCCTAGTTTTAGGATAAAATTCAACAGCACACCATTACATCCGGGTACTCTATCCCAGAGTTAATACCTGCGCGAACTTGACCTTCTTATTTGCCTGTCGAAACCCAATCAATCGAGATGGATTCCTGGCTAAAAGTATTGAACAATGCCAATTCACTGATGAGAAAGGATAAGAGGAATCGCATCGATTGACATTGATAATACCCCCGGCATTGACCCGGGACTGTGAGGTCAGTCAACCGATGATAATTAAGGTCAGAGTAATCGGTCTCAAAAGGAGCCTGGGTGAAGAAGAAGACGACGACGGATGTAACACGTATACGCAGGTAATATTGGTTTGTTAATTAGGTCAAAGTTTTCAGTCTGAATGGGTGCAGATCGTGCAGAATAAGATAACGGATTAAACACGTATAACCGGTAATCTTGGTTTATATTCGTATGGTCCGTACTACCATGTTGGTCTAATTCGCAGATAGTCTAATACCACATATGGCAAAACGTGCATTTGGTCTACTTTCAATTTTGCTCTAATTGCCGTTTTGGTCTACACTACACCTGGTCTAAAACCACATGGTCTAATTCTTAATTAGTCGATCTAAAGCCAAATTGGTCAAATTTCTATTTCATCCGCTCATACGTTTTCATTTACTTGGTCAAAGGAAAAATTTGGTCCACAAACAGTTCATGCAAAGTGGAAATAATGATAATAATAGTGACGATGATTATAATAATGATAATGATCATAGTGGTCATAATCATAATGATTAATAATAATAATGATGATAAAATAATAATGATACTAGATGATACAACCGTTATGATAAAATGATGATAATCGCATTTCTGCTTCTATAAAGACGCATCATTGTTGAGCCTATTGAAGTAACACAGTTAATGAATTTGAAATAGTGATATTATTAAAAAAAAACGTGTAGAACATAGGCCTCCGAAATAGATCGATTTGCCTTAGCAATCAACGCAATATTTTTTTTATCACACATTCTAGCATTCTGACAAACCAGAATATACTTCAACGCAGACAAAATACCAGAGGATAAGAGCCGATAAAATCTTCTCATTAATATCAAGAGGAAATAACTGAATATCTGCCACCTGATCTTAAAATTGAAATAGACTTAAGGGTCCGCATTTTCTTTTATTTGTTCGCCTTTTTCATAAAAAAGCAAGGTCCAAATGAATCAGCATGCTGCTATTTACACCGCATGCACGAATTAAAGTAGCCCTATACCAAACACAGATCTTATGGACTTCCTTGATTTGTTCTTCGCGTGAAATCTGTCAAACGGAGTCAGCAAGTTTCTTTTCGAAGATGAAAATATTAGGAGGAATTTTTTCACCATTAAAAGCTACAGCCTACGAAAAATCGCATTAATATTTTAATTTCACTCCTCAGTGTATAAATACTGCGATGATGATGAGATGTAGTTTCGACGAAAATGTAATATTATATATGAAATTATCTCTCCCGGTGCTATAAAATACGGTACAGGTTGAGATGCGGTGAACCACCATCAACGCTATTCTATTTTTTCAAACCCCTCTGATTCCATCAAATATTTGACCGCAGTCAGATATCTAACAGAGGTTTTAATCCCACCTTAGATTTTAATCAAATTATGAATGTTTCATCATACTGAAAATATGAGATACCTCATTCAATTGACTATATCCATCATTATTTCGTGCGAAAAGTGATTTGTTTATCGTTGTTTTCAGGAGTAGAGGTTGCCCATGCAAGACTAGGCGATCCACCCAGCGAAGCCATATTCTGTGCTATACCACGGCGAGCCGACCAATCAGAAGCGCTCTTTCGGTTGTTGATCACGATTTACTCTGTTGCTACGTGGCGACGCGATGCTCATTCACATGTTGATGTGTATTTTGATCCGGCGGACTTCAGTCGATCAGCTGTCTGCGTTCGCAATAGGGCGCTTCTCGTAAAGTCTCTCTCTGGCCATAGCTTGACGTGCAACAGACTCGCCTCGCCTGTATTCCATACAACCTGTTGCACCATCGGGGCAACCATCATAACAAGTTGTTGTTGTTTTGATACCAAGTTTTTTTTTTTTATATTCATCGTTCCTCATCTGTCAATGTGCCTGGATTTTTGTATCATACCAATAAAAGGAAACTATTTCATTTCATTACTTCACTTGACTCTACTTCATTTCGGTGAGTTCTTTTATGACTGTGTTTTTATGTAATATTTATTATATTGACACACAACATGCGTTAACACATTTTATATTCATTTTTGTTTACATGTGTTTACTTATTTAATCAATTGTTTCTCAGACTAAATATCAATCCACCCATTTTTATATTGATATCGATGTTTTTCAGCTACATTTAATGTGTATTGCCCTTTTATTTCTTTATATGTGGGGTTTGAAAGTTTATATTAAATTTCACATTAAACCATGACAGAAGTCAAAAGTTTCGTCGATAGCTGGATAATTTCGTGATTTATATTTTTAGGGGAAGCCCCCGTTTCCATTGGCTTCATTGTGACGTCACTGCCTGGCCTAATATGGGGCCTGTCATGCGCGTACTTCGCGCAAAAAATGCGTGTACGCGCAAAAACTTCCGCTTTATCGTACGCGCTCAAAATGTAAACAAACTACACGTGCGCGCATCAAGCTTTGCATTTGGTTGGCAATGATGGGCATGATGGCATGGGTTTCTGTTCTGAATGAATGACTCAACTCCGTCTTTGATCTAAGTAATTTATTTTATTTTCATTCTGAAATCAAATCCAATTTTTTATCAATGATCATCAATATTCATGATGTTGACATTTATTCCCTCTTTAAGTCAACCAAACACAAGGTTGGGGTATATAAAGTTTTGAAATCTTAACGTCTTAATTGTTGCTGTTCAAGGGCCGACGGGGCATAACTCGGAATTCTAACTTTGGTTAAGTATTAATTCACTTTCGTAAAACATTTGCTTTATTCTTGATTTGTATAAAGTGACTCATCAAATTTCTCTTCTTTTATTTTCATTTTTTACAGGAATTTGTTGGAATTAAATTGAAAATAGTTCGACTCGCTTCAACAAGAGGTCACAGCCCCAATCCAAGATGGCGGCTGCCAAAGTTGCAACCATCACCATCCCCTTGCTCAGCTCCAAGGAGGCTGCTGTGAAATTCAAACAAAACTGGATCACCAAGAGCCAGCCCGTCGAAACCCCAAAGACAGAACCCAAAGAAGACAATCTCGACGACAGTCTCACGAGTCTGAACTGGCTGCAGAACCTCCGCATCATGCGCATCCAGCATCCCACCCCTCCCAGTAGCCCCACCCCGCTCTCCATCCAGAACAGCATCAAGAGTGCCCTGCAGATCCACAAGGGTGGCAATGGCGTCGTCAAAAGCTCGAACTCTCACAAGCACTCGCATTCCGAGATCAAGATCTCGAAGGTTTCGTCGTCACTCAACCATCTCCATCACAACCACCATCTCCATCAAAGTCACCTCCAATTGGACCAAAAGACAGACTACAAGACGAACTCGAGCATTAAGCCTCCATACTCCTACTCCACCCTGATATGGATGGCCATGAAGGAGTCCAAGAAACACAAGATCACTCTGTCATCGATCTACAAATGGATTACGGAGAACTTCAAGTACTACCAAGTTGCAGACCCCAGTTGGCAGGTAAATATTGTGGAAAAGAGTGTTTCTTTTATTTCTTATAGGATGGGTAGGGGGCGATGCCCGGACAATTAGGCAGATAAAAACATCATGTTCTGCTCTGGATTTTCTCCAACTTCAACATCTTTTTAATATTCGATTTTCTTTCAATGGAGTTATGAAATATTGATCGCAAAATTCCTAAACATTGGCGTCTTGTCCATACAAAATAACCCGTCCGAACAAGCTTGTTCTATTTCATTTGTGAGGTATAGTATTCAATTATGGTTTAAAGAGTCAAATAAAGGACTTAATCTATTTAGTCTTTGGCAAATGAGTCCTTTATTTAGATGAGTCTTTTTTTACATTTGACTTTGGAGCTCTTGAGACAACACATTTGTTATCTGAACTCTTAAATCTCAAGCGTAAATATACCTAGAAGGACTCTGTCCTCTGTGAAGACTGGTATTTAGCATTGATGCATGTGTGAATAGCATTTTTTAAATACCACTCAACCGCTTAACAAAACACATCCTGGAGTTCATGATTACTGTCTTGATCTTGTCAATACCCTGAAAATTTCTTGGAATTCGGGCTGTGGATGGAGGAATTCGGGAGAAGAAGGGGAATAATAGACATACAGGATGTATCTAGATAGTAGAGTTGAGTTGAAAGATGGGGCACATGTACATTGAAAATGAAAGAAAGGTGGTCAATTTCAGATTTTGGTTATGAACACCATGTACCGCATTAGCTACGAGATAAATAATATATCCTGAACAAAGTTTGAAAAGTTCCTTTAAGGGAGAACCTCCGTCACTCCGTGCCCCCCCCCATCAACCCCCTTCCTACAAATCAAGATGTGGCAAAACTTGTAGTTTTTGGTTTTTACCCGCTAACTCCAAAAAGCCTGACTGAAACCGCCACGCTAGTCCCCTGCAGTGAGCCCTGGCAAGTTTGACCTCTTGGGGTCACAGCCAAGGAATGCAGACTTTTGATGGCGGGTTTATCTGTCTCGGGCCTCCAGGGTGTAATACCACACCAACCTCCATCCATCCACCCTTCCATCAAGGTCTGGTCAGCTCAAGGTCAATGGTGGGTCAGTCTTAGGTCACTTTAAGGTCACCAGGGAGAATTTCTGCTTGGAGAGTGCCGTTTAATCGTGTGATGTAGGCCTACTGTCAATCTTGCGTGTATGCCCAAAAACTACAACTGAATCTTCCATTGTAAAACTATAAAACTACTTGACCATATAATCAGAGGTTTTACTTGTAGCCCTACATTAATGAATAATGAATATAAGTTTGGACATGCAGGTTATATTCTTCAGATATTGGGGATATTGGTTTCAATATGAGAATTTTTTCACAAATATTCATCAGTGGAAATTTTTTATTGTCACAAGAAATTGCATTTGTACACAATATTGGACAATAGATGCAATAATTTTATGGTGCTTTTCAACAGAAACATACATATCTATAATTCAAGCTCTCGTGCGGAAGCGAAAAGCTTTTGGAATGGACGACTCTCATTGTGTACTCACACATCTACAGTTCAAATAGCTACAGGGGTGGCTGGCTTTGAAATAAAAGTGAATAAAATATGACAGTTGACGTCAGAAATGGGAGTCTATAATGATTTATCAAACACTATTACTGGAGATGGCAGGTGAAAGCAACGGGCGAGGGAAATAGAAGTTATATTCCATAAAAGGCGCTCGGGGTCATTTTTTGTTAAAACTGACCTTCGACGTGGACTGACCTAGATATTTGCTTGGCCATTACATATCATTGTAAAGCAGTGGAATTTATAGTTCAATTTGAGCGCGAACATTAATAAGGCCCTGGTATATGTCTGATATAATGAGTTTGAAATCGGTTTCAAAATGATCATCCTTCCTGGAAAAAGAAATCATTCTATCGTGGCACATGCAGGCCATTGTGAATATTCTATTTTGGAGCATTTTTTGCCGGCAGGTTAATGATTTAGTGCAATATCAATTACTGTTAATATGATTTAAATTGTCTTTTACAAATATAATTAGAGTGAGTGTGTTCACTTACCCGATGAATTTCGATCACCGATGAAGCATGGAAAAATGGTTGGGCTTCGATCAGGTTAAAGGCAATCCTTAGCTTCATTAATTTTGACGTTGATCTGAAGGGTGTAGCCGGAGATGAAATTGATGAGCAATGTATTATTGACTGGCACAAAGTTATCCTTTGTCATCTCGCTCACACTAGCTCTGTATACGAACCTGTATCGATTCGAACCACTTCTCATTGCAAATCATTCGCTATTCTATTCCTTACTATGAATCGAAAGGACTTGACAATGGCTGAAAAGGGGGTCTATATTAATACAAAATTATTGATTGCATGTTCAATATTTTGTATATATATTATGCACAAGAGAGTGAGCGCGTGGTTATAAAGGACTCGTAAGTGTGTCGTGAAATATTAATATCCCTGACATTTTGAAAACAAAGGGGCAATAAATACCGTGAATAGGAGCATGCTCGGCATTTATGAATCTAGATTATTTCCAATGGTCTATCAATATAAATGTCTCGTAATAACAAGAGTGATACCTGAAAAGGAAAGGTTGTGTATTGGTATTGTTTTATGGATTAGGGGAGTCCAATGCAATATTATGATGCCAATTTCCAATGAAATGGAAGAACTTGGAATGAAACAACGGTTCGCCCTTTTCAGTGCATTTGGAAAGGATAAATTCATCTTTTTGCTGCATCAATCCCCGCATCGGTAATTGCGTGTAGGAAAAGAGATGGGGTCTTCTTACTGAAAATAACGAGTTTTGCACAGTTGTAAGGCTTTAATCTTTTGGGTAATCCGTGTTTACACTACATTGCAGTAATGGTGCATGATGAAATATCCTTTGAGATGGCTGGAAATATCGGTCAATAGAAAGAAAACACTATGGGCATGTTCTAACTCGAATTGGAACCCCAACGAAGCATCCAAAAGTACCCCTCCCCCTCACACACACACACTCACTTCATCAATTGAGCCTTTCAGAAATACAAGAAAAAGCTTTGCATCGAATGCAAATAACAAAAGCAGACATTGCTGAAACAGAAACTCTTGGTGATTGTCGATGTACGAAGATGCGTCGAATAAAGGCTGCATCATTGTTATGAACAGAAGATGCGTCGATGGGAAAGCTCTATTGTTTGACCAAGGCCTGGTCTTGTCGGGTTTAAATGGACTAGCGTAGATCCTATTGATTGGTTGATGGTCCGTGGAGGGCCAGGCCTATTGTTATCAGGAGCCATACCTCTATTGGAATGCCCTCTCCATCCATCGATCCAAGATACTCTTTTGTTAAATTGCTTGACACCGTACAATGTTATTGTGATTGTTGTAATGCTACTGTGTACACGTCTTAAGGTGTACGCAGTCCTTTTAAACACTGTTGACAAATTTGTGACTGCTACCGTCCTAAAGATATAACATTGGCTTGATTTGGAAAACATATCAAAATAATTACGTAATTTTTACAAGTGATAAAGAACTCGTTTAGCCACTGGAAAATAGTTCAGCCACTGGAAAATAAGTCAACTAGACAATTTGTCATTCCGTATGAGATGTTATCTGAAGTTTGCTAAACTTAAACGATTTTTCTCATACAGAGGATCAGGATCAATCATACATTTTTCATTGTTGGCAGTGAAGCCTATATCCTCGATATTTCTCTGAAAATGATATGTTATTTAATTTTCTTGGAATTTATGTATTATTCAGTGCACTCAACGACAAACATTTTGTTTTCCTTTTGTTATGCCTTTCTTGGATTAGTCTGCCCTCATAGCTTGCATTTGCAACCAATTGTTTCAATCATATTATTTAGGATATAATGTAGCCCCGAGCCCGAGCAAATATAATTTTAGATCATTATTTATTCAAAGGCCTCCTAAAGGCAAATAGAAGGCCAGCCTCGTGTACTGTTTTTGGCATTTGATATCCGGTGATAGGTCGAAGGTATGGAAATTAAATTTGAAACTAAAAAAAAATGTCATGCCATATTTATGATATTTTTTAAAAATTATATTGAGTTTTTATTGTATGTACCCAAGATAAACGTTACGTTGGGTTATGGACGTATTTAAAAAAAATTAATCTTGTGATAGCTTTGACATGATATTCTGAAAATACTATCGTATTCCACCTCTTGTCTTTCCCTCCCCTTTTTTTGGAGGGGGGGGGGTCCATTGCCCCAAGCGGGTAGGCCACCCATAGGTCATCTGTGCGCCAGGGGAGCGGGGGGTGGGGTGGGTAAATGTGCAAGAAATGGAGAGGGCTGAATGATATTTATATATGTGTTGAGCGATGATGTAATAAGATAACAACATTTTATCATAATAAAGTGTCCCAAATTCCACTACAATTTAAGCACGTAGTCGCTCTTGGATCACTCATTTAATATACATTGGAGGCCCCTCGATGACCTTCACGTGCTTCGATTAGATGAATTTTTAACAAATTGTCAATTTGGAATATTGCAACGAAGGCGAAAGGGCTCAGAAAAATAACTGGAAACTGAGGCAATTAATCAAATAACTTGTATGGGATCCCTTTAATGCAATATCATCCTTATGTACACGGCTTAGTATTGTGTGTGAAATTAATATGATACAAATTTGCTTTTCACACAATGGTTGGAGGTTTCTAGGTAGGTTGTATAAAGGATTTTTACTTTACTCGTCTCTCCTGCAATGCAATCACGAGAAGCAAATGTACTCACTAGAAGGGAGAGATGTTGTGTTTCTTTCTAGTTATTTTTTAACCGATATAGTAATCTTTTTTTCAATTTTTAATATGATAATTCACTCAAAAAAGGATTAAGTGGGAAAATGTTCCACCCTTCTCTTTTCCATTTAATCCAATTTATTCGATTATTTTGTAACTCTCATTCAGTAATCCACTCATTAATAGGATCATTTAGGAAATGCCCACCTCTCTCCTCTTTCCTTGAATTCAATTAATTTTATTTGGAATTTTCATTCAGATTTGAATGTTTGCTCTTTAAATTATTATTACGATATTATTATTAGGATATTTCTTCTTCTCTCTGCCTAGCCCCCCCCCTCCTAGCTCTCCCCCTCCTTCCCTTCGGTTTTTTTTCTCCATATAATGCTAACTTGATTACTGTGGTATAACATAGTTTAATGATTGTGCCATTATCTGATACATTCATCGTTTTTTGCTTGGATGATGAGATTCTATTGTGATGTTTCTGCGTCGCTATACGGAGATGATTTATGAGTATATACTCTATCTTATAATCCATTGGGACTCGTCTGCCAGTGGTCGTTTCCAATGACAGTATAGGCATATGGTTTCATCGGTTTCATCCTGTCTGTCAGTCCACATTACGTGCTTTTGGGCAGAATATGAAAGACATTATTTTATGCACTTTTGAAAAAAAGTATATACAGGTTACTGAAAGAAATGACATTAAGTCATTATTTACATGCTACAGCGCAGTCATTTACGGATACAATTATATATTTATTACAAAAATAAAAAGTTGAGAGAAACACGATCTCAATGATTGTTGTCATGGAAACAATTTTCGCGTCTGCATATAAGTGCATCGTATAGGAAAAAGAAAGATAAATGATTTCATAGATTAGGATAAAACGTGTTACATCATTTTTAATGCATACAAATGAAAAAAAAAATCAGTCACCCTGAAATAATTTCAAGGCATTAGGCCTCAACAACATTTTTTTCTTCATATTTTTCACAATCATAAAACATTTCGCAAATCAAGTGAAAAAGGAACGATGGAGTACATGGAACCTTTTGGTCTGTATTCTGTTACTGTCCTGGGCTTCTGCTTCGTCACATGGTACATGACACTCGCCGCATAGTAAAATGAAATTTGATTGAATGCTGACAATATCACTTTCATCTAATAGTCTAAATATTGCATCCCCTCCTGTGTCCATGGTGTTGCAATTTTAGGCCTTGTTCGTAATCCAACCAAATTAAAAACTCTCCATGCCCGAACTATGCCGGGGACGGTATCCATATCAGCTGACTAAATTGGGGAGGCATAATTTAATCATGCTCCCTAAATTAATATTTATTCATCCACTTGGTGGATGATTGGCCCGGATGATTGGCAAAAAATCAGCTGTGTTCCTTGCAAACAAACCCTGAATAGAATCATATCGTCCAGTGTTGACAAGTTCTCATTAAGACGCGGGCTAGGGTCTATTTATTTGGCTAGTGGGCAGTGGTCGCTTGATTGGAGAATACTTATGCTTCCTCAATAAGCTCGCGGAATTTTATTTTCATCCAAAGATGATCAAAATGTGTGTTCATAATTGGTCGCGTGTGGGGAGGAGGGGCGGGGTCAGGTTTAATTTCCTGTCTTCGTTAGTAAAAATGGATAAATCTCCAACTCAACTGTAATGGTTACGTGTGACTCAGGCCTGTGTATATTACCGGGGTCCATCAATATTTTTTTTCAAACCGTGACCTCTGCACTATATCGACAAGTTGAACAATTCAGCAATTTTTTGTTTACATTATGATCATTATTTTGATCAAAACCAACGTCATCACGGGGATGAAAGAGAGATGGGGCAACCTTGGGATGACAATGGCTTTGGGGGTCCTGGTATTTGTGTGGTTGAATGCAGATTTACCCCCCTTGTGGCAGGATATCGTTTTTGTGGCAAGAGTTGGGTGGTTTTAGAGAAAAGGACGCAGCCCCCATGCAGAGTGCGTTCATTGCGTCCCACCTTCTATACTGGTTACCCCCACCCCAAGCACCTCCCCACTGACCTCCACCCCTCCCATCCCCCAGACAATATCACATGACCCGTATTTGGGGATTGGGTCACGTACGCCACTAAAGCGTGCCCACACTACGTAGTCGATCCACATGTCCCCATCACTGTCAAGTCATTCTAAGGTTGCCCTAGCAACCGCTGTAAACAAACCAATGCCTGTTTATCACCTGTATGTATTTCCTTTGGGTAGTAGGATTTTTTTCATTCACTATTGTTTGGCATTTGTCATATCAGCGCTTGATAGCTTTCGTTTTACGATACTTTTATGAGGTCTTTGTCAATATGCCAGAAGTATTCGGCGTGTGCTGGGGGCATAATGGAGTATGAATTGACCAAGAAGCATGTTGTTCGTTCTTAATCGTTGTGATTGAGGCGTGCATATTTGTAGCTTTTCGTCAACAAATATGTATACAAGATAGGAGACTCTTGTGTTGAAATTGATGGATATCTCTTCCCATGATGACGGTGAAACATGAACCCGAGAAGCTATGAATATTTTAACCATGCACGGCAACCATGAAATCAATATCATCACCTGACATTAAATCATAAGATTAGAAAAAAAAGATGTTGAATGTTGTCTTATAGTGAATTGAATTGAATAATTCATTTTCAAAATATAGATATCAATACAATTTTGACCATCATGACCGCCAATAATTATGTGTGGCCATTGTGAATCTGATCACTTATTTTGTTGTTGTTGTATAGAACACAGCCCTCCAAAGGGAGAAGTTCACTTCTTCCAGACGTAACAGCTTCGCTCTGAAAATGCTATTGAGTGAAACGTCATTGTTCATGTTATGTGCCACAGCCACATCAGTTGCAAGTGATATTTCAATAGTATATTTACCATGTGCTTGTTCTGTTTTGATCTTTTCTCCAGAATTCCATTCGTCACAATCTCTCGCTCAACAAGTGCTTCCAGAAGGTGCCACGCAAGAAGGACGAGCCGGGCAAAGGCGGTTTCTGGCGCATCGACCCCGCCCATGCCGACGAACTTGAGAACGGTGTCTTCAAAAAGCGACGGCATGCCTCCTTCCGGGAGCTCCCCATCAAAATTAAGACAGAGCCGGAGAGCGAGGACGAGTGCCCTCCTTTTGAGGACTCTAAACACCACAGCCGCAAGCAGACCATGCCAAAGAAGAGGTCGGCCTCTGAACACGGTGGCTCGCATTCGTCGTCGAAGAAGGTGAAGGTGGTGCGCTCCCAGAGCTACAAACCGCCGTCACTTCTGGATGATAGCATGCCAAGCAGCATCCTCAAGGAAGACTTCAGCTGGAACTCCATCTTCGAATCCGAGATTGAGATCGAAGGTACACGCATCAAGACGGAGGACATTCTTGATGGCCAGGAGTCGGACACGTCTGATTCCTTTGAAATGGACACACCGCCTCCGTCCGAGCATGAGACCAACATCAATGACAGTGTCCTGGATCTTTCGATAACCGGGACGAAGATCCCTCGTCCGGTTTGGTTCGAAGAGCAACTCAAGGAGATTGATCTGCACCCAGCTGACGTCCAGCTTGAGGATATCTTTGCTGCATTTGATCTGCCACCCTCTCCGGCTGGATCCCTCACCGAAAGACAGGCCCATCCTTGGGCGGAAACCAGGAACATTAACCTTGACGAAAGCGGTACCTTCGGGGATCTTTTTGACTTTGGTCAGCTGGCAGAGGGCGCCATGCCTTGGCAAGAGAACCCCATGCCATCTCCATGAACAGAACCTTTTCAGCTTGTCAAACAGTAATCATGAAAGTTAGAACTATCAAAGATTTTATCTCACGCTGGCTAGTGAAGTCACCCTATATACTATATAAATAGATTGATGTGAGAAAGCTTATATAATAGAGTTTATAACTAATCATGTACAGTGAGATCAGCTTTTCTCAATTAAACTGGATGTCGTGTTATGGACTAAGGCTGGCTCTGTGACCACACGCATCAACTATTTTTGTAATAACTATCTACCGTATCTACAAAACCGCCTATCAGTGAATTCCATCCAACTTATTTCCCGCTTGCTGTGCTGTAGTGTTTTTTTCTTCATCTGGATATCGATACTCTACACTCATTATTACTGCAGTATTCCAGCGATGGCACAATTCCGAACGAGTTCACATATATTTTGCAGCACTGCAGAACTTTTCTCCCAAGTCAGCAACCCCCCTGCGTCTCGTCCCCGACCCCATCACCGAGTGACGCCCTCACACCACCAACCCACATCAAATTTGATTAAAAACCACTCTATGATTTCACAGTCCACTTGGTTGAAGGCATTCATAAATTCCATTTCACTCTGTGCGTCAACTCCCAGTACTTATATACCTGTCGTTCTTGTATTCCATAGTTCATCCAGCATCCCGCAGGTGGACGTATTCATAAACACATTTTGCATTTGAAACAGTTGCCATTATGTTACCATGTTTACTTTAGATTTTCAATGGGTGGTTTTCTCACCTTGCAATTAATGCCTTGAAGTGCGTTTTAGTACTGTATATTCTATGCCACAACTATTCCATCCACTTTTGTGAATTTTGCGATATGCAATTATAATTCTGTCTATTCCTGTATTACCTCGACTATTTATAACAAATACAATCATCTTAATCGTTGATATATTCAGGAAATGTGTTTTTAAAATTTCAAACGTGGATTGATACAAATGAAATAGAAACAAAGATCATTAATCAGACTCGATGTATGCTGATGATCTAAAAATAAAAGCTATATAATCATGACGAAAATTGAAATTGGCTGCAGTGAACAGGCATTGAAATGAAGCTCTTGTGCAGAAGTCAAACTTTGCAGATGTCACGACAAATGGGTCAAAATATTTGTACTGATCTCAGAACAGTGACGTTATCAAAAATATTATTTTTCAGTTTTTTCTCCACTTTTTTCTTGTATTGTCGAGATTAATATTTTGTGGTATGCATGTCTTGAAGTAATCACATGATTATAACGTTTTTTTCGTTTGTTTGGCTATTTATATATGAAAAACAACGTTGTTACAAAGTCTAAAAGAAAACTTGAAGTGCAATTCTCTTTATATGTGAAACATAACCTGACGCTCGATGTAATATTTCCCAATTCTACTGTTTCTTATGATTCCTATTGTTTCCAGTGATGACTGAATTGTGTAATGCTTGCAGTGCAAAAATGGCAAAATAAAATGACTGAGCTAATAATAATAACAAAATTTCGTCTCATTTTTTTCAAAATAATTCACTTCTTATTATTTTTAAAACATTTCCCTGAGTAGGATCTGGGTCCCGTAACACCAAGGTCAGCGATTAATCGCTAAATGAAATGGCCAATCAAGACAATCGTTGCATGTGTATTTTGCTCAGCAGACTGACTGGGAACCAATCAGGATTGGCCTTTCAAATAAAGCGATTACTAGTAGTCGCTAACGTTTGCGTTACGAGCTGCCAAGTAGTACGGATTTTCAGTATTCAGTACTGAAAAATAAGAATACTGATGGTTTCATGCAAAATACTGATTTCTAAAGTTTTTGTTTTATGTGTTGTCTCATGGTATTTCATTGAAAATACTGATGTCATCATCAAAATACTGATTTTCAGCTTTGAAAATACTGAAATGATCTTTTTCAGGTTGGCAGCTCTGGTTACGAGGCCCTGATTTTTTTTGCTACAGTCATGCCAACGAAACCGGCTCCAGACCGATCAAAGCTAGTACACTATTACCAATGACATACCTTTGGTCGATTTGAAGTCGGATTCGCCGGTGTGGCTGGACGTACATGAATGTGTGTTGGGAGGGCCTAGGGATTGGGAGGGGGGGGTCGAGTGCTAGGGCCTGTTTACACACGCCAAGTAGACTTGTAATTCTATATATTTTTATAAATGTGTAAAATCAAGAGATGGAATGGATGATATACCCAGTGTGTATTTATTATATGGGAAAGGACAATACAGTGGCAGGGAATGGGGGGGGGAAGGAGGGTATGTGAGAGAGAAGGGGGGGGGGCGTTTAGGGAGGTCCACCTGAATTTAGGGGGGGACGCAGGAAACAAAATTGATAAGCGAAAAATGAAAAGAAAAGAAAAAAGGTTTACAACAAAAATTTAGGGGTGACCGTCCCCCCCCCTCCCCCGCCTCAAATTTAGGGGGGGGGGCATGTCCCCCCGCTTCCGCCGCCTATGCGCTTATGGTGAGAGAGAGGGTGTTAAGAAAAAAAAGAGTCGGGAATAGGAGATGTAGAAATGGAAGAAAGAGAGGGGGAGACTGATGACTTTAGAACAAGCTGGAGTATGGACGGGGAGAGGTAGAGAAGGGAGGCAAAAACGGCATAACGACAAATGAACGAAGGGTAAAAAATTGGTAAAATGAATAGAGAGGTAATAAAAAAAACAATGCACATAATGCGGACAATGAAAAGATATCCCCTTTTAAGGATGGGAATGGGTTGAGTTCCAGACCCCCTACTACGGCTTTGGAAGTGATACCATCAATATTACCCCCCCACAGGCTTTTAGAAGGACATCCAGCAAACCCATTGTCAGAGAAAAAGAAAGCGAGCAAGTTAATCCCTTAAATTGCAGAATATGTTCGGGTACATTTCCAGGTCCCTCGGAGAGGACCTTAAGCCGTTGGTCCCCTGGTTGCTTGCTCACAGGCATTCGTGCTTTCTTAGCAGTCAGGTAAAACAACCTCGGTATAACGGTATAACGGTATAACATGATAACGGTATTACATATACTACCCATAAATAAAAATGTTGAAAATCTTAGAAAATGCTAAAAAGACACCATATGCCGTTTCAGGGAAATTAATACATGGGCAATAGTGTGACGGAGGGGGGGGGGGGGCATTAGGTCTGATAGTGCAACAAGGGGTAGGGGAGTTCGCCAGTAAATGAGATACCAAAATAACGCTTAAACAGGGCGGCGATGATAATTGAATTGAATTTATTACCAAATATCACTGTCAGGTACAATTACAAGGAATAGTACATCACATATAAACAAAACATTTGGTAATTAGAGCTAACATAATAGCAAGATGCTAATCGAGGTTAGCCCCAAATAATGTAATTATCATAGTTTAAACAATAATTTTAACTAAATCTCAATATTGTACATCAAATTCAGTAGTAATTCTACTTATTACTGTTGCAGAACATTTCGATCATTTTAGTGAACATATTTGCACTATTTACAAAAAAAATCTTATTTATTCACAAAATCTTTGTATAGAATTATTTGTTTTCAGGCAGTATTTTACCTTACCAAATTAATTATAATCTTCCAGTAGCATTAATTTTAACGATTCGCTAAATATCTTGCGACTATGGGTGTTTCTAATATTACTTGGCAGATGATGCCATAAAGTAGGACCAGAAAATGAAATTGATTGTTTTCCAAAATTGGTATTATTTCTGCCAAGATCAACATTTCGCTTTTCTCTATTTCGTGTATTGTAAGGATGGTCTATAAATAGAAAATAAGCAATACAACTGTAATTGTCGCAGTGGTTGCTCTAGAGAGACGTGTATCATGTTGCGATGATAATGATCAATGTGAGTATCGCGCAAGTAATTCATGATGGTGATTCTTGCTTTAATTTACACTCTCTTCCAATCAGCATCACTCAAATTTTCGATCAGGCATTTATGAATTGCTACACAGCGTAATTATGGCTCCTTCTCGTTCTGCCCCACCCCAATGTTTTTGATCTCTTCCATCGGCTCCCTGTGGTACTTTCCTCTTGTTAAAGGACAAGTCCACCCCAAGAAAAAGTTGATTTGAATAAAAAGAGAAAAATCAAACAAGCATAACACTGAAAATTTCATCAAAATCGGATGTAAAATAAGAAAGTTGTGACATTTTAAACCCCATTTCAACCCAATTTTTGTTTCTTTCCCCAGATCCCTCTCCCATTTCTTATCTATCATGTCTATAGTTCTATCATGACAATTACTCTGATAATTATAATAGAGCTATTAGTAATTATAGTGACCTTTTCTCTTGAAATATCTACTATACCAATAATTGACTTCCCTGAACTAACGTGTTATTAAATTATCCACTATCTTGTCAGGCCATCTCATCAACTCTTCTTTAGTCATCTAGCAAGCGTTTCATCAATGTTTTCATCTGACAACTTTCCTTGATTTTGATTGGCTGAGAGTCACTGTTACCATAGTAACTCTCCGATAAGACAGTATACTTGTCGGATAAAAAGTCTGAAAAGCCCTTTCACGAAACGCCCCCCTGGTCTGGTAGGGGTTTCGTGGACTAGTGGTTTTGATTCCCGTCTTTCAATCTGAGGGACGTGGGTTCGATTCCCAGCCATGGTATGTTTTCATTCTGCAAGAAATTTACCCACATTGTGCTGCACTCAACCCAGTTGAGGTGAATGGGTAACTGGTAGGAAGAAACTCCTCGAATGCCAAAGCGCCTTTAGGCAACAAGTCTATAGCCGGCCAATTATGATAACATTATTGTAATGCACAGTTGATTATATACAAATAGAAATTGCGCAATATAGACAATTATCATTATTATCAATAATACGCGCTTTCTCCTAATCTTTTGCACTCCTCTCCCCAATCTCTTCCTCTTGACGTTTTCCTTTAATTACCTCTACATTGTGTGAATTTTAAAGGGGAAATTCACCCTGAATAAAAGTTTGTTTTAAAAATGAAAAAAAAATGATAACAAATATTGGTGAAGTTTTGAGGAAGTTATTACAATTTTTAATGTTGGATTTGTGACGTCATAAACGAGCAGCTGCTGTTCCATATTATGTTATGTAATATAAAATGCATAAATTTCATTTTTAATGGTTAGATGTTACTTAATATTTTTAGGAACAGGTGTGAAATTATTTGTTTATTGATATACACTCTAAAAAATGAAGTGCTAATTCAGCTCTTAAAGAGCGTGTATAGTGACTGCACTTCGGAGTGCTGATTTGTCTAGTTCAAATTTGAACGAGAAAAAACAGCACTCCGCCAAAGTGCAGTCACTATACACGCTCTTTAAGAGCTGAATTAGCACTTCATTTTTAGAGTGTAGGCCTACAGAATGCATAAAATGAAAACCATTTTCAATTTTCAGAGAAAAGACATTTCATTGATGTTTTATCATTTGATTGTAGGAAGGATGCTCGTATATGACGTCACAAATCGAATAATCAGAATTCTAATAATTTTTTCATTTTTTGATGAATTTTTCCTCAAACCTTCGGCAATATATATTATTTTTCTCTGCTATTTTTACAATAAACATTTGTCAGGGTGAACTTCCCCTTTAACCATTTTGATTCATGTATTTCTTTTTTTCTCTTTCTCTCTCGTTCCCTCCGTCCCTCTCACTGTACTCCACCTCAAGTTACATTTGAGTACAAAATAAATTATATTTTAGTTATCTATATTTTAAGGCGCGTGTTTAAAAATTGATGAACACCCACTAAAAATCCTGAACTGCACCTTGCCATATATCTAATTTGAAAGGACTGGTAATGGCTAGAGTAATCAGGTGATAGTTCATTACCGCAGTCTCATTAATATTTCACCTTTACATTTCATCAGGATCGTGACTTGTCTCTTGTACTTGACATGCGTGGAAATGAAACGGGACTGAGAGGAGACAGGTTAGACAACCTGATGGCAATAGACAAAACATGAAGGAAGGGAGTTGAAGGAGAGATCAAGGGGTGAGAGTGGTGAGGAGGCAATGTATATTTGAAAAGAAAAGACCAAAACTCATATTCGTATAATTTTATTAGGGGAGTAAAAGTACGTTGTGTAAATCAAGTATTTAATCAATCATTCCACCAATCAATCAGTCATTAATAAAATCAATCAATCCATCAATCATTCATTCATTCAATCAATCAATCAATCAATCAATCAATCCATCAATCATTCGATCATTCAATCAATCAATCAATCAATCAATCAATCAATCAATCAATCAATCAGAAAATCAATCAATCAATCCATCAATCATTCATTCATTCATTCATTCAATCAATCAATCAATCCATCAATCATTCGATCATTCAATCAATCAATCAATCAATCAATCAATCAATCAATCAATCAATCAATCAATCCATCAATCCATCATTCATTCAATCAATCAATCAGTAGCACCATCATATTCCAGTCATATAGAAATATTCTTCATTATCATCATCATTACCATCATCTAAATAGTGCCACTTCATCACAACATAGTTTGGTAGCAATAACATCATCACCACATATCTTTATAAATGCAATATGAATTGGTGGATTAAATAAATCACGAATAAATCAAGTTTATCTATCTATCTATCCATCCATCTATCTATCTTTCTATCAAGACCTTGAAAAAAATCCTATACATTATTAGATTTTCAGCATAAATATTCATGACTTTTTTAATGACACACGTTATTAATATTGTATGGGAGTGAAGGTCATCATTTTACATGGTCACGCAGATAGTTTTCTTTGTAAATTAGCATTTCGAAACTAATTTAGGTGGTTAAAATAATGACTGTTAAAATAACCATATAAGATTATAAAGAAAATTGGTTTTGTTTTCAGCCTCGTTGAGGCAATTATTGTCTACAACCAATGGCACAATAAGCAGAACTTAATTATGCAATTTCGAGGATTGTTTACCAGCTTCATGGGGGCAGGGTGGATCAAAGTTGACTTTGGAGGGGGAGGGGTGCGGCAATTGATGTAACGAATACTCTACCAAGGAGAAAGGGGGGATAACTGATCACCACCATAGACGCGAAAAAAGCATTTGGCAAAAAAAGAGAGAAAAATGACAAGCAAAGAAAAAATATAATAAATAAAATAAATCGATGAATGAATGAATAAATAAATAAATAAATAAATAAATAAATAAATAAAGAAATAAATAAAGAAATAAGAGGGGGTATACGGGGGCCAATGTTCCATCGGAACCGTCTCGTGGGATTTTTTTTCTTTTTGAACATACACAATCAAACAAAAAGGTTTTAACGTATCAAACATATAAAGGGTTTTTCAAAGAAGGAAAATGACAACCGCAAATGTGGCAATATCTTAAGAAATAGCTCCTCCAAAGCAAGACCAATGGAAAAGAAAATAGTGTGGGTTGAGTTCATCATATAGTTTGGGGAGTTTAAATATTGAAAGAAATTTCACAAATTGACGGATTCGAAAATACTAACATATACAGAAATAGATTTGTAGAATTTCTTTGGGGAGCAGGAAGGAATGACATCCTTCCCCGCGCGAAGCGCAGAAGCAAATTCGACATTTCATCATGAAATGCTGGAAGAAAGAGGACGAGCTGAATAAAAAAAACATAATCGTAATTGACTATTTGAGTTAGTTTTTTTTTCCTGAGATTCGATGAAAGTGAATTGTCTTCTCATAAAAGTGTGTGTGTGTGTGGGGGGGGGGGGGGTGCTGCCCCTAAGCCCTTCCCACTCCCACAACTCCGCGTGATCTGTTACAACTATTCGTAGTTTGACGATATATTAGCTTGATGACATTATAATCACCAAAGATCAATATCGGGCGGGTTTAACGTGTCATCTATGATCGCTATTTAATATGCCTATTCCGCGGAATGAGCATTATTTGCATGCTAATGAATTGTGTGTTCATAACAGCTCATTCCAAGTAGGTCTATTTACCGAGTAATGCAGATTTTCATAAGGATGTTTCTTTCATGCGAACTTTTTTTTAATGAGGTATAGGCATATGCCTTCCATTGGAGATGAATGAGCTACACTGTACAGCATACACTGTGGTGTTACCAGGGGTCCGTTGCAGAAAGAGTTGCGTTTAAACGCAAGTCAAAAAATCAATCGCAAGTCCCTAATGCGCGCTGTTGATTGGTTGAAAATCACGTTGCGCATGATTTTTAGAGTTGCGATTGATTGCATAAGGGAGTTTCGCAACACTATGCAGAAGCTTTATGGAACGTAGAGAATCTATTGCCAAAAGCCCTCCATGACAAAGCAACCTTTGGCGAAAATCAAAACAGCAGCGTCGTCCTGCTGGGGGGCGTTTCATGAAAGGACTTGTCGGACGTTTTATCCGACAAGTCCCATTTTATCCGACAGTTACCATAGGAACAGTACCTCTCAGTCAATCAACATCAGAGAAAGATGTCAGATCTGACAACTTGTCAGATGAAAATGTTGATGAAACACTCCCCTGGGGATCGTTTCATGAAAGGACTTGTCGGACGTTTTATCCGACAAGTCCCATTTTATCCGACAGTTACCATAGTAACAGTATACCTCTCAGCCAATCAACATCGGAGAAAGATGTCAGATCTGACAACTTGTCGGATGAAAATATTGATGAAACGCTCCCCTGGACTCTGGACAAACGACATAAATTTGCGATTTTTCGTCGGCTCCGAATCTTAGGACGATATGATAACAATAGTAATATAGGTATAATACCCAGGGAAGCCACTTCAGTTCTGAAAACTGTTCTCCCAGCGGCCCCTGCAATTATGATTACCCCGGCTTTAGCTGGGCTGCCTGGGTGCTCAAGCATTCCAGGAATTTCTTCATACCCTTTCACCTCACCTGGGTTGAGTGCAGCACAATGTGGATAAATTTTTTTCTTGCTGAAAGAAATTACGCCATGGCTGGGATTCGAACCCACAACCCTCTGTTTCAAAGACAGAATACTAATCCACTGGACCACAACGCTGCACAACGATCCGCTGGCCCTGTTCACCAATTTTCCTCAAAGGCCTCTCAGCTGTTCATTCAGGCTACCGTGATCGGACACTCGATCGAGCATTCAAGGAATTTCCTCTAACCGGGTCCCCATTTACTCCATCCGGGTGGAGAGTGGCAAATGTAGATAAACGCCTTCAAGTTGTCAAAGGACGAGAGTATACTGCGGTGGGATTCGGGTAACCCGACACATGCTTCGGTGACAAATGCTCCCCCAAATGCGACATTTGCTCCTCGACATTTGCTCCGCCGAAATTTGCTCCGTCGACATTTGCTCCGCCGATATTTGCTCCGCCGACTGTTGCTCCACCGACAGTTGCTCCGCCGATTGTTGCTCCGCCGACACTTGCTCCGCCAACAAATGCTCCGGCGACAAATGCTACCCGAACGACACATGCTCCGTCGACAATTGCTCCGCCAATATTTGCTTCGCATGTAGGGACAGTTGCTCCGCATTTAGCGACAAATGCTCCGCTGATAATAGCTCTGCCGAAAATGCCATCCACCGATTTTTTTTTTGTAAAACTAACAACGCTTCTTCTCTAAAGCTGTATGGTCATTGTCATTATTCTATATATTTTTAACATTCCTAATTGAATCGCTCAGCAAAAAGAAATTAAATTTCCCATTAGCGCTTTTATCTCGATTATTTCTCCCTTTCTTTCCTTAAAAAACACCTACCCCGTCCCTCTCTCCTGTTTTATTTTTTTTTCTCTCTCTCTGCATTCCTCTTTTACAACCTCTCCCTTCTTCTCCTATCTCTTTCTTCTCGCTCTAATGCTTTTTTGGTCTGTTTTCACTGTTCATTCTTCTAACTTTTTCCTAACCCCTCTAATGGAATTGAAAACTAATAAAGTTTTACAATCTTGCTAGAAAGGTGTTTCCTATCACATTTACTCCATTTTCATTTATTATTTTTCCCTTCAATTACTAGCAGTGTGAAAACTCTCTTCTTAAACAGTTAAAGGAGATTTGAATAAAAAGAGAGAAATCAAACAACCGTCACACTGAAAATTTCATCAAAATCGGATGTAAAAATAAGAAAGTTATGATATTACATATATATATATATTCTATTACATATCAATGTTCAACTTGTGAATATGTTTTATTAGCCTGAGTTTTACCGATTTTTATATAGTTCTATAATCATTAATTCATACATTTCGTCCATGAATCATGTACTTTTTTGGTTATTTAATACTTAAATTTAGTTACATTTACTTTATTTCTTTGTATAACATATTTTAAATGCTCTTGTATTGCATTGTATCATTTTAAAACACAATCTTTTAGATATTACTCTGATTTTTATCTCATCTATAATATATTATTGATTTACATGTATTTATGTTTTTAATGTCGGGACCATGATGTAAAACAGTTTTTAACTGATCTTGTCATCCTGAATAAATATATTTGAATAAATAAATAAATAAATATTTTTAAGTTTCGCTTAATTTCACAAAATAGTTATATGCACATCCTGGTCGGTATGCAAATGAGAGAACTGATGACATCACTCACTCACTATTCTTTTAAATTTTATTATAAGAAATATACAATATTCAAATTTTCTCCTCATTTTCTTGTGAAAAAAGGTTTTATTTCTCCCTGAACAATGTTCAGGGAGAAATAAAACCTTGTCATGTGGAATTATCATCGTTAAACATTTCTTTGAAGGGATAGTCCTGCTAGTAACTTCTTAGTTTTATTCTTATAAATCAACATAAATATATGATATCATAATCCTTATTAACATTTTTAAAAATCACTTTAAAACAATCAATTTGTAAATCAAACAAAATAATGAAAGTTCGATTTCCGCGGCGAAATATCTTTTGCATATTGACTTCCAAACTTGATATTTAAGCTCCATATTGAACAAGATATGTAAATCAACTTACAGGCAATGCGAGCACGAAGTGCGAGCGAAAATTTTCTATAGTGAAATATGAAAGGTTCTTTTTATTTTCCAAGTCTTTCACTTGTCTTCCTCTTCCTTTTCTCTCTTTTCCCTGTTCCCCCCTTTTTTTCTCTTTTTTTTTGCTCCGCCAATAGGGGGGACCCGGGCCCCTCGGCCCCCTGGATCCGCCTATGATATAAAGTGGCACAACAACTTGAATGGTAAAACAAACAAGTATGAAACGCAAAAGGATGTAAAATATATCTTCGTCAGAGCAAGTGTCTTGTCTCCTTTTAGGCCTAGTAACTGTCGGTAGAGCAATCCTGAGCAGAGCAATTGTTATTCGAGGAGCATTTGTCGCAGGTATTTAGGTCTTATATTTATTTTTTAAAGCAACATGCCGAGAAACTGTCGATGGAGCAATTGTGGACGGAGCAATTATTGGCGGAGCATTTGTCCCTACATGCGGAGCAAATGTCGGTGGAGCAACTGTCCCTACATGCGGAGCAAATATTGGCGGAGAAATTGTCGCCGGAGCATGTGTCGTTCGGGTAGCATTTGTCGCTAAATGTGGAGCAATTGTTGGTGGAGCAAGTGTCGGCGGAGTAACTGTCAACGGAGCAACTTTCGGCGGAGCAACTGTCGGCGGAGCAAATGTCGGCGGAGCAAATTTCGGTAGAGAAAAAGTCGGCGGAGCAAAAATCGGCGGAGCAAATGTCACATTTTGGGGAGCAATTGTCACCGGAGCAATCGTCGTTTCGAACCTCGGACCTCGTGATTCACAGTTCGGACACTTATCAGCTGAGCCACATTTATCCTAACATGTCTAATATAATGTAACTGTAATTCACATGATGAAGTCTTGAGTTTTAAAAGATGCTGATCATGCTAGATTGTGCATCATTATTTTACATAAATTCACGGGCGGACCCATTGTCATCTCTAATTATACCCTCGAGGTTCATTATTAGCCAATTGTTCGAGGTTGTTTGTGAATAGCTGTCAAGCAATATTCTGACGCTTAATTATGATGAAATAAAATATCGAGAGCAAGAAAGAAGACCGTGGAAATAAAAGAAAAAAGAGTGGAAAATAACGTGAAAGAATACGTGACATAACGTTGAGGTTTGGTTTGTTTACTTGCAAGACACTTTATTCACTCAAACGTGTATATTCATCATCACTTCTAAATATGGAGGGGGCGGGGTACAAGGGGCAGGGCGGTTCTAATACTACCATCATTATGCGTAACACCTAACACTCGTTTTCTTTAAAAAATAGTAAAATTTGAGAATTATACTTAAAATTATTTTACACCAAATTTCAATAAAGTTATCAGTTTGTTTCCATATTTATTCAACTTTCAACTTCATGCAGGACTTGCGTTGCCTTCTAAATACACATTTGACTCGATGAATATAAATATATGAATATGTTTTACATTGGAAACTATACACTGTAAAAACTGTGGTGTTAAAACTGACACCAATTGGTGTTAATAGAGGACCACACGCTGAGGTGTTAAAATTACACCCTAGAGATTATACATAACACCAAAGAGTGTAAATGTAACAACCAAAGGTGTTGTAATAACACCTATAGGTGTAAAACTAACACCACCAATTTAACACCGGTGTAAAATAACTTGTGGTGTCCTCTATGTACACCGGTTAACACCACAGTTTTTGCTGTGTACATCCATGTATTGCAAGGTAATATTGCCTTACTTTTAGGCCGACAGGAAATATCTTTCTCTTGCATCTCGAAAAAAGATTCAAGAAAATCATACTAGCCATTATCTGTCACGCCAAAAGACAAGAAATTAAAACGGGTGAGAAGGGCGATATAAAGATCTTCCGTGCTGGCACATGGCGTTGCGACATTTGAAATTTCGACGCATTATACTCTATTGCGCTATCGGTACCGAGCGATGTAAACAAGATAGGAGTATATTGAAAAGATTCGCTCGGGTGCTCGTGGTAGTACACAACGCAGAGATATAAAAGATGTCTTGGCTTTTAATCTCATGCAAATGAGCATTGATTAAGGTAAAGATTACTGTATTGCACTCAATAAGTTCGGCCGGGCCAAGCCGGCGTTTGAAAGGTTTCATTCATCCGTGGCGTAGGGGATTGTGGGGATTTGAAAAGGAAGAGGGATGCTTGCGCTTGGAGAAAACGAGAGAGAATGTAATACCTTGGTCACATTTGCTCTACGGCGGCCGTACGGCGAGTCGACAACAGCCGGTTGATCAATTTTAATGAAAGCCATCAATATGTAGTTGGTACAAAAATGTTAAAACGGCTGTTTTCGACTAGCCGTACGGCCGCCGTAGAGCAAATGTGACCAAGTTATAAGACAAACGAAGCGACTGGGATGCGGATGATAAATTATTGATTTAATACCATTGGTTGAGAAAAAAAGTAGGCTAAATTACGAAAAATATGCTTATTTGTGATGGTTGGTGAGGTACATTTTTTTAAAAGTTAATTTTGGTAACGACATCACGTCAACATGCACCACCACCACCACCATCATCATCATCATAATTATCATCATCAGCACCACCACTACCACCACCACTATCATCACCACTACCATCATCATTATCACCATCGTCATCGACACCGCAACCACCACCATCATTATCACCACCACCAAACCACCATCACCACCACCAACAACACCACCACCACCATCATCACCACCATTTCCATCATCACCACAACACTAAAACCACCATCACCACCACCACCGACACCTCAAATATCAACACCAAACCTATTACCAACCCACCATCACAACTGCCATCACCATTACCATTTCCAATACCATCACCATCATCATCGTAATTTTTTACTTTCTAATGGGGGTGGTCGCCCCTGCCGTTGTATCACCGCCCCTGAACCCCATCACCATGACCAACACCGCTGTTCACATCACAACAAGCAGCATTCGAATCACCACCCGATACAAGACTCTTTGTGATATTATATTCATTTCGCCAATTTCAAGCAGTTGTTAATATTTTCTAAGATTTTTTTTTTTTATATATATCGAAAATTCGAAATCCTTCGTTAGAACCCCACATTCATTGTGATAACCTTTGAAAATACCGACTCGAGTTCGGAAACTATTGTGAAGTTGTGATCGTGTTCAAAGCTCTGTACCTTAAGTTGTTCTATGACCCCCCCCCCCCCAAAAAAAAAATTAGGACACGAAATTCAATTTGGTCAAATGTTCGAGGAAATTCAAGGAAAACGATGACGTTGGAAGGTAATTCCCATCTTTTTATCTTGAAAAATTCTTTTGGGAGGCAGCCTCCCCCCTCCCATATGCCGGTGCCCTCGGCCACCCGAAAGGCCGGGTTGAATATGAACAAGTCGCATGATCAGTATATAGCCCCAAATAATGCACGGCATAATATGGGGCATCATTATAAGCACAAGATCAATCGGTACACACTGTCACATCGGTGAGATCGACCGGCAACAGGATACAGCAGGTATACCTCGCACAATCGAAAATAGTCAATTTGAACGCCGTGTGACTTTGCACTTTTACACCTGATATCCCACTCTGTTTCACATGTTAAACGTGTGTATAAAGGACTGGCATCGCTTCCATCATCCACCAAAGATTGTTACGTAAGACTTGTATTGATGGGAAGAAATGAGGACGCTCCGCTGAGCAGTTTAGTCAATACTCTGTTATCGATTGTCAAAGTATCTGATATATCTTTGCAACTCTCAGATGAAATTATTTGGAATGTCCTGGTATGAGCGCGTCATAGTTGGACTTAACATCCTATGAGACAGTCCGGCTGATCAAGATTTCAGTTATACCCCTATAAATAAAAAAAATTAAAAAAATCCAGGAGAAAAAAATCTATATTTTTAATTGTAAGACCTCTGATAGATTTTGAGACACATTTTTTTCTTCTAAATTTGACTGCATCATTTTTGCAACGCTCCCATTAGAATAAAAAGGTATATTACTAGGAAAGTAATAAATATTTTCATTACATTTTTGTTTACAAATTATAAATGCATAAAAAAGCTTTTCTTTGGTGAAACGTCATAATATTATAATCCGGGCTTCGCGCGAAAAAAAAATAGAGGAACATTCAGTGTCTCTCGTCAACTGCTTTTGCGCTTTGCACGATGCACCCAGTGTCCAGTTGAAACAAACTTTAATATTTTATCACATGCACTGCATGGGGGCAGTTGCGTCAATATGTTGGAGGGGAGGGGTCATAATAGAAGCGATAAAGAACTGTGCCAACAAGCGATCTCTTTTCTTATTAAAATAAGAACGAAAATTAGAAGCTTTCGCACTTCGCGCAGTATGGATGGGGTAGAGAAAGAGAGAGAGGGGGGGGGGGGGTGTGTTTGAGTTTTGTCAGACGTGTATCAATCAGAAATGATTATTTACGTCTGGGACCGACCTTTAACGTCACCATCCGAAAGACGTGACCAGGGCTCGAACCTCGAACCTCTGCATCAATTTGTAACTTCCCCACAGCTTGGATTACAGGCGCACGCCACAACGCCCAGGGGGTATCATGGCCCCGATTATGGCATCCGTCCCATAACGAGAGAAGCAAGTGAACACAGACTTACTTCGCTTGGGCTTCGTATATCAGTGATGTAAGATTTCTGAGGATAATCAATATCACTTCATACCCATGCTATTATACGATTGATCAAGAACTCATCTCTCAAACCACTCCGATATTGAACCCCAAAGATAAAAATCAATGAAGCACTCGAAGTTTAGGAGGGAAATTCAAGTCTCGTATTTTGTATTTACATTGATTATTAGAGAAGCCTCCTCCTCACGGTCCCTTTGAAAATTGGTAATTACAGACTATAATAGTCTGTTATATGCAAATGATGATAATTGATCCAGACAATTCCCCGAAGCCATACAACTTGGAAATCGTATACACGAATAGACGGGATAATCTTACACAGCAAAAACTGTGGTGTTAACCGGTGTACATAGAGGACCACACCAGTTATTTTACACCGGTGTTAAGTTGGTGGTGCTAGTTTTATACCTATAGGTTTTATTACAACGCATTTTGGTGTTACATGTACACCCTTTGGTGTTGTGTTTAATCTCTAGGGTGTAATTTTAACACCTCAGGGTGTGGTCCTCTATTAACACCAATTGGTGTCAGTTTTAACACCGCAGTTCTTACAGTGTAGAGGGACTTCCTTTTTATTACAATTTCTGGAAATTTGATGTTTGATTTTCGGATAAGTAATCAGTTGGGTTAATAGAAACCAAGTTTAGGAATCGAAGTGTGAATTCAGGGGGATTGAAACTGCAATTGTTATGGGAAAGAACCTTAGTAACATCTGGAACAAAACGAAGTCACAGGGGAAGATCTTGAAAACATTACCAGTCTAAAAATGTAATTGAATAAGCAATGAAATAATTAATTGCTGTGTTGCCTTTATGGCGATTCTTAGGCTGTGAAATGCAAGTGTAACTGTAAGATTATAACGAATCCAACAATTTCAATTATTCACACCGCACCCTATCAAATAAGAAAAAAAATATTCCTACAAGTTTTAAAATCCGGTAAATACCCTACATATTTCCTTTTTTCATTGCAGTGTATTATTTTACGTAGATAGATTTGTCCAAATTGATTATCCAAATGATTTATTTTGAATATGTATTTCATATGTATATCAGTATTACAAAAATATTGCCTTGTTAATTGAAAAAAAATGCAACAATTGGTGTGTGCAAATATTTTGTCATCGGGTGTCAGTTCAGACAGATTATATTACATCTGCTGATATACTTTGCCACGAGAAACAATAGACCAGTTCGTAGTTACTTCTGGTACAATGACCTTTCATTTCTTTTATTATGATAGGCAGATTTCAAAACAAGATATTACATAAGCTTGCCTTACATAGCAGGATGAAGAAATTGAATAGACAATGTGACTAGAATAGCATACCAATGAACACTTTATTTGTTGCTTTTCTTTGAATGCATATCATAGCATGTTGCACAATGTACTTGGTAATCTGTGAAATACCAGTCGTTCGTGGACGCATTGTCGTTTTTTGTGGATGTAAATAAAAACCAAATTCAAAAGAATAAATGAATAATCAAGATATCAAAGTTGGTGCTTATCTCATTACATTTTAAACCACCATGTCACTTTAGTACAAATGACATTCCTCTGATCATGCGTAGAATCTTTTGATCATGCGCAGAAAGGAATTACGAACTGGTTCATAAATACGTGCTACGGGCGTCCAATTTCAATGATGATGACGGATGAAATTGATTTTTGCACCAATGTTTAGCAGTCAATTTTGAGATTCATTACCTTGGTCATTAATAGCCATTTCCGTTTAACATGAACATAATGATGATAGGAGGGGGTAGCTCAAGAAATTGATATTTTCTAGATGTGATGAGGCGATGATTTTGTTATTACATCCTGACCGCATGAAGCTTCCCATTGCCAAAGCAATCTTGACCAAGATGATATACTATACCGTTTTGAATAAGAAACTGTGATAGTAGGCCATGAGAAATATAGGAGTTAAACAAAATATACCCACGAAAGGACAGTTTTTGCTTATTTTGATCATAATTGACGGTTCTAACCTCGCCACATTTTCATCAGTGATACAGAATTTTCTATCCAAATTTAAAATATCCATCGTGAAATAGTACTATATGCCATGGGGAATATGAGTAAACAAAACATATGTAATAAAAGGAAATTATTGCTTATTTCGATCATGTTGATGGTTCTAACCTTGCCACGATACATATTTTTCTATCCATATTTCAAAGTTCACTGTGAAATAGTTGTTTCATACCATTCAAAAAATAAAATGTAAAGGGAGTACCCAAAAGGAGGAAAGGCATAATAGACGGCGGAAGCGGGGGGGGGGGGGGGGGGGGGGTTAGTAACCTTTTTTTTGCTTGTAAATTTTTTTTGGTGGTTCCTCCCTGAATTTTGGTGGATAACCTTTTTTTTTTGCTTTTTCGCTTGTCAAAATATTTTGGTGGTCCCCCCTAAAATTTTTGGCTTTCGCCACCAATGAGGAAAGAAAGGGGAAGGGTTATGTCAAAATTTATTACAAAATTATAGATGATCTTATAATAATGGTAACATTTTCGCTCGCTCGCTTGAGACTCTTAAGGAATTTGACCCCGGGCCCCCAAACGCAATGTTGGCCCGACTCGTTTTGTTCAATACGTCACTGATCGTTATTTTCATTATCGATGTTATTGTTGTTGTTGTTGTTATTACCATTTGCTTCATTATATTAAGTTAGGTCAAAATTAAATATGGATATCACAAATACGATGTGCGTGCATTTACATTGATAATGGATTCATTATTATCAAGATTGATATCGTAAACGCATAGTCAATCGTGGGCATGGTAAATGATGCCTTAACACGAAGAATTCGAAATGCCTCGAGATACGTGAACTTATTATTGACAAAACAGTGTAATCCTTGTCTCAAATATCTGGATTGGGCATCTATTTTGAGATGGATTTTAAACCTAAGAGGGGCGCTTCTTGAGTCAATAATTACGGATAGGATTACAAGACATATCACAAAAGGCATTGGTTCTGGACTCGGGCACTTGTTTGCTTTTTTACTATATTATTTGCTGTATAAAAACCTAGAATGATTGAAATTTAACCTACCCCGTTTTCACGCACCACTTTGGTCCTGATTTTTGGAGCACTGATCATACAGGATTTCGGTAAGGAAATACGGTGATGGGTATTTTTGTGAAAACGACACCTGACAATTCTAAGGGGTTCAAAAAGAAACACGACGTTAAACACATGACCAGAAGCTATTTATGAATGAGGGAAGGACGTGTTTGCTTTGAGAGTCTTTGCATAACGGTTAGACGTTACATGCAAATTGATGCAAATCTTTGTATGTTTGTTCATTTGTTTACTTGCCAAAACGTCGACAAAATGACATGTCTGTATATTATAAGGGGAAAGCTTTCACCGTTCGTAAGAAATTTGGATTTTAAATGCAAACATGATCTGATTGAAAGTGTATATAGAGGTGCAGACATTGGCATGGGAAAAGAAAAGGAGAGAAATTGAAGGACAATAGAGAGGAGGGAGAGAGGAAGAGAGAGAAAGGATGATAAAGGAGAGAGGGAGAGAGAGACAGAGAA
Source organism: Lytechinus variegatus (assembly GCF_018143015.1). NCBI lineage: Eukaryota > Metazoa > Echinodermata > Echinoidea > Temnopleuroida > Toxopneustidae > Lytechinus > Lytechinus variegatus. The sequence continues at coordinate 4,705,849 of NC_054749.1, forward strand.
GTAGAAAGAGAGTTAGGAAATAGAAATATTAAATTAAAGAGAGAGAAAAAGAGCGAGTGAAAGATGGAATGAAGGGAGTATGATTATGCAAGGAATATTACAAAATTAGCGCGGAAGGTCTGATTGCTTTTAATAAAAAATGTACTTTCTTGTTGATGGATGATGAAAAATATTTACTTCAGATCCTCAATAGCAAAGATATAACTACAAAAAAAGAGTTTTGAATTAGCAGATTCTTTGGGGTTTCCCCATCGACATAAACCAAGCGGAATCGAGTCCATGAATCGATCCAGCAACACCTAGACGGGAAAACAAATGAACGATCAACCTGTGCCAAGATGATTTTTGGATATACAACCAATCATAATTCTATGGTAAATAATAATAATAATGACGGTGGCTCAGTGGTAGAGCGTCTGCCTCATGAACGGGAGGTCGTGGGTTCCATCCTCGGCCGAGTCATACCAAAGACTTATAAAAATGGGACCTTCTGCCTTCTTGCTAGGCGCTCAGCATTTAGATTGGAGAAGGGTAATAATAAGATATGATGTTATGCAGTAATAATAACATATGATGTTATGCAGGGCCCGCTGGTAGAGCAGTTTCCTAACTGAAGTGGCTACCCTGGGTAAATAAAACGTTATTATTATTATTTATAAACAGAGCATTTTTTATGCGCCATCTATCTAGTAAACTATTCTGAGGCGCAGAGGGATGGAGGTATTCCTGGGAAAGATACGTTAACTAACAAAAGTAAGAAGAAAACAGAAAGGATTTTAAATACTTATTAAAATGCTTCAAGCGATTCGATTGTTCGGTTTCTCAATGGAAGAGCATTCCAGAGAGATGGAGCCGAAGAGGCTCCATAATAATACTATACTTTGACGATATCAATTCGTTATAAGATTGATTTACCTAGCTACATGTATGATTCCTTGTGGTGTGTTTATAAATCTACACAAATATACAAATATCTAGTTTTCTATATATTTTCATTTATTTAATATGTATTTGTTTTTATGATTTTTGCTATCACTGTTTGGTTTGACTTGGCTAACCCATCTGGGGCCTGGTGGCCTCAAGTGCTATACTAGAGCTTCTGTGAATGATGTGCTGACCGGGCTTGTCCCTTAAACTGTTGGTGAACGAAGCAGCAAGCAAGATGCCACCATGCCTCATCTGGCGCAGTTGACAACACCAATAGTTGATGCAATTTAATGTATACAATTCTATATTTTTTTGTTACGTAAGATTTATATTTATTTATACTTATTTTTTTTCAGACAATTGTAAGCGCTGAGATACATTTTGTGTATAGCGCATATAATTAACCGTTAATATTATCATTATTATTATTACACTGCCAAATGTAAGTATTTTCTTCAAGCAAATACGAGCCAGCAGCCATTAAAGTACCACCTCAAGTCCTAACCTGCTCAAACCAAGCCCGGATCCTAACCCATAATGCAATATTTGTTTATACACTGCAAAAAACTCCGGTGTTGAATTAACACGAGCCCGGAATCTATTATGTCCACACCAGAGAAGTATTGAAACAACAGTTTGGAATCAAACCGATGCTGTTTTAATGCTAATTGGTGTTGTATAAACACCTATCTGGTATTAGACCAAAAAGAAAACTGGTGTTGTTTAACACTTCTCTGATGTGGACATACATAGATTCCGGGCTGGTGTTGAATCAACACCAGATTTTTTTCAGTGTATGCCCCTCTGAATGAAACACTTCAGTCGCTACTCTATACATCCATACACCTGTAATCATATATAGACCTATCGAGTAGCGAAACAAGTACTTTCTTCTCAAAACATGTCAATGTTTATGTATGAATACAATTATATGCTAATTTATTCACTGTATAATGAATAATAATCTCAACAGATATATCATAACTCACGGTCTGAATCCACACACCTACACATCTGTGTAACGAGTCAGAAGACATCACACCTACTCCCTTTATTATGATGGCGCTCTTCGCAACGCTCATTTTCCCCGCATCGGTCTTTTAGCGTATTAGGAGGCCTACAGATCTTTTATATATATATATTGTAAAGAAATGGATGAAGAGAACAATGGTAGGCGTAGCTTAAATCAAGGTTCCCCAGAGCTATCTACCTTTTGGAAAAATTGGTGATGCCGAAAAAATGTCTCTGCCGGGAATCGAACCCGGGTCCCCAGCTTTGAACGCCGGTGCCTTAACCACTAGACCACAGAGACGGGTTAATGGCTAGGGCGAACTCAATCCGATTGACCATCAGATAGACAGATTTTCGACACTATACCAATTATAATTTCCTTTGTCGGGTGAAGGTGGGTTTAGAACAATGACAAGCCGCCATGCCTCAGCTGGATCAAAGCTATTGCTTCGATACGGCATCACCAATTTTTCCAAAGGGTAGATAGCTCTGGGGAACCTTGATTTAAGCTACGCCTACCATTGTTCTCTTCATCCATTTCTTTACAATATTTAAATAAAAAAGAGTTGCTGAAAGTTGTTGTACATGTATAACTTTACACACACACACACACACATATATATATGTATATATATATATAATTCTGGGATTATTATAAAAAATCACAATATTTACAAGAATTATTACACGATTAGAGTACAAAATCAAGGAAACAAGTACAAAATAAATAAATACAAATAATAATGAAACATTGCAGAACAAAGAGTAAACAAGTGGAATGCCTCTGGCCGTCTCACCTGCATCACGCAGTTCAATATAGCAGCAGTGCTGACTTTGAAAACTACTCTAACTCGCACAAGATGTTCAGTGATACATGGTTACTATTATGTCCACTTTTTATGAACTAGACCAATAAACTTACGGAGATATGATGGTTATTCAACAAAAAACCCCAACATGGCCAAAGTTCATTGACCTTACATGACCTTTGACCTTGATCATGTTCGGCCAATGTTCATTGACCTTTGACCTTGGTCATGTGACCTGAAATGCGCACAGGATGTTCAGTGATACTTGATTACTCTAATGTCCAAGTTTCATGAATCAGATCTATAAACTTTCAAAGTTATGATGGTAATTCAACAGATACCCCCAATTCGGCCAAAGTTCATTGACCCTAAATGACCTTTGACTTGCATAAAATGTTCAGTGATGCTTGATTACCATTATGTCCAAGTTTCATGAATCAGATCCATAAACTTTCAAAGTTATGATGGGAATTCAACAGATACCCCCAAATCGGCCAAAGTTCATTGACCCTAAATGACCTTTGACCTTGGTCATGTGACATAAAACTCATGCAGGATGTTTAGTGATACTTGATTAACCTTATGTCCAAGTTTCATGAACTAGGTCTATATACTTTCTAAGTTATGACGTCATTTCAAAAACTTAACCTCAGGTTAAGATTTTGATGTTGATTCTTCCAACATGGTCTAAGTTCATTGACCCTAAATGACCTTTGACCTTGGTCATGTGACATGAAACTCTAATATGATGTTCAGTAATACTTGATTAACCTTATGGCCAAGTTTCATGAACTAGGTCCATATTCTTTCTAAGTTATGATGTCATTTCAAAAACTTAACCTCAGGTTAAGATTTGATGTTGACGCCGCCGCCGCCGTCGCCGTCGGAAAAGCGGCGCCTATAGTCTCACTCTGCTATGCAGGTGAGACAAAAACATCTCTCATTCAAGGGTGAATTCCGTATTGGATTTAAGCCCGAAAGAAATGCACTTCCTCTTTGAAACAGGTTATGGACTAGAATAGCAGAGGCAGGGCCGCGTTGCAATCCATATAATACTAAAGGCCTACAGATCTAATTAAGATGTGAACACGTTCGAATATTCAGCTTCTAAAGTTCATTCCGAGGTCAAGATGGCTTTATAAAGCAGGTTAAACACCCTCCTAAAAATGAAAATAAAAATAACAATAACAGCAACAAAAGAGACATATTTCCCAAAGTTTTTTTTTGAGGGAAATGCAATTATCAATCTTGGCAGATTGTATTGAGACAAACAAACCACTGAACATTTCAATCTTTGTGAAACACCCCCCCCCCCCGGAGAAGAAGCACATACCCCGAGCAGTAATAGAAAACAAGCTAAATTTATATTCCAATCTCATATCAATACAACAAGATAGAGAGAGTTCTACAGAAGTTGAGAGTGAAATGGAGTGGCGAAAAGTGGAGAGAAAAAAGCAAGTACAAGAACTATAAATGAAGATGACAAAAGAGTTAGGAAAGGAAGTTTCGAAAACAAAGAAGGGTCGTGTTCAAATCGTAAAAAGGTAAGGAACAGAATATCAGAAATGAAAAAAAAATCTACAGTAGTAGAAATAGGAGATGTTGGTGAGAAATCATGCATAAGCAAAATAAGCCCAGCAAAATTCATTAAAGAAATCAACTCGAAATATGGAGAGATGAGTAAAATTACGAAAGAAAAGGGAAGCCTGAAAGTTACAGATAATTTTTTTTTAGAAATGACTGAACTAATTCACACCCCTGTCGAGGTTGCACAATATCTGCCCATAACTCAAATCCGCGGTGTTATTCATAAAGTAGATGCTCTAATCACGGAAGAAGAACTAAATAAACTCATGAAAGAACACGATATGACGAACGTAAAGAGATTCAATAAAAGAATAAGCGGCGGAATTTTCACCAACCCCTTCTGTTCTACTTGCATTCAACATGTTCAATGGGCCAAAACTTCCACACCACGACTCCTTTCTATACCAAAATTATGTAGTTGATGAGTTTGTCCATTCTGTAACAAGATGCCACAAATGCCAGCAATTTGGGCACACGGCAACCAAAGAATTGCAAGGGTCGTTTAAGATGTGGTGAGGCCCACACTTTTGAAAAGTGCCCCAAGAAAAATCACCCAAAATGCTTGGGATGTAACCTTAATCATTCAGCGGCCTATCAAGGGTATACCTATTATAAGGAAGCAAGAAATATTCAATATGTCAGCTAACTCATGCTCAAGCAACAAAAATATGCCATCAGGAAAAAGGAGAAGAAAATCATTCGGAAGATCATGAATCATCTAACAAGAATATTATCAACCCCCCCCCCCGGAAAGAGAATCCCAGATCAACCGAATATTTTGGAAGTTGAATTAGAACAAATACCAACGGTAAAGAGATCGAACCTAAAAACGGCGACCATATATATCCACACAAACAGAAACGTCGGAAAAGTCTGTGCAGACAGATGCGCAAGAATTCACTTCTAAAGAGATTAATCATAGGCCTAATGAAGCAGAACAATCCGGGCTTGTAATTCCCACATTCACAGAAAATGCTCGCCTTTTTGGCATTCATCACTTTTATTACAATAACCTTGACAAAGAAACTTCACATTCAAACAGAATTAGATTGGTTGAGGCAGCCAAGCGATGCTTAGACATCAACGAGGTGTCTCCAGAGATGATCCACGATTGTCTTCAGTAATAAAGACAGCTCGAAGACTATCAACGCTCGGCCTTTAAATATTTTACAATGGAATGCCCAAAGCATGAAAGCTCACGGTCCTTACTATTACAAAGAGCTATATTAGAAAATGTAGAATTAAACTTCATCCCTGCCTTGATATGACTACAAGACACATGGTTCACTGATTTTAATACATTAGCAATTCCAGATTTCATCCCAGTAATAAAAAACAGAGGCCAGGGAGGAAGAGGAGGAATCGCGATATTATGTGCATAAAACAGTTACATTCAAAGAAGTCAATTTCCCTCAAATCAATAAATATTACAGAATTGACATTTTCAATTATGACAAGGTCATTTCATTAATCAATTATTATAATACTTGTCAAAAGATAGGATTGCGAGATTTAGAAAATTTGATTGAAAATTTTTCAAAAACCATAATAATTACAGGTGAAATTAATTCACACAACCCTCTGTATAAAGCGAGATGGTAATGGTACAGTAGTTGAAAACTTTATAACAAAACATGATTTAGTTGTATTGAACGATGGGATACCTACAAGAAAGGACTTCCATACAGGGACAAGGTCTTGCCTAGAAAAACTAAAATGGAACGTGCTAGGAAATTTCGGGAGTGATAACAGTGTCATCAAGTGCTCACTGCACGAAATAGAATATGTAGATGATAATATCAATCCTCAAGAAAAGAATTGGTTCTTCAAGCACGTAAACTGGGAAATAGATCGGGATAGATTGAAGCATAAATTTAGTAAAATAAAGATATTTTCACATGATCTGAATATTTAATGGAGTGGCAGAAGAAACCCTTCGCAAAGCAGACAGAAATCTAAAAGCCAAAAACCCATTTCCTTGGTGGACGCTAGAATACCAAAAAGCCATCAAAGAAATAAATAAATATAGAAATCGATTAAATAGACATTTTAGAAAGGAGGACTTGGAAATATACAGGAAAAAGAAAGCATATGTTCAAAAAATAAAGAGACAAACACAAAAGGAATGCTGGTTAAATTGCTGTCAGTCTTTGAAGGGAACATCCAACTTAGGCAAAGTATGGGATATGGTAACAGGACTACGAAATGGTTCTGTCTCCAAACATGTATTTCCCAATTTATTAAGAGAAAAAAAATACACCAATAGCTAATGCTCAAGAAAAGGCAGAATTGATTGCTCAGGCTTTTAAAACGATCGACAATCGAATAGACAATGACGAGATCATGAAGAAATTCATTTGCAATTATTTTGATACGAAATACGATCGAAGAAAGCTACTCCTCTGAAAGGTGCCAGGTAAAAATGGCAAAGGTAATAATGGCAGACAGTGGAACAGGGAAAAGGAGAAAAAGAGGGAAAAAACGTAGTGGGGGAAAGAAGAAATTGTTGTTTATTATAGTGTTATATTATGTTATATAACATAAGAAGCATTTTTTCATAACTTTATGAAACATTATTTGCTTAATTGTGTCTTCATTGTTCCTGGTGCTCGCATAGACTGTTTAACGAGATATATAAACCTGCTGTACTAAAGCCTCCCGTTTTCAAATCAATATACAACAAAATAATATATTTCCTCGCAATTAGAGTTATTATTGTTTTAAGTAGTGATATATTCTTCTTTTTCATGACTACTGAAAGTTGTTGCCCTATTTTAAGGTCTTAAAATAAAACATTTCCTGTCCGTGCTAACGTTCGCATTAGTGGATTGGTGAGATTTCTGCTCTTCATGAACTCCTAAAATCAGTCCTTAAAATGTCAATTTTTCTGATCTGAATATAAAAAAAATTAGCTCGCGCTTCGCGCTCGCATCATTTGGTTAGTGAAATACGTGGGTTCTTAGTGAATTCCTACAAACAACCCTTAGAATGCCCCTCTTCATGTCTGAATTTCCTAGATTTTCAGCACTACAAAAGGTGCTTCATGGCTGTGTTTAGATGTAATTCTAACAAAATCAGCAAAGGATGGCACTAGCATTAGATGACTATGGTGAGATATTTATACTCTTAATGGATTCTAAAATATAATCCTTAATATTTCCTTGTTTAGGGTCAGTATATGCAAAAATTTTAGCTCGCGCTTCACGCTCGCATTGTTTGTTTAGCGAGACAGTTAAGTATCATGATTACAAAACAATTTGCTTATAATGTCCATTTTTAGCCCTCAATATCAAAAATTTTCAGCTCGCGCTTCGCGCGCGCATTATTTAAGAAGTGAGATACATATCCGTTTAACGGCACTGCATGTCCTTAAAATATCTCTATTAGGTCAGGATACCTGACAACTGAGCGCGCTTCGCGCGCTCCCTAAGTGACCCGAAATTTTTGCTGGTGCCCCCCTAATGCCGTGACCCACGGTACGCCACTGATGGCAGAGGTAGAAATGGCAGAGGTTAAAATGGCAGAGGTAAAAACGGCAGAGGTAAAAACGGTAGAGGTAAAGTGGCAGAGGTAAAAAGAGCAGAGGTAAAAATGGCAGAGGTAAAAAGAGCAGAGGCATAAATTACAAGAGGTAAAAGTGGAAGATGTGATAATGACAGAGGTAAAGTGGCCGAGGTACACTATTAGAAAAAAAACCCAGTAGATTCTACAAAAATTAGGTTTTACAGGTTAAAAAACAGGTTTTACAGAAAATTAGGTTTTAAAAACAAAATTAGGTTTTGAAAACAAAAGTTTAAAAAAACATTTTTTTAATTAGGTTTTGAAAAAAAATCAGGATTTACAAACAAAAAACCAAATAAGTTTGTAAATTATAATAACAGGAGGATTTTCCACAATTTTACTGAACAGATATGTTTTAAAAAAGGGGAAAACGGTTTTATTACAATAAATTTGTAAGGGTACACGCACAAAATACCAATTTTCTGTAATTTTATACACAAATGCAATACACAATGCAGTAAGATTACAGGTGTTCTCCAGACTCTGTTGCAGGATTTTTTTTATTTTTAAGTATGAATTTTCTAACAGTGTAAAAAATGGCGGAGTTGAAAATGGCAAAGGTAAAGATGGCAGAGGCAAAAAGAAAGAGATATGGTATGTTGGTTTGTTAAAAAGCAGAGAAAAAAAGTTTTCACTCCAAAATGAAAGGGAATTTGGTTAAGGGGGAAAATGACACAAAAATTTTATTTCAACTAAATAAAGTTATTTTGGGTCAGAAACAGAATTATAACAAAAATAATAACAATTAGATAATAAACAATGTTTTTTCTTCTGTTTGAAAAATAACAGACATTTTAGCATACCAAGCTAATTACCAAGAGGGTGCTGCTTTGGTGTACAAAATACCATCCAACAGCACTTTCGCTTCCAAGAAGGTGATTAATTGTATCGGTATCGCACTGAGCTGGCGCAATTCCGCAATTTCATGTGGTGATTGCATCATCAGTTTCAAGATGGCAGCGCCCATGGAGCACACGAGCAGCGGAAGTTCCGAGCAGAAACAGAGTAAAAAAAGACCATGCAGAGCATGTACCGACTTCAGAAGCTTTGCTAAAGATAAGGGAGTGATGTTGCCGCCAGGTTTTCCAGTTCCAAATGTAAGTAAATGGCGTCAACTGTCAAATTCATTCTTCAGGTTCAGTAACTTGATCTTGGTCTTTGGTCTTTGCCACTCAGTCACACGTACCGGTATAGGTTTATCGCACCCTACCTCGAGCGAAGTTCGTGCAGGCTCCACTCCACTTCACTTCACTACCGCTACCCTCCGCGCCGCTACACCCACCCGAATCCTCGGGGGACAAATACTCGCTCTCAAAAGCCAGTGACAAACTGTCACTTATTAGAAAGGCAACACGTCATTAAAGAAAAGACATTAAAGCGTACTCTACTACAGTGACTAAACCTAGAAGTAGAAGTAGTAGGCCTACTACTATCGGACACAGACTCACTCCTTGCCCTTTCTTGTAAATGTAACGTTAAACATATTCATGATATTCTCATAAATAAATAGGTCATTGACACAAAGCAGCGCGGACGGAGTCAATGGGGAAATTGAACGTTTTTGGCCAAGTTTGAACCTTTTTTTCCACATTTCATTTACATGTTGGAATAACAAGACCTGTTCCAATAGATTTGTACCACTTATTTTAATTGAGGTAAGTGCTTTTAATATTGTAAAATGAAGGAGATTTTTGTTTGATTTTCTCGATTGGGCTCCCTTAATAGGTGATTTGAAGCCAGTTCCCAACACATATTACTATACTGCCAAACCAAAAAAAATGGCGAACGCGAAGAATTGCGCACATGCATGCAAAATCCCGCTTCAACTGGCCAAGTGTGCAGAATATTTTAGCATCGAGGTGAGATTCACGATTTTTATCTGTGGATGCAAGTATTTTTCTGTCTAGCTCTGCTCATGATGTTGTCGCCCTCTATAGCTATACAACTTTAATTCATAACATGCACAAGTCTTTGGATTATTCAATAATTTATGGGCACCAATAAATGCAATACCTTCGAAAACATACATTTGGAAATCATTTAAAGCGACAACAAATAAGAAATATTCTAAGTGCCTGTGGTCACTGAAATGGAAAGAAATATATATAAACTTACCAGCCTTTAAGTGCTTGAATGATGCAGAAGTAGTAGATGCAGTGCAAGTCCTCGAAATTTGAAAGAAGTTCAATAATTTACATATGCAAACTGTACATGGAGCCCGATATTTACAAATGTAGAATGTCACACTGTAATCATGACTGTCCCTTGGCAAAGTGCATTGATGGGGCTGTGTGATGTGTCTCCGAACAATATCGCACAGTTCCCACTTGGATAGCACAAGCGATGGATATTCAAATGTAGAAACAAAGGATGCAAGAAAAGTCATTTTCCTTTCAATGAAGAAGTAACTGCAGAAAATCCAATGTGTTATAAATAATTACTTATGTTGCAGAGTGTAATGAGAAAATGAGGATGACTAGTACTTCGTCACTAGATGAAAACTTTCTATTCAGTGCAATGAGTGAAGTACAGTATTGCTATCAATGATGAGGTTTCTCTCATGTTTGAGCCCAACTGGCTGGTTTTTCTTTTAGAGAATCACATCTTGCAACAATAACTGAAGGAACAGCTGTTAAGCATTCCTTGACTCTCTGAATGCACACAGATGAATCCTTGGGTGCTACTTGACATTGGAATCTAGTGACAATGGTCACACTAAAGAATAGAGCTGAATAGAACATAAGCATTTACCAGTAATTGTAGAATGTGGATCACCTGTCCTGGGCAGGATCAAAGTGATGATCAGCGGTGGTATTCTGAAAATTGTCTTAACTTTTCTTGTAAGTCAGCAAGATAATATGCGCGCTAAAATTCTCTTAAATTGGTATTCCGAAAATCGTCTTATCTCTGTAAGGACATCCCCTATTTTATCTCTGACACGCCCAATATTCTGTCATCAACCAATTATTAAGCTTGTTATATGCTAAGGCCAACCAATAGAAGCGTCTCTTCTGAAAAATAATGAAGCGCATTGTTGATATGAGGCAAAATTTCCTTGCGCTCCCGACGCATATGCTTGTGCGCTTCTGTGCTAAAAATACATGGGTCTCTTCTCAAAGATATATTTTCTCTGAAAAGATTCATCGTCTTGAACACCAATTTTTGATTGCTGAAAAGTCTACCAATCCATCGCTATAATGTCTTTGGAATGTCTCCTTTTGTAAAACATGATGTTCTTGCGGGATGCAGCAAGAAATACTTATTGCAGATGGACAAATATCCCATGCAACAATAAGTCACAATAGCCTTCCACCTCCTGTAACTTTATTGTATTTTCCAAGGAAGTTAAGAGAATGCAAAGATAAGAGAATTTTCAGAATACACTGTACCTTGTAACTCAATATTTTATCTTGTCAGAGCTACCAAGTCTCACGCATTGTGCGTGAGACTCACGCATTCAGGGTCCGTCTCACGATCTCACGCATGGCATCCATTTTTCTCACGCATCGGGACCCGACAGAAAAAAAAGAGAAAAAGTAGCATTATTCGCCAGATTATACGACTAGCCGACCGCCTTCGCGTCTAGCCCGGCAAGCGAGACGAATCAAAAGTGCAGTCAGCGCACTGCTAGTACGTGATACGATGAATAGCGTGTGTGCATCCCATGGTTTTGAACATTTTGAAGCCCATATCTCATGCGCGCGCGCGTTGCGCGCACACCTTTTCGCAACATACGTATACGAGTGTAAGTACTGGCCGCGCGCGCGCACAGAGACGTCGAGTCATAAAAATCTCACGCATTACATTTTTTTGAACTTGGCATCTCTGTCTTGTGCACAGACATAATATGCGCCGATTATATATTTACGCATCATCTAACATCATACGCGCTCGGTGAAAGATACAACAAAAGTTAAGACAACTTTCGAAATACTGATTTTATTGTTACTCTAAAGATACAAGAATATTTTTCTGAAGACAATTTTCAGAATATGGCCCCAGCCTCTTGAACCAAAGCGTTTGATGATGAAAAAGTACACGTAATCGCTGCCAATTTGAACAAAATTACTCAAGAAAGGGATTTTGAAAAAACAGAAGTTTAAAGCCATGGGTAGTTAACAGTAGTCATACAGTCATACATTGATTATTCAATGATACATTGATTCAGTGATACATTGATTATTCAATTATTCCTTTAATCTTAATTGAAATAAAGAAAGAAATTACTTTTCAATATCTTTGTCTCTTTTCACAGTGTATATATATTTTGTCATATATTCTTCCTTTTCAATATATTCATCTCTTTTATATACCGGTAATACATTCATCTTTCTGATATCTTTGTCTTATTGATTTATTTGTGTTTTCAATATTTAATTATTTTTTTTATTATTATTAACCCAAACAACGATATGTCATTGCAGTAAATTTTGTGAAGCATACGTAAATAACACTTTCAAGAAAGTGAGCTTCTGGACAAACAAATTTTTTCACGAATTCTTCGAAAAAAATCTTTACAGGGATCCAATTCTCAGGGGGCCATTCCTACTCAGGGTGAGAGGACGGACCGAGAATGTCCGTTAGACCGTGAAGAGCTTGGTCGGAACACCTGGTCCTTCTTGCACACCATGGCGGCTTACTATCCAGACCAGCCGACTCAGACGCAGCAGTCGGAAATGACACAGTTTATTAATCTCTTCTCAAAGTTTTACCCGTGTGAAGACTGTGCAGAGGACCTCAGGGAAAAGTGAGTATGATGATTAGAAAATCTAGAGCAATTTGCATTAGGCACTGCGAAGTTCCTTGTATCCCCCTCCCCTTCCCCAAGAGAATGTTGAAGGCTTCTTCCGATTCAGCAGCATAATATTTTTGCGTATGTTTTGTGGGCTCATATCTCATCATTTTTTCACAAAATTTGGTATGGAAACTATTTTGGTATAATCACCACACTTATTAACTTTTGATGATGCTGCTCCCTGTGTTCTATGTTGAAAACCTATAGGCCTGTATTCTCTGATCTCTGGTTTGATTTAATCTATTGTCTAAAGTTGTGGTTTAACTATGGAGAAACAATTGTGACACAAATCTCCTTACAGTGCAGGTTTCATTTATTTTTATTTATTTAAAACAGTTTATTTCAACAAGGGTATCTACAGCGGCTGAAAAGCCAAATTGCATAACCCTTTACAAAAAATCATTTACATAAAAATACAATCAATATCAAATAAAAAAAAGAAATATACACAAATTCTACCTCATTAGAAACATCAAAACACATAGAAAGGTTGTTTATCATGTTGGGGGAGCATGTATTAAATTACGACATTCATCTCCATCATGATAAACCAAAATTGCTCTTATGTCACTCATATCATTCATAAACATCTAGGAATTGTAACTGAATTAGTTTTCTTCGCCACTCTATTCCTATGAAAGAGCACAGACTATAAGAAACACACTACTAACAAGAATTTAACATTCATTTTTTTGCTTTCCATAATTTTAGCAGTAATTCAGCATGGTATAAGTTATAGTTGACTTCAGAATACTGCCCATATATATTAACCTACAGTTGTAGATGGCTTCTGTGAATGCTGTAGGCCAGTTTTTTTTATGAATATCTTTGAAATTAAGTCTGAAGTTTATATTACCCTAAGCTACACTACATCTCCAATTTTGGGTGATGATGCTTCTCGTGTGTCTTACAGGCACAAGTCATTTTATGATTTATCACGGGCAAAAGTGTGATAATTAGAATAGTGGTATATGTACATGTAGAATATTTGGGCAAATTTTAAAAAATTAATATAATTACAGGGTATGATTTTGCTTTTGTAATCTTGAATATGTTTGAAGTGCAGAATAAAAAATGAATATATAAATGAATGAATAAATAAAATATAATACCTTTTCAGAGCAGATGTGATGATAACGAAAAACAGGAGTGTCAAATCTGACAGACTTGACGTACATAATATTATGATCTTTACCAAATTAGTAATCTCATTCTATTATCATCCTTAGATTAAAGACAAACCAACCAGATACAAGTACAAGGCAAAACCTCTCGCAGTGGTTCTGCAGGCTACATAATGATGTCAGTAGGAGATTGGAAAAGCCCATCTTCGATTGCTCAAAGATCGATGAACGATGGTTAGATGGATGGAAAGACGGGTCATGTGACTGGTGACATCGTCGTTTTGATGGACCGATGGAATTACAAGATACAACCTCTCACAATAGTTTTGTAGGCTTCACGATGAGGTTTGTAGGTTGGAAAAAGCCAACTTTGATTGTTCCAAGATTGATGAACGATGAATGGAAGGGTGGGTCATGTGACTGGTGACAATGTTGTTTCGATGGACCATTGGAATTACAAGACACGACAACATTTCGGAACGATTCTGCTGGCTTCCCAATGACGTTATTAGGAGATTGAAAAGGCCTATTTTTGACAGCTCAAGGATTGATGAACGATGGTTGGATAGATGTAAGGATGGGTCATGTGACTAGTGACATTGTTTTGATGGACCGATGGAATTACAAGACATAATCTGTTGTAATGGTTCTGAAGGCTTGACAATGATCTTAGTAGGGTCATGTGACTGATGACATCATTGTTTTTATTGACCAATATAATTGAATAATCATGTACTCTTGGATGTGCCAGAAAGTGGACAATATAATAAGGATCAAATGATTTAGAAAATGAAATGTAGGAAGCTATTCAATATATCATAATAATGGTGAATTTTTTTAAAGAGAAATATAGGCAAATCAAATATACAAGTATTTCTGGTCGTGAGTAGAATGGAGAAACTTCCTAAAAATTTGTAAAGTTGAATGCACTAAATAATAACAATATACGCCCTAAATTTTTGAACTCCCACACTCTTGTGCACAGAAGTGAATTTAATTGGCTACTCACGTATTGGTGCCCTGACCGTAATTACAGCAATTAAAAAAAAAAATCATAATTTGATTGAGTAAAGGGCATGTGAAAATAATCTGTCTCCATAAATATTATGGAACATCTGATGTCCGGGGTTATAATAAATCTGTAAAGGGCTAATAGACATTGTTTGGATGTATTAAGCATATTAAACACTAATTTATTAATAATTTTATTCTCCATTCATGCAATATATGTTTGGTCTTATTTTCTCTCCAACCATTGTATTATTATTTGCCTGGGAGGCGAAAAGCGAACTGAATCACTATGACCCGCAGGTCTCTCCTCCTCCCGATATAACTGATTGGGGGGAATGCAGGTGGACCGCTACACCAGGGTTTCCCCCTACTCTTATACGAATAGTGCAGTGGGTTCTTAACGTGCAAAGGTGGTGACTCTCCTCTACATGGGGCCTCCATTTAACGTCCTGTCCGAGGGTCGGAGTGTTTTCAATTGTAACATAGCCTGCATCTATGAAACATGGGAGAGACGTTTACAGACAACGCACTGGCTTCAGTCATCCGCCCGGGGTGGACTCGAACCCACGATCTTTGGTTCGACGGGCAGACGAGTTACCAACTGAGCCAACACCGTATTGTACAATGACTATTCTATTCAAACTCTACAATGTCAGAAGGACTAGAGAAAACAACTTAGGGTCAAATACAGGAATAAGCCTAATTACTAGACCCACTGGTTGGTCATTTGGTGGTTGTAAGTAACCATGATCATGAATTTCTGTTCCATATTGATGACAAGGTTTACATCCTCTGTCTAAAAACAATTAGTCTACACGTACATGTATGTCTGAGATCGTCTATTATCATCTATAGAGTGTTTTAGCGATGCCTTAAAACACGTATTTTGGTCTGCATCAATTGCCATGCAGTATCACAGCGTATCCCTAAAAAGGACTGAGATCCGATGAAAATCCCATAGGCTCCTGTACAAAATTTGCTATTGAATATGAGAGCAAATTTAACAGCTCAATTTAACTGCACGAATGCGTGTAATATAAACGTGCATATCACTGAAAGCAATGGGGTGCCCAGCATACAGCACAACTATGCTCAATGACATCATAATGAACTACATGCAAGTCGCATGTCAACGACCAAAATTGATCCTATGAAGTGATAATGGCATGATGTGATAGGACTTGTTAAATCACATTTTTCCATCTTTTTTTTTTTTGGGGGGGATAGACGATAATTATATTGGATGGCTTTATTTCATGAAATACCAGAAGTATTCCACTCGTTAGAGCCAATATTCCACTCATCTCCAATTCGTGGAATATTTTCCCGAACTCTTGTAATATTTCTGGTATTCCATTCTGAACCATATAATATACAGTAAATGCCACAAGGGCTGAACCCATTAGTCTGATTCCTAGATGGTCTAATTTCTCCTTTGTCTCACCTTTTTGTTCTTTGTAAAGTGAAAATTAGTTCATGAACAGTTCATCCAATCATATAGACTACATGTAAGTCGTGTTAGACAGAATGGCCCGTATTCTGAAGTCAGGTTTAACTTAGACCATCGTCTAACTCTGTGCTAAAATTATGGGAAGCCAAAAATGTCAGAATTTTTATTACGGTAAGTTGTATGTTTCTTATGTTTACTGTCCTCTTTCCTGATTCATCGATGGTGAAGGCAATCATCTATTTACTTTCTAGACAATTATGAATGATTTGAGAGCCAATTGAGCTGAAATATGATACCTCTACTGTTAGTGATTTATGTAACAATTGGCTATCCATACCTAAACCACAACTTTAAACCTGAGTTTAAGTTAAACCAGACTTCAGAATAGGGGCCAATATGTTTAGACCAAAATTGGTAGCCTAATTAGGTATTGGGCGGAATGGTATATGGGCTACACTGCAGTTAGACCAAATGGTTGGTAAATTTGATATACATGTACACTGGTTGTATAAAAATTGGATTCAACCATCTTTCAACACCATACCTTATATAAAACAACAAAAGACACTTTCAAAATTATCGTTGAGATTTTGTATTCTTTTTATTAACAATTCTTTCATTAAAATCCGGTTATCATGAATACAGTATTAATAACAGCCTACAAAAATATTACCTTGCTTATGGCTTAGGAGTTAATAAATTGCAACATCTAACACAATGTAATCTCCATCTGTGCAGACCAGTTAGAATTACAGAGTTGCTAATTTTCCGGATTTTTCCGGAATTCCGGATTTTTTCCTTTGCTGAAAAATATTCCGGGAAAAAAAATCGATTGTCAAAGTGAAATCCGTAAAAATTTCCCCTCCAAATCTTGTCACGGAGTTCGCTACGGAGAGCGCAATTTCAATTTTGGATGGCCAATTTGCGCAGACGGAAAATTATTAGCGTTTTGCGCAGCATGAAGTTTAGCTGGTACGGTACGCGCGAGCAATACATTGTAGCAGTTGCAAACGCCGCTGTATACCCTGCAGGGATACGGGTGTCAGCGCTATCCCAGTCGGGCGATCGCCCGGTAGAACCGCTCGAAGCACGGCCCGGTGTGGCTGCAATTGCCTGCTGCTGCGTGAGTGATAGGTTGTCTGCCGCGGGATTTCAGCTGAAAACCTATTTGCTACCATGAAATATGTGTTCTCTGGTGCGTATTCATCAATTCATATGTGTGAACTATCCATCATTTTGATAGAAATTGTGATATATGGATTTTCAATAGTATAGGATTGTCTTGTTGATGAGTACAGTGAGTGAAAAAGGGCACCCCAGCTGCTACATACACCCGTCCCGAGTCGCACCCATTGGCCGCAGCATATTAACCCGCAGCAGGTTAACCCGTACCGTAATGAGTAGGCCCTACGGGTTACATGATTTTTTTTTTTGAGCACCTTTCTTGCCTATGATATGAAGTTTATTATGTCATTAATTATTTGTTATGTACTACTGTAGATTAATGATTTCAGCCCTCTAAAGAATAAGAAAACGTTCCAGCTTCAGGGGGCTTCGCCCTTGACCCCGCCAGGGGCCCTGGGCGGGCCCCTGGACCCCGGCCTGGGTTTTCAGGATTTTTTTGAGCTATCAGTTAGCATCTATAGAATTACATGTACAAAACATTCCTTTAAAATCTTCTGTAAAATTTCTTTTATAAACTTCAATTTTATAACAGAATTCATGATAGGATCATATTTCAAGTAAAATATCTCAGATATATAATTCATTCATATCTAGTATCTGTGATTGAAAACTGGTTTTATGATAGAAATCCCAGATTCGATTCCCCTAACAATCATTCTTTCTTGATGTTAGCATTTGTTTTTATGCTTAGTTAAAAGTCATACATATCTAATTGTACTCCTAATTTTAGATAAATTTCTCTACTTCATGTGTATCATTAATATCAAGTACATGAACAATAATTATGAGTCTGTGATGATATCAGTATTAAACGATTTGAATCTCATTCAGAATATTTTCCTTGAAAACTACCGGTATTCAAATTTCAGTTTAGTGTTTGGACATTTTTCATTGCCAATTCAAATTCCCACAAATAATCACTGCTTTTAATAAATGCCAATGTTAATCTTGCAATTCAAAAGATGATGTCAATGGAAAATAATTAATACTATACCTAGCATTTGAATGGTTTTAGTAACAATTTTAAGTGAGAAAAGTGACAGAAGTCGAGTGTAACAAGCTGGGTAGGAGACTATACTGCATATAGCTGAACAGTGGCGGACTGTGACCCAGAGGAGACAATAATTGAAGGGGCACTATATTCGTTGTGAACAATGCTGTGCCCCTCCAATGCTTTGTCTCCTGTGGGTCACGGTCCGCGACCGTCCGCCAGTGTAGTTGATGCAACATTCAATATGAATGCTAATTTCATGTGAAGTTTTTCCATGTAATGCCTTGGTGTTCGTGGCATCTTTCATTATTTATGTTTCTCATTCTTACAAGTGAGGCTTTACCTGAATAAATGGGAGTTCTTTCACCGTGATGCAGAATGAATTCTAGAACATCATGGTGAATGTATTGAAAGAGCAAGTCAAATCAAAATGAACAGCAGGGAGGTCATTGTCGAAAATTGGTGAATCACGGCAGTAATTTTGTCCTGTTTCGGAGCTGACTAAAAATCGCAAATATGTTGTAATTTCCAGTGTCAAGGCTGAAACTGCCGTTTCGATTCACCGACCCTGGACAGAGACTCCATTGTCATGAAGGGCACTTGAAAATACATTCTCTGTGTTCCCAAAAACTCTTCTTTGTTCAGCATTTAAAGAGAAATACCAGTAGTTGCAGTAAACACTTATTTCATGAGAAAGTCCGTAAAACCAGGCTTAATTGTCAGTATATCATTGAGGATCTAGATCTGGTACAGTTTCATAAACTGAACCGTGTGAAATCTTGAAAATCTACACTGAAAAATGTTCACACTGAAGATCACCAACACAGATAAGGCACATGGACAGTGTACTATTATTGCTTTGAATGTCGGCCCGACGCTTGACCCGAATCCTGTGCTTATTTGCTAATTTCTCAGCAATTAAACACTTTCTTCCAGAATCCTCAGGCACATATTTTTTAATTATACAAACAAACACTTTGGTTGTTATTTCATTGGATTCTGTACGAACTCATTTTGATATCGTTACCACAACTGGCATTTACCTTTAAGTCTTGTTTCTTTCTGTGGCTATGCAATTTTTTACCGTATTTGAAAATCATGTAATAGAATATTTATAATATATATATTCTAATTACCTGATATTAATCATCAGAGAAATAAAGGAATCTTAATACATTTTCAATCACTCAAAGCATGTCATGTAATTTGTGTGTTGAGGAGGTTTTGTTGATTTCACTAACTCTTTGGATGCTGAATGAATTTTGGGGGAAAAATGATGACAATTGTACTCATGATATTTTCTTTGAATATAGAGTTCCAG
This sequence comes from Lytechinus variegatus, assembly GCF_018143015.1. Lineage (NCBI taxonomy): Eukaryota > Metazoa > Echinodermata > Echinoidea > Temnopleuroida > Toxopneustidae > Lytechinus > Lytechinus variegatus. Next base: position 4,725,621 of record NC_054749.1, read on the forward strand.
ATTTCACCATCGATATTGATATTTATCAAATAGATGCTATCTGAGAACTATGCTCTATTTATCACATTTCCCAGTTTTAAGGTAAGGAAGAAAAATAATTATGCGATTGTTGAATTTAATTGTACAAATGTACGACATCAGTGCAGCAAGAGTTAATTAAAGTAGGAGAATAAAATTTGAATGATGGGTGGCAGGGCTTTAACACTTCATTCAAGGGGGTGTTTCAAGAAAGTATCTGTAATACAAAGGAAATTTCTAGTACTATTAATACAATCAACTTTAGCTATATAATCAACATTCGTTGCAAGAAACGGATGAGCAATCAAGTGCAAATTTCCAATTAGTTGCAAGACATGATTTATTTTAGAACCCCAAAATAGACTTGCAATTGATCACAAGTTTCTCGCAATGCCCCTGTAAGACTAAAAGACAAGAAGTACTGCATTTTGTAGCAAGGATAATACTAAAGTCCTACTCATTATGATATATGAATATGTTTATCAACTGGGCAGCACAAAAAAATCCTTAGTCCCAACCATCGTGATTTATGTTTGTCAATCGGGCATCATGTTGAGGTTGAAGAGATGACGCATGGTGGGACGACCGTGGGGGCAGTTCTGGTGAACAGAAAATAAACAAGATTACGCTTTAAGACTTGTTGGTGAAAATAGGGAAATGCCGAGTGGAAAGGTTGTGGGTGTAAAGTGTAGGGATTGGAAGTGAATGAATTTGACAAAATGTACTCCCCTACTACTTACCTGCAATTGTAGGTAAATTGTTGATAGGTCTACAGTCACTTTGTATACTGCTTGTTTTGTCTAATCCCACATGGTCTAATCCCCATTTGGTCCAATAGCCACTTAGGCCCATATTCTGAAGTCGGGTTTAAGTTAAACTCAGGTTTAAAGTAGTGTTTTAAGTATGGGAAGCCAAAAGTATCAAATTTGTTATTAAGTTGTATCTTTCTTACGTTTACTATGCTCTTTCCTGATTCATCGATGGTGAAGACAATCATCTATTCATACTTCCTTGACAATTATGATTGATTTGAGAGCCAAATGAGCTGAAGTATCATATCACTACTGTTAGTGATTTATGTTACAATTGGCTGTCCATACTTAAACCACAACTTTAATCCTAAGTTTAAACCCGACTTCAGAATACAGGCCTTAGTCTATTTACTATTTCGTCTACATCAATTATCTAAATAAAGAGGCTTTAATTGGAGGTAATAATTTGTGAACAAATTTTTGGCATTACTCCTATGTGTTGAAGATGGCATGCTCGATCTGTAATAAAAATCATAAGTCAGAAAAACTGGAAAAACTGGGATTTGAAACAGTCATCTGCTGCTTGCGAAAATTTGTTCACAAATTATTATTACCTCATATTAATAAGTCAGAAAGAAGAGGATCAAGGGTAATTGAATTCCAGTTCATCGTGACTAAGCCGTGAACCAAAATAGCCTGGTGGTTCAGTTGCTGCCCAGCAAGCAGTAGATGACAGGTTCGAATCCCACTGGTTCCAATTTTTTCTGTCTTATGATTTTCATTACAGATCGAGCATGCAATCTTAAACACATAGGAGTAATGCCGAAAATTTTGTTCACAAATCAATTATCTACTTGGTCTAACACGGCTTACAATGCATTCAACATTTACATGGTGGAATGAACTGTTTGTGAACCAAATTTCCTTTGATAAAGTAAAAAATAATATCAAAGTATTCTTTCACTCAGGTTTAACTTAAACTTTAAAGTTGTGGTTTAAGCATGGATAGCCAATTGTTACATAAATCACTAACTGTAGAGAGATAATATTTCACCTTATTTGGCTCTCAAATCCTTCATAACTGTCTAAGGAGTATAAACAGATAATTGTCTTCAACATCGATGAATCAGGAAATAGCACAGTAAACATAAGAAACATACAACTTAATAAAATTATGACACTTTTGGCTTCCCATAATTTTAGCACAGAGTTAGACCATGGTCTAAGTTAAACCTGATGACGGAATACGGGCCAATAAGTGGAAATAGACCAAATGGCATTTCAGACTAAACAAGAATTATACCTAGGAGGTTATTAGACCAACTGTATTGTCATGACAAGCATCAATTAGATCAAATTGATAGGAGATCATATGAGTAATATCACAATAAGGGCGGACCTTGTGAAAAATGACACACAGATCGTTATAGGAAAAAAATATCAGGGGTGTTTCACAAAGATTTCAGTATGACTTAAAACGAACTTAAATGCTGACGTGTATCCACAAGGCTGACTTTTCTTTAAAAAATTTACCACATGATTTTTATCAATCACAGCTTCGTCAAATGCCCTTCAGTTAACATGAACAATATGCTAATCTGAAGCATTCAATTCACAGTAAAACACATCTTAAAAGAAAATACAATAGAAAATTGGCCTTTGTGGATCATTCCCAACAGAGACACACATGAGGAAATAATTACTTCCCATCCATTTGAGAGCAATCAAATTTATGAAACTCGCAAACAGCACTGAAAAAAATAATATCCTTGAAGTAAAAAGAAAAGTGTTTTAGTAAATAATGAAAGCATTTAATGATCTCAACTTCTCAAAAATATCTGATACACTATTAAAAGACGGAGATCCAAGCAAGGGAAGTGATCATTTTAGGGCCTCCTGACATTTTATGAGGAAAATCATTTAGAGGTTTCGGACTTACCCAAGGCTGTTCCAATTCGCCCATGTGGCAAACCAACTGTGCAAGCAGAAAAATACAATAAGGGGAAATAATGGCAATAGCAATTGTTCTATAAATGTTGCAAAAGGATCCATACAGGGTCATAATAAGTTACAAACAGATCCTCAAATCATCAAAGTTGACGGAAGTTGTAGAAATATCATGATAAAGGTAGGAGTGAATGATGAACAACAGTGTGAATCTCATTGTGACTTGTATAGCGTGATGGAAAATAGAGATTTGTTTGTTTGGGTAAAGAAGTTCGTTTGCCTTCTTCCATTGTTTACATTCCTTAAAGGTGTTGATTTCGTTTGCTAGTTTTTCTGGGCCAGGCTAGCGATTGGAATGTGGAAGTGAAAGAGGGCAAACTGACTGGGTTGCTAGGTGTTCAGGACTAATAGAAGTCCATTGGAACTTCAGTTATTTACTACTTTGCTTCTTATTCATGTTCTTCGGCTTTCCATTATTCTTCCAACTTAAGTAACTCTCTCTACCACTCCCCCAACTACTCTCTCGGTCAATTAATCCTCTTTAGCGACTCTTGTCACTTCAGCCACTCCCACTCACAGCTCACTTCCACCAAGGAATTACCAACTTGGAAGAAATGTAATTTACTCTGTAGATGAATACATTGGTGGTTTATAGATAGATAAGAATGTGCCAGGATTCCCAGCTTCTCAAGAAAACAAAATTCCCTGATTATTCCCTGATGAAGTTTAAAACTTCCCTGATAATTATTTAAACCCATTCCCAGTTTTGCATGTTTTCTAAGTTGTTGCAGTGAATTACACGTATCTTCAGTCTAAAAAACAATATGGCAAACCAATTAGTACCACCAAAACCAGTCATTCATGGATGTTGTTTTGATATGCAACAAAATATAACAGTCTGACTGCCGTGCTTTTGACTTTTGCGCCTATCAAAATCCTCTGATTTTTCCCTCATTTGAGGCATTTTACCCCTGATTTGAGGTATTATTTCTATCGAATTCCCTGATTTTTCCCTGACTGGAAAAAAAGTAAAATAATTTTCCCAGATTTCCTGATGGGCTTGGAACCCTGTATGCAAAATTTACAAAGTGCAAGCAATGCAGATCAATTCCCTGATCAGGTGCTTGAGCATTCAAGGAATTCCTTCCTACAAAGTACCAATCTACAACTGGAGGGAGAGTGGTAAATGTAGATACATGTAAATGACTTGCCAAAGGATGTAAGTGCTGCAGTGGGATTTGAACCCAGGACCTTGTGGAAAAAAGTCCAGAGACCGATTCACTAAGCCACAACACCTCTTAGGAGTGAACAGTAATCAGTTACTAGAGACTATTAGGTCATTATTTCAATATAGAAGTCTGAAGGATGGACGAAAATGGCGAAAATTATTTACCTTTTTCATCTCTGCTTTGTTCAGTGCAGTGCCAATCATGATGGATTTTCGACACGATCTGGATGCAAACATCGCACGGACCTTGGTGGGTCTACAGTGAACACCCTATATAAAGAGATTTGATAGGATTAAGATTAGAAACAAGGGAGGAAGAAAGAAAGATTAAGAGGACTTTTTTTTGCTTGTAAGAAAACTTTTCAATAAGAAACCTGTGACCCATTCAACAAAAGTTAAATAATTTTATTTTGCTTGTGTAAAACTCTTGCCCCCTCCTTTTTGGTAAAACATGGACCTGTCCCGGACAATAAGTATTCACTGTGTATGATTCGTGAAAATATTGAACTTTAACACCTTATTAATATACTTCAGAGAAGAGTCAACAGAACAAAACCACTGGCACCATCATAACTGCCTTTCATTTTGATAGACACCCTAATTACCAAAAAGAACAACAAAATAACAATGTGGAAGATGAGAATAATGAGTTTCCCAAGCAGATGTTCTAAAGATTATCAGGTCACATAAAATTAAATCATGTGACCTAGATCCTCTTCCAGCACAAATTCTTAGCCAGTGTCTAGAGTTCCTGGTACCGGCTATCACAGACATTACCAACGATTCACTAGAATGCGGAGTCTTCCCTTCGGCGCTCAAATCTGCTTTGGTCATTCCCACCCTAAAGAGATCGTCACTGGATGCAGAAAGTTCAAGGAACTACAGACCAATTTCAAATTTACCTTTTTTGGGTAAGGTAATAGAACGAGTTGTCTCAAATCAATTTACTGAATACCTTACTGCTAACTCCCTTCTCACATCCCGACAGTCTGTGTATCGAAAAGATCATAGTGTGGAAACTGCGCTACTTCGTGTTCAAGATGATATTCTACAAGCTTTGGATACCGGAGATGATGCTATCCTCATACTTTTGGACCTAACATCAGCCTTCGACACAGTTGATCACGATGTTCTTCTTTCCAGGCTGAAAACACGATTTGGTGTCTCTAGGACTGCAGCAAAGTGGTTTGACTCTTACATCACTGGACGATATCAACAGGTGATCATTGACGGCTCACGATCTGATCCTACTCTACTTAAATGGGGGGTGCCGCAAGGTTCGGTTATCAGGCCTGTACTCTTTACATGCTACACGACACCGTTGGAAGAACTTATTCATTCCCATGGTTTCTCGTCTATGATATATGCTGATGACACACAATTATATATCTCATTCAAGTCTGGACAAGCTCTCCGAATGTTGCAGAAACTGGAAGATTGTCTTGGTGCCATTCGTTCCTGGATGACTGTGAACTATTTACTCCTTAACGATAATAAGATGGAAGTCCTACATATCTCCTCCCATCGTAGACGTACCCCTGAGCTACCTCCAATTGGGTAACGCCATTCCATCTGGATTCACCCAGTGGTTGCACCTGACCGTCTCAGAATTCGTTGTAATTTGGTATACATAAAATTCACCATGGCCCAAGCACAAAACAAAAAAATTAGTCCAATTGGTCCGTCGGTTCTCGCGCTACAGCCCGCCCTTTTCTCCTTGTTTTGACAAAAATGGGCGTGACCTTCAACTTTCAATGGCCACTGCGTCGTTACGTGTTGACCAATTTTCATGAAACTGGTACCATTTGATAGGAAATTCAGAGAGGAATCCAAAACATGCATCGAATAATGTATTGGAGCAATTTATAAGGTCATGACCTTTGACCTTAACTTTGACCTTGAGTTTGACCCCCGGACAAATAATTTTTTAACTTGATTTTCGTGTATGTTAATTATTGGTATGATATTGACAAAATATGTTAAAATCAATGATGATATTTTATTTCTTCACCTTTAAAAATTCTTCCAAAGATACCATGAAATTTCACTCTAGTCCCACACACTGATATTCATGTTAGTAAAGTGTTCACCAGTTACATGATTTCTTCCAATCTTAAGTTACAGCATGCAAACACATGAAAAGAAATTAAGCTTAATCAGTTTACAAATAAAAGATTAACCTTTATGCTCATGAATAGGTATCTGTTTAGGCATTTTATGATTCAGCAATATATATCATATACATATATATACATGTATATATTTTGATGATAAAAGTGAAGACTTTACTACCATGAATATATATGATATATATTGCCGAACATCAAAATGAATATATATTGATGAACATCAAAATGCCTAAACAGATACCTATTCATGAGCATAAAGGTTTAATCTTTTATTTGTGAACTGATTGAGCTTAATTTCTTTTCATGTGCTTGCATACTATAACTTAAGATTGGAAGAAATCATGTAACTGGTAAACACTTTACTAACATGAATATCAGTGTGTGGGACTAGAGTGAAATTTCATGGTATCTTTGGAAGAGTTTTTAAAGGTGAAGAAATAAAATATCATCATTGATTTTAACATATTTTGTCAATATCATACCAATAATTAACATACACGAAAATCAAGTTAAAAAATTATTTGTCCGGGGGTCAAACTCAAGGTCAAAGTTAAGGTCAAAGGTCATGACCTTATAAATTGCTCCAATACATTATTCGATGCATGTTTTGGATTCCTCTCTGAATTTCCTATCAAATGGTACCACTTTCATGAAAATTGGTCAACACATAACAACGCAGTGGCCATTGAAAGTTGAAGGTCACGCCCATTTTTGTCAAAACAAGGAGAAAAGGACGGGCCATAGCGCGAGAACCGACGGACCGATTGGACTAATTTTTTTGTTTTGTGCTTGGGCCATGTTGAATTTTATGTATACCAAATTACAATGAATTCTGAGACGGTCGGGTGCAAAATTGCACATTCATTGGGTGAATTGGCATGGAATGACCCAATTAAAATTGCAAATGTTCATATAGATCCCTCTAAAAAGGTTACTAACTTAGGTGTTTTGTTTGATAAAAACTTTTCAATGCGTCCCCATGTCAACAGCATCTGTCGTAAAGCATCCTTCGCCCTAAGAAAAATTGGTAAAATTCGAAAATATCTCTCAAAGTCATCTACTGAAGTCCTCATTCATGCATTTATTAGTTCACTTCTTGACAGTTGCAATAGCCTGCTCCATGGAATTCCAGAAAAGGATATTTCTAAGCTGCAGAGAATTCAAAACTCTGCAGCCCGTCTAGTTTCCCTCACTAAAAAAAATGAACATGTGAAACTCTTAAACAATTGCACTGGCTCCCCATTAAATTCCGTATACAATTCAAAATTCTACTCCTAACATTCAAATCTCTTCATGGACATGCTCCAAAATATCTCTCCGAATTGGTCCAGGCATATACTCCAAGTAGGTCCCTTCGTTCTGCAAATCAAAATTTCTTAACAGTCAAAAAAGCAAAAACTAAAATTTTTGGTGATAGGTCCTTTTCAAGCTCTGCCCCACGTCTTTGGAACACTCTTCCAGCTTCCCTTCGTTCCATCTCAAATATCACTTCATTTCGATCAAATTTAAAAACGTACCTCATGAAGAAAGCATATCCAACATTGCCCCCATTTACAGTGTCCTTGATTTTTTTTTTTTCTTTCTCTCTCTTAGTTTAATGATTTCTAATTTGTATATTTTGTATGTTCTACATTGTAAAGCGCTTTGATATGATTTCATGAAAAGCGCTATATAAGTTCAAGTTATTATTATTATTATTATCATAAAACTTTACATTCTTTAAAACTAGCACACATGCACCTACTGCCCCCCCCCTATGGGCATAGCACTTTAAACTTTTGCTCCTATTTGAATCCCTATTCTGCTCTTTCAAGCATTTTCCACTTAAATATACAGCATACCGCATACTTTTGTAATCTTATGCAATTATCCACATGGGATTTTTATGAACCAATTTACTCGACATCCAAAGTGGGGTTACAAAAACAAAACCCTTGTATACAGTATACCATATAAGCACAGTTATGGGTACAAAACAGAAAAAAAAACATAAGCCTAAATATAAGCCAAAAGCTAAATTGGATGGAGAGAGAGAGAGCCTGCTACAAATCTAGGATTTGGATAGTAATTTTTGTTTGAATTTCTCTTTTCAAAGACAAATAAAGAATGGCCCATTGTGAAAATGTAAACAAAGTTCGTAATAAACTCACCGGAGCATCGCTGAGCATAAAGATGAGTTCATCAATATCGTCTTTTCCAAATGTCCAGTTCTTACTAAAGGGTTGGGACACTAGCTTGACCCTCTCTGTAGGACGACCTGTCGGATCAACAGATACAGTCAACTATGTGTGAGCCACGTGATACCACAAGATATGGACTGGTTGTTAAGAAGCAGAATGTCTCCAACCAATTTTGGTTGTAACAATAGCTGTCTACAAAGTCCTCACTTCTACTTGTAAAAATATCTGTCTTCAGAATTGTTTTATGCCATTGTTAACCAGAAGGACCACTTCAAAGACTTAGGGGATGCTACGGGAAAACATTTGCAATCAATTTTGAATCGCTGATGCAAATATACAAAGAGATAACAAGCAATCAAGTGCAAATATGCTATCAATTGCTAGTTTTGTGACTGATTTTTGGATCCATATTTAGCTTGCGATTGATTGAAAGTTTCTTGCAACTCCCTCATCTTTTCCAAATGTTCAGTTTTTACTAAAAGGTTGGGACACTAGCTCGACTCTCTCCATAGGACGTCCTGTCGGATCAACAGATACAGTCAAGTGAGCCAACTGATACCACCAGATGTGGAATGGTTGTGCCAAAAGCAGAATGTCTCCAACCAATTATTGTTTTAAGAATAGCTGTCTACAAAGTCTTCACCTTTATTTGTAAGAGGATCTGATAGGATGCTTCTGGAAGACTTAGGGGCTGCTGCAGGAAACAACTTGCAATTAATTGCAAGACTTGTGATTTATTTTTGGATAAAAAATTGACATGCAATTGATTGCAACATGTGGAATGGTTATCTAAAAGTGGAACGGATCCTGTCAATTTTCGTTACAAGAACAGATAGAAGTTACATAATGGGTGTTTTCAAGTTCAGTGTTGATCTTTAGGTGTTAGGTCAATTTTTACATGATTATAACACCAAACGTAAAATGAAGATGATCCTGAAAAGTCACTCTCCAGTTGTTGAGATGTCAATAATGTGATCTGGATCAGTTTTACAAACTGTAAGTTTTGGAGCTAGGGGAAGCAATCCAAATTTCAACACCCACACCAGGGCCAACACTGGACTTGAAATCACCCAATGTTGTTCCGAAAGTTATGCAAGAATTTCGACATGACTAGAACGTGTTCTTACATGTATGAGAGATTGCTCCCCATGCTGTTCTAAATGGGTACCCGGTAGGAAGAATATTCCTTGAATGCTTGAGCATCCGATCAGGGTAGCTGTGCTAAAAGCTGGAGTAATATTTTGCAGCGCTTTAGTGTATTAAGAGCTCTATCAATAATCATTATTATCATTATAATTATCATCAAATTTATTGCATGATTTTAGCTCTGAATACTTTTAAGCAACATTTCCTTTACAGACCTGAGTATGCTCTATGACATATTTAGACGTTTGGCAGAGACATATTTTCACAAGTGCAATTCTCTTTATAAATTGCGTGATCACCAATTGACCAATCATTTTTCAGAATACTCATGAATATCAACAGAAAGTAAAATGAAAGGCATCTTCAATGTAAAAGAGTAAGTTTTATCAATTGCCCTTACCATCTTCATCAATGATGAAATCGAACCCGTTCTTCTTGAAGATCTCCAGATTATCCATCAAAATAGATTCATTGACGGCAGTAAGCTCTAATGGAAATGGTCTGGATATGGAAATAGAAAAAAAAACATGATAATAAAATTAATTTTCTAGTGGGATAGTTTGTTTGTTAAACCCAGGGGCCCGTATTCTGAACTCGGTTTAAATCAAACCCTGGTTTAAAGGGGAAGTTCACCCTGAAGAAGACTTTGTTGTAAAAATAGCAGAAAAAATAGTAAAAAATATTGAAGGTTTGAGGAAAATCCGTTAAAGAGTAAGAAAGTTATTAGAGTTCAAAGTTTTGGATTTGTGACGTCATAAACGAGCAGCTGCCCCATGTGTTGTGTAATATAAAACGCATGAATTTCAAATTTTATATGGTTCCTGATGACTTGATTTTGTTTTCTATTCATGATCAGGTGTGAAATGATTTGTCTATTAATATACAATAGGTACAGTAAAAACCATTTTCAATTTTCTGAGAAAATGACATTTCATTGAATTTTTACCATTCGCTATGTAGGAATGCTGCTCGCATATGACGTCACAAATCAAATAATTGAAATTCTAATAACTTTTTAATTATTTGATGAATTTTTCTCAAACCTCTGGCAATATTTTTCATTATTTTTTCTGCTATTTTTACAATACACTTTTTGTCAGGGTGAACTTCCCCTTTAAAGATATGATTCAACTATGGAGAGCCAATCTATTAGTACATATTGATTCAGATCCCATTTCACAAAACAAAAGTCACACATTTGCACTTGCTGCCCCCAAACTATGGAATAGCCTGCCAATTGATATAAGAATCTCTCAATCCTTGGCTCTCTTCAAATCCAAATCAAAAACATATCTCTCTAGTTAAGAAAATATGCTGTGTAGACGTATTTTAGTAAAACGAGCTCTGAACAAGCGCAACTGAATATATCCATACAAAAGCTGCGCTATATAAATCAATGCTCATTATTAAAAAAAAATTAATGCTTATTATGTTCAATTCATTAACCCTTATGGCATTCAAATCATTTATTCCTCTGTCAGAATGAAAACTGAAATAGTTTCTTCATTGTGAAGCAAAGGGAAACAAAATATATACAATATAAGCAGAAATCTTTTAATTTTTGGCTCCCCATAATTTATCACAGAGTTAGACCATAGTTGAAGTGAAACCTGACTTCAGAATATGGGCCAGGGAGTAATTTTGCTTACCAAATTTGACTAGCATTTTGGTCATTAAAGAAAGGCTCTCAACTAATCTCTATACACTCCTATGTAAAAAGACTTTATGAAGCAGTTCTTACCTTCTCCCCATTCATTAATTTATTAATTTAATTTGATTATAAAAATGCAATCATATAATAAAAGCAGAGTTGTATCAAAATAAAAAAAAATTGTTTGAAGAAAAAGGGAAAACTACAAAAGAAAAACCTAAAACACAACTGAATTATAATAATGGAATTTATGGATAAAAAAAAACACTAACAATTTGATTTGATATCAAACAAGCATGACAGTGAAGTATGGAATAATAATGATTATGTGATAGCGTGATCTGTCAAACTCTTTGCAGTCAACTGCTCTTTTGCATGAAGAAAAAACAAAAAATAGAAATATCCTAAACTGAACACATTACAAAGGTCACAAGTAAAGAATCTCCCTTTGTCTGCAACAGACACATTTTTACGCAATTCTTCCCTATCTATAGAATCACAACAAATTTCTTATTTTTTCTTTAAATCTGGCCGTACAGTGTATGCAAAACAACTCCACTCCATGTACAGTGTCTGGATTAATCAACAAACATTCATACCAAAACAAAGGTTTTACATACATCATATCATCCTTAAAGGGGAACTTCAATCTGAAGAAATGTTTAATGTAAAAATAGTACAAAAATAATAACAAAATATTGGTGAAGGTTTGAGGAAAATCCACATACATTAAGGAAGTTATTATACATTAAGTTCAAGTTTTGGATTTGTGACTTCACAAACAAGCAGCTGCTCCATACGTTATGTAATATAAAATACACAAATTTCAAATTTTTTACGATTCATGATGACTGATTTTTGTTTTCATATTAGGAATAGGGTGCCGTTTCATAAATCTGTTTGTGAATTAAGAGCGACTTTAAGAACGACTGGAGAACCTTTCTTACGTGCTAATAAACATACCGTTTTGCACAATAAAGGATCACCAGTCATTCTTAAAGTCGCTCTTAACTTACGAAAAGCTTCATGAAACACGGTACACCCACCAGGTAAAATGATTTGTCTATTGATATACTGAATTTACAGTAAACACCATTTTAAATTTTCTGAGAAAATAACATTTCACTGATTTTTTAACATTTGCTATGGAGGAAAGCTGCTCGCATATTACGTCACAAAATCATAGAATTAAAGTTCTAATAACTTTTCAATTCTTTGATGGATTTTTCTCAATATTTTTTCTGCTTTTTTACAATAAACATTTTGTCTGGGTGGCCTTTTCCTTCTCCATCATTTTCACCATTATCACCATCATCCTCATTCATCTCCATCTTGATCATTATAAAATTATGAACACAATAATATTTCCATTCTGATTTATCTTCATCATTATAAAATTATGAACACAATAATATTTCCATTCTGATTTATAAATGTATGTATTAATTTAATGAGTTTTATTCCAGGGTTGTTGTTTTATTTTCAAGCAATCTGCTTATAATGACAATCCTTCTCCTGCAAACTGTTAAAACTTTCTTTGTTGGTAGTAGATGATATTTGTTCAGAATGCCTTTTTATTTCTTTATGATTCATACCAAAATCAATTAATAATATATTATGTTTGTTATGTAATGAAAATTGTATTGTAAACAAATGTTATGAATGCAAAAAAAAAATCAAATCAAAATCAAATCAAAAGATAAAACAAAATAGAACTTTAAAAAAAGATGAAGCAATTTAATACAATTACCAACTCACTGAATAAGTCTTTGTCCTTGTAGTATCGTGTGTTTCTGCAAAGTCTCAAAATTGTACTTTTCATCAGTGGCATGCTGTACGGAAACAGATATGAATGTAATTAGTGAATTTAATGACACTGAGGGATTTTATTTTCATTCAAACTTATATTAATAGCAAAGACTTTTATAAATCCATGAATTCACAGTAATCTCACCCTTAATTTCAAAATAATGAACGGTACTGATTGCTGATATACTGTAAAATTCCATGGAACGGGGACTTCACTTATCAATCAATATTAATACATTATCTTGAAAATTCAGAATATTGACTATTGTTCACATTTTTTTATGTTATGATTATGATTTTATGATTTTGTGACCTGAAATTCATGAGAAATGTTTAAGATTCAGAAACCAAGTCCCAACACATTTACCGGTTAACTTAATATGACATTTAAAAAAAACAGACTTATGGTTAAGATTTTCATGTTGGCATTGACGCTGTTGGTGCAGAATTCCACTGTGGCTCATCTGATTGCAACAGCAATATTTCGCTTGTCGTTTTCCAGCTTTTATGAACTGCCCCCCTTGTATTATAGGTTCTTCATATAGCTATGGTTGCCAGGGTCATAACGAAATGATCAAAAATCATTTTTAAGTGCATATAGGAGAGGTGGTAACGTAATAAAGGTTAAAATATAAGAACAAACTATCATCAATTTCTAATCATGATTAAATACATGTATGTCACCCCAGAATATGATTTCAACATTTTAAGGCCATAAACATAATGGCCCGAATTCACAAATGTGTTTTTGAAAACCCACGGTTGAATCCATGGTTTATGCAGAATTCCTGTATAAATTATGCTTTAATTTTACACGTATCGGGCACGTTTATGAAAAAATATCCTATGCTGATGCGCACTTTTGTCATAGTGCGCCAAATTGAAGCCTGTTATCATGGTTAGATACGCTATTTTATTCATGAGTCCACTGTTTGAAGAGTGGACTCATGAATAACAAGTGGAATGCCTCTGGCCGTCTCACCTGCATCACGCAGTTCAATATAGCAGCAGTGCTGACTTTGAAAACAACTCTAACTCGCACAAGATGTTCAGTGATACATGGTTACTCTTATGTCCACTTTTTATGAACTAGACCAATAAACTTACAGAGATATGATGGTTATTCAACAAAAAACCCCAACATGGCCAAAGTTCATTGACCTTACATGACCTTTGACTTTGATCATGTGACCTGAAACTCGCACAGGATGTTCAGTGGTACTTGATTACTATTATGTCCAAGTTTCATGAATCAGATCCATAAACTTTCAAAGTTATGATGGGAATTCAACAGATACCCCCAATTCGGCCAAAGTTCATTGACCCTAAATGACCTTTGACCTTGGTCATGTGACGTGAAACTCATGAAGGATGTTCAGTGATACTTGATTAACCTTATGTCCAAGTTTCATGAACTAGGTCCATATATTTTCTAAGTTATGATGACATTTCAAAAACTTAACCTCAGGTTAAGATTTTGATGTTGATTCCTCCAACATGGTCTAAGTTCATTGACCCTAAATGACCTTTGACCTTGGTCATGTGACATGAAACTCTAATAGGATGTTCAGTAATACTTGATTAACCTTATGGCCAAGTTTCATGAACTAGGTCCATATACTTTTTAAGTTATGATGTCATTTCAAAAACTTAACCTCAGGTTAAGATTTGATGTTGTTGACGCCGCTGCCGCCGGAAAAGCGGCGCCTATAGTCTCACTCTGCTATGCAGGTGAGACAAAAACAGTGAATAAAATAGCTTGGATAACCATGGCAACAGGCGTCAATTTGGCACACTGTGACAAAAGCGCGCATCAGCATTGGACATTTTTTAACATACGAGGTAAAAGAAGCGTAATTTATACAGGAAATCTGCATAAACCATGGACTCAACCGTGGGTTTTAAAAACCACCTTTGTGAATTCGGGCCAATATAAAACATAATCCATAAGGTTTGTGTAGTAGGTTTCACGGTACACCATGTATCTTTCTTGGGCAAGTGTTGGTCCTGAAAAGTACCACCAAATCTCGACGTTTCGACAAGTGTGTTCTTGTCGTCCTCAGGAGAATGACAAGAACACACTTGTCGAAACATCGAGATTGGGTGGTCCTTTTCAGGACCAACACTTGCCCAAGAAAGATACATGGTGTACCATGAAACCTACTACACTATTCTTCTTCGCCCTGGAAACCTTCAGAAGTTATACCATAGAACTTGCTCATACATTTTGCTTTACATTAACAGTAGTATACAGAGCTCTGGATGTCATCAGGCATTATTTCACATCATAAATGTTTTAATAGGCCTTGATACCTGATCAATGATGAATAGATCTTGTCCAAGTTTGGCGATGATGAATCCAAGATTGAACTGACCAAGTATCTCCATCTCGGCAAACATATCTTTGCTGAAAAAAAAAATAATTACAACAAAAATAATTCCAGTATTGTTTTTCGTTGGGGGGGTCTACCCCAAAAGCAAGATGATTTGAATGAATACAAAAATTATACAAGGACAATATTGACAAGTTCATTGGAATTGGATCAAGTAAAATATGAGTTATTTTGATATAAAAAAAGTTACCTATAGCAAAGATTGTGACAGATAGATTATTTAAATAATACAAACTATTCTAAGCTCCAACTTTTACAGTTGGCAAAATTGAACACTTCTAAGGGTATAATAATGACAATTCAAATCAGACTTTCATTTCCAAATTGCATGGTTGATACTTGAAATATAACTTGTAATTGTTACTCAAACATATTTGCCATACCTTTACTTGTCTAGGTAAAGGTCATGTAGTAAACTAATAATACAAGTGTTGAGTGAAATAGTACAACTGAGGAAGTTTCAATTTGGTCTAATCACCAGATGGTCTACACTACACTACACTACACTACACTCATACCCACGCAGTCAACTTGTTAATTAGTCCATTGACAATGTAGGATGAGATCAAATGGAACGTTGACAAAGTGGCTCGTATTCTGAAGTCTGGTTTATTTTTAACTCGGGTTTAAAGCTGTGGTTTAAGTATGGATAGTCAATTGTTACATAAATCACTAACAGTAGAGATATAATATTTCAGCTCTTTTGGCTCTCAAACACTAGCGTACCAACGGGGGGGGGGATATCAGGGGTGGCAGACTGCCCCCCCCTGACGAGTCAGAACCTATGCAAGGGACCTATCCCTGCCCCCCATGAAGAGAAGTTGAAGTTTTTTTTTGCTTGTCAATTTTTTTTTCTGGCATGAAATTCTTTATTGTGGTTGAAGACCTTTTTTTTTTGGGGGGGGTCAAATTTTTTGCTAATGACTTTGCCCCCCCCCTGCGGAAAATCCTAGGTATGCTTCCGTTCTCAAATCATTCATAATTGGCTAGGAAGTATGAATAGATGATTGTCTTCACCATCGATGAGTCAGGAAAGAGCACAGTATTACAAAAGAAACATACAACTTAATAATAAATTTTGACACTTTTGGCTTCGAGTTCATTTATTAATGATAATAATAATTAGACTTATATCGTGCCAAATCCACTCAGTAGATTGCTCAAGGCGCTTTTTAGGAAATTATAAAAGAAATTAAGAAGAATTGAACAGAAATGTTTTGAGGTAATTTTTGAAAGTTTCAGAAGTCAAGCACTGTTTGATGTTCTGAGGGAGGCTATTCCATAGTTTCGAGGATGAATAAACAAATGATCTTTCACCCCAGGTTTTGGAAACTTTGGAGGTAACAAGAGAATTGGAAAGGGAGGAACGAAAGGATCTTGAAGGGGTATAACTTTTGATCAGTGAAATAAGGTACTGGGGAGATGAGCCATGAACACAATGGAAAGTTAACAACAACAAAAACAACCAAAACATAATACGCTGTTTTACAGGGAGCCAATGTAAGGATCTTAAAATACAGAGATGCTAACTGATAGCTCAAAAAAATCCTGAAAACCCAGGCCGGGGGTCCAGGGGCCCGCCCAGGGCCTGGCGGGGTCAAGGGCGAAGCTGGAACGTTTTCTTATTCTTTAGAGGGCTGAAATCATTAATCTACAGTAGTACATAACAAATAATTAATGACATAATAAACTTCATATCATAGGCAAGAAAGGTGCTCAAAAAAAAAATCATGTAACCCGTACTCATTACGTTACGGGTTAACCTGCTGCGGGTTAATATGCTGCGGCCAATGGTTGCGACTCGGGACGGGTGTACCGGTATGTAGCAGCTGGGGTGCCCTTTTTCACTCACTGTACTCATCAACAAGACAATCCTATAGTATTGAAAATCCATAAATCACAATTTCTATCAAAATGATGGATAGTTCACACATATGAATTGATGAATACGCACCAGAGAACACATATTTCATGGTAGCAAATAGGTTTTCAGCTGAAATCCCGCGGCAGACAACCAATCACTCACGCAGCAGCAGGCAATTGCAGCCACACCGGGCCGTGCTTCGAGCGGTTCTACCGGGCGATCGCCCGACTGGGATAGCGCTGACACCCGTATCCCTGCAGGGTATAGGGCGGCGTTTGCAACTGCTACAATGTATTGCTCGCGCGTACCGTGCAAGTACAGTATAACAGCTAAACTTCATGCTGCGCACAACGCTAATAATTTTCCGTCTGCGCAAATTGGCCATCCGAAATTGAAATTGCGCTCTCCGTAGCGAACTCCGTGACAAGATTTGGAGGGGAAATGTTTATGGATTTCACTTTGACAATCGATTTTTTTTTCCGGAATATTTTTCAGCAAAGGAAAAAATCCGGAATTCCGGAAAAATCCGGAAAATTAGCAACTCTGAAAATAGGAGTAATGTGAGTGCGCCTGGTGGATAGAGAAACGATGCGAAACCAATATTAAAGAGAAATGCCAGTAGTTGCAGTAAACACTGATTTCATGAGAGTCTGTAAAACCAGGCTTAATTGTCAGTATATCATCGAGGATCTAGATCTGGTACAGTTACATAAACTGAACTTTGTGAAATCTTGAAATCTACGCTGAAAAATATTCATACTGAAGATCACCAACACAGATAGCCACATGTGGGACAGTGTATTATTATTGCTGGAATAAAGACCCGACGGAAGTGACCAAATCCGCGCTTATTTTGCTTATTTCTCAGCAATTACACAATTTCTTCCAGAATCCTTTGGCACATGTTTTTTATTCATACAAACAGACACTTGGGTGGTTATTATATTAGATTCTGTAAAAAGTCATTTTTAAAAAATTGTTATCAAAGCGGGAATTTATCTTTAAAACCAATATACAATATAAAATCAATTACAAAACATATATCATAAGATGGTTAGGACCAAAATGAAGCCGAAGCTTCATGAGATCAATTTTAGCACAGAGTTAGACCATGGTCTAAGTTAAACCTGACTTCAGAATACGGGCCAGTGAGTGTAGACCTCTGATTATTTACCAAACAACATAAGGTGTGCTTTGTAAGACATCCTGAAGCATCTCAAGAAAGTTATACATATATTTTTTCTTTACCTGATTTCTCTACTGAGTTCTTCTTCAGCTGAGGCATTGTCCGAAGGGGCGATCTTGGCTCGGAAGGTTCGACCAGGAATGCCTTGCTCTCTTTCTTGCATCTCTGGAAAAAGTTTTTAAAGCACAATTAAATATGGAACTGATATAAAGACTGCCCAAAGGAGGCAAGAGAAACAATCTTTAAGAGCATCCGGTCTTTATGAACAGTTTCCTTTTTAATAAATGTTCATTAGGAAATACATTCAAGGAAAGCCAAACTGGTGGTCTTTGTACAGAGGTGGTCGCTAAAGTAAGCAAATTTCATCAAGTATTTTCAGTATGTCCAACCCCTGTACAGGATTGTTATGTGATAAGATATATCTCAAATACCTAATCAATACTTCTATAGAAAGTATAACAGGAAACAATATGTTTACCAATTCCATTTTTAAGAGAAAGTATTACTCATTCTTCTTCGAGCTACACCTCTGATGCAAATTTATCTTACGGGTTTCATACTCTCTACATCAATTTCCTCCTCAATAAAAAGGTAAACTCCCCCAATTCAGAGTAAAGTTATGATGTACAGATTGTTTTGTTCAAGTACTCGGGGTTGACCAACAGCTGGGGGTTTTGACCGGACTGTTATAAAAACAGTCCATTTCTGAACTCCAGTCAGATTGGCTCTTTGAGTTTACATTTTATACTACCGGTACATCAGTTTGCAGAGTTCATTTCATTTAAATCTTCAGAGTAAAAATGGTCACCATAAGATTTACTCCTGTGTTCAGAGCTGCCAACCTGAACAAGAACATTTCAGTATTTTTAAAGCTGAAAATCAGTATTTTGGCGAGGAAATCAGTATTTTCAAAGAAATACCATAGGACAACACATAAAACTGAAACTTGAGAAATCAGTATTTTGCATGAAACCATCAGTATTCTTCTCATTTTTCAGTACTAAATACTGAAAATCAGTACTACTTGGCAGCTCTGTGTGTTATTTATTATTCATCATCAAGCTATCATCATCTCCAATAAATATATATAATGTGAACTGTACACTTTGTATTGCTCAGGGTTACCAGCTTTTCAAGAAAATACAATCACCTGATTTTTCCCTGATGAAGTTTAAAATTCCCTTATGCTTTAAACCCATTCCCAGTTTCTAATGTTTTCTAAGTTGTTGCAGCAAATTACATGTATTGTCTGTATAATGTAAAACTAGTCATTCAATGGATTTTGTTTTGATGTGCAACAAAATACAGCATAGTCCGATTGACTACCATGCTTTCGACTTTGGGCTGATCAAAATTACCTGATTGTTTCCATCATTTCATGAACTGCTCAAGTCTTAATAATTTGGAAGTACAATCCATGAAAATTTCTGATTTCACTAATTTTCGTACGAAGTTGAAGAAAAACATTACCTATTCAACTATAAATACATTTATACTTCCCCACCTTTATTCTAGAATAAAACTAAGCTCCCCTTTTGAACTTGACTTTTTTGTTTCCCATAAAAAATATGACTGTTACCTCACCAATCTAGTTCCAAACAACTGCTGTTGTTTTATTTTTGGTGACAGAATGACCAAAACATACCTTTTTGCTCTCGAGCTCTTCTCAGACCAGCTATGGACAATGGAACAGTGACCTCTCTCCTCTGACCAGAATCACATGAGAAAGTGTCATCATCCTGATATGAAGATACAAAAGTCTTTAAAACATCAATCCTGAATGAATGTGCTGCCCTGTGGTTGTTCAAGTTTACAAACACAAATGTATCTAAGAGAGTGAATGTGAATATCTCATTAATATTGAATACAACAAGAATTGATACTGAAACGATAGAACGGTATACGAATGATGTATGAACACAGGTTTATCATAAGATCTATCCAAACTTAAGAATTGAGGCCCTTTTCAAACCATTGCATGAAGCCGTTACGCTAAGGATTGATTACAGCAACAATGAGGGCAGGTATCAGGAAGACATGCATTAATTGTTTCACGTGCATTCCAAGACCCTTTATTTGATAAAATAGAAAACATGAAAATTTACAACTTTTTTCTCTAATATTGATTAATTAGTATGTAAGCACAGCCAACAGATTATTTTTTACCCATGTAGATGCAGCTGTTTGCTTTTGTAACATATCTGGATTTTACTCCATTCCCAAAACGACTTACCGTTCTATGAACAAGTATTCTTTTACTTCCTTCGTCTACTATCCTGCTTCCCACGTGTGAGATGGTATCATGCACAGTGCCTTCTTGGGTCCTTTCACTATGTCCTTGAACACTACTGGCCTGATTCTCCACACTAGATTCGATCCCACCGCTGCCACTGGCTGAAGATTCACAGAGAGCACTCTCATTGTCTGACCTCAACAGGGCCACTCCTGAAGGTGAATACACCTCCACTTTACAGGCATTGCTCCTCTTTTCATCACATGGCGAGTCATATGATCCATCACACAATTGGTCATGTGATCCTTGCTGAAGCGGTGAGATTCCTACTTCCTCACTATCGGCACATGCTGGATGTATACTATGTTGGAGAGAAATGACAGGAATGCTACCACTTTCAGCACCTCCATGGTCAGTCCTGCCATGGTCAAATGAGATTGCACAGGAAGGTACAGTGTCTTTGAGAGTTCCTGAAGATTCCCTCTCATCAAAACTTGAAGGAACTCTGTCTGCGGAATCACTGAGCATTGTCTCTGGACTCATTTCCTGAAGGGTTTCCACACAATCCAAACCATCCGTTGATTCTTGAGATCTTTGAAAGAAGGCATCCAACTTGGGCTCTGAAGAAAATGAATAATTGAAGGTCTCATCGGTAAATTGCTGATTGGTCAACACCCACTTTGTCTACTTTCCCTTAGTTCTCATTTCACATGGTCTGATCCTAGTTCATCAATTCTGCTAACCATTCGGTCGATTACCATTAACCCAATGTCTAATTTCCAGCTGAGATATCCCCTATTCATCTAATTTCCTTTTTGTTCTATAAACATCCATTTAGACGGTGGAGTGTCGTGGCCTAGTGGATCAGTCTCTGGACTTTGAAACAGAGGGTATTGGGTTCGAATCCGTAGTTTCCTTCAGCAAGGAATGCATCCACAGTGTGCTGCACTCGACCCAGGCGAGGTAAATGGGTATCGGCAGGAAGTAATTCCTCAAAAAGCTGTGTGCACCTGAACAGGTAGCCGAGCTTAACTGGGGTATTAACACTAGCAGGGCCCGGTGGAACAACAGTTTTCGGAACTTAAGTGGCTACCCTAGGTAAATATACTGTTATTATTATTACTATTATTGTCTTCATGTATATGATTTCATGAACTGTTATGTATCAAATTTCCATTTGACCAAGTGAAAAAAATGATTAGTAGGATGAAGGGGAAATTAAAGAATAAATAAGAATTAGACTAAATGGGTATTAGACCAAATGAAGTGTAGACCAAATAGCAATAAGACAAATTTGAAAATAGAACAAATGGGGGTAGTCCACATGGCATTAGACTATTTGAAAATCTACAAACGATAATATAATAACCCCCCCATGAAAAAAATCAGTATTAATGAAGGAATGCTACATATTTATATCAATTTAATGATACTTACGTTTGGATTGTCTCCCTTCTTCCTCGCTATGCTCTTGGCTTGAATGGGAAAATGACCTATTGGGAAATTAGATAAAGAAACCAACCTATAAGCCATTTTGCAATTACAACTAGCACATGAGTAGATAAAGGCCACTGGCCAAAAAAATGGAAAAGTGCTTTTTAAATCACTGCGATGAGCATGATCAGTCATAAGTTACTTTAAAATATGTATGTTATCCCATTTAAAGAATGAAAATTAAGTGTTAAGTCGTGTTTGGTATTTGGCTATTGGTCAAAGAAAAGCCAACTAGTTTTAGGTGGACAATGTAATAGAAGCTTTCCCAACTGTCCCTACAAGTTGTGTTATCGCAGGGACGGGGGTTGAATTAAAAGATAAAAGACCGCAAGTTTGACTTGAGTCTACCAGATTACGGAATACAAATTTCTTTTTTTGCCTAGGAAAGACTGAATTACCTTTTGAGGTTGGCCAGGTTGAGTGTCCCCGGTCTCCTGCCATCCCTCTGGCTGCCTGGCCTGGAGCATGGACTCCCTTGACTACTCAAGCGACTGCAGCCAAGACTACTCCCAGGACTGCTGACCTGACTACTTCTCGGGCTATCGGTACTGGACTGGCTACTGCTCAGGCCACTGCCCTGGCTGCTGCTTGGACTACGGCCAAACATGTTGGAGAGGGACAAGCTGGACATGGTGACCGCTGACAGGGGCTTCTGGTTGACGTCGTACGAGGAGGATCGTGGCTCAAACATGGCCTGGAGCGATGCCTGTCAAGACAGAACGAGACAAGACACGATAATGATTTTAGGCAAGACCTGTACAGTGGTACCACTGCCATCTGGTACAACGTGTGGCAGTACATGGGTTGACAGTAATGCGTAATTGGGTATTCATATATCACCAGCCGTAAAAATCAATACTCTATACTCAGTCAAGTTGCAATATCACAATATTTTTATTTTATCATAAATACTGCAATGACTGTATTTACAGCGAATGTAAAAATATAACACTAATAATGAACTTAGTAATATACATGTAACACACTGGAGTTAGATAGCAGAACCCCCCCCTAAATTTCGAAAAAACTTTCCCCAAAACAAATGTGGATAAATCATACTACCTTCAGAATAGCAAGAAGAGTTTTCTCCTCCTGGACTAGTACTTTCCTTTTATCAGGAGTTACGTTCACATCAACTGCATCTATGATTCAATTACAGAAATATAAATTGTGGTATTGGTTGGGCTTGGTGAAAGTACTGACATGGTTGTTTGGTTCGTTGGATGGGCTTGATTATTGAACAAAGACATGGTTGTTTTTTTTAATTAGGCATGATTATTGATTATAGCATCATTGTCTGAAGTCTTATCCATCTCCCAACCCCCTCCCCATTCCATTGTTACCTCCTTCTGTTCTTCAATCTTTCATTTCAATTGTCTAAATTCATTTTGAATTGCCGGCATGCATACATATGTCATGAAACGGTTTAAGCTATAAAGGTTCAATTTGTCTCATGTTTCTTTTACACAAATATTTACCTTTTATATCTTGGCTCGATTATTTCAGATGCAGGAAAAAAGTACCCCTTATTACATTCACTCCCTCCATAGTAGCAAGTATGAATTAACATATGCACACTTTCTTTTTCAGCATCGCCTTGGAAAGATAGGTATATAAAGATCACCTGGGAAGTCATTATTTGTACCACTAACTTCCCCCAACGGTAATAATTTGCTTACTTTTCTACTTCTTCATTGAGCATTTCAATCTTGGTAGTACAGGTAGAAAGATAAATTTGTATTAATTGAAATTCTACACATATTGCATACTTAACAAACTGAAATACATGTTAATTATTCATTAAAACACAAATATACAATTCATTAATTCCATTTTAACAGTATAATATCTAAATATGTAAACAACATTAACGGACGCGAATATCCTGGGGTGGTATTCTGTAACTCTGTCATAACTTTTGTCATAAATTTTGTCATTTCTCTCCGAGATGTGACACCGCTATGATTGTCACAAATCGGTATTCTGAACATTGTCTTTTCCCTGTCATATCTCTCAAAGTTCCCGCCCATCTTTTCGGAAGCAATCCAATCAAAATCATCGTTAGTTCCCAGTGGGAGCCCTTCTAGCCAATAGGAATGCCCCGTGACAGGTAGGGGATATCCCCAATTCTGTTTCTGGCATCGCGCAACTACGCGAATATTGATGCGCTTAATTACAAAGAGAGACAGGGAGCTGTGAAGGATTTTAGAGGAGAAGTAGAAAAATAAGGAAAACAGAGAAAAAAGGGAGAAATTAATATGTAGGGCCTAACTAATTGTAGCATGACAAAATAATTTTGAAAATTGTCGTGGATGATGAGTGAAACTTATGTCACAATCTAATCTAAATGATATCGTTATATGCTTGACATTCAGTCGGCAGGGTATCGGGATATTTGGTACTAAAAGATATGACAAAATTTATGACTGCTACCCCCTGTCATAACTTTTGTCATATCTTTTGCTTGTATAAAAGGATTACGCGCATCAAAGCCGCGTATTTTTGGTGCGCGCCAAAGAGATAAGACAAAATTTATGACAATTTTTGTGACAAAAGTTATGACATCCACCAGAATACCGATTTTGTCATATCTCTGAGATAAGATAAAATATGGAGATAAGACAATGTTCAGAATACCGAACCAGCATATCATGGCAAACCTTTGGCAAGTGTGATATCCATCACAACAAAAGGGTACTGATGCCTGTTGTACATGTGAAACACTTCATTGATCAGCTTGCTGACCTGCAAATTAATAAAGGGGGAAAAAATCATGAAAGATTCTATCTTTGCTAATATTCATACCACTTATTTCAGAACATACTGTATACTTTCGTTTTTTCAACTGATCATACGTGGAATAATAATAATAATATAGGATATTTATATTGCGCACATAATCATATCCACCTTGTTAGGTGCTCAAAGCACTCCTATAATTCCCTGGCCATGCATGGTGTAGTGGTTCTGACTCTCGCCTTGAAATCAGAGGGTCGTGTGTTCGAATCCCACCACGGTCTAGCATCTTTTCGCAAGGCGTTAATCCACACTCTGCCACTCTCGACCCACGTGCTAAATGGGTACCCGGTAGGATGCGAAAGCCTATGCAGTATGCCTATCAATTGAGTCTTGGAACTCTTGTTGGAATGCTCCCCAGGGAGTGGAGAAGGTGCAGATATTGTATGTGGGTATGCCAGGATCCGATGACCGGGTAATAATATGCTGTAAAGCACTTTGGGCCATTATAGGAAATGTGCTATGTAAAAAATAGCTATTGTTGTCATATGACATGTCAAAGTAAGTGTATTGAACCAATATGTGTGAATAATCCTTGCAAGTTTACGTGGTGGTATAGATAATGAGGGAGATATTTATACTTCATCATGTGGTTATATTGGATGGAGGAGTGAAAGAGATGAAAATTGAAAGATATAGAGGCCGTTCTCATTACGCTTTCTAAAACTAGTTTACTGGAAACCGATTCAGGAAACCACTTTGGAAGATCGCTTTGCTAGCGTTCTCACTTGATCACACGAAAGTGGTATTCAATTTCACTTCACGTAAAGCGCTCTAGTTGCTATGGAAACGCTCTGTGGGGTGACACGTTTCGCGCAAAATTCGAAACCGCAGCATAGGCATTCTACACCTGTCGTGTGGAGTAGCACGCTCAAAATGTGCGAAGATCGCTTCCTGAAGAACGGTTGTGTCCTCACTTACGCTAAAACCAGTTTAACAAGGCAAAGCGATCTTGAAAACTACATCGCGAGGTGGTTTTCCGAACTGGTTTGGAAGATCGCTTCCAAGACCGCTTTGACTGTTCTCACTACACGTTTAACTAGTTTCCACTAAACTACTTTCCAGTAAACTAGTTTTAGGAACGTAGTGAGAACAGCCTCTTAGATACTTCACACTCTATACTACTCTAAACTGCCAAATCTTCTTTTGAATTATGTTCTGAAAGTATATGTTATATTAAAGTAAATATAATAAATATGAAAGAAATCATCAATCACAAGCATGCTGTATACAATTGCAAGACATTTTCTAATCATATTTTCACTTTTATATGTATTTGGAAAAAAACTAATACATTCCAAAATTGTTTTGAATGCCATTTATTACAATGAAAATATATGTATGAGGCAATACTGAATTACATGTCTTCATCCCCTAGCATTTTCTTGGAATATTCCATTCAGCCATTTTAAAACCACAAAGAATAAGGATGAAAGTAAAGAACAAACCTTAGGAAAGTCACAGGGTCTTCTGTTTATGAAGTAGTACTGCCTATCTGCTGAACTGCGACCTTGACCGTGGTCACATTTGGATACAAAACCAGATAAACTGTTCATTGAAGATACAAAGCGTAAATAAGTTGTTGATAATGGTGTACCATGAAACTTACTACACCATTCTTCTTACTATGGAAACCTTCAGAAGTTACAAATAAGTGGTTGCGACAGACTACATGTACAATACACGTACAACTGGATACTGCGGGAGTTTTCATGAAGTAGATTGGAAGAATTCTTCAATGAAACTGTTCCTTTTGTTCTTATCACAATGTAACACTACTAATAACATTCCATTTCTATATGAAATATTACTGTCCTCGTATCCAAACACTTCCCTGCAAGACACATTACACACCACATTTTCAACAAAAACATGATTAAATTAGAAGTAAATTGTAGTGATTTTTTACCTCATTGGTATCACACCAATGCTTGTGAGCAAGCAACCAGAAGACAATCGGCTTAACCCTAAAAGGCCTCTTCAAGGGCTAAGGTCGTCTCCGAGGGACCTGGTAATGAGGATATGCCTTATGTCTTATTAAATGCAAACAACCTGCAAGTTCTGGGGCCCCGTTTCATAAAGGACTTACAACTGTTGTAACTTTGCCATTATGGCAACTACCATGGTAACAAGGTTCAGCAGCCAATTAAAATCAAGGTTAACATAGTAATAATAATAATACCAACATGCTTATATAGCGCATATCACTGCCAAATGCGTCCCTATGCGCTTAATTGGATATTATTTCCCTGGCTTTAGCCTCGCAGCCATTTAAAGCGCGATGGCATTTCAAGGAATAAATTCCTGCCAGGTACCCATTTACCTCACCTGGGTCGAGCGCAGCACAATGTGGATGAATTTCTTGCTGAAGGAAATTACGCCAAGGCTGGGATTCGAACCCACGACCCTGTTTCAAAGTCCGAAGACTAATCCACTGGGCCACAACGCTCCACACAGTAATTGCTATAATAGCATAGTTACAACAGTTGTAACTCATTTTGAAATGGACCCCAGGTCATGGCAATCACATGCACATGGATGCATCAGAGGTCAGATTTAATTCTTACCTGAAAGGGATCTTCTCAATTCGTTCAGGTTTAATACCATACTCCTCACACAGTTCTGGGGTGGGCTTGCACTGGTCAAACTCCAAGACACTCTGTAACTGCCAGGTTTAGTAAAAAAAAAATACATTTCAACAATTACTAATGACCCTATAAAATAATACTAGAAAATGTCTCAAACCATTTGGCATCTTAAATTAACTTAAAATTACTTTGAATTTCATTTCATCTATTTTCCATTTCCAACAATCATTTACAATAAGTTTTGTTACATAAATCTCGATATAATCATAATCAATAAAACAAGGAAACTTCTTATGTATAGTAATCAAGATAACCATGTATCAGGTCGGAAACGGAGGAAGCTGCTAAAAAGTGAAGCTTGTAGAATGCAGCCTCCGATTATATTTTTTGTATAAACAATATAAACAAAACACAAATACAACATGGTAGAATTTTGAGCATGAATTCATTTGAATAGTTTCAAAAACATTCTCTTGCATGGTATCATTTTCTAACACCAGGAAAATGTAAAAGAGTGATATCAATATTGAGCCAGAAACAGAGAGAAGCAGTGAGAGTCCAATTTGTCAGCTCACAAAACACTGTCATTCACAGCTGACTGGGAATAATTATTGAAATAATTCTCTTTGCCATTAAAACTTCAGGAAAGAGGAAATATAAGAAACATAAAAAGGAAATACAATTTTGACATTGCTGGCCGAAGTTAAACCGAACTTCAAAATGAGTCAATATGTCATAAGCATATAAGGATAGTAAGAGGACACTAACCTGCTTGGATCCAAAGACATTGGCGATGTTTTCTCTCATCGTTGAAGTCCCATTGGTAGATACGACCAAAGATTTCTTTCTGTCAAAACAAGATGATACATCAAAAGATTTTTTTCAATGAAATCTTGTAAAGAGAAAATTTGCTTTAAAACCAGCATGAACTGTGGGAAAATTACAAAATTCATAATTTTTGGGGGGGCTACTGTATACTAAAAATATGGTTTGACTCTGAAGGTTGGCAAATACTTAGATTGGCAGAACTTAAATTGATTCCAGGCCATGGCCTACGGTCGCCTACTGATTTGCCTTGGAAATCTATAGAGCCATTTTTCATTGTTCCCATTTTGTATTGCAATATAGAAATGTGCCCAATATGAAAGAATCCTTGCCCTAAAAAAAATCAAGGCCTGCTAGAAGGTATTACAGAGGTATCAGGTGAACTTTGACCCTTCATATCTAACCTTGATGGAACTTTGAATTTCAATTACTTTGGATATCTACTTACTATCCAAATCAGTTCCAAAATGAGGATAATGTTGAATACTTATCACACCAACACATCAGTTGAAGATGAACCTTAAACAAGCTGGGGCCCATTTCATAAAGATTTACAACTGTTGTAACTTTGCCAATATGTCAACCACCATGGTAGCCTTGACTTTGATTGGCTACTGAACCATATTACCATGGTAGTTGCCATAATGGCAAAGTTACAACAGTCAAAGCTGCCAACCTGAACAAGAACATTTCAGTATTTCTAAAGCTGAAAATCAGTATTTTGGTGAGGAAATAAGTATTTCCAAGGAAATAGCATAGGACAACACATAAACTGAAACTTTAGAAACAAGTACTTTGCATGAAACCATCAGTATTCTTCTCATTTTTCAGTACTAAATACTGAAAATCAGTACTACTTGGCAGCTCTGAACAGTTGTACACTCTTTATAAAACGGCCCCAGATATGTTTACATTATCAGTATAAAATAAAAATAAAAATTTACCCCATTTGAACTTTGAATTAGGAATGACCTCAAATATGTGAGTGTTTATTTGCTGCTTAAGGACATACATACCCCTTATCTGTTTGATTGGAACAGGTTAACTTGACCCCAGAAGCAATGATGCAATATGCTTGTAAAACCTGGACCATCTTCGTAAACTCCTAAAATAATAAAGAGAAAATTTTATTATTACATCAATTGTTCAGTCATATAAAAACACTCCCGACAAATATGAGAGAATTTTGGGACAAAAATTAAAATGTTTTTTATAGATTAAAAATTTAATTCAATCTGTTTGAATCAAATTAAAAAGGAACTTTCAAACTTCTGAGATAAGTGAGCATACTCTGGCCAAAAATCTAATCGTGCACTTTATAAAAACTCACATGAAACCAAAATCATATAAAGTATCAAATTAATCAATGAAAAATATTACACCTTTTTACATCTCACAAGCCATGTACTTTGCTGGAGAGGAACACTTATATTGAGTAGGCTTGGAAAATAGGCTTTATCATGCTTCTTACTGGCCTGAAGTCTGTGATGTCATTCTGTGTGAGGATTGTGATTTCATGCGTTTGTACCGGATCATTTTTTGTTTCGAGTTTTACTTATTTTGATTCATTCACTTTTATTACATGGAGATATCATAGGAAGCAATTCCTGCTTGAATTGATAGGACCAATAGAATGAACGATTTTACTTAAGATTTATTCTTTGATAAAACACTTAGCTAACTTTGACATTCTATTGGGATTCAGTGGATAAGTCTTTGAACGCTGAACCACTAGGTCTGGGGTCCCAATGCCTCCACAGGATTTGCACCCTTTGGTAAAGCATTTATCTACAGTTGCAACTCTCTACCCAGGTGCAGTAAATGGGTACCCGGTAGGAAAGAATTCCTTGAATGCTCATGCGCCCCATCAGGGTAGCCATGCTAAAGCTGAGCTAATATAATGCAGCACTTAGAAAGATTGTATTAATTGCTATATAAATGTTGCATTTTGTTATTATTATTATCATCAACAGTATTATATGATAAAGTTGCACCTTTTTCAAGTTTCTCAGGAATTCCTTGTGTCTGACTGGTAAGGTGGAGAACAGATTCTGAAGTGTTACTGTCGTTCCTTGCTGTAATCAGAAGATTGGGAAAGAGAGAGAGAGGGGGGGGGGGGTGAAATGGTATATAAAGGTAAAAGAAAGTAGATGCAGCAAACATTTATTTCATGAGAAAGTATTTGAAATCAAAGTTAAATGCTACCATGTTATCCTAGATCTAGTTCGGGTACATTGAAATAAACTTATCTTTGTGGAAATCATGAAATCTTAATGCCATGGTCACATTTGTTCTGCGGCGGCCGTACGGCGAGTTGAAAACAGTCGTTTTAACATTTTTGTCCAACTACATATAGGTGGTTTGAATCAAAATTGATAAAACGGCCGTTTTCGACTCGCCGTAGAACAAATGTGACCATGGTATTAATCGCTGAAAACCAATAATTCTGGTGATCACTAACACAAAAAGGCATATGTGGGACAGTGCATTAATATTGTTTGGAAAAACACCCGACACCATTATGGAATTCTGTGGTTATTTTGCTCACTTCTCAGCAAATTACACCTTTTTTTCAACAGCCATTTGTCACATAATTTTTATTTATACATCCAAACAATTGTGTGGCCATTTTATTGGATTCTGTTCAAACTCACTCTGAGATCATAACCACAAATGGTATTTATCGTTAATGAAGAAATAGGGAAGAGAGATAGGATTCATTCATTCATTTTGATAATTTATGAGAACCGACATCCAATGTAAAAGTAACTTTTAATTAAATGTGAAATAAAGTGTACATTATATTCATATAAAAATGAGATTATAATGATGCATTCATACCAGGAGTGGTATTCTGGAACTCTGTCATAACTTTTGTCATTTCTCTCCGAGATGTGACACCGCTATGATTGTCACAAATCGGTATTCTGAACATTGTCTTTTCCCTGTCATGTCTCTCAAAGTTCCCACCCATCTTTTCGGAAGCAAACCAATCAAAATCATCGTTAGTTCCCAGTTGGAGCCCTTCTAGCCAATAGGAAAGCCCCGTGGCAGGTAGGGCGTATCCCCAAAACAGTTGCTGGCATCGCGCAACTACGCGTATATTGATGCGCTTAATTACAAAGAGAGACAGGGAGCTGTGAAGGATTTTAAAGGAGAAGTAGAAAAGTAAGGAAAACAGAAAAAGAAGGAATGAATATGTAGGGCCTAACTAATTGTAACATGAAAAAATTATTTTGAAAATTGTCATGGAAGATGAGTGAAACTAATACCACAATCTAATCTAAATAATATAATTATTTGCTTGACATTCAGTCGGCAGGGTATCGGGATATTTGGTACTAAAAGATATGACAAAATTTATGAATGCTACCCCCCTGTCATAACTTTTGTCATATCTGTTGCTTGTATAAAAGGATTACGCGCATTTAAAGCCGCATATTTTTGCTACGAGCTAAAGAGAAGAGACAAAATTTATGACAATTTTTGTGACAAAAGTTATGACATCCACCAGAATACCGATTTTGTCACATCTCTGAGATAAGATAAAATATGGAGAAAAGACAATGTTCAGAATACCGCCCCAGGATACAAGAGAAGAGGGAAGGTAGGGGGTGGACCAAAAATGCAGACCCCCCTCCAAAAAAAAGGGAAGAAATAAAGAAGAAAAAAAATGCAAGCTTTATGCCGCTTGGATTAGGGGTGGAGCAAGAATGCAACACCCCCCTAAAAAATGTTATAAAAATACAGACTTTATGATTTGGGGATGTATTTCACTTTTTGCAATCCACACTCTTCCTGCATATCATTTGAAACATAATGGCCCCAATTCACAAAGGTGGTTTTAAAAACCATTGGTTGAATCCATGGTTTATGCAGATTTCCTGTATAAATCGGGCGAGTGTATACAAAAATGACCAAAGCTGATGCGCGCTTTTGTCACAGTGCGCCAAATTGACGCCTGTTACCATGTTTATATACGCTATTTTATTCATGAGTCCACTGTTTGAGGAGTGAATTCATGAATAAAATAGCGTGGATAACCACGGCAACAGTTGCCAATTTGGCACACTGTGACAAAACCAAGATTCAGTATTGGACTTTTCTTAATAAACGCGGTAAAAATTAAGTGTAATCTATACAGGAAATCTGCATAAAGCATGGACTCAACAGTGGGTTTTCAAAACCACCTTTGTGAAATTGGGTCAATGTAATAATACCAATATATGTTGGACAGAATAAATTGAGTTGAATGGAATTGAAATGTCATGGAAAAGGGTACATAAATACCTGTCTGGGACAAGGGACTTGCTTGAGGATCTTGCCATCATGATCATACAACAGCTTAGTCCCAACTGAAGCAGAATGGTGACAAGTCACTATACTCAAATCACTGCCAAGTAATACAGCATAACATATTCATTAGAAAAAGAGTAACCGGTCAAATGTCTCATATGGTCATACACCAGCTTGGTTCAGACTGGTGACAAGTCATATATAAGATCACTGCCAAGAAATTATACATAAACATATCATAAGAAAGGGTAACCAGTCAAGTCTGATATTTTAGTTCCAATTAAAGCAGACTGGTGAAATATCACTATACAGCAGGGGGCCGTTTCATAAAGCTGTTCGTAAGTTAAGAGCGACTATAAGAACGACTGGTGATCCTTTCTTACGCGCTAAACAATCACTAATGAATATACCATTTACCATAAGAAAGGATCACCAGTCGTTCTTATAGTCGCTCTTAACTTACGAACAGCTTTATGAAACACCCACCCGATCACTGCAAAGGATACAAACCGCATGTCATTCAAAAAGAGAAAACAGAGACCCCAATTTCATTTGTTGTTGTTATTGATATCATCATCATCAACATCACCACCACCATTATTATCACCATCATCATCATCATCACCATCATCACCATCATCCCCATCATCACCATCATCCCCATCATCATCATCATCATCACCATCATCATCATCCCCATCATCATCATCATCATCATCATCCCCATCATCATCATCATCATCACTACCATCATCATCATCACCATCATCCCCACCATTATCATTGATCAACATCATCATCATCTCATCATCACCACCATTATCATCATCATCATCATCACCATCATCATCATCCCCATCATCATCATCACCATCATCATCATCACCATCATCATCATCACCATCATCATCATCACCATCATCATCATCGTCATCACCATCATCATCACCATCATCATCATCATCGTCATCCATCTCATCATCACCATCATCATTACCATCACCACCATTATCATCATCATCATCACCACCATTATCATCACCATCATCATCATCATCACCATAATCATTATCACCATCATCATCATCATCATCATCACCATCATCATCATCACCATCATCATCATCATCATCACCATTATCATCATCATCATCACCACCATTATCATCACCATCATCATCATCACCATAATCATTATGATCATCATCATCATTATCGTTACTATATAAAGCAACACAGCCATTTCTCCTAATATCTAATCACATACAAAGTGATCCTACCTCAGTGCACATAGTGAGCTGAGAGCTTCTCCTCTGAAACCAAAAGTGTCTACAGTGCTCAGGTCAGAGAAATCATGAAGCTTGGATGTGTGGTGCTTAAGAGCTGATTAATGGTAAATCAGAAATAAAGACAAAGTTGGCTTATTTAATGAAAACGATAATACAACAGAAAAACTTCAAATTAAAGGTTAGGATCAAATAGTGAATAGTGCTCAGATAATGAAGAAAAAAATATGCATCATTATATTCAAATTATATTCAAAACTGATTAAATTAAATCAGAAATAAAGACAAAGGGCTTATATGCAACAGAGAACATCAAATAAAGGCTATAAAGTTGTAGAATCGTAGAGAATGAGGAAAGGGACACACAAAATAAATTGCTTTTCAAAGCAGATCTAAATTGAATTAGAAATAAAGACAAGGGAGGCTTATTTCATGAACATGAAAACATTAAACAATTGCTTCAAAATAAAGGTTATAAAGTTGAAGAATGATAACGAATGAAATAAAGAGGTGTTTATTTGACATTTATGATACTGCTGCAGAAAAGAATTTCAGAATTAACTAGTATCTACAGTGCGTATCAAAAAAAAGTTTACACTAGAAAAAATCCTGTAAAATTATATATTTGTAATATCCTGACGATTTTTCCAAATTTTAGCATTGGTACAGATCCATTTAAGCAAGTGACGATATAACTGTCGAAAAATATTTCCGCTTGAGTGAGCACCACTTACTTTTGAAAAGTTGGTGAAAAATGATTTGCGCAGAACTTTGAAATAGTTATGCGAATAAAAGTAGACCTTAATCATGAAGAACGCGTGGAAATTAGCTAGTAAAATTGAAATAAAATTTGAAGATATCTTTTACCTTTTTAAACTTGTTTCCTTGCCCAAAACAGTTCGAAGAATGCATTGGGCCCCACCCCACTCCCCCACACACCGAGTCCATCTTGACGATATTTGCTTTACACTGAGCTGTGATTTACATGAAATGGCTTAGGCTTGATTTTCATTTTGTTAATCATTGCCAAGCTTGTGAAAAATGTGGAGAAACAAGTATAAAATGAAAAATGAAATGTAAACCAACTTTAAATGATAAAAACTTAGTACAAAATGCTGGAGATGTCTGATATAAAATTTTGTTCAGATTCAGTTATGTCCTCAGATCTAGCTGGCACAAAAGGGGTTAAGGTTGTGCTTACTAAGTGTTGAAATTTCAAATTTGGGCAGCAAAATTGTTACATAATGCTTGAATGTATCCATTTTATTTCAATTGGCTAAAAGTGCTAGGGAAATTTATGAGAAATGCTTCGCAGGGTTAGTTTGATTTCGCCCTTTCCCCTTGTCACAGCGTGAAAACAAGCATTTCTGAGCAAACAGATTTCTGCGAGCTTTACAAAAACGGACAGTGCTCTCTCAAGTGTAATATTCTGTCAAAACATTTACTTTCATTGGATAGATGAGACCCAAGCCCATAATTATATGTGAACAAATTACCCACATTTTGTATATTTTTTAATTCCCAGGGCCTTTTCAAACTGTAAACTTTTTTTTGATACGCACTGTAGTAGGACATTGGTACAAAAAAACCCAGGAAAGTAATATTTGAATTTTAAGGAGAGAGAGAAAGGCAGGGGAAAAGATGGGAAAACAAAGAGAGGAGACAGAGGGACGGGGGGGGGGGGGGGGGTAAAGCAATAAAGAAGGGATGCACATAGGAGCAGATAGTCTGCAAATGAAGACAAATACTGTGAGACATTGAATCTTAAGGGATCTACAGTTTAGTGGAAAGAAAAATAGAAATCCAAGAGAAGAATCAAGAGAAGACTTAAAAAAACATCATATCTTACATAGCACAGACTAATAAAAAATTGATCTCAACTACAATTTACAGTGATTAATCAATCTATATCACAATATGAAAACAATATTCAAACTTTGAATTTCAAAGTTAAACCTAAACACAAAGAAAAAAAAAGTATGTCAGGCTGCAGTCCCATTTCCCCTATGACGCCTCTTCGGCGAGTTGAAAACAACCGTTTTGTGTATTTCTTCACGAACTACCTACATGTGGCTGGTACGATAATTAAAAAACGCCATTTTCGACTCACCGTAAAGCATTCATATGGGAACTTTGACTGCACCATGACACTTAATTTGTTGACTGTGCCATCACACTCATTTTGTTGAAAGTCATGTAGGATTCATGTAAGGTTTTAGTTTTACTTACTGAGTCCCGAGAAGTTGGATTGCTCGACTCCAGAACCATTGTCAGATACCTCAAGGCTCTCACTTCCATATTCCTTCAATTTTATTTCTAAAAAAAGGGATTAAATTTAGAATTTATGGAGTTAATGAGTAGAAACATAGCTTGAAAATCCATTAGTTTAATTCAAAATGCTGTGCTCTTTGTTTTTGATTCAAAATGTACATGTAACAAATGGCAGATTTCTTGATAATTACCCTGGTGTTGCATCGTTGATTATTTTACATCAGATTAAAACTGAAACTAAATTATAAGTAAATTACTAGATGGATTCCCCACTGCATGCAGTCGAAAAGTACATGTAGCTTCAGAGATTTGAAAAAATAAGTTTTTGCCTCATTGTCAAATTGTTGTCACTCTCATATGAATACAGAAGAGGCACAATCTGTAACTGAACACTGAGGCCTGCGTTCAGGAGCATCAATAAGTACATGTAAGTATCCTTGATATAAATTTTAAGAGTATAGTTACCAATAATAGTAGCTCCTGCATCCAAACTATTCTCTACAAGTTCTTTGATAGCTGTAGCAAGATTAAGGACAACTTGACCCGAGCAGATTTGATGGACCGACCGTCGGTCGATAGCCTTCACTTTTCCAGCAACTGCCATGATTGACTTTTTAATTTTCTAACCTGCAAATTATGAGAAATATGGAAAATGGTGGCTACATTTCAACAAAAACCAAAGAAAATAAGGTGTGGCCTATGTGAAAGTTTTAATAGGCTTTGGTTCATTTAAAGTGAAAACTGCAAATCTGCAATCTAACTTAGTCCTGCAAATCTTTAGCAAAGCAGAACCGTCACTTGACAAAGGTATGGTGTGCAATCCGCAACTAGGGGCAAACTAGTATCAGTATCACGAGGGGCCCACAGCTTTGGGTTTGGGAGTTACTCTTTTAGGATGGGGTTAACCAGAAGGAAGACAGGTTATTGAGGCTGAGAGGACACCCCCCCTCCCACCAAGAGTGGCCTTGGTCCTCTAAAAATATATTTCCAAGCCAAAGGCAAATCCAAACTACACTGTCTTCAGCAGCATAATTATTCATTTGTCATTCACGAAATCAAGAACAAGAAGAAAGGCGATATTTTAAAAGGCATATAAGGGCAAATTATAGGTATGTGCGAATATAGGGCATCGCGAGCGCTGGTTTTGGCTGCACAGTTTTCGCGCGGGTTTTGCTGCAAGTGGCATTGCCTCTGTCTGTCGAAAATGGGGTTTAATGCGCATGCACACATAGTTGATGCAACCTCGTGCCTTTTTACAGACAGTTGAAGATGTGCACTTTCTGTACATATAAGTTTCAATGTGGATACTCGCCTGTAAAGTGTGGATATCGGAGCTTGAAAGTTCATCAAATTTTTGGATGCGTAAATGATCGAAATTATTTTATGATAAGTAGAAGTAAGTTCCAATTATGTAGATGAATTGTTTTAGAATATATTTAAATTGCCAAAAAATGTAAAAAAATATAACATTCTATTGAGGAGCAGTCCAGATATAAGAGGAGCGAGCTACCCTTGTCACAGCCGGTCTCTCGGCAGTCGAGCGGCCCAATGCGGTGGGCTCCCATTAGTCTTTCGGCAGTCAAGCTACCGGTACCCAATGCGGAGGGCTTGGTGAGGGGAGTGGTCGATAGTGAGTCGTTCATGCTGGATTGAACGGGATCTGTATTGTTTTTACTTGATAATATTCTGCCATACCGTAGATTATTATGCTGATATTGATTTAAATATTTGTCACAAAAACATTCTTTCCTCCCAAGGTTATAGAGTCGAGTTGTTTGATTGTTCAATCATGTTTCATCAATTGGAAACTGGATTCTTTAAGAAGTGGAATATTAATGTTGACTTATTAAATCAAAATGC
The DNA here is from genome assembly GCF_018143015.1 of Lytechinus variegatus. NCBI lineage: Eukaryota > Metazoa > Echinodermata > Echinoidea > Temnopleuroida > Toxopneustidae > Lytechinus > Lytechinus variegatus. The sequence continues at coordinate 4,763,573 of NC_054749.1, forward strand.
AAAATCTATAGTGTTTCTTTTTTTTATTTTGTAGAAAAAAGTATATTTTGAAACTTTTCAATCATGTTTCATTATTTTAAGACTGGATTTGCTTTTGAAAGGGGAATATCATAAATGTTGACTTTGTAATTAAAATGCAAAAATTATGTTTATTTTATTATTTTTATTTTAGTTTCTTTTTTATATATATTTTTAGTTTCTTTTTTAAATTTTTGTATTGTTTATTTTTTCATTTTTTTGTCATGTTTCATTATTTGGAGACTGGATTTGCTTTTAAAAGGAGAATATCTTAAATGTTGATTTTTCTATTAAAATGCACGAACTAAATCTTGTTTATTTAAAAAAAAAAAATTCACTCTTGTAAGAAGATACATGAAAACTCAGAGGAAATAATATTTCATTTCCAGATGAGTCTAAGTCCTGTATTTGTTTTTTTTTATTATTAATTTTACTATTTATTTTTTTTATTTACTTTTCTTTTTTTCAATAGGGGTGCAGTTGGAGGTTGTGTTTTGAATTGGAAAATGGGGATGGGATTGGTACAAGTTTTTGTGTCACTTTTGTTTCTCTTGTTTTTAGAGTTTGTTTGGAGCTTTGATGTCTGTTTTGTTGTTGTTGTTTAGAGCTTTGTTATATTTTTTCCTGGTTGTTTTTTGTTTTGTTTTGAAAGAAATAGACCACTCTTTTCCTTTTCTTTTGGCTTCAATTAATAATTTGAATTTATTTATTTTCTTTAAAAAAGAGAGCTCAAACAGGGCCTTTGTAATACAATGTATGTATACAAATCTAATAAATACAGTACATTGACAACTGATAGAATATATTAAAACTTAATTTTTATCTTTCTTGATACTTGAAATAAATTGCATACAATTCTACATACATATTTTACACTCAGCTACCCATTCCTCCTAAAAAATGTAATCACATGTCCATTGTCTCTAAAATCAAAAGCTACACATTATACATGTATAACAAATTGTTAAAACAATAGTATACATAAGGAATTGGTGAAACAATCAAATACATCAGAAAAAGCACACATATTTTTATTTGGTCATACAAAGAAAAAAGAAAATTTTTTATACATAAAAAAGTACCCCCGTACATACACGTATACAAAATTACAATACTAAGTTGAAAATGAGTTTGTAATTTATATCAGAAAAACAAAGAAATACATTAGAAATTACAAAAACAATACAAATTCATTTAGGAAATTATTTACATGATGCTGTTTTGATGCCAACTAAATTATATTAATTATCTATCATGATCACCTTCATTTGGCAAAAAAGAGGCGAGTAATTGTTTGTGTTATTTGCATAATTAATTAAAATTAATATTAGAAGAAATTATTTTACACATAAGAAAAATTACAAGATGAATGGATACACATCAATCAAACCTTCTCTCACCTTTCCATTGATACCTAAATTACTTCATAGGGCTCAAAAACAAAGAAGTTAGAGCCTGTTGAAGACTTGGGTTCAAAATGGTCACAAAAATCGGTTCTGTACTCCATTGACTTTACATTAAGACAATGACCACAAATTTGGATGAATATGCGCGACTTAAACTGGAATAACTTTATATCTTGGTATCATTTGAAAGGTCTTTTTAAGAGCTTAATCCTTAAATTCAAGTATCAAATTTATTCATATTTGATCATTGATGTGATGCAGGGTGACCAGATTTCACAAAATGAAATACGGGACAATCGACAAAAAAAAGATCAACAAAGAAGGCTACACAGTGTTACACCCAGTGGCGTACCTTGAGTCACGACATTGGGGGGCACCAGCAAAAATTTTGATTCACCTAGTGAGCGCGCGAAGCGCGCTCAGTTGCTAGGTATACTGACCTATAGAGACATTTTAAGGACAGTGTCATTAAACGAATATGTATGTTACTGATCACATAATGCGAGCGCGAGCTGAAATTTTTGTATATATTGACCCCAAACGGACACTTTAAGGACTATATTGTAGGAATCTATTAAGAGTATACATATCTCACCATAATAATCTAATGCGAGTACCAAGCGCTTGCTGATTTTTTAGAATTATATGCATCCAAACACATAAAGCACCTGTAGTCATTGTAATCATGATTAACATGCACTTCTCACTAATCAAATATTGGGAGCGCGAAGCGCGAGTTAAAAATTAGGAAATTCACACCTGAAGAGGGGCATTCTAAGGCTTGTTTGTAGGAATTCACGTAGTCCATGCGTATTTCACTAACCAAATGATGCGAGCGCAAGCTGAATTTTTTTATATTCAGATCAGAAAAAGGGACATTTTAGGGACTGGTTTTAGGAATTCATGAAGAGCGGACATATCTCACTAATCCACTAATGCGAACGTAAGCGCGGACGTGAAATGTTTGATATTAAGACCTTAAAATGATATGTCACTGCATAAAACAATAATACTTCGTAGTGCGAGGAAATATATTTGGTGTATATTGACTTGAAAACGGGATCGAGGTTTTAGTACAACAGGATTATATATCTCGTTAAACAGACAATGCGAGCATCAGGAACAATGAAGACATAGGCCCTGAGCAAATTATGTTTCATAAAGTTATGATATCTTTTTTTATTTTTATGTAATATAACATAATAATATAACATAATTAACAATAATTTTTCCTTCCCACTACGTTTCTCTCACTTTCTCCCTCTTTTTCCCTCCCCCCCCTCGTTTTTTGGGGCCAGCAGATTGGGTGTCACGTGCCCCCCCCCATGCCCCCCGTAGTTACGCCACTGGTTACACCTGTGAAAAATTATAAAGTGAACGAAAGAATGAAGGAGAGAAAGAAAAGACGAAAGAAAAGAGATGAATTGAGAAGAAAGAAAGAAAAAATTAAGGGGAAAATGAAGGAAAAATGAAAAAAAAGAATAAAAGAAAGTTAGAATAAAAGAAAGAATAAAAGAGCGAAAAATGTTACCGTCATTCTTTGAATTGAATACAGAAAGAAAGAAAAAGAAAGGAATGGCAGAAGAATACACTGTGTGAAAGACAACAAAAAGGAGAGAAAGAAAAAAAGTAAGAAAAATGAGGAGGAAAGAAAGAATGAAGGAAAGAAAAATGTTTCCTTCATTCTTTGAAAGAAAGAAGCAAACAGAGAAAGAAGGGAGGAGGGAAGGAAGGAAGGAATTAAGAGAGGGAGGGAGATAATGAATAAGGGAAAGAATTAGAAGGAAAAGTAAAATGAAGAATGAAAGAAAGGAGGAAAGAGAGGGAGAAAGAATTTAAGTGAGGAGGGAATGAAAACATAATGGAAGAAGAGAAAGAATTTAAAGAAAGAGGAGAGGAAGGGAGGGGGGGGAGAAAAAAAAGTTTTAAGAAAGAAAGAATATAAAAAGGGAAATTTGATAAAGAAGACGGGTAAGAAAAAGGGGGAAAGAAAGAAAAATGAACAGAGAGAGAAAGGATCAGGAAAGACAAATAAGAAATAAAGATAGATGGAACAAAAACGGGCAAGCAGGAAGGATAGAAGGATGAAGAAAGAAGGATAGAAAAGAAAGAAAGAGGAAAAAAGTTCAAACTTCAACAAAAAAAATCCAATCATCTAACAAAAATCATGATATTTGGTGTTTTTCAAATATAATTTTAGAATTAAAAATAATGTTTTAGAAATGAATAAAATTTCAAAGTGATTCTTTTTTTTACTTAAAAATTAGATGAAACATCGCGGCATCATACACAACAAGACTCAAAACGGAAGCTGAAACAACTAGATCTAGTTATGAAAACTCATTAACTTAATTGTTCCTCCGAGATTACATCTCCAAATCAGTAATCTGAGAACCCATAAGTCATACAAATTTCCCGCCGATTTTGTGATTATTTTGGTATGTTTGGTGGAGAGAATCTGCTCAGATCCTACATGCCTAGCTAGTAGCCTGCCACACAATGGCAGGAGGCCAGTTAGTTTACGATGTATTGGGTTAGCAAGAAAATCACCGTAGAACTTGCAAATCGATCGATTTTATTGTTGTCTCTGCTTCGTTATCTGTTGGTTATTTTGATGAAAATTCGTCACTTTTAAATATATTTTGTTCAATATTCTGAAATACGGGACAAATAGGCGTCCCGGGAAGGGTTTGTCGGGACGCCGGGACAAAGAAGCAATATACGGGACAATCCCGGGAAATACGGGACGTCTGGTCACCCTGATGTGATGATTTTCATTTTTTTTTGTCACATACCTACAAATTAAGGCCCTTCATTTTTTGTTATTCTGTAAGTATGGATGTAAAATTATATTAAAAAACATCATCACCGAGTCCTCAAGGCTTTTACATTTGTCTTTGTCCTTGATTTACCTACTTCTCGCCCTCTAGGCGACACCGCAATACTTACCCGTGTTAAGAAACTGAGACTCCACTCACGCGCATTTGGGCAGCCCTAGCTTAGAACTAAGCTTTCTTTCCGTAAAAAATCTTTATTCTTATGATTCAATAAATGTTAATGAATATATAATTACTCTTAAATCGGTACTCACCGGTTCTTTTCTTGAATTTTCTGCCAAATTCCCACGCTTCTGGCTTCAATTCTGCGATGGATTCTGTTGCCATAGACAGCTACACATGCAACTCTATTTATAAATGGAGCGCCCCTTACGAGAGTTGTTAATGCCGCGGAAAAATTGTTAGGCATTTTGGCCTGTGGTCAAGGCGTTCTTTTGTTCTATTTTTTTTATAGGTATGAGATCGAAATCACAGCGACTATTCACACTGTTCCATAATGATTCCGAAAGGAGGTGCAGCACCCCCCACCCACATGGGCGCAAATCCCAGGGGGACACTTCCCCCTAACCCAAAATAGTAGGGGCACATTATCAAATGTCCCCCTACTATTTTTGTTCTTTTATATATGATGGAAAGAAATAGGCCTACATCATTTAAATTGAAGTAAAACATGTATTTTGGACGAGACGACCTTCTTTTGGGGGTGATAAACCTTCCTTTTTGTTTTTTTTTGTTAGTTTGTTTTTGTTTTTTTTTGCCTGTTTTCCAGCCCCTGGTCCCCTACCTTAGATTTCCACCCTTGCCTCCCACTACTCTTGATATTGTTTGCGAATCTGTTTTGTAAATTAAAGGGGAATTTCACCCTGATAAAAAGATGATGAAAATATGAGAAAAATCATTTCAAAATATCGATGAAGGTGTTATTTGACAAAAAATGGAGTTGATAGAATTTAGAATGCTTGATTTATTGTGACGTCTATAACGAGCAGTTGCTCTATCCTAAATATAAAATGCCCAAATTTCCCATTTTTAATGGACCATTAAAAATGGGAAATTTGGGCATTGATAACAAGTATGAATTGATATAGGCCTACTAAAATGTACCATAAAAATCATTATCATGTATTTTTTGACATTTCATTTACTTTTTTACCATAATAATAGCTGCTTGCAAAGGCCTACGCCGTCACAAAAAAAAACCCGGGGGGCCGGGGGGGGCACTTACATTGACGAGTGGATACCATGCGCGACCAAAAAAAAAACGTAAAAAGGATGTCCTTTTCACGATAGGGCACGTTACCTACGTAACGTGATAAGGGTGTCAAAAACACAAAAATAACGAAAAATGGGTATCTATTAATTCGCTAGGAAAACCGTCGTGTTTAGGGTCTAATTTGCGGGGATGATAAAACAAAATCAAAATGTTTTATAAAGGATGTCCTTTTTGCTCCAACACTTCGTGTTTAGAGTCCGATTTGCGCGAGGTGTAGAAGGTGGGGTCGTACTAAACCAAATAAGGTAAAGCCGACGACCGAAGGACCCGTAACAATAAAACATTCCTGTACTTGTTTAGGGGTTCATTTCAGGGAATATTTGCCAAGAGTATCGTTTTGTTTCCAATACTTGTTAAGGGTAGGGTTTCACACGCCAATACTTGTTAAGGGGTGCATTTTCAGAATATGGAAATTACGTGTTTAGGGTGCTTTTCGAGACCCCATGGTCGCGCATGGTATCCACTCGTGAATGGAAGTGGCCCCCCCCCCGGGCAAAAAAAAAATCTTACCTTTGAAAAAGATTGGTGGGGGATGGATTTTCCTCGAACGCATACCAATTTTTTTTCTGCTATTTTCATAATAAACTTTAAATGAATTCAACTTTGCACTACTTAATTTTTTCAAAGACAAAATAACAAAATTACATCTCGTCATCATCATCATCACCACTATCATTAGCATCACCATCATCATCACCACAACCGTCACCACAACCATCATCATCACCAAGATAATTTTCATCATCGTCATTGCCATCATCATCTTTTTTTTTCTTTATTTTTTCCCCATCCCTTCTTCTTTTTTTTTTCTTCCAATATTCCTCCTTTTTTTTAGAGCGGCACACCGTCATGCTCCCTCACTGATTATCCGCCTCTATATGCTTGGTGTTGTATAAATTGGCGGATACCTGAATGAAATACTGAAGAGAAAATAAGGAAAGGGAAAAAGTAAGAAGAAAAAGAAGATGAGGAGAAGAAAAAAAGAAAGCCAAACAAATGAAACAAAACAATGTCAAAATTTCGTAATAAAGTCTTCTACATGTACGTCAGTTTAATAATGATGTTTTCATTGAAATGAGAACAAAAAAAGAATTGAAACCATAGGCGGCGGAAGCGGGGACGTTCCCCCCTAAATTTGTTGTTGACCTTTTTTTTTTGCTTGTCAATTTATTTTCCTACGTCCCCCCTAAAATGTTTGGGTTGAGAGCCTTTTTTTTTGCTTGTCAAAATTTTTTAGGTTGTCCCCTCCTAAAATTTGGGGCTTCCGCCGCCAATGATTGAAACAGGACTACATTATAATATAGTGTAAAGAAATAGAGGGAAGCTCCGAGACAATAAAAAGGTTGAAAAAGAAAAAAATGTGAAAACACAAAGCTCTCACAACATGAGCATAATAACAAATAATAACAAATAAGCGAGGACAAGTAGCTGAGGGACCCCCCCCAACTCTCTCTCTCTAGTTATCTATCTATCTATCCGACTCGATTATATAAGAGAAGAATTTACTAATCAAAATATTATGAGCAAAAAGCACGAGCTGATATTTTTTATGAATATTCAAAACTGATAGAGACGCAATCGAATTATTCGATTGCGACAAAATTGATGATCTGAGAATTTATTGTTTTTAGGAATTCATTAAAAGCATAAAGTTGATCAGCATTAAAATATGGCAGGCGCAACGCATGAGCTAAAGCTTTATAGGCATACACCGATAAAAAATTTTAAGTATTTTTGGTAATCATGAAAAAAATTGATATTTCATGAAAGAAAGCTCAAATCCCGAGGAGGAATATTCTTATGAATTGACTTTAAAAAAAACTGTGGTAAGCCCCATTTAATATTTGATTATAAGTCGAATAAAACAGTAAAAGCTGACAAACGTTCGCGTGATATTTGGCAACCCCCCCAAAAAAAAAAAAAATAAATAAATAAATAAAAAATAAAAAAAAGTTTTTAACTATAATAATGATCGAAGGTAATTTTGTCTCGCGTAGAACTGGACAAATGAAAAAAAGATTGTCACTAAAAAATGAAGGTAATTTTGACCCACGTAAAATTTGGCGAGCCCCCCCCCCAAAAAAAAAAAGGAAAAAAGGTTTTAACAAGCAAAAAAAGGCTAAAAAGGAGAAAGAGACAAGAATAATTATGAACGAAATATCCCCATTACAAATAATGCTGTGATCATCATAAGGGAGGGGTCGCATAACTAGTATGAACAACGTATTTAATTCCAAAATATTTACTACAAATCTCAATAGGGGGATCGGGCAGAAATGCTCACCCCCACCCCCCCCCCCCCGATCCGCCACTGATTCCAATCAATAATGACATTTATCTGCAATACTGATACTTTGGAATCAAGATACTGAAGATTGATACGCTTTACATAAATTATGAACGTCTGACAAAAAGATAATCTACCGATCACCTGACCGATCAGCTGACCAGTTCGCGTATCACTTCGGAGTTGATCACTCGTCGCAGCTGTGTGGAACGCTCACCGAAAATCAACAAAAAGGGCCTGAAATGTAAGTTTAATGATAATATATTTTAATTTGAACTACTTAATTAATACTTTTAATGTCTCCCCAACAAATGAAAGTCATATCACGTAACTCCAATTTGTATTAATTAAGGCGTACATTTACCAAAGTCTTGGGTTGGAAATCAGAACAGCATTGTCTAACCCATATTTTTGGGTAATGTCGCCTATGAGGTCCATACATGTTAATGTTTGGACCTCATTGGTACTAGGAGTGCTTCTCGCATGTTGTGTGAGTGACACTACACTACAGCTCAGCCTCAGGCCAAAACGAAAGGGGGACGCCAAATTCAATGTATGGGACCGAGCTGGAGGCAATACTATAGCAAAGCAGAAAAGGGACTTCCAAGACTTCCCTCGGCTATTTTCGAGCGATGAATGCAATTATTTTGACAAGAAGGGAAAATTAGTCTTTATTGCAACCAAGGAGGCCGTATTTTAACTTACCTTTTTACAAATTCACACAGTTTTGAAGTCATACATCGTCGTGGGTCTATTTCTGGGAAGCGGACTTCAAATTGCAAAGAAAATTCGCGGTAGAAAAGTGATTTACATAGTCTCTGCAACCAGACTCAAATTTGACTCTTACCGTAGTTTGGTCTAAGTTTACTCTAGCGAGTAGCGATGTTGTAGGACTAAGCCCGTTCATCGGTCAAAGTATAGACTTGACTCCAAACTCTCTGTCGACCCGTAAGAAACCACCTACAAATGAATCTAATATTCAACTATTAACTCTGCTCTGTGCATTATGCGGAAACAATATTAAAAGTCTATGCCTGCAGACTCGTAGATCAATTTTTGTATATAGATTTTTATCAACTGATTTTTTTTTTTGCTGAAAGTATAACTCGCAAACTTTTTCTTGAATTTGACACTTTAACAAAAAATTCGTGGTTAGATTTTGGAGAGCTGTAAAATGTCAAGTCAGCTTGATATTTAAGGAATTCTACAAATGCAATTTTCATTCCTGATAAGACTAAATAAGAAATCACAATGCCTTCTAAGCCTTGTTTTTACTGATCAGCTTTTACCTAGCTCCAAAAACTTCGCAATGGTATTTAGCTTTAATTTCTTCAATTTCCTGACATTTCCTTGAATAATTCCATTTCTTCCTGAGAACCATTCCTGGAAAAAATAAAAACTCAATGAAATTCCCACACGCATCTTATGTGATGCAGATAGCTAATTCTTCCAGCCTGAACTGCAGTCGCAGGAATTACAGTCGATCATGGTAAGATATCGATGCATGTTTTTAATCCCAATCATGATAATATAATGCCATAGTCTATCATTAGCAATAAATTGAACCCTTGAATTTCTTAGAATCTGACCAACTTTTTTTCTTTAATATTTTGGTTTTTGGTGGATATTATACACTTCTGTCTCCTATTACAGATAACTTTTGTTTACCCATTTTCATTTTATCACTTTTTGATAAAAAAATACAAAACTAGAAGAGCTCCTACAAATTATCTTGCTGACCTTACAATTCACCTTTGATTTTTTTATACTCATACCCTTACTTTACGGTTCTTTTGCTATCTCTGGCTTCCTATTTATTTATTTATTTGTTTATTAATTTATTTACCGTTCTCCGGCCGGCATTAATTGCCATTTATTGTATGTTTAAAAATTATTCTTCTGTTATATATATTACCCTGGTAATATTTTAATTGTATAGTACTCTCTTTAATATACAAATAAATTACTAGATAAAAAGAAAGAAAGAAATAAAGAAAGATGAATAGACAAATTAAAAAAAAAATAAAATAAATGGGTTAACAAATAAATCAAACAATTAAAAACTAATTGACTAGATTTAAACAAACACTGAGACATTAACATTTTCTTATCAATATTTAATTTATTTGTTACATCCATATGCCACACATGCACGCATAATGATAAATAAGCACAATTTTAGCAGGTAATGAATAGGCTTATACACACATGGCCTGTACACTGTCAGGATATGTTCTCATGCACCAATATAAACTCAAATATAATTTCTTAAAGGGTTTCCTTCCATGATTTTCACATCAGAAATATTTAAAACATCTACCTGGATCATGAAATTCAATTTCATACAAAAATTGAATATACTCTCTTCAGCTGTGCTGAAATTTTATAACACCAAACAATTGGAAGTTTATTATCATTATAAACTTTAAAGTCAATTGGTGACAATCTTCACAGAAGTTTCAGCAACTGTACTTCTTATATTAGTTTTACTATGGATAGCCAAATTGTCAAAAATATTTATTTTTATATGTTTCTCCCTTTTACTGCAGGGGCCGCGGAATGGTTTTCAAAGTGGGGGGGCTGGCCATGCAAAAAAACACAATCATATGGTAATTTTTATGTTTTCGTACAAGGTTTTGGGAAAAAGTGGGGGGTGGGGGGGGGGGCTGAAGCCCCGCTTCCGCAGCCCCTGTACTGCACTTATCATGGTCCAATTAATGCTCTAATGGACAAAACAATTTGTCACATTTTCTTGGTCATTCAGTCTTTAAATCCCAGTCCTGAAAACAATATGAATACCTACATTATGTTCACGATTGGCTATCCATAGGTACAATGTTGATTTGAACTTGGTGTATGTTCAGCTTTAATTCTCGACATAGGCAAACAAGAATGATTAAATGCAATATGGAAACTTCTCGATTATGACATAATGAAGAGCTATTTTTTAAAAAAAGTTTTGATGTCTGGTTAATATTAAAATTTTGAAATAACACAGTACTTGACACATTTATCCTGTCCTTATTGCTTCATTGCACTGCCTGTATGGCCTTACAAGTACCTCACACAGCAAACCGATCAGTCCTTTTAGTACTTACTGAATACCAAGCTATATATTAAAATAAATACTGAATACACACTTTCATCACACATTGCATGCTATATAAATATAGGTTTCACACCACAAGTTAAATATAGTAAAATATACATCTTTTTCAGCCATAGAGAGAGAGAGAGAGAGTTGACTTTGGCGACAAGCTGTGTGCATATATCTGAGCTACATGTACATGAAGGAGCTTACTTTTGCGAACATATGAAGTTGAATCAATATCAACATTGTGAATTCATAACAAGGAAGCATATTTATAAACAAACGTGAAATTCATATCACATTTCAGATAAACGTTGGCACTTGAAATAAAATGATTGTATGCTGTGCTACGGCAAAGTACTATCTAAAACCCCATTTTTCAAATGATTAAGAGAGCAAATGCACTACTAGTACTTATTAATATTTTTGCTATAAAGAGGCAGTTTCACTGTACCAAAGAAATAATAAGGTATGACTGAACGCATTTAGGATTATTAATTACTACTTGACACTGAAAAAAATAAATAACAGGAAATTCACATACTTATGAAACATTATCTAAGAATTACATCTTCCTTGATCAAACATCCTGTTTGGAAAGAAACATTACTATCTCCAAATCAAAAGCCTTCAAAAGAAGAAATATCAAAAAATACACTGGTAATAGCTTAGAAAAAATGTGGCAAGAATAGTGGAATACATGATGATTGTAAGTTACCATCATATGGAACTTCAAGGTGGCTGATTTGGTAATGTCACTGTAACGATATGTCCAATCACATTATCTATCATTTTCTCATACTTTCATTAGAATGATCTTCAGGGCTACTAAATGAATGTATAGCATGATAAAACTAAGCTGTTTCATCCACCTCCCAAAATGATATCATGCATATCCTGTTCAGTACTTAGTCAGTAATATGATACAATAAATAAACCATGGTACTGTAATATATTGTAAAATATTGAAAACATTTTGCAGAAGAGGAAATTCATGCATCTGAAAGAGACAGCCTCTGAAATGGCAACTGATCATCTTGAACTGAATTGGGAAGTCATGAAATGCAAAAAAAATATTTCAAAATCTTATTATAAGAACCATTATCAAACTCCAAGAAGCTATTTCACACGTGAAATACACTGAGAAAAAAAATCAAACACATATCTTGTGTCAGTCGACCATACCCAATATCCTGTGTCTTACATTAAATTTGGTCATTTCTTAAAATCAAATGAAAGTCCAAGTAAAGAAGATACTGTTTTATAAGTTATAACATGTCATTTTTATCATTTCATTTTTGTACTTGGACTATCAAATAGTGTATTAATGTCTAACCATTACAATAATAATAACACTTGGTTCTTTTTTTTTAATAAAAAAAAAACAATCAGGCAAGAATAAGGTCTCTTGAAAAAAGATGGGACATAATAAATATATTATAGTTACACACTTCCATACATCAATTCTTATTCATAGTAAATTATAAACAGTTGTTTTGAGAAATAGCAGTCATGCCATGGCATTTTATTGCCCCCTGTTAGTAAATATCAGCACACAATATATGTTAAAAAAATAAGCTTAAAAAGTCAAATAGACATATTTTAGCACACAAACAAATATACTGGGATATAAGATTGCCTCAGAGGCTGTTTAAATACTGTTTAAAACATCTATAATCAAATTTCAAACAAGCAAACCTTGTAAATATCATTCGTAAGAAAGTATGAATGCTTGTAAGTAAGCAACAAAAGGCTTGAGGTCCTCTCCAACGACTGGGCAATAAAGGATAAATACCTTCCAATATTAAAAAAGGCATGAGTGCATCAATTGGAAATAGGAGACTGGGTCACCGAATTTAACCACCCTCTTCCCAATGAGCTGTCACGCCTCCTCTTACAATTCTATTTTTAATGCAGTCTAATCATGCATATAAAGTGAATACACAAAAAAACATAATCATATTGTGAATAGTAATGCATACAGAGAACTTAAATTGAATACATAATTTCTGCAAAGGGAAAACTTCCTTTTGACAGAATGAGAGGTATACTACACCTCTCATCTATGTATAATCAATGGTACTTGAACTTTTCAGACAAAATGGAAATGAAGATCTCTCCTAATAAGATAATTAAATAACATACAACTTGCCTAAGCCCATCCAGTATTAAGATTGTTCAGGTTGCTTAGCACATGGCATGCACTATTTAGATACAAAATTTCTTCGCAGTATGGTAGGTAGTACCCCTATCATGAATTTGTATATATCTTCATAAATAACTGACTACTTGGCTCACAGTGCTCTGGTCATTCTTGTCTGACCTACAGGATTGCAATTGTGATTGAATTAGTGGATGAAACAATGATTTTGATTTTCAATCCTGGACAAATTTCTAACTTCTTTCAAGCATGATAAAAAAAAATCAAATAATGAAGGAAAAAAAAAGAATAATGCAAAACGTAAGTGGAAGACTTATATAAATCAAATTATTAAATAATTATTCAATTAAATGTTCACCAATGCAGCACCTAGTAAGATGAACCATTATGACTATGCTGTTTCCTTTTAGTTTTTTCCTACCACCTGCATGAGTTTCAACAAAAGAGGGCAGCATATCCTGCATGAGACAGCATTTCATCAATAATTGTCATCTGACATCTTTCCTTGATTTTGATTGGCTGAGAAGCACAGGTGTCTGACTGTCTCTATGGTAACTGCCAGATATTCAAGTCTTTGTCTGATATTTTGTCTGACAAGCCCTTCCATGACACCCTCTCCAGAAAATCAGCACATTGCTCTAATGCAAAATCATATGAGAGGATCCAAGGATTCTTCCCTCATCTTGAAGAAAATAATTATACAGAAAAGTAACATCAACCACGCTTATCAGATCATTTACTACTGTATTCTGGCTTTATAAACCCTCCTGACAATATCATAGCATCTATAGGGGAAGGCGGGGTAAGTTGAGCATAGGGGCAAGTTGAGCCACCACCCCCAGGCTAATAATGAATGAGTCAGACATCGTGGTGGTGTTATATATTGATGACCCATTAAATAACCTTTAACCCCACCACTTTGTTTTCAATTTTGAAACAAAAAGTTATTTTTTAGAGGGAAAAATACAAATTTCAGCCTAAAAAGTAAAAAAGGGTGTAAAATAGATAAGTGTTTTTTACCCACACATGTCTTTAAATATATTATAGAAATAAGAACAATATTGTTAGCCCAGGTATGGATTCTCATTCTTGTCATAGTCTTTTACATGATGAATGCATAAGAAATGTGTGGATGTGAAAATATCGCAATAAGTTTGGACTGGGGTAATTTAAGCCAAATCAACATGGGGTAAGTTGAGCCATGGTAATTCTAATGGTGATGTATAATAAGAAAAAAAAATGTAAAAAGCCATTGATATGCAGGCAGAAAGGAGCTACTTCACATGACAGTTCTTTTACTTTTAGAAGATGTTAGTATTTATAGAGAATTAGCAAGTGAAAATACTTTAAATGAAAAATTGACATCCTGGTTCTTCCCGCATACATTTTGTACATAGTTTTTGTGGCTCAACTTACCCCAGACGGTGGCACAACTTACCCCACAGATGGGGCAAGTTGAGCCATTTGACATCGTTTTTTTCAAAGGTCACAATGACTTTCAGTGTGGGGGTAGAAAGTTATATATAGGTGAAAAAGATTTCCCAAGAATCAAATTTAAAGGCAAGGTACTTATTTCTACAATATTACTAGTCATATCAATTCTAACATGCAAAATGCAAAAAGTCTCACAACTTACCCTGCCTTCCCCTACAAGTGATACCAGGATTTATTCATTGCATATTGGTGGCTTGAAAATCATCATCTTTTTATGGAACTTCCTGTTATTTTCGTGGGACTCCAAAAGTCTCGACCCGCTATGTTAGTAAGAAGACTTTGTTGACTCAGCATGCAAGAAATGTCGCCCTCTTTTGTTCAATGTCATATATGCAGTACAGAGAATGGGTAAAATACTGGGTACACGAGAAGTGGGCAGTAAAAGAAATGAAGCATAAACTGTAAAGCTCTCTTACGTTTTCTGTTCCACAGTCCGGCAAACCTTAAAATACCATTGAGTGGAAGAAGAGCAGACGAGTTGAGACGAGTTGAGAAAACCCGGCGGTGATGAGGAAGAGCCGTGATGAGAAAATGAGCAGAAGAGTGTAAAAGCGATGAGGCGTGAACTGCAAAGCTCTCCCACATTTCCTCTTCTACCTGGCAAACCTTAAAATACCATTGAGTGGAAGATACACAGATGAATTGAGAAAACCCAGCGGTAATGAATATGAGCCGTGATAAAAATATGAGCAGTAGAGAGTAAAAGCAATGAGGCGTAAACTACAAACCTCTCCCGTGTTTTCACTTCCACCATGCAAATCTTAAAATACCATTGGGCGGAAGAAGAGCAGAAGAGTTGAGAAAACCCAACAGTGAGGCATAAACTACAAACCTCTCCCGTGTTTTCTCTTCCACCATGCAAATCTTAAAATACCATTGGGTGGAAGAAGAGCAGAAGAGTTGAGAAAACCCAACAGTGATGAGTAGATGAGGAGTGGAGAGTAACAGGGATGAGGCGTAAACTGCAAAGCTCTCCCTTGCTTTCTCTGCCACCTCGCAAACCTTCAAAGATCATCCAAAGGCAGCGATTTTGCCTAGTCTTGAGATGCAATGTTAACTTGATTGATGGTCTCCGCGAGCATGTTGAATGTGCTGCCCCCGATGCTGGCCTGTAGGGAGTGCTGGTTCCACACGACGAGCAGTCCATCGGCACCGACAGATGAGAGTTTCGTGACGGCCTCCCTGCCCCCTGAGTGAATTAGTACTTGTCTGTGGACACAAACGAACATGATAGGAAAGAATGTATATGTAAAGAAAGGAAGTCAAATGTTTATAGGTATAAATGTACAATGACCATTGACCATGTGACCCCAAAATCTAATAAGATCATTGTCCCTCAAATATGCATGCATGAATCGAGTTTGATTGAGTTGATTCCTCAAATAATTTTCAGTTATAAAAAAGAGATATATCAACGTATACAATGACCTCTGTGACCTTTGACCTCATGACCCAAAATCTACTCAGATCATAATTGCTCCCATATGTATGCATGAGCAATACTTGAAGTTAACACTGAAACATTTCTTCATTTTTCGCAGGGACAAGATATTTTCGGGTATATGACACCTTTGACCTTGTGATCCAAAAACTAATCAGATCATCGTCACTGCTGTGCAATAGATGCATTACATATACTTGAAGAAAGTTCAAAGTCGATCCATCAAACAGTTCTTTAGTCATCACAATACTGAAAATGGGATAGACGATCAGCCCCAAAACAATGTCAGGGATGAAGTCAAGGCCGGCCTTGGGGCCAGATTTTGCCAGCCTTGGCCTCGGGCCGAGTTGCGTGTACAAAGTCTGTGAAAGAATGTTTCTCCAACGGCCTTGTGGCTTGAAAGTACCGGCCTAAACTGCATCCCTGAACAATACCTCTGGCAACCAAGTACTGAGGACAGGGGACATTGAAAACAAAAAAAAACACAATCTTACACGATAGAGTTTTGATGAATGGACGTCCTCTTGCTGTCGTCTTCTACTGTAGCTCTCTTGTCCATACTCTGAAACATTGACATGGCACTTGTAGAGAGAGAGAGAGAGAAAAAAAAAGGATTAAATGCAATTTATAGGCTGAGACAAAAGACATTTATTTCAAGAAGTGCACTGTCAACATCAAACGGTTGAACAATTACTATATTATATACATGTAGGCCTAAAATTACATTAGCAGTGGCATGTTCACAAAGATAACAAAAATTCCTAAAAATGTGTATATCAATGGAAAAGGTATCAATTTTGATAATACTAGTAGTGTGGAAGGACAGATGACAAAACAGTCAGACATATGAGAGCTGGTTCCAATATGAAATGTCTTGCACACCCTACAAATGAAAGCATATGTATTATGTGATGGATGGCTTCTTCACAAGAATGATAATTGCAAGCAACCCAAATATAAAGTCAAGCTACTGCTCCTCCCCCCAAAAAAAAAAGAAGGAAAAAAAGTAAAAGAAATCACACAGATTGGTCATTCCATTGGGTAGAGGACACAAATTACAAAATATCAGTGTAAAGGCCACCGCACACCTTACTACCCGACCGGTCGCCGACTGGCTTGCGACTGAGTGAGGGGAGATGAATCGCAAGGCAGCCATAAGCCTCGACACCTTGCGATCCGATCTGCGACTCACGCATGCGCTTTTTGCTTTTTGGCATAGCATCTGAGAAATTGTGCTTACTACTGCATTTGCGCGTTGTTTATCATAATACGCGTTATGCAACTTTGCTGTCTGATTGGCTGGAGGTTGGATTGAGCTTGCGATCCAGTCATAAGGATTCAACATGTCAAATCCTTCCGATTTTCCTTGCGACTTGTCTCTGACCGGTCTGCGACTCTGAAGCTGACAAGCGCTGTGACGTCACATCTCCCCTCTCCCAGTCGCAAGCCAGTCGGCAACTGGTCGGGTCGTAAGGTGTGCGGTGGCCTTAAGTGAAGTTGTAAACCATTTCATTTCTCGATGTGGCAATGTTATGATGTGACAATGTGAGGAAGGCCTCCTACAAGAGAAATCCATGATTGAATTCTTTTATGAATCTGATGCAGTTCAAATAGCGATTTGTACCAACTTCGCATTGACATGATATTTAGATATCATGCCATAGACTCTCGGATCTGAAATTGCAATACACCATGACGTTTGATGAGTAAACCTTAGTTGGAAATAATTTTTTTTTGATGAAAATATCACTGGAAGATATTTACCTAGTTTAAATGAAATGAGAGTTTTAGTTCTGGGCCCAGTGTTACAAAGAGTTACGATTGATCCAATCAATCATAACTCTATGGAAATCCATCAGTGTCATAATTTTTTCTATAGGAAATTTGCACAATGTCCTTTCTAAACAAAGAGAAGCACAGTGAATTTTCAAGAAAACAATGAATGCATGAATACACATCATAGAAAAATTTTTGAACAACCAAATATAATACATGTTGACATTGCTGGCCGTCCATACTTGCGATTGATCGGATCAATCGTAAATCATTGTAAGACGGGGCCCTGGTATGTCATTAAAAAATGGCCCAAACTCGATGGAATGACTCAGGTGGGAATGCTACAAGGCTAAAAGACAAATATTCACGATCTTGTCAAACTTACGTTACTTTCTCTTCAGTTCTCTTTCGGGAGAAACCAACTCTTCCCTCGAAGGTGAGATTGCTACTTTCATCAACGCTGAATCGCAGCAACCAGCAATCATGTCCCTGATAATAGACAAGAGATAATAATAATCATAACAAGTTTATCAATAATGGACATAACTAATACTTGCTTGAACAAATAGATGAGATATAATCTTGAAATTTTGCTATCCAAATGCTTTTGAAGAATACTTACCAACTACCTTCAGCAACTTAAGTGGTATTACCATCAGCATGATCAACAGCATCATCATCACCATCATTATCATCATCATCATCATTATCATTACCACCATCATCATCACCATCATCATCCTCACCATCATCATCCTCACCATCATCATCATCACCATCATCCTCACCATCATCACCATTATCATCATCATAATCATCATCTTCATCATCATCGTTGTCATCATCACCATTATCATCATCATCATCATCATCTTCATCATCATCATCATCATTATCATCATCTTCATCATCATCAACGTTGTCATCATCACCATTATCATCATCACCATCATTATCTTTACCATCATCATCACCATTATCATTATCATCATCATCTTCGTCATCACCATTGTAATCAGCATCACCATTATAATCATCACCATCATCATCATCCTCCTCACCATTATCACCATCAGCACCATTATAAACATCAACATCATCATCATTACCATCAACATTACCATCATCTACATCACCATCATCTATATCATTATCATCATCGTCACCACCACCACCATAAAAATCTCTAATGATCTTTGCCAGTATTCATCTAACCATTAACTTCCGTCATCATCATCTCTTCCATCACCAGCATTATCACCACAAACAGGGAGCAGACGAAAAAACAAAAACCAATGTGTACTTCACTTACTCCTGCAACGATACTATCTGGTCCCACCCACTGCAAGGTCAGGCAAGGCAGATTCTTGAGTTTCGTTTGGCTCACTGCAAAATCAGCAGTAGCGTTGACCATGTTAATGGTGCTGTCATGGCTGACCCAAGCCAGGCGATTACCGCTCGCATCAAAGGACACATCATGAACCCATCCACCTACGAAGCAAACAAAATGTACAACACAATATTTCAACTCTTGAAAACACAAGAAAATGAATGAAATCACTGAACTCTTTTTTTTACAACCACAAACATCATCAACATAGGAAAACATGCCAGGGGTAAGTTTGGTTTCATGTATTTATTACCAACTGCTTATTTTTCCTAATTTGCGAGAATAAAATGAAACCATGCCGTTAATATCATACATTTTACAACACCAGCTTCAATTTCTATTAAGTGTTTAGTCATATAAAATCATTTGCAATAGCTTGAGACCACCTAAAAATGTATATAGCACATGTATATTAGTGTAATATACTGTAATAGTTTCATTACAAACTGGCCTATGTATCACTTGTTGGTGTTGATTCAGTGTATGATTTGAAAGGTTAAACAGAAATACAGTAAGTATTAAGTAATTGTTGAATAGCTTGACTAATCCTTTTGTTTAAAAAGAAAACATTTTGAAGTACTTTTAAAGAACAAAAGGAGCTGCCAATCTTTGGAAGAGTAATTTATTATGCTGAAACTCTAAAATTACCAGTAATATACCTACTAACATAATAATAATGATAACTGGATTTTCCAGAGGATACAAAGCGCTGTTGATGGCATACGACAAGTTAAGGTTTATGGTTATGTAAGTGTGTTTTGAGATGCTTTTTTTTTAAGAGGTCAAGAGAAGAATGGTTTAAAAGAGATGGAGTGATTTTGTTCCAAAGACCGGGGGGAGGGGGTGCCAAGAGATTGAAAGGAGTTGAAACCGGCCTGTTTTCTGGACTCTGGAATGACAGAGGAAGCAGCAGCTGCAGAACAAAGACAGTATATAGATCTTTGTTGCTGAAATAATGAAGAAATGGAAGAAGGAAGTGTGGTTGACAGAGATTTATACGTTTGCACAAGTATTCGATAATACACCTACCACTTTGTCCAAACTCCATCAGACACGCACCAAGGGGAAGCTTGGAACCCCACACATTACCGCTCGGTTTCGCCTCTATGTCTTTCACATAGGCAGAGAATACCCTGAGGAAAAACAATTAGAGATTTGATTAACAAGTCCAATGAAAATGAAAGAACTGTTAAAACACAACCAAAAGTAACATATCCTGCACTTCCACCGGTCATTTTCATGTCATTTTTTTGGTGGGACAGTTCACCCTTCACCCTACATCATGTAAGATTAACATAACTTCATCTTGCTCCATACCCTGGCGAACATTCCCTTGTCCAACTGCCTCATTAATTAAAGGGGAAGTTCACCCTGAAGAAAACTTTGTTGTAAAAATAGCAGAAAAAATAGTAAAAAATATTGGTGAAAGTTTGAGGAAAATCCGTGAAAGAGTAAGAAAGTTATCAGAGTTCAAAATTTTGGATTTGTGACGTCATAAACGAGCAGCTGCCCCATGTGTTATGTAATATAAAATGTATGAATTTCAAATTTTGTATGGTTCTTGATGACTTAATTTTGTTTTCTTTTCACGATCGGGTGTGAAATGATTTGTCTATTGATATACAAAAGTTCCAGTGAAAACAATTTCTAATTTTCTGAGAAAATGACATTTCATTGATTTTTTACCATTCGCTATGTAGGAATACTGCTCGCATATGACGTCACAAATCAAATAATTGAAATTCTAATAACTTTTTAATTATTTGATGAATTTTTCTCAAACCTTCGGCAATATTTTTTTGCTATTTTTAAAATAAATTTTTTGTCAGGGTGAACTTCCCCTTTAATAGCAAGGAAATCTGTTAATAACTCAGCATTTTCAGGCAGCATCACAAGGGTTCCCAGCATTTCCAGAAAACAAAATTTCCTGATTTGTTTCCTTATGAAATCTAAAAATTCCATGATTTTAGCTAATTTCAAAGTCACATGCTTTCTATCTTGTTGCTGTGAACTATTTGCAGCATAAAAATATAACATAGAATTTGATTTCAGGACCAAACTTCCCTGAATTTTCCGATATCAGGCATACTCATCTATGAATTCCCAGACTGGAAAAAAGGCAAAAATAATTTTCCATCATGTCCAACTAACTTCTCTGTATATACGATTTCATATTGGCTTTCCTGATCCCAAATTAATTTTCTTTGCTGCAATTCAAATATGGTTGAACTAGAATACCGGGAGGAGGAGTCATTTAAAGTTGGAATGTTGATTACAATTGTTTTGCCAAAAGCCATTTAAATGCAAAGTCTGTTTGTGTCAGAATTTGATTCAGAATTATAGGTAAAGTCAAGCCTGCTATTTAAAAAACAGTCATTTCAGTCATGCATAAAATCATAAGTTTATGAACAGCTTAGTTACAATCAGCTTTATGAAACCATCTCACCCCCCCCCCCCCTCCCACCATGAGCATGAGATCTGAGCAGCCAATGGCAAGCCAAAGATTTTAGGGGGGACAACCACACATAATTTTTTGACAAGCGAAAAAAAAAAGTTATCAACCACAAATTATAGGGGGGCACAAGAAAAAAAATTGACAAGCAAAAAAAAAAAAAAAAGTACCAACAAAAAATTTAGGGGGATCGTCCCCCCCACCTAAAAATTAGGGGGGGGGACATGTCCCCCATCCCCAACGCCTATGGCAGCCGCCCAACTTTACACATGTACTTACCTGACTTTGAAGTCAGTTGATCCGCATGCAAGGAGAATGTTGTTAGGATGCCAGTCAACGGTGGTCACGGTTGAACGGATCGGCTTCTTGATATGCTTGCTTACCCACCTAGTACAGCAAACATGTATTTGTTAAATTCAGTGCAATGTGATTAGGTTCAATGGGAAAAAAGTCTAAATTAATATATATATAAACAGCAATTGATGTTAATAAAAGAACATCAAATAAAAAAATGAATTGTATGTAGTACATTAAAACATTTCATATAGAAGTATAACGTACACATCATTAAAGCTATAAACAAGCAGCTACTTTTAAAAGTGCCATCTCAAGACCTTGAACTACCTCATGACATTATGTGGTCTTAAAAACATATAGTTCCTACATTGAGTTATAATTTCTCTCCAATATTTACAACAGTCATATCAAGAAAAACATCTATTTAGTATTCTTCCAAGCATTTCTCCCTATAGATAACACAACCAGCATATTTTAGAACCAATATTCAACAATACATTTCCAACAAATGTATCAAAATATTTGATTTAAGAGTTTTTGTATCAGGACCATCTAACACACACGACCTAACCATACGATTTAAAAGGTTGCTGTGCAAACCTATCATCCCCAAAAAGTGGTCTGAATATGCAGCCTAAGGTCTCTGGCGTGGACTTGTGTACAGAAGGTAACTCTCATTCACTAATTCAGCAAAGTTTTCTATACTAGTCTTGCAAAAAGACCCACTTGTTGATAAAAATTTTGATTAGGGTCTGTGTCTGCAGACTACCTGTGGCAGGGGATTCACAGTGTACTGAGTTCATTGCTTCTTCAAAATAATATTTTAAAATCAAACTATGATTATATGCTCCTATCAGACAAAGGCAGAACTGTAAACGTAAATGAATGAAAATCGTCTCACCAATCATGATCTTGGTCGAAATAACAGATGGATATCAGTCTGGAACCGCTACCAACAGCAAACTTGTTTTCTGCAGGGTAAAGAACATACATGTAATAATCAATCTGACTGTAAATAGCTATGAAGTAATATTCATTCTCAAAGATGGATAGATCATGAATCACTATAATACTAAAAATTTATATGCAGTTTAAAAAAAAACATAGTCATTCATATAAAATTGCAGTTCTATGCATTTTTCTGAAAAAGGACAGGTGTATTGAAGAGAGGTGCGCTTTTCTTAAATTATGCATTTATTCATAATCTACAGAATAATGCAGTTTTTGGAATCACTTCATTTGCATAACCATAGATAGGATGCCTAATTGGCAATGTTCAAAGTTGTTCATATTCTGTATGATTTGTTTAATTTCTTGATCAGTATGAAGCTGGATCTTGTTATTAATAACTGTAATGCACTATTCCACTGTCCAAAGCTTACCTAGGATTTTTTCTTTATTAAATCAAGTTTTGGAAAACACACACCATTTTATGCAAATAAGTGGAGCATTTCATCAACATTTTAGTCTGAAAAGTTGTCAGATCTGACAACTTTCCTTGATTTTGATTGGTTATGAATCACCATTACCATGGTAACTGTAGGATGAAACTGGATTTGACGGACATTTTGTTGTCTGACAAGTCCTTTCATTAAATGCTCCCCAGAAGTAGCACTGATTTATATATGGTAGCTAAATATATTCAGCCGATGTACAAGAAACACTGATTCAGCTTTAATTTTGCAGAAAAAATACAAAATACATGCAATTGTCACAGGGGTTCTAATAACAGAATATCTTGAAATGTTGCTGGGCTAGCGCCATGAGCGTCCCCAGACAGTTTGTGCACTCAATATGATATCTAAATTTTTTTATTATAATCATTATTAATGAAAACAAAACCTCCTCACCTAATGGTGACCATCGCACGCAGGTGGCAGCACGGTTGATACGAAGGATGACAAGAGATGGCTTCCATTCGTTATTGCCGTTCTGGATCCACACATAGGCGTTACGATCCTATCAGAACAAATTCATACGAAAAAAACAGTTAATATAATCAGAATTTAGAAATCAGTACAACTATCTGGTGGGTGTTTCATAAAGCTGTTCGTAAGATACGAATGAGTTTACGCACGACTGGTGATCCTTCCTTGTGTTGTGTGATATCCTTATGTAATTGATTTAGGACCTAAGAACATGTTCCAGTCGTGCGCAACTTTACAAACAACTTTATGAAACACCCACCTGATATGGTTTATCAATAATGGACATACAAAGAGATGGACATTAATCGGTTAGTATAAATTAACTAAACATTGATTGTCATTGACATCTGAATAACATTCTCTTCATTCCTGTCTACTTTGATCCTACATGTATGATGATCAAGTATGCCATGAGTAAACAGAAGCGATCCATGATGAAATAATGAGACATTGATACTGCACAAACTGTATGCGCAGAAGATCATAAATCACTTAAATCCTCGAAAATCAAAATGCAGTTCTGGTTCACAATAGTTCAAATTGTTTTACTTGGGAGAATATTATACCACAAAACTACATGGTTATGGACTTTGCTGCTCCAAATCAGAAGCATGTTAAAAGAGATGAAAGGTATAATCTGATACACGACATCGGCCAAAACAAACCCAAGACCAGTAAAAACTGTTTGTTTGTAAATAATCAGATATGCCTTGGTTGTCGCCATTGTCAAAACACCTGTACAGTATGTTCTCATTAAGATGCACATAATCAGGAAAAAAAAGTCTTGTATTATTTATCCATCTCATTGTAGGTCCACAATCAATTTGCACTATCCAACTAGCCCCTTCAATTTTGTTCCAACTAACCCCATAGGCCCGACATTTACAAGCTTAGAGCACAAAAAAGGGACTTCACCATGGCATATTAATAACTTTATTATGTAGCTTGGTACAAGTGTCTATTAGACCCCCAAACTGGCCAACTTGATCTATAAAATTCTCTAAGATAATAAAAAATTTCTGAACGAGAAAAAAATTACTCAGAAGGTGAAAAAAAAAAAATTCCGTTCTAACTTCACCAAGCTTGTGTTGTCTGTAATATGGTGGATGGCTGTTGATAATAGCAATAAATTGAACTTACCGGTACACCCTTTCCAACTAACCCCAATCTCCCCTATTCACTTTGTACATTTTTACACTCAGATCAAAGAAATCATTCTCACAAGGAAGATCAGCAGAGGAGCATTTTATCATCAGTTCTGTCCGACAGGTTGTCAGATCTGAGAACTTTCCTTGATTCTAATAGGCTGAGAAGCACTGTTACTATGGCAACTGACGGATAAAATGGGACTTGTCAGATGAAATGTCCGACCAGTCCTTTCATGAAAGGCTCCCCCAAGCACCAGCAGGCAAGCAGGCATAAAATTGCCACAAATAACAGCTTGAATTACACGTTATGCAGCCGTAGGTAATACGAACCATATTCGCTGGCATTAATTTTTGTGACATACCACACACATTTCCCACAGGAGACCCATATTGCCCTCATCAAGAACCAGGCAATACGAAAAATCTGGGATATAATATCTACCTCAAAGTCAGTCATGAAATATCTGATGATCTAAGATGAAAGCTGTATACTCACTGATCCACATGTGACGATCATGTTGCTCTTCGGGGCCCAGTCAACGCTGGTCACTCGCTGGGTGTGCTACATGTATGGTAAAATTAAAACAATGTTTTGTGAAAATAACATTTTGTAGAAACAGTGTTTCGGTCATCCATTAAACAACTAGATTCTTTGGCCTGAATTGACAAAGGTGGTTTGGTTTTCAATACCATCGCTTGAACCCATGGTTTAATATGCAGATTTCCTTTATAAATTATGCTTATTTACCATGTATATCAAAAAATATCCAATGCTGATGCAAGTGGGAAGTTTCATATTAAAAAAGTGTGAAAACATAAGTGAAATGGTTACTTCTGTGTTTTTCTGTGTGACCGTGATTAATACCTTACGTGTAATATCTTGAAGCAGTACCTAAAAGTAATATAGAAATTTAACCATATATCAGACATACCTCACTCAAGGTGTGTGTTTTCTCCCATCCATCATCACACTTTTGATAGATGTCGACCAAATTATTGTTGGCAGAAATCGCTATTTCTGGGGGACAAAAGAAGAATTGAACAGACAATTAGACTAACCAAACAAGTGCACTGATCAATTGACAGAGTTTGCTTTATTTTTGTTTAACTGGCACCAAAAGATGTTGACAGCAAATCCTAGCATCTTATTGGTTGAATGGCTGAGAGTAAATTAGTCAGAGAAAATCACAGACAAAATGAGAGCGGTGTTGGCTCAGTCGGTAACGCGTCTGCCCAGCGAACATAAGATCGTGGGTTCGAGTCTACCCCGGGCGGATGACTGAAGCCAGTGCGTTGTGTGTAAACGTCTCTCCCATGTTCCATAGATGCAGGCTATGTTACAATGGAAAACAATCCATCCCTCAGATAGGACGTTAAATGGAGGCCCCGTTTAGAGGAAAGTCACCACCTTTGCACGTTAAGAACCCACTGCACTATTCGTATAAGAGTAGGGGGAAACCCTGGTGTAGTGGTCCACCTGCATTGATTCCCCCCAATCAGTTATATCGGGAGGAGAGACCTGCGGGTCATAGTGATTCAGTTCGCTTTTCGCCTCCCAGGCACAGGTGACGCCAAACAAATAATAATAATAATAATAAAAACTCAGACATTAGTCTTCATGAATGCTCCCCAAATCTCAAGCAACTTTTCCACGATGGTGGTAATTAAACATGAGGCTGGATACAATAGTGCAATTTTACAAGTACTTGTACTGTTAAATGACTTGTATCTCCTTAAGAGTACTAGACAATGCTAATTAACATGGATCGACATCAGAAAAAATGTATCTAGTTTCCAGAAAAAATCATTTAAAATGACACTGATTTTGTAAGTAGCCGCTTAACACATATAAAACATTTTGAAATTCAATAAGAATTTGAAGAATCTAATGAAGTATTTTAACAACGTACATTTCATGAACAAAGTTTATTTCCATTAACAAAAACCTAGACGTAAAATGTTTCCTCGGTAATTGGTTGTTCACCAGCTTGGCGTTTATCAGCAACATAGCTGTCATGCCAAGTTCCTACAGGAATTACCATAAACAGAAACAGAAACAGAAAATGTTCAAAATAAAAGGAAGACAGAGATATTCAAAATGAGAACAATTTTTCCTGAGAGCAGCAAGAGCGATTATATTCTATTAGGTGAAGGATAACACACAAGCTCCAAGTTGTTGGAAAAGTAAACTTACGAGTTCGGTCATGGTTCCAAGCGTGTGTAGTAATAGGATCCACTCCAAAACTGAATTTCTCCATCTTACTTGTTCTCAGTCTATGCTGCACAGATTGGAACTCGTTCTCCACTTATGGCCTAGATCAGGAATCTAAGGACAGCAAAAAAGATGCAGAAAATGTTTACAGTTATTAGAATTAATTTGAATATTGCAGCAATAGGGGATTCATTCTCCATTGAAACCCTCATCTAGTATTATATAAGCTAACATAACCTTGCCTAAGTCTGGACAAAGCAGAGTCTGATGTGACATTTGTGGAGTACCATAAATCATGAAGACGGACACATTTTCCCCATTCATTCTACCATTTATTTCATATCATGGAAGAACATGGGGTACAGGCAAGGTAGAGGTAGGTGCCCCCCCCCAAAAAAAAAAAAAATCTTACAAATCATGTCTGTCATGGTTTCTCACAAACTGTTACCATCTGTTTTTTTTATTCTTCCTCCATAAAGACACACTCATAAAAAGAAACTGTCGTAATGTATTCAGTGGGTTTTTTTTTGTTTTTTTTTTTGGGGGGGTCTAAGTACAAATTTGATTCTTCCAGTGACATCAACATTTAGAAACAACAAAGAAAACAATCATAAATTGACAAATAACTTCATTATTTCAAATATATCAAGGTATCAGTAAAATCACAGAAAAAGTCTTTACAAATATGTACTAGTACTAGTACTAATATGATTTATAAATCACTTCAAATGGAAATGATCTTTCCTACTTAATTTCAACTAAAAGAAAGATTTAATATGTTATTTACAGAAAGAAAAAAAATGAAAAGAAAAGAAGACAGCCACACCCACACATTCCAAGAATCCAACAACAAATAACAACTCAAAATAAAATGAATCTTTCTCCTTCAAAATTACAGAGAAAACAACAACATGATAATCGGTAGAAAAACAAATGACACACAAAACCCCTACTCTCCTCTTCGTTATGAAACATTTTATACTTTTAATTATTTTGAGAGAAGAAAAAACAAACAAGTTAGCTGTTTGTTACATGTTGTCAACAACAATCTTCACACATTCATTCCCAATATTAATTAGGCAGTGTATACAGCCACACGCGTGTGTCTTTACCATCCAGCCACACGCGTGTGGTTATATCCAGAACACATATCTGTGGATACCGCCACACGCCGCCAGTAATAACAGTAAAACACGTATGTCTGACCGTCTATATCACGATCAAAATAACCTCATTTCTTCATTAAATTCTTACATTCTAAACCCCTTTGATATCCTTAGATCGTTTCAATTTCATTCTCACCGTCTTCTCTCCTTGCTTTTCTTGTCTTGTTACAAACGGTCGTCTGTTTAACAGCAAATTCTCTTTTTCTACTTGTGTCGATTCTGGCTTCCTTCGCGGTGGCAGACCCATACAGCGTTAGCGCAGCGCAGTAGTAGACATACACAGTTTGGGTTTCGTACGTACGCGCACATAGCCTAGATTCAGTAGAGAATCGACACAAGTAGAAAAAGTGTGGAAATTTGCTATTTAACAGGCGGCCTTTTGTAACAAGACAAGAAAAGCAAGGAAAGAAGACGGTGAGAATGAAACTGAAACGATTTAAAGAAATCAAAGGGTTTAGAATGTAAGAATTTAATGAAGAAATGAGGTTATTTTGATCGTGATATAGACGGTCAGACCTACATACCGCGGTACGTGTTTTACTGTTATTACTGGCGGCGTGTGGCGGTATCCACAGATAGGTGTTCTGGATATAACCACACGCGTGTGGCTGGATGGTAAAGACACACGCGTGTGGCTGTATACACTGCCTATTAATTAAGCTTGCTCATATTCATAGCCTCATATTAACATTGATTAGATCTGGTCTAGGATCATGTGTAGGATGAGTGGGGATATTACTTTTAAGACAAACAATTTATAATAAACAATGAATTGAAATAAAACTCAAACTCAGCTCAGTCAAGACTCAAAGCCAAAGGAGACAAAATTCGGCATGGCACAGTTATCAATACACGGGACTGAGCTGAGGAAAGTCTCTCACAAAGCAATTTCTTTTCACGACCATAAACAAGACCACTTCCTAGTTTAAAATTAACCGCAGCACTTGTAAAAGGACAATATCAGCTTTATTTAACATAATTTTCATACTCACAAAATTCCGAAACAAGAAAATCGTACCAATTCGTGGACTCTGGTCAGTCTACACGAATCGTCCCAAGCTAGCTGTCAAAACCGAAAACGATACAGTGACGTCACGCCAAAATATAATTTTTGGAATTCCAGAAATTAAAAAATTCCTATTATCCTCTACGGTAATGTGCATGAGAACTCCACCCATCACAGGGGCGGCGGAATCATTTTGAAAGGGGAACGGACTGGGAGTGAGATTGCATGAATTCTGATCATGTACAAAATCACAGTCAGATTGTCATTTTAAAGTTTTTGTAAAGGTTTCGAACATGGGTGTCGATCACGGGGCCGGGGATGGGGGGATATATCCCCCCCAATATTTCAAGTGGGGGGAATGGCCTGTATTATCATCCCCCCCAATAATTTAGGGTAGAAAATTTTTAATAATGATGATGAAAAAATGAAAAGTTTGATCATGATGATTATAGTATGCCATCAATCAGTTTGTTTCCCTTGCAATTTGTGTATATTGTTATTAAATAAAAACATTCTTTTTCAGGACTATATGGTTGGAGGTTCAAGATGAAAAAGAATGAAATGTTTATGTATCTGATATTTTTTAACACATGACATAAAAGGACCCCAACGAAAATCAACTTTTGTTGATAGGGTGTTGCATCCCACCAGTGGTGAATAAATTAATTTAAATAAATCATTAACTCACACTATGAGATCCCCGGCCAAAATCTCTCCATACTCTCTCGTTATTAACTCATCAATGTCACGAATGGCCTCCAATTCGACTAATTTTCTACTTGGCCAAAATCACTCGTTTTTATCTCGTCAGGGTGAAAGGGGGTAGTTGTAAAAAAGTTGGAAAAAGGATATATTTGAGATTTTTCATACATCGTTGAGCCAATGGCGAAGGTCAGAGAACTTCAATTCCTCTCAAATTTTGACAACGGTCGTAAACCATTGCTGAATCACTAGAAACCGTCCCGATTTAATGTCCCTTTTTACGAGCGGCCGAAGGGCGCTCACTCCCCAGATAGGTCATCAAATAGTCTGTATATTCATACATTGGATTGGATATGATAATGGCATCGACCAACATGGCCAGCATTTTCTATTCTACAAGTAATATAGTTAATGTAACAATGAAATGAATCAATGTATCATATACTTTAATTCATTTTTCCACCAACACCATTGTTTATTTTTTTTTATCTGACATTCCCACCAATTTGGTCTGGACAAACAACTGTACGTAGACTATGAAGTCTGGCCCCGATATAAACAGAAGGTCATTGGTCTGGGTGAAGTATAGAAATTAGCTAATCATGATTATTTCCCTATCTCATTTACATGATATCGACTAAACATGTAAAAAAATGAATAGAGTATGAAATTTCATGTTAAAACAAACTTTAAACGAAGGAAATTGATGCACGAGAAGTCGACTTTCTGCACATGGAACATAGCCTCATGTCAAGACTTTTGGTATCGGTTTATTATTTTGTTCTTTTGGTGGCAGCCCCATAATAAGGCTATTTCTGCTGCCTTCTGAGCTGTCTCCTCATTTCACAAATCATTTCGATTTCTTGTGTATCTCTCGCATGAAGAAATATTAAGCTTACCAACTAAAACTTTTAAAGCAATTTCCGCCAACATCTAAATAATTCTGGCACTATGGTGGTTGTAGCAGGGTTTTTTTTTCAATAAACCTCGCCTGAATTGAATTAAATCAGTGGCGTAATGACCCCCCCCAAAAAAAATAATAATAATAATAAATGAGGGAGCTGTATAGCTTTTCGGGTATATTTATGAAAAAGATTTCAACATTTCAAAATAAATTTACGATATTGTGATAAATGTTGGCATAATACTCAAATAATAAATTTGACACTTCTCTATTTTTTCATTCTTAATCGTGATTTTAATTTCTTTTGGGGTGGGGTAAAGCGCCCCAAGTAGGGGGGGGGGGCATCTGTGCGCCACTGAAATGATAAAGCTTTAAGTTGAGCTCCCCCACCAAACTTCGAGGAAAAGGGGCCCAACTGCATAAGGCTCTAAAATACCATAAACACGATTCCACCTATTATAATGATCATGGTACTGCATCCGTATTCATTGAAAATATTACGCAAGCTTTGTTTTCAAGAAAAAAAAATAATAAAAATGATTTTTAAATCATTAAATAATTGATTTACTTATTTATTCAATCATTTATCTATTTTCATGTACAATGAAAATGTTCAGGACAGGCCTAACGGAAGAGCTGTTTTGATTAAATGCAGAGACGCAGTCATGTGAAAATTACATTTATTTCTTGACGTTTGTTTAGAGAACCTCTATTCGTATGCTTATAGTATGCAAATATATTTCTTTCAGGAAGGATTTCCCTTAAATTAATACAATATTAGGTCTATAGGATATATATATGTATATATATAGGTATATTCTCAAGCATCAATGCGCTCCGCTGGTCATGCATTCTATATTTGTACAGGTCTAGAATTCACTGTTAGAAAAAATAGAAGAAGTTCCTGCAGCAGAGTCTCGAGAACATCTTACCGAATTGCGTAATCTTACAGGAAATTGGTATTTGATGTATGGAATCTTACAAATTTCCTTGAATAAAACACCCTTTTCCCCCTTTTTAAACAGACCTGTTCTGTTAAATTGCAGAAAAATACTTGTTTTATGAATTTACAGAATGATTATTACGCAATTCGGTAAGATTACAGGTGTTCTCGAGACTCCGCTGCAGGAACTTCTTTTATTTTTTCTAACAGTGTTCGTATACATTAAATTGTCATCGCCATGAGAGTCATGTACAGACGCTGGCGCAAAAGCATATTGAAATTCCTCAGTTTATTTTTTCATTGGGTAACTCCCGCCACCACTTATGGCAGTTACACTATAAGGGCGAAATTTTGAGTTATTGTATATCCTTGGTTTCGCCATGGACACATCCGTTGAGAATACACGCATGTATGTGAAAGAGGATAGAGAAAGGGAGAGATGCGTGATTGATTCAATCCATATGTTGGCATTTCATTGTAAGTTTGTGCTCCAACTCTTGGAGCTTGGAGTGTGGTCCCGAGTGTGGTAATATCTGTTAATAGCTCTATGGTAATATTGATAGAGAAAGTCATTAAACTTCTGTTTATTCTAGTGTAGATCTAAACACTTCGTTTTGTCCAATATAAAACAGATAGACAAACAATCAAAGTATAGACACACTGGCGTGAATGTAAGCGGTGGTGTCATACCCTGTCATCTTTGTGGAGGCGGATGATATTTTTTACAAAAAAAAGTCCTATCCCATACTGCAAGGCAATCAAGAGTGTATGATGAGATTACATTGATCAAATCAACCCGTTAATGACACATTACGTTTGGACAATATTTCCCATATAATTATCTTTGCAAAGTATCCAATATATATGGTGACTGCATCATTTTTTAATATAAGTTTAAAATCTGTCCTATAAATTTTTATTTTTATTTTAATCATCCTGCTATTTCCACGTATTTATATAAGCCTGTTGTGGCCTGTGGTGGATTATAATTATTTCATAAGGCATCCTAGATAATGACAACAACCAATTTGACCAGCAATAACTATTCTGAAATTAAATATGCAGTTTTTAAATTAGCAATTAAATGAAGCAAAGTGTAATAAATATAACACCAACGCCATTGTTTTTGTTTTGTTTAACTGACATTCCCTCCCGACTGGTCTGGACAAACAAGAGCAACTGAAATCTGGTCCAAATAGAAGGTCATTGGACTAGGTGAAGTACAGATGGCTAATCTATTTCCATTGCTCATTTACACGATTTCGAAAAAAAATATGCAAAAATGAATAAAATATGAAATTTTATGTTTAGATAAACTTTGAACAAGAAAATTGACAAGTAAGCTTTTCTCCACATTGAGCATAGCCTCATGCCAATACATTTGATATAGATTCATTATTTTGTTCTTTTGGTGGCAGCACCAATAAGGCTTCTCTGTATTCTATGCCTTCTCCTCGTTTATAGTATTAAGCAAACATATTCGTTTTTATTCATTTTTATCTATATTTTCAATTGCACACATTTTATCTCTCTTCTTTATCATTTACTATTGTGAATATAAATCATTTTTAATTCTCAATTCATTTTTCAATGGGTACTCCAATCTGAACAATATTTACATCTAAATGAATAGAGTATAATTCACAGAGCAAAATGCTGAAAATTTAATCAAAATCGGATTAGGAATAACGAAGTGATTGAATTTCAAGTTTTATCAATATTTTGTGAAAATAGTTATCTGCACGTTTAATATTCATTAGGTGGGCTGATGATGTCACATCCCCATTGTCTTTTTTTAAATGTTATTACATTAAATCAATACGTGTAAATGATGTGTTTCCCTTTTAATGAAATCAGTTGAAGCAATGAATATCTGA
Source organism: Lytechinus variegatus (assembly GCF_018143015.1). Lineage (NCBI taxonomy): Eukaryota > Metazoa > Echinodermata > Echinoidea > Temnopleuroida > Toxopneustidae > Lytechinus > Lytechinus variegatus. The sequence goes on from NC_054749.1 coordinate 4,797,382, forward strand.
TGCACTTAATATGTTGTCAATGCATTTTTTTCAGTTCTTGCTTGAAAAAGAATGTAAAAAGCTAATTTCATATAATTAAATACAAAAGAACAAGTGGAGATATGACTTCACCTTGCTCACTGAATATTCATAAAGACATGCCTAGAACTGTTTCACCAAAATAATTCAAATCTTTAAAATGCCGAAACTATTCCTTATCCCATTCGGATCCAATGTATTGTTTGCCTGATTTTTATTTATCTCTTTAAATTATATTATTTTCAGCCCGGCTGGAGTACCCCTTTAATTGAATTGAATAAGTGGCATAATGAGCCATTTTTTGTAAGGGCTGGATATTATACTATAGTAAAGTATTTATTTTCCGTATATTAAAAAAATGCAAAACGAATGGATAGCCCATTTTCAGTTTAGTCTACATGACTATACTGTTCTTTCATGGGTCCATATATACAAATAAAAAAGTAAACACATATAGAACATATACGGTAAATCAAACAGAATAACAAAAGTGACATGATATATGTTGTTATAAGAAAAGATCATAAAATTAAATAGTTTGGCAAGAATTTACACTAAATATTTTATAAAATTGAATGAATTAGGCTGATACCACGTTATTGAAAAGGCTTTCACAAGGAGCAAGGAATAATAAAATAGGTACAATGATTCAAAATGAATATGTAATTATTGGAAACTGTCATCATAACACACAATTCTGGTGCACGCATACAATTTTAAGAGGACAAACAATATAAGAGTGTAAAAATATTGAAAGGAATTCAGCATAAAACTACAGATTGCATTGAGACAACATATATATATATATATATATAAAAACATGTATATACACTAATTGGAATCATATGAGGGGTAAAATATAAAAAGTGAAAAGGATCATGGCTTATTAGACAACATTTATGAAAAGTTGTCAGCGTGCAAGCAAAAATTCTGACATAAGTATTATGATAAATTTTGACATATTCAGAAAATGTATTTCACCTTTCTCTCTTTTCAATTTCTTTTTTTCTTGGTCGTGATTTTTTTAGTCAGGAGCAAGCGCCCCAAGGCTAAGTTCTCCATATGCACGCCACTGAGTTGAATAAAGTTTATGTTGACTCCCCGCCCCCCCCCCCCCCGCCTTCATGGAAAAGGGACCAACGCTCAAAAACATCAAAATGATGAATCCTCCTGATATCATACTGCTCGCGCATATTCATTCATTCAATTGTATTTACTCTTATTTACAATGGCAATTTACATGATTTATTAGGCAACAGGCCTAATAAACGAGCTGCTTTAATTTATGAGACGCCAATCATGTGAAAATTACATTATTATGTTGACGTATGTTTCGAAAACACATATATATTGTATGTGGTTATAATATTAAAATTTACTTTTCCTTCGGGACGAATACAATTTATAGGGAAAAGGTATACTCACAAACATCCACGTGTTCTGCTGGTCATTCATGCTACTGGTGGACAATTCGTCGCCATGATATATATCACAATGTACAGAAGCCTGCGCGAAAGCATATTCCCTCAGAGTTTCCCAGTGAGATAGTTCCCGCCACCACTGACAGTCACGTTACGCGCGAAAGTTATATCCGCGCATCCCGGGGTTATATCCCTGGGTGAACCCAGCTGGGTTCACCGTATAAAATACACACATACATGTGTTTAGAGGATGGAGAGCCAGAGAGAGAGAAAGCATGATGGATTGTTCAATGAAAATATTAATCCATATACTGTTCACATTATTGTAAGTTTGTGCCAGATGATCCAACCATCTTGGAGGATGGCAATATCCATATAGAGGAAAGTCATTCGTCTATAGATCTGGACGTCTTTATTTTGTCCAATATATGGTCCACGGTATGACCATAGACCAATAAATCATAATACAAATGTTCATTTCATCTACTTCAGACCTTGTAGTTTGAGCTAGGGGTTAAACCCTTGACCCATGGAGCTATTAGCCCCATTCTCAACCACTGCCAGGAGGACTGGACATGACTTGTGTCATGCAGAACATGGATATATAACTTCCACATCCAAGTAGGCAATATATGCAAGCATTGCCCGCCAGTAATAGTATTTTCATTAGAGATAATCAGTACGCACCTTGTGAAGAGAAATGTACTTAAAAGAAAAAATATTAATTGATTAATGTTCAAATAATAACGCGTGAATTCATAATTTAATGCACTCAAAATGTTTTATTTTGCCTATTATTTTGCATTCTAAAAACGAAAAGTTCCTCTGCGGTCTTTCCGCTTTTGCAGTCAATCATGATATAATATTTTTTTTTGTTTCTAATTCATTTTATCTCGATTTTTAAGTATACATATTTTTTTTGATTTATTGTGAATATCAATCATTTCAGATTCTCATTATTCATATGTTACTGTGTACATAATATTGTGCACAATTAAGTCTATGACCGCAATCATGTTTCTTATTATCATTAACGGCTCCGTATATGAACTGTATGATTTCATTAACTTTAATAATATAACTTTGATCATGAACCGAACCATCCTGACATTCACTGGCGTGGATGTTAGCGGTGTGTGTGGAAGCGAGTGACATATTCTTTTCTTCTTTTTTTAATACTTCAAAACAGTTAAGTGTATATATATGATCAATGTCATTAATGAAACACTTATACGATAGGACAACAACATTTCCGACATATCTCTACAATTTTATTCATTTTATAGGGTAATTACATCATCTCTGCATAGTTTTAAAGATTGTTCAAACTCTGTCCTTTTCGCAATATTTTCCTTTTCATTTTAATCATCGTGATATTTCCAAGTTTTTTGTTTGAAGTTGTGGCCTGTAATGGCATAATCATTTCATAAGACATCCCTATACCCGATAACCATCGTCTAAATATCTCACCTCTAAAAAGTTAGGAAACTAGTTTTCATTTCAATTTTAGTTTTATTTTATTGTTCACATGGAAATTTGTTCTGCTCATTATATTAACATTTGTAATAATTACCTAATACTTAAATGATTCGACTTCAAAGAGCAATTTGTTTTTGTTTTTTATCCTTATTTGCCAACTGTGATGTGACAACTAATTTATATTTCGTTTTCCTATTCTTATTAGAGTTCAAGTCCACCTCAGAGCAATGTTGATTTGAATCAATAGAAAAAGATCAGACAAGCACAATGCTGAAAATGTTATCAAAATCGGATGTAAAATAAGAAAGTAATGACATTTCAAAGTTTCGCTTATTTTTAACAAAATAGTTATATGAACGAGCCAGTTACATCCAAACATGCCAAATGAGAGAGTCGATGATGTCACTCACCCACTATTTATTTATTTTATTTAATCGTTTGAATTATACAATATTTCACTTTTTAAGAATTTGACGATTAGGACCTCCTTACCTGACGCACACAATGTTAAAATAATGGAACTCCACGTGTTCAGGTAGGAATAAAACTTCATTCACATGACAATGATGAGAAAATAAAAAATATTTCATATTTCATATAACAAAATACAAAAGAAGTAGTGAGTGAGTGATGTCATCAGTTCTTTATTTGCTTACCGACCGAGATGTGCATATAGGCCTAACTGATTTGTAAAATGAAGCGAAACTTTAAAATGTCATAACTTTCTTATTACATCCGATTTTGATCAAATATTCAGTGTTATGTTTGTTGAATTTTTTCTCTTTTTATTCAAATCAAGTTTTTGTTGGGGTGGACTTGTCCTTTAAGTTTTCGTTCTTCTTGCACTTACTTTCTTCTGTAATAATATGCACATTACTTTCTAAGCAATCTTCAAGGCTCACTCACTACGCTCGCTTACATACCCCTTGAACGACGTTTTAGATACTATTCTGCCTTTAGCTGCTAAAGATCTAATTTCCATAGCAATAGCCATCTGGAAAAAAAATCGAGAGAGGCCTTATCTGTTAACACGATATTAAATTCAGAAATGGTAGTATTATTGTTCACGGAGCCCCATATGCGTGTGATAAATACTGTAAACTACACTTGAAATATGGTTTGGACAACATAATTCTGTCCTTTGACGTAGTAATAATTGAAAACTGTTTCACTCGCCTAGTTCCCACATTGATTTATATCATTTACGCCATCAAATAAATAAAGGCACAATCTATCTGGGTCGAGGGGGGAGGAAACTTTCCATCTCCTGCGATCAAACGAAGTCGGGAAACTCTTTCATGAAATTTGTAGACGTGTTTCGTAAACAATAAAATCTTGCTAGAAGTCAGTGCTAACAATAATGGAACCCCGCCTTGACCCCCTGACCCATGGTCTGCACGCTTTCTGGGAGGTCTAGTATTAATAGCTCTATGGTCTGAGGCATTTATACTTTCTGGCAGGAGACGATTTTTTTACATGCTATACATGCATGGAGGGAAGGAGAGGGGGTGCAAATGGAGCTTCAAAGCTTACCACTTCATATATTATACATCTCTTTCGGAACATAGCCCCTTGATTGTTATACCAGTGAGAAGAAAACAAAATAAAAAGAAAGTTGCATAACATACGAGAGAGGCAAAATAATTTTTCTATTAAAAAAATACTCCCTGCTAACATAAATAATTGTTTATAGCCTAAATGATTCGTAAAAAATATTTTTAGCCAACACGCCAAATTTAGACTCTAAAATAGTATATTTTGCTTTAGAATTCAAGGATGAGACCCCCCCCCCCCACTTCGGATCGTCGGGTGTGCCAAAAATGTGGCAGCCAAAAGGCATATGCAGCGTGCAACGATCTTTGGTCGATATCATGGTGCGTGTGCTTATCTGATTTATTTTTACATGAGTCATGGCAGGCATAACTTTAACATACACACTGACATAGGGGCAATGATTTTCTTTTCTTCAGCTGATTTTGTTTTCTGTTATGTTGTCAATTACAGCTGAGATTCCGAAAAAAATATACGGTAATCAAATGTAGACCGTGAGTGTAACCCCGGGGAGTGTAACCCATCAGTATGTCAGTGATCTTATAAATTTGCAAGGAATCCTGTCCTCCTAGCGCCGAACAGTATTGGATTAAACGAAATAATTAGAAGTACAGCAATCACACCACATTGGTTTGCATAGCTTAATACAGTTAGCATTTAAAAACAATCAACAGGAACCATGATCGTAATATTAAGGCTGTGTGAAACATTTTAAGCCAGAATACTATATTTCCTACGTTTTTCAGTTTCATTTTTCATCAAAGCTATAAACGTTGTATCGATATTTTTTGTTGCTTCCCAAACTTTCTGTTGGCCAAGAATTATTCATTATCGTCACAGTTATTATCATTGTGTTGTTGAATAACTATCATTGTTTTCTCGTACAAGATATATTATTCCAGAGGTCTTTTTTTAATTTACTTAATCTACTGATGGGTTACTTTTCTGTACATTGTTAATCCATAGATCTGTAATTAAACTTTTATAAAAGTGCACCCCCGCACGGACCTCAACATTTCTTAACTACAAAATATGAAGACTGGATTCCCCTTAAGCCCGCGGTGCAAAACGATTCGTAGCGATCCGAAAAGCAAATAAATTGTAATAACATTTGATGCAAATTTTATTAACATTACATCTAATAAAATCTTAGCGTTCAAAGTAGTGGTAATGAAATCGAAATTCAATCTTGTTCGAGCCTTTGTGTACGAGAACAAATTTATTTTGATAATGAAATTCATCCCTATAACCTCTAAATTATTGATTGTCCTACATAGTAAAAAAAATATATACAATGCTGTTTACTATACGAACCTTACAGTAATTGTGTAAAATGATTAAACAAGGGTTAGTGTTTTACTCTTAAGCAACAAAGTTTAATTTTCAATATCTTATCTTCAATAAATTAAACAGGATTGTTTAAATGGTTAAACAAATACTGCAAGGTTCATATAGTAAACAGCGTTGCATAAAGTCTTAAAACATACCCTTAATTACTTTTGATAAATTTTCAATTTGATAATGTTCTAATAGCGTCCCTTTTCCTTTTGCACAAGTTTTCCTACTACATGTATAAAGATTCTGGAAACACACATTTTAAATTACTAAATATTATATCGAGCCTCGAGGAAAACGAGGCTGTTGCTAAAATCAAATGATAAGCTATGTACATTAGTTTCATGTCAAAGTTTTGTGAGTGCAGTGAGTGCCATTTCGGGAAAAAAATGTGCCCTTAACCCTCCCCCTTTTCAACTTCGCTCCACCACCCCTGGAATTCTGTGGGCTCTTATTAAGCCATACGGGCCAAATATGACTTTCCTTGTCTGATGACAGTTCACCGTTGATTTCCTTCAATTTAAAGGTACACATATGCAAAATGTTAGGAAAAATACTGTCCACACAAAAATTGATTTGAAATTTTTATCCAACTCTGGGTAGTTTTCAAACAAAGCACACATTATTGGTTTAAAACTACCCAGAATTTGATAAAGTTTTAACCAATTGTTGTGTGGACTGTATGTTGCCAAACAGTTTTGAGAGTGGGTTTTACAACACTTCTCAAACGCATGGTTTGACCGATGTAGATTACTGAAATTAAATTGTTAAATGCTGTAATTTGAATTAAATCATCTTGATCCATATCCCGTTATTGTATACCAATGTAGATTTTCTCTTGAATATGATCGACTGTATTTTGTTTGAATAATAATAATAACACATTGATATAAAGTCATTTTATATATACTATTTAATTTGTATTCAACTTTGATCCTGCCTCATTTAAACTATGGTATAACAGCATGGGGGAATTGTGCTGACTGCCTCCTGAACAGAATTTTACTTTTGCAGAAAAAGGCTATTCGTATTATTTGTCATGCTGATTTTCGTTCACACACTGACGAACTTTTCTATAAATATAATATTTTAAAGATTGGTGACTTGTATACAATCTCGGAAAACTCATGTATAGTTTAGATAAAAATGAACTTCCAAATATTTTTTATTCCATGTTTACTAAAAATGTCGATATTCATCATTATCCTACTAGGTCTGCCGGGCTCTTTCATCCACCAAGAGCTAGAACAATCCTCTTGAATAAAACATTTATTTTTACAGGTATCAAACTATGGAACTCCCTTATAGAATCATTACGTAACAAACCAACACATTGAAGTTTCGGTCGAGGGTTGAAGAAAATTTTTATCCTTCAGTATAAACCCCAGAACTCAAACATTTCTGTGTAAGCAGCTACCACCTCTTTTGTTCTTCTTCCCTTCTTATTTTCTTCCTTCTTATCTTTCTCCCTCTCCTCTCACATTTCTTTTTTTCTCTCTCTCTTCCTGTCATCTTTATGTCTAGTTCTATTGCTTTTATAATCTTTCTGTCCGTCTATGTTTTGTAGTGTGTTTTGTTATGTTTCTTTTCCTTTTTTCTGCTGTCTTGTCCTGTTTTGTTTTTGTTTGTGTGTGTGTGTGCCATTTTGTTTCTTTTCCTTTTTTTTGCTGTCTTGTCCTGTTCTGTTTTGTTTTTTGTTTGTGTGTGTGCCGTTTTTGTTTTTGTCTTTGTTTTGTTTTTAGTATTCGTCCTCTCTTGTCCAAGTGATTGTCTGTTCAAACACTCCTGAACTTAGGTTTTTTTATTTATACAGCAGGGGCACGATATAACATTTTTTTCTGTTAATTGTAACTTATTTAGTAAACATAAAAAGCTTGACCCCACTGGTATTCTTTTTCATTGTACAAACCTTTTTAATTTACGAATTGAATTTCATCGATCAAATATATACTTTAACTATTTATTGCAGGGAACCCATACTAACAAGCTTTGCTTTCCAGTGGGTTCCCTTTTTTCATTTCTGTATATGATATTTTTGTGTTATGCTTTACATTGTAACTTTTGTTAAATTTGGAATGAAAAAGAATAAATGCAATCAATCAATCATTTTTCGGTGCTCTTCCCACCAATTATTACCACTGCAACTTGGCTGTTATAGAGCTGTGGGATAACTTTGTATTCTTGATATTAAACAGATCATACTGGTGGAATTTTTTTTAAAATATATCTTACCAACCACCAACAAATACAAATTTCACAAATACAAATTCAATTTAAAAGGCTTCGGTTCATAAATAACTCCATCTGTATGGTGATGTGTTGTTCTAATAGGGAATATACACGACTATGTTTGTGTTCTCTTTAATCCGTTTCAATTATGCAAATTAACTTTTAATGGATGTCATGTAAATTGTATAATATTCAGTTATCTCTATAATTCATATAAACAATCTTCACTTGATTTTTCTGTAAAATGTGCAAAGAATTCTAAATCATGTCAAGCCTGGCAATTCCAGCCTGCTGCTTCTACGGCTACGCCTGACACATCCCGCCTTGAGTTCCGGGGGAATTACAGTCCGGTCGGGCATCATTCCTGCTGGATATTTTGAAAGATTTTATGCCATACGTAATATTTATGTTTTCTCCTTGTTTTCGATAAGATCCGTATAATTGTCCCGTTAACAATATAATCAAATGTCATTTCAACAGAGTTTTCGTTAAATTTGCTCCTCTGAAATTACATGCAACATGTTTGGGCCTATAAAATGAGGTCATTTTGAAAGCTGTAAAGAAAATCAACCTTTCTCCAGCTTCTTAATCAAAGCACTCGCTATTCGATAAAAAGAAATTTTACAAGGCTGATTTTTTTTATGCTGAATAATTAGACATATCAATAATTTATTTCATTATTTGCATGATTTTATTTGCATTTGATGATTTTTAAACAAATATTTCTGTTTTGAAATTTTACGCCCTCTATGGTTGAACATTGATTCAGTATGAATATTATAGAATTATTGTAACAGTTTTCTTTCTTAAAATAGTTTAAAAGTAACATGATTTTATACCATAATACAATGATATTATAGTGCATTCCTTTCCCATCTTTTTAAGACTGGATTCAATGTATAAAAACTTCTGAAATATGGTCATTTTGTGATGTTTGAAGTCAAAAGGCCGACTTTTTTCAATTACATTATGCATGTACTGGTAAAAGGGCGAATGGGATGTTTTTCCTTGTCTGATTATACTTCACTGTTGCTTTCTTTAAATTTACAGGTTCACACATGTACTGTAGTATAAACTTCTCAAACACACCCATGCATCAAACCAAAGTTTGACAGACTTCCCAAATGAAATTGTAAAATGCTATCATTATTTTGAATAAAAGTTAATAATCTTGATCCATATCCCCGTTATGGCATCGACCAGATCTTCTTTTGAATAGGACTGTATTTTTTATAATAATAACTAAAAATACACTCTTAAACTGTTGGGTAACAAACTGTCCACACAACAATTATTAAAAAAATCAAATTCTGGGTAATTTTCAACCAGTACTGTAGTTTCACCCAAAGCACACATTATTGGTTTAAAACTACACAAAATTGAAATTTTTTTAAACCAATTATCGTTGTGTGGACAGCATGTTGCCAAACATTCTAGGAGTGTGGGAAACATTCTAAATATCATATACTGCCAACCACCAACAATGTTTGACAACTGTTCGCTATTTAGGAACACCTTTCACAAATACAAATTTAATTTAAAAGACTTTGGTTCATTTAAAATAACTCCATCTGTATGACTGAATCTCTGATATATCGAGATCTTACATCAATACATTTATATATTATATACATTATATAGACATCTGTTTTATTTCTTAGATAGCCCTTAGCCTACACTTTGAGAACCACCTAAATGGAAGGGTCACGGTGATGTGTTGTTCTGATAGGGAATTACACGACTATGTTTGTGTTCTCTTGAATCTGTTTCAATGAATATGCAAATTAACTTTTAATGGATGTCATGTAAATTGTATAATATCCAGTTATCTCTATAATTCATATAAACAATCTTCACTTGATTTTTCTGTAAAATGTGCAAAGAATTCTAAATCATGTCAAGCCTGGCAATTCCAGCCTGCTGCTTCTACGGCTACGCCTGACACATCCCGCCTTGAGTTCCGGGGGAATTACAGTCCGGGTCGGGCATCATTCCTGCTGGATATTTTGAAAGATTTTATGCCATACGTAATATTTATGTTTTCTCCTTGTTTTCGATAAGATCCGTATGATTGTCCCGTTTAACAATATAATCAAATGTCATTTCAGCAGGGTTTTCGTTAAATTTGCTCCTCTGAAATTACATGCAACATATCCAGGCCTGTATGAAAATGAGGTTATTTGAAAGCTGTAAGAAAATTAACCTTTCTCCAGCTTCTTATAACAAAGTATTCGCTATTCGATAAAAACAAATCGTGCAAGGTTGATTTGTTATTCTTATTGATTAGACAAATCAATAAATTATTTCATAATTTTTGTATGATTTTATTTGCATTTACTGATTTTTAAACAAATATGTCTGTTTTGAAATTTTACACATTCTATGGTTAAACATTGATTCAGTATGAATAAAATTGAAAGTAATATGCCTTTATACCATAATGCAATGATATTATAGTGTATTCGTTTTCCATCTTTTTAAGACCGAATACAATATATAAGAACTTCTGAAATATGGTCATTTTGTGATGTTTGAAGTCAAAGGCCTATACATTTTTCATTATAATTATGCATGTACTGGTAAAAGAGCGAATATGATGTTTTTCCTTGTCTAATTATACTTCACTAGTGCCTTCGTTCAATTTACAAGTTCACACATGTATATACACTTCTCAAACACGTAAAATGCATGCATTCAATCCAAAGTTTGACAGACTTCCCAAATGAAATTGTAAATTGCTATAATTTGAATAAAAGTTAATAATCTTGATCCATATCCCCATTATACAGCAGTATCAACCATATCTTCTTTTGAATAAGACTGTATTTTTTGTAATAATAACTAAAAATACGCTCGTAAAATGTTGGGTAACAAACTGTCCACACAATTGGCCAACAATAGTTTTCAACCGGTACTGTAGTTTTCACCCCAAAACTACACAATATTTAATACAGTTTTAACCAATTGTTGTGTTGCCAAACATTTTAGGAGTGTGGGAAACATTCTAGAATAACATGTCTTGCCAACCACCAACAATGTTTGCCGACTGTTTGCTATTCAGGCCCACCTTTCGAAAATTTGAATTCATTTAAAAGGCTTTCCGTTCAATTGAAATAACACCATCTGTATGACTGAATCTCTGAATTTATCGAGATCTGTTAACCAAGTTATATAGAGGTTATTTCCAAGCCTCGCCTACACTCTAAATTACAGGGATTTAAAATAAGTCCACATGGACTGTAGTTAGGGACCAATCGAATTCCGGATTTAGTTTGAATCCTTAAGATTCATTTCTAAATCTCGAAAGATTTAAATTTAAATCATTTGAGATTTAAATTTAAGTCTTTGTGATTAAAACTAAGTCCAAAAATCGATTGGTCCCTAACTACAGTCCATCTGGACTTAATATTTTAAATCCCTGTAATTTAGAGTGTACATGGAAAAGTAAAAGTCCCGCATCTAGCTTGCAGCATGTATATGCCTTTCATAATCATGTTGAGCTCTTTTTTCTTCGTACTCGAGTTATGTACTCGAGTTATATAAAGAATATCAAAACTAGAGCAGGTTAAAGTTTCAGAAAAAGTTCTAAAATTCAGAGCTTCAACGCCATTCGCGGAAGGAGTATTTGCTCCCTTTGCACATTTTACAGACAGATCAAGTGAATATTATTTATATGAATCACTGAGATATAAACTGGATAGTATACAATTTGCATAACATCCATTAAAAGTTAATTTGCGTATTTGAAACGGATTAAAGAAAAAAATGAACACAGTCGTTCACCCAAAGCACACATTATTGGTTTAAAACTACACAAAATTGAAAAAAAAAGTTTTAACCAGTTATTGTTGTGTGGACAGCATGTTGCCAAACATTTTAGGATTATGGGAAACATTCTATATATCATATCTTGCCAACAACCAACAATGTTTGACAACTGTTTGCTATTCAGGCCCACCTTTCACAAATGTGAATTCATTTAAAAGGCTTTCGGTTCAATAATTAAAATAACTCCATCTGCATGATCTGTATATCACTGAATCTCTGAATTTATCGAGATCTTACATTTGAGAAACCCTATACGTTTGGAAGTGTGTCACGGTGATGTGTTGTTCTGATAGGGAATTACACGACTTTGATTGTTTCCTATTTTAATCCGTTTCAAATATGCAAATTAACTTTTAATGGATGTCATGCAAATTGCATAATATCCAGTTATCTCTGTAATTCATGTAGATAATCTTCACTTGATCTGTCTGTAAAATGTGCAATGGGAGCAAATACTCCTTCCCGCGAATGGCGTTGAAGCTCTGAATTTTAGAACTTTCTCTGAAACTCTAACCTGCTCTATAGTTTTGATATTTTTATAAATTTATAACTCGATTACGAAGAAAAAAAAGAGCTCAACATAATAATGAACGGCATGATGCAAGCTAGATGCTGGACTTTTACTTTTCCATGCAGGCGAGGCATGGAAACCTCTGTAACTATAATTAAAACACTATTCAAAACAGACAGGAGATGGATGTGCAGCGATATAAAAAGTTTCATCACATATACATTTTCATGTAGCATGACACGAATTAAATGCCTCCGCCCCTGTGAGCAGATACTTTGCTCAAAAATTGCTTGCTGAAAAGCGGAAGAAATAGTATTTTGGAACTCGGGGAGTGAAGGAAGTGTTAATCCGCTCCGAACAGAAGAGCCGAAATTTTGTGTATTTATGTGCAATGAAAAAAATACTTTTCATACCCTTACATCGTGTATACTTTACAATTTCTGGCAAGATAGGGGAAAACTGAGTAGAAAAAAGGTGTGGGAACTAATGGAAACCAAAATTTATATGGAGAGAGAGAAGAACGTCTGGAATATAGGTTTTATTCTTTGGACAGAAAGAAAAAAACACAAAGCCATATAGAGGACTGTGTATTAAACGTTTGTTCTATCATGTGCAAAGGGACCGTGTTCATTATTAGCTGCAATGGCATTTGAAGCTTCATATCCCAGAGCAACAAATAGACAAGGTTCTTATTCCCCGGTCTTATTCGCGTTTCACTGTTCATTTGAAATCATGATCATGTTCACAACTTTTACTATACATGGTGATCGGTCCAAACACACCCATCTTTCGAGACGGTGGCACCTTAGTCTACATGCAGACCCACATCTGCACCTCAGCTGATTCAACGAGTCTGCACAGCAGACTAGGTCTACTGAGTCTGCAGAAGATGGATGAGGCTGCAGAAGATGGATGAAATGGCTCGCTTCGCTCGCCCTTTCAGCTGGTTTGCTTCGCAAACCAGTAGCAGATCCCACCTCACGAGCCATTCAGAGTCTGCATAGCAGACTAGTGGCACCTTTGTTTTCCCTCTGAAGTACCCATAAAAAGGCTAAGGGTTAAGGTTAGTCTGCTATGCAGACTCTGAATGGCTCGTGAGGTGGGATCTGCTACTGGTTTGCGAAGCAAACCAGCCTGAAAGGGTGAGCGAAGCGAGCCATTTCAGAGTCTGCTTCTTCTTTGGAAATCTTGTTCCCACGGTCAAAATAAGTCCCACCCACCCAAAATTTCAGAGAGCTTTCATTGGATAACTTCATCTGTCTATCAACCAAATTTTAGGACCCCTGAGGAGTATAGATAATCCCCTACTTTAACCACAGAGCCACGAGCAGGGTTATTATATAATACCCTGGCTCAGGCCATCAGAAAGTGTTTACATATGACATTCCACTGAGCAGCTGCACGTATGGCTCCATTGCCCAAACCAATACATATTGTGTATGCATGGTAGTGGATAGCTCTATTATGTATTATCATTATCAAACACTTTTCATCATATCTAACTCATTCAATTCAATTCAATCTTTATTTCACAAATAGTATAAAAATACAAGGAAACATCAAATAATGCGATTAGATAATAAAAATAAATTCCGTGGCTTCCAATGAAGGAATAAGAAACCTGTGAGGCTGGATCACCAAAACATAGTAAAAAACACAACATTAATACAAAACAAAATGTCATATCATTATAATAATTAGTGCAGGAAAAGGGAGGAAAAAACAACAACACATTACAAAGAACATGAGTTTAGGGGTCTAATACAGTACAAGTATGCATCGATATCAACTGCGAGAATTAATAATCATTTCCTAGAAAAGTTGTATACTGTTTTCTAAAGGGAGATAAAAATTGTGAATTAGTTATTATTTGGGGAATCTCATTCCATTGTTTGGGACCTACATAACCCAGCTTCGTGACTAGACCTGATAGACCATAAATGAAATTTATTGGAAGAACGGGCATTATGGTTATGAACTTGATTACTGTATTGAAAAAAGATCTGAAAACTCTACATGGGTAGCAACCTCTACTTGTACGTATACATAAATATTGTGAGTTCTTGCTTATTAATATCATAAGGACAGTTTCTTAAAGTTCAAGACCACCCCAGGAAAATGGGAAAATGCTGACTTGAATAAATACTGAAAAATCAAACTAGCATATAGTGCAAAAAAATTTATCAAAATCGAATGTAAAATAAGAAAGTTATGACATTTCAAAGTTTCGCTTATTTTTAACAAAATAGTTATATGAACGAGCCAGTTACATCCAAATGAGAGAGTCAATGATGTCACTCATTCGCTAAAATAAATAGTGAGTGGATGACGTCATAGTCTCCTCATTTGCATACCAGCTAGGATGTGCACATAATTTAAATTAAGCGAAACTTTGAAATGTCAAGACTCTCTTATTTTACATCCGATTTGATGAAATTTTCAGTGTTATGCTTGTTGGATTTTTCTCTTTTTATTCAAATCAACCTTTTTGTTCGGGTGGACTTGTCCTTTAAAGGTCAAGTCCACCTCAGAAAAATGTTGATTTGGATCAATGGAGAAAAATCAGACAAGCACAATGCTGAAAATTTCATCAAAATCGGATGTAAAATAAGAAAGTTATGACATTTCAAAGTTTCGCTTATTTTAACAAAATAGTTATATGAACGAGCCAGTTACATCCAAATGAGAGAGTCAATGATGTCACTCATTCGCTATTTCTTTTGTTTTTTATTGTTTGAATTATAGAATATTTCAATTTTTACGAATTTGACGATTATGACATCCTTGCCTGAAGCACAAAATGTTAAAATAATGGAATTCCACGTGTTCAGGGAGGAATGAAACTTCATTTCACATGACAATGACAAGAAAATGAAAATATTTCGTATTTCATATAATAAAATACAAAAGAAATAGTGAGTGATGTCATCAGTTCCTCATTTTCATACCGACCGAGATGTGCATATAACTGTTTTGTGAAATGAAGCGAAACTTTAAAATGCCATAACTTTCTTATTTTACATCCAAGTTTGATGAAATTTTCAGTGTTATGCTTGTTGAATTTTTCTCTTTTTGTTCAAATCAAGTTTTTCTTGAGGTGGACTTGTCATTTAAATAAATGCGCGGATGGTGCTAGGTAATGGAAATTGGTAATTATTCTTAAGTTTCTTTTGAATTTTGAATATTGAGTCCAAATTCATATGAGGTTACATTGGTATTGCAATATTTTAAATAAGAGCGAATCATGGAATGGTATAAAGTTATCAGATTTTTATGAAGCAAACTACGCTTAAGTTTGTAAATTAAACCAGTATTCCTTAAAACATGTATCATAATGGTACTTAAACTCGAAATATTATCCAACTCAAAAACACCATTCTCATAGAGTTCAGAACTTGAATAGATAGTTTACAAAATGAAAATCTTAAATTTCAAGATTGTAAGTTTGTAAACTATCATACTTTAAATCAAACAGGATAGCTATGTTTTATTATTTTGTTCCTGTTTGGAATTAACTTCTAACCACAGTTTGTTGATTGGACCTGGGACCTTGTATGTATATTCACTTCTCCATGCATGCTACTGTATTCAACCTGTTTTACTGTTATGTTTACAGCTCGGTTTGATATTAATTAGCCTTAATCAGCATCATTTAAGTTGTCATGCCCAGCAACATTCGTTCACCTTTGTATTGAAAGTGCTTTTATGCCAGCCATAATACCAGTGGTAAAGACGTACAGTTATGTATGTGACAAATCTGGTACTTTCAATTCAAACTCATAAGTATGCTGAATGAAAATGTTGGCATTTTTTTATATAAACTTAAATCGGATTTATTTGATTTAAATAAGATTTTTTAAATTTTAATATGATTTTTTTCTAACAGATTTTTTTTTTAAACAAAGCGCAAACACCCAAAATTTAACCCTTTACACTGACATCAATTTTAAGATCATACATTTCACCACTAAGAATATTCTTAACTATATTTCATAATCAAATCCAGTCAAAATATAATTTACAGAATATAATTTACAGAAAGCCATGAATAGGCTGACATTTTCTGCTGTGTCTAAAGTGAATGTAGAGAGCTTCTACTGATTGGTTCAAAGGAACTGTCTTGGTACAGCTAATGCTGCAAAGTTGGTGTTCATTTTAAAACTCTGAACATTTAATGAGAATCAGTTTATTTGGAAGAATTCCATGACTCAGAGATTCAAATTCTCCAAAGAGAAACATTTTTTAAATCTTATTTTCAAGCCCATGATTGAAGATCATAATGTTAAAGAAAACTGCTCTTATCTTTTGTTTGTTTCAACCCCAAGTTGTTCTTTGAGCCAAATTGGAACAACTGTTTCAAAGCATTGGCTTGAAAAACTTTGACCGACTGCATTCAAACTTAAAGAAATGGACCAGGCTGAAAATATTCACGTCTAGATAAATAGAGTAAAATGATGAAAATTTCATAAAAATTTTATGACAAATAACGAGGTTATTGTATTTTAAACTTTATCAGTATTTTGTAAAAAACAGTTATATTTACCTCGTCATGAATATTCATTTGGTGGGTTAATGATGTCACATCCCATCTTTCCTTTTTCTTATAACACGAAATCATAATTATTTCATTTTTTCATACATGTGTAAATAATGTGTCTCCATTATGATGAAATAAGTTGCGGCAATAAATAACTAATGTACTTAATTAGTTCTCAAATCAATTTTTTTAGTTCTTGGTAAATTCTTTTTTTAATAAACCTAATATCATATAATTATGAAAAAAAAAAGTGGAGATATGCCACCATCAGCCAACTAATGGATATTCATGAAGACATGCCTAGTTTCACCGGAAAGATGGAAAAGAAATCTTTAAAATTCAATAACTTTGTTATTTGTTATGCGATTTTGATCACATTTTCAGCATTTTGAATTTTACTCTATTAATCAGTGAGATATAAATTTCTCCAGCCTGGACAATTCCTTTAAGTTCTTCTTTGAGCCATAGTTGGAACTATTGGACTATTTCAAAGCATTTGCTTGCAAATTTTTGACAAACTTGCAAGTTGATTTAAATGATTTCTTTCACAATAAACTTGAATACCTGCAGTATTTGGCAGTTGTTAGAAGTTTTGCAAAAAATAAGAAAACGGGTTCCCTTATACTACTGTGTCGGCCTATTTATTTCAATAAGACATATAAAAGAATAAAATGATAAACTATTGGTCTAATGGGTCACCAGGGACATTGCAGAATTTTACTTTTATTGTACTCCATTCAAAACATTCACTAAAAAATGTACAAACATAAATCCTTTTGGCGAAGGGCACTAAAATGTATAGTTGCTATGATTTAGTCATGTTGGTGCCCTTTGCCAAGAACATTCATCCATTTTTAAAATAAAAATGTACATTTTACTGAATCTTTTTCAGTGAACTGGCTGAATGAAGCACAATCTCACTCAGAATGTCTGAACAGGCTTTTTCTAGTAGGATCCAAGGTTATAACCCAATAAACCCATCCTGGCAAAATTTATGTTGAGATTCAGCCTAATAAGTTCAGAGTTCCTGTACTTTTCTTCCTTGAAAACTGTCCTCTAAAACAGATCTGAAGTTTGACATAAAGAAATAAGAACTGTTTTACTATCAACAAAGTCCACTCATACATACAAGTCGAGTAGGGGTCCCATATAGGCTACGTGTACATCTTTGGCTTTGCAAGATTGACTTGATTAAGTTGATTTTATTGATTTGATTTCAATTGTTATGAGTAGATATAAAGGGTTTATTCCTTTTCTCATGATATAAAGTTGGTAAAATCTTACTCTTTTGAATTTAAAAAGTAAAACTGCCACAAACAATAAATGAAAAAAACCCAAATTTGTAGATGTTCCAATGGAAGTGATTTAAAGGACAAGTCATGCACCCCGGCCAACAAAAAGCAGTTTGAACATGTTGAATAGTAAGAGAAAATCAGACAAGCATAACACTGAAAATTTCATCAAAATCCAATCTAAAAGAAGAAAGTAATGACATTTTAAAATTTTGCTTGATTTAAAAAGAACAGTTGTATTTATATGCAAATCCTTGTCGGTATGCAAATGAGGGGACCGATGACATCACTCACTATTCATTTTGTATTTTATTATGTGAAATGTGAAATATTTTTATGAACAAAAAAAAAATCCCCCCCTGAACATGTGGGATTACATTGTTTTAACATTTTGTAGTTTAAACAAGAGGATCCTATTTTTAAATTCGTAAAAATTGAAATGTTGTATAATTCAAACAGTACAAATACAAAAGAAATAGTGAGTGACATCATCGACTCTCTCATTTGGATGTAACACTGGCTCATTCATGTAACTATTTTGTTAAAAATAAGCAAAACTTTCAAATGTAATAACTTTCTTATTTTACATCCGATTTTTATGAAATCTTTAGCATTGTGCTTGTCTGATTTTTCTCTGTTGATTCAAATCAACATTTTTCTGAGGTGGACTTGACCTTTAAGAACGACTAATGATCCTCTCTTACGCGATAAATCATCGCCAATATATATACTATTTACCACAAGAAAGGATCACCAATCGTTCTTAAAGTCGCTCTTATACGAACAGCTTTATTAAACACCCACCGGTTTGTGAAAAATAAGCGAAACTTTAAGATGTTTTATTACTATCCTATTTTACAGCCAATTTTGATGTAGTTTCCAGCGTTATTCTTTGATTTTTCTCTATTTTTATTCAATTAAACTTTTTTCTGGCGTGGATATGACCTTTAAAGCAATGATTTGAAAAAATAATCATCATAGTGATTTAAATCAGCCAATCCTGCTGAATGAACTGAATATGAAAACAATTAGCTTTGTCAACACATGCAATATCGATGCCAAAGATGTGAAATATAGTTATGCCCGGGAGCTACATGTACTATATGCCTTGATGTTTTTTAATTACCTGTTTAGTGCAAACTGCTTACATGTATGTGCCCCATTGGTTTGAAGGATAATTATTTCGTTTCCAAATATTAATTTGTTGGATTTGAATTGTGGAAAGTAGGTCAGATCTTTGTTGTCTGTTAAATATGTGCTTACCGGTTATATTGGCTGTAGTGTATGCTATTTATATCATTTCATAGGCGGATCCAGGGTGGGCCCGAAGTGTCCGCCCCCCCCCCCCTTATATTGGCAGAACTAAAAGAAGGAAAAAGGCGGAAATAAAAAAGAAAAAGAAGGGAGAAGAGAGGAAGAAGATAAAAAAGAGAAGAAAGACAAGAGAATAAGATAAGGTCAGGGGAACTCCGGAAAATAACAAAAATATGTAAAATTTTCGCTCCCGCTTCGCGCTGACATTGCCTGTTCGATGAGATACATATCTTATTTCAGTTCGGACATCGAGCTTTCATTATTTTGTTTTACAAATGATTTTTTTTCATAAGTGCTTTGTAAAATGTCCGTTTTATGGTGTGAATATCAACATTTTCAGCTTTCGCTGTGCGTTCGCATTATGTAATTTGTCAAGTACTGTACATATTGTCTTTGTGTATTACATTAAAGTTTCAAAATATCCCTTCTGAGGTGTCTGATTGTGAAAAAGTAGGCATATGAGCTAGCGCTCTGCGCTAGCATTTTTGATTGGTAGGTCCAGTATAGAAAACGGTTCTGTACATTAATCAATCGGTTCCATTATAATGTAGAAATGATAAAGATACATCATTTAAAAACAGGATATTTAAGGAAGGGAAGAAGAATGAGAGAGCAAGTGAAAGATAAAACGAAAATAAAAATAAGAAAGAAGGAAAGGAAAGAATGAAAGAGTAAAAGAGAGAGAGAGAAAGAGAAAAAAATTGAAAAAAAAGAAGGAAAGAGTGAATGAATGAAAGAAAGAAAGAAAGAAAGAAAGAAAGAAAAAGAAAAAAAAGAAAGAAAGAAAGGGTCACAGGAAAAGAAGAAGAGAAAAAAAGAAAGAAAACAGAAGAGAAGAAAGAAAGAGGAAAAGAAAAAATCAAGAAGAATCAAAGGGAAAAAAAGGAAAACGAAAAAGAAGAAAGAAAGGAAAAGAAAGAAAGGGCAATGTTTATTTTTATGTTACTTATTAGGCCCAATTACATGACGGGGGTGATCTTCTACATATTCATATTCTGTATACACGTTCCTCTCTGCATGGACCGTTATAGAAGATCTAACTCCTTGATATTTCAAAGTATAACACATATGTATCTACCCATGTATGTTATGTATAGCCATGGACCTATATACATGTAGCAAGCCCAGAATGTGAAAGAGAATGGCCCTACTTGTATACATTCCACAAGATAAGAAATGGTCATAACAGCTGGATCCTAATCCCTCTCTTGCCCCTACTTCCACAAATCTGCTGTCAATCATGGTATCTACTGGCAACGGAGGGTTTCAGCAAGCTCCGCCTCACATCCACGTTTCGTGGATGTGGCTCAAAGAAGTTGTAGACCCACTTCTGCAGCCTCGGTAGACCTAGTCTGCTATGCAGACTCGTTGAATCAGCTGAGGTACACACACTGCAGATGTGGGTCTACATTTGTAGACTAGGTTAAGGTCGAGAATAGTTTACCTACATCATGGACCCTACCACGTAATAGGTCCATGATGTGACCATAGAGCAATACATTGGGAACAACTTAAAGGTCTAGTCCACCTAAAAATAGTGTAATTTGAATCAAAGAAAAATCAGACAAGAATAATGCTGACAATTACATCAAAATCGGATGTAGAATGAGAAAGTGGGGACATTTTAAAGTTTCGTTTATTTTTCACAAAATATAGTTCTAGGGCCTATGCACAATTTAGTCACATGCAAATGACAAAATCGATGATGTCCCTCACCCTCACTCACCACTTCTATTGTGTTTTATTGTTTGAAATCTACAATATTTCAATCTTTACAGATTTGACAATAGCTCTATGCTGTGACTAACAATTATTTACCATGTCATTACCGAGTCATAAAAGGTTTATTGTTTGAACATGTTTCTTAATAAGAATAAACAAATCAATCACTCATTTCATCATTTGGATAATTTTATTTCCATTTATTGAAAGACGTTCAAGTGCTAATTGATGCCTCTCCATAGCCATAAGACACAATATGAACAGGCGCGATTCTAGACGAAAGTGTTTTTTTTTATTTGGTGAGGGGGGGGGGGGCGCTTAGTTGGGAAAATTTTGACGTTGGTTTACTCATTACACTGAAAATGACCTATTGCTGCTAGCCTTATACTGACCAAGAAGCTGTACACCCCCTCCATTAAATATTTGTAATATGCGAGGGAGCGTAGCGACCCACAGACGAAAAAAAAATCAAACTTTCAAAATGCTTGAGAACACCCTAATGGGTGTTAGGGCATTTAACGATAGGGGGGGGGGGCTGGGATTCATGGGACTGGTACGTTCAGGATTTTTTTTTAAGAGCGATATTCTCATATTTTAGAGCCCTTAAATGCAAAAAAATGTATTATACAGAATAAAGCAAGATATTGGGTTTTAATGTCAATGACACCCTTTTATTACGAGGGAATGTGGTGACCAGGTAGAAACATTTTGAAGTGAAACCTTAATTGCATTTGGAGCACTTTATGAACATCCGAATACATCTGTAACATCGTTAAGTTACTTAATTGGATACTCAGCATGTATACAGGCTGCAAATGAATGCACCCCAATAATCACTGCCTTGTATACATAAGTCAACACGATCGAGTATTGTAGAAAATAGAATCAAATCATTCTACATGTTATGATGTTGCTTCTATCAGGAGGCCGCGCGATCTCATGAGACCGCGACGTTTGTAGAACGAGCTGACAAAGGTGTGAACATATAGGTATATTACAGGCAAAAATAAGTATGTCCCACTGTTTTTTCGCATGTTCTTACAATAACAAACCATGGTTTTTCATTTGCTTTCCTCGGATGAATAAAAGTTTTGGCATTGAAGATTATAGCTCTTTATTTTCAATTAGTCTCAAGCCAATTGCCAACTCGTCTATCATAATTATGATTTACCATCAGCCTTTCCACTATCCACATGGTCTAATTGCCAATGTATCCACTCACCATATTAACCAGTTGGTTAAAAAGCCTGTAGTATTTTCAAAATCTTATCGCTTTCCATTTCTCAAATTTGCCCATCATCTTCGAGAGGACATCACCCTTGGATACAGGTTACCTCCACTCCTTAGCAATAAACATGCCAACAAGTGGTGACTCTCAAACACCGCACACTCACCTGTGACTCATAAATTCTCTGAATTGGTACCCCTCTCTCTCTCTCTCTCTCTCTCTCTCTTTGTTTACATTCTCCATCTCATTTGGGATGAAAAGTATTCCATGTACATGCACTTTCTTTTCTGGCACACTTCTCAAGGTTTCCTACTTTCGTAAACACGTGTTTTGAGAACGTCGTCAAATTACTTTATACCCCAGGCTTTATATTATGTGGACTTCCATCATCTCACTTGGAGCAAACTTCATCCACTTCATCTCACATACCAGTTATCGTACTACCCTTTTTCTCCGTCATTTCACTCAGAGAAAAATCCCAAATACCGCTTGTGCTAGTCAAGTTATTTTTTGGTAATCTGTGTGATCTTGTGTATATTTTATACACGTATAAATACAAATACTGGGATCGTGCAATAATAATTCGACACATTGAAGAATTGTCTGTCGGATTTCTCTACACGACGCATAAAGTCGGTAAGTGGAGATTGCCTTCCATTTCCGCTTCAAGCCAATTACTCCATATAGAACTTGGACTAAATAGTTATCGGCTTGGCCTTTAAAAGTCAAGGACACTTTCCCCTCAGTACACCGTTATTCAAAAGCAGAACTGAACCAAAGAAATATCAAGATTGCTTTCGTGACTCCGACCATGTTCCAACCACATACATTAAAAATTGTGCCACGCCCATCCACACCCTTTCGATCGGTCACTCTGCCAGCAGCCACTGCCCTGCAAATATGGTCAGTCCAGCATTCAGTGACTAAAGTACTGAAGCTAATGAAATATGGAGAATAATACCAACCACGTTCCGCCAAAAGAGGCAAAAACAGTGCAATGCCCTGCCAAAGGAAAACTTATCCGGCACGGTAAGTGGATCAGTTATCATATTTTATGTTTGGGTGTGCGTATGGGTGTATGTGCGCGGGTGGTATGCCTTTAAAAGAAAACTTGCAAATTAACTACAAATAACAAAGCAGGAACTAGGGACATGTACATAATGGTGTCAAAAGACATAAAATATTGGAGAAGTGGATGATTGTAACAGAGTAGTTCTCCCGGAGACGCTACACATAAATTGTTATATTCCTTTACTGGCATACCTTGGGTTGCGGCATTGAAGGGGGGGGGGGGACCGGCAAAAATTCCAGGTATTTACTTTGACTGACCTATTAGGGACAGTGCCATTGAACGGATATGTATCTCACTCATCAAATAATGCGAGCGTGATGCGCAATCTCAAGTTTTGATATTCAGACCTAAAAAGGGACATTACAGCAATTTTTGTAATCACGATACGTACCTGTTTAGCTAAACAAATAATGCAAGCGCGAAGCGCGACCTGACATTTTCGTGTATGACCCCAAACAGAGACATTTGAGGAATACAGTTTAGGAATCCATTAAGAATATATAGGCCTACTGTATATCTAACCATAGCCATCTTATGCAAGTGCCAAGACCAAAAAAGGAAAGAGATAAGGGTGAAGTATGATATTTTATTTTCTGAATATTATGTCAAAATCTATCACAAAATTTGATCTTTTTTGTTTGCTCGCTTTGCTCCATCGCAACTTTTTTTTAAAGATAATTTCTTTCCGATACGCCATATCTGACCCCCTCAAAATTTTTGCCTCATTAAAGGGGAAGTTCACCCTGAAGAAAACTTTGTTGTAAAAATAGTGAAAAATATTGGTGAAGGTTTGAGGAAAATCCGTTAAAGAGTATAAGAAAGTTATTAGATTTCACAATTTTGGATTTGTGACGTCATAAACGAGCAGCTGCCCCATGTGTTATATAATATAAAATGTATGAATTTCAAATTTTGTATGGTTCATGATGACTTAATTTTGTTTTCTTTTCATGATCGGATGTGAAATGATTTGTCTATTGATATACAAAAGTTACAGGGAAAACCATTTTCAATTTTCTGAGAAAATGGCATTTCATTGATTTTTTACCATTCGCTATGTAGGAATGCTGCTTGCATATGACGTCACAAATCAAATAATTGAAATTCTAATAACTTTTTAATTATTTGATGATTTTTTCTCAAACCTTCGGCAATATTTTTTATCATTTTTTCTGCTATTTTTACAATAAACTTTTTGTCAGGGTGAACTTCCCCTTTACACCACTGCCCGTTCATACCATGATATGACTGGTAAATTTTTGCCCCCCCCCCCTCCACCAACGACGCCTGTTACGCCCCTGCACACAATGACCTAAATATTTGCAGGCACAGACCCTGATTGAAACTGATCAACAGGTGTGTCTCCACGCAAAGACTAGCAAATACAAAACTTTCTGTTTCACACAAGGCATATAGGCTGCAAGTCAGACCCTTTACTCGAGTAAGGGTTTGCACAGCAGACTATGTCGTAAAGGGCTTACACGTGATGAGATTTATCTTTACCTGGGTTTTTTTTTGTGTAGAATCTGATCTAAAGTGGGCATGTTGAAGGTCGCACGCGCCCGATGATGTCGCTAATCACGGACCCTACTAGTATTTCAGGGGAATCCAACCAAAATACAAACGGTTTTGACTTAAAGAAAAAGAAAAATCAGACAAGTTGAAAGGGGAAAGTTGAATAGCGGACAAAGTGCTTCTCTAACTCCTTTACACCATTCTGTTTTATTTATTTTGCCCTTTCTACCACGACATTTTATGATCAACGCTGGATTCCCCTGTCCCTATTCAGGGGGGGGGGGGGGATATAGTCCCTCCATACTTACAAATACTTACAAATTATTTGACCCTGGGATTTGACCTATATTCATCGTCAGTTCTGCTCAAATCTCATCGCGTAATATTCGTAATATTAGTGCAACATAATGTTGAATTATTAATTTTTACCATGGATCCTATAGAACCATGATTTTACAAAAGGAAACCTCTGCAGATTATAAGTATGTTTAATTTTAGACATTCCCTAGACAGTCTCTTTTATTCAAACATCCTTTATCGATCGAATCTTGCCATATATACTCGGGTATAACCACCAAGAATTACCCTACTTAAAGGAATGGTCCGGGCTGAAAATATTTATATCTAACTAAATAAAGTGAAATTTTCAGTGCAATATGCTGAATATTTCATCAAAATCGGATAACAAATAACGAAGTTATTGAATTTTGAAGTTTATCAATATTTTGTGAAAACAGTTATATGCACATCGTCATGGGGTGGCCGATGATGTCACATCCCCACTTTCCCTTTTCCTTGTGTTATTACATGAGATCATAAGTGTTTCATTTTCCCATGCATGTGTAAATGATGCATGTCTCTCATTTATGATAAAATAAGTTGCGGCAGTAAATAACTACATGTAATGAATTTAATCGGTTGTCCATCCAATTGTTTTAGTTCATGTTAGAAAATTTTTGAATAAACCTGATTTCATATAATAAAATTCAAAAGAAGAAGTGGGGATATGACATCATCAGCTTACCGAATGTTATAAAGACATGCCTAGAACTGTTTCACTGGAATAATGCAAATCTTTAAAATTCAATAACTTCGTTATTGTTATCCGATTTTGATGAAATTTTCAGCATTTTGCTTTGTGAATTTTACTTTATTTTTCAAGATATAAATATCTCCAGTCTGGATCATCCCTTTAACAATTTATTTTGAGAAAAAGTGTCGCCTGCCTGCAAAGAACTCTTACAACATTTACGTAGGACCCGTTTATACTCACTACGCCCCAATGCTTCCTGTCAATAGAACTAGCTTGTAGCTTGATCGTGCCCCTTGATTAGATGCCTCCATTATTGTTGTTTCCTTCTTCTGTTGTATCATTTTCTCTCTTTTATTGAAGCCCCACCCCATTTATCCATGGCCATCTGCTAAAAAATTTCGTCCGTTTTATATTTGCGTTCATTTTGAGTGTTATAAGCCTCTCGCTCCTTTGCTGTTGATCTCATTTTAAACGCATTCATTCAATATGTCATATATGCCTAATTTCAGAATTGTTTAGTTTATCTTATGAAAATGTCGATATGAGATTATTGTATTGAGTTTGCTTTGCTATAACACGATGATTTGCATCTGTACGCTCATTAACTTTGTTGACTTTGTTTAAAATTGAAAATAAAACGAATAGGTGAAAACTGGGAGTAATAATTCTTTAGGGTGTTGTCTGAGCTATAAATGTTTCCTTTATTTTTTTATTCGCTGCGAATAAAGATTGTTCAGCCACAGATGCGATGAACGCATGCAGTATGTACTTTACAAAGCAAAAATATACTTGGGTATACTTTGTATTTTTTTTTTGCATCTATTTTTTCAATTTACAAGAACTGAAGAAAAATCAACTGTAACTTTTAACCCTTTTTTGCCATTACGCTTTCTACAGGGATCTGTGGAAAATAGCACAGAACAGTAATTGATTTAAAATGTGATAAAGTTATAATAACATTTACAAATTCATGAAATATTATTGAAGTCATGCTGTGATATGATACTATTCGAAGACAATTATGATGAAGAGTTTTCCTAGTAAATTTCAGATATGAGAACAGCCACTATCTAACAGCACAATTTTCTTTCCTGTTCGACGGTGCCACAAAATTCTGGGCCTTTCAGATCCGTAGAAGTATAAAACAACACAAACGTGATACTGCCAAAGGATGCTGCAGAACACCGTCTATCAAAAGCTCTTTTCAATTTCAAACTTATTCTAATAATTTTTTTATATCGGTTTTTATGTACAGTTCACTGCATAAGCCTGCACTTTTTTTTTAATTTCATGAAAGCCTGGGACTGAGATTAAGCGCACTAGTGGCCACGATCGAGAGGGAACGGATACTCCCTGTAGAATCGTAAATCCCATCAGCGAAGTGATTCGCTTGGGCCATTCAGGGCCAAACGGCCATTAAATTCTAGGTGTGGCCTTCGAGAGGATCATAAAAACTAACTTTTCTCTCGAAAATTTTGAGATGAAAATCCGTTAAAAATGGTTCAAAATGAGACACTTTTTCGGGAGAAGTGGCTCTCGTTTTGTTGAGAGTAAAACGAGAGCAATTCCTGCTCGTGTTCATAGTGTCAAAAGGGTGGAAAAATAAACGGGAGTAAAAGGGTGGCAAGATAAATAAAGGAATGACGGTAAGCCCGATGGCGCACGAGAAGCCACACAGGTTGTAATTTGTGCTAGTCTTAATTGGTCCGAATCTGCATTTTATCATCATGCATTAAGAAGAATAAAGATATTGCCAGTCAGGTTAGATTTAAGAGAGAATTTGTATACACAGAGGCGTCGATCCTGGGGGGGGGGGCAGGGGGCGATCGCCCCACCAATAAAAATATTGGGGGCAAACATATCGTTTTGCCCCCCCCCCCATAATTCCGCATGTGCAACTAAAAAAAAATAAGATTGTAATGCTACACTGAAATCAGCAAGCGAGATTGAGATACCAACTCGATTTTGATTTAAAATCGTGCTCAAAATGTCTGCTTTTCAGATTGGAATATAAAAATTTTCAGCTCGCGCTTCGCGCTCGCATCATGTATCAAAAACCCATACTTTTCATGATTATATAGGTGAATATAATGTCCCGTTTTCAATTCTAAACCTCAAAAGAACTTTGATTTTGCAATAATCTTTTGTTGGATATATATCTTTCATTAAAGTGTCCTTTTTTCCCGATCAAAATATCAAAATTTTCAGCTCGCGCTCGCATCTATTGTTCTTCTAGATACCCATCTTAATCATTGGTACCAAAAATGCTTAGAATATATCAAGCTTTCAGGTCAGAAAATAAAGAAATTTCAGCTCGCTCTCTAGTGAGATACATGTATCGACCTTCCTCATGAGTTACTACAAACAAACCTAAACAGGTATACATTTTTCCTGTTTTCATGACATACTAAAAGATTTAGCTCGCGCTTCGCGCTCGCATTGTTGGTGAAGGTGAGATATGTGTCCCTTTCTCATGAGTTATATCGTCCCTGTTTTCACGAAGTGACGGATGTGCGCGCAACTTTTTAAAAGCCAGTTTTGAGTAAATCGCTTGCAAAGGTTTAGACCTCAATCTCAACCTCTTTAATGTATGCAGGGTGAATAAATATCACATTTTCGTAGAGAGCATATTCTAGACAATCTTCGATTCCAATCATTTGCATTTTCCTTTAGTATTTACGAAGATAATGAGCTATAAACAGAACCATATTTTCGTGAAAAAAAAATATTACGGGACACGCTTAGATTTATTTTCACGAAGTGACGGATAGTGCTCCGCGCGCATAACCGTCACTTCGTGAAAACCCGAAATTCAAGGACGCGCTTCAATTTTGTTTTTACGAAGTGACGGGAAGAGGTTCCGCCTTAGTCCCACGTATAGCCTAGTGGATGCAATTCCATACTTATGTTTTAGATATACACAAACTCTTTATTTCCTATTGCAAACAAAATTAATCCTAAATGTGAGATTAATAGGGCCTGCAGCTTCCGCTAATAAGTACAAAAAATTACTTCTAATACTGTTTTCTTTTTTTTTTCACGTAATAAAAGGGAAGCCCAATAGACACACGTTTTAAATTCTTAGGCCTATTTTATTTCAATATCATATTCATTTTTGATAGATGAACAATGAAATTCGAAAGCTTTGTATAACAGGTCATGAAAAATGTGACTACAATGTAGTCGAATTGTCTTTTGTTCTTGTTAATTTATAAAGAGTTTAATTATATACCCTTTGTGTGCTCTGACTCCGTTTGGAAATTGAAAATTCAACATTATAAACTTTTGTTAGTCTATTAACCTCCCTACCCCCTTCATAAAATGAAATCCCGATTGATCAATGTCTCTTAAATGTTGTGTATTAATTCTTTGTTAAGGCCGAGTTAGTAATTCAACATTATTCTTTGAGACTAATACCTCGAAAATTGTAGTCAACTAAATGTGGACCTAACTTGTCAAAGGCAACAAGAATTGGTAAATTATGACTAATTGCTACCCCCCCCCAAAAAAAATAAGAATTTGTCAAAATAAAGCGAACAAATTTCGAGTTACATATCACTCTCGCCCCCCCCCCCCTCATTCTATCTCTACTCCATTTTTCCTTTATCACAATGGTCATGTATTCTCTCCTGAAAATCCTATTAAAATATCTTTTCATGCAAAATGAGAGTTATGTCATAAATCATTGAAAATACTAACGATATAAAATAAATTCTTCAAAGTTAGCAATGTGAATAAATTTAGAAGAACACTTTTAATTCTATAGCATATAAAATCATAGCAGCAAGTGACAAATAGAAAATTAAAATGTAACATTTTTTTCATATCAATCATTTCGATAACATGATAAAGGTATGCTTAATAAATTCATTAAAGTATCATCTCCATACAATGTTAACAATGGAAATATATCTTTGACAAAATTTTAAATTCAATAACATATAGGACCATAATCGCTAGTGACAAACACATCAACATTCATAATTATTAAAATTAATTTAATATTGCACTGTGAAAGGTATAGGAAATGAACCATCAGGTACACATTGTCAGAATTTTGTCATTTTATACATTTCATAATACTTTAATATACCGTTATGCAACAATGTATTTATTTGTATATCAAACCTTGCTAAACACAATCAGTATAATCCTAGTCTGGGAATGCCACATTTAGAAATACAGAATTGCTATCAAGTACCAAATTCTACATTCAAAACATTCCAATGACAAATTAATAAACTTTCAATTACAAGATTACTGGAAAATAATTAATGCTAGTGGTGCAGGAAAGTTGTATTCTCTAATGTATATTTGTATTAACATACACATATACAAGTATAATGGCCTATTTCTTTTCCATCAAAATAGAAGTAACATAGTCAACATTACTTATTACATTCACTACTCTTTGGAATTTTTTAATGAAAAGAATGTCATAATTAAATCAATTGCCTTGAGAGTTATTTCATGTTTTTACACACTGTCAAGGACTAAAAAGTCCAATAGTACAAAAAGCTTATCTTTACCGAAGGAAACATGCAAACATTTGAATAAACAATTATAAACTATGATGGTCAAAGAAAGAAATATAATTTTAAATCAATAATTTAACGTCATATCAAACAGGATAATTTTTTAAACAAATTTATAATCAAAATTCCAAACAGCGACAAAAGCAAAAAAAAAATGCAAGGATAAAAAATACGAATGACTAAGTAGATTTGTATTTTTTCCATCATTCTCAAGTCATTGGCTAAATAACATTCATCAATACATTTTCCAATCAAACACTTTTTTTTTAATTGCAAATTATTGTCAGAGTCCAAAACAGGAACATATATTAAAATACACCTTAGTTTCTTCCAAATCTGAAAACTTTACAAAAAATCGTCTTCATGGTTTTAGAAAATAACATCTTTGATCTAGTGGGATTAAAAAAAAGAGTAAAATTCTTACTAAAAATAGACAGAAGAACATGTGCTGCAGTGTATCTTTAACCTCCAGCTAAACATAATCATGTATTACTTCTTTCGTGAATAACAAAATCTAACAGTTGGATTTTCTGGAATAAAATTACGACACATCAACTGCATGAACCAGGTGTGTGAGCGATGACAAATAAAGACCTGAAAATTCTGTAAAGAGTTGGGGGATTAAATTGAATGAGCTCTCAAACTATTGTACAGAAATGGGGGATATCAAGCTTAAAATAAAAAGCAAAAAAAATAACTAAAATCAGCTTAAGAATTCTCACACCCCTGATAAACCAATAAAACATTACCTCATGGAAGAGGAGGGGGGGGGGGGTGTCTGTATTAATACATTTGGCTTTTGAAAATGAATTTACAAAAACCTAATATGATTTTCACCCCTACATCCTTACTAGTAATATATCATGCAGCTATCGAGTTTCACAATGCATGTCAGTCTAAATTGTATGATTGTTATTATTAAAGAATATGTAGTATTAACACAATTCATTTAAGCACAATACAGCTAATAACATTCAGTTTTATTTTAAATGTAGAAATATGCAGTGTTTCTGTTTTTTAGATAGCACCAAGCAAAATGAAAACATGCGAATCAAATGAATGAAAAAGGGTAATTATTCTGCATCCATATGTGGACGATGTGTATGAGCAATTTTAACATGTAAGTATAGAAGATAAGTGACTATTCTGAACTTTATATTTGACTGTATATATAAAATATTTTTAAAGGAGTTCATAATCATATCACTATAAGAGCAGAGACTTATAGTTCAAGCAGTATAGTTTCTTTATATAATACACTGCTCTAAAAATGAAACCAGATTTGAAAGTCCTATCAAAATTAAAACTAAACTTATGTTGAAGTCAAAATCTCAAGAAAATTAAAATTGATATCAGTTACCCAGCTGGAAAAAGAAAAAGTTAGATGAGAGCACTGAACCTGAAAGGCCACGAGGTAGAGCCAACTCCTTTTACATTTTCACAAGTGTAGACAGAGTTTCATCATTAGAATTGCAGTCAGAGTTCTCAGAAGATGTTTCTAGTTTGGTTACTTCAATAGTTCAAAACCAGGGCACACTAAAAATCCAGTCACTACCAATTCCACTGTCATGTCACCAAATCAGATCATATCTGCGATGTTCAGGGAATCATCAATGACACATCTGACAAGCGTGTCGGCCCCTGGATCTAACCTATGTGTGTGGAATGAAATAATGTACAAATTATCTGTTTGTTTTCAAAGTTTTTTGTCAATCCAATATCAAGTTTGTAAAATAGATAGCAGACTCAATATTTTAAATTGCCCTTACCAAACATAAACCTCCCCAGTCAGTATGGTACAAGAATATACTTTATACATTCTATTTACCAATGATAATTTAAGCAAATATTTCAATTAGATGTTTCCAATTTATAAGAAAGTTTCAGCTGAAAATATGATCACATGTCAAATTTGTAATGCTCTAGGGTAGTACACAAAGCATCTGTTAAAATGAGAATAATGTTCTTTTACAACTTAGAAATACATGTATATCTGCTAAATTATAACGTATTCCAAAATTAATATTTTCTGATTATAACTTTGAATCAACGTAGTTTTATAGCTTCATTGTTTACCAGATTTGCAATTGAAATTAATTTTGGTAGTGAGTGAAAATCAATGAATTGCCTATACTGACAGGATGTCATGTGAGTTTATAACACTATGAAAATTCTCACCTGGAATTGTATCTGACCATCAGCAACAAGTGTACCAGTTCCAGGACTTCTCTCATTTGTTCTCTGAAACATCACTTATTGTATATACTGCATCTGAAAAAAAATGAAAATATCTTCATCATCATGATTATGATCAAATCCGAGGTGCAGTTATTTATGTAGATTCTTTCAGTTTCTGTAAAACGTTATAGAGATAAGGGCGAGGAAGTGGCCACCAAACAACAAAGTATAAAGCTCTATCTACATTAGATGTAGACTGAGTCTGGACTTGAGATGATTTATTTAAAACATAAATCCCCAGTAATCTTCAGTTTAACTAAGGACTCAACTTATTTGCCCACACAGGTTGGCCACTAACTTTACCAAATTAATTCATGATCTCAGCATTCATATTGTTATTTATAGACCCCCCCCCCGGGTGGGGGGGGTATCTTTCCATTACATATTTTTTAAAGTATGTAATTACATGATGAGTTCACTATAGCAAAGCAGATAATAAAATCTATGTATTCATTTGTGATTTTTTTAATGGAAATTTATTGCAAATACTATTCATATGGCCTGGGAACTTGTGAAGACAAGTTAGAACTTAACGAGTATGAGTTAACACAATGGCAATGCATGTAAATTAGACTAGATCTAGGCTAGGCCTAAACTTTTGCACCTATATACGATTATTTCACCAAATCCTCAGCCTTCATTAAATCTATTTAGTCTTGATAAATGTTATAAAATATTCTAACCCTTATGGTTTGACTGAATTTACATTCAAGTTCGATTGAGTGACAATAAAGTACACGCAATTCTCAGTTCAATTTTCACTGACACGAAAATAAATATGTGGGGCAATGTATGTAGAGATTGGACGTTATTTTAAGGATTTTTGCTATCAGAGACGTTTAAAAAGGGTTGAAATCACTCGAAATGACTTTAAAGGCTGCATTACATTTATTTCCTTTCCTACATTTACAAAAAACTCACCATTTCATGGTCTTCGGCTGTTCCAAACTGTAAATATTTGCCTTCCGTCAGTCACTTCGTGAAAAAACTCTTGAGTGCAAAGCGTATTCGTTTGTTTTCACGTAATGACGGCTGCTTATCCGTCACTTCGTGAAAACAAGAAATCCTTTTACCCGGTATTTTATTGAATGTCATGTCGTCATAGCAACGTAATTAGACATTATTGTGATCTGAAACTTTTTGAGGTTCAAGATATAAGTCATAGATGTCCAAAAATGCAAAAAACTCAAAATTGGAAAAGTGAAAATTTTCCTCTTATCCGTCACTTCGTGAAAACAGGGACGATATATATATTGTGATCGAGCGCCTTTGGAACGTTGATTCATAATTTTGCCCCCCCCCCATCTGAAAAATGGATCGACGCCCCTGTGTATACATCATGCTCAATAAACAGATCACTATGTACATGGTCCAGTCAATTTTTGCCATTTTTTCTCGGTATGAGTTTAGAATAGGCTTACTTGTAACACAAATTGAATTTTCACAAAAAATATACAAGTATAGTACACTACAGTAATGAAGGAATTTCCAAGAACACCATGCATATCAACCACTCCCAAATGTCCTAACTTGTTATTTTAGTGGGGGTAATGTTGAAATATCCCCGTCCACAAGAACATTTGTGTCAATCATCCCCCCCAACCAAGAATACCGATCGACACCCATGGTTTCGAAGTTCATCCTGAAAAAAAGGATTTAATGGAAATAATATAGCAGAAAAAAAATATTTAAAAAAATATTTGTGAGAATTATCGAAGGTTTATTGAGGAATAGTCCATCAAAGAATAAAGAAGTTATTAGAATTTTGATTATTTGATTTATATGACTATGAGGTCATATGCGAGCAACCTTCCTTCAGCATGTATAGGTAAAAAATCAAATATCTCAGAAAATTGAAAATGGTGTTTATTGTACTTTCAATCATTTCACACGCGATCCTACACAAGAAAATAAATAAAAATAAAGTCATCATGAACCACGAAAAAAGAGAAAGATTTATAGGCATGATATTCTGAAAAATTAGGCATAATATGTCGCATAAACCCGTGGGGCCACTTCCATTCACGAGTGGATACCATGCGCGACCAAGGGGTCTCGGAAAAGCACCCAAACACGTAATTTCCATATTCTGAAAATGAACCCTTTAACAAGTATTGGCGTGTGAAACCCTACCCTTAACAAGTATTGGAAACAAAAACGATACTCTTGGCAAATATTCCCTGAAATGGACCCCTAAACAAGTACAGGAATGTTTTATTGTTACGGTTCCTTCGGTCGTCGGCTTTACCTTATTTGGTTTAGTACGACCCGGGCCCACTTCTACACCTCGCGCAAATCGGACTCTAAACACGCTTGGGCAAAAATGACATCCCTTATAAAACATTTTAATTTTGTTTTATCATCCCCGCAAATTAGACCCTAAACACGTAATTTTCCTAGCGAAATAGATACCCTTTTTTCATTATTTTTGTGTTTTTGACACCCTTATCACGTTACGTACGTAACGTGCCCTATCGTGAAAATGACATCCTTTTTATGATGGGGGGACCTAAAGCTACGCACTTTGTTTACAAACGATAGAAACGATGCCAATTTTAATATTTGAACAAATTATCTGTCGCTAACTTGTAGCAAATAATCTAAAGATCATTAAGCAAGAACAAAATATCACAAAACTCACTAATACGAAAATCCCGCCGTGTTTTCCGAACACCTCTTGAATTCGCCGCCCGATGTTAGAAGGGGGTCCTAAAGCTACGCACTCGATTTATCATGCAGAAAAATAGAATTTCCTGTGCCTCAATTTCTAAAATATGTTCATACTATTATAGGATAATATGAAATTAAAGAGAATATAGCTCAAAAATTCAAAAAAAGTTGTGGGTGTTCTCTGCATTTAGAGATTTACTGCAGCCTCTGTAGAAAAAATTGAATAGGAATCGTTCGTCACTCTGCAGTCACAATTCAACACAAAGTGCGCATTTGCCATTAAGAACTGCATGCGCGATGAGTGGTGCGTAGCTTTAGGACCCGCGCAGCTTTAGGACCCCCTACCATACGTGTTTTTTTTTGGTCGCGCATGGTATCCACTCGTCAATGTAAGTGGCCCCTCCGGGCGCATAAACTGAACATATGGGTAGCTGCTCGATCGTTTAGACGTCACAAATAAATCATCAGGGGCCCGTTGCAGAAAGAGTTGCAATCGATTGTAACTCTAAAAATCACGCGCAACTTGATTTTCAACCAATCAACAGCGCGCATTTGGGACTTGCGTTTGATTTTCTGACTTGCGTTTAAACGCAAGTCAAAAAATCAAACGCAAGTCCCAAATGCGCGCTGTTGATTGGTTGAAAATCAAGTTGCGCATGATTTTCAGAGTTACAATCGATTGCAACTCTTTCTGCAACGGGCCCCTGGAAATTCTTATATTAACTTTTTTAATATTTGAACCAGCTATGACCTAGGTGGAGTTTTTCAATTTTTTTTACATGCATGGGCGTATAGTTAATTTCATAAACTACCCTCTTGAATTGATATTACAGAATTGTGTTATGACATGCTTATTGAGCAAAATTTCATCAAAATCGGATAAGAAAGTTATATGACATTTTTAATTTTCGATTATAATTTGCACAAAATGGTTATGCACATCCTTGTCTGTATGGAAATGAGGGAACCGATGACATCATTCACTCACTATTTCTTTTGTATTGAAATATTGAAATTTTCTCCCCATTGTCCCATCTGGGCGTTGTGGCGTGCGCCAGTAATCCAAGCTGTGGGCCCAGCTGTGGGGAAGTTACAAATTGATGCAGAGGTTCGAGCCCGGGCCTGGTCACGAGTTTCGGATGGTGACGTTAAAGGTCGGTCCCAGACGTAAATAATCATATCTGATTGATACACGTTTGACAAATTAAACTCAAATACACATGACACACACCATGAAACAATCTACCTGAACATGTAGAATTACCATATTGTTTACATTTTACAGTCCAGTCGGTCCGTACTCAAATCTGTAAAATGATAAAGGTATGATTAAGAAGTAGTGAGCGAGGGACATCATCATGGGTGTCGATCGGTATTCTTGGTTGGGGGGGATGATTGACACAAATGTTCTTGTGGATGGGATATTACAACATTACCCCCACTGCAATCACAAGTTAGGACATTTGGGAGTGGTTGATATGCATGGTGTTCTTGGAAATTCCTTCTATACTTCTATAATTTTTTTTGAAAATTCAATTTGTGTTACAAGTAAGCATATTCTAAACTCATACCGAGAAAAAAATGACAAAAATTGACTGGACCATGTACATAGTGATCTGGTTATTGAGCATGATGTATACACAGGGGCGTCGATCCTTTTTTCAGATGGGGGGGGGGGGGCAAAATTATGAATCAACGTTCCAAAGGCGCTCGATCACAATATATATATATATATATATATATATATATATATATATATATATAGAAACTCATGAGAAGGAGACACATATCTTACCTTCACCAACAATGCGAGCGCGAAGCGCGAGCTAAATTTTTTTAGTATGTCATGAAAACAGGAAAAATGTACCTGTTTAGGTTTGTTTGTAGTAACTCATGAGGAGGGTCGATACATGTATCTCACTAGAGAGCGAGCTGAAATTTCTTTATATTCTGACCTGAAACCTTGATATTCTAAGCATTTTTTGGTACCAATGATTAAGATGGGTATCTAGAACAATAGATGCGAGCGCGAGCTGAAAATTTTGATATTTTGATCTGGAAAAAAGGACACTTTAATGGAAGATATATATCCAACAAAAGATTATTGCAAAATCCAAGTTATTTTGAGGTTTAGAATTGAAAACGGGACATTATATTCACCTGTATAATCATGAAACGTATGGGTTTTTGGTACATGATGCGAGCGCGAAGCGCGAGCTGAAAATTTTTATATTCCAATCTGAAAAGCAGACATTTTGAGCACGATTTTAAATCAAAATCGAGTTGGTATCTCAATCTCGCTTACTGATTTCAGTGTAGCATTACAATCTTATTTTATTTTTTAGTTGCACATGCGGAATTATTGGGGGGGGGGCAAAATGATGTTTGCCCCCCAATATTTCATCGATGGGGCGATCGCCCCCTGCCCCCCCCCCCAACCCAGGATCGACGCCTCTGTGTAAACAACTTCTCTCTTAAATCTAACCTGACTGGCAATATCTTTATTCTTCTCTTAATGCATGATGATAAAATGCAGATTCGGACCAATTAAGACTAGCACAAATTACAACCTGTGTGGCTTCTCGTGCGCCATCGGGCTTACCGTCATTCCTTTATTTATCTTGCCACCCTTTTACTCCCGTTTATTTTTCCACCCTTTTGAGTTAATGATTTATTTAAATTAATTTATTCACCACTGGTGGGATGGAACACCCTATCAACAAAAGTTGATTTTCGTTGGGGTCCTTTTATGTCATGTGTTGAAAAATATCAGATACATAAACATTTCATTCTTTTTCATCTTGAACCTCCACCCATCTGTTTAATAGTCCTGAAAAAGAATGTTTTTATTTAATAACAATATACACAAATTGCGAGGGAAACAAACTGATTGATGGCATACTATAATCATCATGATCAAACTTTTCATTTTTTCATCATCATTATTATAATTTTTCTACCCTAAATTATTGGGGGGGATGATAATACAGGCCATCCCCCACTTGAAATATTGGGGGGATATATCCCCCCCATCCCCCCCCCGTGATCGACACCCATGGACATCATCGATTCTCTAGTTTTGTGACTAAATTTTGCATGTAACTATTTTGTGAAAAACAAGCGAAACTTTGAAATTTCATAACTTTCTTATTTTACATAAGTAGTGGGTGAGGGGCATCATCGATTCTCTCATTTGCATGTGACTAAATTTTGCATGTAACTATTTTGTGAAAAACAAGCGAAACTTTAAAATTTCATAACTTTTTTTACATCCGATTTTGATGAAATTTTCAGTGTTATGCTTGTTGGAGTTTTCTCTTTTTATTCAAATCAACTTTTTGTTGGGGTGTCTTGTCCTTTCAGAATACGTATAACCCCTCATTCAATACGGTGGAACTAAAAAAAGGTTTTAGCAAGCAGTATATATCATGTGGCAGTAAAATGTTTACAAAAATAGCATGATGGTCGGAATTCCGAGCAAAAATGAAATTGATTGTTTATCTACGCATGAGTCAAGACTCATCCAAGTCGAAAAATGTCATTTTAAATGTCGCCAGACTCCTTTTGAAGTGCTATAAAACAAAAATTGGGGGCACAATTCGTTTCAACTGAAACTTGATTGCTGTTGTTTTGATCATATCCATCTTTCTCTCCGAATGGTCGGTTCCCGATTCAGTAACATGTTTTAAGTTATAGAGGGCGCTGCCATAAACCACAGTGAAGATACGTCACCAACATTTTTTATTGTGACCACTCAACCTTGTAAATATACGTTATCAATATTTTGTGTCGAGTGGTAAAATAATGTATAGCTAGTAAACTATATATAAGCACCTTAACAGTCAACCAGAAACAAATTTCGCCCATTTTAGTCCTCACACAATACGAAAAATTACTCTTGTGACTTTAAAAATATTGTTATTTTTAGTTTTATCTTCGATTACTATGTATGCCTCAACCATAGAGATATTATAGTATACATCTCTATGGCCTCAACCGAGTAATCTCATTTTTGCCGGCACAGTAGTTCAAAGAGTGC
Organism: Lytechinus variegatus; assembly: GCF_018143015.1. Taxonomy (NCBI): domain Eukaryota; kingdom Metazoa; phylum Echinodermata; class Echinoidea; order Temnopleuroida; family Toxopneustidae; genus Lytechinus; species Lytechinus variegatus. Next base: position 4,836,949 of record NC_054749.1, read on the forward strand.
AAAACACTACCTGCCAAATTAAAAATCTCAAAATTATTTCGTTCTAGAGTTACAGCATTTTTATTGGGGGGGGCGGGGTACGTGCTAACTTTTTGTTGAGTAAGAGGGGAAAGAAAAGTTAAAGGACAAGTTCACCCAAACCATTAGTTAATTTGAATAAAAAGAGAAATATCCAACAAGCATAACACTGAAAATTTTAGAAAGTAATGACATTCAAGTTAAAGTTTTGCTCAATTTCACAAAACAGTTCCCAGGTCGTTATGCAAAAGAGGAGACTGATGACGACATCAACTCACTATTTCTTTTATATTTCATTCTATGAAATAGGAAATATTCTAATTTTCTCCTCATTGTCAAGTGATACAACGATTAATTCCTCCTTGAACATGAGGAATTAGCATTGTTTAATACTATATTGTTCAGTCAAGTTGGTCCTTATTGTCATATCTGTAAAATATGAAATATTGTTCAAACCATAGAAAAAAGAAATAGTGAGTGATGGACATAATCGACTGTCTCAATTGCATGACACTTAGATATGCGTGCATCTAACTGTTTTGTGAAAAATAAGCGAAAATTTAAAATGTCATAACTTTTTTATTGTACAACCTAGTTTGATGAAAGCGTTTTGCTAGTTTGATTTTTCTCTATTTATTCAAATCAACATTTTTCTGGAGTGGACCTGACCTTCAATGACTGAAACAAGGAGAGGGAAATATTTGGGGGAAAAATAATAAAAAAAACCCCGACTTAATTCCTCAAAAACAGCGAAATGGGCGTTGTGATAGGAGGGAGGGGGCATAAACGCAATACGAGGAAGACACACATCATTATCAAAGCTTATTCATATTTTATTTCGAAACAAAAAAAAATGTTTAGCTTGTAATATTGAAGGCAATAAAGTGAGAAAAATTGGGCTCTGAAACGTGCGCCGCGCACGAACGCGTCTTCCCTTTGCATTTTCCACCTTGCTTCAGCAGATAAAACGCGCCCAGAAATTTAGAAAGATGCATATATATCCCTGGTATATATCTCGAATGCTGGGGAGTTATTTGGAGTTGATCATCCCCCATCCGCTACAGATGATTATGCCTCGAGCAGGAGCAGAATCAAAATTCATTAAAGTATATGCTCCAGTTTCGGTCATTGATGAGGAGTAGTTTTGCTATACTATCTTTTGCGTCTTCTTTCTGAAATTATTGATTTGAAGTTGTCTCCGTGAGTGTCTTTTGGACGCTTTCCTCATTGCCTCGTTACTGTGAGCGTTGGGGTGCTCGTGTTCTCTTCATCTCTGACATATACCGCATGGATGTAATCCTGTTTTCATCGTCAGCTATATATTCGCAAGCGACATTATCACAGGAGATCTATACCGGGGATCAAATATTTCAACGACTATTTCGTAAGAAAACAGATCTCATCATGATCTTTTTCAAACGGTTCATCTCTCTCTACACACTACCGCTTGTGACAGAAGTGTAGCTAGAATTAAATTGTTGTGACGATTGATATATCGACGAAGCGAATTTGATTCATAAGATTAATATCATATCAACGAAGCTATTGTCACCTGAATTGTAAGTCTTCGATAAAAAAAAAACAAGGAAGAGTTTATAGACAGAGACAGGGATCTGTGAAGGAGGTAGCTATAATTTTTAGAGGAGCATTTGGTAAAGCAGATTCAGGTATCTTGAAAGGAAAATAACGAATTCTTAAAAAAAACATACAAATTAAAACACCGAGGAGAGGAAAAGCAAGATGAAATACAAGAACCTAACTTTATTAGGGCTGACGATATGGGCGGTGGCGGGTTCCTATGTTACCCTATTTCTCGTTGGGATAGCTAATTTCACAAACCAATGGATCTTCACGAAAGAGATAATTGATCGTGATTTCAGCAATGGCACTCTCCGGGTCACCGTCAAATTGCACTCTGGATTGCTTGAGTTTTGCCGAGATAAAGGTATTCCCTCTCTTTTTTTTTAAAATCTATTCATGTTTTGAACACAAATATTGAGAGAGATTTTGTAAATCACATTAGTGAGAAATAATCATGAAAAAGATTGAATTTAGAGGGTAAATAATTATGTATTTTTCACTCGCTGTGGAGTGGCATTAGAATGTACCCATCACCCCCCCCCCCACAAAAAAAAGAGAAAACATGTCTCTGAGCATTTCATAAGGTAACTCGAATGTAATTGGAAAACATTTTTTTTTTAATCAATATTAACTGTTAGCATTTCCCGACAAACGTTCTCTAAATTGCCTATATATATTTAAGTTCACCATTTACCGTTATCATTTAGAACAATTACGGTAAGCAATTTGTGAGCCCCAAAACATGACGTCGTTATGACGCAAGATTTCTATTTAAACAAACGATGCGAACAAGCGAAAATTGAAAAAAAAGTCTTTCCGTGATAGCTTTTAACATAAGGATCACCATTTTTACTCTCTTCATTTTTTCTCTCTCTCTCTTTGGCAGTGGAAAATTATGGGCATAGCCCCCAAGTCCTCATCTATTATGCGCCAAAATATAATAAAGGGAGGAAGAAGTGTGATGTACAATTCACCAAAAGTCTGTCCTCCTCATGTTGGGTCATTAAGTTACTAATAGTAAGGATAATAAATTGTAATAATGGGAAATTTCTGGGGAATGCTAGAAAAGGTATAGAAAATTAAAAAAAAATAAAACGAGTCACACCATTTCCCCGGATTGAAGGAATTGAAACATACTTTATTTCCAATTGAATATTTTTTAAAGTAATGTACTGGAAAGACATTGGTTTCGTTAACTATACAATAACCCTTGTTTTTTTTCCTCATCTAAAATAAGTAATCTTGCCCAAAAAAATTATGGAGCCCCGCCTCTTAATACCCCCTCCTAAACCCTAAAAATAATTAAAGGAAACCAAAAACCAAGAAGAGAGGCAATCTTATTGGAAAGAGTAAAATGAAAGGAACAATTTAAAAAAAGTTTCATCAAAATCGGTTATGAAATAAGCAAGTTATGGGAGTATGAAAACTCTTGTACTTTCTATGGGCAAACGTGCTTCAAAATGGCTGATTTTGTGGACAACTCTCCATTTGTTTTGTACACAAATTTTCAGATTTTCCTCATTATCTTTCAAGTTGCATCTCGCCTCCTTCTGAGCACAACATATGTCATCGGAAAATATAATCGACACCATATATGTCAAGGTCAGGAGGTGATAATGTGAAATATGTAAAATAAAGGGGAAAATCTGAAAATATGTGTACAAAACAAATGGAGAGTTGTCCACAAAATCAGCAATTTTGAAGCACGTTTGCCAATTTGAGGATCCACATAGAAAGTACAACAAGACTTTTTAATCTTCCATAACTTGCTTATTTCATATATAACCGATTTTGCTAAAACTTTTTGTAAATTGTTCCTCTCATTTTACTCTTTCCAATAAGATTGATTCTCTTCTTGGGTTTTGATTTCCTTTAATTAAGGATATATGGCAATTTCCGCGACTGTACATCCCATTGGTTTATTTTCAATTGCTCTAATGCCAATTCGTCCAATTACCAACGCTTGTACTATCATTTGCTCTCTCATCAATTTGTCCAATATCCACATGGTCTAATTGCCATTTCGTCCACTCACCATATCGTCAAATAACAAGTTGGTCCAATAGCCATTCCGTCCATATACTATTTGGTCCAATTGGTCTCTGTGTTATAATTGGGCGAAATGAATGAAAATAAAATGGGTATGATACGGAATGGTCATAGACGAACTGGTGAGTAGACGAAGTGATGATTGGACTAAATGTTTATTGGACCAAATTGTTATTAGACGAAATGTTGATGGACGGAATGGCATTAGACTAAATGAAGGTAGACCATGTGATGAGTAGACAAGTTGGCAGTAGAAGAATTGGCAATTTACCCCGCCCCCCCCCATTTCAGAGAGAGAAGCCTGGAAACATTCGATTTGATTTGATATATTTTTTTTCCACATTCCAATAATAACAGTAAAATTTACTTTTATTATTGGAATGTTGAAAACAAAGAATCATGTGTAATCATTTTTTTTCTCTGCATAACGTAACAACAAGCAAATGACATAACATACATTCTAACATTCTAATTGAAATATAATTATACAATTTATTTTCTTAATTATTGAAACACATAACAGAATATATTTATATATACATATATCGACATAATACATTTTGAAATGTGAAAGACATTCATCTTATTTTCACACTTATGGATACATTTTGACATAATAATCATGCATGTAGGTAATGACATTGGTTTTGCAATCGACTCACGTTTTCAATTTGCCTTTGTTGCATATCGACGCCTTTCCAGGCTACCGTGGTCGTATGGCGTAATGATCTAAACAAAAATTGGGGGAGGGTATGCAGATGTCTCGATCAAGTTTTAGACATTTTAATACAAAAATCTAATTTGTGGATAGATTTTGACATACTATTAATAAAATCATCTATTATTTCACTTTTTTCCTTTCCCTTTTTTTATACTTTGTTAGTCGTGAAACTTTTAGGGGACCATGTTGACCCACAGGCTCCCCCATCTACAAGGGCGGAAATCTCTCCCAAAAGGTAGGGGGACAAGGGGCTGGACAAGCAAAAAAAAAGGTTATCACCCCAAATTTTAGGTCATTTAGACAAAAATGAATTTGACAAGCAAAAAAAAGTTAACACCCAAAAAGTAAAGTCGTCTCGCCCAAATACATATTTTATTTCGATTTTGAATGCTGTATTTCTTTCCATCATAAAATACCAAAAATAGTAGGGGATATGTGATATTGTGTCCCCCTATTATTTTGGGTAGGGGGACGCGTCACCCCTGTCCCCCCTGGCATTTCCGCCCGTGCCCTTCTGTACGCCAGTGCGTGGTTGATAATTATGATATTATAGTCCCTAACCCCCAAGATTATCTTTTGACTACGGATCGTCTGATATATTTCCCTCGTGCAATCAGAAAGACGCCATGCTTATTCAAGCGATTTGTCAAATCATTATTCGAAATATGGTATGCATAATGATAATAATTACTGGCACAGTGCGATGTCGTATACTGATAGGCTTACTGTCACACCATCAAATTTGACTACAAACCGACTGGTATGGTGTATCTTTGGAAATTATGCGATAGGACTATATTGGCCTATAGCTTTCGTCTGTCTGTCTGCCTGGTTGGTTCGATTTGATTTGATTTATTTCCGTTCCTTATAAATTACATAAACATAAATAAGTCAAATATGTACGAGGAACAGACATAGTGTAGGAACACAAAGCAATTTTTTTTTTTTTTTAGTATCATAGTTTGGCCTATGTGACTGAATTGTGTTATGTAAAGTTCAAGCGCTATAATGAGCAAGTATCATTATTATTATCTTTATTATCATCATTAATTTTATTATTATTATTATCATTATTATTATTATCATAATAATTATTATTATTGTTATTACAATTATTATCATCATCGTTATAATTATTATTATTATTATCATCATCATCATCATCATTATTCTTATCAGTGTTGTTGTTGTTATTATTGTTATCATAATTATTATATGTTTGATTATAATAGGCCTACACTGGCATATGAAAATTCCGTGCTATAACCTGTCTTAGATGATAATAGAAAAAAGGTTTTAAAAACGTTAGAATTGCAAATATAATATGGCAGTAACTGGTTTAATATCCTGTACAACAAATTAACTCACAGTGGGTCATTGTTTTGTCGATCATGGCTTAATCAAAGATTTTTTTTTCATAAAAGTTAGTAATATAGGGAGAGAGGGTAAGAAAGGGGAACCGATCGAAGGGAAAGGTTCAAAGTCTCTGAAATAGAAAGGCAAGGAGGAAGGCAAAATAAAGAAATTAACGAAGATTCACAAACACATGGTAAATACATTTAAGGAAAAGTCCACCCCCAAAAAGAGTTGATTTGAATAAACAGAGAAAATCAAACAAAATAATATACCACTGAAAATTTTATCGAAATCGGATGCAAAATCAAGAAAGTTATGGCATTTTAAAGTTTTTGCTTAATTTCACATAATAGTAATTTATGCACATCCCGGTCAGTATGCAAATGACGGAACTGATGACATCACTCACTTTTTCTTTTGTATTTTATTATATAAAATATTCGAATTTTCTCCTCATTGTCCTGTGAACCAAAGTTTTCTTTCTCCCTGAACATGTGGAATTCCCAATGTTTAACATTAAATGGTTGAATAAAGTTGGTCCTTTATTTTCATATCTGTAAAATTGAAATGTATAATTCAAACAATGAAAAACAAAAGAAATAGTGAGTTAGGAACATCATTGATTCTCCCATTTCCATGTGCATATAAACATTTTGTTAATAAGCGAAAAGTTAAAACGCCATAACTTCCTTATTTTTATATCCTATTTTGATGAAATTTTCAGTATTATTCTTGTCTGATTTTTCTATTTTCTATTGATTCAAATCAACATTTTTTTCTGAGGTGGGCTTGACTTTTAACATCGTTTTGAATTTAAGATGAATACAATGTGAGGCTTTGAGGATTGTTTTTATCCGCGATCGAGTTCTACTCTGCCATGATCGGTCGAGAGTCAATTTCTTTGGTACAGCATGTGTCACCCAAAGGGGTAAACGATCTACTCACGCGTGAATTATTAATCTATTTCATTCTATCTCTTTACGACTCAGTGAACAGCTTGTCACTGAAAGTTTCTTATTCTTTATCAGATCATTATTCTTAAAGAAATATTGAGGACAGTGCATGGCGCAATGAGGCAAACAAAATTATGGTGGCAAGATAGGGAAGGGTTCTGAAAAGATGCGAGCTATAAAAGCGAGCGAGCAAAATTTTCACATTTGACACTAAAGCAATCATTAAACAAAATCGACATGACATTGAGAAAAATAATAATATTTCACCGTTACTCTTTCGCTTCCCATTTCTTCCAATTTTCTCCCTTTTCCATGGTCGTGTATATATACTGTATATACATTTTTTTTTTTTTTTTTTTTGGGGGGGGGGGTTCATGGTGCCAAGCCCCATATCTGTAAGCCATTAAATCGGGAGATGTTTTGATAAAATATATAACACATCTTGTTGATATTTATTTACAATATTTATACTATGCAACTATTATTATTTTGTTATAATTATGTATTACCTTTGTTGTATATATGTATTTTGTAATTCTGATACTGATCTGAATGCAGAAATAAATAAGATAAAATCAAATCAAATAATAACAATAATAAATAGAAATATGGAACATTTGTAGGGGATGGGATACAGAGAGGGGGCGAAATGGGGGTATCGAGGACGTCTCTCAATATTTTGTTCTTATATTTTGATGTGTTTACTCGTGACAAAAGTATGTAACTCGTGCAGTTCCATTGTATTAGCTTTTCTGCTGAATATGAAATAAACACATATTTGGATTGGAAAATTTTAATCTGGATGGGTTGGAGAGGGGGAAGGGTGGAGAAAGGGGAGAGACAGACAGACAGACAGACAGACTGGCGAACAGTCACTCAGTCAGTCAGGCACACATATACATATATATATAGAGAGAGAGAGAGAGAAAGACAGATAGACAGACAGACAGACAAACAAAGAGAGAGAGGGAGATATATAATATAATGTATGGGGAGGGGGAGAGAGGGAGAGTAGTTTGAGGAGAGTAGGAGGGGGGGGGGGTTGAAAGTGGTATATATTTCTATAATTCATGCAGGCCATCAACTCAGGCACCACCTCTGTCTCCAGGGAGCCAATTACAACATTATTCATTTATTGTCATTTTTTAATGCCTGAGTCATCTGAATACGAGTTTGGAAGTGGCCCCTTAAATAGTAGCAAGCAGCAAATATGAAGTAAAATGCGAGTGAGCACAGCATCAGAGCTCAGGTGAATGATTATTCCGGAGAATTATAATAAGAAGCTCTCCACTCTCCAGTACTATAGATGGGGCGGCGCCAGTGTATTTTTTTTTTTTTTTGGGGGGGGCATATCATGTTTATACACAATTGTTTTGATAACATGGATGATACATAATCTAACGATGAATATTTTGCGTTTATGTACTCTTTTCCCTAACTCTTTCTTCCTCTTCATTCTTCGTTTTCTATTTTTCTCAACTTCTTGAAAAATCATGGGGAAACAAAGTAAACTTGGCAAATCAAAGAGAAGGATGTCGTTAAAAAGAACGTTTCATCACAACATGGTAGGCCTGATAATTGCGACAAATAAGTAAACAATTTTAGAGAAAGAATACACATTGTGATCTAACCCTCAGATAAATTTTCTTTTTATTGTGTTTTTTTCATGCAGTATCTTACATTTGGATAGGACATCCGTCGTTCACTGCAGTCAAGAATGTATCAGAGGCCACAATGAAAACACTGTATGCCGCACCAGGTGATGATGATGACAATGATGGTGATAATGATGATGATGATGCTGATGATGATAGTGATAATGATGATGATGATGATGATGGTCGTGTTGGTGGTGGTGGTGGTAATGACGACTATAATGATGTTGGTGTGTGCATGGTGGTGGTGGCCCGGGGGTGGTGGTGATAAATGATGTTGACTATGATGATGGTGGTGATGATGATAATGGTGGTGGTGGTGGTGTGCCGGTGGTGGTGATACTGATGATGACGATGATGATGGTGATAAAGATGATGATGATGATGATGGTGGTGGTGGTGGTGGTGATGACGACGTCGATGAATATGGTGGTGGTGATGGCGACGACGACGACGATGATGGTGGTGATGATGTTTATAATGATGATGACGATATTCAATTATCGTGATTTGTTTAATAAAGAGGCGCATACACTTCTCTTATGCGAACAAGTTAGCTTTTAAAAAACATACTTTCAAATAAATTGAAATGGTTTGAAAACATAGGGGAAATATGTCTTTAATATCTGCTCATGAAAAGAATGTAATCTACACAATGAAGAAGGATTTTATATGCCTAAAAGAGGAGAATGTGTTAAACTTTAGAAGGGAACTTGGTGTAATAATCGTGGGTCATTTCCTCATATAATCTCACCCACGCAGGCTTCTGCGTCTCTCCATTACCCCCTTCCATCATAAGGCATAATTCATCGTCGTCACGACCGCAGTCGTCTATTATTCATGGCAGTCATCGGAACTTCAATTCCCTGGTCGACCGCGGCCTCGTCGCGGCGATGCGCATTCAAGGGATCTTGATGAGATTCGTGCGTATGCATCGCATCGCTCGCTCGTTAGTCCCCCCGAATGTACCAATGTTGTCAATATTCAAAACCGCATAGAGCAGCAATATAATTAATGTATTTTGCAAATACGGGAGAAAGTGAACATAACATATGCAATGCACGAAATAATAGACTTGGGAGTGGGTGGATGATGGTGGTGGTTGAGCTCATGGGGGGGGGGGGAGGGGTAGATAAAGGTGATTTGGCGCTCAGACATGGCTGCCATTTTAATGACCATATCAGGGAATATTTTTATTCTCCCCAAGGGAGATTATGATTATGATTGCAGGCGGATCTGGGTAAACATACTGCAATGTAGGCCTACTGATAGGGAATTGGGGAAATGTCTTTAACTGTTCGTGACTTCACATTTTGTCTATGAAATGGTGTTCATTTACAAGATGTGCTTCTCAAAAAATTGCATCTATATAAGAATGATAAATGATGATTATAAAAAAACTCAAGTCCTAAAAATAAATTACTTTAATGATGGCCATATAGTTGTTCCGTCATTTCATTTGAAAACAGCTAACAATGTATAGTGAGATTAATCTGCCGTAATTTTCTTTTGTCTTTTATCTTCTTCATTCTGCTCTCTGCATTTCTCACATTTTTCATTTGATGGCCGCCCTTTTGCGATTTATCACTCTGTTCTCGATCTTCCCCCTTTCAACCTCATTCCCACCCCCACCCTTTGACCCCTTTCCTTCTCCCTCCTTCCTTCCCTTCTCATTATTTGTTTCTTTCTTTCTTTCCTTTCTTTCTCATTCTTTCTTTCTTTCCTTCCTTCCTTTCTCATTATTTGTTTCTTTCTTTCCTTCCTTCCTTTCTCATTCTTTGTTTCTTTCTTTCTTTCCTTCCTTCCTTTCTCATTATTTGTTTCTTTCTTTCCTTCCTTTCTCATTCTTTGTTTCTTTCTTTCCTTCCTTCCTTCCTTCCTTTCTCATTATTTGTTTTTCTTTCGTTCCTTCCTTTCTCATTCTTTGTTTCTTTCTTTCTTTCCTTCCTTCCTTCCTTCCTTTCTTTCTTTCTTTCTTTCTCTATCCCTTCTTCCCTCTCGTCACTTTTTCTCATCATCTATCTCTCTCTCCCAATGTCTCCCCTCACTCCCTTTCCCACCCCATGCATGTTCCCCTCTCTTTCCCCTCCTTCCATTTCTCTCATTCTTCCCCTCTCCTTCTCTCTATAGATGATCCGGGATGCTTCAATATTCGAGCATCTCTTCCAGAGCCCAGTGAGCCACCGAAAGACATCAGCTCAGCCGTGTTACGTAAATATCAGTATTCTTTCATTTTTTGTAATGAAATTCACTCCCTTCTGGTACAGCCCCCCTGTTTTGATATTTCATTAAAGGTTATATGTAATTGAAATCATTGTTAAAAATTAACAATAACAATAGTCGACAGTTATATATATATATATGTGTGTGTGTGTGTTTGGGGGTTATTTACATTTTTCTTAAAAGAGAAAATGTTCAATGTAAAATATATAATTTATATTTTCCTTATAAGACATTACTTCCATTACTTCGTTAATCATTATGTTTTCATGTTTGTTATTAAAGGCTGAAAATGATACTATTTGTATACAATTTGATACTGAAATGTGGAAATTAATGAAATGAAATCAAACTCTATAGAAAATCATTATAGATTACATAAACAATATTATTGTAAAAATAGACAAACAAATTGATTTTTTCTATTCTCTTTTTGTTCATTTGATCACAATCAGAAAATATAAGTTTTGGAAGAAGGGGTATAGGATTGGGACGCCGTAAAAACACACAACAAACAAAATTTCGAGAGGATTTATTACCCAACTTACGAAATTACTTTCCCCCATCTTGTCCCGAAGATGAATTGCTTTGTCTTTGACTTCTTCCCTCGACTATTATGCATTCTGATTCAACTCCCCGGCCCAACCATAATTTCTCCACGCGAGACATGATAAATAAATGTTGGCGTTGCTTACCACATAGGTCATTATAAATCATCTAGTTGAATCTGTTGCGACAATGACGTCAAGCCAATGCATACTAGATTAAAATGGAGTTAACAGGCTGACTTAATCTATACTCCGTTACATGAAATTTAAGAGAGGGCATAAACTTGAATCAAATTAGGGGAACGATTAGGTGGTTGGCTGGTCAGTTGCACAACTTGAGATCGAAATACATCCTCAGTTTTCGCCCAATGCTCATGAGTATGGTTTTCACATTGGTCTTCAGGTCTAGGGGTGAAGTTGCACAAGACACATATTGGGACACATATTTTCGAATATGTCGGTTACTGCGTTATCGTACAAAGCATATTATGTCAATAAATAAGAAGAAACCCTTGCAGATCGAACTACTTTTTTCACTAGCGCTTGTTGATCGAATTTCTCACAATAGTCTTTGTGATGGGATCCATGGGGTGTAAGTCACCTTCAAGTCTAGAAATTCTAAAAATTCAAGAATTTGATTACAAAGAAGTCCATACATCAATTGTCAATCACTATCATGATGATCGGTGAACTTGTGAAATATCATGAAATCTATTTCATGTGAGTTTTTTTCGGAGGGGCATATTATCAATAGATTTGCGTGTAATTCAGTAATGTACATGTTATATATTCTTTTTAATAGTAATTCAATAAAACTTTGTTTGTTACATACTGCTTTTGCAAGGTACATGTAATCTAATTTACATGTATATGAATCGAAGAGAACGAGCAGATCAAAACAAGAAATAATTCTAATCAAATCAAATATTATTACTGTTATAGGCCTGTTTACACAAAACATATATGACATATACAAAGCCGATGCATGCTAGTTACTAATCGATTCGTAATTTTGAGGGACCAATTTGTACAAACGTTATGCTCCTTTGACTCTCTACGTTATACCGGGCGTTATACTAATTTTGAATCGTACTTGTATAAATAAAGAACACTTTCATGTTTTCTCCCCAATTTGCAGAACACGTGGTGAAGGTGCTGCCGCTACCTATATGTAGTTTTCTGCTTCTTGTGATTACGTCATCGCTTAGTACAATGGGTCTATTCTTCCCACAGCGTCGGTGCTTCATGTTTCTCACTGGAGCGGGTCACATCCTCGCAGGTAAAGACAGGGGACTCCCCGAAACAAAATGAACGGGGATTCCCCTGATTGGCGCATGCGCACACTCTTCCGGGTGTGGCTAATTTTACGTCCAAATAACAGAAACGTGTGGATTGTGGAAGGAAGAGGGCAGGAGGGGGGGGGGGGAGTGGAGGGAGTGGTATTTCGTTACTCAGGAGATGGGTAATGTCTTTAATTCTCTTTTGGGGGGCTAGATGTAATTTATTCAACCGTGCTTCAAACGTTTCCTCTTTGTTTATCCTCTATCATCACTATATGCACAGCTAGCTTATTATTTACTTTATTCCAATGGGAATTGAACATCTTACAGTCCTATAGGTATAGGAATTCAATTATAACAAAATGATATCGAAAGTTAATGCGTTCTTCTGCCAATCAAGTATTTATTGTAGGAAAATTGAAGTATTTTCCTGACGAAGATATTTCACGCCAAAAATTTTAGTAATTCATAAACACTTGACCTGTTTGGCAGAAAACGCATTAATTTTCGGAATCATTTTGTTATGCATGAGGCCTTTCTTGATAAAGAGTGTTTGTTCGAGAAAATTCTATGGTATCATATTTATACATTTTTTGGCAACTTTTGTTTGTTTAGTTTATACCATTTTTATTTGTTCTATATTGTGTGTTTTGGTATAGGATTGTGTTCCTTGACGGGTCTCATCCGTTACATCATCGCTGTCAACGACGCGGTGATCGAGAAGCATCCCGTATCACCCGACAAGCTTTTCATGCACACATACGGCATCTCCTTCGTGCTCGCCGTCCTCGCCTTCTTCCTCATCAACTCGACGGGCGTTGCCAGTCTCTATCTCTACATCCGTCTCGAAAAGATGGCGGTCCGGAGCGAGCAGGATCGATATCGCCATCAGTTTACCATGAGCTCCTGCGTCACCAGCTCGCCCGACATCGAAATCACCGCACACGACGTCGAGGGGGAGAACGATGTCGTGGATGCGAGTGGCCGATGTGGTGGTGGCGGTCGTGTTGTTGATGACAGGACGAATGAGGGGAATCCCCTACGACCACGCCCAGAGGGGATCGATAGCGATTTACATATCGATAGTCAGCAGAGACATTACGTTAGTTACAGTGATAATGAACCAGTTAGTCAACCAACTTCGATAGAATTATAAAAGAAGATGTTTTAAAAAACATCACATAAATTACCAATATAGTCTTTATGGTAGCAAGACGTTGATCATCGCTCAAATATCATGTCAATTATTCAAAATTATCTATAACGAACGCGAATTTCAAATAATATTGAATATTCAATCTTTTGTTTCAATATCTGTTTCGAATTGTAATTGATCTTTCTGCATTTGAATATGTAGGGGAAGGCGGGGTAAGTTGAGCATAGGGGCAAGTTGAGCCACCAGCCCCAGGCCAATAATGAATGAGTCAGACATTGTGGTGGTGTCATGTATTGATGACCCATAGCATAACCCCTAACCCCACCACATTATTTTCAACTTTGAAACAAAAAGTAGTTTTTTAGAGGGAAAAATATGAATTTCAGCCAAAAAAGTAAAAAAGAGTGTGAAATAGATAAGTGCTTTATAAACACACACGTCTTTAAATGTAATAAAGACATGATAACAACATTATTAGTCCAGGTATGGATCTTCATTCTTGTCATAGTCTTTTATATGATGGATGCATAATAAATGTGTGGATACAAAATTATCGCACTAAGTTCGGACTGGGGTAAGTTGAGCCAAACAGCATGGGGCAAGTTGAGCCATGGTAATTCCTATGGTAATGTATCTTAAAAAACAAACCATAAAAATCGATTGAAATGCTGGCTGAAAGGGGCAAATTTACATGACTGCTCTTTTCCTTTTAAAGGATGTTAGTATTTATAGAGAATTAGCAAGTGAAAAGACTTTAAAACAAAAAATTGACATGCTGGTTCTCCCCTCATACATTTTGTACCTAGTTTTTGTGGCTCAACTTACCCCAGAAGGTGGCTCAAACTTACCCCATATATGGGGCAAGTTGAGCCATTTGACATCGTTTTTTTCAAAGGTCACGATGACTTTCAGTGTGGGATAGAAATATATAGGTGGAAAATATTTCAGAATTAAATTTCAAGGCAAGGTACTTATTTCGACAAGATTATTAATCATCAATTCTAACATGCAAAAAGCAAAAACTGTCACAACTTACCCCGCCTTCCCCTATTGTTGTTGAACGGAAATAAATAAATCTACTTAATCTAATCTAATTTTTAAAGAATCAAGTCTCGGGACCGTCACTTGGATTTTCAAAGGGGTGTACTTTTTTTTTCCAAATTTGAGGAGAAAAAGACGAAGAAAAACTACATGAGGGAAGTGTCTCTTGATGTATATTTGCAAAGTAGCGGTTCAGATGGAATAAGCGGAGATTTGACGTTACATCAAATTTTGAGTAAACACTCTCCAATTGGTTGTTGTATTGTAAAAGATGAAATTTTCGAAGGGGCGTCTTATTTAGGGCAGAGAAAGCGCGGCGGTTCCGAGGGGGAAGGAGAGACAGCATGGGCCTCTCTTGTTGGAAATGAAGAACAAAATTGCAGAGTAACGTGTAGTATGACCAGGACCGTCGCTAAAGTGGATGTGGGGATGCGACACCCCCCCCCCTACACGACTCTGGATATCGTCGGTAAATCTGCTCGGCCGTCGGGGGAACAGAAGGAAAGGAACAATAAAAAAATAGAGAAAGGAGGAAAGAGAAAAGGAAAAGAAAGGAAAAGGGAAAAGGCGAAAGGGTGGGCAAAATAAAAACAAAAATGTTTGATTATCAAAATTTTGCGCTCATATAAATTGTCTGATTACATTACCATTTTATAATTGGTGGGATCTATTCATGGATCACTGCAAACAGTCTGTATACAGGTCTTTTTGCAGGCCAGACTAAATGTAGAGTGGAAATTGTCATCCATAAGCGCTCTTTGCCATGAGTAAATATATAGTATATTGCCAAGGACATTCTGCGAATTTGCTTAAATCTTTTGTGTCTGATTTTGTTTCCTCGAAATTCGGAATATTTTTGATAGATAGAGTGGGTGACCCCTATATCCTGGCGGGCCATAGTCTTGAGCATATACAGCGCCAAAAGTTATTGCCATTTTAATTCCTAGATAGATAAGATATAGTAAATGCACGTTTGTATAAGTGTAATAAGAAAACCTTTATGCAAATTTGCCAGTTATTTTGTCAGCTATTCTATCGTGTTTAGTAATAAGACATTTAAATAGAATTATATTCTGTATGGATTGGTGATGCTGTCAATGTTTCAATGTTGATGATTATTGTTGAAATTACAATACATAGTAATCATAAATGTCTTTGTTAGTTGTTTATGTTAGTAATTATTATTATCATCGCCATGATCGTCAGTAGCATTATTATTGTTTTAATAATAAGTATCATTATTGATATCATTGTTTTTGCAATCATTAATATTTTCATTATTATTGCTATTATTATTATTGTTATTGTTGTTGTTGTTATCATCAACATCATTACCATTATTAATCTATTTATTATTATCATTGATATTACTATTTTTAATTTTCATTTCTACCATTGTCACACATATCAAAAGAAAATCGTATGGCCATAATTTTCCGGCACAATTTTACAGTGAACATACTGTAAAAGCCCCCAAAAATGGCAAATTCAAGTTGGTGCCAGAATTTCCACCGCAATTTTGCAGTCTAACGCCAAATCGTACGTTTAATAGAAAAGCATATAGGATAAAATATAATAGAATATATATACAGTCTTTGATAAAATATGAATAGATATGAATAGAATAGAATATATAGAATAGAATGCATAGAATACAATATGTATAGATTAGGATATATTGAACAGATAGTACTGTTTTTTTTCTGTTCACGTATAATATGTTTAACTGAATATGTTGTCGAAAAATTAACGAAAATGGAAATAAATCAACTTCTGATGGTAAAAACTTAAAATGTATTTGTTTTTGTACAAATTTCTGTATGAATATACTCGATTACATAACATCGCCGTCAAGCTGTGAGGTGCGATCCCCTAAAGGCCAAAATCAATCCCCTATCTTTCTTAACCCTATCTAGGCCGGGGGGGGGGGGCCTCCGAGGCCCCCCCCCCCGAAACAAATCGCGCAATATTTTCGCCGTGCGAAAATTTTTGACTGCGCCGCTCGCAGACTTTTTACTTTCAAGTCTTGCGCAACTTTTGAGACCAACTTTAAGTCACCCGGGTACGTGGTTCCGAAATTACGTAACATTATGTAAGTGCATGTCAGACCAAAAATTGCTCAAAAACGTGATTTCGTGTACAAAGTCAATGCAAATTGTGTTTTCAACCAAAATTCATAAATGTATGATTATTTTTATTTTTACTGGTCTAAATATATTTATTTTATGCTTTTTATGATCACAGAAGAGTCCCCAATAAATTTCATTGAAAAAAACAATGAAAAACAAAGAAATACATAAGAAATTGCAAAAAACAATAAAATACATAAGAAAATTATTTGATATCGCAATTTTTTTCATGTACACTTGCTAAGAACACCACAAAGAGTTTCTATACCAAAAATTAGTAAATTTGGAGCTTTATTTAGGGAGTTAGAGGAAAAAGTATGATTTCGCATACTAATTACGCATAAATTAGCATTATCACGATTCGGATGAAATAAATTACTAGACAATCTAGCAGATTATGTCCCAGGCAACCCGCGTGCCAATTTTCGGTGCGATCGCACGGTCGACGGCCGAGATCATAGGGGGGGGGCCTGGGAGGCCCCCCCCCCGGCCATATGAACTCCCAAAATACCCCGGCCTAGATAGGGTTAATTATCTTCCCCTCTCCCTTTCTCTTTGGCATCCATGACATTTGCTCCACCGACAATTGCTCTGCCGACCATTGCTCCGCCGACAATTGCTCCGAGGTTAATTCCATACACTAATAGAATGACCAACTTCAACCCTGAAGTTCACACTATACCCTATCCTAACCTAGCCCTAACATGGCACCCAAACATATCTTCGAGGAAATAAATCCTGGGGCAATGGTTGCCTTCTCTTTAAAGCTACTTCTAAAAATCTCTTCTTCCCTCTTCCTCCCCTTTCACCTTCCAATCTCCCTCTCCCTCCTCTTCTCCCCCCCCCCCCCCCTGTTCAATCACCTACAATGCAAAGGAGGAAGGGGGGTGGGAGCAAGGGACAGAGATGCCAACCTGAAAAGGAACATTTCAGTATTTTTTAAGCTGAAATCAGTATTTCGGTGAGGAAATCAGTATTTTCAAAAAATACCATAGGACCACACAATACAACTGAAACTATAGCAATCAGTATTTTACATGAAACTATCGGTATTCTTCTCACTTTTCAGTATTAAATACTGAAAATCAGTACTACTTGGCAGCTCTGCAGGGAGCAATGCATTTCTATTATACATCATACTGTCCAGACTGAAAGCAGCTGCACTATACACATGTAAATAGTTGTTAGTAATATATTTTAATTCATATCCAATTCATATCAAATAAGTGTGGTGAAAGGAAAACAACACAAAAAACATGAATGCATAAACATGGCAAGTATAATATAACGCGGTAAATCTCCTGAAGCCATGGATGATGGTAAATATACAACTTCAATATGAAGATCTAACAACTGAGTTATGAATTGTTTTCAATTGCGAGGCACTATGGGGCGGGGGGCGAGGCAGGCAGCCACTCTATATGAATTTTCAAGAGAATACAAAGAGGGATATACGTTGCGTAACTCTACATTAGCAATATAATTCAATTGGGATAGAATTGGGTATTTCCTCACCTATATCACAATCACAAAATATAAGATTTGGAGATCAGAACTTGATATATTGCAATTTAAATCTTAAGAATCAGGGGATAACAATAATATAGGGTATTTATATTGCGCTCATATCCGCCTTGTTAGGTGCTCAAGGCGCTCCTATATTACCCGGCTAAGCTAGGCGTTCATAGCGCACACAGCTTTTTAAGGAATTATTTCCTACCGGTACCCATTTACCTCACAAGGGTTGAGTGCAGCACATTGTGGATCAGTTTCTTGCTGAAGGAAATTACGCCTGGGATTCGAACCCACGACCCTCTGTTTCAAAGTCCGAAGACTAATCCACTGGGCCACAACGCTCCACAATAATGCAGTCACACAAATTAGGCCATCATATCTAGTACTTTCTAGTTGTTGTTATTGGTAAAAACTTGATTGACAGACAAGTGAAATACCCAAAAGATCATTACTACATATCAAAACAAGATGTGAAATTATACGAGACAAAAAACAGTGCAATTTGCATTGTCATCAACCAACATTTTGGAGAAATCCCTTAAAATCTAAGATAATGCAATAGATGAAATATTCCTTAATCTTGTGATGAGATTGTATTAGAAATAATGAAACCAACTGAAATTGTTTTTATATAAGGAACCATTATTTCTCATATCAGTAACTCTGGGCCTTTTCACATGTGAATCTTGAATCATCATTGTAATGATTGTAATTCGTCTTTAGAATCATCGGACCTTTCACACGCTCACTCGAAAACTGTGATTTGAATTCAAATTCCAGAGCGAAAGGCAGAATGTGTCCTTGGTGACTTGTTAATCAAAGCACCGCATCGCATATACAAGCTATGATGAGTGCTTGACAATTGTATTATCTACAGAAGTGCATAGAAGGTCACGTAAGCTCCGCCCCAAGGTCAAGCCTTTCACACCAAAATTTGTACCACAATTTGAGTGAAACTTAACTGGAATTCACAAGTAGAATTTGAATTCGTGATTGTGATTAACATTCGTGATTCTAATCATGTTCTAGTTTGGTTTCACACATGCTAAAAATTTGTCATTAGCCTTATTTTTCACTGGAATCATCATTAATATTACGATTTTTTACCGTGTGAAAGGGCGGTCTGTTATTTCAAATCAAAAGATATATGAAATACTAAACATTTCATGACAAAAACCTTTGTAATAGAACATGTTGCTTTCTTATACTTGCCTAGGATATAACAAAATATTACTTGAAAAATAAAAATAACAAACATGAACACAGGAATTTTATTTGTGGTCATCTGTACTCAGAAAGAATGACACATGCATTACAGTATCTTATTGATTGAATAAAGAGCTGTTCTTAAAGATAGTGTCATTTTGAAGTGATGTTTCCCTCCCCAGGTTCAAATAATTTTGGCAAGGAAGGAAACAAGACCGGCCCTGAGGCAGCCTTGACCTTGGCCAGAGTCACATGTTAAAAGTTGATGGGAGAAGGCTTGCTATGGTAGCCTCGTGTCTCAAAACTCCATGCTGCAAACTTTTTCACAAAAAATGATTAAGCCCACATTCCATCTCCTTTTTAATCTAAGTTCAGACAACTATATTAGAAATTGCAAATTGGCAGTACGTTTTTCAATCAAAATACTTTTTTTTTCATATAAGTATTGTACACATTACCACAATTAATCATTTAATGCAACGATACAAGGGTGAAGAAACTAAATCTATATTTATATAAAATTTATAATAAATAACTATTATACACAAATATAGTGGTATATAATTAATGACATCTTTTGGAATTCAAAAGGCACCTAGTTTCAGCCATACTCCTTATATTTTCAAAACAATAGTTGAGTTTCACGTACAATGAATACAATCATTAAAAAGATTCGGAAAATATATCCTTAAAAAAAGTTCTGCAATTGAAATTTGAGGAATGATAATTCTAATTGCTGAACTATTACAAGTGAAACTTGTATCATTGGAAATCTATATTATTCCCCTTTCAAATGATATGCCAGTCGTTGTGATTTCAAAATCATGGAATGTTCAATCCCCCAGAATATCAATCAAAGTGAAAAGCGTTAAGATGCAAAATGCATTATTTTCTAACTCAAGACTCAATTTTTTTTTAATTTGCATAGGCGATATAGTGTTTGTTTGAAGTGAAAGCTTTCATAAATGTTGAATGTTTGACAAACAAAGAAAGCAACCTATCAAACTTGTTGAATAACCCAAACCTTTTGAAACAGACAGGGTTCAACATTAATCCAAACATATTCAATTCACTTTGCACATGAGAAAACATCATTTGTGGACTTTTGCATATTACATCAAGATATTAAAGTCGATGTCGATCCACCTTCAAATTCACTAACTGAAAATAATGATTTTGCAAATATTTCATTTTTTGCATTGCTGCCTATTATATGTGGATTATCCATTCCATGATTACATTGGCATAACAAATAACACATCATAAATGGGAAATGATTACACCTAATTATATCACATTTAAGACGTATTGGTTTTGGTTTTACAACAATCAGTCATCACCCGCCAATCTTCGATCATGCCCCTGGCCTTGAAGAAAAAAACTTGAATTTTAAAAATTGGCATACATTTTAGTCAATGAATGATCGTTGCTGAATGCTTCAAGAATGTTTTGAGACGCTAGCTAGTTAGAAGTCACATTAATCACTGAGATATTTATACATGTATATGACAGAGCAGGAAAAAATAATTACCCTCAAAGGGGAACTATACCTATCTTCCTATTTTAATACCAGAGCAAAAGCAAAGTAGGACCCAATGAAAAATTTTCAAAAACATACAAACAACTCAACTCACATACACGTACACGTAGGAGATTACTGTTAAGATAACACAACTAATGGTGCATTAAACACATACATTTAAAGGGACCAAACATAGCATGTTACATGGGGAAAATAATTTACCTTCTTAAAATGAAAATTGTGATACATGTAGCTATTGATATATAATTCAGAAGATTATAATTTTACCCTTTTCATCCTTTTTCATTTTTTTCTTGGTCGTTGAATATTTAGGAGGGGGTCAAATGCCCCCCAAGACACCTATCTATGCACCGGTGAAACAGCAGAAAAGGGCAAGAAAATAAGGAGCTAAATCAACCCCTGAGCCACAACAAATTACACTCTCGTGTAATAGGGCATATTTTATCACATAATTACTTCCTTGAAAATAATTTTCTTGATGTTTCTTTTATAGGTGAAGTCCACCCCAGAAAATTGTTGATCTGAATTGATAGAGAAAAATCAAACAGGCATAATGCTGAAAATTTCATCAACATCGGATGTAAAATAAGAAAGTAATGATATTTTAAGTTTCGCTTATTTTTCACATAACAGTGATATGCACAATTCAGTGACTTGCAAATGAGACAGTCGAAGTCCTTTCCTCACTATTTTTCTTTTGTTTTTTATTGTTTGAATTAAACAATATTTCATTTTTTACAACTTTTAAAATAATGACCAATTTTACTTAGCCACAAACTGTTAAAATAATGGTAATTACACATGTTCAGGGAGGAATAACATTTTGTTTCACATGACATTGCGGAGAAATTTAGAATTTTTCATATTTCATATAATAAAATACAAAAGAAATAATGAGTGGATGAGGTCATCAGTCTGCTCATTTGCATCCCGACCAAGATATACATATAACTGTTTTGTGAAACTTTAAAAAAGTCACAACTTTCTTATTTTCATCCGATTTTGATGAAATTTTCAGTGTTGTGCTCCTTGAATTTTTCTCCTTTTAATCTAAAGGACCTGTCCTTTAATTTTTACTCATTACGTTCCGACTGACAAGTTTGTAAGTTTTTATGTCAACAAAACGAATGAAAAGTATTACCGATCATATTACTATTCTGAACAGTACCACCCATTATCCCGGATCAATAGGGTATTAAAAGGAATTAATTTGAATTTACTGCAAAGTTAAATTGCAAATCTGCCACTGATAAACAAGTTTTCCCTACAGAAAATCATGTTATTTTTCTGCTGCTAGAAAATACCAACAATCACTAAAAACTTAACCTATTAATTTCAAGTCACAATAAATTTTGGACAAAAATGTCTTGTTTAATTGGAATAGACCCCCCCCCCCCATTCACTTAAATGTGATTCAAAACTACAGCAATAAATACTTATCACAAAGCAATGCATAAGTAGTGCAAGTAAATGGGAAAAAAAACAATTTTGAATTATCACTATTTTAATAAACTT
This sequence comes from Lytechinus variegatus, assembly GCF_018143015.1. Taxonomy (NCBI): domain Eukaryota; kingdom Metazoa; phylum Echinodermata; class Echinoidea; order Temnopleuroida; family Toxopneustidae; genus Lytechinus; species Lytechinus variegatus. The sequence continues at coordinate 4,859,435 of NC_054749.1, forward strand.
TCCTTTCCTAGTATGGTGAAGAGCCAGAACTTTGTCTTAACTGGTGATAAATAAAACAATATGCACATCACTTGTTTTATCCCAAGAGGTCAAATATTATTTTTCATATACATGTATGTTGGCTGCAACACTATGGCCCACAATCTGAGGACCAATTCAACTTTCATAGAACATGGTCTAACTGTGCTAAAATTGTAGGAAGCCAAAAATATCAAAATCGCATGTTTCATATGTTGCTTTTCCCATGTTGGTAGGTGAAGAAAACTATTTTACTCATTACTTCAGATAGCATATGAGCATCAAATGCAATGAGAAATTAATTAGCTATGGTGAGATGTTGAGCAGTGTCAGAATTAGCTTTCCATAGCTTGACCACAATTTTAGTCCAGAGTTTAAATCAAACTTGAGTTCAGAATACAGGCTTATGGAATTTTGCATTAAATTGTAAACATGAATTTGTTCCATCTGTAATTTCTAAATTCAGCTATATAAACAATCCTATCATTTGCAAAGTCTTATTTGCAAACATTTATTTTTTTACTACCGCTATCTATCATTCCATCTATATACCTATCTACCTTGCCAGCTAATGATCTTTTTCAAATCTAAATTTCCTTGCTGCATTTAGCCAGTCACAAATAGAATAGAGCATGTTGCGGTACAACCTGAGGGTACGGTATTTAGTTGAAGGCACTCGTACTACCGGTCTCTGCCATGCGAGGATCCTTGAGGCGTTTTAACCTCTCAAAGTGGGCCGCGCGGAGTAACCTGTTGACGTGACAGTAGCACGTCTCCGAAGTCTCGTGGACGACGTCCGGGAGGGGCCCCAGGGATGGGTGCTGGGAGGACGGGAGGATGCCCGCATCCTTCAAGAGAACAGGATGATGATGCTGCTGTTGATGATGATGATGATGGAAGGATGGTGTGGTAGTAGATGGAGGAGGCGGAGAAGGGGATGGGTTGTGGTGGTGGTGGTACCCATGCCTATCTAGATGGGTATTATGTAAGGCTGCTGTGATGTCGGCACTGTTGTGTGAGGGCGGAAGACAGTAGCAAGCAGTGCTGCCAGCCTGAGGACTTGTTGCTAGGGGAGACGTTGATGATGCTGCCTAAAATGAAAAAAAATCACAATATTTCACAATTCAGCAAAATTTATCACAAAGTTAATGATGTATATCTAACTCATTGTGCATTCGTTCAAATAAATAGTATCTTACTAGACTATTTCCTCAATGAAGAGCAAATACAGTGAAACAGATTCTCAGTTTGAATTCATTGTTTTGGTCCAAAGAGTAATGTTAAAATTTCTGTATTTTCTTACAGTGTATCTTATAAAAAAAGGGTGAGGCAAGAACAAACAAATACTACTCAACAAATTCGTTTTTCATAGCAGCGATCACATTTATCACTTTGTCTAATTTTCAGTTAGGCTCTACCCATTTTGTCAAATATCCATATGCTCACACCACTTAGTCTACTTCATAAGATGAACTGCTTTTAAACAAAGTTTTGACTTGACAAAGTGAAAAACAATTTGAAGACGAAGTGGAAATCCTGGGCATTAAATGGGTATTAGATTCATAGGCAGCGGAAGCGGGGGGGACGTGTCCCCCCTAAATTCGGGGAGGGGGGGGGACGGCCCCCCTAAATTTGTTGTTGATGACCTTTTTTTTTTTTTGCTTGTCATTTTATTTTCCTACGTCCTCCCTAAAATTTTGGGTTGAGAACCTTTTTTTTTTTTTGCTTGTCAAAAAAATTTTGGTTATCCCCTCCTAAAATTTTTGGCTTCCGCCGCCAATGATTAGATTAACACTTGTGTAGACCAAACAGAAATTAGAACAAACTGATACATGTAGAAGACCAAAAGGGTTTAGCCAACATACGTAGTTATATTAGATCAAATTGAGAGTGTAGCAAATGTTTTTGAACTATCTGACAAGTATAAAGATTGTATAAATAATAAAATAATAGGCCTATAGGATTTGTTTAGCGCACTGTCGCATGTATCCACCTTGATCATGGCACTCCTGTATTACCCCTGATTAATGCTCACAGCATTTTGGGAATTACATAAAACAGCATATTTACCCAGGGTAGCCACTTCAGTTCCGAAAACTGTTCTCCCAGCGGCCCCGCTAATATTATAATTCCGGCTTCAGCACAGCTACCTTGATCGGGTAATCGAGCGTTCAAGGAATTTCTTCCTTCCGGGTACCCATTCACCTCACCTGGGTCGAGTGCAGCACAATGTGTATAAATTTCTTGCCAAAGGAAATTACGCCACGGCTGAAATTCGAACCCACGACCCTCTGTTTCAAAGTCTGGAGACTAATCCACTGGGCCACAACGCTTCACGCTACTAATTACTTCCTGCTGGTACCCATTTATATCACCTGGGTTGAGTGCAGCACAATGTGAGTAAATTTCTTGCTGAAGGAAAACACGCCAATGCTGAGAATGAAACCCACATCCCTCAGATTGCAATACAAGAGTCTTAACCACTAGACCACGATGCCCCCACTACCCTAATAAACCCTAATACTAACCTGTGAGTGGTGTGGCTCCCCTGCCCCATCTGCTGGGCTTTCATGTAATTCTTGATGCTGATAAGACCTAAAAAGAAAGAAATCACAAATAAAATGATTACTAATGTCCCAAGAAAATTAGGAAGAGGAAGAGAAGGTGGAGGAGGAGAAGGAAAGGGGGAGGAGAGGAGAAGACAAAGATAAAGGCAAAGGAGGAAGAGGAGGAGGATGAGAGAAGGAAGAGAGGGAGGAGAAAAAGAAGCACAAGAAAAAGAAAGGAGAAGGAATATAAAGGAAGACCACACCACTCACCTTTCAAAGTTATATTCTCTCCTCTTTGTTCTTGGTAAAATATCTTCCCCATCTTCGTCTCTGCTCCGAGAGCGTTTTTGACTGAAATAAATAAAACAAAAAGTAAAACGTGAAATATTGCATTTGTACAATCACTGCTTCCAAAAACAAGATTAAAATGTTAGTTTATTTGTATTCATTGTGTTCATTTATCAATATCTGGCAAAACATTTTTTGCTGTTTCATTTGTAAGATGCCGTGCTACAAAAACAGTCCTATACACAAGTAGATAGCAGGGGCCAGGGCCCGCTGGGAGTGGGAGAACAGTTTCAGAACTAAAGTGGCTACCTTGGCCTTGGGTAAATATAATGTCATTAATTAGACCATGGACCCGGCCCCTCTGGCTTCCACTCTGGGGTCAGAAGGACCGCATGCGTGTTCCCAAAATGTCCGGTAAAGGGGTACTTACAGTTTTTCACGGGACAAGTCCGGCCCGCGAATTGTAGAAAAAGGGGGTGTTTTTTCTTATCTCTCTCTTTGGACTCCTGAGAAATTTTGAAAGGGGGTTATAAAATATCTTGAATAAAGAATAACATAGAAAAATTGATCAAATTCCTGCTAGTTTTGAAAGGTCATTCAGGATTATTTCATTTTGAAAAGTAAAATATGGACATTTTTAATGTTGGAACGAGAGCTCACCTGAGATAGGGGGTACATTGAGCAGTGTTCCGGATTTAGGGGTCTCTCCAAGGCATACGAAAAGCCCTAAAAGGGGGGTACGGCACAGACATTTCGGCAGCATTTTTGAAAGCACCCCCCTCGATAGGGGGCTACTTTCAAAGGGAGGGAATGAGCATAGGCGTACCCTAAATAACACTGAGTGGGTGGGGGGGGGGCGGGACCATGGACCTATTGAAAAAAAAAGAAGTTTGTGTCTGAATCAACAAAACCGCAAACAAAGCAAAGCCAGAAAGTGAGAAACAGGTTGTAAAATGGGAAGTCTGTATGAAAGACACCAACAATTTTTTTTTTGTCGAGATATGTTTGCCCTAATTGCCCATGTTACATGTCACGAGAGATAGACTTGTTGCTGTCTTGGGGCTTGGAAACAGCTTCAGGAAGAAGCCTGTGGGCTAGCCGCACAGCATCCGCATGCCAATCGAGCAGTCATCCCAATGGCAATGCACAAAGAAATGGGCGAGGCAGTAAGTGACTGACTGCAGAGAATCGAGACGACAGTCCCGCGAGCCCGAGCGATTCCCAGTGCAGAGCTAGCTTCCGATAACCATCTTTAAATTTCACCTAGCCCGATGCAGATATCATTTTATTCACCGGATGAGTGTTCATTTTCATAACCATTGGAAAGAGTTTAAGTAGCTCATGATGCTATCAAATATAAGCAATTACCTGGCTTTCGTGAGAGTCATCTCGCTTCTTCTGAAATCCATTTGTTGATGTTGCGAAATACCTACCGTACGTACGGTACCCGTACGTACTGCTAAAGCTACACGTATATATTCGACCGGGCGACGCGGCGTACGATACTGGTGTACATGGTCGTGGGTCGATTTGTTTACAATCGAGGTGACCCATCGATGACCTTCAAACAGCTGTCTCAACCTGTTTCGCTGGGCCACAAGTTTGCGGTGTTGCGTATCCAAACTATAGGCACGTACAAAAGTTGCAGCGAATAAATTACTAACATTATCGACAACACGTGTTAACAGATTTATATGCAGTCTCACTCTCAGTGCAAATGTGCCACGGACACAGTAAATCTACATCTACTGCGGACGAAAAGCTAAGGGATGCCTCTTCTTAGTTCTTAAATCATTTGACAAGCTTGGCATTTTACTAAACAGTCCTTAGACGTTACATGTACTACTATTAGTACTAACTCAAATACTAGTAGCAGTCAGTAGCACAGTCACTGAAAATATTCAAGACCTGCACCTGCTGCAGCTCAGCTGAAAAATCCGTTTTGGAGGTGTTTTGTTCCTTTGTTAAAATACTTTGTTAGTTTTTAAAGTGAAAATGTCTGACCAAGAAGCGGAAGCAGAGGAGATAATGGAGGTGGTGGATCCGGATAAAGATGACGGTGATGAAGTGGAATATGAAGATGGAGAAGGGTCAAGTGGAAGTCAGAGGCAAGAAACAAAAGTTTATCTCCCTGGCCGACATGATGAGGAAATGGGTGATGATGAGGAACTTGTCAAAGATGAATCTGCCTATCACATGTACCACCAAGCTCAAACAGGTTGAGTATGAATGACGCCAAACCTACTATGGCTTAAGTTCCAACCAGATGATAAGATGTGAAGACTGGTTAAAATCTAAATGACGAGAGAAGTTCAAGAATAAAGATGAGATGAGTTGTCAATATAAGCCAGATTTGTTTGGGTCATGATCATGACAAGATGAGGGTTTGTTGAAACAAAATTAGTTCTTGGCCGGAAGACGTATTTGGACAAGATGACGAGTTGTTTTTGAACTTGGCAAATTGACTTGCTTGGCTATGGGCAAGAAGACGGGGTGCATGGACCTCACAAAATAAAAGCAACTTCTCTCGGACGACAAGATGACGGCAATAATGATTTGTTGTTGAAGGCAATAATGATTTGTTTGTGGCAAGAAAAGATACTGAGTTGAACTCAGCAAGTCGTTATGCATAAGCCGAGATCAGACATCTTGTCCAGAACAAGCCGACTCATCTTCTGTACCTGAGCTGACCAAGCCGATTTGCCATTTGTCTTAAATCCCCAAAACAAGCCGACTTGTCAACATTCAACAACTTGTCATCTTGTCTTTGTTAAAAGCAAGTCTACTTCTTCTCATCATTGAAACTGTCTTCTCGTCTTTATTTTTTCATCAGGTTGGCACTTAACGGCATCCATACAAATTAAACCATTGTTAGCAGGGGGAGGGGGTATAAAAGACCAATAATTTGCCTATTTTTGTCTGATTTTGCATCTGAATTACTGATGTCCTCATTGACATTTTCTGACATTGACAATGATTGACAACAACGAAACAATTCCTGACATGTCCTTAATATTTTCTTAGAAATACCGGTATGCTCTTTTGCCTAACTAGAGATGAGAAAATTGTGAATATCATACACCAACACAGGTTTGTCCTTGTACCTCAGAAATAATTTTTGAGATTTTGATTTATCTTTAGAGCAGTTCATACTTTCTAAATTCAAAATTTGAGGTAAATGCTTCTTTTCCCTATTTACAGTTGCTCGAGCTGAAAGTGGGGTAAAATTTACATAGTGGGGGTATTTTGGGCTTACTCTGCCTCGTCTAATTAGCAGCAGGACCAAAATATTTTCGCCAAGTCTATGTCAGATTGTATTGTTAGGTCTATCAATTCCACCTGACTTTCATTTGTGTATAGTTCACACATTTTCAGGCATGAAAGTTTTCCAAAGTCCAAACCACCCCTAAAACTTAATGGTCAATTTACACCCAGTGCATTGTGCACTGTACACATGGTTTTTGTGTTTTGTTTCCGTTTTAATTGTATACCCCTGGATAAGTGAAGTCCCCTATTGTTATTTTGATACTTTAACGCCCAAAGTTTCCAAGAAATATCTTAATTTGCTTTTGATCTTTATACATGTACATGCCTAGCAGGCAGAACATATATTTATATTTTTTAATTATTATTTGTAGTAGAACATGTTAAAAGTCAATACAACTTTACTAAAAATAGAATGCTAAAGCAAGTAGGCTTACTGTGTATAAATGTTAAATACCAATAGTGTATTTGAATAGCAGGCTTTCAAAACTTATCATTTGAGTACATTGATCCTTGTATTTGTACTGTGGTAAGTGTAATTGTACTCCAATGGAGAGTCAAGGAAATCAAATTAAAGGTAAATGCTAGTTTTGGTAACGATATCAAAATGAGTTCGTACAGAATCCAATGAAATGACCACTAAAGTGTCTGTTTGTATAAATAAAACGCATGTGCCAAAGGATTCTGGAAGAAATTGTGTAATTGCTGAGAAATCAGCAAATAAGCACTGGATTCGGGTAGGGCCCGACGCCCTGAGCAATAATTATACATTGTCCCACGTGCGCTTATCTGTGTTGGGGATTTTCGGTGTGAATATTTTTCAGCGTAGATTTCAAGATTTCACAAAGTCCAGTTAATGTAACTGTACCAGATCTAGATCCTCGATGATATACTGGCAATTAAGCCTTGTTTTACAGACTTTCTCATGAAATCAGTGTTAACTGCAACTACTGGAATTTCTCTTTAAATCTAAAAAAATACGAATTTTACTTTTTCTCTCTCTGATTCAAGGTTCACCGTGTCTTAGCTTTGATGTCTTGAGAGATAGCCTTGGAGACTCGAGGGTTGCTTATCCTCATTCAGTGTACATTGTAGCAGGTATGTACTGTATCAGAGCTGCCAAGTAGTACTGATTTTCCGTATTTAGTACTGAAAAATTAGAAGAATGAGAAGGGGGCAACTCAACTACACTACACATACATGTATTACTGTTTACATGCATGGGGACTCACATGTAGCAACATTTGATGCATATTTGGGGTGCACAGGAAAAGAGGCCACTGCAAGCTATCTGTTCTCAAACTTCAATGCATCATTTTCTCGGTCTATATTTATGGCATTCCAGTTGCAGCATAACCCTTAAAGTTTATTTTCATAGTTACAGTCAGTCAATGTGCAATTTCTATAAAGCTCTACATATATGTTACTAGTACATGTATTAAAATCATACATCTTTATTATTAATTCAGAATAAGAATTTGGGAGGAATTAGAAATAAATTTTCACGTCCTTGCAATCCTTACCACATTTTCCTCGGACAATCAATCTTTCTTCTTGATATAGGAACGCAAGCAGAGAAGGCACACCTCAATCACGTAATTGTTATGAAGATGAGCAACATGAACAGAACAAGCAAGCAATCGGAAGACGATGACGATGACGACGATGACAGTGATGATGAGGATGATAATCAGCCTGAGTTGGAGACGGCCATGATAGACCATCTCGGTTCAGTCAATAGAATAAGGGTAAGTATTGCCAGAGCCCAGTGTAACCCCAGTTGCATAAATATTACTATAATGGTAACTTTGTAATCCAATGGTAGCATCAATAGGCCTGTGGCTATTTTTTGGTTACATTTGGCAGCCGCTGAATTCGGGGGCTATTTTCTTTCATTTCTAGGGTTCTTTCTATTACTTAAGCAGTAATTTCGCTGTATTAGCTCCTCATCAGTTTACAATGTAATAATAATAATAGTCAGTTCTTGTATAGCGCATAACATGTGAAAACATCTCTATGCGCTTCCAAAGGACTTGGATATTATTACCTTGGCTGGAGCTCAAGCAGCTTTCCAGCCCCAGCCGCTCTGCATTTCAAGGAATAAATTCCTGCCAGGTACCCATTCACCTCACGTGGGTTGAGTGCAGCACAATGTGGAATAATTTCTTGCTGAAGGAAACTACGTTATGGCTGGGATTTGAACCCACGACCCTCTGTTCCAAAGTTCGGAGATTAATCCACTAACGTATGTAAAATATTGATTTTTTTTAAATGCTCTTGAATACTGTTTGGGGCAAATCTGTGGGCAATTCTAGAAAAGATGGTTGCCCCAAAAGCACTCCAGTTTTCAAATCATAGGCAATGTTGGCAATCATTAGGGTGATGCCCTAAATCGCCTGTCGCCATGTTTTCCCTTCTCTGCAACAGTAATAGTGCTCAAAAGCCAAACAAATATTAGGACTGTGGGTAAGTTGTGCAATTATCTTATAGAACAGGGCCCAGAGATAAAAGCTAGAAGTAAATTATGCAGACACTCATTCCACCAGTAAACTTTTATTGGATGTCCATGACATTACTGTATGTCAATAATATAACGGATGTTTTGCTGAGCCCCCCCCCCAAAAAAAAAACATCACTATTTCATATAATTTTTTAGATTCTTGTTTTTAAGCTTGATGATTTCATATTTTCTGCATTACTGGGTAATATACTTTTTCTATGGAAAATAGAATATTTTTAGTTTTCAAGTATAAACCTGCATTGCAGACTCATTTCTATTCCGTTATATTATCTTTTGCCAGAGGACCACCTTGGGTGACAAGCAGATAGCTGCCTCCTGGGCCGACACAGGCAACGTTCACATATGGGACCTCAGTGATCCGCTACAAGCCATCGAGAGCCCTGCTGCCATGGCTAAATACATGAAACAGAACAACAGCAAGCCCCTTTATACCTTCAGCGGCCATGTGACGGAGGGATATGCCTTGGATTGGTCTCCAACTGTTCCAGGTAAGACCTTGGCATTGACGGAAGTGGTATGAAATAGCAGGGGTATGCCTTGGACTGGACCCCGACTGTTCCAGGTAAGACCTTGGTATTGACATCAATGACATGAAATAGGAGGGGTATGCCTTGGACTGGTCCGCGACTGTTCCAGGTAAGACCTTGGCATTGACGTCAATGGCATGAAATAAGAGGGGTATGCCTTGGAAAAGGAGGGGTACACCTTAGATTGGTCCCAGATTGTTCAAGGTAAGACCTTGGTATTGACGTCCATGGCATGTTACAAGCTACTGAAACACTGCTATTTGATTGGCTGAGAGTGAAATCGGTGGAATAGACTTCTTGACATAAGTTATCGATAACAGGTTTAATGAAATGGGGATATGAACTTAAAAAACAGTTTTTCAGACCAGATTGTGCTAAGCATTCGAGATATAAGTAAATTTTTTTCAAACCAACCAGATTTCCGTGGACCAAGGAGATTTGATACGATAGTGAATATTTATAAATTAACTTTTTTTGGTAGGATATTAGGATTTAGGAAACACTCATGAATCTTGTTGAAAATGCACCTTGGTCACATAACATGAAGCTTAGTGATTGTTCATGGGGCTGAATTCTGCGATCGATTGCATTTGTTACATATGATCAATCGTAAAAAATGATAATAATGGGACTTTTAAGGCACCAAATCCATTTTTATCTAAATGCTCAATGTGCACAGGTGAATAGAGAGAACCAAATCAGTCTCAAATTATACATACACAGAGTTATACAAATATGTCTTCAGTTTTACTTTAAATGATTCAACAGAGTTGGTATCACAGATCTGTCTAGGGATGGAATTCCAGATTTAGGGTCAAGCATGAGCAAAATATCTGTCCCCCATTTAGTATTTCATTTCAGAACCCCCCAAAATCTTATGTTTTAGGAGCATAAAGATCGAGATGAGGTCTGTTTAATAACTATATTAATAGTAATGTAGGGAAGAACCATGAACATAATGATATACAAGCAGAATGCCCCCCCCCAAAAAAAAAAGAAAGAATCATCATGAATAATTGCTAAGCTGTATGTTAAGGTCCTTTATGATTTTACCAGAAGACACTTTTTTTATTTTGTTTTAGTTTACAGATTATATTTTGTCATGTGTATTGTATTTTCAATGATTGTTATTGAAAATGAAATGAAAATTGATGTATATGTGATTCTCTTATCCAGGGACTATGTTGTCTGGAGACTGTAAGAAGCACATTCACATGTGGAAGCTGAGAGAGGGCGGTGTGTGGAACGTGGATCAGAGGCCGTATTTGGCTCACACAGACTCAGTTGAAGACATTCAGTGGTCTCCCAATGAGAAAAATGTAGGTCAAAACATGTATTTTGTTAAAGATGGACACAACAACGAGTACATGTTCACTTTGTTTTATACAAGTAGTCTGTCTATTTCTCAGTATTATACAACATTGGATACTGGTAAACCCATTGGCCTGTATTCTAAACTTTGGTTTAAATTGAACCCTGATGTAAAGTTGTGGTTTAATTATGGAGAGCCAATTAGAGCACAAATCCCTTACACAGGCCTGTGAAATCTCCGCTATTTAGCGGAAATCCGCTATTTTCATTTTTAAGACCGATTTCAATTTCCGCTTTTTTTCCTGTGTTCCATTTCCGTTTTTTGTCTCACCTGCGAAGCAAAGTGAGACTATAGGCGCTGTTTTTCCGGCGGCGGCGTCAACATCAAATCTTAACCTGAGGTTAAGTTTTTGAAATGACGTCATAACTTAGAAAGTATATGGACCTAGTTAATAAAACTTGGCCATAAGGTTAATCAAGTATTACTGAACATCCTAAGAGTTTCATGTCACATGACCAAGGTCAAAGGTCATTTAGGGTCAATGAACTTAGACCATGTTGGAGGAATCAACATCGAAATCTTAACCTGAGGTTAAGTTTTTGTCTCACCTGCGAAGCAAAGTGAGACTATAGGCGCCGCTTTTCCGACGGCGGCGGCGACGGCGGCGGCGACGGCGGCGGCGGCGGCGGCGTCAACATCAAATCTTAACCTGAGGTTAAGTTTTTGAAATGACGCCATAACTTAGAAAGTATATGGACCTAGTTAATAAAACTTGGCCATAAGGTTAATCAAGTATTACTGAACATCCTATTAGAGTTTCATGTCACATGACCAAGGTCAAAGGTCATTTAGGGTCAATGAACTTAGACCATGTTGGAGGAATCAACATCGAAATCTTAACCTGAGGTTAAGTTTTTGAAATGTCATCATAACTTAGAAAATATATGGACCTAGTTCATGAAACTTGGACATAAGCTTAATCAAGTATCACTAAACATCCTGCATGAGTTTCACGTCACATGACCAAGGTCAAAGGTCATTTAGGGTCAATGAACTTTGGCCGAATTGGGGATATCTGTTGAATTCCCATCATAACTTTGAAAGTTTATGGATCTGATTCATGAAACTTGGACATAATAGTAATCATGCATCACTGAAAATTTTGTGCAAGTTTCAGGTCTCATGATTAAGGTCAAAGGTCATTTAGGGTCAATGAACTTTGGCCGAATCGGGGGTTTCTGTTGAATTACCATCATAACTTTGAAAGTTTATTTGTCTAGTTCATTAAACTTGGACATTAGAGTAATCAAGTATCACTGAACATCCTGTGCGCGTTTCAGGTCACATGACCAAGGTCAAAGGTCAATGAACTTTGGCCGAATAGGGTGTATCTGTTGAATTACCATCATAACTTTGAAAGTTTATGGATCTGATTCATGAAACTTGTACATAAGAGTAATCAAGTATCACTGAACATCCTGTTCGAGTTTCAGGTCACATGATCAAGGTCAAAGGTCATGTAAGGTCAATGAACTTTGGCCATGTTGGGTTTTTTTGTTGAATAACCATCATATCTCTGTAAGTTTATTGGTCTAGTTCATAAAAAGTGGACATAAGAGTAACCATGTATCACTGAACATCTTGTGCGAGTTAGAGTAGTGTTCAAAGTCAGCACTGCTGCTATATTGAACCGCGTGATGCAGGTGAGACGGCCAGAGGCATTCCACTTGTTGAAATGTCATCATAACTTAGAAAATATATGGACCTAGTTCATGAAACTTGGACATAAGGTTAATCAAGTATCACTGAACATCCTGCATGAGTTTCACGTCACATGACCAAGGTCAAAGGTCATTTAGGGTCAATGAACTTTGGCCGAATTGGGGATATCTGTTGAATTCCCATCGTAACTTTGAAAGTTTATGGATCTGATTCATGAAACTTGGACATAATAGTAATCAAGCATCACTGAAAATTTTGTGCAAGTTTCAGGTCTCATGATTAAGGTCAAAGGTCATTTAGGGTCAATGAACTTTGGCCGAATCGGGGGTATCTGTTGAATTACCATCATAACTTTGAAAGTTTATTGGTCTAGTTCATTAAACTTGGACATTAGAGTAATCAAGTATCACTGAACATCCTGTGCGCGTTTCAGGTCACATGACCAAGGTCAAAGGTCAATGAACTTTGGCCGAATTGGGTGTATCTGTTGAATTGCCATCATAACTTTGAAAGTTTATGGATCTGATTCATGAAACTTGTACATAAGAGTAATCAAGTATCACTGAACATCCTGTTCGAGTTTCAGGTCACATGATCAAAGGTCAAAGGTCATGTAAGGTCAATGAACTTGACCATGGCCATGTTGGGGTTTTTTGTTGAATAACCATCATATCTCTGTAAGTTTATTGGTCTAGTTCATTAAAAAGGGAAATAAGAGTAACCATGTATCACTGAACATCTTGTGCGAGTTAGAGTAGTATTCAAAGTGAGCACTGCTGCTATATTGAACCGCGTGATGCAGGTGAGACGGCCAGAGGCATTCCACTTGTTTTAGTCAAAATTCCGCTATTTTATCCAAAACGGCTGGAAAACAAGTCTAGGTAAATGGATGCGAGCAGAATGTGTGTGTTGTGAATATACACGTTACGGGGCCTTTTTTTTGCCTTTGCGAAGTTTCAAATTTTTAGTTTATGTAACTCTATGAAACTGCTGCGGATCACACCGTGCACCGTTTGTTGTTGGCATACAAGCGCAAAGCAGTGTTGTGAATATACACGTTACGAGGCCTTTTTTTTGCCTTTGCGAAGTTTCAAATTTTTAGTTTATGTAACTCTATGAAACTGCTGCGGATCACACCGTGCACTGTTTGTTGTTGGCATACAAGCGCAAAGCAGCGGCTCAAATCGATATTTTGTGACTGGTAAATACGTCTGTAAGGATGATGATGTCATCAAAGATGGCAACTTACGTTGACCAACGAAAGAATCAAAGATGACGATGTTTCGATCATTATTTCAAAGGAATTAGCGGTAACTGCGGTCTAAGGTACGATATTTCTGAATTTTAAACATTTTTTCGTAAATATGGATGTGATTTCTTTTTCATAATGTGACATTTTATGTACAAAAAAAACAATCAGAAAATCGGGGTTCCACTGTTGGATCTAACGTTACTGCTAAAATACGTTGTCTGTACGTACGGGCCTCCAAGCTTTTCAGTCTATGTATTGGTGAGTGAGCCAACGCAGTTCAGCGGAACAACCAAAATACAGAGACTGAAGCTTTTGGTCTAGAATACACTGTGAATCGTGATGGGCAAATGCAGCGGCTTGGCGATAGTAAATAGTAAGGTAAATTTTCAGATTTTTCCGCTATTTTTTTGAAACCCCACTCACAGGCCTGCTTACAGTACACACCCAATGTATTAACTCATATGACACCCAAATTGTTCATAAATGTCTGGGAATGATAACTGACATATTTTCTTTGGTATGAAAGCAAAATGAAACAAAATAGTAAACATAAGAAATATACAATACAAACAGAATTTATTGATTTTTGGCTCCCATAATTTTAGCACAAAGTTAGACCGTGGTCTAAGTTAAACCTGACTTCAGAATACACGCCATTTGGTGTAATTGCTGTTTGGTTTACACAAAACTTGGTTTAATACATACTTAGTCTAAATTTCATTTAGTCTAATGCGCAGTTGGTCTACTCTCCACCTCGTCTCTGAATTATTTTGCACTTTGTCAATGAAAATTTGGCTTGTAAACAGTTATTTTAATCCTAGAGACTATAAAGTGGTGTTATCCAAAATTATTAGATGAAATGGTTAAATGGGCCAAATGGCCGTTTGACAAAATGGTTTGAAGACACAGATAGACAAAGTGGCCCATATTTGGAAGTCAGGTTTAACTTAAACTCGGGTTTGAAAGTGTGGTTTAAGTATGGATAGCCAATTGTTACATAAATCACTAACAGTAGAGATATCATATTTCAGCTCATTCAGCTCTCAAATCATTCATAATTGTCCAGGAAGTAAAAATAAATGATTGTCTTCACCATCGATGAATCAGGAAAGAGCAGAGTAAACATAAGAAACATACAACTTAATAAAATTTTGATACCTTTGGCTTCCCATAAGTTTAGCACAGAGTAAAACCATGTCTAAGTTAAACCTGACTTCAGAATATGGGCCAATGGGTTTAGTCATATGGGATAAGACCAAAGGGAAAGTTGACCAGGGGGGTGTTTCACAAAGATTTAAGTGTGACTTAGGTCGCACTTAAATGTCGACGCGTACATGATATGCAACACGCAATCTTATTGATCAATACGCAGTAGTGCGCGTCCTCTTGGAATAATCTGACCAATGCTGTCATGCCTTTTATACTGCGCGCAACTAGACATTTAAGTGCGACTCTAAGTCATACTTACATCTTTGTGAAACACCCCCTAGGTGGGTGTTGACTAAGATACATTCAAGATACAGTCCAATCAATTGTACGTAAGCCAATGTAAACTTCAGGCTTGAGAGCTTTATCTGTAAGTTTAATCCTTTTACAAAACTTATCAATAATAATAATAATATGTATTTATATAGCGCCATCTATCTAGAAATATTCTCCGAGGCTCGATTTTATAATTATTATTATTACCCTGGCTTTAGATCGAGCTGCCTTTCATCGCTCATGCATTCAAGGAATTAATCTTGATGGGTACCCAATCACCTCACCTGGGTTGAATTTCTTGCTGAAGGGAAAAAATGCCACGGCTGTTGAAATAATAAAAAAAATTGACTTATCTCTTCATGTTATATCATGATTTGTACTATTCTTTAAATCAGTTTATCAACAATTTTTTTTGTTATTTGTAATTTCGTTACATCCTTCGAGATGGATATGGCGCCTAATATATTGCATTTATTATTATTATTATTCACACATTACAGATAAATACCAGTTGTGGTAACGATCTCAAAATGAGTTCGAACAGAATCCAATGAAATTACCATCAAAGTGATTGTATGTATAAATGAAAAATATGTGCGAAATAGCTCTGGAAAAATGTGTAATTGCTGAGGAATGAGCAAAATAAGCACAGAATTCAAATTCAAAGCAATATTCATGCATTGTCCCACATATGCTTTTCTGTGTCAGTGATCATCAGATTTATCGATTTAAGCTAAGATTTCATGATTTACAAAGATAAGTTTAGAGATCTAGATGTATGTTAATATCTTGACAATTAAACTTGATTTGAAAGACCTTTATATAAAATAATTGTTTGCTGTAACTACTGTCTTTTACCTTTAAAACCTGTTTAAATATCCCTTTACCGTGATACTAGGTGTTTGCATCGTGCTCGGTGGACAAATCCATCCGTATTTGGGATGTGAGGGCCCTCCCCTCCAAGGCCTGCATGCTGACAATGGAAGAGGCCCATGACAGTGATGTCAATGTAATACACTGGAACCGGAACGATCCATTCATTTTATCGGGGGGTGATGATGGTGTCATCAATGTGTGGGATCTCAGGCAGTTTCAGGTGAGTTCATGCTGATGCTTCAATGAATAATAATAATAATAAAATGATAACGGTATATTTACCCAGGGTAGCCACTTCAGTTCCGAAAACTGTTCTCCCAGCGGGCCCTGCTATTATTATTACTCTGGCTAAGCTAGGCTACCTGTTCAGCCGCACACAGCTTTTTGAAGAATTACTTCCTGCCAGTACCCATTTACCTCACCTGGGTCGGGTGCAGCACAGTGTGGATAAATTCCTTGCTGAAGTCTATGAAAAGTGTTGGGGGTGATTTGGTCAACCTCGACTATCTATTAGTTGTAAGAGATGGCTTTTCTTCATGGATACCAGAAGTATTCAACTCATACAGGCCAATTCGCACTCATCTACATTGTTCAACTCATTGAACATTACTGGTATCCCATCCAGTATTTTATGGATTTACTAAATGCTGCTTCAATTTGTGTTTTTTCAGAAAAAGGGCCCACCTGTAGCAAAGTTCAAGCATCACACTGCTCCCATTACTTCAGTGGAGTGGCACCCGACAGACAGTACCGTCTTTGCCGCGTCTGGAGCAGACGATCAGCTGACGCAGTGGGATCTGGCTGTCGAGCCCGACGACGAAGGTCAAGGGTCAAAAGGCGATGAGCCAGACGTCCCTCCACAGCTGTTGTTCATCCACCAAGGTCAGTCTGACATCAAGGAGGTCCACTGGCACCCGCAGATCCCTGGAGTGGTCATCAGCACAGCTCAGAGTGGCTTCAACGTCTTCAGGACTATAAGTGTGTAGCCTGGGTGATTTTGATAGGACCAATCTGACTTCTATTTCAGTTTAACTTACTTTCAAAGGAACTGCTCTGCAACAGCTGTTGGCTGCATGACGCCTACCTAGTATGGCCAATTGACATAGGAAACATTTCCTGTCTAAGTTAAATCAGTCATGATGGCTGACATCATATAACAGAAATTACTTGCGACCCTTTATTAAAGTAGAGGTAATTGCCTAGCAGGGATTTGAAATGACAACCTTATAATCATGATTCCATTGCTACAACCAATAGAACACACGACTGGAATGTTTTAAACCGTTGCAACTGAATATTAGAATTCCTTTGCGTATTCCCGTTGTTTCTATAATACTTACACCTAAATGATCTCTGCAACACAGCTTTTTTTTTGCAGCAGCAGAACGCGAATCTGATATTGCCAATTAAATAAGGAAACATTACATGTCTCAGATTATCAGTCACCTGGGCTGATTTAATAGACAACAGAAAGATTGTCGGCCCTTTTGGGGTTAAAATGGAGGTAAAGGCCACTCTGGGGTTCAAACTCACAACCTCAGGATTGAGAGTCCATTGCTCTAACCACTAGACCACATGACTTGAGTGCGTTTGATCGAAGCCCCTCAAATTTTCAAAAGCTTGAAAAATCGGAGAGGAAAGGGAAAAGAAGGGATCAAATCCAACTTGAAAAGCCTTAGTATGGGACTGAACTACCATGAACGCCTTGATTAATTGTCTAGTGAGGATTGTTATCATGGTAATAAACATTGATAGCAGAGTTGAGCAACAGTACCCTAATATTTATTTCTTGCAGCAAAATGGACAATGACATTTTATTTATTTTATATTATGATTGAACAAAATATTTATCACTTTTATGAATTTGGGTCACTGGGAAATTTCAAACATTTTATTCAACGTGTATCAGAAATGTGCTTTATAATCATGAAGAGACAAGATTTTTTTACCGGCAATATGAATGTGATTTTATATTGTTTTTGCACATTTATAGACATCGTATTTTCATTTTTTTTTATAATATTGAATTATCTTCTTTTTTTTAATCAAGATATATGCAATATTTTAGGTGACAAATTAGAACAAATATTGGCAGTCTAAATGAACATTATAATTGTGTTAGCAAGTGTTTTGAATCAGAATGTCTTAAAAGCAAAGTCCACGCCAACAAAAAGTTGATTTGGCTAAATTGGAGAAAAAAAATCAGACAAATCATGCAACGCTGGAAATTTTTTGAAAAGTAAAAAATAAGAAAGTTATTACATTTTAAATTTGCACAATCCGCAATATGGACAGAATTGGTGGCAACTATGCAATTGAAGGAACAAAGTATGTCACATACTCACCATTTCTTTCATAGTTTATGTATGAAATATAAATATTTTAATGTTTCTTGTAATGATTTAAATCTTTGTTAGATTGATCAACAAATCAGTAGAAATTGATTGTGAAATATATATTGCAATCAATAAAGAACAAAAGAATGTGTGGCATCATCAATTACACATCGATCAGGATGTGCACATATCTGATGTGTCGAAAGAAAGGGAAATAATAAAAATGCAATATTTTCGTTGAATCTGATTTTGATTTTCCTTGTTCACACAAAGTCAAAATGGTAATCAAATTCACTATAGATTATGCATCGCAGCCATCCCCATGAAAAATTTACCTGGAAAAATTCACATTGTCACACCGAACGATTTCAAGAATGCAGTATTAAAATCTATTGAAATGAAAGTCAAATCACAATGACCAGTAGGCCTAATGAACAGCTTGGAGGCTTTGGTCATGAAGGGCATTCGGTAGTACATTTTCTATGTTCTTGAAAGCGTTCTGCATAGCAGTGCGAAAACTCTCTGAAGGCCTGGTCCCACTGGCAGACGAACCCAAAACATATTTATAACAGATACAGCAGACAAGCGAAATTTCAGGGTGGCTCCATTTGTTTGCATCCACTGCAGACAATGGACAAAATGAGCAAACAATGAAATCACAGTGGATGGATGCTCGATGGATACAGAGTGTATGAAACACATAGAGTACACAACAGATACATAACATTTTCCAACGGATGGCAAGATTTTTTTCTGTTTGACATCCTCTCTGCATCCGAAAGTGCAGTGGGACCATGCCTTAACTCAAAGGACCGGCTCAAGGAAATATAATCATTGTTCATGAGATTTCTGTTGAACTTTGCGAATGACCACAATATAAATATCTCAAAAGAATTCTCCTTTTAATCTACAGATTTCATTTAATTTGTTTTGATCTATAAATTTAATTGAATGGGATTCAAAGGAATTCATAAGCATTTATGGGGCAAACTGGTAAACCAGCGAGGTTATGTTGACAGTATTTAACAGTATATGCATTTCAAGATCAAATCCTGAGAAGGATATTATGTTCTGTGTGTATCATTTTCTTAAGAGATCTATGCTGTGGTTCCATTTATGAAATTAATATGTTTATGCACAGAAATAAATACCATGGATTCATGGGACAAAATCTTCGATGTGACGAGTTGTACGATTGCCTCACAATTATTTTTTGAGGACTACACTCAATCCTAGAAGATAATCGACTTCCGAACTTCTTAGCTCGCCTCTCCATTTCACTTCACTTCTCCATCTGTCCACTTTTATCTCAATCCTTTCCAGGACCTTACTGATGGTGTACCGTAAACCACTTATGCGATTGATATCAGCATGCGAACCTTCAAACATATGGGGTTTTATTAGATGACCAACTGACACAATATATTATACAGCAAGGTGGACACAATGCAATATCTGTTATTAATGATGTTTTATTAAAATAAATATACAAATATAATGTTTTCAACTATATAATTTATAGTTGATGTATCCATAAACAGTGGTGCTCAAACGTTAGTGAACTCCACCATAAAATGAATATTTAAAGTTCTGCCATGTTTTAGATATTCAGGTGATGAAATATTACATTCATTATAAAAGTTTGCTTTTCTGGGCTCGCTGAACGTTGTAGTGTTGTTGTTTACATTCAACACTCGGCAGCATGAAGGAGAGCATTTAGTGAAGGGGTTCACTAACTTTTAGCACAACTGGACACGGACATACAGTTGAATCATTTTACCGGTAAGTGGAATCTCTTTGGAATAATGAAAGCTTTGCATGTTATAGGGCCTGTTGCAGAAAGGGTTGCAATCGAACGCAAGTCAAGAAATCAAACAAAACTTGGTTCTGAGTTCCTTTCCTTCTTTAGTTCTTTCTTTTTTCCTTCCTTTTATTCTTTCTTTTCCTTCCTTCCTTGCTTGCTTCCTTCCTTTTATTCTTTCTTTTCCTTCCTTTCTTTCTTTCATTCTTTCTTTTTTCTTTCCATCTTCATTTCTTTCTTGCTTTCTTTTTGTCCTTCATTCCTTCTTTTTATTGGGGGGGGGGGGGGTAACGAAAGGCTACAAAAATAAACTTTCGCCTTTTTTATTGTTTTCTTTATTTTTTGGGACCAGTAGATTTTAGGTTCGGACCAGTAGAAAAAATGGGTTAGTGCGGAGCCCTGGTTAATCAAGTGTGTGTGTATTTAGGACTTGCGATTGATTAAAACACAACTCTTTCTGCAACGGCCTCGTCTTTCAAAGAGTTGTGGTTGATCTAATCAAGCACAAATATGGAAAGCCAGAAATGTCAACATCTAAACTGTATGTTTGATCTATATATTTTCTTGATATGCTGCATCTTCATACATTCATTGCTTTCTTGAAAATTCAGTGTGCTTCTCTTTGTGTACAAAGACATTGCGCGAATTTCCTGTAGAATAAATTATGACATTGATGGATTACCATATGGTTGAGATTTATCAGATCAACTGTAAATCTTTGTAAGATATGCTTTTACAGCTAGAAGCATTAATAACTGGAACGCTTTGCCAGAGGAAGCAGTTTCAGCTACTAGTGTAAATGCATTTAAATCTGCAATTGAGGGGCACTGGAAATCCCATCCATTAAAATATTCACCATACCAGAGACAACCCTATGTGACATGGGGCTAATAAACTTCCAGCTTTGTCTCTACATCCAATATGGTCGGTCCAATACTAAGATGGGGCCCAGGTGTGTGTTTGATAAATCCGTTGCCCGTTTTACAAACGACTGGTGATCCTTTCTTGTGGTAGATGATGTACAACGTACTTACCTAGATGGTGATTCAGTTCCCAAGAAAGGATCGTAAGTCGTTCACCAAATCGCTTGTAATTTACAAACAGCTTTATGATACACCCTATGGCCCATATTCTGAAGTCGAGTTTAACTTAAACTCGGGCTTAAAGTTGTGGTTTAAGTATGGATAGCCAATTGTTACATAAATCACCAATGGTAGCGATATCATATTTCAGCTCATTTGGCTCTCAAATCATTCATAATTGTCAAGGAAGTATAAATAGATAATTGTCTTCACCATCGATGAATCAGGAAAGAGCACAGCGAACATACGAAACATACATGTTAATAAAAACATTTGACACTTTTGGCTTCTCATAATTTCAGCACGGAGTTAGACCGTGGTCTAAGTTAAACCTGACTTCAGAATACGGGCCTCTGGGTCTAAAAATTTGATTCTATACATGTAGAAGATTTACTTCATATGTAAACTTAACTTACTCTGACTCTGGAGATTGATATCAAACAATATACAAATAGGGAATATGCATAAGTGGGATGGTGTGAAATTTCGCATACATGTAAGGTGAAATAAAGATGCTTTATTTAACGAGGCTACACCTCGTTGAATAGAATATTTGAATAGTTTCTTTCTTCCACCGTGTGTTGTACAACACCTTGAAGGTTAGCAAAAATTAGAATAGATTATTCCCTATGAAAATGAGAGAAAATTATTGAAAGCACAAAAAGTAAAATCTCACAAATGTACATCAGATCTGCAGCAGCAATGCACATTTAGCTAGTAAGCCCTGCACGTACTGCACCTGCATAATTTACAAAGTGCTATTCATTGAATCCTAATTTTTATTGTGACATCGCCTTGTTCCCGACCCTGAAATGGTACATTATGGACAGTATGTGTGCAACGATACAAATATTTGACAATCGGCCTCCCTTTTGCTCGCATACAACAAACTAAGTAGGCATTGTACAATTCGTAATGAAGAACAAAATAATCATTCTGTACTCTTTTGGCGCAGCAAGTTGACTGGCAAGAAGATGAAATTACATTTTAGAGAAAACAAACTTCTTTTATAACCTTACTTTTTTTAAAAAGATGCTTTTGCAAAGCAAATCCAAGATTAATCCAAGACCTGATACAGGTTGGTTGAACTCTCGTTAAATTATCTACCCCTTCCCCATTAGTGTACCTAACTGGGGCAGACTGCCCCCTCCCCCAACGAGTCACAACTGATCCCTGACAAACCACCGCTCTTTTTTTTGCTTGTCAGTTTTTTGGCGGACGAAATTGCCGCCCCCCTAGGAAAATCCTAGGTACGCCACTGCCCCTCCCCCTCTAAACAAATAGGTTTTTTTTCATGAAGGACCATATGTAAGCAAGATGAGAGGAGGGGGGGGGGGGGTATTGAACTACATATAAATACACAATACAATAATTGTAATATACGACTTCATGTTTATCAAACATATCACTTCTTACTTGAACACTGACAACATATTTTGACGATTCAGTTTTTCAGCCTCTTTGCATTGAAATTGATAGCACACTTATATCTAAAACAATATATTGCATATTTTTTGTCCTCTCCCAAGTCACACTTGGAATCTATTTGAATTTCCAATATCTTGGATGATGTACTGCTATCTAAGAACAGGCACACATACCCGGTATTCATAGCATCAAGGCATTAAAGAAAAGTAACATGTACGAGGCAAATATTGTATGAAAATGACAACAAAATTTAGAGAAATACATATGAGAGCGGCTCCCAAAAGTTTTTTGCAAATGTACTGGACTATTTCATAATAATAATAATAAGAATAAAAATACATGAAGTAATATTCATCTTCTTGCATAGAGAATACATATATGTATCTCATATCACCTAACACCTCTATTCGCTTCCTTGGATACTATTAACCTGGTTTGAACCCGGCAAGCCTTTACAAATTTTCTGATTGCCCGGGTTGAGTGCAGCACAAAATGGATCAATATCTTGCTGTAGGAAATAACCTCATGGCTGGGATTCGAACCCACAACCCCCTATTTCAAAGTCAGGAGACTGTTCCACTGAGCCACATTGCTCCTCTATAAAGATGGCAGTTCATTCATTTTATTTTACATTACTTGAGAAAGAAAGTCAAAGTATTACATAATACAGAGTTGGGAAAATTATTTATCATTTCAGCTGATTTCCATTATATTTTGTTAATACTAAAAAAAAAAAAATACCTTACAATATTTTTCTGTATGTAGTAGGAATAAATAACTTTTTGTAAAAAATAAATGAATCGGCTGATTTAGATTATAAGGTTTTTTTTTATGATACTGACAATCTTATTTCTATAATACTGATAAATTCATTTTTCTTAAATTATACTGACAATTACAATTATATATCACGGATAACGGAACGAAATACACTGGAATAGTTTCCCACACGTAGAACCTTATTAAAACGGTTTCATGACATTTGCTCTGATGGAAAATCTGCAAGTTAAGCCAAACATAAAACCCAACCTCCAAAATTAAATAAACCCTAATCATTATCTTTACATTTTTCTGAAAAAAAATTTGTTTACGATTCTAACTCTAACCTATGCCCCCTGAGACGTGAAGACCGGAGCAACTGTCGCAGGAGCAAATGTTGTGTCACCTATTACAACAGATATTAATGTTACATAATAGCCAGTATGATCATTATTGTTAGCATCATGATTAGTGCAAGGAATCGTGATAAGAGTGAAAGAGTTAGAGCATTAGTTGACGAAATGAAGGCAGTTCTCTACAAGGCAGAGTATGAAAAATGGAGATATAAAGAGTCCAAAGATGACTCGACTCCTAATTTCAATGACCACGCCCAGTCATTGGGCGCCATGGCAGGAGTGAGGAGTAGGGGGGAACATTCATCCCCCTCCTACCAGTACCTACTGTCCAATTTAAGGGGTACAAGACCACTCTACTCCTTATTTCAATGTCCAATCCTAGCGAGTGAGGATAGTAATGGTAACATTTATCTCTCTCCTACCAGTACCAACTGTCCAATTTAAGGGGTATGAAATCACTCCACTCCCCCTAATTTCAACGTCCATGCCCAGTCACAGGGCATCGTGGCTGGATTGAGGAGCGGAAGGGTAACATTCATCCCCCTCCCATGGTTTCCTACCGTCCATTTCAGGGGCGCATCGTGACCCAACATGGAAACGGTGCTGGTAGAGGTCACAACTGGGTCCCTCAGGTAGACAAGATTATTCACCGGCCACTCCAGGAGGAAAGCATACACTGCTTTAGTCTTGGGACTCGTGGTGTACCTATGATGGAAATATGAATATGCATGATATTAGTTTGTTCAGTGTGTATCATACGTAAGGAAAACATACATACAAATGCACTTTCCGACTTAAATCTCATCGAATTCGAAATTTAAAAAGTGTATAGTATATATAAATAGATGGTATGAAATCATTTTTACGTAAAGGTATATGTGACCATAGCATTACATGAATAACAATCATTGTAAATAAAATTTAAACAATTAGGGTGTCCCTAAAAGTAGTAGCTTAATGAACAGGGGAGCGTTTCATCAATATTTTCATCCGACAAGTTGTCAGATCTGACATCTTTCCATGATTTTGATTGGCTGAGAGGCACTATTCCTATGGTAACTGTCAGATAAAATGGGACTTGTCGGATAAAAGGTCCGACAAGTCCTTTCATGAAACGCCCCCCAGGTCACCCCATGCACATAAAAGTGTGTAGTGTGTATTGACAGGAGCATCAGGAACACTTTTCATGCCTGGTGGAGTACTGGATTTTTTTCTGACAGGCAGATTGACGAATAATAACAGATTGACATAATGATAGGGGTTAAACCATACATTTCTCGGAGGTTCTTGGCACAACTTGCTCACTTTTTCCACTGAAAAAACTACATGTACCATAGTGAAACCTTGAAAGAATTTAACCCAACAATAAAAACTTGTGATCTCTTTGAAACAATTCAACGTTGCGATATGCAATGCTTTTTTCTTTCCAGCTTGCCGATCCTGATTGCCAATTATATTATCAAGTCAACAATAAAATTAATAAATGAAACCTTACCAAACGTTGGGAGTAACAGTATCATTCTGTTTTCTCCATGGCCTTGAAGAGTAGATGCCCTCGCCGTTGACCTTCAGCCACGATCCAATCTGACGAAGCCGCTCCTCAAAGATTGGCATGATCCGACCATCGTGGGTTGGACCAATGTTGAGCAGTAGATTTCCTCCACAGCTGAAATATCAAATTAATTTTTTTATTGATAAATTGACTGATAGGTACATTTGAATAGCACTTAATAATTTATGTTTCGATTAAAGTGCTTCACAATGTCATCATTATTACCCCGTTCATCGGATCCTTGCATGCCCATACACAATGTAAGCACTTTCTCCACTCCCTGGGGAGCATTCAAACGAAAGTTCCATGAATCAATTGCTAGGCATTCCCAATAGGCTTTTACATCCTTCTGGGAACCATTTAGCACCTGGGTGGAGAGTGGCAAAGCATGGATTGACGCCTTGCTAAAGGATGCTAGACGACAAAACGATTAAACACATGACCCTCTCATTACATGGCAAGAGTTACACTACACCACTAGAGTTACACTACACTACACCCACTACACCACAGCTCTTACACATGATCAAAGTAAAGACATCAAAATGATGATACATTCAGAATTTTCTACATGATTAGAATACAAACATTTCAAATTTCAACTTTCAAATGAACATCGATAAAGTTCTAGAGGCAGAAAAATGTTCCTGTTCAAACTGGACACAGAGGAACATCAAAAGTATGTTAAACATGTTTTAATCTATAATTTGAAAAAAGAAATACAAGTGAAATCCTTAACACAAATGTATAGCTATGTAGGCAAATTCTGAATTTGAACAAGATACATTTTCTGAAATATTTGATATGCTCTAAAAGTCCTAATGACAAGGCTTTAAAATCAAATGCATCATTCAGCAAGACCAATATCTTATATAGAATCAGGGTTAAATTATGTCTCCCCGAACAAGTATGTTAGAAACGTTGAAAAGGGAGGAAGCCGTACCTGACGACTCGTATCAAGTGTACTAGAAGCTCTGGTGCAGTCAGATAGCTCCTGAGGGGCTTCTCTCGTGCATAACCCCACCCTCCTTTGGTCACACTCATGGCATCTTCAAATTTGTGTTTCTGAAGAACACCTGGGAATAACGGTAGGTAAAAATAATAGTAGTAATAATAATTGATATATATATCACCTTTTCCAAAGGATACAACGCTCTGTTAATGGCATATGACAAGTTATTTTAAGATGTTTTTAATGGATATTACATGTACATGTTTAATCATCATCACCATCATTGTATCAGCCTTCGTTCTAATCTTCCTCCTTCTCACCATCAATTTCAAGCTTAACCGCTCACAATCGCGGTCACTTGTGTTCATATGTTAATGTTGTTTTTTTTTATGAAGTATATGCTCACACTGTTTTCTTTTGTTCTAATTATGTATTATGATTATACTGTATATATTTTATTATTTTGTATATTGCACATAATATAAATATTTTTGACAATGTATTGTGAATACAGATATAAAAACAAAAGAAACAAACAAATCATCATCCTCATAATACATTACTTAGAAACATGTATCCCAATATGATTTGTTTCTTCCTTAGTTTTTCATTTGTTGCATTAAAATTACTATTTCCGATAATTTTTTCCATCTTTGTTAAATACCCAATCTCTTTAACTTTGTTCCTGTCTCCCTCTCTTCCTCTTATTTCATTTGTCTTGCATTCTAACATGTTCTCACCACATGTACTTTATTCTACCTCTGAGGCTTTCTTCTCATATGCTGGGTATTTCAATTACTTTCATATTTATGTATAATTATTTTGTAGAATAATTTCATTTTGATATTTGCCTATTTCATTCTAAGTTGTATATTTTTTATATGTCTGTATATACCATTTGTAAACTGAATGTAATCAAACCTTTGGCTGCTATTTTCAGTGAATATCTGAAATAAATAAACCATTCAATCAATCAATCATTTCCACCAACATTAACTTCATCATCATCATAATTGATTACTGCCACCTTCACCAATTACCTTCATTATCATCAACACAAAATAACAATTATGAATTTATGTTTTAATTTTGTAAGGTCAGAAATGAGCAGCTCCTTAAATATAATGCGAGATAAATTCCATACAGTGTAATTTTCTACTAAAAAAAAAAAAGTAATTTTTTTTGTGCATTCAATATATCACCAAACACATCATATCCATTCCCTTTTCTACATGTATAAAACAATATCTTCATCTACATGTATCACAAATCATTAACAAGTTGGAATTCATCAATTTTATCAAATCATATCGCACAAACTCTCGCATATAATGTAACAAATTAAAAAGAATTCATAAATCTCATATTTTTGAAGAATTTTATTATTTTACACCCTCTCCAATATTTTTCTCTAAATGCTTTTATTGAAACCTACTTATTGATTGGGTGATCTTCACCTTCAATGTTAACAATAAAACAGAACACTGAATTGCACATTATGCAGACTGACCTGGATCATAACGATCATGGCAAGTGTAGTAGCCTCCATGCTTGCAAGGGCAATCATCACCCCAACGATCATTAACCACTACAGTGTCCTTCACTGGACTGAGAAAAGAGAAAATATAAAGTAATCTAATTTGCTGAACGGGGATCCAGCACAAGAGCAGGGCTCCGTAACACAAAGGTTTGCGATGAATTGCAATTATGAAAATAACGCACTCATTGGCTCCCAGTCAAGACATGTTTAGCATTCTTGTAATATTTAAACACAATGGCCCGTATTCTGAAGTCGGGTTTAAATTAAACTCAGGTTTAAAGTTGTGGTTTAAATATGGGAAGCCAACAGTATAATTTTTTTTATTAAGTTGTATGTTTCTTACGCTTACTGTGCTCTTTCCTGATTCATCGATGGTGAAGACAATCATCTATTTTTACTTCCTAGAAAATTACAAATGATTTGAGAGCCAAATGAGCTGAAGTATGACATCCCTACTGTTAGTGATTTATGTAACAATTGGCTATCCATACTTAAACCACAACTACCTGAGTTTAAGTTAAACCCGACTTCAGAATACGGGCCTGAGAAATTGCAAGCGCTGAAAAACTATATTACTCTCACACCCATACACACATCCATACCCCACCACACATATACAGATGTGGGCCGACAGATTTTTTTTCTAAACAAGTGGAATGCCTCTGGCCGTCTCACCTGCATCACGCGGTTCAATATAGCAGCAGTGCTGGCTTTGAATACTACTCTAACTCACACAAGATGTTCAGTGATACATGGTTACTCTTATGTCCACTTTTTATGAACTAGACCAATAAACTTACAGAGATATGATGGTTATTCAACAAAAAACCCCAACATGGCCAAAGTTCATTGACCTTACATGACCTTTGACCTTGATCATGTGACCTGAAACTCGCACAGGATGTTCAGTGATACTTGATTACTCTTATGTACAAGTTTCATGAATCAGATCCATAAACTTTCAAAGTTTTGATGGTAATTCAACTGATACACCCAATTCGGCCAAAGTTCATTGACCTTTGACCTTGGTCATGTGACCTGAAACGCGCACAGGATGTTCAGTGATATTTGATTACTCATATGTCCAAGTTTAATGAAGTAGACCAATAAACTTTCAAAGTTATGATGGTAATTCAACAGATACCCCCGATTCGGCCAAAGTTCATTGACCCTAAATGACCTTTGACCTTGATCATGAGACCTGAAACTTGCACAAAATATTCAGTGATGCTTGATTACTATTATGTCCAAGTTTCATGAATCAGATCCATAAACTTTCAAAGTTATGATGGGAATTCAACAGATATCCCCAATTCGGCCAAAGTTCATTGACCCTAAATGACCTTTGACCTTGGTCATGTGACGTGAAACTCATGCAGGATGTTCAGTGATACTTGATTAACCTTATGTCCAAGTTTCATGAACTAGGTCCATATATTTTCTAAGTTATGATGACATTTCAAAAACTTAACCTCAGGTTAAGATTTCGATGTTGATTCCTCCAACATGGTCTAAGTTCATTGACCCTAAATGACCTTTGACCTTGGTCATGTGACATGAAACTTTAATAGGATG
The DNA here is from genome assembly GCF_018143015.1 of Lytechinus variegatus. Taxonomy (NCBI): domain Eukaryota; kingdom Metazoa; phylum Echinodermata; class Echinoidea; order Temnopleuroida; family Toxopneustidae; genus Lytechinus; species Lytechinus variegatus. The sequence continues at coordinate 4,888,627 of NC_054749.1, forward strand.
TTCAGTAATACTTGATTAACCTTATGGCCAAGTTTCATGAACTAGGTCCATATACTTTCTAAGTTATGATGTCATTTCAAAAACTTAACCTCAGGTTAAGATTTGATGTTGACGCCGCCGCCGTCGCCGCCGTTGGAAAAGCGGCGCCTATACAGTCAGACTGCAGGTCCCAAGAAAGTGGCTTCTTTCATCCAAGTGATATTCATGACTTGAGTTGTTTTGCATATTTAATGAGCTTGATGCGGACCAAAACACCTCTTTTCATTCGATCATTGCTGCTCTAATTGTGCATCGAATTTCATGAATTTGGTACCATTGTAAAGAAGAAGAATCATTCTTTTAGGTCATGTGTTTGGATTTATTCAAAGATTTTGTAATATAGGTTAAAATTTTGATCTAAAATATGCTACAAAATAAATATTTTCACCTGACAAAAGCTGCTATTTTCACACTTTATTTATGTTTGAGCCCAAATGATTTTTATATCATGATAAAGCTGAATATGTATGCTTTGAAATGATATAGGTTTCAAAATAAGAATTGGTTTAATCGGGTCAAGATCACACTTTTCATTTGCCAAGTACATAAAGCAGTTTGAAAACAAGAATACTGCACTCTGATTGGTCAAAGAGACCACCCAGTGGCAAATTCCAACAGTTCCAGTGCCTGGGTTCGTGGGAAGGTCACACTTCCCATGTGGTAATCTCCTCAAATACCCCGCGCCTGTTGTTCTGTGAATCTTATCCAGCCAATCAGGACTCTGGATTTCATGCAAGTACAAAATTTCAGAAATCTCGTCTTGTACCTTGGTGGGAAAAGTGTGATCTTGACCCGATTAAAAGGTGCCGCATATCAAGAGTGGCATTGTGAGAAAGTACAGAAGTTCAGCTTTATGGTGATATAGATATCATTGAGGCTCAAAATAAAAAATTTTGCACAATTTGCAAAAGAAAACAGAGGAAGAAAATTCAGTTTTGAGGCACACTTTCAGGCCAGAAATTTACTTATTTAACAAAATATTGTATACAAAATAAATGACCAATATGAAAGAGTAACTTTTACTCTATCTGATGGTGCAATAATATTTCATTTAACTTGAGGTTAAAACAGGTAAATTCTTAGAGAAAGAAAATCTCACGAATCACGAGATTTTGCAAGGAGGAGGATTCAGCCACGAGATGATTTGGATGAATCTGGCCTTTTTGCTCATTAGCATAGGGACCTGCGGTCTGACTGAATAGTCTCACTCTGCTTCGCAGGTGAGACACTAAATGGAAAAAGATTTTTTTTCCCATGACAACCTAACATCTTACCTGTCACTATATAGCCAAGCAAGAAATTCTCTGCTCTTCTAGAAATTATTAGAATTATACAGAAATTTGACTTTTTTCAGCACAGACTTTAATTGGATGTCAGAATAAGGGCCAGTGTCTCCCCCCCCTGGCAACCAAACATTTTAATACCTGTCATTGTATAGCCAAGCAAGGAATTCTGTGCTCTTCCAGTAATCACTGTTAGCTGTTCCGGACCCGTCTGTCCATATGACCTCTGGCTTGTACCGATTCACTAGGTCATACAGGTCTGGGCTTTGAACTCTCTGGGGAAATGGCATTGAAATTCATTTGGGTCAATATTGATTCATAATAATAATCATAATGCATACAATTTGTAGAGCGCACTTTCCATCTTAAAAACATGCTTAAGGCCCTACAAATTATAGAAAGGGAGAAAAAAAGTACATAGCAAATTTGAAGCATAAAAAGATAGCATTTAATACATAGATGATTGCCATGAAAATACAGGCACTCACTTTGTTTGTGCAGCAGTGAAATCTATTTTAAAAACTCCAAGATTCAGATCAATAAAATTGTATGGTAGTACTTTTTTGTTTTGTTTTCTTAAAAAGTTATAATAATAATAAAGTGGATAAATATATATCTGTTTGTGATCAAAACATATAAATTATCAAAACAAAAACACGCTACATAACATAACGTAAGATATGTAACTGATTTTGATAGTGCTGACTCAATTCAAAATCATATTTGAAAATGAAAATGCAGAAGACTGGTACTCACATCTCTGTATTCTGTAGTAGTGAAGCCATTGGCTTTGTCTTTGAGAAACAGGGGATTGAACCACTCAAAGAGGGAGTAGTACAGGCCAAAGTGGACGTCCGTATTGTTGCGGATACCGGCTGCAAGTTCCCCTGATTCAAAGAGAGAATAGAAATCAAAATATTCATTTAACAAGGGTCATTAAAACATTAAACAAAGCAAGATTGAAGTCTGCAACGGCAATTAAATTGCCTAATAATAATAATAATAATATAGGATATTTATATTGCGCACATTTCCACCTTGTTAGGTGCTCAAGGCGCTCCTATATTACCCGGCTAAGCTAGGCGTTCATAGCGCACACAGCTGCTTAAGGAATTACTTCCTACCGGTACCCATTTACCTCACCTGGGTCGAGTGCAGCACATCGTGGATCAGTTTCTTGCTGAAGGAAATTACGCCATGGCTGGGATTCGAACCCACGACCCTCTGTTTCAAAGTCCGAAGACTAATCCACTGGGCCACATCGCTCCACATAGTATACATGGAGTCAAATCCGTTTTGACGGCTATCTGTCTTTAATGTAAACCTGTTTAGCGGTGACCAAAATGGTCTCACATAAAAAAGAATGTGTTATAGAACCTTCTACAAAGGCCACCTGTCTTCGGTGGATACTGCTTCCTAGCCATGGCATGTTTTCCTTCAGCAAGAAGTTTGCATACTTTGTGCTGCCCTCAACCCAGATGAGGTGAGTGGGTGCCCGGTAGGAAGAAATTCTTTGAATTCTTTGCCCCCCCCTGGGGTAACCCAGGGGGGGGGGGCACTTCGATTGACAAGTGGATACCATGCGCTACCATGGATCTCGAAAAGCAACCTAAACACGTAATTTCCATATTCTGAAAATGCAGCCCTTAACAAGTATTGGCGTGTGAAACCCTACCCTTAACAAGTATTGGAAACAAAACGATACTCTTGGAAAGTATTCCCTGAATTGAACCCTAATCAAGTACAGCGATATTTCAATTGTTATGTCATGGATGTCGGTCGTCGGATTTACCTTTATACCTTCATCTACAGACCCACCTCCCACACCTCGTGCAAATTGTACTCTAAACACGTAGTATTGACTCTTCGGGCAAAAAGTACATCCTTTATAAAACATTTCAGTCTGGATTTTTTATACCCTCGCAAATTTGACCCTAAACACGTAGCTTTCCTAGCAAAAATAGATACCCCTTTTTCATTATTTTAGAGATTTTGACACCCTTATCACATTACGTACATAACATGCCCTATTTTGAAAAAGACATCCTTTTCGCGTGTTTTTGGGGTCGCGCATGGTATCCACTCGTCAATGTCAGTGGCCCCCCGGTGGGGTAAAAATAATACATGGCCCGGTGGGAGAACTGTTTTTGGAACAGAAGTGCCTGCCCTGGGTAAATATACTGTAAAATTATACTTTTTCTGTTTCACTGGGGTGGCCTTAATAGACAAATTAGTCTGTAGATGTGTTGGAAATGATTTCTGGATTCATGAAGTTATAATATCAAGCATTTTAAGCATGACTTTTAGTCAGACTGACACCTTTGTGAAACACACACACTAACAGGCTTACAGAAAGGTTTCTTTGCAGAGGAGTAGCACCACTTACTTGGTACTGAAAAATAAGTCTTGTTTTACTTACCAACAAGATCTCTTTTTGGTCCTACATCCATAGAGTTCCAGTTCCAGGAAGAATTCGAAGGCCAGTTAGTAAATCCCTCGTGATGCTTGCTCGTCAGAACACAATACCTGTTAAATATTCAGTTTATTTATCTATTTATTCGTTTGTTTAAAAACAGGGAAGCCCATTCAACAATATGATGGTCTCCCATGGGGTGATGTATATACATCCATACAAGATGGTTATCCACACAAATAGAGCTAACTGAACAAAATATACATAAATAAAACAGGATATAAACGAACACTGTTCACTTACATCCCACCATTATTTTCTGTTCCCACTTTCCGAGAAACCATTTTCTATAAAAAAATGATGACCTTACTTTGCCCCAGAAGCCTTGATGATTTCTGCCCACTGAGCAGGATCAAAGAACTCGGTCGTGAAGTCTCGGGCAAAGTCTGCGTAGGTGAAACCGGGTCGGTAATTCTTCTTCATGAAGTCTATCACCAGGGAATACGGTTTGTCCCCCTTCCATCGGTACCAAAACCATTCGCTGAAGAAGCTTGGAACAGAGTACACCCCCCAATGCATGAAGATCCCAAACTTTGCCTCATCGTACCTTTAAGGATGAAAGTAGAAATAATGAAATATGTCAAGCAGCTAGGCCTATATAAGGGGAAAGGGAGAGGTGGTGAATAGAAGGTATGTTGCCAATATATAAATTGAAGGGGAATAAAACCTTGGGAATAAGTAGGCTTGTGTCGAAACAGAAAAATCAAAGAATAAGAACAAAGAAAGTTGAGAAAAATCGGACAAATAATGAGAAGGTTATGAGAATTTCAATGTTGCAATCACTAATGCTATGGAGATCCTCCCTTTGGCAATGCGACAAGGATGTGTGATGTCACATGTGAACAACTTTCTCTCTGATGGACTATAGAATACCCTCAAAATGTCTCTTTCTGCTTTTTCTTGTGGTGATACAAACTCTTTATCCATGATGTATTCTTTAAAAATCTGTAGGCCTATTACATGCCCTCCTATAGAAAGAACACGATATACTGATAGATGTGATAAAAGAGGCAATTTAAGTGAAATATATACTAAAATAACAGGGAGAGTTGTTCATAAGTAACATTACACATCTTTGTCGCATTGCCAATTTGAGGAACTCTACAGCATTAGTGATCGCAATATTAAAATGCTAATAACTTTCTCATTATTTGTCCGATTTTTCTAAAACTTTCGATGATCTGTTTCTTTGATTTCTCTATTTTCACACAAGCTATCTTGTTCTAAAGGTTCATTCTCCTTTAAATATTTATATAACGTCTTTCCATTATCAAGCTCAAGGCAATTAACAAAAATAAGACAAAAAATAAAATTCTGCTCTCCAAGTGCCTACAAACATATAAAGGGGTATTAATGAGAAAACAGATATGATTTTAGCTTGTTTTTGAATACTCGTAGTGAAGTACATAAATGGATATTGATAGGGAGACTATTCCAGATATTGGGACCAGTGAAGCTAATTCATTGCTCGCCTTTCATTTTAAGACATTGTAAACAAAAAGGATTTTATCTAGAATGTAGTGAATATTCTTTCAGTTTCATCTCATCCAACATTCAATTTAGATTGAAATTACAATATTATCCATAACAGAACATTTTTGCAACGATTTTGTTTGTAAAATTTGACTTGATGTAACATCCAATATGACATAGGATCAAAACAGGGTGACCAGATTTCACAAAATGAAATACGGGACAATCGACAAAAAGGATCAACATAGATACAGTGTTAGACTTGTGAAAAAATATAAGAATTGAAAGGGAGGGTAAACGAAAGAATGGAGGAGAGAAAGTAAAGACAAAAGAAAAGAGATGAATTAAAAAGAAAGAAAGAAAAACGAACTGAAGGGGAAAATGAAGAGAAAAAATTTAAAAAGTTAGAATAAAAGAAGGATGAAAGAAAGAATAAAAGAGAAAGAAAGGGTGTTCGTCATTCTTTGAAATGAATATAGAAAGAAAGGACAATGAATAAATGTGCGAAAGACAAAATAAAGGAGAGAAAGGAAAAAAGAAAATAAGAAAAATGGGGTGAAAAGAAAGAATGAAGGAAAGAAAAATGTTTCCTTCATTCTTTGGAAGAAAGAAAGAAACAAAGAAAGAAAGAAACGGGAAGCGAGGAAGGAAGAGGGGAAGAAAGGAAGGAAGGAAGGAAGGAAGGGAAAGAAATGATAAGGGAAAAGAATTAGAAAGAAATATATAATAAATAATGAAAGAGAGGGAGGAAAGAATGAAGGGAAGAGAGAATGAAAGAAAGAGAAAATAATGGAAGGAGAGAAAGAACAAAAAAAGAGAGAAAGGGAGAAGGAAGCAAAGAAAAGTTTAAGGAAAGAAAGATGAATTTAGGAAATAAAAAATGAAATTTAATAAAGGAAAGTAACAGAAAGAAGGAAAGAAAGACAAATGAACAGAGAGAGAGAAAGGTTCAGGAAAAAAAGATCGGAAATAAAGATAGATGGAACAAAAAAGGGCAAGCAGGAAGGATATAAAGATGAACAAAGAATGATACAAAAGAAAGAAAGAGGAAAAAAGTTCAAAATTCAAGCAAACAAAAAATCCAGTCATCTAACAAAAATCATAATGATATTTGGTGCTTTTTAATACATTCTTAGAATTTTGAAAAACTAAAATGTTTTAGACAATAAAATTTCAAAGTAAAACATTTTCAAACTTAAAAATTAGATGGAACATAGCGGCATCATACACAACAAGACTCAAAACGAAAGCTGAAACAACAAGATCTAGTCACGGTTATGAAAACTCAATAATTTGTTCCACCGATTACACCTCCAAATTGGTTTCATTGTTATCTTTGCTTCGTCAGCTGTTGGTTAATTGATTTAAATTCATCACTTTTATTAACTACATTTTGTTCAATATTCTTAAATAAGGGACAAATAGGCATCCCGTGAAGGGTTTGTCGGGACGCCGGGACAAAGGGGCAAAATACGGGACAATCCCGGGAAATACGGGACGTCTGGTCACCCAGGATCAAAATCTAGTATTATTAGAGTTTAAAGAGAAATGCCAGTAGTTGCAGTAAACACTGATTTCATGAGAAAGTCTGAAAAACCAGGCTTAATTGTCAGTATATCATCAAGGATCTATATCTGGTACAGTTACATAAACTGAACTTTGTGAAATCTTGAAATCTACGCTGAAAAATGTTCACACTGAAGATCACCAACACAAATAGGCACACGTGGGACAGTGTATTATTATTGCTGGAATAAAGACCCGACGGAAGTGACCGAATCCGCGCGCTTATTTCTCAGCAATTACACAATTTCTTCCAGAATGCTTTGGCACTTATTTTTTATTCATACAAACAGACACTTGTGTGGTCATTATATTAGATTCTGTAAAAAGTCATTTTGAGATCGTTACCACGTTACCAAAACTGGAACTTATCTTTAAAACAAATCTTCAGATGAATACTATTTCTTATCTATCATTTACAAATCAGTTTCAAATTTTCTATTGTTTAGACCTAGATCTATGCATTATCTAAAACATTATTTTATTCCATTTTGCAATTTACTATTGATTTCAGCTTTTTTATATTACCTTTTTTTTAAATAAAATCTCTAATATCTTCATTCATTTCATTATATCATTATCATTATTTAATGATAATGATAATGATATAATGATAATGATATAATTATCATTATCATTAAATAATGATAATGATATAATGAAATGAATTATTATCATTATCATGATAATTGAATAATGATAATGATAATAATTCATTTCATTATATCATTATCATTATTTAATGATAATGATATAATGATAATTATGTCATTATCATTATATCATTATCATTATTTAATTTCATTCTCTATTTCTATATTATCATCATTTATTATAAAAATTATTAATAATGCATTTTTTGGGGGGGCACATGGGGAGTGGGAGGTCCAGATTCATACCCCCCACTCCCAGTGTATTTTCATCCCAGAAGAGTTTTTACCATGCTGGTATTGGTCTCGAATCGATGGAATCCCAGTTAGGTTGATATCTTGTCGCACAAAGACTCAAAGGGATGGTCAATATGAGGCACAACAAGCTGGCACAGAGTATTGACGACTTCATGGTGGTCTGTAGCACAAATGAAACAGATATAATTGTAAGAAAGTACAATAGTACCTAGCAGCTCATCAACCTTGTGACAAACAAACTGAATACTGAGATTATTTGGGTGTGGAAACGACCCACAACGAAAACAACAACAACGTAAGTATTTATTGATGAAATACAGTATACAACTATATACACAACTGGTGTATTTCAAATTCTAACATTTAGACTATTTTGGTCTTCTGAAAAACATAGGCCTATGATATATACTCACAAGGGCGGAAATCTCTCAACAAAGGTAGGGGGACCAGGGGCTGGAAAATTCGACAAGCAAAAAAAAAAGAGAGAAAAAAGAAGGTTACAACTTACAACCCAAAAAGGTCAGTCATCTCCTCCAAAATAAATGTTTTATTTTCGAATTTTAATGATGTATTTATTTCCATCATAAAAGACAAAAAATAGGGGGGAAATTTGATATTGTGTCCCCCCCCACTATTTTGGATAGGGACGTGCCACCCTGGGATTTCCGCCCATGGCATGATACTCAATAATTTAACGTTTGTGCCAGAGAAATTTGCTGGTGACTAGTAGTGGCAGTGCCTAGACGGCAGACAGTATGGCCTAGACTGTGATGCATGATGATGATCATGTTTCTCATTTATTTTTCTAGTAGTAGGCCTAGATCCATATAATCAATATTGAGCGGATCACAATTCACGCCTCATTCCATAATTTCCATCCCATCCGGCCAGGCAGCGCAGCCTATGCTAACACCTCGCCTCGGTGCGAAAAGTGGCTTGCGTGCGCGTGGCGCTGGATATGGGGCGGGGACGACGCTAGCCAGCCAGGCCAGGCTAGGCGGCGCGGCCCGCGGGGGCGCGGCGCCGGTACCGCTATTAAGTATTAGTCCTGTTGGCATTTTCACGCCCACGTACCGTATGGCAAAAGTATAGTGAAAATCCACATAGATCTACTCATAAATACACTTTACCCGTAATTTCCTTTATCAAAGCTGATCTTAATTCATGGATTTCATGGCTTTTGTTGAAGAATGAACGTCCTCTCAGCCTCAGGATCAGCTCATGGCCTGGGAGTTTTGCAAGTCACATGATTCCGTATTACTATTATTATTATGGCACGTGACAGAGTTTCATAGTTTAACATTTCATACACTATCGATAGAAATAGATATCTCAACTTGGCGTGCCCTCAACTTGATAATCATTGCTCTGATTAGTATTTTCTATGAAAATAATTAAAACAATTTGTTTTATTTATTAATAGTTTGAATCAAAGAGATTAATGAAATTAAGTTTTACTTTAGGTTAGTTTATTGCATAAGAATTACAGTGTCTGCGAATAATTCTAATTTTTTAAATCACATGACCATGCAGAGATATCCGTCTTGATGACTCGAGCTCGATCGACTGTCGTGGTAAGGTAAGTTGTCTTGTCTTTCCGTTGTCGTTAATGCCAACAATCAAAGTGTTTTTATTATGGCAAAGTTGAAAAACAAGTTGACTTGACCTTGCCTGCGATATCTTACTGTACTGTTGAAACATTTCATTTGAAAGACAATGTCAGAATTGTCAGATTAAAGTTGCATTTTTCCATTTTGTTTTAACATGTTTAACAATCACGACACAACTCACATCACATCACATCATATCACATCAGGTACGGAAATGAAGGACTTCTCCTGTAGATTTTCCGATCTTCTAGTAATTGACGGTCTAAACAGTTTAAACTTGTGAAACTTTACGTGCGTTGAGAAATGGAGGTTTTAAATCTTTCCCCCCACCAAAATTTATCCAACAGATGTTTAAACATTTCCACTGATTTTGCCTCCACTTCTGGTTCTGTAGGCAGTTTGTTCCAGTCAGAAATTACTCTTTGACTAAAAACTTTGCTCCTTAGTTTCAACCGAGATAGTCCTGTGAAGAGCTTGAACTTGTGACCTCTAGTTGCTGAATGGATTGCTGGAGTGAAATATGTGTCACTCGAGATTCCAAACTTTCCATTTAACAGTTTATACACAGTAATCATATCTCCTCTTCGTCTTCTGTAAAACAGTGAGTGAAGGTTTAGTCTCTCTAGACGTAGTTCATACGGTAAGCTCTGGAGACCAGAAATCATGTAGCTCTCCTTTGCACCTTCTTTTCTCTACTTTGTCTGCATCCATTTTGAATCTCACGTGCCATAAAATGTTCCCATATTCCAGATGAGGTCGAACCAGAGATACAAACAAAATTGGTAATATTTCAGGGGTGAATATTTGAGAAAAAGTCCTGTGTATTATTCCAAGTATTTGGTTAGCTTTCAAAACAGCTGCTGAGACATGTTGATGATAATTGAGCTCTTCATCCATGATAACACCAAGATCTTTCTCCTGCTTACATGGTTCTAATTCATCTCCATTCATAGTATAAACACTTTTTGAATTGTTATTTCCAATATGTAGAAATTTGCATATCTTAGTATTAAATTTAAGTTGCCAGGTTTCACTCCTTTCGACAGCATGAGTAAGATCTGCTTGAAGAGTCTTTTGTTTAAAATCAGAGCTAAAATTGCCGATGATTTTGGTATCGTCGGCAAAAATATACACAGAATTGTCCAAAACATAAGGTAGATCATTTATAAAGATGACAAAGAGAATGGGTCCTAACACGCTCCCTTGCAGAATTCCGCTGCTTACTTGACTCCAGTCAGAACTCTCACCGTTAATAGTCACTCTCTGTTCCTTTCCTGTTACAAAGGCTCTTATCCAAGCATGTAATTTTCCAACTATACCATATGACATTAATTTCTTGAGAAGTCTCTCATGAGGAACAGAGTCAAATGCTTTACAATTTAAATGACATCAATAGGAATTCCAGCATCAAGTTTGCCTGTTATTTATTCCATTGCACATAAAAGTTGTGTCATACAGGACCGATTGGGAGTAAATCCATGTTGACAGTTTGAAAGTAAACAATGATCCATCAGATGTTGCATCAATTTCCATCAGTTTTCCAACCACTGAAGTTAAACTTATTGGTCTATAGTTTTCAATGTTCTTCTTGCTTCCCTTTTTGTGAAGCGGAGTTATGTTTCCGACTTTCCAATCACCGGGAAGCATGCCTTCATCAAATGACTTCTCAAAGATAATTTGTAGTGGAACAGAAATAGAACGTGCAGTTTCCTTCAACAGTCTTGGATGCATTTCGTCTGGACCTGGAGATTTGCTTCCATTCAGTTTGAGAACTTTCTTTTCTACCTTTTCTCTAGTAATAATTACATCTGATAGTGGTGGACCAGAGTAATGCCAATTTACATCCGGCATACAGTACAAATTTTCATTAACAAAAACGCTTGAAAAGAAGTCATTAAGAAGTTTTGCCTTTTCTGAGTCTGAACTTATGACTTTTCCCTCAGAGTCTACTAGATCACTTATTCCAGGCCTTGATTTTATCTTCCTGTTGGCATACTTCTAAAATCTCTTTGGGTTTGAGGCTACTTCCTTAGCTAGTGATCCTTCGTACTCAATACAGTCCTGTCTGGTAACTTGTCTCAAATGATTACGTATCCTTTTGTATTTAGCATGATCAATAATACTTAGCATGATACAATAATACTCACAAGTGACTCGCACAAGTCAACCGAGCTTTGTGTGACAGTGACAGACACTGTCTTACACAACTGCTCACTCAACCGAAGGCAGAGCCAAACTTAGACTTGGTCTAAAGCCAAGGCTTAAGTAAAAGCTGGCAAAGGCTGAGACTGGAAGACTGGGTCTTAAAATGGAAATGAAACCACAGTGATGATGCATGAATTATAATGAATAATAAGTAATAAGAAGCTAGCCAAAAGCGCATGAGTGGAGAACACGGAGAAGAACATAAATGTGAAGACGAAATTGAGACGAGGACCAAGGCGAGGTATTTGACGTGTGAACAGTGGCCATACTAAGTACAAGAATAATAATATACATCAGGGGAACCAATTAAAAGCAGAAAGAAGACGAGAAAGAGAGATATGATTGAACCTGTTGTGGTCATGCTGATTACAAAGTCAGGGGAAGTGGGTGGGTGGGGGGGGGCCTACATAACACTTCATTATTTTATCTTCAAATTATGATTTTAGGAAAGTTTTTTTAAAATAATATTTTTCATGAATTTGAAGTGAGGAATAAGAAACAGAATAAGAGGTGAGATAATGAGAAGGATGGCAGTATGTGCACTCTGTGTATTGGTCCAGATTAATGATTCTCAGTTTAATGGTTAGATATATCCCACCTTGAGAAAGAAACAGTCTTGGTAATGTTCTTTGTGAATTTTCTTAAAGTAATACAGGAACAAGGTCAAGGAAGAACACTTGTTACAGAAGCTAATCAACGTCAGTGTTAAAATAGATCAGTAGCAGGAACAGCCCAGAGAAGATGGGGTTTCTTCTGATCCTGACATGTTTGGCACTTCCCATTCTATGTTCCTGTCAGTATCAGCCAAACTGGGATTCTATTGACGCGAGACCTCTCCCTTCTTGGTAAGTTTATTTTTTGCCATTTGAGTGTGGTGGGGGGGGGGAAGCTGGGCATTGTCTTGTCCAGGTGGACAATGTATGCTCAGCCATCATGTCCATGGACTTTCAAAAATAGTGAGAATCATCCTATGAGATCTATCTCAGATGGTATCAGAGTCCCGGGGGGGGGGGGGGCCACTTACATTGACGAGTGGATACCATGCACGACCAAAAAAACACGTAAAAATGATGTTCTTTTCACGATAGGGCACGTTACGTACGTAACGTGATAAGGGTTTCAAAAACACAAAAATAATGAAAAAAGGGTAACTATTTCGCTAGGAAATTACGTGTTTAGGGTCGAATTTGCGGGATGATAAAACAAAATTAAAATGTTTTATAAAGGATGTCCTTTTTGCCCCAACACTTCGTGTTTAGAGTCCGATTTGCGCGAGGTGTAGAAGGTGGGGTCGTACTACCAAATAAGGTAAAGCCGACGACGCCATGAGGACCCGTAACAATAAAACATTTCTGTACTTGTTTAGGGGTTCATTTCAGGGAATATTTGTCAATAGTATCGTTTTGTTTCCAATACTTGTTAAGGGTAGGGTTTCACACGCCAATACTTGTTAAGGGGTGCATTTTCATAATATGGAAATTACGTGTTTAGGGTGCTTTTCGAGACCCCGTGGTCGCGCATGGTATCCACTCGTGAATGGAAGTGGCCCCCCCGGGATCAGAGTACCCTAAATAAGTTTCCTTTTCCATATCATTCCTGCCTAACTCATAAGAAGCTCAATATAAATTGATCATTTAAAAAAGTATACATACATTTATTCCTATACTGTGGTATTGTATTTTTTTTGTATAAGATAACATATTTATTTGTCTTTCTTTCTGCACATACATTTTGTCTTACAAGTGTGATTTCACATTCTACAAAGGCAAATCAAGTAATCATAAACCATTGTTACAGTAGAAAAAAGAAACACAGCAAATACTGATTTACGAATTACGTACTGAACGAAAGACAAGGAGAACCCCTGAAAAAGCAGGGCTTGTAAGGCTAGGGTCTCCTTTGTTTCAAATACATGACTAAATAGTATTCAGTGCAGTGTATTGTACCATATACTGAAATGACAGGCTTTCCCCTTTCCTATCATTGTACGAATTTACAGGAAACATAATGTGATCAGTACATGGAGCTGATGGGAGTTTTTAATGCCCAAGCTAACTAAAAATCAACATACATAGAAAGCAGCAGCAGGGCTATTCCACGGTTACTCACGTTACATTTGGAGACACCTTGACTCATACTTGGAGCTGTAACTCCATTATTATTGATAGGAACTAAACATCTCTTTATCACAACAAAGTACACAGTCTGACTATCCTTCGTATAAAAACAAAACTTGGGAAATTCTATTATGCTCCTGGCAAATCTTTAGAATGTGTCGGTTACTCACGTTACATGATTTGGACATGCATAAAATTAAAAGTCAACATAAGTGAAAAGTCTCCTCATACAAGGCTTTTATGAAAGTTGATTATATCCATTTCAAAGAAGTGTATTAGGGAGACAAACTTTGTATATAATTAAAAAAATAAAGAACACATGGTTTTTACTTGGGGTGCAGATAATATGGTTACTCACGTTACGGTTACTCACGTTACATTTTGTCTATGTATGGTTAACAACACACATGTCATTAAAAATTCAATAATGTGTGTAAAATTCATTGCTAGGAACATCTAAAAGAGATTTTATACCAAAAATTGGAACAATTGGAGCTTTATTAGGGAGTAGGAGGGAAAAGTATGATTTCGCTTACTAATTATGCATTAATTAGCATAATCGCTTAATACCAATTTTCATGGAATAAATTACTGTATAGTATTGTACATTATGTCCAAGACAACCTGCACGCAAATTTTCGGCGTGATCGTGCGGCCAATGGCCGAGATCTCAAGGGGGGCCTGGGAGCCCCCCCCTCTCCCCCACCCCCCGGGCCATATCAACTCCCAAAATACCCCGGCCTAGATAGGGTTACAGGTAAGGGCATTCAATGTGTTGTTCAAACACTCTTTAAAGTTTGGTTAATCAAAACCAAGTCTTACTAATGCACTCTCGCATTGTGAATACTTCTACTAATATTCAATTTTTTTGTGTGATTGTATGACCACTGATATTTTGATGAACAAAGAGTCGCATCAAAGAGATGTACCCTCATTTTGCTTTTAATTAATCAAAAATAACTTCACAACTCACCATGAGACTTAAAACTTGACATCCCACAGAAAATGTTACCGAACTGAATAATTTTTACTGGTTACTCACATTACATGATGGTTACTCACGTTACAGTTTTTCTTCATCAATTTTATAAAAAAATTGTACTTTTTAATGATTTTGATCGTCATCACTGTGTCAAAGATTGTTTGAAGGAAGAGAATTTAAAATCCCACCAATTAACTGTGAAGAATTTTTCTCTCAGAAAACAAAGTCATTTTTTTCGGTTACTCACGTTACATCACCTGAGCAGGTTGCAATATTTATTTTTTAATGAGTACTACAAATTTACTTGAAAAGCGGTTGTGTATTTTAAGTAATTTGACTCTTCTAAACTTCAGAAATATATAAAGTGGTATGTTGTTGCAACAACAAAATGGTAATAAGGCATATTTCATTTTTCACTATTTTTCTTGTATTTTGGTACACAATGGAAGACACAACTTTTGACCATTTTTTTCCAAAGTATACATATGAAAATAAACTTTTTATTTCTTGTTCCTGAAACTATCATGTATGAAGGACTTAAAGTATTAAAAAATTCAAGAAAATATTGAATTTGAATTTTTAAGCTCATGTCCACCAACCTGTGGAATTGCCCAGCAGCAAAAAAAAACTCATAATAATAATAATAATAATAATAATTAGACCATTTATATAGCGCAGTCACTATATAAATATACTCTACTGCGCTGTAGTGTGACAGAGCTCCCAACAATGCTACTGCTCAAACAAATTAAACAATTATGCATATAATACAATTAACCAAAAACTTCTGAAAAAAGATGGGTCTTCAATAAATGTTTGAAGATGGTAACAGTTGGTGCTTTTCGTATTTCCAGGGGTAATTTGTTCCAAAGCTTTGGAGCAGCACAACTGAAAGCACGATCCCCAAGAGTTACTTTTGTTCTCAAGTGAGGTAGCTTTAGAAGCAGCTTATCCTGTGTACTTCGTAAGTTATGTGCATATGAATGTGACCTAAATGATATTAATTCAGACAAGTAATTCGGAGCTTGACCATTCAGTGCTTTGTAAACAAGCAAAAGTATCTTAAATGCAATTCTCTGCCTTATTGGCAACCAATGTAATTGAATCAGAACAGGTGTAATATGGGAAAACTTTGAGGAACCGGATACAAGTCTTGCACATGCATTCTGAACATTCCCAACATTCCCATTCTGAACATTCCCAACATTCTGAACATTCCCAAAACAAAACGATTCAAACAAAAAATTCATTTTTTCTGCAATTTTTCTTTCTGGAAAATGCTTATATTGCAATATCTTGATGGTCAAGACATTGATATGCATGTACAATTTTGTTATAAATAATCTCTTTTACAGGTATGATGATGCCAAGTTTGGAATCTTTATGCACTGGGGTGTTTACTCCGTTCCAAGTTTCTTCAGTGAGTGGTTTTGGAAACGATGGCAAGGATCTCCTCCTTACCCAGAAGTTGTGAACTTCATGAAGCAAAACTATCGGCCAGGTTTCACATATCCCGACTTTGGATCTATGTTCACAGCAGAGTTGTTCAACCCTGACGTTTGGGCCGACATCCTGAAAGCATCTGGAGCCAAGTAGGGAAACTTATTTGAGACGATGGTGATGATAGTGGTGTTAGTGATGGTAGTGATCATGATGATGATGGATGGTAATGATGGTGATGATGGTGATGATTATGAATGTGATGATGAATGATGATAATGATGATAATAATGATGATGATAATAATGATGATGATCATGATGATGATGAGTGATGATGGTGGTGGTGATGATGGTGATGATTATGAATGTGATGATGATGAATGATGGTGGTGGCAGTGGTGATGATGATGGTGGTGGTGATAATGATGGTGATGATTTTGAATGTGGTGATGATGATGATCATTATGATGATGGTGGTGGTGATGATGATGATCATGATGATGATGAATGATGGTGGTGGCGGTGATGATGATGAATGATGGTGGTGATGATGATGATTATGATGATGATTATGAAGATGATGGTGGTGGTGATAAGGATGAAAATAAAAGTAAAAGTAGAATATCACAAGTGAGATGATGAAAACAAGAAAGATTTAAGGAAAGCTGTAAAGGAGAAGAAGGAAAAATAAAAATACGAACAGCAATAAAAAAAACAAAAAGAAGAAGAAAGGAGTGTAAGAGAGGAGGAGGGGGATCATGATTTTAACCATATGATGACAGAACGAGCCACCCTCCCCCTTCCCGGGAGTAAAATAAGATGCATATCTAACTCTTGTTATTAGAATCATTTTCTGCCATCCCATTCATTTCCACAGTTATGTTGTCTTGACAAGCAAGCATCATGAGGGTTTCACAAACTGGCCATCAAATGTTTCTTGGAACTGGAATGCAATGGATCTGGGTCCTAAGAGGGATCTGGTTGGTAAGATGCAGACAAAAAAAATATTTTATGTTCATAGGCCGTGTTTATGCTTCCACTTTCCAGGCCAGAATCAGCGTTTCCAAACGTGGTTAGTCCAAAACACGGTTGCGTCCATGCTTACTTTCATTTAAACGCTGTTTCAAAACGCCGATCGTAAACTCACAAAAAGGTGCGTTTGTAAACGTCGTTTGACCAGAATCAGGCTTTCTGGGGAAGTATAAACAGAACCATGATCGTAAACGTGTTTAAATGACGTCATTTGGTACATGCTTCCGGTGAGATGAAAATCCGCGGCAATACAGTCGTATTGCTCCATGCTTATCTCCACGTAATAACAACAATTGGAAAAAACTTTCGGAAAAAGGCGCGCCCAATTTGACCTCGCTTTATGATGCGAAGCCAGCTGGAGATCATGATTTGCTCTGAAAAGTTAAGCATAAACAGCACTCCCAGAACCATGTTTACGATCGGCGTTTTGAATCAACGTTTGAAATCGCTGATTCTGTCCTCGCAATGGAAGCATAAACACACCCTTAGACTACTTTTTACAACCCACTGCCGAAATCTGCAACATTCTTTCAGTGTATGTATTATTCTATGTATTTTCAAGATTGTATTTTTAACCGTGTAAACTACACTTCACCCTACAATCTGCGAATAAAAGCTGTAGAAAGGACCCTCAGAAATCCGTTTTCCTGATTTTTGAAAAAAATTTGTTGTAAAGCAATTATGATGCCACAGGAGTATTTTGTCTCGCCTGCATAGCAGAGTGAGACTATAGGCGCCGCTTTTCCGGCGGCGGCGTCAACATCAAATCTTAACCTGAGGTTAAGTTTTTGAAATTACATCATAACTTAGAAAGTATATGGACCTAGTTCATGAAACTCGGCCATAAGGTTAATCAAGTATTACTGAACATCCTGGTAGAGTTTCATGTCACATGACCGAGGTCAAAGGTCATTTAGGGTCAATGAACTTAGATCATGTTGGGGGAATCAACATCAAAATCTTAACCTGAGGTTAAGTTTTTGAAATGTCATCATAAATTAGAAAATATATGGACCTAGTTCATTAAACTTGGACATAAGGTCAATCAAGTATCACCAAACATCCTGCATGAGTTTCATGTCACATGACCAAGGTCAAAGGTCATTTAGGGTCAATGAACTTTGGCCGATTTGGGGGTATCTGTTGAATTACAATCAAAACTTTAAAAGTTTTTGTATCGGATTCATGAAACTTGGACATGATAGTAATCAAGTATCACTGAACATCCTGTGCAAGTTTCAGGTCACATGATCAAGGTCAAAGGTCATTTAGGGTCAATGAACTTTGGCCGAATTGGGGGTATTTGTTGAATTACCATCATAACTTTGAAAGTATGTTGGTCTAGTTCATAAAACTTGGACATAAGAGTAATCAAGTATCACTGAACATCCTGTGCGCATTTTAGGTCACATGACCAAGGTCAAAGGTCAATGAACTTTGGCCATAATGGGGGTATCTGTTTAATTACCATCATAACTTTGCAAGTTTATTGATCTGACTTATGACACTTGGACATAAGAGTAATCAAGTATCACTGAATATCCTGTGCAAGTTTCAGGTCACATGATCAAGGTCAAAGGTCATGTGAGGTCAATGAATTTTGGCCACATTGGGGGTATTTGTTGAATTATCATCCTATCTCTGTAAGTGTCTTGGTCTAGTTCATAAAACATGGAAATAAGAGTAACCAAGTATCACTGAACATCTTGTGTGAGTTATAGTAGTTTTCAAAGTCAGCAATGCTGCTATGTTGAATCGCGTGATGCAGGTGAGACGGCCAGAGGCATTCCACTTGTTAATAATTTTGGGACTGCGCTACTCTCTTGTTGTAGTCTGTCAGAGAAAATGAGTCCTCAAATTTGTTTATCTTGGCCCCTATTCTGACCTCGGGTTTAAATTAAACCCTGGTTTAAAGTTGTGGTTTAACTATGGAGAGCCAATTGAGGTACAAATCCTTAAGAGTACATATCCAACTTATTAACTGATAAGACACCCAAATTGTCTGGGAATGATAACTGGAGTACTTTGGAGTATTTTTTTCATTATGAAAGCAAAACGAAACAAAAAAGTAAACATAAGAAATATACAATATAAACTGAATTCTTGCCTCCCCATAATTTTAGCACGAGTTAGACCAGTGGGTTTAAAGGCTGCATTTTTTTTATTTCCAAACGTTTCATCTTAACTGTTTGTACCGATTGACCCGGAGAACTAACATTCAATCATTTTGATGTTTGCAGGTGAATTGGCAGCAGCTGTGCGGAACAAGACCAAGATTCATTTTGGCCTGTACTTCTCGCTCTTTGAATGGTTCCATCCGCTATATTTGCAGGACCAGGCAAATGGCTTCAAGACAAGATTGTACAGAGATGTGAGTGTACACCAGTCTATAATGGTTACATTGTCAATTTGTAATGTTTATGTGGATAAAGGTTGTTTTTCTGAGCGGCTTTGTGGTTTACTGTTTGAATGGAAAGGAAATGAATTGGTTTGTTAAGAACAACATCAAACAGGCTGCTCATGGGCTGAAAATGTTCAGTTTCACAAAGAAAAATCAGGAGAAATAGTGTCATTATACAGAGGAGAGACACAAATCATGTATCAACTTAGTAGAACAAAATACATTAACATTGATAAAATGCAAGTTACTGCTCCAAGTACTAGTGATGAAATAACAATAAACGAGTAATTCAGTGGTTTTCTACTATTTAGTTTGAGTTTCATTTATTTCCTATCTCTTATCTATTATGTGGTTGGTTTAATTGGAAAAAAGCAGTGTAGATTGAATAGAATTTAATAGAGCTTATTACTTTGAGTTACTATCATGAATAATACGTGCAGACACATCTATAGGTCATTGGCTAGTGTATTTTTGTCTAGACTTTTTAACAGGTTTGTCTAACAACAATAATTATGGTAATCATAATAATGATGATAATAACAATACTACTACTAATAATGATGATATTATTATGATTGATATTATCAATTTAATTTTATTATTCTGTTATGGTATGTCCTTCACAGTTGAATATCTATTCACTGCCTATTTAACTAGAAGCCCCATTTTAGACCAGAATGGGGCCTATATACATGTATTTATCTTCATTTTCTAAGTCGTTTTTGGCCTGAACTGATTGGCAATTGAACAGATTTCTGCGGTCCCATTAGACTTGACGTAAGGCGGAATCGCCTGTATATGCAAGACACTCAGTGGCCTGTATTGTGAAGTCTGGTATAACGTAGGCTATGGTCTAACTTTGCTAAAACAATGGGAAGCCACTATGTAAAAAATTTGTTTACGTTGTATGTTTCCAACATTTATTGTGCTCATCATACTTTAATGATGAAGAAAACTGGAATTGTTTTATTTACTTCTTACAGATAGTTCTAAATTATTTGAATG
This sequence comes from Lytechinus variegatus, assembly GCF_018143015.1. Taxonomy (NCBI): domain Eukaryota; kingdom Metazoa; phylum Echinodermata; class Echinoidea; order Temnopleuroida; family Toxopneustidae; genus Lytechinus; species Lytechinus variegatus. The sequence continues at coordinate 4,909,160 of NC_054749.1, forward strand.
TCAATTGTGCTAATAAATTGCACCTCTATCTGTAGAGATTTGTGTCACAATTGGCTATCCATAGTTACACCGCAAAGTTCTTTAAACCAGAGTTTAAATTAAACCCCACTTCAGAATACGGGCCACTGAATTTCTCCCTTACATTTCTTTTTTTTGTTCAGCAAGTTGCGATGCCTCAACTGATGGATATTGTGAATAGCTATCACCCTGAGGTGGTCTGGTCAGACGGGGCTATGGGTCCAGATTCCTACTGGAACAGCACAGAATTCCTGGCATGGCTCTACAATGAAAGGTTTGTTAGGTGATTTATATATTGGTGATTGGTGGTGATATTTTACCTGATTGCTAAGAAAGCATGAATGCTTGTAAGCAAGCAACCAGAGGACCGACGGCTTAAGGTCCTCTCCGAAGGACCTGGTACTGAGGATTAATGCCTTACCAAAGGGCACTAGCGCACCAAGTGGGAATCGAACCCGGGTCACCGGAATACGAATCCCCCGCTCTGCCGACTGAGCTATCGCACCTCCTCGAGACAGAAAGGATTGTTTGAGGGCAATTCCATAAAATATGTATGTCTGACCCCCTATATTTGGGACTTTTATGAAATGCCAGTTTCTTAAGTGAAGTAAGACTTTAGAAAAATGGGGGTCAGATGCACAAAAAAGCTGATCATTTTATGGAATTGCTCTCAATCGGAGATGGCTGACAAGTTCTGGTCGATGTGTGATTTCAATGTTAGTGGATTATGGCCAGCAAACTATCACCGATAACACGATATATTGCCAAGTCTGAAAGTTCAGTATGTACATTCATAATGAGCTGCTATTCCGTGAGAGCAGGGAAAGGGCAAATGAAACTATGGCTTTCTACCCTCTCTGTCTACTGGTACTTTTATTTTTTTCTCATCCCATACGGCCCAATCAATTTTGTCTAATACCACTTTGTCTATACAGTGCGTCCCACAAAAACGAAACCGAGATTTAGAGATGATTTATCATAACTTAATCACAAATACAATAGACAAATGACCTACCATTTTAAAGCTTAGAATCTCCTCTTTTATCTGAAATTACTTAGATTATTTCTCATTCATGCATGAGTGAGCAAAAACAATTTGAAAACGGGATACCAAAAAGTCACTTGGCGGGCTGTATCTCAGTTTTAAAAAGAAAACCACAATCTTAAAAAGTTCAATATATGCTCTTTAATTTGATACCTCAATTAAAGAAAATGGTCAAGTAATAACAAAGTTCTGGTTATTTAAAATAAGGCTTGAATTTCAATAATTTCATAAAACGAAGAGGTTTTACAGGCTAGCTTTCAAACTCACTCGACACTCCGTTTTGTTGACGATCAACCATGCATTAAGTCTTTTCTTACCATGCATTAGCTTCTGTGGAAATACAAGCATTGGTTCGAGGGATCATAACTTTTTTATTTCTTGACCATTTTATGTGATTAAGGTATCAAATTAAGGAGCAGATATTGAACTTTTTAGTCATGTGATTTTCTTTTTGAAATTCAGATACCTTCCGCCAAATGAGTTTTTGACATCCTATCTTCGAATTGCTTTTGCTCACTCATGCATGAATGAGAAATAATAAGTAATTTCAGATGAAAGAGGAGATTCTAAGCTTTAAAATGGTAGGTCATTTGTCTACTTTATTTATGATTAAGTTATGATAAATCATCTCTAAATCTCGGTTTCGTTTTTTCTGGGATGCACTGTATTGTAAGTTGAACTGTTTATGAACCAAAATTTTACTTAATGTGCAAAATATTAAGTAGGTGGAGTGGACATTAGACCCTGTGGGCAATAGATTAAATGACCATGAGACCAAATAAGTATTGACCACATGGTAGTCAGACCAGTAAATTGCCACTTTGTTAACAGCCAACTCATCCACTCCTCACATTGTCTACCTTCATTTTACTAAATAGTCTAATGCCATCAACATTTCGTCTAACAAAGATTAGGTCCAATAATCACCTCTCCTAATCACCAGTTTCTCTGACCATTTTGTCTCATAACGTTGTTTTCAGGCTTATTTATGCATTATTTTAATGTTGGCATCGTTTGTTCTTTGACAGTTCCAAAATGAGCGAAGAGTCCTTTATTTTTAAAATATGTTTTGTGATATAGCAATATTGTATCAGTTCCTAAAGTAAAGGGACTCCTTGGATCGGAAGGGGAATAGGCAGAAAGGCTGGGATTGCATATGATAAAAAGCTTTTGATTTTTTATTATTCTTGGAGATGTCATTCACTGATACTCTTTCCTTATTTGGATGTTGTTTGAAGGTTTGCATGGTGGCATGTACAATTGCTGATGTGGTTTACGGTACACCATGTGGAGTGTTATAGAAGCAGTGGATAGAAGAAGAGAGGAAGTGGATAGGCGAGAAAGTGGAGATTTGAGAATAGAGTATTCTTTCTTGAGAATAGTCCTGAAAAGGACTGTAAACCAGAAGGAATGTTGAGTGAGAACAGCTTGAGTAGTAGAGCTGATGAGGAGATGCTGGCTTGCGTCGGCGAGTAGAGATGATGAGTAGTAGAGAGACTCGACGTTTCGGACAGGTTGACTGTCCGTCTTCAGGAGTGAGTGTTCGCTCGGCGTGCGGCGGTACTTATGGCGTGCGTGCGGACGTGGGGGAAAGCTCTAGGCCGGCGGTCACGGCGGGTTGACGTCGTAGGTGGCGCTCTGTGTGTGGGTCGGCGGTTTGGCGGGAAACGAGTGGGCGTCGTATGCGGACGTGGTGAGTAGACGGCGGCGTGAGTTACGGCGGCGTGTGTGTGTGTCGGCGGTGTGTACATCAATGGTGGCGATCTGTGCGTGTTGGTCGGCGGACTCGTCGGGTGAGCTTCGGCGGGAGTGAGTGGGTGGCCTGGTGTACGGATGAGGTGTACCTCATCCGTACACCAGGCCACCCACGGACTCGTCGGGTGAGCTTCGGCGGGAGTGAGTGGGTGGCCTGGTGTACGGATGAGGAGTACCTCATCCGTACACCAGGCCACCCACTCACTCCCGCCGAAGCTCACCCGACGAGTCCGCCGACCAACACGCACAGATCGCCACCATTGATGTACACACCGCCGACACACACACACGCCGCCGTAACTCACGCCGCCGTCTACTCACCACGTCCGCATACGACGCCCACTCGTTTCCCGCCAAACCGCCGACCCACACACAGAGCGCCACCTACGACGTCAACCCGCCGTGACCGCCGGCCTAGAGCTTTCCCCCACGTCCGCACGCACGCCATAAGTACCGCCGCACGCCGAGCGAACACTCACTCCTGAAGACGGACAGTCAACCTGTCCGAAACGTCGAGTCTCTCTACTACTCATCATCTCTACTCGCCGACGCAAGCCAGCATCTCCTCATCAGCTCTACTACTCAAGCTGTTCTCACTCAACATTCCTTCTGGTTTACAGTCCTTTTCAGGACTATTCTCAAGAAAGAATACTCTATTCTCAAATCTCCACTTTCTCGCCTATCCACTTCCTCTCTTCTTCTATCCACTGCTTCTATAACACTCCACATGGTGTACCGTAAACCACATCAGCAATTTCCTTATTTGCATAGAGATTTAGAATTTCTAATTTGGCTTTAATGCATCTCATATTTATATACTTATTTACTTACAGTCTATTTGAATTAGGGTTCCTTTTCAATTAAATTAATATCTTTGGATGATACTAAAGATGACTAAACATGAAATGCAGTTTTATTTTTTGTGAGGTAAGAAAAATGCAATGGGTGAAAGTGAAGTGAATTACCTGGGAGGATTTTTATCATTCATGCTTGAAAACTTATTATTCTTAAATGCAATTCTATTTTTTAAAATCTATTTTCAATGAGGTGATAATAAAAAAGTCAATGATGGTTCAATAGAAATCAATATAAGATTTAACCATACATGTATATATTCAATTTTTTTTTTACTTACTCTTTGTTCAGTCCTGTTAAGGATACCGTCGTTGTTAATGACCGTTGGTATCTTGGTTGTGCGTGCAAACATGGTGGATATTTTACCTGTAATGACAGATATGATCCCGGTAAGTCTTATAAGCAGTTATGGTTTATATCATTATGTACAGTGCATCCCACGAAAAAGGAAACCCTTCTTAAAGAGCTAGATATCACAATCATTGAATATATCTAGATATTGAATAAAAAAATCGGTCAGAATGAAATCTCATCCTCTCTTTGGGATAGAATACTAAGTGAATCGTTCAAACATATATATTTATATTATTTTATATACAGTGCATCCTACAAAAAAAATTAATCCTGTCTTTCTAGCCAGATATCACAATAATTGAGTATGTCTAGGTCATAGATTTAACAAAAACAGTAAGAGATGAAATCTCATTTTTGACTCGGGGCCAAATACTGAGTGAATTGTTCAAACATTGCAGAGTAAAAACAATAAATAATGAGGCATGTCAGAAACCGCATACATTTGAAATTCCGAAGCTTCGTTATTCCGTAGGTTCGGATATTCCGAAGGTTCGTAATTCCGAAGGTTCGTATTTCCGAAGGTTTGTAATTCCGAAGGTTCGTTAGTCCGAAAACGAAATGAGGTTCATAATTCCGAAGGTTCGTTAGTCCGAAAATGAAGTGAGGTTCATAATTCCGAAGGTTCGTTAATCCGAAAATGAAATGAGGTTCGTAATTCCGAAGGTTTGTTAGTCCGAAAATGAAATGCTTAACAACCTTATTAACAAACCTTCGATACAACGAACCTTATTTCGTTTTCGGATTAACGAACCTTCGGAACATCGAACCTTATTTCGTTTTTGGATTATCGAACCTTCTGAATAATGCCACAAATGTTCGGTTAACAAACCCATTGACGTTTTCGGTTTAACGAACATCGAGGTATAGGCAATTTACTTGTTTCTGAATTACGAACCTTCGGAATAAAGAACCTTTGGAATTACGAAGTGTAACCGTCAGAAACAGTTAGCACAGAAAGTGACATGCAAATCTGCACCCACTCTCATTTAGAGATTAGTGAAAGAATACAAAGGATATGCTAATAAACCATCCCTTACTAACACAAAATCACTGCATCCTATTTAAATGTCAATCTATTGTTTCTGCACAACTTGATTTTGAATTTGACTTTTCAAAGCTCTTCAAGATCATCTATGCAAGAACTATTTATATCAAACTTGGTATCATATGAAGAAAAAAAAGCTTGATTTTATGGTTATGTAAATGAAAGACCATAAATCTCAGTTTTCTTTTCTATTTTAATCTTATTTTTTCCTCAATCCTTTTCTGAAAATTTGTCTATTTCTTTTCTCTTTTTTTACTGGTACATTTCAATGCAAGTTATCCTTCATGATTGCATTTTGTAATATATATTTTGTTCATTTTATTCAGCACTAGCTATAATTCTTCAATAAATCAATTTCCTCAAAAAGTTTTTTTTCCAGTCATCCTGCTATATGTGTACCAGTTGCTTCAGGCATTTCACATTTTAAATATAAAAAGACTAATTTTCTTTCATTTTAGGGAAACTGCAAAACCACAAGTGGGAGAATTGCATGACAGTGGACACAAAATCATGGGGATACGTACGAACAACTCCACTGAAAGACATCTTCGATATTCATGGGCTGATTACAAAGCTTGTCAGAACAGTCAGGTATACGAAAAGACTTATTATTTTAGGGTGCTCTTTCTGAAGGCCATCGTAGACCTCATGATCAGTCTACAACCTGATTTTGGAATTACCCTTCATAATATTTAATGTGAATATTGAGACATGGAACTTGGAACTGGAACTGTTTTTGTAGAGTTTTGTGTCATGATTGGCTCGCCAATTAAACCCGAGTTCAGGATACATGCCAGACTGTTTGTGTATTGTGCAGGGGGCTATATGAATATTAAATATAAAATCCTCTGTATCTTCTCCCTTTTCAATTATAGTTGTGGCGGCAACCTTCTCCTGAACGTTGGGCCGACCCACGATGGACGCATTGTGCCTATATTTGAGGAGCGTCTTCGTCAGATGGGGTCGTGGTTAAAGGTCAACGGCGAGGGCATCTATTCCTCTGTTCCGTGGAGGTTGCAGAACGACACAGTGAATCCTGATGTCTGGTAAGATGTTGTCAGCCTGAAAATCTGTTTTTAGTGTTAATTATGACCTACGAATGGCAAAGCAAATGTCGTGTCACTAAAGAGAATACACGTTCTTGTGCTATCGAAACTTCTGATATTTCCAATTTTCACTAATAGGTAGTACTAAATATCCTATACATCAATATGGGAGTGAAGATGATCTGATTAGATTAGCAGGTCACAAGGTAGAATGACACAGCGGGTCATCATATACATGTACCTTTAAATATATCTCTCTTGCAAGAGATTGGAACATTCTTAAATTTCCCTCACCCATGTAGCCATCTTCATGATCCTGAAACGTGACTTCCTGTTCTAAGTCAATCTAGTCCAGGTTCTGCGTGCGTAGGCAGCACCTTAAATGTCAAATACTACTAGAATAAAGGAACATGCAAGTTAAAATAGTAATTTTCTTTTCTTCCCAAATAGGAACATTCTTATTCAATGTCAACTTTTGGCAGGTGTGCCAATGACATTACTGGCAAATGGTGATTATTTGCTTTATATTAAAAAAAATGATATCTTTTATCTACAGGTACACGACTACCAAGAGAGCAGATGCTGTCTACGCGTTCGTCCTGAAGTGGCCGGCGAACAACACGGTGTACCTCGACGGCCCTTACGCCAAGTCAAACACCAACGTCACCTTGTTGGGGTATCCTCAACCGCTCAAATGGCAAATAGGACCCAAGCAGCAGGGGATGGACATCGTGCTTCCGTTCCTGAATCCCTCTACAACTCCATGTAAGTGGGCCTGGGTGCTGAAGCTGAAGAATATCATCTAAGTCATGCTTGGCTTACGGCAAGGTAACAACCCCCACTGTAGTAATGTTTACGTTTCTCTATCTTATAAGCCATTTTTCGTATTTACAATTTGGAAATGGGCAGATGAAGGCCATTGACTGTTACCTGTTGAATTCTATGATTCCCATAGACTTTGTGCAGAGATCACTCAGTTCCAGTAAGGCAATTGATTAAACCCTATTTTTTTAGTGTTTTGCTTATCAATGTACTCTATACATTCAATTTATATAAAGGTCGACCAGGGGCCTGTTGCAGAAAGAGTTGCAATCAATTGCAACTCTAAAAATCATGCGCAACTTGATTTTCAACCAATCAACTGCGCGCATTTAGGACTTGCGATTGATTTTTCACTTGCGTTTAAACGCAACTCTCTCTGCAACGAACGCCTGGGATTGGTTTCATCAATATTTTTGTCCAAGTTGTCGGATGTGACACTTTCCCTGATTTTGATTGGCAAAAACCACTGTTGCTATGGCAACTATCAGATAAAACGGGACTTGTCGGATAAAATCCAACAAGTCCTTTCATGAAATGCTCAACTGAAATACCCCTTAATAAGTTCTTTAATAATCTTCATCATAAAGCCTGCAGACAAGACTATGTGTTTAGTAGCTTGGCATGAATATAAGATTGATCATATAGGTACGTATACACAATGCCTAATTGGTTTATTTGCTGTAACATGCCCACTGTCCTCATTGTATTCAGCCACTATTATGCTTTTATTGAAATTTAGAAGTAAAAAATGGAATGTCTATGCTTGCAGTCTGCAAAAAAAAGCTTTAAGAATATCACTTGTAACAAAAGTACTAAATTTCATTCATTATGATGTTTTTCTTTAATATCATGGGGGTTATATTTTGGTGCTGGGTTCTGCAATATTTTTGTTTCCTATCTTTTATATACAATAACTCAGAATTAATTTTGTATTTAGGTAGTAGTAGATGGTTTGCTGTATGATATATTCTGTTTGGTAAGAAAATGTAATCAATATTTAGTTGTTGTAAGGTAACTCAAAGTATAATTTGAGTCTTTCCCCTGAATGTTTAGAGCAAATTGACCTTTGTTAGTAATTTTTACATACATCATTCCACTCTCTGAACTCTCATATGATTTAAACTATGTTCTCAAGTTATGGTTTAACCATGGATAGCCAATTGCGATACAAATCTTTAATAGTACAGGTTCTATTCAAGTCATTCATTACTGTCTGGGAACAATTAACTGAATCAGTTCCCCTTCACCATTGTAGCATGATGGAAGAACTCAGTGAACAAACGAAACATAGAATGTTAACATTATTGGCTTTCCATCATTTTAGCAGAGTTCTCCCTCTCACGTCCCTGGTTAAATCTACAGTTGAGGCCAAAAGTTTACATACACCCATGGAATTTAGTGAAATTTGTTCACTTTCCAAACATTGCAAAATTTACTATATCTTCAGAAATATAAATACTACCATGACGAATTAGGTATCAAATCGAAGAGCATTTTAAGCTCTTTCACATTATTGGGATGCCATTTGGATTATACTATATTTCAGGTGGAATTTTCTTTGAATAAAAAAGTGATATTCGTGCAAAATGTATTCTATTGTTTGCTATTGTATTTTCAAACATCGTTTCATAGAAATATAAAAAGTATATTATACTTTTTATCATAATATGTCACCACTATATGTAACAAAAAATGTATGTGTTGAGAAGTAAGTAGCACAAATATGAAATGTTTTTGTCAAGTTTTTATTTTCAATTTGTATGAAATATGTAGATTTTGGGGAAAAAAATAATTGACACCTAAATATTTTTCAGCACCTGATGACAAAGCAATGTGATGAAAAGGCATGCCATACTCATTTGTTTGATATCAAATTCGTCATGAAAGGACAAATATTTTATAAGATACAGTAAATTTTTTGATGTGTGGCAAGTGTCAACTTTTCTTTGAATTTCCTGGGTGTATGTAAACTTCTGGCCTCAACTGTATATGAGCCATTGTAGATAAGACGGAACCGACTTGCTAGAAGCACTTTTTGTCATCTTCGAGTATAACTCTTATTTTGTATATAGGGATAACAGGGTATTGTTATATATTGGTTAGGATCTTGGTGAATTGAATTGTAATGTACTTAAAAAGTTTTAATAAAATAGAGCATTCACTCATTTATCCATTTATTTGAATATGTGTACCCTTTTTAAAGGTCAAGTCCAGCCCGGAAAATGTTGACTTGAATAAATAGAGAAAAAATCAAACAAACATAATTTTATCAAAATCGGATGTAAAAAAAGTTATGGCATTTAGGAGTTTTGCCAATTTTTCACATGACAGTGATATGCACAACTCAGTGACATGCAAATGTGTCAGTCGATGTTGTCTATCACTCACTATTTCTTTTGTTTTTTAAATTGTTTGAATTATACCATTCTCTCATTTTTTACATTTTCGAAAATAAGGACCAACTTGACTGAACCATAAAGTATTAAACCATCGAAATTCCACATGTTCGGGGAGGAATTCATCATTGTTTCCCTTGACAATGATGAGAAAATTAGAATAATTCATATTTCATATAAAAAATACAAGAGAAATAATGAGTGGATGACATCATCAGTCTCCTCATATGCATACCAACCAGGATGTGCATATAACTGTTTTGTGAAATTAAGCAAAATTTTAAAATGTCATTACTTTCTTATTTTACATCTGATTTTGATGAGATTTTCAGTGTTTCTGTTTTTATTCAAATCAACTTTTTGTTGGGATGAACTTGTCCTTTAAAGAATGATTAAAAGAAAGAGCTTATTTATGATAATAATAATAATAGATATTTTTGGTTCATGCATCTTCATATTATTTTATACATAGCTCCTCTCTTTTAGATATTCCCGTGCCTGAAGTAACTCTACGTTAGATTCATCAGCCCAGTAACCAGGATTTATAATAAGGAAGTTTGATTCCTTCTCATCCATGTCTGAAAAATTTAACAAGCACAAATTAATTTCAATAATGGAGTATTTCATCTCCGAAAAATTGACCAGCCAAAAAATTATTATTTTTTTTAATTAAGAAAAAAATTAAATGGGGGATCAGTCCACATTGTTCGGCAATTCGTCCCCGAAAAAACTTTTCCTCCCCTATTTATGTGGCTTTTTGAGAATTTATAGGGTTGGATTGAAGCCCTGGCTACAGGCTTGGTCATGTAGAAATGCATGAAAACGTGATAGAAGCAAAATCAGTGAGACTAAAACTTTAATGAATAATCATGTATTGGGTGTTTTAAAGACACAGTATCATCTCTCTTTATAAAACTACAAGGACTAGATTATTAAGATATTGTTCTAAATTATTTAAGTATGATATAAAACAAATATACCTGGTAGGTTTTTTTTAAAGCTGTTCATAAGTTTAAAGGGGAAGTTCACTCTGACAAAAGGTTTATTGTAAGAATAGCAGAAAAATAAGAAATATTGCCAAAGGGCAAAGGTTTGAGGAAAACCCATCAAAGAATTACAAAAGTTATTAGAATTTCAACTATTTGATTTGTGACGTCATATGCGTGCATTCCTACATAGCAAATGGTAAAATATCAATGAAATGTCATTTTCTCAGAAAATTGAAAACAGTTTACTGTATCTTTTGTATATCAATAGACAAATCGTTCCACACCCGATCGTGAAGAGAAAACAAAAATAAGTCATCAGGAACCATTAAAAAATTTAAACTCATGCATTTTATATTACTTAAAGGATGGTCCGGGCTGAAAGTATCTATAGATTAATAGAGGAGAATTCACTGAGCTAAATACCAAAAATTTCATCAAAATCGGGTAACAGATAACAAAGTTATTGAAGTTTAAGTTTAGCAATATTTTGTGAAATTAATCGTCATGAATATTCATTAGGTGGGCTGATGATGTCATATCTCCCCTTGTTCTTTTGTATTTTATTATATGAAACTAGGTTTATTCAATTTTTTCTCCAAGAACTAGCAAAATTGGATTGACAACTGATTTAGTGCGTTAGATATTTATTGCTGCAACTTATTTAATTATGAGGGAGACATGTTATTCACACAAGTATGAAATAATTAAAAATATGATTTTATGTAATAACATAAGAAAACGGAAAGTGGGGATGTGACATCATCAGCCCACCTAATGAATATTCATGGCGACTGTTTTCACAAAATATTGCTAAACTTTAAACTTAAATAACTTTATTTTTTGTTATCCGATATTGATGAAATTTTCGACAATTTGCTCAGTGAATTCTATACTCTATGTATCAAGATATAAATATTTTCAGCCTGGACCTTCCCTTTAGCATATAGGTCAGCTGCTCTTTTATGTCGTCACAAATCAAATAGTTCAAATTCTAATAACTTTCTCAAACATCACCAGATTTTCCTCAAACCTTCACAAATATGTTTAGACATTTTTTATGCCTTTTTTACAACAATATTTTCTTCAGGGTAAACTTCCCCTTTAAGAATGGCTAAATAATCACCAATGAATTCTTAATGGTGAATATCATTTACCACAAGAAAGGATCACCAGTCATTCTTCAAGTCACTCTTAAGTTAAGGACAAGTTTATGAAACGGACCAAGACCTTAATTTCAAAGAGTACAGAGGGTATTATTCATCCTCGATTGTAGTGGCAATATTACTTTTTTCCCTGGTATATTGATACAATATAGCCATAGAGACTACTGTTTGACAACAATAACAATGGGAAAATCTACTTATTTATGACTTTTACTTACAGTTACACATTACCTGCACTAAACAGATGTATAACAGTCTGCCGGGCAGTCTGCAGTAGTTATGAGAGTGGGACTTTTTGCCATGAATATATCTGAAATATGAATTTCATGCAATGATGCATTTTGTTATGCCATAAAATGGCCATATTTGAATCAAATCTATATTCTCCGGTGATATCCTTTGCTGTGATTTCTTTTTCAGTAAATTATCTTTAACTGGAAACTGTACATCACATGTTTACCTTTTCCCAAAGAATTTGAAAATGGGTCGTTATCTTCTCATGCACTGAACTTTTTTGTTGTTATGCCATGAAATGGCCATATGTTTATCTACTCTACATTCTGTGGTCATATCCTTTGCTGTGATTTCTTTTTCAGTGAGTTATCTTTTAATGGAAATAATACTTTTTTACATGATTTCCTTTCTCTTTACAGGCTGACAGTGGCAATCGACAAGAACGATCTAGCCAAAAGATCAAATTCCCTATGGGGAACTTAGCTATTTAAACAAATTAAGTGATTAATTTTCCTATTGATACATTCAAAATTAATCACGTGGTAATAAATGAGTATATATGATTGTTTTATACACAGCATTCCAGCGATGTATTAAAATTCCATATTTTGGTGTGCATTATTACCCTGTGCAGTAATAAAACCAGGGATGCCATGGTCTAGTGGTTATGACACTCGTCCTTCAATCAGAGGGACATGGGTTCAAATCCAAGCCATTCCTTCAGCAATAAGGTTACCCACATTGTACTGCACTCAACCCAGGTTAGGGGAATGGGTACACGGCAGGATTCATTCCTTGAATGCACTGAGCGCTGAAAGGCAGCTCGAGCTAAAGATAGGATAATAATAATGATAACAATGTGCCTAGGAATAGATTTTTTTCAGGATAGATGGTGCTATATAAATGCTTATTGTGATTACTACACTGTGCACACTGCGGTGTTAAAACTGACACCAATTGGTGTTAATAGAGGACCACACTCTGAGGTGTTAAAATTACACCCTAGAGATTAAACATAACACCAGAGAGTGTAAATGTAACAACAAATGGTCTTGTAATAACACCTGTAGGTGTAAAACTAACACCATCAATTTAAAACCGGTGTAAAATAACTGGTGTGGTCCTATATGTACACCGGTTAACACCACAGTTTTTGCTGTGTATTATTAGAGCATATTGCACAAAGCACTGAAAGCTGACAGAGATTGCTATACTAGAAAATTTGTTATTCAGTATGATACCATCTTGAATTCTACTACGCAAAAAGTGAGTGACATCATCAGTCCCCTCCTTTGCATACAGTCAAGGGCCCCGTCTTACAAAGAGTTGAGATTGATCCGGTCAAACACAACTATGGAAAGCCAGCAACATGAACATCTAAAATGCATGTTTATCAATTCAAAATATATTATAGATATACTGTTTGTTCATACATCCATTGGTTTTAAGAAAAGTGAGGATGCTTCTCTTTGCTTAAAAAGGGCATTGCCCAAATTTCCTGTAGAAAAAAAATGACATTGATGGATTTCCATACATTTGAGGTTGATCTGATCAACCGTAACTCTTTATAAGATGGGGTCCAGGATGTGTGCTTATACATCTGTTTTGTGAAATTAAGTGCAACTTAGAAATGTCACAACTTTCTTATTTTACACCTGAATTTTTAATGAGATTTTCAGTGTTATGCTTTATTTATTTTTTGTATTTATTCAAATCAAGATGTCAATATTTCATATTGTTTATTTTCATAAGCTTTGGTTGATATGATATGTTTTATTTTGGAATGCAAGGGTTGTATATGTATGTATTTTTCTATTTTTTCTAAAGAGAGTATTGGTAGTAAAATGAACTCGAATGTAATTTGATTCTCCTTTTTCTGTTGTATTCTGTGAAAGTGTGTGTGTGTGTATGAGGGTTAAAGATATTTGATGTGTAAGTAATGTGTGTCTTTGTTAGTGTAAAATCAATTGAGGAATTTTTATTTTAACCCTGGCAACAAGTAGTCAGTTTCTTTTATTTGTTTTAAACCCCAAAATAATAATTTTTGAAGAAAAAAAAATTGGGGGGGAAAAAATATATAGAGAGAAAGATATATATTTTCCCTTTACCTTTCTAGATATTTTTCTAGTTTCTCTCTTGGTCGAGAAACATTCGATGGGGGCCAGCCCCCTCCCCTCCGACACCTGTATGCCATTGCCTTTGGTGATGTCAGTCAAGATCTATCACGATTATTGTTCATGGCTGTTTTCACGGTTTTGATCCGACACAATCTGCTGAATTACCTCGACCATGTATTTTAATACGCGAGAAAGTGAAACGATCAAGCAAACAAATTTTCAGGAATTGGAAGGCAGAGTAGCTTGCAATGTCTTTCAAGGGGTGTGTAAGTACAGTATGTGAGAAAATGAAAGCCTTCAAATATATAAGTACAATGTTGCGAGAGAGTGTATGACCGAGAGTTGCTTCAGTCTTTTGAAATAATGTGCACATAATTATAGTGTTGGAAAATGAATGGGAAACAGTTATTGATCATGAAATGGAACAGAAGAAAACATACAAAAGAAATAGTTATCAGTTCAAAACGAGCACATGAAGATTAAACAAGCGATGTTTGTTCAGTGAAATCTCATTTTCTCACTGATAAATATGTAGATAAGAATCACAGATAAATATATCCATCCTGTTCGTGGTTACAAAACAGTTATGGGTCGGAATATCAAAAATGTTCAGCTCGTGCTTGCAGGAAATGTCCAGTAAGATACCAAATACCAAATGTGCTTCGTTATTGAATATCAAAATATTAATTTAGAATTTAAAAGTTGTCCAGCTTGCGGTTTACGCTTGCATCAATTTTTTTAGATACCCATTCTGTTCATGGTTAAAGTGCACAGAATATCCAGCTTTGTGTCGGAATATATGAAAACTTCAACTCGCTCTTCGCTCTGGCATCAATTTATTAGTTCGATTGCTATCCTGTTCATGATTGCCATAAGTGTTGAGAAATTTCAAATTTTAGGGCAGAATATCAAAAATTTTCAGCTCGCGCTTCGCTCTCGCATAATTGCAATTGTTTAGATAGATGCGCATCCCGTTCACAATTTAAAAAAGTGGTTCCTAGAATACTAATAGCCAGTTTTGGGTCGGAATATCAATAATTGTTAGCTCGCACCTCGCTCCAAATTTTGGAGTTTTATACATATCCTGTTCACCGAAATTTTAAAATTGTAGGTAAGAATTTCAACAAATCCCCCCCCCAAAAAAAAAAATCAGCTTGCGCTTCGCTCTCTCATCAATAAATTGTTCAGATAGATACCAATCCTGCTTATGCTTATAAGAACTGCTCAGAATGTTCAATATTCAGGTTTAAGTACATGAAATGCCCCCGAAATAAAAGAGACGCCAAAGTGATTAGATCGGGCCCATTGGGTGCAAACTCCTGGACACAAACCTGGTGGGGTTACGACGGCGTAAAGTGCAAGAGGAAAACTCTGTAATTCTTTTACTAAGAAAATGATAATTTTTTTATTTATATTTCCAGAACTCGTTTAAATTGTCATTCAAACAGATTGTCTTTGCTGAGTATTTCCAATAAGTTTCTTCTGAAAAGTAAATAGTTATCCTTTATGACTAAACGTACTGAAGAATGAATGACAATTCCAAGTGGTTAATTTATCAGTTTTATGGTAAATATGGAGAGTGATATTCCCGACATAATACTACACAAATGTCTACAATATTTCTTTCATTCCTCCTATCTCCTCTTTTTGTATCTGTTTATTTGAGTTTTTTCGAACTGTTCTAGTACGGTGACATTTCCTTTTCTATATTTTTTTGTTACATTGGTCATTGGACAAATGAGGAAGTAGCGTTTCCAAAGGAAAGCCTGACTATTTGAGAGTCAAAACGAGTTCAGTTTCAAATATAATATCAAAGAAGAGAAACCAAAAGGAAACAAGGAATAAAGACTAAAAGAAATAAAGCCAGCACTCTAAAAATGAAGTGCCAATTCAGCTCTTAAAGAGCGTGTATGGTGACTGCACTTCGGAGTGCTGATTTGTCTAGTTCAAATTTGAACGAGAAAAATCATCACTCCGAAGTGCAGTCACTATGCACGCTCTTTAAGAGCTGAATTAGCACTTCATTTTTTAGAATGAGGTTATTTATAGAATTTTAGTATTTAATCTGTAATGCAGCCGAGACTATGTAGACTTTAAAGGGGAATCCAACCCAAATAAAAACTTGTTTTTATAAGGAAAAGAAAAATCAGACAAGTTGATAGCTGAAAGTTTGAACAATATTGGACAAACAAGAAAGTTAAGAATTTTTAAAAGTTGTAAATATTGGTAATCACTATACCCATGGAGACTTCAAATTGGCCACATATGGGATGTCATAGTGATGTAAGGCAAGGACTACTCTTCCATGTACTCCAATGCATATTATGGCTAAATTATCATTTTTCCCAAAAGTTTTATTTCAAATTATATTTTTCTGTCATGAGGACATAAAACAATATACTACCTGGGTTATATTGAGATTACAGCCCCAGGGTAATGGGTACTTGGGAGAAAACCACAAATCCCTGATAATAAAGTACATGGCCTATGGGAAAGTTGTCCTTGCTTCTTGTCATAATTTACTTACCCAGTTGCCAATTTGAAATCTACATAGTATTAGTGATCTCAATTTTAAAACAGCAATAACTTTCTTATTACTTGTCGGATATCTTTCAAACTTTCACCATTCTGTTTAATTTATTTTTCTCCTTCCCAACACACCATTTTATGGCCAAGGCTGGATCCCCCTTTAATGCAGTTTCGTAATACTGTCACAATTAGGTCCATGGTCAGAGTAATTTGTAGGGTGTATAATGCACGGTATATAAAGCGAAGTGGAAGGAGCCAGTTCTTCATCTTCATTTAAAGAGAAATGCCAGTAGTTGCAGTAAACACTGATTTCATGAGAAAGTCTGTAAACCAGGCTTAATTGTCAGTATATCATCGAGGATCTAGATCTGGTACAGTTACATAAACTGAACTTTGTGAAATCTTGAAATCTACGCTGAAAAATGTTCACACTGAAGATAACCAACACAGAAAGGCACACGTGGGACAGTGTATTATTATTGCTGGAATAAAGACCCGACGGAAGTGACCGAATCCGCGCTTATTTTGCTTATTTCTCAGCAATTACACAATTTCTTCCAAAATCCTTTGGCACATATTTTTTATTCATACAAACAGACACTTGGGTGGTCATTATATAAGATTCTGTTAAAAGTCATTTTGAGATCGTTACCAAAACTGGAATTTATCTTTAACCATTGATGAATTATCTTGCTATACTACAAAATTGTAGAGGGATCTGATAAACTATTAACCAACGGTAAGTCGTGTTTAGCCGTTTGATCATTATGCAGTCGCCATCGCATTATGTGGGGTGGGATGCATGTGTGTGTGTGTTAACGTGTGTATGTGATTATTTCCATCTGGATTTTGGTGAGTTTAGAAGTCGTGGGTGAGAAGCAATTTGAGAAAGGTACAATGATAGGGAGGCTACCGATCTTTTTAGGCCTGTGTGTTAGTGTGTGGGTGTGCGTGTATGTGTGGTGTGTGAGGGTGTGCACGTCAGGGACAGATGTTTTCCATGCTCAGATAGGTACGAGAGTGTATACACTGTAAAAATATTGGGTAAAAAATTACCACCACGAGGGTAATTATGTGTTGGACGAATGAGCATGTTGTCAAATATAAGGCCAAGTAAAATAAGAAAGTAGTTGATCGTCCTCGCGCGCATCACTTTTGGCCGCCGCATGAAAATTTTTGCTATTTACTATTTTCTAAAAAAAAAAAAAAAAAAAAAAAAAAAAAAAAAAAAAAAAAAAAAAAGTGTTGTTTCTCGTCCTCGCCATCTTCCCTTTTTAATTGCAGCATCAATTTTCTTGTTATTAACTATTTTTATGGCTGCTGAATAACGAAAAAATTCACAAGATTACTCTGGGATCTCTCTCGCAACTTCAAAAACAATTGCAAAGTCCGACATCGCCGTAATTGCAAGAAAGAAAAAAATTCTGATTTGTTTTTTTATTGGATTTTGAAGATACCATCATAAATTAGCGAGGAAATAAAGTTTGCAAACTCGGAAAAGATCGCGGATTTCTTCATTTTTAGTGCATTTTCGGGGACCCTGCTTACTGAATCTGAACTAATCCGTCGCATGCTCTTGAAATATGGTGCAGATAAATCAATTCTAATGACGTAATTTGTATTTCAGCTGGTTTTTTTGGTGAGTGATAGCGCCTGTACTTATACGTGTGTTACGGTGATTGTGTGCTTGTGACTCTGTTGGGAGAACTCCATGTGTGCTAGCCTAGGATGATGTGATTGACTGTGCTGGCGTGACATGTGAATTTGTGAAATGCATTGAATTTTCTGGCGAGTTTTCTAATGTCAGGAGGCAATGCATCGAATATTCAATGAGGGATTTAATATTCAATATCAATTTTAAAAATGAATAAAAATTGAGTAGTAGTATTAAACATTATGTACACGAACAAGTACCCGAAACCTGCGATGCGAAACCATACCCAGAGCTAAAAAATGAGATTGGCTCCGGAAAATTGAACAAGACTCCATGACAATAAAAAAGACCCCCCCATGCATTTTTTTTTACCCTTACATAAATTAAAATGTTTAAATTATTCACTTGACATGAACATTCTGTTTGACAACAATACAGTACCAGTATACATCAGTAATAATACATCAATAGATTTTATTTTCCATAGATTTCCAATCAATCGTAGATATTTATAATAATATGTATATATATATTTCTAATCATTTATTATTACTATTGAGCGTACATCCATCACATAATTCGAGCTTGACATGGCCTGACAATCATTTGAATAAAAAATATCAAAAAAAATAGTAAATAGTAAGGACCTCCCTCATCACTGATGTCAAAAATCGGACCGAGAAAATGCCTCCGTGTTCTTAAAAAAAATAGTAAGATAGCAAATAGCAAGGACCTCCCTCATCACCGCTCTCAAAAAACTCGGACGATCAACTACTATCTTTTTTTACTTGGCCTAAGCAGCAACTGCCTTAGAATTAGCAAAATTTTCATCACACTGGATATTAAAATAAAAATGCCCCCCTCCCCTCCTCCCAAACGCCCAATGTTGGTTGGACACAAAATTAACCTTATGGAACACTTTTATTTTTTACCCAATATAAAGTCGGGGATGACAGCAAAGTCAGTACCAGGGAAATGCACACCTAACAACAACAACATAGATGGCATTGTAAATCACCTTTGGATTGAAGTAAAGTTGGTGCAAGGTAAAATGCACGAAAAGTAAGAGAACATTTACAACATTATTTGTGCTTAAAATAACATCAAATACTAGTCTTTTGTTGGGGGCATATCCACGGGAGCCACGTGCATTTAAAAGATAAAGCACATTTAAAGTGACAGTTTGAAAGTTAATATCAAACATATCAAACTTTAAGTTGTCCTCCATTAAGGTGAGCGAGGGAGGTGGAGTAGAACAAGTGAAGTATAATAACTTTCACAAGTCACATCTGATTAAAATGTATATGGCTCAGGTATGACAATAAAAGATTTACTTTCTAGAGACGAAAATTTAGACCGTGACGTGGTCCAGAACATATTTTTTTACTTATATATATTATAACATGATATAACATACTTGAATGAAAAAACACCAAAACATTGCAAGTAAATTAATGGCCTTGTGAATGCACTTTAAAAGCAGAATTCGAAAATTTTGAAAAAATAATTAAAAAAAAAGATTTAGAGGAAGTCTGCTGATTAGTGAGAAGTCTGATAATCATTAGGATAATTTTATGCGAATTTTAACCTTTTATTTAAACTCTGATAAAAGGGCTCCGTGTTAATGCACTAAAGCATTTAATAAAAATACTTATTTTTTAATGGTATTTGAAAAATGAGAGAGACTTCAGAGCATCTATTAACATAAAAATATAGACATCATAATTTTAAACATAATATTGATAGGCTTACGAAATTAACTCACGGTTTTTTTTTGGGGGGGGTGTGCACTTTGCATATACTGCAGTATGTTTAGTTTTGATTTGTTCAACTCTTTTGATTCCTTTCAGGTCATAATCTCCTCTAAATATCAAGATGGACGTGCACAAAATGATTTATGTCATCGTAATTTTTTTGATCGCCATCATCGGAATCATTGGTAACTCGATCGTCATTCTTGCCATCGTTCTCTCTCGGAAGCTCAGGTCGTCCCTCAACTGGTTCATTTTAAACCTCGCATGTGCAGATCTCTTGACATCCATTTTATTGCCAATACAAAATTTATATTTTGTTCTTCCGTATTACATACAACTAGACTCCGCTCTCTTTTATGTAATTTTAGGAGGAGTTGCCGTGAGTCTAACGACGCATGCATTAATTGCTTTCACTAGCTGGTATCTTATTAGTCCGGGTTATAATTGAGCAAGGTGCCACACGAAAAAGGAGAAATTTTCATATAGTGCTTCTAGACCAGTTTTTTACGCTGAATATGAATATATGAGGTAACCAGGCTGTATCCTGAAAATTAACCCGTGAGGGCGCTTTTTTCAAAATGGCCGCCAAATTTTCAGAACATTAGAATTTTCGTACATAGATTTTGACATAAACATTCCATTGCCACAAAATTAGTGTCATATGAAAGACAAATAAATTTCCTACAATTTGGTACAATTTACAGGGGATAAGTGGGTCATTTGGCTGAGATTTCAAGTAGAAAAATGCATTTTTTGTCATTTTTTCCCCAAAATTGAAAATTTTGTAAATACATGATTTTACATAATTCTAAGAGAAATAAATCAATGACCTTGAAATGTTCCAGAAAACTTTATTGATATACTATTATGATGTGGATGAAATTCCAACCCTGTACCATTCTTCTTAGCAAATTTATAAGGTATCAAACTTGAATACTTCAGTTTCAGAATTGTCGCTTTTTGTCTGCATTTCCATAGACTAATACGTATAATATGTATAATGTATACTGTAGTTAAAAATTAAATCCAATTATCTCCGCTCGTTAGTCACTTGGATAGTTAAGAGTAGGCTTTTCTATATCAGCTACATAAAACAAAATGTTGGCACATCAATTAAGGCCTTACACTCTCATGGGGTGGGGTGTCAAACCCCCCACCCCCACCCCGCCCCCCTTGGCTATATCATGCTGTTGTATATTGCCTATTTATTGGAAAATCACCACTTTTTGAAGCACCCATTGAGGCAAAAACAGACATTTCTACTACAGTACAGCCTCTTTGATTGCTTTGAAACCACTTTGATAGGAAAAAGTAGGCTTTAATTGTTCTACCAGCTACATCCAAAGAAGTGGCACATCGAAGCATACCCCTCTTAGGGGGGGGGGCTTTTGCTTAATAGTGCATATTTATTTGAAAATTCATAATTTTGGACCCAACATTGAGGCCAAAGAGTGTTTGTGCTTTGTTGCACACCCCATTTTATTGATTTGAAACCACTTAGGATAGAGTAGACTTCGTTCTTCCAACTTCATATAAGTAAGCACTGGCACATCGAACCCTAGCCCTCAGGGGCTGTGTAAGTCACCCCCTCCTCTGTATCATGTATATTGCCGATTTATTGGATATTTCACCATTTTGGATCACTCATTGAGGCAAAAGCGCATTCCTATATAGTACAGCCAATTTTATTTTCTTGCAATGACTTGGAGAAGAAAGAGTAGGCTTTGCTCTAATAGCTCCATATATAGAAGGGTTGGCAATCGAAGCCTTTCTCCTTCAGGCGGCCGTTGAAGTTACGCAACTAATTTTCAGCATTTGGCTATTTGTTGAAGAGTCACAATTTAAAGCCCCCATTGAAGCAAAAAGGTGTCTTTGATATATAGTTCTGCCACTTTTATCGCCTTGAAACCACTTAGAGAGGAAAGAATAGGCTTTGCTCTATCAACTACATAATTTTGTGCTGGCAAATAAAAGCATACCCCTTCTGGGGGCTGTCGAAATCAGCCCCCTCACGCCTTTGCGTCATTGCCTATTTATTGGAAATTCACCATTTTTGAGCCCCCATTGAGGTAAAAGGCATCTCTGATATATAGTACTGCCACTTTTACTGCCTTGAAACCAATTAAGGAGGAAAGAACATGCTTTGCTCTATAAAGAAATACTGGCACATTGAAGCTTACCCATCTGGGCGGCTGTCAAATCACCCCACCTCTCTTGCATTATTGCCTAATTATTTGAAAATTCACAATTTTTTAGCCCCATTGAGGCGATATGCACTTCTGCTGTATAAAACACACAATTTCTCTTTCTTGAAACCACTTGGAGAGGAAAGAATAGGTTCCCCTCTTTCAGCTATATATAACAAATTTCTGCCATATCGAAGCCTGACTCACTTCAGGGGACTATAATTATGTTACCCCACTTTTAAAGGATTTTTGCCAATTTTATTGTAAAAATCGCCATTTTGGAACCCCCGTTTTGGACAAAATGTCTTTCTAATATATAGTACAGCCACTTCTTTATATGAAGCTGTTAAAGCAAAGCCTATTATTTTTCTCTCCAAGTGTTTTAAAGGGTGAAAAACGGCAGAAAAATAATCAGAAATGACTTTCTGCCTCAATGGGGGCTCCAAAGTTGTGATATTTTCAATGAATATGCAATAATGCAAAAGGGATGGGTGATTTCGACAGCCTCCTGGAGGGGGTAGACTTTTATTTGCCTGCACTTCTCTCTATGTGGCTGATAAAGCAAAAATCTATTATTTCCTCCCAAAGTGGTTTCAAGGCATTAAAAGTGGCAGAACTATTTATCCGGGAACGCCTTTTTGCCTAACATGATGGGGGCTCCAAAATGGTGAATTTCAAGAGAGGGAGGGAGGGGTAATTTCGACAGTCCCCTGAAGGAAGTAGGCTTTTATTTGCCTGCACCTCTTTATATGTGGCTGATAAAGCAAAAACCTCTTCTTTCCTCCCTAAGTGGTTTCAATGCAGTAAAAGTGGCAGGGCTATATATCGGAAACGCCTTTTTGCCTAAATGGGGGCTTTAAAATGGTGAATTCTTCAATAAATATGCTATAATGCAAAATGGATGGGTTAATTTCAACAGCTTCCCGGAGGGGGTATGCTTTTCTTTGCAAGCACTTGTTTATTTGTATCTGATAGAGCAAAACCTACTCTTTCCTCTCCAAGTCATTGCAAGAAAACGAAATTGGCTGTACTATAGTAGAAACGCACTTTTGCCTCAATGGGCGATTCAAAATGGTGTAATTTCAAATAAATAGGTAATATACATGATAAAAGAGGGGGGGTTGACTTATCAGCCCGTGAGAGGGATAGGTTTCGATGTGCCAGCGCTTCCTAACAATATGTAGCTGATAGAGCAAAGCCTACGCTTTTCTCTCCAAGTAATTACAAGAAAATAAAATTGGCTGTATAATTTAGAAACGCCCCTTAATATGCCTCAATGGGTGATCCAAAATGGTGAAATTTTCAATAAATAGGCAATATACATGATATAGAGGAGGGGGTGGCTTAGACAGCCCCTGAGAGGGCTAGGGTTCGATGTGCTAGTGCTTATTCATGTAGCTGGTAGAACACACTCTACTCTCTCAAAGCAATAAAACACTATAATGCACAAACGCTTTTTTTGCCTCAATGTTGGGTCCAAAATGGTGAATTTCTAAAATTGGCAATAATCGAAAGGTGAAGGGGTGACCCCCCCCCCCGAGAGGGGTTGGCCTCGATGTACGTGTCACTACTTTTGATGTAGCTTGTAGAACAAAGCTTACTCTTTTCCTCTCCAAGTGGTTTCAAAGTAATTCAAGTGGCTGTACTGTATAGCAAAAATGCTTTTTGCCTCAATAGGTGCTTCAAAAAGTGGTGATTTTCCAATATGATGGGCATAATGGCAATATACAACAGCATGATATAGTCAAGGGGGGCGGGGGCGGGGGGGGGGGGTCGACACCCCCACTCCATGAGAGTGTTAGGCATTAATTGATGTGCCAACATTTTGTTTTATGTAGCTGATATAGAAAAGCCTACTCTTAACTATCCAAGTGACTAACGAGCGGAGATAATTGGATTTAATTTTTGACTACAGTATACATTATACATATTATACATGTTATACATATTAGTCTATGGAAATGCAGAAAAAAAGCGACATTTCTGAAATTGAAGTATTCAAGTTTGATACCTTATAAATTTGCTAAGAAGAATGATACAGAGTTGGAATTTCATCCACATCATAATAGTATATCAATAAAGTTTTCTGGAACATTTCAAGGTCATTGATTCATTTTTCTTAGAATTATGTGAAATCATGTATTTACAAAATTTTCAATTTTGGGGAAAAAATGACAAAAAATGCATTTTTCTACTTAAAATCTCAGCCAAATGACCTACTTATCCCCTGTATATGGTACCAAATTGTAGGAAATTTATTTGTCTTTCAAATGACACTAATTTTGTGGCAATTGAATGTTTATGTCAAAATCTATGTACGAAAATTCTAATGTTCTGAAAATTTGGCGGCCATTTTGAAAAAAGCGCCCTCACGGGTTAATTTTCAGGATACAGCCTGGTTACCTCATATATTCATATTCAGCGTAAAAAACTGGTCTAGAAGCACTATATGAAAATTTCTCCTTTTTCGTGTGGCACCTTGCTCAATTATAACCCGGACTATATAACCAAGAGCCCTTCTCGATCCTGGAATCTCTTCAGCACTCGGAATGTTATCCTCATGATCAGCTCATCATGGATTTTGAATATAATTTGTGTGAGCGTAGGATACACATTGGAAGTTTCAGATGGCTTTGTGCTTGTAATCGAAGGCATTCATATATTTTGTCATCTTGTAATCATCGTAGTTAGCTACCTAAAGCTCTGGCGGTTTGTGGCAAAGCGTGAGATGATAGTGAAAGCAAAGCCACGATCTCACGCAGCTGGACGAAATGAAGATGATATTGCTACAACAGATGATGAACGAGATGACAGTGGATCAGTGAATGATCCTTCTGATGCCAACAAAGATCAACCTTCGAGCCAGACAACTTGTAACACCAACCTAGACGTTGAAGATGCAATAGAACTTTCCCCAAGAACAGAGGGTGGTCAGCCAGCCTGTGGAAATGGTCCCTGTAGACAACGAAGAAAAGATGATGCTTCTCAGAGGACAGCGACATTGGCCGTTATCAAAAGCTTGTTAGTGGTTCTCGTTGTTTTCATCATTTGCTTCATTCCCTATCCATTTACCGTATGGCTCGATCCTCGCGATATATTAGGCGTACATCGATGGGGTGTAGCACTGATATTCTTTAACAGCTGTGTCAATCCCATTATTTATGCGGGAAAGATTCGTGCATTTCGGGAAGTGATGGTCTTTATAATCACATGCAGATATAAACGAATTCCTATGCCTGTCGAGTGGCTGAGACGAATGAGGGATGCAGGATGAATTCCTTCATGTTAAAATGAAAATTTGAATCGATCTTTCAGTAAAAGTCAATCAAATTGTAGTAATATGATTTTGTGGTTCCTTTTTATTCTTGCCTGAATACAAAATGCGGGGCAAAATGTAAATATAAAATATGGGACTATTGACTATCATTAAGTTATACGCCTCTGTGATTTATTTAAATTTGTAATAGTTTTTTTTTAGGATAAATAACAAATTCCGTTCATCTCATTTAGTTTTGCATACGCAAACATAGAAATAACATTTACAGTTATGGCATGACGAATACTGTGTCAAAAGCAATAAAATGAATACAGTAGAAACTAATATTGTTATTGTACACGCATATGTACAAGGAAGTATGAATTAAAAAGAACTTTAGAAAACGGACTTTGAAATGGATTGAGGAATGTTGCATAAGCACAGGGACGGATTCAGGATTTTCCAGGGGGGGGG
Source organism: Lytechinus variegatus (assembly GCF_018143015.1). Lineage (NCBI taxonomy): Eukaryota > Metazoa > Echinodermata > Echinoidea > Temnopleuroida > Toxopneustidae > Lytechinus > Lytechinus variegatus. The sequence goes on from NC_054749.1 coordinate 4,934,852, forward strand.
GGCACATTTTCCCCAAGGAAAATTTGACAAGAAAAAACCCCAAAGGTCCTCACTTGTGTATGAACGACATATTCCCATTAAAAATATCTGCTGTGACTCTCAAAAAGTAATCAATACCATCTCCCTTGAACTCGAACAATTTCCACACACTTTTGTTTTGTTTTGAATACTGTTTTTATTCTGATTTCATGAACAAATAGTTACAAAACATTTCAATTTAGCATTTCAAATCACATATAATACTTTTCATTTCATATTTTCACCCTTTTTCACTAACTTAATATAGTCATGAATCATATATATCTTAAAAGAAAACAATGAAATCAGTTATTATAAAAATGTATAAACACCAACTTCCCCCTCCCCCTCCCCCCACCCCGCCCTAACACACACACACATACACGCAGACACACACGCACAACACACCACACCACTGTCCAGAAGATCTGCTCACACTCATAAATAAATCAAGTACAAGTACAATTCGATGAACAATTTTGAATATAACAAGCTCACACACACACACAAATATTCACAGGACCAAAGTACTGAAACATTCTCCCGCCAGATATAACAGGATGCACTTCCATTTTTCTTTTAAACGCAAACTGCTTTTTTCTCGTTATCTTGATCTCCATGACTAAGTTACCGCATTTCTTTTTTGTGTTTTCCTGTGGCTTTAACTTTGTATCTGTTTTAGTATACCAGGGGCCTGTTGCATAAAACTTTTTACCCGAGAAAACTCTGGTAAAAGCTGAAAACTAACGTTATATAGTCTGATTTCTGCCAATGACTTTAACACAGGGCGAAAACTCCGGTAAAAACAACCTGACTTTTCTCAGGTAAAAGGTTTTATGCAACGGGCCTCAGCTGAGCAACGTGCTATTACTTTCTTTAACCATGTTATTACATGCACATTTCGACAGAAATATACAAGATATTATTTACGAAATTATGTATACACATGTATATGGGTATTTTTGGAAGGATATACTAGTATCTTTTGAATGCATTGGAATTGCCTTGACCCTTCGATATTCTATTTTTTAATGGTTTTATTTCATTTTTTCTGTATTTAAATGAAAATTTAAAAAAAAGTAGGTCAGGAATTTATCTCTATTCCACAATTAACTACTCACAACTTTTTTTTTACCAGGACCTGCAGTTTTACAAGTTTGCTTTTATGTAGGTCCCATCATATTCATTTGACTTAAATTAATCATTTACCTTATTGATTGATTGATTGATTTTATTTGGCAAGTCACCATAACATATATACAGTAGCATTAAAACAACAGGCTTGCACAGGATGACCCACGAAAGCTCGAAAGCTTATTTCCAGTGGGGTCCTGAATTAAGATAATAAAATGGTTCAATTATATTTACATATTAAAAATGAAGGAAAAATCAGAATTTAGTATTACCAATAAATAATATATATAGACAATAAATTAGATATATACAAGAATATAACGAAGAAGAAGAAGAAAAGAAGGAGAAGGAAGAGGAGCAACAGAAGAATAATGGGGACGAGGAGTAGGAGACGGAAGAAACTGATAACGAAGGAAAATAAATAAGGAGAAGAACAACAGCAAAAACGTTGACGACAATAACAACACGAAGAGGAGAATAGGAAGAGATAAAAGAAATAGAAATAGAAGAAAGAACATATCGAAGCTTCAATCACACTATGTAAAATACATAATAATACCTGGTAGAGAAGAGAAAAGACCTAGGTCAGTATTCAGGCTTAATCAACCGTATAACATATCATTTGCATCTTCTTTTTGACTCTCAAGTGAAAGATATTCTTTCAATTTCCTCTTAAAATGCAAAAAGTTTCCTATTTCCTTTATATAATTGGGAAGGGAATTCCAATGTTTTATAGCATTGTAATAAAAGGAGTTACCAATACTCCCTATCCTTTCTGGTAAGCAAAAGTTGAAATGGCTGTTTCTTCTTTTATAGTTATGTATTTCGGTAACGAGATTAAAGTTTGATCCAATGTAATGGTTCGATCTATTGTGATAGATTTTATGCACGTGGTGCAAAATAAGCTGCTTTGATCTTTTGTTGACTTCAAGAAAACCTGCTCCAGTGAGTATAACTTGACTTATTGTAGCTTTATATCATGTTTGTACACTTCTCAGTTGTTTATAATTTAATAGTTATTGTTGCTGCTTTATTTTTATGTCATTCAAATGTCAATGAGAAATATGAAAATGCATAAAATGAAAAGTGTATGAAAAACATATTTTCATTGACTATTGACTCTCATAGGGGGGGCATGGGTCGGAAAAATACCCCCCCCCGATCCGCCATTGCATAAGCATACTGTCACGTCAAGTGACTTTACCTGACTACTGCTTGACACCAAGTAATAAATAAATATGTATATAGTTGAATTAAAATCTAATCCAAATCTCTTAATTCTTTATGTTGTTCTCTTTTGATTTGTTTTACAATAGTTGTACATAAAACATAACAAATAAATATAATTTAATCTATTCATATAAAGTCGAAAGGAGCCCCCATCATCTGTCTTTGCTTGACATGCCCTTCTCGGCCTCTGGTGGTCGGTCCAGTTCAGTCCTGGCCTCCGCGGCTGGCGATACTCTGCACTCGACCACGGTAGTAGGTCCCCAGTGACCTCTACAGAGGTGTCACCCTCAGAGTAGCCCCTGATCAGAGATGTGGCTTCGACGAATTTGTGGATGAGATCGAGCCCCCAATAGTGACATAAATTGTGAAGAATCATGTCGGTGGGATCTAGTATTGTCAATGATTTAACCGAAACATGCTTATAATTGTATTTATTTATTTCCTGACACATGTACAGTCTAACTATTCTCTTTCGTAATTTATAATATGCATGGATGTATATATATAAACGTTGCCAAGAACGGTGGCTTTTACAGTAATATAAGTGCGAGTTGTAAAATAATGCCATATTTTTAAGTAAATAGTCTGGCATAATTTACGTAGGATAGCAGGGGTTGTAGAATTTATCCGGTTATACAGACTGTATGTACGATTTATCGAAGTATGTTGATACAGGTGATGCACCCTCAAAACTAAACAGCTTCGAAATTCAATATATTCAAAACATTATCTTTTTTAATGTGACAAAAATAAACATTAGATTAATCATTTGTTTAAAGGCTAATATATGTGTATATTGATTACTTTGGTTCGCCTGTTGAATGCTGTGGAAAGATAGAGCAATTCCAGGATAAAAAGTAACAGTAAAAGAATGGCAGTAACTTTTTTCAAAATGGCTCTCTCCTTATTCAAATGCCATTTTTCTTATTCATAATGACTCTCTCTTTAAAAATTAAACTACTCTCTCCTTATTCAAAATAACTCTCTCTTTATTCAAAATGACTCCCTTTTATTCATATGCATTTTTTTTAACACTTTTTTGTCTGGTGAGAAGTTGTTTTGTGGTTTCAGGGGAAAAATAAGAAAAGCATATTTGCAAATACGACTTCATCAAGTCCTTTTTAAGTTTCTCTAATAAATTCTTTGAAAATGCAGCTTCGGTACTGGCCTGTGAAGCCCAATATTACTCGCGTTGCAATCAACATAACCAGCGAATGGACCATAGCATTGTTCTCCAGTGAATAGAGAGCATTAGTGATCACATAACTACATGAATTAAGGAGGTTTTATTCCCCCTTCATTTGCCAAATTTAGAGATATATTCAGGTTTATACATTAAGAGCCGTTTTGAATGAGGTGGAAGCCATTTTCAATAAGGCAAGAGTCATTTTAATCGGGACAGAATCATTTTGAAATAGGAGAGTATTCTTTTGAATAAGGAAGGGGTCATTTGAATGAGGAGAGGGAGGTTTGGATAATGAGCAATTTTCAATAGGGAAAAGGGCAATTTGAATAAGGAGAAAGCAATTTTGAATAAGGAGAGAAGCATTTCGAAAAAGGAAAGTCATTTGAAGGAGAGAGTCATTTTGAATAAGGGGCATTTTAATGAGAGAGCCATGTTGAATATGGGGAGAGTCATTTGAATAAGGAGGGAGCAATTTTTAATAAGAAAAGGGCATTTGAATAAGGAGAAAGTTTTTTTTAAATAAAGAAAAGGGTATTTGAAAAAGAAGAAGGTTATTTTGAACAAGTAAATTGCATTTTATTTAGGAGTGAGTCAATTTGAATAAGGAGAGAATCCTTTTTAATAAAGGGGCATTCCAATTAAAAGAGAGCCATTTTAAATAAGGAAAGGTGCTTTTTAATAACGGGAAAGGCAATTTGAATAAGGAGAGAACCACTTTGAATAAAGTGAGTCGTTTCTAGAGGGCTAGGGCTAGAGAATTTTTATGATTTCTCTTAGCACTGCATGCGGTTTTATGTAGTTTTACTTATTGTTTTTTTTTATTTTACTTATGTAGGTCTTATATTATGTGTTACTGTAATATTTCAAATATGTTCGTATTGTCTCACTTTTACATGTTTTTTAATGTTCACGGACTTGCTGAAAAGCAGCTCTGTTATGACTGAATGTAAGTTTTACCGTGATTAAATCAATACAATACAACAATGAGTAGGAAAGGGGCATTTGAATATAAGGAGAGGGTTATCATGAATAAAGAAAGGGGTATTTGAATAAGGCGAAGGGCATTTTGAACAAGGAAAGAGTTATTTTGACTAAGGAAAGGGGTATTTTAATAAGGAGAGAAAGTCACTTTAAATAAGAAAAATGGCATTTTATGAAGGAGTGAGTCAATTTGAAAAAGGGAGCTATTTTTAATAAGGAAAAGGGCATTTGCATAAGGAGCGAGCCATTTTGAATAAGGAGAGAGTGGTTTAAGGAAAAAGGGAATAAGTAACTAACTTCACAGTTCCAAATAAGGGAAAAGTAATAAGTTGCTAGCCTCACAATTTAAATAAGAAATAAGCAAAAATTAATAAGTAGCTAACTTCACGGACCTCTATTTTGCATGTTCTAGAAGAGTCTTGAATAACTCTATATTGTTACTGTGCATGACTTTATAATCGGAGCTAACGATCACTATCGTCTACTGGGATCCTTGAGCACTGAGCCTTGCACTGCCTCACTAACCGCCCTTTCATACGGTAAAAAAAAAATCGTAATTCGAATGAATCCAGTGAAAAATGCGGCTAATGACGAATTTTAGCACGTGTGAAACCAAACTCCAATCACGAACGCTAATCACAATCACGAATTCAAATTCTACTCCGGGGTGAATTCCAGTTAAGCTTCTCTCAAATTACGGTACGAATTTTCCGTGTGAAAGGTCAGATGACGAATATAATATTCGTAATATGATGATGATTCAAAATTATAATAATAATAATAAACACAGCATTTATTATGCGCCATCTATCTAGTGAACTATTCCGAGGCGCAGAGGGATTGGGAATTACAGATAAAATAATTTGCATATGTATGGGTGCATGAATAAATGAAATTAGCTAACAATATTTAACAAAAATAAGAAGAAAACAGATAAGATTTTAGGTATTTTTTAAATGCTTCAAGTGATTCTGCTGATCGGATCAGCAGATTCACGTGTGAAAAGTCCTCTAGACTACTCAAATCAATTCTGATGACTTGTATATTATATATATTTTGAACTTCAACAAGAACGATATGATGTGTATATTATATATAGATATATAGATATATATTGTTTTTTGCATCAATATGTCTTATTTATTGAAGGAAACCTTCGATAACAAGCTTTGCTTTCCAGAAGGTTCCTATTTCATTTCAAAATGTTATATTATATTTTGCTTTCCTTTGTAACTTTGTTAAAATTTTGGAATTAATAAATTCGTTATCAATCAATCAATTCTTGCTGTAATTTTTTACATATAAATATGATAACTTCTCATCTGCAATCTCTCTTTGGAGTTATGAATTACATTAATGAATAAAAATAATTCTTCTTTTATGTATCAAACCCCGACCACAGCGAAAACAGAAATAGCGACGTCAAATTAAACGAGGAATTGAAATATCAGATTGACTATGGAATTAATGATTGTCACATGACTGTCCCGGGCCTCATTGCTTTTTAGTGGATCCCCCTCATTTCCATTTATGCTCTATATTATACTGGGGTTTTGTTTGTCTGTTTTACGAAGTGAGAATGCCCTTCTGTAAAATTGTACTTGATTTGTATTGTTTTATATTACTTTGTATTATGTTTTGAATGGAAATGAAATAAAAGAATTGAATTGATGAGTGTTGATTCAGTGGTGATAAGAAGGAGATATAGTGCATTACACGAAAAGAATCACCTAAGAACACCCTCAACTTGCTCAATGGAATATATATAGTCTATCAGTGGTACAAAAAGCGATCTCTCCTGACAGGTACTGCTCGAGATAATACCAAACCCTCCCAGGCTTCTCAAACTTGTAATCACTGACGATGTTCTGAACATGTTCTAGTTCATTAGCATGATCAGTGTACTCATCAATGCTCACCAAACCTCTATTGTGCTTCACCTCGGCTATCAAGATCTTATTCCCGAGAGACACGGCAGGGTACAGAGTGGAAGTGTAGAAGCTCGCTTTTCTTAATCGATGCTTTACGGCACCATCTTTGTCAATCAAACGTACTGAAATAACATTTGCCGTTAGCAAGAAATCGTTGTAAGTATTGATTTGCATAACTTCATATCCCGTGTTCGCAATCTCCACATCTGCCTTTCCACCGGCTGGTGAGAAAACCTGGATCTTCTTGGCTTTCCTGTAGCTAACATAAATCTGATCATCACCATCGACGGTGAGGTTGGAAAATCCACCTTCTTCTTTACTCAGTGTCCCAAACTCAACATTCAATTTTCTGTACTCTGGTGTGTATATTGTGATATTGTTTGAACCATCAATTACAGCACATCGATTGTCAGACAGGAAACCCACTCCACGAATATCAACATCCTTGAGAATAGACTCCTGGAGATGACCATCAGCAGTAAACATCTCCCCGCCTCTCTTACATCCCACTAACATCCTACCGTCCGGTGTCCTAGCGATGATATTCATGTGATTATTGTTGGAAGGCAGATTTACGGTGTTCTTTGCAACCACTTCAACAATCTTACCAAGAGGCATTTCTAGGTTTCCTTCGAATGGATGAAACATTACAATCTTCCCTTTCTTGCTTAACTTCAATGGCTTGTCGTAGTCGGGTTCTTTTTCATTCAAGGCCTCCAGTAAGTCTTCACACAACGTGTCATGTACAGCCAACGTGTCCAAATCTAACGGTGCTTTTGCCTTATTCGTGATCAAGTTAGCCAATGTAGTCAATAATGTGATGTAACACTGAGCGGATCTCTTCATTTCATCAAGTTCTTTCTTTACTCCCTCAACTCTATCCTTGACTTCACCTTCGGGAAGCTCTTTTTTCTCGGTCAACTGCTGGACTAATGTATCATATGCTTCTTGAATATCATTTAAACATTGATCCTGAGCATTGCTCACAAGTTCCTTCTGATCATTTATGAATTTGACATACTTCTTGAAGGAAAAACATTTCTTGTATACCTTTGATTTGAGGTCATTGATCTTTGTTATGTAATTTTGTTCATATTCACCTGCAGTGATGTTTCGATGTCCTTCGCCTGTATGCTCTAGAGGTACACATTTGTAGCATGCGAATTTCCTACAGATACGACAAAAGATTTCCTCATCTTCTCTGGGATGTTTCTTGCATTTCTGATATGTTCGAACTGTTACCTTTCCTGATGTGATATCACTAATCGCAACAATTTCATGGCCGATGAAGTCTTCCCATTTAGTATGCATGCTGTGACAATTGATGCAGAGATACTTGCCACAATCTTGGCAGTAGACATCTGTAGTGTCGACGGTCTTACAATTTGTGCAACGATGATGTTGATTCTTAATGTCCTCCATAAGATTTTTCAAAACAAGATTACCCGGGAGTGCGTTAACATCTTGGTTTGGGACCGGAGTTTCGTTTCTACACACGGGACATCGGATCTTACAGTCATCCCCAAGGCATTCGTAAAGGATGTCCAGGCATGCCTTGCAGTAGGTGTGGGAACAAGACAGAATCTTCGGATCGGTGAAGGTGGTCAGACATACAGGACACTCCAGACTCTGGGTGATGGTATCCTTCAATGCTTCAGCCATGATAGGTATTCTAAATGATTTTTTTTTCAAATGAATAAAGAAATGTAGATTAACTTTGGTAATTGTGAATATTAATTCAATTCAATATACAAATCATTATTTACAATTTTGAATAAATGGTTGACTTGTGCCATCACAGCGGGTTATAGCGTTCGGTCGGCTATGGCCCAACCTGACCATTCGAGAAAAGGGCCCCCCTGAACTCCCCAAAGGTCGGGTCAAGTTTACCGATTGTGAAAATTACCATATGGTCAGATACAAGAATGTTTTGGGGTAATTGGGCATTCTATGGCTGGCTTGTTTGTAGGAATTCACTAAGGCAATACGTATATCACTGACCAAATAATGCGAACGCGAGCTGCGAGAGCTGAACATTTTGGAAATGAAGACCTGAAGAGGGTATTCTAAGGCATATTGTAAGAATTCACTAAGACCACCCATCCCCCCAATTAATGACACCGACCAATGATGCGAAGCGCGAGCTGAAAATTTGTAATATTTAGATCAGAAAAGGGAATATTTTTAGGAATTCATGGCTCCCCCGGGGGGAAGGGGGTACTTACATTGACGAGTGGATACCATGCGAGAGCAGCGAGACCCAAAAAAGAAAACACGTAAAAAGGATGTCTTTTTCAAGATAGGGCGCGTTACGTACGTAACGTAATGAGGGTGTCAAAAACACTAATAATGAAAAAAAAGGGTATCTATTTTCGCTAGGAAAGCTACGTGTTTAGGGTCAAATTTGCGAGCGTATAAAAATAAGGATATAATGTTTTCTTAAAGGATGTACTTTTGCCCGAGAAGTCAACAATCATGACAATACGTGTTTAGAATACGATTTGCGCGAGGTGTACGTGGAAGGTAGGACTGTACTAAACCCAATAGGTAAAGGTTTTACCGACGACCGACGTCTAACTGACATAACAATTGAAATATCGCTTTACTTAATTGTTTAGGGGTTCAATTCAGGGAATACTAGCTTGCCAAGAGTATTTTTGTTTCCAATACTTATTAAGGGTAGTGTTTTACACGCCAATATTTCTTAAGGGGTGCATTTTCAGTACATGGAAAATAATTGTTTAGGGTGCTTTTCGAGACCCCATGGTCGCGCATGGTATCCAATCGTGAATGGAAGTGCACCACCCCCCACTCCCCTATGGCACGGACTGGATTTTGGGGTCAATCCCTTTAAGAAGTCATGAAAAAGAAGCTTATATGTCTCTACATGAAACAATAATAATTCGAAGTGCGAGGAAATATATATATCATATTTTGTGTAGTGACTTGGAAACGGGGTGTTTTAATACGACAAGATTATATACATGTATATCTCACTGAACAGACAATGCGAGCACCAGGAATGATTTGTACCTACGCGAATTCACGTTACAAAAAGTTATGAAAAATATGTAATGTAATATAATAAATATAACATGAAATAATATGATATAACATGATTTTTTTCTCCCCCTCTATATATATATGTTTCTCTTTCTTTTCTGTTTCTCCCTCTTTACCTCCTCTCATTTTTTTAGCCAGCCGATGGGGGGGGCACGTGCCCCCTCCCCCCTTCCCTCGTAGTTCGTATTACGCCACTGCTTCCCTATAAAATTAAGCTTAATGTTATTTTCATTCGGGGGAGCATGGAGCGACCGAGCACGGTATTTTCCACCTCAATTCTGAAACTTTTTTCTACCTGCCTTCTGGGTATTTCCGTGAATAGATTATGAACCATGTACGTCATGTCCTCTCCCAGGACCGTTTCTTATTCTTCTTCCTGTAAAGTACAGACTGCCATATTGGCATATTATCGTACTTGCATGTGCTTGTCAAGTGCCCAGATGAATAGTGCGAGTAAAAATCTCTACTAGACTAGAAACATTTTGTAAAAAGTGGCCTATATAAACTTTAAGAAGCATTTTGGGGTAAAAGTTGGGAACCGGACTGTTTAACACAATTCAAATATGCTGAATCTGATAAGATCGGTTCCCAAGCTGATTTCTCATGTTTTGACCACCTAATTTGCATAAACAAAATGGCTACCAATCTGGCCATTCAAAATATTATTTTTACAATGTTCTCTAATTATATTCGCTTTGACAGACATGGATACTGCAAAATCTTGCATACATAGCATGTACCATTTGGAAAAATTGGCTATTTCGGTTTGCGGCTAATTAATTATGCAAATTTATGCATAGACTAGAGCCATTCTGGAAAAAGAGGCCTATATATAAACTTTAAGAAGAATTTTTGGGTAAAAGTTTGGAACCGGACTATTTCACACAATTGATTCAAATATGCTGAATCTGATAAGATCGGTTCCCAAGCTGATTTCTCGTGTTTTGACCACCTAATTTGCATAAACAAAATGGCTGCCAAATTGACAATTCAGAATACTATTTCGACAATGTTCTCTAATCATATTTGCTTTCACAGACATAAATACTGCAAAATCCTGCATACATGCGTGTACCTTTCTGGAAAATTTGTTATTTTTGCTTGTGGCTAATTAATTATGCAAATTTATACATATTTTGGATCATTATGCTAGAATTTGATAATTTCAGCTCAAATGTTTATATTTTTGGTACAAATAGCATTTGCATCATTACAAATAATTGTACGACCCTTAGAATATAATATCACAGTGAATAATAATGTATTTTATTGTTTTTTTTTAAATTTCTCATGTAATTCTTTGTATTTTGTCCCTTGTTTGTACATGTTTGTTATGAGATCTGTCAAGGTATTATCACTGGAAGAAAATAATCAGCTTCAATGATTTAATTATGTAATCACTTTTTTACATTTTTATTCGTATATATCCATGGGCATAAACAGATGCACCCCATCTGCAAAGGTAAATTCGTGCAGGGAGTGCCTTCCCGTTTAAAAGCACACTGGTGGAGACCCAACGAATTTCAGGAACCGATCAGTATTCAAGCGAGTGTCACTATTAATTGTTTCAATTTTTCTTATAAAATGGTATCTTGAATTATGATATCAATCAATTTATTCATATTTACAATTTTAGATGATGAATTATTAAATTTGAATTATGACAGTACTGTAATTCTCAACTCCTAATAGTCAATTAGTTGCATTTAATATCCTTTGGAGAAGTTATGTTCCCCTACCAATAGAATCTGATCACACATACATGTATATATATTTAGTGTGTTTTTCTTTAGCAAAATGAAGTGAAAACAGTCTGCTGAAATGAGATGTCCTGTGTGTTTCTCCATTATGCTTGTCAAATAGTCCCGATTTTGAAAAAAAAATATAATCCATCTAATATCTCATTTTATCATATCAATTAGACCGTTTTCCATGTTTTAAAAGCCAGACTGTGATTTCCTAAAGTTCCACTACGAATTAGTCACTGCATATATCCTTTCAATAAAAAAATTGATCATTGGACTTCATTAACAGATTACTTGTGCATCTCCATAATATATATTTTCCAATGCAGCACTGCACCTGTCCTATCACGGTTTGTCGCTTCATCCAACTTAGAGGCATCCAGCTTCCCCCAGCTTGATATACACCTTTACCTTCGTGGTGTTGAATGATCAATGTCAGCTCGATTTGGTGTTCCATATTTCATTGATAGGGCAGCCTCATATTATAAAAGTCATCTCTAATTGTTGAAATCAAACCAATTTAGTACAAGTATTCTGCGGAGGCAGTTCGTATCGAAATCATCGTGTTTTTGTTCTTGAGATATGTCCGATTCTCATGTCACAGATCCATAGAGAAACATAAACTTTTGTCTTGAGAGAGATCTGCTGTCTGACCAGATCTTGTTTCAGGTGTTAAAATGCTCGGAGTGCACCTTTTTAATACCGCAGTGAATCATGTCCCTTTGGCCATTTATTAAACTTCTGATATTCACACATCTTCATATCTTCATAAGATAGACTATTTCTAATTGATAACGAAGATATCTTTCAGATGATGGTGGGTACCTGACATGTTTGGCAGTCATGTAGGTTATTATTAATCCACTTCTTTTGATTGGTATTAAACTCAACAGCATCCAATAGCTTACAAAGCTCTGATAGGCATGCGAGTCTGATATTTCACCATCAAAGTCTAGGTCTAGAATTTTCTTCGATTGTAGAGCCAGGATATCTGTTTCTATGAGGAAAACAGTTGCCTATGTTATTTTTAACTTGACAACCGGTTTTGATACCACTGAACATGTCATTCTTTTTGGAAGACTGACAGTCTGTTTTGGAATTGATGATTCTGCACTCCAATGGCTTTCCTCTTACCTTGCCAACAGAGCTGTATGAAGCTGTATTCATCATTGGCGTGCAGTATCCTGTGACTACCCTTTGCTATGGAGTTCCTTGGGAGTCTGTCCTTTGTCCCTTACTCTTCAAACTGTACATCACTCCTCTTGGCTCTATACTGTGGCTTCATGGTCTTGGTATACACTTCTGATACACTTGATCCAAAAGTTAAAGATACAGAGGTTCGTGCAGCTGATTTTGTTGTTGGTACTGCCATTGAGGATTCGATTTTGGATGAAGGTCAACTTCCTGGAGCTTAACGATAAAAAGCGAAGTATCTTGTTCTGTCATCTCCATATATGTGTAATTATTATGACTACAACTCTAGTCTTAATAGTTGAGGAAGCTATATATCTCCAGTATGCAAGGGTAGATCTCTTGGCGTAGTCTTTGATAGAACAATGAGCATGAAGAAATGCACATCAGATGTCTGCCAATCTGCATATTACCAGCTCCACAATATTGCTGAGATCAGACATTGTCTTACATGAGGTGGTGCAGAAAATATCATCCATGACCGGATAACCTCTAGACTGGACTTCTGCAACTGTCTACATGCTGGTTTACCTTCATCAGGCATCCCGAGCACTTTTTAACCATCATGACCATAGGACGCAGTATGAAAATTTGTTCTGCATTGGGCAGTGACTGGGCTGGAAGCCTCCTCGTTTCGCCCATTTTTTTTATCATGGAGCTAATCTGTGTTTAGCCAAATGTTTTCATCATTTCCTCTTCTGTATTCAGTATCGTTTGTAAAAGAATCTTCCAAGGCAAGGATAGGATAGAAGCTGTGGATTTCAGTTATCACTTTGATGGTTGACTTGGGGAAAATGTATCGTTGCCAAATAAATGAATAAATCGGTAATGACCAAAAAATTATAGCAAGTGATCCAGTAATACAGACCCTTTGCATTTGTCACAAATTGTTCTTTGGTTAACTGCTTTGATTGTAGTTCTGATGGAGCTGAATCAAATGATATGATTGTGCTACGACGATGTTAACAATGTACCGATACTTATATCAGATTGATAAACTACACTGCTTAAGTCATACATTTATTTCATTATTAGATATGTTATAAAACATTATATTTCTCTTTCAAGAAATTTAATTTCAGCATGATTACAGGTTTTCCAACTCCTTAACTGTTCTTTTCGTACGGGTTCATTGAATTGGTAATTGGCATGATTATAGGATAATAGGCATCAAAGTGTTTTTATATTGGGCATGTCTACTATACCTTGCAAGTATAGTACTTTCTATATACAGGTGTGGGTGTGGGTGTGGGAGCATGTGTGTGTATTTGTTCCTGAGTACAATTAACATTTGTGGCAAAAGAAGTTTATCAAATGATTCAATCACTGAAGCTTAATATTTGTCTGCCATTGATATTAGTGTTTTAAAGATCTCATATCAAACAAATCCAAAGCAAATGGCAGAAAATACAGGAACATAAAGAAAAATTTAAAAAATGCTAAAATACATAGAAAAAAATGACCTAAATGTTATATCTAAGGGCCAAACAAGTATCATAATGATACAAATGCTATTTGTACCAAAAATGGTAAACTTTTAGGTGTAATTATCAAATTATAGCATAATATTGCAAAATATGCATAAATTTGCGTAATTAATTAGCCGAAAAAAGAAATAACAAATTTTCCCGAATGGTACATGTTATGTATGCAGGACTTTGTAGTATCCATGTCGATGAAAGCGAGTATTATAAAAGAATATTGTAGAAATAAGATTTTAAATGGTCAATTTGGCAGCCATTTTGTTTATGCAAATTAGGTGGTCAAGACATTAAAAATTGGCTTGGGAACCGGTCTTATCAGATTCAGCACATTCAAATTAGTTGAAATAGACCGGTTCCCAACTTTTACCCCAAAATGCTCCTTGAATTCAAATTCTCCCAATATTGGTCTTGTCTATACAAAAGTATGTGCGGCTAAAAACAGAAGAGGCCTTATAAATTAACGAAGCCTCCTTTGCTGCACCTCCCGCTCCTTCTGGTAGCGAGTAATGAAACTCTCAGCTGATGGCGCACCATGACCCTGGAAAGCGGGGGTGCTGTGTGTATTGATTCTCCATATAGGCAGCACCCCCTAGAATTCTGGGGGGGGGGGGTGTGGGAAAATATAACCAAAAGTACGCTCTTTATGTAGTGAACCTCCCCCCCCCCCTCTTTTTTTTTTGCTTGTCAAACTTCTCTGGCCAAACATTTCGTATTGTTGTGATTTTTTAAAATTTTTTTTTAATTTATGCTTTTTACAGCAGCACCCTCAGTCAAAAAAAATCGTTCCCAGGTCCCTTGGCGCACTTAACACTCTTTGTATAATGCTTCTCAAAAATTCAGGAGGAATGCAAATCCAGATAATAGTTGATACTAGTATGAACTTCTTTAATTCTGACAAATTCATCCATATATTCTGAAAAAATGTGTTCCACTTATGTCAAAAAATACAGGAATTGCTAGAGTATATTTTCGTTTGTCCTCTTTCCATCTTTCTCCATCATCTCGATTTGTTTCTATTTTTAATTCTTGCTCATTGCATTTTTTTTATTATTAAAAAAAAGAGTGGTAAGGAAAATACCATACCACACATAGTGACCCCGACGGGCCTGCCAAGTATGCAGTGATTATCAGTCAAACATTACCAAAATCAACTAAAATCTCAATTTGAAAAATATATGCACAGGCAAATGACAAAACCGTGTTTAAAACACATGCTGATTCACAATTTTTATTCATTCATTTTGTATGATATATAATTTGAATGAGATTGAATATAAATATTTCCTCATTTTTTGTTTTGTATATCACATGCTTTAAACTTGCCGTTTGACTCATATCAGATTTTTTCCCCTCAAACCCAACTTTCATTTTCATCTGCTATATTGTTAACGTATGTGCATCAGTGACATATGGGCGGATATTTATATTTATTTTGCAGATCATTGACTATGAACTTAGAACTTGCTATTTATTTTTTTTTCTTTTGAATTATAATTGTGTTTGCATATAATATGTATAATTATGTTTGTAAGAGACATCCCTCACTGCCTTACCTGGAGTTGGAAGGAATGACTTGCGGGTTACAGGAATTTTATATTTCTTTTTTTTTCTTCCAGGCAACTCCAGGACTGCAGCGGTGAGTCATTTTTTTTTTTAAATCATGCTTTGTAATGTCATAATTTTATGTTTTTTGTTTGTCTGAAATACCGTATAAATAATGATGATAATAATAATAATAATGATAATTTTAATAACAAAAATAAAATATCAAAATTCGAATTCATCGAAATGATACATGTATTTTGGACTAAATGACCTTACATTTTGAGTGAAAACCTTTTTCTTTTTTTCTTTTCAAATTTTCCAGAGTGAATAAAATAAGATGAGGGGAAGACAATGGAAAATAAAACGAATCTTTCATGTCACTATATAAAATTTTCGGTAGCGCTTCGCGCTCGCATTGCCTGTTAGGTTATTGTTCAATATTGAGCTTATAAGTTTTGACTTCCATTATTTTGTGTGATTTACAAACTGATTTTTAAAAAGTGCTTTGTTAAAATGACAGCTTTATGGTCTGAATATTGACATTTTCTGCTCGCGCTGAGCGCTCGCAAATTTGGATTTATTAATTACCTATTATTTTCGTGTATTCCATTTAATTTGAAAAATATCCCTTTTCAAGTCTGATTGTCAAAACGTATATCAGATAGCGTAATTGCTATATATTTATTTTCATCTGCTATATTGTTGACGTATATGCATCAGTGACGTATGGATGGATATTTATATTTATTTTGCAGATCATTGACCATAAACTTAGAACTTGCTATTTTTTCTATTGAATTATAATTATGTTTGTATTATGTATATGTTTGTAAGAGACATCCCTCGCTGCCTTACCTGGAGATGGAAGGAATGATTTGTGTGTTACAGGAATTTTATATTTCTTTTTTTTCTTCCAGGCAACTGCAGCGGGGAGTCATTTTTTTAAATCATGCTTTGTTATGTCATCATTTTATGTTTTTTTGTTTGTCTGAAATACCGTATAAATAATGATAATAATAATAATGATAATTTTAATAACAACGTTTTTAAAAATACGATTTTTTTAATACTTACATCATGTAGATATTGAGAGGTGTGTAGTCTGATAACACCAATCATCGGATTAGAAGAATGTGGTGAGATGACTTGATGTACAATGAAATTAAGTCACGGAATATTACAATTATGTGGTTCAAACGTAATTTGCACGAAGGCTTGTTATGCCTTGCTCAACGCGTGTGGGTCAGAAATCTAAAGCAGAATGAGGAAGGTAAGATCATTCATGGACCAATAGCAATAGCCTCAAGAATTTCAAGTCCTATCAAGTTCGGGAGTTTCTTCACTGCATTCGAACGACAGAGAATAGCCCACTTTATAAACGAATAAGGATGACGACAGATACACGTCTATAGGCCCGCATGTAGGCCTATTATATGTCGAGCTTTCAGATCGTTCTCCTAGGGGCGTTGACAGCGGGGAATGCTATCAACCAATCAACTCTTTGGGAGAGTTCAAAGTTTCCCGACAAACACAGTGGTGCTAAAAAAGTTCGTGAACCCTCTACCAAAAATGCTCTCCTTCATGCTGAGTTGTTGAATGGAGACAACAACACATATAATGTTCGGCGAGCCCAGAAAAAATGTTATCATTGTAATATTCTATCAATTGACTTGACTACAAATGTAAAATATCACGATGGCAGAACTTGAACACTTAAATAATTATGTTCATTTTTTCATTAACTTATTAGCACCACATGTATATGCATACAGTATATCTAGGCTATTGATTTCCGTTTCACAATGTACACAATATAATTAAAAGAAACAGAACAATATCAAAAATGTGGCTAGACCTATCACATATAGTACATGATTATAGATTACATAATTCCAGTGCTAAAAATTAAGCTAACTCTAATGACATTTTTAGTTTAGAGTAAACCGGAGAGGCTTGCCGAAAAAAAGTTTGTATACCAAGCCCCAAAACCTATAAGATATTAGTTTGATCACCTAATTTACAACAAAAAAAGATTAAGTTCGTAGAAAAAAATCATCTATATGCACTTTGCAAAAGAATCATCAAATGAGAGGACCTTAAAAAACACAATATTAGAGCCCCCTCCCCCATGTACGCCAGTGCTCCAACGTAAAGCTTAATGCAGGAAGGGTCCATACAGGTGGGGCCGTTGTAGAGCCCTCCCGAAGAGCCCATTTGAAGGTAACAGACGAAGAGCCCCTCTACATGTGATCTGGGACAGAACTTTGGAGATCTAGCATAGTAACTCTTGTTAGGCAGGGATACAATAGGGGATTATCTAGCCTTTGGCTAATTGTCATCATTTAATTTATTTCACTTTCTTACTAATGATAATGCATAAGTATTTCGGGATGATTTGTTCTCTTATATCATGTATATGTTTTTTCTTTCTTTCCTTTTCCAGCTCTGCTTCCGTTTTCCATTTTTTTTTAAAGTTTTCTTTTCAATTTTCCTTTCCTTTCCCTTCCCTTCCCTTCCCTTTCTTTCTTTCTTTCTTTCTTTCTTTATTACTTTCATTTATTTATTTCTGTCTCCCATTTTCCAAGATCTTTTTTTTCCCCTGTGAAATCCGCCAGGGATGGGCAGTCTGCCCCTGCACACCCCTCCCCTGCCTGTTACGCCAATGGAGGGACCATGGTAACATAGATACCTTACACAAAGTCGTCATTGAAATCATGTGATAATGAAGTTGTTCTATTATGCACGTATATAACGCACATACTGGAAAGATATAACAATGGTTAGTATTATTGATTCACGTTCTTTATTAGCAATCAATGTTCAAGACTATAGATATTGATTATACATTATTATTATAATAAGGGTCTGGGATCACTGTTGGCATGTTGGATATTGTCGCTTGTTGTTTGTTTAATGGTTTGTGATTTGCCACTGTTTACTAGATGATATCACTAGTTTGCTCGTTATTATTTTTTATCAAGTCACTATACTTGTTTCCTTATTGTCATCAGCCGTATCCCTCGACCTCTCCTTGGATGATCTGCAGAACAGTGAAAAGGGCATTAAAAGACCATGGAGCTATTATAGAAATACATTGCAAATGAATGCACATGTACAGTGTACGTCATACATATGTCCCAATAATTAAACAATAATTATACTGGCTGAATTCAACGTCCTTTTTATTACATAGTTAAAGATAATTCTACCCAACAAACGGTTGATTCGAATCAAGATAGAAAATCAAACTAGCGTATATAAGACTGAAAATTTCTTTGGTTAACTCACTATTTCTTTTGTATTTTATATACATATATATATATATATATTTTTTTTTTTTGAGGCAACTTTGCAAAAGAATCATCAAATGAGAGGACCTTAAAAAACACAATATTAGAGCCCCCTCCCCCATGTACGCCAGTGCTCCAACGTAAAGCTTAATGCAGGAAGGGTCCATACAGGTGGGGCCGTTGTAGAGCCCTCCCGAAGAGCCCATTTGAAGGTTACAGATGAAGAGCCCCTCTACATGTGATCTGGGACAGAACTTTGGAGATCTAGCATAGTAACTCTTGTTAGGCAGGGATACAATAGGGGATTATCTAGCCTTTGGCTAATTGTCATCATTTAATTTATTTCACTTTCTTACTAATGATAATGCATAAGTATTTCGGGATGATTTGTTCTCTTATATCATGTATATGTTTTTTCTTTCTTTCCTTTTCCAGCTCTGCTTCCGTTTTCCATTTTTTTTTAAAGTTTTCTTTTCAATTTTCCTTTCCCTTCCCTTCCCTTCCCTTTCTTTCTTTCTTTCTTTCTTTATTACTTTCATTTATTTATTTCTGTCTCCCATTTTCCAAGATCTTTTTTTTTCCCCTGTGAAATCCGCCAGGGCTGATGGGCAGTCTGCCCCTGCTCACCCCTCCCCTGCCTGTTACGCCAATGGAGGGACCATGGTAACATAGATACCTTACACAAAGTCGTCATTGAAATCATGTGATAATGAAGTTGTTCTATTATGCACGTATAACGCACATACTGGAAAGATATAACAATGGTTAGTATTATTGATTCACGTTCTTTATTAGCAATCAATGTTCAAGACTATAGATATTGATTATACATTATTATTATAATAAGGGTCTGGGATCACTGTTGGCATGTTGGATATTGTCGCTTGTTGTTTGTTTAATGGTTTGTGATTTGCCGCTGTTTACTAGATGATATCACTAATTTGCTCGTTATTATTTTTTATCAAGTCACTATACTTGTTTCCTTATATTATTATATTGTCATGAGATATACCAGATTACCGATATATGCCGGGAATATATGTACTAGTATATATATATATATATATATATATATATATATATATATACTAGTATATATATATATATATATATATATATATATATATATATATATATATATATATATATATATATATATATATCGGGATGATTTGTTCTCTTATATCATGTATATGTTTTTTCTTTCTTTCCTTTTCCAGCTCTGCTTCCGTTTTCCATTTTTTTAAAGTTTTCTTTTCAATTTTCCTTTCCTTTCGCTTCCCTTCCCTTTCTTTCTTTCTTTCTTTCTTATTATTTTTTATCAAGTCACTATACTTGTTTCCTTATTGTCATCAGCCGTATCCCTCGACCTCTCCTTGGATGATCTGCAGAACAGCGAAAAGGGCATTAAAAGACCATGGAGCTATTATAGAAATACATTGCAAATGAATGCACATGTACAGTGTACGTCATACATATGTCCCAATAATTAAACAATAATTATACTGGCTGAATTCAACGTCCTTTTTATTACATAGTTAAAGATAATTCTACCCAACAAACGGTTGATTCGAATCAAGATAGAAAATCAAACTAGCGTATATAAGACTGAAAATTTCTTTGGTTAACTCACTATTTCTTTTGTATTTGAGGCAGCTTAACATAGCAAATGTGGAAACAGTAAAAAAAAATCGTCAGCAAGCGAAGCGAGCCAGAAAAATTTTACCTAAAATGATTTTGAAATTGAATTCTAGTGATAGCTTTGGAAATCTAGCCAAAGTAAACATGTCTATAAATATAGACATTATATAAGAACAGCATTGTTCGTCCCACTCATGGACCCCGAGCATGGTTCATACGTCTGCAGTAGTATGATGGGGGACCTAAGCTACGCACTTGTTCACAAGCGATGTAAAATATGCCAATTTTTATCATCTTTTACTAATTATCGCATAAAAGTTCGGACTGCAGTTGTGAGCCAGCGCCAGCCACCATGAGGCAATATTATGGTAATGTATTTAAAAAACAAAGTAAAAAAACCATCGATATGCAGGCGGCAGAAAGGAGTAAATTAACCCTTTAAATTAAATAGAGGATCAGGAGAAAAGATCAGTGAAAAGATTTTGAATAAGAAAATGCCATGCTGGTTTTTCTACCATTGTAGGCCTACATAGTTTTTGTGGCTCAACTTACCCCAGAAGGTGGCTCAAATAATATCCCACAGATGGGGCAATATAAGTTGAGCCATGCATGGCCCATATCTCTTTTTTCAAAATGTTTCAGAAGAATTAAATTTTAAGGCAAGGTACTTATTTTTACAAGATTATTAATCATATCAATTCTAACATGCAAAAAGTGTCATAATTTACCCCGCCTTCCCCTACGGTAGGTACGGTACATGTACGACTGTCCAATATTCTACCAAGGCAAATTAATTTTGCGGGAAAATTTGAGCTCGCTTGCGCTTCGATTCGCTTCGAGCTAGCTGAGCTGAGCGAGCTAGCGCTATTGCGTTAGCTAGCTAGGGCCGGATGAAACCGTATATAGATGATCGATTCGCTAATAAAGCTGTGCCAAGCATGGACCCAAAGTCAGGGGCAGGGCATGCGGATGCGATGGTGTTACTGTTTGATAAAATAATTGGCAAATTATTCAATCTGGATTGCACTGATTAATAATTCATTGTTAAGGTAAGCATGAACAATAATTTGGATATTTTTTTTACGCAATGCCAATGAATAAGTCCCCGGAGCATTCACGCAGCCGGCGCCGCGGCTGCCCGCTCCATGACTCAGTCATGAGCTACCGTAGGCCGATCAGACCCCGTGCGAAGCGACGGCATTGCCGGCGCTCAGTGGGCCAGATTGCCAGAATGAGTTGAAAGTGCGCCAAAATTATATTCCGTGGTATATCTATACTTTATAATGTTGATTAATATTCTCCCTGCCATTACAGGTAATTGCACTTTAAGTAGCCAGCTTCAAGGCTGGTGCAGAAAATCCAATCATGCTAAGACTCCGCTGATTTATTTTTTTTTTAATTTTTTTTTTTTTTAACTGCACGTAGAATAGATCTTCCACAGCACTGTACATACTGCTGCAAAATTCTAGAAGTACGATGATACACCAACCTGGTGGACTGTACTTTAACGGATGATAATGATGCAAAGTTTTGGAGTTGCTTATAAAACCTAATGTTCTAGAGCGAGCAGCTTCATCAGAGAGGGACCCCTGATAAGCTGCATTGTGGTTTCCAAGAAGAACACTCCTGTTCCTTACTTAGGACCTTAATAGCAGCCTCTTCACCTTTTCATCAAAGCTAATACTAAACATGGTAGAATAACATATTCATTCCTTGATGCTGCCAAGGCATTTGATACAGTGTGGCACGGTGGTTTTCTTAGAAGCTCTATCAGGTGGGTGTGACTGGTTATCTCTGGGAGCATCAACTGTATGAAGGCCTTGGAGCTTGTGATGTATGCCAATACATGTATCATTGCCTAACTACAACTGTAAGATATTTATGCCTAACTATATGAAACCACTATGACTCGACCAACAAGTTCGAACAGAACCAGAACTAGATATTTAGTGAACAATAGAACCTATTACAGTCATGAATAGACCAACTCTCACTATGCGTGTAAATACATCTGTAAATAAATCAGTGGTAAATGAAGAAAACCACATAAGTAGTATTGATGATGGAAAGTAACCATCAGTAAGAATATTAGATTAACACATCTTTGGTCAATTGTAGAAGTAGCATTAACTAACAAAGCAATTCTTGGAAGATAAGGAGAAAGGAAATTATTGTATCAAAGAAGTTGCATGGAAGGACAGACAGAGCAACTGGGTTCTTATCCGACAAGATGTATGTCAAGGAGGAATTCTCTCCCCTCTTTATTTGGTCTACATCGATGAACTCGTGCAATAGCCGAGGAAGAGTGGCATAGGTTGTAAAGTACTCTCCAGATGTACAACTCCTTGCCAACTGCCCTAAAGATGTTGTTGTTGTTTGTTGAAAATTAATGGCGACCAGTCATATTTGACTATTATCGCCAACTCGTTAGGCCAACTATTATTTCTTTTCTTTTTTTCGACGTGTCTTTAAAAAAAAAATCGTTCCTCTCCTTCTTTTTTTTTTATCTTTTTTCTTTTCTTTTTTATTATTATTATTATTATCATAAAGACTATCGTATCTTACAGGTTACCGCATGATCCCGTCCTTTCTAACGACACCGTCCAGACATCGTCCTGTCTCTCCGGTGTAGACAGGGGGCTCCCTTTGGGATACTCTATAGTCTTGAAACTCGAAAAAGAAAATAGAAATAAAAATGATAGTCTTTTCCCGTGAAATGATCTCGCATATACCAATCAAATACATGTATGTCTGTTTTGTTTTGTATAAAAATGATAAAATTTGATATGGGGAGGTTAGGATGATTCGAAATTTATGGGGCATCCAAAATAAGGGCTTTAATAAATGGAATGGTGCATTGTTAAATCAAGGTTGTAAGTTAGATGAACATGGAATTAGTAAATAATATATATACACACATGCATATACATATTTTGTTTCCTTTCCTTCCATTTCTTCATTTTTATTATTTTCCTTTCATTTATTCTCCTCTTCCTTCCATTCTTCTTTTTTCTTTTCCCTTTTCCTCCTTCCTCTCCTTTCCCTTTCTTTTCCTTTTTTGTTTTCTCTTTCTTTCCTTTGTCTTTTTTTTTCCTCAAAATGGATAATAAGCTCTACTGAATACAAGGCATATAACCTAGAGAGAAAAGAGATATATCTTATTCTAAAACTAAAGTGAACAAGGACCATCATCTCATATGGTCATTATACTCATATAAATGATATATATACACACATGTGTATCTACATGAATAAATATACTAATCAAATATATATATTTCTCTCTTTCCGCCACGGAAAAAAAAAAAAAAAAAAAAATCCTATCGAATTATTCTTTTTGGAAACGTTTCGTTCTTTGAACGAAACGGACCAGTGCATTTTGGACACCAGGGTCCCAAGAATTCAGGAGCCTGGGAATTCCCTCGGAATCGGCGATGTCTGCCTCTATAAGAAGCATCGACCTTTCAATTAAATATTTATGACATTTCACAATATAGTGTTCAATTGTTTCTTTCTCCGGACATGACTTGCACTGTCCCGTTGGGTGTATTTTCATTCGCCAGAGATCTTCATTTAGTCCTATATGGCCTAATCGGAGTCGACGGAATATCTTTTCTCTTGCTCGGTCTAATGAGCAAGTCGGTGATTGTAAGACCGACTTTTGGATTACTTTATAGTGGGTGTTAGGGGAGTTTTGCCATCTAGACTGCCATTGATTAAAAGAAATTATCTTTAAAATGTTATTCACTTCGGACGTACATAAGTAATTTGTTATTTCTATGGGTTTATTGAGAGCTGCTTTGGCATGAAAATCAGCACGTTCATTACCCAGTATTCCACAGTGGGAGGGGATCCATTCAAACCTAACATCAATATTTTTCAATTTTAGATGGGACAAACTTAATAGTATTTCCGAAATGAAATTTTCCTCTTTGTTATTCTTTAATGCCAGTAAAGCACTTAAGGAGTCTGTGAAAATAACTGTACCTACATAGAGGTTATCTAGCTGGTGTAGCCAATTAAGGGCAAGCATGATACCTGCCAGTTCGGTTCTGTAAACAGAAGTACCATCTGACAATCTCTTTGATTGTTGATAAGAGAATGCTGGAACGCAAAATGCTGCAGAACTGCGCCCTTCCTTGGGTGTTTTGGATCCGTCCGTAAAAATGTGGAGCTGATTATTCCATTTCGTATTAATGAATTCTAAGCTTGTCTGTAACAAATGAAATGGATTATCTGACTTACTTACCTGGTTTGTCAGTTCCGTTGATATAACTGGTTCCGTTAGTAGCCAAGGGGGGAAATTTGTGGGTTTGAATTTTTCTATACATAAGTAATTATTCGAATTTGCTGTTCGATACCCGAAAGGTTTATTGCAATTCTTACCTTCCATATACTGATATTGCCAGCAAGGTTGTAAGCTTGAGAAAAGAGGATGCTTAGGTTGAAGTTCTATACTATGTTTGAATTTATGAGCTAGCTGTTGTCTTCTTAGATCTAGTGGAGTTTCTCCCATTTCTACTTGCAGAGATGCTAAAGAGGTAAGTGGAAGTGCACCTGCACATATCCTTAAAGATTGGTATTGTATTGAGTCTAAAGTTTTCTTAACACTTTCTGAAGCACTATCATATGCCTCACATCCGTAGTCCAGGAGGGATCGGATATAGGATCTATATATCATCATTAGAGACTTAGAAGAGCTTCCCCATGACGTACCAGTTAAACATCTGAGGATATTCATTTTTTTCTTACATCTGGTTGCAATGTTCTCTATATGTTCAGTCCAGGTAAGTTTCTTATCAAAAATCATTCCTAAAAAGCGATGCGAATCTTCACATTTTAGGGGTATGCTATTTATAGTAAGATTTATCTCAGATAATTTTCTACTCTTAGTAAAAAGTATGGGGACAGTCTTCTTTTGAGAAAGCTGGAGGCCCCATGAGGAGAACCAATCATATAGAACATTCAGATAATTTTGTATTTTCTTGGTAATGAAAGGGATGTTACTGCCAGAGATCCATATTGCACAGTCATCGGCATACAGTGAAATTTTAATCGAGGGATCTGTAGGGATATCATGTAACATAATGTTAAAAAGTGTGGGACTGAGAATACTACCTTGGGGGAGACCTCTATCCATCTTGAATTCTTTTGATAATTGCTTATCAACACGAACTTCATAAGTGCGGCCTTTCAAAAAGTTGCGGAGAAAACTAAGCAAGTTCCCTTGTATACCTATTTCATTCAATTTATGAACTAGACCTTCTATCCATATCGTGTCATATGCTTTATTTATGTCCAAAAAGATAGCTAATGTATGTTCCTTGTTATTTATACTCTTTTGAATGTCGTTCTCAAGGTTCACTATACTATCTATGACACTCCGGTTTCTTCTGAAACCGTTCATGAAGGATGGTAATATTTCATGTTTTTCGAGGAACCAATCGAGCCTTGACTTGATCATGGTTTCCATGATTTTTATCAAGCATGATGATAAGGCTATGGGCCGATATGATGAGGTATCACTTGAATTTCCGTTATGTTTTAAAATTGGGATCATTATTGAGTGCTTAAGCTGGGATGGGATTTGTTGTGTTTCCAAAATCGAATTGAAGAGCAAAAGTAAGTACTCTTTTGCTACGAGGGGAAGGTTTTGGTATACTATGTAAGGTATTTTGTCCTTACCCGGAGCAGAATTTCCTTTCTTTTCGATAGCTCTATTGAGTTCTGTAATACTTAATTCCTCATTCAGGACATGCGTGTTTATTTCCTCTGGTCTATTATTTTCCCTTTTTTTAAGTTGTTCGAAAATAAATTTCTGCTTGTTTTCAGTGAAATCCGTTGCTTCTTTGGTAAAAATCGTTTGAAAGAATCTCCCAAACAAATCTGCCTTGTCTTGGTCAGATTGGACAATTGTGTCTTTGTCTTTCAATATTGGGATTCTCTTGGGATGGGATTGTATACCGTTAAGTCTTTTAATGCACTTCCAAATAGTGGATTCTGGGACAAATCGATTAAGGTTCTTACAAAAATTATGCCAGTACTGCTGTTCACTTCGACGGAGAATTTTCTGCGCTTCCGCCTTCTTTTTCAGAAAATTATTCAAATTTTCAATAGAAATTGTTCGGTTTAATTTCCTTTTGGCTTTATTTCTCTCCTTAATTTTATCCGAACACTCTTTATTCCACCAAGGGATCGGCATACGCTGTTGTTTTTTCTTTTGGGGGGAAATTTTATTTAACACCCCAGTTATTTTGTCTACAAACTTACCATATAATTCAGTTGGATTTTCTTCAGTGTTTTCTGCATTGTTTTGCTTAAATACCTTTTCACATTCAACTGAAAAAAGTGCCCAGTTCATAGTTCGAAAAGGCCATCTGATATCCTCTTTTTCTTTTTGCATAAATGTATTATTACTCAGTAATTTGTCGAGAGTTATATCAATAAAAATTGGATAATGATCACTGCCGAACTGGGTTGGCGATGTAGACCACTCGCATTTGCCAGCTAAAGAAGGTGAAGTTATTGAAAGATCTAAAGCTGATGTTTTGGCATTCCTCGAGTCCATTCTTGTGGCAGATCCATCATTCAAAAGAACCATATGTGTGTCATTAATAAGATTTTCAATAATTTTCCCATTATGGTCTGTTCTTTCACCTCCCCACAGGGTGTTGTGAGAATTAAAATCTCCTACTATTATATAATTGCGGTGGTCTAGTATACTCACTTTAATTTCTTTAACTATATCATCGTTTAGTTGTTTACATGGATTATAAAAATTAACAATTCTACAAGTAAGACCTTCAATATATATATCTAAAATTTGTAGTTCTAGGTCCGTTTCTATTGAGGGGTAGGCATATTGAAATGAATCATGAATGTATATTGCACATCCACCTCGATGTTGGGATTGTCTATTTTTGGGGATACAGGTATATTCTGGAAAGTATAAATTAATATTGTCATTAAACCACGTTTCTTGTACACAAATAAGGTGGACTATTTCATTTGCTTTATTTTTGCTATTGACAAATTTCAAGAGCTCAGCTCCATGAGCTGGTAGACCTTGTGCGTTCCACTGAATAATGGAAAGCACAGCTAATAATGATGTAATAGAACTAGCTCTGGTCGTTCGGCTGAACTGGGCCTGAGCCCCTGAGTAAAAGTCTTTCTGATGACACCTTGATTAGGTGAATGATATTCTTTTCACTTATATCTTTGTAAAAAAGTTTCAATAATTCAACTATGGAAATTATCAATCTCTCACATGCTTCTGTTGTTGGTAACATCTCTGTTGGGGGGTTGTTCACATCATCTTCTATATCTAGACTCTGGGTATTCAAGTATGTGCTAGATGGAACTTTCCTCGGTGCTTCATAAGGTGGGGGTATAGATCTACTTGAAGTTTGGGTTGAGGGAGCGCTGTTGGATGGGGGACCTCTATTGGATTGGAGTTCAGCAGGCCTAATTGGTTGATGAGGCCGATAAGAGCCCCGTTGTGGGGGGTCTTGGTGAACTTGTTCTGGGATTGGATTTGAGTTAGGAACAGATTGGTTTTGCCTTTCACCCCAAACTTTTGTAGCTTGGGCGTATGTTAATTTACTTTCATATTTAATTCTCTGAACCTGTTTCGCCTTTTTTGCTTCTTTACATCCGTTGTAGGCAGCGGAGTGTGCCTCTCCGCAATTTGGGCAGCCCGGATTGTCTTTTCTTGGACATTCATTGAAAGAGTGAGGTTCTCCACATCTTACACATCTCAATTTAGATCTACATTGAACAACTGTGTGCCCAAACATTTGGCATCTGTAACACCTAGTTACTGGCGGAATATAAAGTGCTACTTTAAATGATTGAAAACACATTGTAATATTTTCTGGAAGTTGCTTGTTGAATGTTAAAATAACACTCCTAGTTGGGACGAAAACGGGTTGGTAATCGTTTTCAGCATTTCCAGTTCTTTTTGACATCTTTCTTTTTGCTGCTATAACATTTTGGTGTTTCAGTTCTTCTTCTATTTCTTTATCTGTCATATCTATGGGGATTCCTGAGATTATTCCTCTAGCGCCAACAGCTTTTTCTTGGACTTTTACCGGAATGTTACCAATTGACTGGATTTGCTGTAGGCTTCGATGTTGTTTTTCGTTTTTACATTGGACTAGAATTCCAGCGTACACATGGTTGATCCGCTCAATAGGAGACAAACCAACACATTCTTTAATTGACTTCGCAATATCTTTTGGGTTTATATTCTTCAATGATTTTTTCTTGTCGATTGGAACAATTAGAGTTTTCAGATGATTGGTGCTATGAATGGAAGTGCTGCGGTTAGGAGAGGGGGTTTTGTAGTCAGTATTTCGTGATTCAGAATCGCTGGAAGAGGAGTCCGCTCTGAGCGAGATAGATTCTACCGCCAGACTTCCTTCACGTTTGCGTTTATTTTGGCGTTTTTTATACGTGACAGTCCGGACATCCTCGTCCATGTCAAAAGGGTCGACTTCCGGAGCGGAAGTCGACGCCATATTGGGTGCGCCGGGGAGAGGCGGGAATTTTAAATTCCGCCACGTGTGTGCGTGTATTAGTGCTAGTAGTACTAGAGTGCAGTTAAAGCCCAAATCTTAAATGCTACCTTATCTCGTAAAATCCAACTCACCCATGCAGTCTCCGAATCTCAATTACAAGAGTATATGCCCATGAAATCAAATTCCAGAAGAAAAGTAAAAATTTTCTGTCAAAAAGATGAAATTTTCTCCAAAACTTGATCCGATCGGGAGAGTCACGTCAGTACGTCAGAGCACGTCAGAGCAGATCTACAGGCTATGCTTGATATTGTCTTAGAGTACACTATACCGTGGCACTACACCATCAATTCCTCTGAAAGTGCTGTTGTGTTCTTGGTTGTAGAACTTTTGGGGCCATGGCCCAAACCCTTTCATCTGTTTGCCAGTGCTCCACCCTGGAACCTCTTGATATTGGAGCCATTTGAATCTTACACAGCTGTCTGTTACTTTTATCAAATAGCGGGTATTTTTATATACATTGTAGATACATGTAACACATTTATTCAACACAGATGTTGTAATAAACCAAATATTTTGATATATTTTTACATTATATTCAGCAAATAGCATATCATATTTCATTGCTTTTCATTTCATTGTCTCCTTTGTTTTCTTTTATTTCCTCTTGGCTGTTGGACCAAGCCCCCCCCCCCTCCTGTACACCAGTACTTAACATAAAGCTTAATGCAGGGAGGGTCCTTTGAAGGTTACACACGAAGAACCTCTAATGCATGAGGTCTGGGGCAAAGTAAACAGCAAAAATTTTTATGGAAAAAATTTACTTAGGTAGTATAGGGAGTAGAGAGCTATAGATAGCTTTGGTTTATTTGTCATAAAATCATAGGATTACATGCAGTACTCTACCTAGGAAAGTTGAGGTATGAAGAAGAAATGAGAGAATTTGTTCCAAAATTGTTTTTCAAAACAAAAGATTACATGTAGGAGGAAGGTTTCTAGTACCAATAAGTGCAAAGCCCACAAATCATTTATGCATTACCTTTTAATGTTTTGCAATGCAGTATTATTGTATTTTGTATATCTAATTCTACTTTCAGGGTAGATTGTTTCATTACATTAGCTGAATTAACTGCTTGAAGAGAAATTGACAGGCAACATTGAAGAGAAGTATTCCACATCTGAAAGGACCTCTGACTTTTTCACCATGGCAAGCCCTTCAGCTGGATTAACCAAAGAAGAGGTAAGTTTCGGTTAAAAATGAAGGAATGTGTTACTTATGTTGATGAAAACGCTAATTTTTACATTTTCATCTAGAGTAAACTCAAATTTTGGGATTGTTTCTAAAAAAGTTGTGGAATTAATAATCACAAAACTTGTATTACTTGGAGGTAAATCCAAAGATAGCTGAATTTAGTTCCTCGGACCATGTAATAGTTCTTAAAAACTTAGTGATAAATAGAAGGTGGTTCACTTCTGCTTCATAATTGAACAGGCAAATTTTTGTGTGCCTTCACAACGCAATTTTCCATATGCATTTGTCAACATTGTATCAGAAAGCGTTAATTCTAGATGCATTAATTATTTTAAAGTGATTTTCCGTCTCAAAAAATTGCCTATTCCAATTCAGAAATCTGAAATTCTGTTTCAGCATGTCAGAAAGCGGAAAGTCTGTTTCCCCATACTTTGTGTACATTAAAAAGTAACAATTCCATTTACCCATTGAATAGCAATATCACAACACTCGCGTTAGTCAAAATTTGCATCTGCCACTGTACCAACAATGCAGTAGAATCTATTCTAATGGGATCTATGCGGGTACACAAAATATTTTGACAAACACATTTACAATGTAGCATGAATACATCCTTACCTTTCACATTATTAGCATTATTTTATGGTTAAATGAAGTTTTCTCAATAATTTGGGGGTTTTTGGACATTGTTTTCAGCAGTCGATGATTTTTGCCTATAATCTGCCATTTTGGATTTCAAGACCTCGATATCGTGCTGTTACATCTTCAAACTTATAGGGCAGGGACACACGACCGTGTTGTTGTAATCAAACAATGTCTGCGTGAATGTTTTTGATAAGCTCAACTCCGCCCGTGCCCGGCCAAGGCAGGGTATACGTTACAGGCACGAGGGGGTACAATCGAGTGTGATGAAGTCGAGTGCACTCAAGATGTGTGCATTGTCATGATTGTAGCGAAGTAAGATCATGTTTTCTGGGGTTTTGTGGCCATTTAATATTCATATTTTGTTGAGATATTTGAGTAATTTCTGTTGCTCTTCTGTGTGTTTTGAGGAAAAATATGTTTTCCATGATTTTCCATTTGAAATGCTACTTTCCTTTTCAAAAGGGCCTTTCTGTCAATTCTGTCCGTTTTCCACAATCGCAGAAAATCAATGTCCCTAATTAATTTGTATGTGTTTGTATTGAAATTATTTTCTATATTTCTTAAGCAGGAGGTTTGAAGATTGAAGTGAAGATAGATTGTGAGATAGAGAGAAGTGATATTTCAAGAATTTTATTTTCTCTTGTTCATGATGCCCCATGTCTTTAATATGTAAGCTAACAAATGAGTTTAGCCCATTATTAAGTGAATAATGCCCAAAGATGCATGGTCCTAAAACATCAAGTTTCAAATCAATTTCTGGTATGATCTAATTGGAGGACAGGATTGTTTTTGTGGTCATTGATTTTATATTTTCTCATAAAAAGATATTGTGCTTAGTTTAGTTTCAACCTTTTCTGATATATCCAGTAGTACCTAAACCTTCTATGGTACCAAATTTTGTAAAATTGTCCCACATAAACTTTCAAATGGTCATACAGTAAAGACAATTTTTTTTAAAGGATCAGTTGTTACTCTTAAGTACATGGTCTAGGGTACCATAGACCTGTGGTTGATAATTTAAAATTGATCATAACATTGATGTTATACACTTAAGCTACAGAGCATCAAGGCTCTACATGTTGTAATCTCAAATTGGGCTAAATTTCTTCAATTTTGAATAATGAGGATTAAATGTAATACTATGTACTCTGTATACTCTGAATATCTCATGATGGCTTTATTATAATTTTTTTGTAACTTACTGAATGCAAATCTGGTCTTTTTTTGATATTTCTGTACAAAGTGGATCAACGAACACGTTGAGTTTGCAAAAATATATTAGCATATTCCCCATCTTAGAGCAAAGCCAGAAAACAATAGATTCAGTGAACCGAATCTATTCTCTAGTTTTTACAGGTAAAAGTGAGTTTAATAAAGAAAACTGACTGGGAGTGTATATGTTCATTCATTAATTCTTGATCTTTCATTTGACTTTTCACTGTACAGATCAAAGAACGTCTAGCTCAGATGAAGAAACAGTATGCACAGATGCAGAAAAAGCTTGAGGTGAGGCCTGCTACCGATGCTACTTTTACCGGTAGTAGCATTTTGTTTTCCATCATTTCACAATATGTATAGTTTTGCCTCTTTTCAATGAATTTATTATGGAAAGAAATGTGTGAATTAGGTTTAGCTGCTTTGGAAAGTCTTTTGGTGGTACTGTGAAACCATTAAAACTTAGGGAATCACAAACCCCTTTAAAAAGTAAACCTTTCATGCTGAGATTGTGTACATATATAGTTTCTGCATACACTTGTCATGTACAGTGATTCTATTTCAGTTTGTAAGGTCATCAATTGCTTTCCATGAAGAATTTGTAGAGTTAGGCTGTTGATCCATTTCAAGCAAATATTGAGGAAGGCGACATAGGTGACGAGTATTCATACATCCTCTAATATGCAGATGCTTTTGGAGCAAAAGTGTAAAGTCACATTTCAACCCAATTGTTGAATACTGCTAACTCGCTTAATCTGAGTACCTTAATATTTTATCCAAACAGAAATCTGACAAGGCTGCTAGAGTGAAGAGGCATGTGAGCAAAAAGATTGCTGATTACAAGCGGAAGCAGTCAACAGGAGGATCTCCGGAGTGCACCATCTTGAGAGCAGATGACGTATCCACAGTCACCACTGGGAATACAAGAAGCCCATCTCTGTCCAAAGACAATAAAGTGTGTCTGTCTTCAGAACTCAAACGATCCACCTCAAGGAAGAAGAGTGGTAAGCGTCGGAGCGTGTCCTTCGTTCTTTCACCTCAGTCAACACCAACAAGCAGCAGACACAATGCTGTGCAAGGGACTGAGGTGGCCAGTGCAATATCAGGAGATGATCGTTTGGGAGTGAATTCACAACATGACTGTCGTATGTCACCTGAGCCACACATCCAGAATGCAAGCAGGCCAATGAAGGAGTCTGGAGATGCACCCAACAAGATTTTGTTCAGGAGTGGCAAATCTCAGAAAAGAAAACCGTTGGTACATGTAGTTCCATCTGGAGAAATTGGCGTTGACCAGTCAACAGATCTCAATGAAGGCTTTGTGTCAACAGATCTCCAGAATTCAGAACAGAAAAAAGACAAGGACATCACTACTGACAAATCTAAAACAAAATCAGATCCGGGGGATTTCATGAAACCTGACAAGGATTCCCCAGATGCAAAAACACCCCCAGAGGATACCCAGTTTGATCTCTTTGCTGATACAGATGAACAAAATGAATTTCAGCATGCCACTGAGGTCTTGTTCCATTCTCCAGTCAATAATGACAGTGCCTCATATGACAAGATGAGTGCAGCATGTGCACCAATGCAGACTGTGTCATCTTGTGAACTAAACACCTTGACAACAAAACAAACTGAAAAGGAGCCACAACCAAATTTTGTCTCGGGGTGCAGGATGAAAAGGCATGAGGATATATCACAGGAGTCTGTTATTATACTTGACGAGACTCAAATAGATATATTTCAGTCCCAGACTACCAGTAGGTGTAGTCAAAACAATGAGATTGAAATCTTGGAATCAACAGGAGTACAAGAGGCACTTCCTAGAAGCACATCAAATACTTATTCTGGAGCAGTGACTCTCAAGAAAAGCCCATCTATGATGGTATCAGAACCAGGTTATTCCCTAAAGAATCCTATGCATGTGAAGTTAAATAAAGACAAGATGGTGTCCGGTGGACATCAAGATATGAACCACAGTGTGCCAGATGATGAAAGTGCAGAAGATCCAGACGTCATTCCAAGCACCTTTCCTGAGGATCATGAGCCATTGACAATAACAAAGAACAGCGTATCCAATCAGAATTCTAGCACAGGCAATTCAGATGTCATGAAAACTAATTGCAATCAAGATAAAATGCCTTCACCTCAAATTGATGAACACAAAAATGATTTCCAAAGTTCATCCAAACATATTGTGGATGAAAAAGGAGACAACAGTGAATATGAAATGAAGGGCAGCAGTCAGGCAACTGATGTTAAAGAAGTAGACTTAGCTGTAACAAAATCCAGATTGTCTGGAAATGGGGAAATAGTACACAATGAAGATGCACAGTGCGTATTGAGAAACAATGACGTTAAAAAGGACACCAATCATGTTGATCCATCTTCGGTCCACCTTGATTCTCAAAACATTCTGGTTAGCTACCAAGAATTGACTTCTCAAATGATTGATACATCTCCTGAAGGAAAGGGAAGGACTGATACCCAGAAGAGGACGAGGAGGAGAAAGAACCAAAGAAGCATTGACAATCTCTCGGTGGATGACATCAGTTTGAAGGATTTTGTAGTGTCGCAACAGAACAGCCAGGAGGGCAATCACACCTGGATCGACGGACTAATGTACCCAGCAGAATACTATGTCAGGAAGACCAGGAGCATGTCGAGACCTTCGCCCAATCTACATTCTGCGCCGGTTCTTGGACAGAAGCGTTTGTCTAAAACTTCTCGGGGGAGAAAGGGGTCTGTGACGAGGACCACTCCCAATGGTGTGATGAGTGAGCCAGTTCATACCGAATTGCCTGATGTTGGCAAGATCCAGGCGGGAAAGGAAGGGTCTGAAACTGTGTCTTCAGAAAACTTGGAATCGGGTAATAATGACGCCTGCTTATCAGTAGAACAATCTCAGGACTTCGTTAGAGGTAGACAAATGGCAATAAGTGAATCTGTACATGACAAGGAATCACATCCTCCAAGGAAGATGAAAGTTTTGCGCAAAGCATCAACTACTAAAAGGAAGCAGGGAAGAAAAACCTCTCGCAAGAAACTGGAAAGTGACTCGGAGTGTACCATTACACAGGCAGCCACAACTTCTCCAACAGGAGCCCATTTTAATTCAAACAATGGACAAGATGAATACCAAAATGAAAGGCAGGATAATTGTGATCATCCTGAGCCAACAACTACTTTTGATAATGATCATAGATTACCTAATGGAGAAGAAAACAAAACTACGTCATCTATTTGTCAACTTACAGGGGGTTTGGCTTCACAGAGGAATTACGCCAAAGACACAATATCAGTTTCCTCAGGCTTGGTGTGTGAAGATAGTAAACACTTCTCTATCACTCAGATGACAAATAATCCACTGGAGAGCCAGTTCACACAGACTCAGGTCCCAAGTAACTTTGCCTTGCCAAAGGTATTTGGTAGTCCTGGACACTCCACCCAGTGCCCTGTTGGTCTGTCCCCAGTTTCTCCATCTTCCACACCCATGAATGCACTTTGCAGCCCGACCTTGATGCCAACTGCATCTCATCATGGGAATGAAATGGATCCTATTCAAACTGGGGAACATACATTTAAGCAACACTTTGAAGATAACCCGGAGTGCAATGACCAGCAGTGGATGTCAGAAGTGTACCTTGCAGATGTTGTACCTGAGGTTCCAGCCGATATTGATTCTGAACATCAAGGCTTGGACAGTCAACACGACGTCCATGCAGGACGTTTATCTCTTGATGGATGTGATATTTCACCCTCAGAAAATCCTGATAGGAATGAGCATATCCTGCCAACTCTGCAAGATGATCCCATAATAGACTCAAAAGTTAGTGACATTCTTGTGAAGAATGGGACACGACTTGTTGGCAGTGTCATAAAAAATGAACACAATCTTCCAGGAGGGCATGATCAGGATTCAGAGGATTTGTTTTCCCAACTGCATGTTCCTTTCAACGATGTCCAGGATGATAAGTGTGCATCTGAAAGGACTCCTGCCAATGACTTCAAAGACAAAGAACCCATCACAGAGCACCTCCCGTCCAGTCTTCCAGGTGGTCCTTCTAGCCTTTGCAG
This sequence comes from Lytechinus variegatus, assembly GCF_018143015.1. Taxonomy (NCBI): domain Eukaryota; kingdom Metazoa; phylum Echinodermata; class Echinoidea; order Temnopleuroida; family Toxopneustidae; genus Lytechinus; species Lytechinus variegatus. The sequence goes on from NC_054749.1 coordinate 4,970,999, forward strand.
CAACATAAACCAGGGATCCCCCATGGCCGATGCAGCTACTGGGACTCCGCCTGAGGTTGCTGAAATGCCTCAAGCACAATCACAGTGCACAGACTCCTTGAAAAATGGATCAGAGATTGATAGGCATTCTGTGAAAGAGACATCTGAAGATGGCTTTATTGTCAAAGAATGCTTCCAGTTCAAAGGTTGCCTTGAGGTTAGTATCAATAATCTTCCCAAAGTTGAATTTTGATGAAAAGTAAATTTTCGGGCATTGAGTAACTTCGTCCAGGGCCCAGCTAATCCGCTAACAGTCATAAAAAATAAGTCAATTGAATGCAAGCAATCATAAAAATCACACTACAATCTATCACGAAGCTCAAGGTGACGGGGTGGAGGTTGTAAAATAAAATCACTGATTCAGTTGTTAATTCAGTTATACAAATGTAATTACAATGCTATTGGTCAGACAGGTCTGGTCAAAGCTTTGTAAAACCAAGTGGTCAGTTTTATATCAAGATATGTATGATTTTGCAATAAGGGTACCATTATACCATGACGATTTCCCTGGCAGGCGTGGTCCCCATGTGTCACATTCTATTAAGGTTTAGCCAATGAGTTTACATCTTTTTTTTTTGCTGCAGAAAGTTATTTTTTTTAAATCAAACTCAAATATGCAATTAATTAGAAGATGTAAGATTTTGAGACCCAAGATACATTTGCAATTGATCACTAGTTTCTTGCAGTGTTCCCAGAGGCTAAAAAGTACATGTAGAACTTGACTTTCTGATAGTAAATGTTACATCACCCTTATCTTCAAAAGTCTTTATGGCTCCGCCCCCCCCCAGGGAATACTAACTTTTCAAAATACTTTTGGTCTTTCATATTGTCAGTGGAATCTCCCCAAGTTACAATACATGTAAATCTTTGATTCATTGTAATCATAAGGTTCCAACCCACAGGAACTTTACAATGCTCAATGTCTAATCTATTTACAGCTTTTGATTTCAAAGAAATCATGGGGAATTGGCGTTTGCTCATGCTGGGCCGAACCTGTGGAAATCTTTTCCCACAAGTTTGAAAACCCAGACTCCAGTGACCACCTCTTGGGGCATTCTAAAGACATGCCTGTATAACGGTGCTTTTTTGACGGACAACCTTTTATGTATTCATTTTTGTCTCACCTGCATAGCAGAGTGAGACTATAGGCGCCGCTTTTCTGACGGCGGCGGCGTCAACATCAAATCTTAACCTGAGGTTAAGTTTTTGAAATGACATCATAACTTAAAAAGTATATGGACCTAGTTCATGAAACTCGGCCATAAGGTTAGTCAAGTATTACTGAACATCCTAATAGAGTTTCATGTCACATGACCAAGGTCAAAGGTCATTTAGGGTCAATGAACTTAGACCATGTTGGGGGAATCAACATCAAAATCTTAACCTGAGGTTAAGTTTTTGAAATGTCATCATAACTTAGAAAATATATGGACCTAGTTCATTAAACTTGGACATAAGGTTGATCAAGTATCACCAAACATCCTGCATGAGTTTCACGTCACATGACCAAGGTCAAAGGTCATTTAGGGTCAATGAACTTTGGCCGATTTGGGGGTATCTGTTGAATTACAATCAAAACTTCAAAAGTTTTTGGATCTGATTCATGAAACTTGGACATAATAGTAATCAAGTATCACTGAACATCCTGTGCAAGTTTCAGGTCACATGATCAAGGTCAAAGGTCATTTAGGGTCAATGAACTTTGGCCGAATTGGGGGGTATTTGTTGAATTACCATCATAGCTTTAAAAGTATGTTGGTCTAGTTCATAAAACTTGGACATAAGAGTAATCAAATATCACTGAACATCCTGTGCGCATTTTAGGTCACATGACCAAGGTCAAAGGTCAATGAACTTTGGCCATAATGGGGGTATCTGTTGAATTACCATCATAACTTCGCAAGTTTATGTATCTGACTTTTGAAACTTGGACATAAGAGTAATCAAATATCACTGAACATCCCGTGCGCATTTTAGGTCACATGACCAAGGTCAAAGGTCAATGAACTTTGGCAACATTGGGGATATTTGTTGAATTACCATCCTATCTCTGTAAAGTGTATTGGTCTTGTTCATAAAACGTGGAAGTAAGAGTAACCAAGTATCACTGAACATCTTGTGCGAGTTATAGTAGTTTTCAAAGTCAGCACTGCTGCTTTGTTGAATCGCGTGATGCAGGTGAGACGGCCAGAGGCATTCCACTTGTTTAAGTTTGAACCTGTAATATATATTTTTTCATCTCTTATTTGCTGTGGAGCACCTTGAGCATCTAATTAAGATGGAAAGTGCACTATATGTATTATTGTTGTTGGTGTTATTGTTATTATCAATCAATTAAATTTATCTCTTTCAGCCCAGATCAGAGCACTCACTAGAAGTCCAGAGTATTGTTTCATCTGTCTTTATCACTGATGATGTATCAGAACCTCTGATAGCTGCCGTCTCTCCTGAAGAGATCACATTCTGGATACTTCGCAGTGACCAAGATGGAAAGAGTTTTCAAGCTTTGTGTTCATGGAGTACAAATGAGGTAAACTAATCTATTCTATGGATTTTTTAAAATTCATTCTTTATCCTGAAATTACTTTTATTTTGTTATTTTTCTTACATCAATTTTCATTTTCGGTTCTTTTTTATTATATTTTTAATGTCGATGTATCACATACACATTGGAAACTATTTTACTAATTCATGCTCAACAGCTTAGGTGTACTAAGACTTTTGAAGGTTTAGGTGAAAAAAAAATTTCATGCAACTGCTTGTGGATTTTAGACTGAAATTTATGTTAATTAAGGTGATACTTCAAGCTAAAAATTATATGTTTTGGACAGATAGAGAAAAATCAGATAAACAAATGACTGAAAATTTAATCAAAATTGAACAATGAATAACAAAGTTATGACATTTTAAAGATTTGCATTATTTTAGTTAAACAGTTTTATGCATGTCTCGATGATTATTCAGTTTGCAAACTTATGATGTCACATTCCAACTTGTTCTTTCATATTTTATCATATGAAATTATATTTGCCCTCCAAGAATAAAAATGATTAGATTGACAACTTATTATTTATTAGATATTCAATGCTGCAACTGATTATATTGTAAGGGAGACATATGATGCACACATGTATGAAAATAATACACAATTATGATTTTATGTTATAACATACAGAAAACGAAAAGTAGGGATATGACATCAGTCCATGTAATGAATATTCATGAGGTGCATACAACTGTTTACACAAAATATTGCTTAACCTTAAAATTCATTAACTTCGCTACTCTATCAGGTTTTGATGAAATTTTCAGCCTTCTGCTCAGTGACTTTTACTCTATTTATATCGATGTCATTACTTTAAGCGCAGAGTACTTCTTCAAGGATGTTTCACAGCCTGGGCCCCTTCTTACAAATAGTTACGATTGATCCAATCAATTGTAACTCTATAGAAATCGATTAATTTCAATTTTTTTTCTATTGGAAATTTGCACAATGTCCTTTGTAAACATTCAAGAAAGCAATGAATGCATGAATATACATTCTGGTTAGAAAATATGTTGAACAAATATCAGTCCTTCACGTTTATAATTTCGTGGAGCTCAATAAATCGCTCTCCTTATTTTTTTGAGGAGCTCGATTGAGCTCAGAATCGCTCTCCGTGAGGAGCTCAAATCAATTCATTATTATTATTATTATTATTATTTTATTCGGCATACAGAATCAAATAAAATATTACAAACAAGTGAATACAAAATGCAATAGAGTCATACAGATTATAATATAAAATTCAAGACAAAATTGCGTTGTATCAGGTGCGTCTGGTCAAGCTGCCAGGGTATGGAAAAAGTTAACTTAATAACTATGGTCCGCAGACCTTCCTCCCCATACCTGACCAGACGCACCTGATATTGATTGAAATAATACATATATATATACATACATGTATATCAAAGTAAAATACGTACATTTGGTAATGGTCATGATGTATAAACGAATGGAGAAAAATTATGAAAAATTATTAAATCATTGCATATAATCACTAATTCAAAAACATAAACATAACATAATCATTGTTTAACGGCCTCGTTTTATAATGCTTCCAGGATTACATGTACATCAATTGCTGTGATAGAGTGAGAAACAGTTTTATGTAAACGGAATGAAGATATGCTCAAAATATAAAGTGAGAAGTTTATACAGTTGTATTTTGACATAATCAAAATTTATATGAATATTGCACCTTAGGGATATCCTATGTTGTTTATTAGTATTGTTGTTATTGTTGTGATTGTTAATAGTGGTAATAGTAGTAGTAGTACGGTAGTTATATTAGTAGTAGTGTAATAGTAGTAGTAGTATAGTAGTAGTAGTAGTAGTAGGGTAGTAATAGTAGTATTGGTATTAGTAATAGTAATATTCATAGTGTATCACCATGGGTATTATAATTTATACATATAACACAATTATTGCCCTTTGTTTGTTATTAAAATTATCACCAACTGTTCACAATCAGAATTTTAATCAATGTTATTACCGGTATTGATAGAATTAATAGCAGAAATGTAATTTTTATCAGCAACTCTTTGAGGAATAGATAGAGTCACAATGTGAATGTATTCATTAATTTAAATCATGTACATATAAAGGACTTCAAGTGTAAGCACCAAGTGCTGAATCGAATCAATAAAGCGTCATTACGTAGATCTCTAGGAAGAGTTTCCCACAATCTTGGGAATGAGTTTACGGCAAAGGATCGAAGTCTCTCAGTCCGAGCAAACATATGTTTAAACTTCAGATCAGAGGTGTATCGTGGGTTTACAACTATAAGGCTGTTTACACTATCACATGATATGTTCTGAAAAAGGCACTTCATTATAAATGATATCAATATGAACTTCCTTCGAGACTGCAAAGATGACCAGCGCAACTGTTGCAACCTATCGATGTATGACATTTCTCTCCGTCTTTGTTTCAGGACAATCCGTGTAGCTCTGCGTTGTATGGATTCAATTTTATCAATTAATTTTTGCGTGTAAGGGGTCCAAACAGGCAATCCATACTCAATTATAGGTAGAATGATGGATTTGTACAGGCAGAATGTGGCACGAGGGGAAAGGCCAGATGAAACATTAGAAAGAAGGCCAAGAAGCCGGTTTGCCCGTGATGTAATATAGGAAACATGACTATCCCAGGTTAAGCGACTGTTTATCATGACACCAAGATACTTTGTCTCATTGACAACCTCCAGTGGGATGTCGTTGATGCAATACTCTGGAAAACCAGGATTCTTTGCACAAGATATCCTCATTACTTTAGATTTGGAAGCATTCAGACACATCCTGTTATCCTGGCACCACTGGTTAATGATATCAATGTCCCTTTGAAGGTTTTGTTGATCGATAGGAGCGTAAATGGGACGAGATATAACGGTATCGTCTGCAAACAAAGCACATGCCGAGACAATATAGCGAGGAAGGTCATTGATAAATATGTTGAATAGACAAGGACCCAATACGCTTCCCTGTGGAATACCAGATGTCGGTGAACTCCAAGTAGAGAAATGTCCTTTATACTGAACACGTTGTTGACGTTCAGACAAGAAGGAGCGAATCCAATACCAAACATTTCCAGTGATGTTGTACAATGAAGACAGTTTATGTAAAAGAATGTCATGGGGCATACGGTCGAACGCCTTTGAAAAATCAAAGAAGACTGCATCGATAGGAGGCGAGCGACGCTGATCTAAAATGGTCAGCCATTGGTTGGTAATGGTCAGAAGCTGGGTCACACATGACTTTTTAGATACAAAACCATGTTGAACTTGAGACGATAAGCAATTTACTTCCATATGATCACCAATTGCTCTCGAGATGAACGACTCCATCAGCTTACTAACAACGGAAGTTAGAGCCACTGGACGATAGTTCGATACAAGCGAGCGGTCACCAGCCTTGTAAACAGGAGAAATATTGGCCTGTTTCCACAAAATAGGTATTGAGTGATTTCGGAGAAATATCGAAAATAAGCGCTGGAGAACTGGTGAGATGGTATGCACAGATTTCTTGAGCATAATTGGCGTGATTACAATACATGTATCATATAGCAGATTTTTCTTAACATTGTATATATGCAATAGGTGCGTTAGCTTAATATTAATTAATCTGGTGAAACTAGGCCTGGGTCACGTCAATACGTTTACAAGATGTCGTAAGCGCTCCTGCTAAAAAAAAGTAATTGAATAAAAAATTCCTAAAATTTCACATTTTACATCTTTAAATCCATGAAATGGTCTTCTTTTTTCCATAATTCCTTGAAATTTCTTTGATTTAGTTGAAAAATATCAGAAAAATTAAGAATGTTCACCTCTTTCCCGACTCTGATTTGAACTTACCTCGGTAAATATTGTAGTCCCACATGTAGACTTCCATGGTGTTGCCATGAAAATCTACATTTGGGGACTACATGGGACTGCAATATTTACTGAGTTTCAATTAAAATCAGAGTCGGGAAAGAGATGAATATTCTTTATTTTTCTGATAGTTTTCAAACTAAAAGTAATTTCAAGGAATTATGGAAAAAAGAAGGCCATTTCATGGATTTAAAGATGTGAAATGTGAAATTTTAGCAATTTTTTTTTAGGAGCACGATTTTTTGCTCTCCTTATTTTTTTTTAAGGAGCGCGGTAGGAGCGCCGGCGTGATCGTGCTCCTCAAAAATGAAGGTCTGAAATATGCATAATAGATGTTGACATTGCTGGCCGTCCATAGTTGTGATTGATCGGATCAATGGTAAGTCTTTGTAAGACGGGCCCCTGGTCTGTTCATTTTACGCTATGCATATTGATGTGATGATGAATGAGGAGCTGATTGATATTCTTCATGCCTATTTTCTCCATTCCAGAGTGCCTTGAAGGTAACCATGTGTGCAGTACTGCCAGGCATGCCTGACGTCATTGAAGCTCTTGTCGTGGTTGGAGGTCAGGAAAAGACTCACAGTGTCAGGTACTCCTCTCATTTCATAAAACTCTGATCAATAACAAGTGAGATGACATTGATTGTAACTGAAATCATGAAATTTGATTGGCTGAAATCAAATATGATTATATTTATATTGATCATGTTGCATGTACATCAACAAGTTTCATGGCAGACAAACTTTGGCATTGTTATTGCTTCTCCATTCAGACAATCAAGGATTGGATTCACGCATTTGTCGACACAATGCTGACAATATTACTAGACTCTTTCGAAACAAAATGACACAAAAGCCCTTTGAATTTAGTACCCTGCTTGCTCAGTGAGCCCTACACTTATCAGTTTTAACATTATCATTATTATTATTATAATTATTTACAAAGTTGCAGCAAGTTTACATACACTGACTCATCTCAAGAATAATACAAGATTGGCGATCCCATAATTTAATATTAATATTCTGAAGCATCTATGTATGAAATGTTTCTGATTATTCTCAGTTGGTGGGACTTTATTCCAATATTTGAAGTAAGGAAAAACTTTGTATGAATGAGTAAATTTAAATCTATATTTCAATGATCTTTGAGCAACCTCCACATCTAAATGAGACGGTGGAGAACAGCAAGTCTGAATGCACCGACTCACCAAAAGACAGTTCAAGACACGACAATCCTGTATTAAATTGTGTAGTATTACACATTCATGCATGAATTGCCTCTGATTGCTCCCTGTTGGTTAGTCTTCTCTTCTAAACATTCCAAAGTCGGAAAGCTTTGCATCAAGGAGTAAAGTTGAGTCTGAAACACCATAACTCTTTGATATTTTTGTGCCCTTTTTTAATTTCCCCGTGTGCTGTAACATATTAAAAAAGTGCCCCATAGAAAATGGTGTTGAGTCCATGTAGCTTTTATTTCGGGTTCACACCACAATGTCCAATTAGCTTATAGTGACTAGTCTATATAATATGCATGTACTAAAAACAAACATGGTTTTTCTGAATAAAAAACCATTGCCATTGAGAATTACACACACCAGATAATTTGTCAGAATAAAGCCATATTTTCGTATGTATCAAACTTTTCTTTACTAGGTGTCCAAGGTAATTGTTAGACATGATTTATATGGATCTAAATATCTCGGTCACATTTGTTCTACCGCGGCTATATGGCGAATCGAAAACAGCCGTTTTATCATTTTTTGTATCAGCTACACATAGGTGGTTTGAATAAAAATAAATAAAGTGACTGTTTTCGACTCATCGTACGGACGCCGGGTAGGAAATATGACCTGGGTATAAGATATCCAAATCCAATACCCGGTTTTTACATCACCAGTTTGATCAGGTGGGACTGTAAGAAAGCTAGATGGAATGAGTATCCAGTCTTGTCTCCTGCCGATGGTTCATCCTGCTCATCCCTCTGTGGTCTTCAAGGAGAGGAGGCTGCTGTAGCTATCCACAAAGAGGCTGTTGGCTCCGAAGTACTGGTCATAGGGCTTGACACGAAAAACAGGTAGAAATCTTCTCCTTCCATTTCAGTCTTGAAAAATATTTGTTATCAATTCGATTTTAATTGCTGATCAAAAATCAAATAGACATGCCGATGTGAAATATATGCACCTTACATAAAAAAATACCCCAATGTTTTAAGTAATGGAATAATTGCATTATTTCAAAAAAGGCAATTTGAGTATGTGGAAGATGATAACAAGTGATTTTGACGTGATTAGGAATGAATCCCATAATTTCTTAGTTGGTTGCAAGAACTTCTATTAATTGTAATTATTGTTTACTATTGGTAGAGTGGGCTTCTTTTCATCCTATGATGGTAACATAAAATAAACAAAAATATAAAGGAGTGAATACATGTGCATGTGTGTTACATTCCTTGTATTTATTGCACAAGATTCCAGATAATTGTTTTATTGTTTCTTCAATCTATTCAGTGAAAAGCAGGACTTTCCAGTCATGACCTTGCCAGCCTTGAAGGAAAGAATAAACTCACTGACAGTAGTTGAAGGTGCTGATCACATGCTGCTTGGAATGACTAACTCAGAGGCTTTGCTCTGGTAAGCCCCCTCCTAAAAAAAATAAATAATAATATAGGGTATTTATATTGCGCACATATCCACCTTGTTAGGTGCTCAAGGCGCTCCTATCTCCTATATTACCCGGCTAAGCTAGGCGTTCATAGCGCACACAGCTTCTTAAGGAATTACTTCCTACCGGTACCCATTTACCTCACCTGGGTCGAGTGCAGCACATTGTGGATCAGTTTCTTGCTGAAGGAAATTACGCCATGGCTGGGATTCGAACCCATGGCCCTCTGTTTCAAAGTCCGGAGACTAATCCACTTGGCCACAATGCTCCACAAATGAAAACTATAATAATGATATTAATGATGATGATGATGATGATGATGATGATATTGATAATGATATTAATGATAAGATAATGATAGTAATAATAAGATTAATAATAATAATACTTGAATGAATGAATGAATGAATAAATAAATACATCAATAAATAAACAAATAGTAAAAATAAATAGATAAATAAATAGATAAAAATGAAAATAAAATGAAATTGTTTGAAATCAAAATGAAGGATGTGAGACTCCTTAATTTTTTTTTTTTTGAGATATGAAATGAAAACTCTTAATTTTATTTGTTCGGTGGGGACTCCTTGCGTGTATCAGAAAACTGTATAATGTATATATGCATGATACATGTACATATATTTGAGATTGAGATAGAGGTTCAGCCAGGCACAGGTTTCCTTTGATTACAATATATGGACTATGCTTTCGAATGCCTTTCACAAGTTTTATTAACATTCTTTTAATGAAAATTTGAATTGAATTTGGCCTGATATGACCATCATATTAGAAAAACTTTGTGGAACTAAATCTTGGCAAGTACTGCAAACAGGGTGAATGGCAGATTTGATTTTCACGTATGCACAATTTTGTTGTATTGGATTCATTTTATGATTTTCAATATATAATGATTTTTTTGATATAAGGAATATAATGATGTTTGTTTGCCTGAAAAACTGTGTTTCCGTGAAATTCTGGGGATACCTCTTTACCCATTCGTTTCATGATGAAGTATTGATATTCCTTGTACCAAAGAAGAGCATTTAAAAAAAGAGATGAATCTGGGCCCTGTTTTAGAAGACTTGTTTTAATACCAAATGCATAATTTCTGTAACAAGTTTACTATCATCCAAACATATTAAATGATTTCTATAGCTTTTAACATATTTTATGAAACCAGCCCCAGTTCTTCAATGTGATTTCCTTTTGTCTTTACAGGCATGTCCCATCCCGTCAGTTGGTTCAAGTGTTTTGCCTGAAAGATCAGAAGCTGAATTACTCTATTGAAGCAACTGCAGAATCAGTAAGATGAGGCCTCAGATTTTTTTTGCCTTTTTTGATGTTGTATTTAATAATTGTGATATCTTGTTGAGCGCACACACCGTTCAGAGATGCTCATGGCGCTAGCCCAGCATCACTTCCTTTGGATATACAAACAACAAATATAAACAAATAAAAAAGAGATCTTAACAAATACAACCGAGTACATAATTTAAAAAAGAACAGTTTTGTATCACCCACCCGAATTCCTAGCTAGATCCTGGTGAGGGCTGGTGCCCTCCTACCTGCTGCTCCATTCACCGACAATTTAAGGGGCAAGCCCGGTCAGCTCAGAACTCACAGGAGCTCTAGCATATAAGGGCACCAGCCCCCATAGGAAGCCAGTCAGTGATGAAAAAACAAGATTTAGACTGTACTTTACTTGTATACAAATCTAATTTCTAAAAAAAAATGGATTTATTGAAAATAAAGCAACATAATCAGTGAAAGTAATTACAAATAGTTCAAGAGAATTACAACCATACACACTGATGTGATTTTATATTTACAAATACAGCAACTGCACAAAGAAATTGATCTGTACAACCTTGCAGATTAAACATTATTGATTAAATCATCTCGTATGTCCACTTCCTTACTCAAGGGTCTACTGTTCTTGGTAGCTTATAGCAAGCAACTCAGTAACTGCAAAGACCACTATGAGGAACCCTCTTGCAGTCTCCTGGTTCTCAATCCTCTGAACGGCCGTTCATCCACACTGTTGAACTACTCAGCCCCATGCATGCAGCCTGGAGTCCAGTAAGTACTCACGTCCCTAACCCTACTTAACACATTGTCAATTACTTTTCCCCAAGAAAATATGGATCGATTATTTTTACATTATCACCTATACAGTGCGTCCCAGAAAAAACGAAACCGAGATTTGGCGATCATTTATCATTACTTAACCATAAATAAAATAGACAAATGACCTACCAATTTAAAGCTTAGAATCTCCTCTTCCATCTGATATTACTTAGATTATTTTTCATTCACGCATGAGTGAGCAAAGACAATTTGAAAAAAGGATATCAAAAACTAATTAAGCGGGGGTATCTGGGTTTCAGAAAAAAAAAAAAATTCTGAAAAGTTCAATATCTCCTCTTTAATTTGATGCCTAAATTACAGAAAATGGTTGAGAAATAAGAAAGTTCTAGTTATTTGAAATAAGGCTTGAATTTCAGTAATTTCATAAAATGAAGAGGTTTTACAGGCTGGCTTTCAAACTCACTCGACACTCCGTTTTGTTGACAATCAGCCATGCATTAAATCTATTGTTCACCATGCGAAAGCTTCTGTGGGAAACCGGTGAAAACACATTTATCTCATGAAATTATGGAAATACAAGCCTTATTTTAAATGACCAGAACTTTTTTATTTCTTGACCGTTTTCTGTAATTGAGGTACCAAATAGCAGATATTGAACTTTTCAAAAATGTGGTTTTCTTTTTGAAACCCAGATACCCCCCTCAAATGAGTTTTTGGTATCCTTTCTTCAAATTGTTTTTGCTCACTCATGCGTGAATAAGAAATAACCTAAGTAATATCAGATGAAAGAGGAGATTCTAAGCTTTAAATTGGTAGGTCATTTGTCTATTATATTTATGATTAAGTTATGATAAATAATCGCTAAATCTCGGTTTCGTTTATTCTGGGACGCACTGTATAACAATGATAGCACACTTTGGACACATGTTCTTTCCCCCCTTTTATCTTTATTATGTAGAAATTCTGTACTTGTAATTGTTTTTAGGCAAAAATAATTAAAAGAATATATCATTTGTATAAGAACATAATGAAAGCAAACTCCCATCATTTGTTGCTTTAGAGATAATCTTACACACAATCAAAAGTGTGTAAAATTGTGCCATGTAATGTCAGTTACCGTGAAAATGCCCATGTGTATAAACAGAACATGTTTCAATGTTCACACCTCATCATCAGCCTAAAATCATAAACAGAGTTTAATGGTATTTATACATTTTGGATATCAGGAATATTTGAAGAATGTAGTTACAAGAATACAAAGGCATGTGGAACAGGGTGAATTCAATTTAAAGGGAGGAGTGAAAGTAAAAACTATGTCGGTGATAGGTCAATAGGGTTGGAGTTGATTAAATAGAAAGCATTATTTGATAGTAGTAGTAGTTTAGTAGTTTTATTCTTTATGAAAAAATCATACCAGTCAAAACCAACGGCCGGCCTAACAAGTCCTGAGTGATGGCATCAAAATGTATAACAGTCACATACAATTACAGGAAAAATGAAACCAATAGGTATTCACAGAGTAACTTAATATTTCAGGGAAAAAAAATTTGGGCTTTTTTTAGTGTGACAACTCACTGTTCTTTTGAAAATAAAACAGCTTTTCTGCTGGATCTCATACAATATCAATGTATTACTGGCCTGGTTCCTGAAATTTAGAAACAGGCCAATAATGCATTGACTTCAATGGGGCTAATATGTATTCATTCATGAGGCCATACCTAAGTCCCCCATGGACCGATTTCAACCAAATATGGGTTGTGGAGGTACATGTTTTTCACCATGCTCTACCAAAATATGGTATCAAAACGCTGAAATTCAAAGAGTGAAAATTGATGACATCGCACTTCTGTACTGTATAGATTCTTGGATCCAAGAGCTCAATCAGTGTACTTTTCAAAATCCTACATTTTTTCCTGTTTTCAAGATGTTTTGCCATGTACTCCAGATTTATCATAGCATACATGTACTAGTATATGAGTTATCAATCACCTTATATTTAATACACAGTCAAGGTATAATGTTCATTTGTATTTCTTTTTATTCTCACACCTCTCTTACCATCACACAAACCGTATTCAGAATCTGTGACGTGTCGATGTGTCCTGATAAGACCATAGCAGCTTCTTTGACGAATGGCCACACCTGTCTTTGGGATCTCTACTCCAGCCGTTTATTACTAGAGGCCTGCCTTGACCCACCCCAGAGCTCTACTCCACTGTGTATGCTGGATGCCAAGACCTTGCTGCTCGGTGCGGATGGCTGTGTCAGTATTTATGAAAGGAACTTTTGAACTGCTGCAATAGAATGTTTAATGTATTCATTATTTTTTTTTAATTGAACTGCACTTTGATTAAAGGCAGTCTGCACTGCCTGTGATGGTGATAATGGTAGTGATTTGTTTACCTGTTTGGTAATGAAGGAAGAAAGCTTGCAAACAAGTTGCCCAGAGGACCAAAGGCTCGAAGTCCCCTCTGAGGGACCTATATCATAAAGATGAATGCCTTCCCAAAGGGCAGCAGTGCACCAAGTGGCTCCTGGGTTACCAGAATGCAAGATCACCAATGTATTGACTGAGCTATGGTACCTGCATAAAAGTTTCATTGGCTTCCCAATCCCCCATTATTATGGAGATGCCGATTTTGGAAGATCAGAAGTGAAAAAAGGGATAGGGGCAGTCACCCCCCTTCACCACCCTTGCTTTTTGAACAGTATAAGTTGAAAATATTTTGAATTTTTAATTCTCATAATACATGATGATCAATTTTTTCCAGGCACCTTAACCCTATCTAGGCCGGGGGGGGGGCCTCGGAGGCCCCCCCTCAACGAATCGCGTGATATTTTCGCCGTGCGAAATTTTTTGACCGCGCCGCTCGCTGAGTTTTTACTTTCAAGTCTTGCGCAACTTTTGAGACCAATTTTGCGTCACCCGGGTATGTGGTTCCGAAATTACGCAACATTATGTAAGTGCATGTCAGACCGAAAATTGCTCAAAAACGTGATTTCGTGTACAAAGTCAATGCAAATTGTGTTTTCAACCAAATTTCATAAATGTATGATTATTTTTAGTTTTGCTAGTCTAAATGTATTCATTTTATGCTTTTTATGATCACAGAAGAGTCCCCAACAAATTTCATTGAAAAAAACAATGAAAAACAAAAGGTCAAAAAACAAAGAAATACATAAGAAATTGCAAAAAACAATATAATACATAAGAAAATGATTTGATATCACATTTTTTTCATGTACTCTTGCTTAGGACACCACAAAGAGTTTCTATACCAAAAATTAGTACATTTGGAGCTTTATTTAGGAAGTTAGAGGAAAAAGTATGATTTCGCATACTAATTACGCATAAATTAGCATAATCACTTAATAGCAATTCGCATGAAATAAATTACTATACAATCTTGTAGATTATGTCCCAGGCAACCCGTGTGCCAATTTTCGGCGCGATCACGCGGTCGACGGCCGAGATCTTAGGGGGGGGCTGGGAGGCCCCCCCCCCCGGCCATAGGAACTCCCAAAATACCCCGGCCTCGATAGGCACGTTAAAGCACCATATAGTTATTTTAGAAAGATTCATTTATATTTATGATACAGCTTTGAACCATTTGAGGGTGTTTCTGGTGCCTTAATTTAGTCAAAGACTGCTCTATAACAAAGTAGCTTTTGGTTTGATTGTGAATTATAAGCTGTATGAAATATGGTACGATTCGAACATCAATGTCATCAGCTCGATAGCAATGAGAGTGTCTCGACTGGTTATTGCTAGAATGCTCCCCAGGGAGTGGAAATTATGCATGCACCATATGCCAGCAAGCCAGAATCCAATGACTGGGGAAATAGTATGAAGTGCTTAGAGATGTAAGTGCTATATAAAATCAGATTATTAATATGCATCATATTAAACATTGATTTTGTTTTTAAAGTACATTTGCTTGCATTTACCGATACTGCCAAGAGTGAGCCATTTTAGGTAAAGAGTTTTGAGTATTCATTTTGAAATGAATTAAATTGTATTCAAGGTACTTTCCATTTTTGATTTCACTGACATCTCAGTCACTCCATCTCATTCTCAACTCTTGAAACAAAAAGAAAAATAACAGTTGCAAGCATCAAATTGCAAAATTAATGTGAATTTATTTCATAAAAACACAGTATCTCTCTCAATTACATAATCCTGATTGTGATTAACTTTCTCACAGTTATGCTTGAAAAAAAAAATCAATTCATCTAGAATCTAGAACTTTCCGATGATAAGCTTGTCTTTCTAGTATGATTAAGTACTATTATATATTAAAATAATTATCAAAATTTAATTTACTTAATGTACTTACACCATTGATACATTGTTAGCTGTATATACTTTTATTTGAAATAAAGTTTATTTGAGATCCAAAGTGCCAGTTTCTTTCCATTCTTTATGTATTCTTATTTCAGAAGATAATAATAAAAACGGCACATTTACCCAGGGTAGCCACTTCAGTTCCGAAAACTCTTCTGCCAGCAGGCCCTGCTAAGCTACATATATGTAGGCAACCGATTCAGGTGCACACAGCCTTTTGAGGAATTATTTCCTGCCAGTACCCCTATAATGATATGATGATGATGTCATGAAGACGTGCTAAACACTACATGTAATTCTGGGGGCTAATGAAAATTACTGTGCTGTGATCCAAATAGTTTGTCTTGGTCATATGGAGCATTGTGGCCCAGTGGATAAGTCTTCTGACTTTGAAACGGAGGGTCGTGGGTTCGAATCCCAGCCATGGCGTAATTTCCTTCAGCAAGAAATTCATCCACATTGTGCTGCACTCGACCCAGGTGAGGTGAATGGGTACCCGGCAGGATTAATTCCTTGAATGCATGAGCGCTGAAAGGCAGCTCGAGCTAAAGCCGGGGTAATAATAACAACGCGCCTCGGAATAGAATATTTCTAGATAGATGGCGCTATATAAATGCCTATTATTATTATTACATGTCTCTTTCATTTAAACAGAGTTATGCAATGCAGTAGGCTTATTAACATTTTCTTATGTTTTACATACCTTTGCATGACTCTGGCATGTTCTAAATTCTGATGCCTATTGAATAATAGGAGTATTCAGAGTCTTGATGGCAGTATTACAATAGCTTGGTATAGATGAAAATTCTAATGTGGGAGGAACCTTAGGATGAGTTCACTTAAAGCTTAGGAATGAGAGAGGCAAGTATTCTCTTACAGCAGCTGCAGAAGCTGGCCTGTTGGGGTTGGTAGCATCAGGATTTGGCAACGACGGCATGTTTTTGTACTTGTTATTCAGGTGTGGCAGTTTCTTGTATTTTCAAGCTAAGTTACACCACATTTCTCTGCACTGGACACGGACTGCTCCCGTCTTCCAAGCATTCTTGTCAGCGGTTACTGTAAGTGAATTTGAATTGTTACTCTTTTGTAATACTTTCATTAGCCAACTGTTATTAGGAAAGAAATTTATATATTTTTAAAGCTTAATTAATGTAATATGAATCACTAAATAAGTGATGTGCATTTTCTGTTGATATATCTTGGCTGTGCTGATAAAACCTTGTATCTCAAAATTTAAATATTTTTACAGCAGCTTAGAATAAACTAAAATTGAACTAAAAAAATGGGTAGCAATTTTCTTTTGCCTTGAAAGAGTTCTTCACAGGTATCAGGAGACTGTTTCCAGACAATATGAGACTGCCACCATTGCTATGATGCTTAAAATGTATGCAATGGACTACTGAACCAACAAGCTATCACCCCCCCCCCCACGGCAGTGGCATAACGGGCCTTATCTGCAGTAGTAAGATCCACTTGAAGTATGGATTCAAGATGAAATCAAAATAAGAGAAAAATATAAGAGGAAGACTACTTGATCAAAATCTTGATCAACAGAGAAAACTGAAACATTTCATAATTGATTCAAAGTCGCAAGTTGTACAGCAACAAAATATAATTCATGCAACAAAACATCTCAATACATCTTACTTGCCATCTTTATAATCGGTACTGATAATTTTTCAAGCTTCTCTTGAAATCATGGATTTGAAGTCTGTCCATGAAAGGAAATGATACCATCTATGTCGAGCAACAAACGCATCGCTATCAACGGCAAGTCCACTATAAGTAGCAATGCTTAAGATGTCGTGATTGGCTTTATAGGATCTACATGGAAGATTTCATTTCACTCTTGAAACTGATTAAAAGTTTCGTGAAATGCACCCTTAACAATGATTCAGTTGCAAATTAAGTACCGACAACACAAAAATTAATTTCCCCCAAATCAAATTGTAAAGATCTTTTTCACTGAAACGGTTTTGAGCAATTTATCTTGATCAGTAGTTCCCGGCCACACTATACAGTATGTAATTGACTTGTGTGTTGTCTATTTCAATTATATAAACACAAGAGGTAGTTTGTTTTGGTAAAGATCAGTGAGCACACACTGAAATAAATGACAGGACATCCAAAAATGCAATCTCAATAAGGAAAAAAAAAGATATGTAACCTGAAAACTTTAAAAATATATAAGCAAGTGTTTGACATGTGCTCACTCATGCATGGATTGAATTAAAAATCAATTTTATTTTTATACAACAGTTATCCCAGAAGTGTAGAAACACTTTCACAGTGAAAAAAGCTGTTTCAAAATCTAGAAAATTAATGCTCCATGTATTTTGATTTTAATAGGAGGAAGTCATGTTTTGACTACTGTTAGAATTTAATCACTGGCCCAGAGGCTGGGCGATCTCATTGATCATGCATAGTGACAAAAACACACAATTTTCACATCGAAAAACGAATCGGTACAAATCATATTACACACGATTAAAATATCATTAGCGATAGCAGGCATGATCTGATGGAAATTTACAAAAGTTACAAAAATAGACAAAATATGAAGCCATTTATAATTCTTCATTCAACTAAGGGAACAAAACTCAAAATACATGTATAAAGCACCTATTACCCGAAGAATTTGAGATTGCACAAATTTTTCTTTTTGCAATTTCTAACACATTTTGAATGTTTTTGACAACATCATACAAACTTTGACAGGAAAATGCATCACTTTGAGCAATGCAGATCATGTATGATGTGTTCGATCAATAGAATGATAAATCATGTTTGCACTTAATACATGCAAGTTTATAATTTTTAACATAAAAGTATTCATTAGCTTGATAAAAATTCATATAGGTACATGTAACTCAATATCCCTAGTCATGATTAATGTACCTTTTCATTGAAAAAAAAATGACCAGGAGCCCATCTTACATCAACAGTTTCAATTGATCAATCGCAACAATGGAAAGCCAACAAAGTCAACATATAAAATGCATGATTGTTCAAGAAATTTTCTAGATATGACGTATATTCATAAATTCATCGATTTCTTGACAGTTTGGTGCGTTCTCCTTTGTTTTCAAAGGACATTTTGCGAATTTCCTTTCGAAAAATTGATGACATTGATGGATTTCCATAATCAATTTAACTCTTTGTAAGATGGGCCCCTGATACACATATTATACATACATGTATGGCTACAGAAAGACAATATGGTTTCCTTTTACGCATTCATGTACATTAAGCCACGTACACTTTAAAATCAAGGTTTCTTTTAACTTCACTTTTACTTTCTAAGTTGATTTGGAATTAGAAACTAGTCATTTATGTCTCTACCCACATTTCAGATGTTCATGTAATACACACGCTTTTATCCATTAATATTCCTTTTGAAATACCAATATACATATCTAGAAGTAAACAATTACTTCCATAAACATATTCATTTGATAACCCAGAAAGAAGTGTCTGTCACACTGAATTAAATCAAAACATTAATTGATCGTCCATCCGTCTTGGAGATAGAGGTGCTGGCATGGTTTCTAATCCCACTGCAATGTCAGAGGCTTGTTGAAAGGAACTGGCGGACATTCAACGTCAAGCAACTGTCAAGAAAAAAAGACAAATTATTGTTTAGGAAACTAGGCAATTTCAGGTATTTCATCGGGTCATTGCAACATCCAGTGATGCCATGTGTGTAACCCAAATCAGAAATTTTCCACTTTGCTGATTTAACAAACCTTCAGATCGGGCAGGATCGGGGGAAAAAATTCTTTGCAGTAATAAAAATTTTCCAAAGAAAGGGGGGTTCATTATGTCCGAGTGCCGCTGTTAGCAAGCCAGAAAAGACCTTATGCTCATTCCAGGACTGCATGCCGTGTTGCTTAGGCTTTTCATGCCTCCCCCACAATTCAAAATGCACGTTTTCTGATAGGGAAGATCGACATGAAATTTTGAACGTGTTCAAAATTCTTATCCGATCATGCCAATCTGAATAAAATGCCGGATCTTACCCCCTCTTCATAACATTGTCATTACGCTACCCCGATTTCTAACAATTCCTATCCCGCTATCCACCGATCTAATGATCGAGGTTCCAGGTCATGATAGTGGAATGATAATTATGTGGGACAGAGAGAAAGGGTAATGAGATCATGAGCTGGCTTTTATTTGTTGTGGCCCAGTCGTTAAGTCTTCTGACTTTAAACAGTGGGTTCGAATCCCAGCCATGGCGTAATTTCCTTCAGCAAGAAATTTATCCACAACATGCTGCACTCAACCCAGGTGAGGTGAATGGGTAGGATTAATTCCTTGAATGCATGAGCGCTGAAAGGCAGCTTGAGCTAAAGCCGGGGTAATAATAACAATAACAATGCGCCTCGGAATAGAATATTTCTAGATAGATGGTGCTCTATAAATGCCTATTATCATTGATTGCATTGATATATATGTGCAAGCAACTCCTGAAATATGACATGAACACGCTTGTCGAAAAATCGTGTTTGGACGGTCCTTTTCAGGACCAACATAAATGTATGCCCACAGGAGAATTCATGGTGTACCATGAAACCATTACATTCTTCCTTCTTAGCCATGGAAACCTTCAGAGGTTAAATTGTTGTTGTTATTGTTATTACGCTTAGTTTATAAATCTCTAGAATTTGACTTCCGACTGAATGAAATCTTCTTGACTGTACCTGTGCATGTTCCACATATGTATCGTTACATCTCTGACCATTCAGAGTGACTGTGGTAGGGTTGGCAGTGACGCCTTGGATGATCCCTCCCTTGAACATCATCTTCGAGGATCCAGCGAATCCGTCGTAATCGACCGAACTCGTCACAGAATTCTGCTGCCCGTTGCTCTTGGCTCTGAAACTCCACGAGCTGTACTTTCCATTCTCGTAAGAGCCTAAAAAGAATGCGACAATCTCCATCATTTTTTGTTTGGATTATTTTATTCACCATTAAAAATATGCAATATACATGAATATAGTTGTTGCCCACAATTAGCATGAAGCTTTTTTTTTCAGTGAGGCCATGATAAACAAGTTTACAAGGGTGCAGAACTAAAAACCAAAACAAATTTCAATTTCAAGCAAAAATTCAATTTTGTACAAATTGCACATTCATATTCAATAAACATCATCTAGTGCATGAGTACAAATAACACCGATGAGGTACCTTTTGAAGAGTATTGCAGCATGTCCGTGGCAGTGCAGAGGGCGTTAGGGGGGTTTTAAGGGGAACAAGTGTAGGTAATTCTAAGAAAAATACTTTGTATTATTTGTTTTTAATACAAGAAGCGGATCAGTTATTTGATGAATCAGCCTTAAAAAAAAACATGAATGGTTAATAGAACTAGGCATTACTACTGGTCATTAGGATATTTTCCGGAGGGGGGGGTGTTTCATAAAGCTGTAAGTTGAGAACGAATTTAAGAAAGACTGGTGATCCTGTCTCGTAAATGATATTCACCATTAACTATTTGTTGGTGATTATTTAGCGTGTAAAAAAGGTTCACTAGTCGTTCTTAAAGTTGCTCTGAACTTACAAACAGCTTTATGAAATGGCCTCCTGATGGCTAAATAATTGGCTGGTCATGTGACTGAATTCAGTCAATCACTGATTAGGATCCATATTACCATTTTATAACACTGCTTTAATACACTCTATTCTATTTATCATTTTTAAAGAAAATTCTTTATTTTTATGACAAGTATAGACTGATCCAATCTTTAATATTTGACAAAATCATGGAATGCAAATCTACAAACACTGATATCCATATTAGACTACTACTTCTACTGATAATCATTTTTCTGCACCTCGGAATAGTTTACTAGATAGATGGCGCATAATAAATGCTGTGTTGTATTATTATTATAATACATGTAACTACTGAAAAATAATAAAACCAATGAGCAAGAACTTTTGAACAAACTCTTAAAATCAAAGTGAAGTTTTATCATATCATCACAGATCTACATGGAGATCTAGGAATCATTTCATTATTAAAAGGACTTGTTGGATGTTTCATCTGAAAAAAATTGTTTTATCAGGCAGTTACCATTCCTGACCAATAAAATTCAACGGGGGAAGGAGGGGGGGGGGGGTGGTTGTTATCACTGCTGCCTAGCCCCGCCCCTGATGAAGGTCATGATCCAACTGGACCTGATCTTACCAATCTCGTCTCCATCATCCCAATACATGTGACCTTTGGCATTCCCACTTTCATCTAATGACACAAGGAGCGTGACAGGATTTTTGACTGTCGCAGTTGTCGTCGTCTCGGGCGCCATCGTGGGAATGATGTAGCCCCCTCTAAAATGTATATTGATCTTGCCGAGAGGGGCGTCTAATGACATGGAGGTGGACTTGTTGAACGTCAGAGGTGGCTCCTAAAAAAAAAAGGAAATAGGAATAAATTTGGTATAATTGATATATATATTTGATGAAGGTGTCGTGGAGTAGTTGGTGGTACGTGGACGTATTGCTTTGATGACCCCACTTTTCAGACATAATTTTCAGTTCTCTAGATACTACGAATGATCAAAGTTCAGAAGCTGCCCAGCCCTGCTCGAAAGACCCCCATTACGAAGCATCTCAGTTCCCCAGCCCTGACAAAATTGTCAAGCGCGAGGAAACCCATGTGAGAGGTTGCAAATATAGCTTCGCAACTCCCTACATACAACTAGTAGCTGCTCCATGCATGGTTAGCGCATGCACAGAGCTATACCTACAGTGCCGCAATCCCATTGCATAGACCGTTTTTCACACCGCACAGTATATATTTAGTTCCCAAGACTCCGTACTTTACCATTTTAGTCAGTTCCTGAGACCCCCATTTCAGAGTTTCGTGAGGCACATTCCCGTCAAAAAATAATTTGAGTACCCCCCCTGGCTAGTATGTTCTTGCGGAAGGAGTTCTAGCTCTGAACTCCTCCATAAAACAAAAAAAATCCCAAGTGACTTACTGGTGAATTGCTGTACCATCGACCCGGTGGAAAGGTGGCTGAGACAGATGTGGCCCCCTGGGTAAGGACAGGACTAACAAGCACAGCGCCACCAAGCATGAATTGGGTGTCAACTTTGTAAAGGGACGGATCACGAGGGAAACTGGAAATAAAAAGAAAAAGGAGTGATAAATGACTGTGCTGCTGGAGTGGTAGAAATCAATCAATTTGACCTTTTCCCTGCTCTGGCCAACTACTGCTCACCAAGGCTTGTTTCCTTCTGTCGACTTCTGGTGTCGAACAGAGTCAATAAGCATCATTGTATGAATGGTCACAAGATTTTTTAAAGCAAACCAACCGCCAGATGTGTTTTATAACATACAGGAGTCAATGCAATAACTACTTTGAAATGAATTAATGAAATGCAACCATGATTTGAGAAAACCAAACGTGTCAACAAATTGATACAGAGGAAACTTTTCAAAAGTCTGTGCCGTGTCTTTCAGCAGGGGTCCAACTAAAATTGCTTTATGCATTTTTTAAAGCGGCTTTCCTGCATTCCAAGGTCTATGAGGAAAATGTGAGCATTGGTAAAGAAAGGCCGCTTGAAGGATTCCTTGGATTCGGTAGCATATAAATGAGAAAATAATTTTGAGGGGGCCAGACATGGAATATGGGGCAAAACTGATTTTAAAAATGCTGCAAGTGAACAAAGCAAGCGAGCAAGAAACTCAACTTTTTTATTACAAAAAATATTTTTTTGATGGATTTGACATTATACATAATGGTATCATAATTCACATTTTTCCCTGTTCCTTCTCTTTCTTTTTCTCCTTTTTTCCTGGTCATGATTTTTTTTTTGGGGGGGTCCAGTCCATGGCCCCCATACCCCATATCTGTTTGCCAGTTTTTAGATTCCTGCAGGAAAGAGGCAGCTCTTACTTCTGATAAGGTGCCTGAAAACACATTTTTCAACTGTTGTATAAAGGCACATGTACATCACACATAAAAGAAAATTGTATCATAAATCTTTAAGAAAGAAAAAATCTCTTAGGAAGAGGAAAATATGCATATTCATGATTTGCTTTGCTATTCCTTGGAGGTTTACACATGCTACTGGAAGATGAAGAATAGGGAATAGGAAAATAAAGAGTAGGAGAGAAAGATGAGGAGGAGAAAGAGGAGAAGACGAAGAAGGAAAATGAGGAGGAAGAGGAGGAGAAAGAAGAAGAGAAAGATAAAGAGGAGGAGGGGAAGGAAGGAAGGAAGGAGAAGGAAGGAGAAGGTGGAGAAGGACGAGGAGGAGGGACAAGGAGGAGAAGAAGGAGGAAGAGGAGGAAGGAGAAGGAGGAGAAGGAAGAAGGAGGAGAAATAGGAGGAGGAAGGTGGAGAAGGTGAATAAGAAGAGGAAGAAAGAAAAGGACAAAAAGGAGGAAAAGAAGAAAGAGAAAGGAACTTACTTGAAGAACAATGGTCTGGCTACCATACTCCCATTAACATGGGCCCTTTGGAACAGTGTGTAAAGATATGGAAGAAGGGAGTATCGCATGTGAAGAGCATTCCTGCTAGAGTCTTGGCTGGCCTTGCTGAAAATCGCTGGATCTTGGTCCTAAAATATTGACATATTGAAGGGATTTGATCAAGAGCTACTAAATAATATTCAAATATATTATGAAAGTCTCTTGTTTAAATTGCATCCCTCTGTTGTAAAAACTTGTGGCATGAAAAAAAGAAAAATATTCATCATTCCATTGATTTTATATAATACAAACATATCAGGCTTTGAGAAAGTATATTGGAGAGTTATTTATAGGATGTTGGACCAGCAAGTACTATTTTTTCCGAGGTGCAAAACCAAGAGGAAAATAAAGCTGTATTGCCAGTCCAGCCAAGGGTAAATAATTCCCACCAATACTTTCTAAACAAACGTCATTGTTTTTACAATTTATTAATGATTTATACTAACAATTGGACCCTTTCGGCTTCCATGGGCTATCCTATCAAGGTATTTTTCAAATTCATTGTGATCACCTTTGATATTCTTGACAAATAAAATCAATCAATCAGTCTGGGGTATTTGTTTTACATCCCCCCTTTAATATTGAACAATAAATCTCTGAAATCTTGTCCTGGTCGGTCCATACCCGCATTTTAAGTGAAATCTATCCAGCCACTGCACTCAGTGGAATCTGACCTGTGTCTGCATTGCTACACCACAATGGTTTCCCCAACGGAGACAACACGCTGTACGCTGTACCCAAGATTCAGCAATGGCTCTGAACAGTTTGATATTTTCCCTCAGGGAAGAGTTGCGCATGCTTAATAATTCTGAATAGTTTTACCCCACAAAATAAATGGTGCTAAATGGGTACCCAGTAGGATGTGAAAGTCATTGTAGCTTGTCCAGTACTGTGTGCGCCTTACTGGCAACTGACTGGAATACTCCCCAGGGAGTGGAGGATGTGAACACATTGTGTCGCGAATGACTGATTGAATGCGATGACTGATATAATATATCTGTAAAGCGCTTAGACACGTCGTTCCGACGTATTAAGCGCTATCTCAGAGCGGATTACTATAATCATAATTAAAATACAGTGGAAAAATATATTTTGTCACCTGAGCACCTAGTGACCAATCATTTTTTGATATTTATATATTAGAGGATATGAGAGATATAAAAAGACTATTTGATCAAAATATTGCAACCTGCATAAGGTGTCGGGAACTACTGTACATGAGTAGCTTGGGCCTTGAGAAAAGGCTAGGGAGCATTTCATTAACATTTTTTTCCCGACAAGTTGGAAGATCTGACAACCTTCCTTGATTTTGATTAAATGGCTATGAACCACTATTACTACGGAAACTGTCGGATAAAACTGGACTTGTAAGACGTTTTGTCCGACAAGTCCTTTCATGAAACATTCCCCTGATCAAAAAGGCTATGGCATACTGGTTTAATAGGTGTTTTGGCTCGGTGGATAAGTCTCCAGACCTTGAAGCACAGGGCCAGGGAACCATACCCCACTGCAGCACTCCCATCGATTGGCAAGGCTTCTAAATGTATGTACATTTGCCACTCTTCACCCAGGTAGGTAAATTGGTACCTGTCAGGAAGGAATTCCTTGAATGCTTCAGTGCCTGATCAAGGTAGCCATGCTAAAGCTTGGATAATGGTATGCAGTGCTTAGAACAGCTATATTATAAAGTACTATTAATGTTGCATATTACTTGATACATGTACTTGATGAGATAATTCTTCTTGCAGATCCAAGAGCTAAACTGGAATGAAAAGCTAAAATGGAACGGAAAGCTAAACTGGAATGCTTTAGCATTATTTCATTATTATTTATCAGAATAATTAGAATTATATTATAAAAGACCCACCTTGGCATTGAGAGTGTTGTGATTGCGGGAGAACGGGTAGAATGCACCCAGCTGCATCCAACGCGTGCACAGCTCCTCATTGGTGTCCCCATTGAAACCGCAGATATCCGCTCCTACCATCGGGACACCAAACATGTTGAAGTTGAGAATACCTGGCAAGAAAAAGAAAAAGAGAAAGAGGTAATGCACGTAATCCAGAGTTATACATTTTTAACTTCTGAAGGTTTCCATGGCGAGGAAGAAATAGTGTAGTGGTTTCACTGTACACCGTGTATTCTTCCATGGGCATTCTCTTGAAGAAGAATACAATCGTTGAAATGCCGAGTGTGGGTGGTCCTTTTTAGGACCAACGTATGCGCACAAATGAATACATGTACATGCTAGCTGTTACTATTATTTGTTTGGCATCACCTGTGCCTGGGAGGCAAAAGCGAACTGAATCACTATGACCTGCAGGTCTCTCCTCCCGATATAACTTATTGGGGGGAGTGCAGGTGGACCACTACACCGGGGTTTCCCCCTACTCTTATACGAATAGTGCAGTGGGTTCTTAACATGCAAACGTGGTGACTCTCTTCTACACGTGGCCTCCATTTAACGTCCTATCCGAGGGACGGAGTGTTTTCCATTGTTTCCATTCCATGTTACACATTTTATTTCAATGGTTTACACATACATTTACTTCCACTTGGTCTATTAGCAATTGGTCTCATTCTCAGATCAGCTACATGTAACACTGTCATGGCTTCACCAACTTGGAGTATTATCAACTTTGTGAAATTGCCATTTGGTTCAACCATTCCATGGTCTAATATTAGGCTAATGTCGAGAGGATCTAATTTCAACCGACTGCTTATTATTCTGCACTTTATCAAATGAAACTTTGGTTATCTAATCACAAATAATAAACAAGTGGAATGCCTCTGGCCGTCTCACCTGCATCACGCGGTTCAATATAGCAGCAGTGCTGACTTTGAAAACTACTCTAACTCGCACAAGATGTTCAGTGATACATGGTTACTCTTATGTCCAAGTTTAATGAACTAGACCAATAAACTTTCAAAGTTATGATGGTAATTCAACAGATACCCCCGATTCGGCCAAAGTTCATTGACCCTAAATGACCTTTGACCTTAATCATGAGACCTAAAACTTGCACAAAATGTTCAGTGATGCTTGATTACTATTATGTCCAAGTTTCATGAATCAGATCCATAAACTTTCAAAGTTATGATGGGAATTCAACAGATATCCCCAATTCGGCCAAAGTTCATTGACCCTAAATGACCTTTGACCTTGATCATGTGACCTGAAACTTGCACAAAATGTTCAGTGATGCTTGATTACTATTATGTCCAAGTTTCATGAATCAGATCCATAAACTTTCAAAGTTATGATGGGAATTCAACAGATACCCCCGATTCGGCCAAAGTTCATTGACCCTAAATGACCTTTGACCTTAATCATGAGACCTGAAACTTGCACAAAATGTTCAGTGATGCTTGATTACTATTATGTCCAAGTTTCATGAATCAGATCCATAAACTTTCAAAGTTATGATGGGAATTCAACAGATATCCCCAATTCGGCCAAAGTTCATTGACCCTAAATGACCTTTGACCTTGATCATGAGACCTGAAACTTGCACAAAATGTTCAGTGATGCTTGATTACTATTATGTCCAAGTTTCATGAATCAGATCCATAAACTTTCAAAGTTATGATGGGAATTCAACAGATATCCCCAATTTGGCCAAAGTTCATTGACCCTAAATGACCTTTGACCTTGGTCATGTGACGTGAAACTCATGCAGGATGTTCAGTGATACTTGATTAACCTTATGTCCAAGTTTCATGAACTAGGTCTATATATTTTCTAAGTTATGATGACATTTCAAAAACTTAACCTCAGGTTAAGATTTCGATGTTGATTCCTCCAACATGGTCTAAGTTCATTGACCCTAAATGACCTTTGACCTTGGTCATGTGACATGAAACTCTAATAGGATGTTCAGTAATACTTGATTAACCTTATGGCCAAGTTTTATTAACTAGGTTCATATACTTTCTAAGTTATGATGTCATTTCAAAAACTTAACCTCAGGTTAAGATTTGATGTTGACGCCGCCGTCGCCGTCGGAAAAGCGGCGCCTATAGTCTCACTCTGCTTCGCAGGTGAGACAAAAACAATAATTCCTTCTTATCATTAAAGCGCTTTTTCAAAAGTTGCAAAGCACTGAAAGACTAATGGAGTGTTGAAAGAAACTTGCAATCAATTGTAAGTCAATTTCAGGTCAAAAATTCAATCATAACTTCTTTTGCAATTAATTGCAACTTTGCATGCGATCGCTGATTTACTTCTTGTCTGAACAGGGAAGACAAAAAGAAGTATTTTATAATAATAGTAATAATAATAATATATACATCTATAGAGTGCAGAAACTATTCCATTACAAATATATTCTACTGCGCTTTATAGGACTCCTAAAATGGTTGTTATTAATTAAATAGATGTGTTTTGAGCTTTGATTCAAAGTTGTTTACTGATGGTGCTTTCCTTACTTCCAGGGGTAAGCTATTCCAGAGCTTGGGGGCTACACAAGCAAATGCTCGATTACCTAGCGTCACTTTTGTTTTGAAGGATGGAATCTGCAAAAGCAGAGGATCCGTTGAACTGTGTAAATTGCGACCACGATTACTGGTTTTATACCTCAATAATTCTGTAATGTAGCCAGGGGCTTGACCAAGAAGTGCTTTGTATACAATAAGTAAGACTTTGAATGCTATTCTCTCCCGTATTGGTAACCAATGTAGGTTTCTTAGTATTGGTGTGATGCGGGTATCATGCAACCAAATATAAGCCTTGCACAGGTGTTTTGCACCCTTTGCGATTTCAATAATTGAGAGTCACTTTTTTAAAACAATGCTTTCCCTCAGGGGCAGTCAGTGAAGGCTTTACAAGATAGAGGAGGGACATGGTTTTACCTGTGATGGATGAATGCATCTCAGGCCATTGACTAGCGTTATCCCCCAACCAGTGACCGCCGTACTTCCCGGACGATGGGAAGGTTGAACGAGAGATGATGAAGGGACGCTTCTTACGGATGTTTGCCAGCACTCTAAAAACAAGAGAAAAGGTGTTTATCACTGGACACTGTGTAATTGCAAAGTAAAAGCTTACGATTCTCTGTGCTTGTGACATTTCACCAACTGCTGTTGGCTTCGATCATCAGGCGAACAAACACCTGGGCCCTGTCTTACAAAGAGTTACAATTGATCCAATCAATCGTAACTCTATGGAAATCCATCAGTGTCATAATTTTTCTACAGAAAATTTGCAAACTGTCCTTTGTAAACAAAGGAAAACACACAAAATTGTCAAGAAATCTATGACTTTATGGATACACATTCATAGCTAGAAATTTTTTGAACAAACATGCATTTCAAATGTTGACTTTGCTGGCTTTCCATAGTTGCGATTGATCAGATCAATCGCAACTCTTTGTAAGACGGGCCCCAGGCACGTCTTTGCAAGTGATTTGCATCAAAGTCAGTAGACCGTAGCATTGGGCGAAAAGGGTGAGAAATAGTCTATACAAGGGCAATGACGCATGAGCAATTCAATTCCATCACAAACATATATCAGAGTTTCTGGTAATACTGCTAACGGGGTCATAGCTAAGGTGATAGAAGAGAAATATTTTCATAGCATTAACAGCCAGGTATGAAACAGTTGCACTAACTCATTAAAGGGGAAGTTCACCCTGAAAAAAAGTTTATTGTAAAAATAGCAGAAAAAATAATAAAAAATATTGCCGAAGGTTTGAGAAGATTTCATCAAATAATTAAAAAGTTATTAGAATTTAAATTATTTGATTTGTGACGTCATATGCGAGCAGCATTCCTACATAGCGAATGGTAAAAAATCAATGAAATGTCATTTTCTCAGAAAATTAAAAATGGTTTTCACTGTAACTTTTGTATTTCATTAGACAAACTATTTCACACCCGATCATGAAAAGAAAACAAAATTAAGTTATCAGGAACCATACAAAATTTGAAATTTATACATTTTACATTACATAACACATGGGGCATCTGCTCGTTTATGACGTCACAAATCCTAAATTTTGAACTCTAATAACTTTCTTACTCTTTAGCGGATTTTCCTCAAACCTTCACCAATATTTTTTATTATTTTTTCTGCTATTTTTACAACAAAGTTTTCTTCGGGGTGAACTTCCCCTTTAAATGTGGACATGGAAATACATAGTTAAACTTTGTGAAAATTAGATTGTCCCACAGCAACATTAATCCTTGTATCGCAATGTTTAGTATACTAACAAACAATTACATAGGGCTTATTTGCAATATCAGAACAAATCTTTAAAGAAAATCAAAATGCTCTTGGGTTGGAAACATGAACTAACAACATGACTAAAACCTCCATTTGAGAACATTATACCCCAATATCCCTCAATCAATTCTCTTCTCCAAGTACGACAACCCACTGCCCCAAGCAATAATATTTAAGTATCAAAACACCTGTTTCTTGACCTCGGTCCGAAGATAACACACAGCCCAAGTGCGGTCCCTGCAAAGCATACTGTCATTTTATTTACTTACTTTCCTTATTTCGAGGTCGATTTTCTTCATTCGAAATTGAAAATGGACTAACATTGGATTTCTGAATACAATATGCCTTTGAAAACGTGATGAAATATCAAATATAGTCAGGTCCAGATTTAAAAAAACGTGCTCAGAAAAAGTGCTTTAGGCATTTTGTGTTAATGCTGATTTATCAATTGTTTTAAGGTAATTCAGGGGTGCTGAACCCAAAAATGCTGTTTGCCAAACTTGATTCCGACGTTTTCATCCTCAAATCGGCAAAAAACAAAATGGCGGCATTTTTAATGCAGTTTCCCATATTAAACGATTTTTATGGGTGATAGTATTTAAAAAATTGGGATCTATGCGTTATTTTTGATACCCAGGGTTGCAAACATAATGTGTCCGATTGATTCGTCAGCCATCTTTAATTCCAAGATGGCTGCCATGATTCACAGCTGCTGATTTGATAAATAATATGGCGAAATATTTGATAATTTGGGTGCAATGCTGGCATATTCACATTGGATATCTAGGTGAGTCAGTCGATAATGTCCGCCATTTTTTCCTCGCCTGCATAGCAGAATCAAGACATGGACGTCGCTTTTCCGACGGCGGCGGCGAAGTCAACATCAAATCTTAACCGAGGTTAAGTTTTTGAAATTTTATAACTTTAGGGTTTAGATGTCTTATTTCATGAAACTTAGGCATGTTAGGATTAAACAAAGTCTATTGACACAGGTTATAGTTACAAAACGTTGTCAATGTTACCGGGAAATCCAACATAGCGTCCACAACGGCAGTCGTTGTACTATCAACTCCAAAAATAAAGTAAATCCTCAAAATCAAAATCATCAAAAAGCTTTCAAGGCAAATAATGAATCAGGACATGTTTACAAGATAGTGAGTATGTCAGAGAATTCAAGATTACCTTCCAAAATGGCGTCTATAATGGACGTTGTAACTTTGAAATGGTCCAAATTCATATAATATCCTCCTGGTAGAAATAACTTTGGGGTCTACCGATAATAAAATAAAACATAAAAAATCATGATTCCAAAGGGAAAAATTACATTGGAAAAATTTCAAGATTTATCAGTGGTGCAGTTTTGCCCCCCCCCAAAAAAAAATGATGGCTTAAAAAATAGGCTATTTCTTAAAAATCTGGCTGCAAAGTTCATATACTATCTACCTACAATGTAAGAACATTTTTGTGCCTTTCTCATGAGGGTCATATGATATACATGTAGGTGAAGACAGATTACAGGGAACCACTGTTGTCCATTTTATCAAAAAATTGAAGAACGCTCCAAAAATTACATTCAAATTGGCTACCATTGTTACAAAAATGACAATACTTCATATCTCATCTAGTGCCACTATTTTGGTGTCTCTGTTTCTAAGAATCATGAAAATATGTTTTACAAGAATTAGTGACATAATTAGGTAGTGGTGCAACAATAAATAAACATCCAAAAACAAACTTTAACAAGTGGAATGCCTCTGGCCGTCTCACCTGCATCACGCGGTTCAATATAGCAGCAGTGCTGAATACTACTCTAACTCACACAAGATGTTCAGTGATACATGGTTACTCTTATGTCCACTTTTTATGAACGAGACCAATAAACTTACAGAGATATGATGGTTATTCAACAAAAAACCCCAACATAGCCAAAGTTCATTGACCTTACATGACCTTTGACCTTGATCATGTGACCTGAAACTCGCACAGGATGTTCAGTGATACTTGATTACTCTTATGTACAAGTTTCATGAATCAGATCCATAAATTTTCAAAGTTACGATGGTAATTCAACAGATACACCCAATTCGGCCAAAGTTCATTGACCTTTGACCTTGGTCATGTGACCTGAAATGCGTACAGGATGTTCAGTGATATTTGATTACTCATATGTCCAAGTTTAATGAACTAGACTAATAAACATTCAAAGTTATGATGGTAATTCAACAGATACCCCCGATTCGGCCAAAGTTCATTGACCCTAAATGACCTTTGACCTTAATCATGAGACCTGAAACTTGCACAAAATGTTCAGTGATGCTTGATTACTATTATGTCCAAGTTTCATGAATCAGATCCATAAACTTTCAAAGTTATGATGGGAATTCAACAGATATCCCGAATTCGGCCAAAGTTCATTGACCCTAAATGACCTTTGACCTTGGTCATGTGACGTGAAACTCATGCAGGATGTTTAGTGATACTTGATTAACCTTATGTCCAAGTTTCATGAACTAGGTCCATATATTTTCTAAGTTATGATGACATTTCAAAAACTTAACATCAGGTTAAGATTTCTATGTTGATTCCTCCAACATGGTCTAAGTTCATTGACCCTAAATGACCTTTGACCTTGGTCATGTGACATGAAACTCTAATAGGATGTTCAGTAATACTTGATTAACCTTATGGCCAAGTTTCATGAACTAGGTCCATATACTTTCTAAGTTATGATGTCATTTCAAAAACTTAACCTCAGGTTAAGATTTGATGTTGACGCCGCCGCCGCCGTCGGAAAAGCGGCGCCTATAGTCTCACTTGCTTCGCAGGTGAGACAAAAAATGAGGTAGACTTTCACCTCAAAATTTCCATAATTCACTGATAAGTATTTCAAGACACGTCATTTTTGTGCTCAGTACTATCCTATGGTTTAATGATTAGGGGACAGCAGTCATTTTCACGCAATTTTAGAAGTCACTTTGGACTTTTTACGACGAAAAGGAAACTGACCATCTTTTTTATTTGTTCCAATTATTATTTCAGCCTTCAAACCACAATACATGTAGTGAAAATTTTGTTCACCTAATTATGACTATGTTTAGATGATGGAAGTAATTTAAGACTCACTTTGAAAGCCAACTTTAAATAATAGGCAAAACTGACTGCTTCATACCATTGTAACTAATCCAAAAGTATTATTCAACCCTTTAAACTATAGTGTAGACACCAATATCATATTTCCCTAGTGGATTTTAAATAGATTATGTCAATTTTTGAGTATCAGTATCCATTTTAGACTCCTTAATTGGAAGCCATCTTGGATTTTTAGACATACAGGACCATTGATTGCCCTTGTAACTTATCCTAATGTATTACTTGACCATTTAAACAAAGGGTTACACAACATAGTCATATACCCAGGCGGATATCAAACAAACTATGACAGTTTTTAGTTAACAATAGCCATTTTAGACTCCAATTTTGGAAGTCTTTTTGGATTCTTGGACATGCTGGACCTCTGACTGTCCTTGTCACTTGTCCTTATTTATTACTTGACCCTTTACACCATGGGTTAAACACCAAAATCATATACCCCAGGCTGATACTAAACAAACTATGTCAGTTTTTCGGTGAGAACGGCCTATACAGTGCGTCCCAAAATAAACGAAACCGAGATTTAGCGATCATTTATCATTACTTAATCATAAATAAAATAGACAAATGACCTACCAATTTAAAGCTTAGAATCTCCTCTTTCATCTGATATTACTTAGCTTATTTCTTATTCACGCATGATTGAGCAAAAACAATTTGAAGAAAGGATACCAAAAACTCATTTGGCGAGGGGTATCTGGGTTTCAAAAAGAAAACCACATTTCTGAAAAGTTCAAAATCTGCTCTTTAATTTGGTACCTCAATTACAGAAAATGGTCAAGAAATAAAAAAGTTCTGGTCATTTGAAATAAGGCTTGTATTTCCATAATTTCATGAGATAAACGTGTTTTCACCGGTTCCCACAGAAGCTTTCGCATAGTGAACAAAAGATTTAATGCATGGCTGATCGTCAACAAAACGGAGTGTTGAGTGAGTTTGAAAGCCAGCCTGGAGAACCTCTTCATTTTATGAAATTATTGAAATTCAAACCTCATTTCAAATGACCAGAACTTTGTTATTTCTTGACCATTTTCTGTAATTTAGGTATCAAATTAAAGAAGAGATATTGAACTTTTCAAAAATGTGGTTTTCTTTTTGAAACCCAGATACCCCCCGCCAAATGAGTTTTTGATATCCTTTCTTCAAATTGTATTTGCTCACTCATGCGTGAATGAGAAATAATGTAAGTAATGTCAGATGAAAGAGGAGATTCTAAGCTTTAAATTGGTAGGTCATTTGTCTATTTTATTTATGATTAAGTAATGATAAATGATCGCTAAATCTCGGTTTCGTTTTTTCTGGGACGCACTGTATAGACTCCATTTTTTGAAGCCATTATGGATTTTTGGACATAATGGAACCACTAACTGTCCTTGTAACTTGTCCCAATCTAATACTTGACCCTTTAAACCATACGTTATACTAAAAATCACATTCTCCAGGCGGTCATTAAACAAACTTTGTCGGCTTGTAATTAACGAGAGACATTTTATACTCATTTTTGCAAACCATCCTAGATTTTTGGACATGGAGGACCATAGACTGTCTTTTTACTTGTCCTAACGTATTTCTTGACCCATTAAACCATGGGTTAGACACCACTATCATATGCCCAAGGCAGGTATTAAACAAAGTATGTCGGGTTTGGGTTTTTTTAGATAACAACAGCTATTTTAGAATCCAATTTTTAAAAGCCATCTTGGATTTTTGGATATAGTGGACTGTTGACTGTCCTTGTAACTTGTCTCGGTTTACTTCTTGACCCTTGAAATCACCAATGAATACAACCCAAATAAAAGACAATAAAATACGTAAAAGACGAATTATGAATTTTTAGGCCATGGCAGCCATTTTTACGCAATCTTGGATTTTCAGGTACCCTGGAGTGCTTATGTTCACTCTTTCCTTTTTCGCCCTCCACCACTGAACACATGTATGCACCGATAAAGGTGTCTAGGGTAGATAAAGTGCCAGTTATTTTAATTTTCAGTTCATGGCGGCCATCTTAGACGCCATCTTGAAAATAACCACTTTCCCGGATACGGATTCTGGTGGATTTTTAGTATGTTATTTTTGAGAAAATAGTACCAAAAACCATTCATAAACATTTTTGTTACAAGTTCTGGGGGTCAGAATAGATTAAAAATGAGTGTAGAATGGCGGCCATTTTGTTTTGCCAATTTGAGGATTTTAACATCAAAATCAAGGTTGGCAAACAGGAAATCTGGCCTCAGCGCCCTCAAATTATGTTAAAACACTTCTCAATTCAGCATTAACACGATTTGCCTAAGGCAGTCTATTTTTCTCAAATCTGGACCTGACTAATACAATAATTTCATTCCGAAGGTCCTACTACAGGCAGAGAAGTCAATAGCACTGCTGTGTTTATCATTTCATCCTTGGCTCAACGCTCATTTACTGGCCTGTGGAGGTGAAATTGAGACAACAGGATTACCTGGCCAAGAAGGGTTTATCGGGGCTTGGAAATGTTATTGAGATTTCAAATGAAAATTGGGGTCTGGAACCGCAGTTTGCAATCTGTACTGCGGTCTTTCTCCAAACGGGGGTTTGACGTAATGAACAGGGCAGAAAGGAACAGTTTATTTTTCACACAATGTTTCATCAAAAGTTTGCTACAAAATGAAAGAGATGTGAAAGTTTCAAATCCTCAATCAACTTTCCCATAACAATCCTCAAGCTTGCAAAATCGCTTCAAAATGGCAGGCTTTTATTTTCTGGATAACTCTCTATTGGTTTGTATTACAACGTTGACAAGTACCCACTTGATAATGGTGAAAATGTGAAACTTGTAAAATCAAACAAATTGAGAGTTGTCCACTTGTGAATATTTTTAGAAGTGTGCTCCTTAACACACTTCAAATATTTTACTCACGTGTAAGAGACCATCACTTCTGACAATCCGTACAAGCTGTGAACATTGTAATGAATGTTACCAGTCTGCTTTGCCGAGGGGCACAGCGTCTTGGAATACAAAGTTCCACCACCAACACCTGAAAATGAAACCAATTAATAAAATAGAATAAAAAATTGAAAAAAGTGTAATGGTTTTTCAAAATCATATGCATCAAGTGTGCAAATTTCTTTAAAAAAAGATAAAAGGGATGAAAACAAATTGTATAACACATTTCTGGCAAAATGTCACCAATAAGTCACCAAACTTAATTATTGGAAGGTATGAAAACCACATTATAGAAAAGATTAGCTCATGTGACATCTCTAAAAAGAAATGTTTAAACTAGCAAAGGATAGGATTTCTCCTGTAGACATCCGGTCTTAACACTGCGGTTGATTGCTAGTCTGCAGGCACAGACCCTGAATGAAACTTTGATCAGCAAGTGTGTCTCCATGCAAAGACTAGCACATACAAAACTTGCTTTTAGAGGGCCTCCAGTACACAAGGCAAGAGTAGGCTGCACATTCAGACCCTTAACCCGAGTGAAGGGTTTACACAGCCCAGTAGTTGATTGCTGCTATCCTTCTATGGCTCATTCAAACTGGAATGTTCATCTGAAATTATTCAGCGGTATTCAAATCTCTCATTCCACCAAAATATGTTAGGCCAATCTTCAAAACTTTTCAATGACTTACCAGGAACGAATGGAGGGTTGTCGTAGTTGTTACCGGTACACCCAGGCTGACCCCCTGTCACTCTCCCATCTACAAAGTTGGAAGGCTCGTTCATGTCCTAAAGGAAGAAAATAAAAATTTGTAGCTGATTACCAGGTATAAAATACACAAAAACGAGTAAGCTTTCAATTAAATCGACAATCATTCATCTTCAGCATTACTAATAGTAATTGCCTGTTATAAGTTAAATAATTCCCATAATACATTCACAAATGACTTAATACCATTCAACTGGGGGGATGGAAAAATAGATCTAGCCCCCCCCCCCTCCAAACAAAAGGTTCACCAATTGGACTTACGCCAGTGATTTTTCGCCCCATAGAATAAAAATTTAAGTCCTAGCCCTGGCTAGCCTAGAAATAGATCACAATTATATTCAAATTACCATGACAATTTGAGTTTCCATAGACTAAATTTATCATTCAAATACAAGATTCAGAACAGAAAAAGCATATTTATGTATATCAAATACATTGTGTAGTATTCTGATTATTATATAAACCTAGGTTTTACCCTTGTCTAAACTAGAATTTCAAACCAAACTTCTATGGAATGTTGGCTTCATAATATTTATTCCATATTTGTGGCAATAACGATGTAGCAATAAATTAAATGACATTCATTATATTTTTATTCTTCCAATGTCACTTCTCAAATAATTGTTT
This sequence comes from Lytechinus variegatus, assembly GCF_018143015.1. Lineage (NCBI taxonomy): Eukaryota > Metazoa > Echinodermata > Echinoidea > Temnopleuroida > Toxopneustidae > Lytechinus > Lytechinus variegatus. The sequence continues at coordinate 5,008,712 of NC_054749.1, forward strand.
GACAATTTTTTTTAGCAGGATAAGAACATTTTTTTTTCATTTGAGAATAAGTTGACAACTGGCACTTAATAAAATATGGTTTAACTACAGCAAACCCTGGCTTTTGGAATACCACCCACAATCTATGATTTGCAGATGTACACGAAGAAAGAAAAAAAGGAAGATTTTTTATTTACCAGCCACATGCCATCAAAGCTGACATCATTGTGGAACGTCTGAGCCTGAGATTGCCACCAGCGAGTGACATTGGGATGAAACCAGTCGGGGAAGGCCGTGTCACCGGGCCAAACCTGAAAACAAATAAAATCATGACAATAAATGAACAAATGTTTTCACACAGGTTTTCACAAGTATGACGTAGACTAGCATTTAAATCCCCACGGACATATATGTAACATACAATCTTATTGATAAATGCTCAGTCACTGTGCATCCTCTTCGCAAGATCTGACTATGGTAATGCAGTCATGCCTTTTATACCACACGCAACTTTTAAGTGCCATTCTAAGTTAGACTTAAATCTTTGTGAAACACCCCCCTGATCTGGGGGCCATTTCATAAAGTTGGTCATCCTTTCTTACATGCAAAACCATCGCTAATGAATATATACCATTTGCCACAAGAAAGGATCACCAGTTGTTCTTAAAGTCGCTCTTAACGTACGAACGACTTTATGAAACACCCACCTGGATCCCATTTCATTAGACTTGTTATTTTGAAAGTTTCACCATCAGCCAGTCATACAGAAGGATTTCAGTAGCTTTAAACTGCTACTGCAATTTTTTAAAATCAAAACAAGTTTTATGAATATAACTTCTGAAGGTTTCCATGGCGAAGAAGAATAGTGTAGTAGGTTTCACGGAAGTCGGGACAACTCGGACCACGGGACATCTCAGACCGCGGGCCGAGTTGTCCCACCCATTACGAGATTTTTTTTCACAAATTTGCGTCTATTTTTCCGTCATTTCGAAATTTCTTGTAAAGGGTGGGACAACTCGGCCCGCGGTCCGAGATGTCCCGTGGTCCGAGTTGTCCCTGATTCGTTTCACAGTACACCATGTATCTTTCTTGGGCAAGTGTTGGTCTCGAAAAGAACCACCCAATCTCGATGTTTCAACAAGTGTGTTCTTGTCGTCATTCTCCTGAGGACGACAAGAACACACTTGTTGAAACATCGAGATTGGGTGGTTCTTTTTGAGACCAACACTTGCCCAAGAAAGATACATGGTGTACCAGAAACCTACTACACTAAGTTTTATGAAATGGGGTCCCAATATGTAAAGACCAAAAAAGAGAGACAAGAAAAAAGGTCTTAATGAGAGGTGGTCTATATTAGAAGGTTCTTGTGATAAACCTTTGAAATAAATGCGAGAAACCTGGAAAAACAATCACATTTACAGTCAAACATTGTATGTAGGTAGACTAGCTTAACAGGGGTAATATAGGACCGCCTGGAGCACCTATAGCAAGGTCGATATGTGCGCTAGACAAATACTATATTATTATTTAAAGAAGAGCCCTTGAAATGGTACCTTTCCGATGAATATACTCCCATCATCTGCCTTGGTGAAGATGTTATCAGTGACACCATCATCATAGGGAGGGTAGGATCCTGGGGTCTGAGAGCTGCTGATAGCTGGATCCTAAACGCCGTAAAACAAGGATGGAAGAATTTCAAGATGCTATCTCTGATTTCATCATAAAATCACAAAAATATCCAAGTCCTTTGGAAGCACATAGAGACGTTATTCATAATGTGCTATGCGCTATACAAGAATCGACTATTATTATTAAACTACTAAGGTGTAGCACCTTGAGTGGGGAAAGGTGACGTAATTGCAGCTATGTCCCCCCCCATTAATATAGACTCAAATTTTCATACAAAGAATACCCTGTGGTATGCTTTGCCCCTTGTACCTCCCTTTACAAGGTGGGCATTTAAAAAAAATTTTTTTTTTCTAAGTAAATTTCTATCATGTAACATTGAAGAGAAAAGTTATTAAGTTATAATGACTCCCTCTTTATTTATGTTTTGGGGGCAGCTGTTAGAATGTAAAACATTTGCATGCCCCCCCCCCCCCCCATTCTCAATTCTGGATATACCCCCTGACTAGATCCATATCACTATTGTATGATGCTTATTTACCTCAGATTTTAGATTTGAAGAAAAACAAATATTCTAGCTTACATACATACAAGGGTCATTGTTGATAATCTGCATAGTCAAATGAAGTTTCAACCAAGATAGGGGCAAATAACTCCCAAGAATGAAATTACCTGACTACCCGTTCTCTCTCTCCCCAAAACTCGGGCATTCCAGGATTTCCATTTCCAGAGGAAATAACATAGATGATTTTAATAGTTTTATCAAGCATTTTGGTGAAATGAATGTTTTGATGAGATTATACTCAATTGCATGAATAATAATGTTCTTTATTTTATTAACATAATTTATTTACTTTTTCCCTTGATTCAATCATTTTGGGAGGGGGGGGGGTGAGTGATATACATGTAGTACTATCATGCATGATAAATGCTATATGAATTTTCATTTGATACATCAATCTCACAAATAAAATACATGTTAGTGCAGAATCATTTTTCCTGAAGTTCGAAGGGTAACCAAATGCAAATGCAAAATATGGATTGGATTTTCTGAATTTTATGATGACTTTGAAACTTCAGCTTTTTATTTCTACTCCGTAAGTATCTACCATTATTTCAAACAACATCTCACAAACTAACACAACTTTTATAATTTCCTAAAAAGCGCCTTGAGCACTCTACAGAGTGGATTTGGTGCAATATAAGTCTAATGATTATAATTATTATTATTACATGCAAATTTTTGTTTAAACAAAACAGACATTGTAATAGATGAATTATGTGTACTGAGGTCTGTTACTTCCATTATATGGGCGCAGATACATAATGCAATGAGCCAATGACTTCTGCTAAAATTGGCAGACATATGAAGGAGAAGATGTGTTTCATGCATTATTTACCGTGTTAACACTTAATCGGCTTTTTCATAGGGTGTAAAAGTGATTAACTTGCATCGGCTCGCGGTTCAGAACCGGCAATTTGCACCACCAAAGTAGTAGGTTCAGAACCGCGAGCCGATGCAGAATCGGCTTTTTTACTACGTGTAAATAGAAAGCTGATTCTGCATCGGCAATTGGCACGCATTTCATTTACTTAACCATTGTGACGTAATTGTAAGCGCACGGATCCAACGTCGTATTTATTTTGACGTATATTGTTGGCATGCGTATCATTTCAGATTTTTGCATCAGCTCGCGTTTCTGAACCGCAAGCTGTAACAGCGTGTAAACGCAGTGCAAGATAAAGCAAAAGCCGATTCTGCATTGGCTTTTGGTTCTGAACCAAAAGCTGATCAAGTGTAAACATGGTAATTGTTGAATAAAGTATGCGTGCCAAATTTGTGAACGAGTTTGGTGTACACGTACCTCATAGAGTTCTTAACTATGAAACAAGACAAAAAGTAATTTTTTTCAATCCAAATTCTTTGAAAACTTAAGGAGAAGATGTATTCATAAAGTGTATGACAAAATTGTTCCAAAGAGCTATTACTTTTAATGCAAAAAAGAAAATAAAAAAAATGAGGTGAAAATGTGATTGACGTACAACAATGGGCATGTAGTGAAGGCCGTTAGCGTGCAGGTCAGCTATCAATGTTGGCAGATTGCCAAAGGTGTCCGGATTTAGGGTAAAATCCTTCCGCCCCACCGAATACTCAATATCGTTCCACTGCACGTCCTAGATCACGTACGCATCACATCAAAATATGAAACAAAATGGCAGAAGGTAGACAGATTATATCAGAATGAATATTGATATGGATTTAAAACAAAATGATGCAGCATAATGTTGAATCAAACTCGATAGCAGTACATACTAAGATTGGGATATAATGTTGGCCGTTGCTGTGTAGATTGTCAACGACCGATCCCATGGTCTGGAATTTGGCTGGGTCAAGCGTCCAGTCTCGATGGTTGTTCATGTAGTCAATGTCGTTCCACTGGCTATCCTGACAGTGGAAAATTTTCAAAGTTATATATTCATCAAGTAATATACATATATTGACCACAGTCTAACTCTGTGCTAAGATTATGGGGAGCCACATATTAAAAATTCTGTTGATGTTGTACATCTCTTATTTGTTATTTGTTTCCTGCTGGTTTCATGATAATGAAGAAAAATACTTCAGTTATCATTCCCAGACAATTATGGACAATTTGAGTGTCAAATCAGTCAATAAATTGGATGTGTACTGTTAGGGATTTGTGCCCCGATTGGCTCTCCATAGTTATACCACGACTTTATACCAGAGTTTAATTTAAACCTGAATTCAGAATATGGGTCATAGAGTTTAAATTAAGCCAGGGCCACCAAGACCAGAGGCCCGAAACACAAAACTTAACAATCATTTTAGAACATTTTTTCGGGATTGATTGCATTGACTGCAATGTACAATCAATCGTGAAAATCAAGCGTATGATTGATAGCCAACCTTAGAGTTACGGGACCAAGGGCTGTGGATCTCCCATTGATTGACCCCAATGCCACTCTCATTTTCTGTGAATATTTTTCCCATTGGCTGTGAATATTTTTGGAACCTCCTTCTAAATTTTCACCATTATTGCTGTAACATTGCCATATCTACAGAAACAGAAAAGAAGCCTTGCCCTAAAAAGGCTCTTTTTTATTTTACACTTAAATTCAAGTAACAGTGCCAGGGGGTGATGCTGAACGTCTTTCCTAACTTCCATGGCCCGTAGTCTGATAGCAGGTTTAACTTAAACTCAGGTTAAAAGTTGTGGTTTACATGTAAGTATGGATAGCCAATTGTTACATTAATCACTAGCAGTAGAGATATCATACTTCAGCTTATTTTGCTCTCAAATCATTCATAATTGTCTAGGAAGTATAAATAGATGCTTGTCTTCACCATCGATGAATCAGGAAAGAGCAAAGTGAACAGAAGAAACATACACTTTTATAACAATTTTGATACTTTTGGCTTTCCATACTTAAACCACAACTTTAAACCCGAGTTTAAATTAAACCTGCTATCAGAATACGGGCCCATGTCTCTAGAGATGTCCAACATAGCCCCCTGGATCTCTCTCCATTATTTCACTACTTAAAAGCATTCTTTATATTTCTAAAAGTTGAGAATTTATAAACTGAAAGTGCAATGTAATACAATAGCAGGAAGCATTATACCACAATTGCAGGAAATGCTTATCTACTTTGAATTCAAGAAGATCATGATTTATAACTTTGTGAAATAAAATATCCTAATTTTATTACAAAGGTTACATGTATAGTCATGTGTGAGAGGTACTGAATGGATCAGCATGTTCACTTATTGTATTATAATGTGCATTTGAGTACAGTATATCTATACAGTAAGTGGAATGTCTCTAGTAGTCTTGCCTTCATTACACAATATAGCAGCAGTGTTGGCTTAGAAAATAACTTGATAAATTTGCTGTTCAAGAAAATGCCTATGTCTTGCTTCTGCTAAGCAGGCAATACACAAGTTGCGCAAAAAAATTTCACAATTGTTATTATTCATGACTCTCCCAAAGTATTCTTATGAACTCAAGACATACAGAATAATTAATCAAAGAGAATGAAGTCCCTCGCATAGTTTTAGTCATACCTGGGGAATCTTTGCCTGCCGCATTCGCTCCACAACGGCCATGGTGCCGTTGGCGGATCCGTAGCCCCAGCGACAGAGATGGAACCCAAGGGCCCACATGGGGGGCATGAAGGGCATCCCGATGACCTCCTGGTATTGCCGGACCACGTCGATGGGGTCAGGTCCGAGGAAGAAGTAGAAGTCCAGGATCCCGCCAATGGTCCTGTAAGTGACGGCCGGAGCTGGCTGAAGGATGGCATCTGGTTTTGAAGATGATTGGAAGAAAATGTGAAAATGGAAGCGCTATTTGTGTCATGAAGCATTATCATAATCCTTACTATAATTTGGCTAATCTTGTGTGTCCTTCCGTTTGTTTGAAGCACGTTTTCTCCGTGGTTTTCCACTCAATGGAGCTGGAATTTTTTCTAAACATGGTTAAATTGTTCACAGATTGTCATGACGGGGGTTGTTTGTGGTATTTTGGTCGCATTATTTAAAGTTTTTTGACAATTCGTAACTTTTTGGCATTCCTTTTCGCCGCCCTGAGTATAGCTTCGAAATTCCCAGTCCCTTTTACCTCTCTCGGGTCAGCGAAATACAAAGCACGGTATACGGTACGTACTTACACTCATGCGCTGGCTGCATGTATATATGCATGTGTAGCGCTGCTGAAACGTAAACAACATACCGTAATCGGCCGATGTCCTCATGCAGTGGTTACCGTACAAAATGTGGGCAGTTGTCACAAAGATGTTAACCCTATTCTGACTTGGCTTTTTGAAAACAAGTGTTGACTGGGGGTTTGCTGGGGGGTGAGGGTCTACATCTAATGTTTCTGCCCAGTTTCATTAACACATCCTTTGTATTTAATCCTATATATTTTAACAGATTGGGCTACCTGCTACTCAACGCTCCAAAACTGTGCCAGTGCTCTGTTGTACACAGTTGAACAGTGCATGGTTAGTATTTTGACGTAAAATGTAATATTTCTATTGAATGATTGATGCCGCAGTAAATCTAAATTCCAACATATGATGAAGTTGTTTGGTTGAGTCAGATAATCAACTCAGTGCTAAGTTCCAAAACCCAAAATTAAAATTGTCTTAAATAGATTTGCTATTAACCCTTTTCTTTAAAGGCAAATTTGAGCAGATTTTCTTCTGCAAATTGGCAACACTGGCATTTTTTTGCTACACATATTTTGTTTGACATGTATTCTACAAAACTCTGTTGTACATATGTAGATGTTTATTAAAAATGTAGATATGAATAATACAGTGTAAAAATGGTTTATCGCTTCAACAGCCAATACCGTGTATAACAGACATACGGGACCTTATGCATTATGCCATCTCAAATATTATGATCTTTTCATCTGTATACTGTTGTAGCATATCTTGCCTATTTGAATGAAATTATAATCAGTGAAGATGCCCATATAACTTTTAAAAGACACAATAATTCCATACTACATTTACAGTGTACTTTCTAAGATTTTTATCAATTATTTCAATGCATAACTATTTGATCCACCAGTAAAAAAAATATCTAAAACCTCTAAAAAAAATTAAAATGCCTATGTAAGCCATACAAATCTTATCTTTTTATCACAATTAACATCTAAAATCTTTTCTCTCTCTCTCTCTATCTCGCTCTTTTGTATTCTTTAATTTCTCTATCTATCTCTCTCTTCATCTCTCTCTGATTTTCCCACTGCATGTCTCTCTCATTTTCCCCACTATCTCTCTCTCTCATTCATTTTCCCCGTGTGGGTCTCTTTCATTTTCCCCTCTGTCTCTCTGTCATTCATTTTCCCCTCTCTCTCTCATTTTTCCCATTCTCTGTCTCTCATTTTCCTCACTGTCTGTCTGACTCATTTTTCCCACCACTGTTTCTGTCTCACTCATTTTATCACCCCCCCCCCCTTCTCTCACTCTCACTTCTTTTTGACATCCTGCCATACTTATATATGATTGAGCAACCTTTAATTTAAAAATTACAAACAACTGCAGTCTAATGTGCATTGTAAGGTACATGTGCAATGTACTTACATATTTATTTCCGACCCAATACATGTAATCATAACATTTCTATATCACAATAATTGCCTCTTGACTGCTTACTGAATACACCGTGTTCTAATACATTTTTCCATTTTATAGTTAGATTTGGATTTCACTCTGTAATGATTATTGAAGTTCTTCCTCCAGTTCAACCCAAGATGCTTAACCTAATTGAACCTCCTATCTATATTGAAAGAGAAGTCTGCTATAAATCAGTTGTCTAAATATATTTCATCAATAAACTGCTCGGCTTTCAGTGTAAATAGGCAGTCTAGCTGTACATACAAGAATGTCATCCCCTCCCCTCCCCCCCCCCACACACTTTGATAAAGAAAAATGACTCCTACCCCCTGTGCTGCCACTGGTAATTGCTGCTAGTAATAATAGTAATCCACTTTTATATAGCGCTTAATCCATCGGAACGACGTGTCTAAGCGCTTTACAGATATATTATTACCCCGGTCATCGGATTCAATCAGTCATTCCCGCACACAATGTGTGCACATCCTCCACTCCCTGGGGAGTATCATGGCATATTTCCCTGCTTACATCATCCTCTTTCTCTTTTGTCAGTACAATTTTACCTGAAAATTTCTCAGAAAAGAAAAATTAACTAAATAAAACCTTTATCTACATGTATTCATGTCAAAATGAAGAGATACCTGTGAAAAATACAAACATGAGACCTTTATATTGCACACGTATTGGAATCAGTAGACTAGCTTAGCCAGGGTAATATAGGAGGGCCTTGAGCACCTACCAAGGTGGATATGCGCAATAAACAAATCTTATATTATCATTATTATTATCATCATTATTATGGCCGTAATAAACCCCATCCCCCATACATGTATCTGATGGGGGTTGCAAGAAACTTGCAATTGATTGCAACTAAATGTGAGGTCGCATTTTCTTTAAGTTTAGAAAGCATAAATTCATTGTTTTATTGATAATTTGGTGCATTTGCCTTTGTTTACAAAGGACATTGTGTAAATTTCCTGTAGAAAATATTATGACACCGATGGATTTCAAGAGTTATGATTGATTGGATCAATTGTAATTCTTTGTAAGACGGGGCCTGATCTATCACATGCAAATTTGCAACCGGTGTGTTGGCTCAGTTGGTAGAGCGTCCGTCTCACAACCGGGAGGTCAGGGGTTCAAACCCCGGCCGCATCATACCAAAAGACGTTAAAAGATGGGAGTTGCTGCTACCCTGTTTGGCGTTCAACAATAAAAGGGATAGAGCCTCGTCGATCTGGCGCTGCTGGGTGGCTGCCGGGCCCATGATCAATTGGGCAAAGCAAATTTTCCGAGTATTTCATTTCATGTCTATTTCGAACAATAAAATATGGATTTTCATTTTCATTTTTAACTAAAAATTTGCAATCAATTGCAAACGATTTCTCGGAACACCCCTCTAAGAACAACTTACCCATAGCATTGCTATTAAGAAGAAAAACCCCATGGGCATCTCCATTTGATTCCAAGTTGATATAGAATGGATGCACTCCATACAGGTTCACATCAGGCTAGTTATATAACAAAAATTAAAAACAAAACTATTTAAATTACATATGATACTTTATATTTCTTATTTCTTTAGCTCTGCATAATGTTACAAATCTTGGTACTTTATTACTATCAGGTGATACGGTTTCCCAAAATTATTTTTTTACAACATATATCTGTAATGCCATCAGTTTTAAACATTGGGATATTAAAAAAAATGGTAGGATTTACATGTTTTGAGATATTTTTTTTCTGGTATTTTTTTAAAAACTGGTATTTAACTTTATTCCTTTGTTTTGGCGATGTTTAATTGAAATTGAAATTGAAAAGGTTTTATTCAAAATCATTGCATGTTGCAGCCAACAGGCTGAATTGTGTACAATTTACAGGTATATACATGTATAAATAGATGATTTAAAAACATCAAAACTTGAAATGATTAAGAAAATATAAGGCAACTTAACAAATGGAGAAATAGAAGACTGAAGGGTGGTGGTGGTGGAAGAATGCTTATTGACAAACATCGCCAATCAAAGTCAAACAATAAAAACATAGCTTTAAGCAAGTAACAAAAGAACTAAAGACAGGAGGGTGTCTGGGGACGAGCGAGCAGTCAAGTTCAATGCACAGCTCCAGCCAGGGAATGCCAATCCCTCAACAACACCATTCAACCTGGGCAATGGAATTGGTTATTCAAATCCATCGCTCAGGCGGAACTTTGGGTCAGCTAACCCCACTGGAGCTATGCATTAATGCATTAATGCATCTCTTACAAAAAAAAAATTCACATTCATAGCACACTCCTCATTCATCCAACAACCATAAGCATGTTAAATCAAACAACTGCACCCACCAACCCAGCAGTCACCCCTCACACCTTGCACTCATTAAGCATACAGATAAAAAAAAAAAGAACCAAGGGGGGGGGTGAGTGGTCGCCCGTCCCAAGAAACCGTCCTGCTCAATCCTGAGAACGATTACTTAAAATTTGAAGAATGACGCAGTTTGTAAAATAACACATCTTCCACCACATGAGAAATCTTAATAAAAATGAGTAAAATATTGGCATAAAAAACATTGTTTCCCTTTAGTTGTTACAATGTGAAATACATGCATTAAAATCATGACTAATAAAAACCTGTAAACCTATTCAATTGTGTTTGAGTTTAAAAAGTTCTAAAAATTGTAAAATTTTCATCTGAAGCTTGTGAGCTAATAATAATAACAAATTAGTATTAGGCGCGATATATTAGCAAAACACAACTTGCACAGTAGATGTTTGTAGACCTATGTATATCAACCGGGTAACTAGCTATATCAAGGAACACAAACTTATTTCAAGTTAGCGTTTAATAAATTTATAAAGTAAGGTAATGGGCTGTTTTGGAAACGTTTGGTTTTACAATGAAACTGACGATATTTAAGTCTTTTCCTCAATGAGTAATCAACATCGTTGTTCATAGGTAGCCAATGGTTACAAAGTGGGCTGTTGGCAAGGGATACAGCAAAGTTCATACACAATTGTTTTCGTCTTTCAGATAAAGATTTTAAAGAACACACTTCTAAAGCATCGGTATAATTAGTGTATTTTTCACCAAGCATAATTTTGCATGCTCTTGACTGAATACGTTCTAAACAGGAAACTTGGTTTTGTGTTAGGTTTCCGTTAAAAACTGGTACTCCATAATCCAAAATTGGCCTAATGTAACCCTTATATACTGTTATTAAATCGCAAAGTGGTAATTTATACGTTTTGAGACAACGAAGCATATAGAGCTTTTTATTACTACGACATAAAAGGTCTGATATATGACTTTCCCATTTCAAGTCAGACTGAACAATTATACCTAGTATGTTAGCTTTTTGCACTGTTCTCAAGCATTCATTTCCAATAAAAATACGATTTTGATCAACAATATTTCTAGAGAAAATTATATGCATGCACTGACATTTAGATGGATTAAGTGTCATATCATTGCTAACATACCACTGGTCGAATTCAGAGAGCACGTTTGGTAATTTGGATGGTTGAAATTGTTTGCGACTTTCAACTAGTGTGAGGTCATCAACATATTTAAAATATGGAACTTGAGATTTTATACATGCATCATTTATCATTATTAGAAAGAGAATAGGCCCAAGTTTTGTACCTTGAGCTACTTATTATTTTTGAACAGTTTCAAATAACTTTCAATTACTTGTAAATATTGTACGTGATTGAATAATAATAAAACACATAATTAAAAAAATGAATAACTGGTAATCATCTTTTAATTATTTTTAACACAAAATTTCTTCAAAATCAGTCAGATGTACAATAAGACATTAAACTCTACCCTCAATGAGTTATCAATATTCATACATCATCTCAACAATATTTAAAAAACACTTTGCAGTGGAAAATTGTGATTATTGTGAAACCACAAGCATCTTAATAATGCAAATTATCTCCTGGTAATGACCAATGCACTCGAATATCAATTGTTATCAAGCGGTCACTTGATCAGCATTAACGGCATTCTTAAATTTTAAAGGTTGCCCAAATCTAAAAATATCTTCATTCTGGCTATTTTTAGTATTTTAGTTGATTCCTCTTGATCCAATTATTCCTCGCAATAGATTTAAGTATGAAAAGGGGCAAGGTCTTAAAATCAATCCTCTGAATATGTACACTGAACTTGAGAATCATTTGAAATTTTATCTCCTGGTAATGACCAATGCCAATTATTGAATCAAATCTTTTTGGACGATGGAGCAAACACGAAGATAAGAAATCAAGATGGGATGTGATAAGAGAACAAAGTTGCATTCATCTGTGTCTTGATTTTATTCCTTGCAATACATGTAGATTTAAGTATGTAAAAGGGCAAGGTCTTGAAATAAATCCTCTGAATTTATACAAATTTACAATGACCTCGAGAATCATTAAATCTTTTATCTCCTGGTAATGACCAATGCAAATGATTGAAACACATAATTTTGGACGATGGAGAAAATACCAAGATAAAGAAATCAAAATGGGATGTGATAAGAGAACAAAGTTGCATTCATCTGTGACCTAATTTATTCCTCGCAACAGATTTAAGTATGAAATGGCAAGGTTTGAAATAAATCCCCCCAAAAATATACAAATTTAGAATGACCTTCAGAATCATCAAATCTTTTATCTCCTGGTAATGACCAATGCCAATTATTGAATCAAATCATTTTGGACGATGGAGCAAACACGAAGATAAGAAATCAAGATGGGATGTGATAAGAGAACAAAGTTGCGTTCATCTGTGTCTTAATTTTATTCCTTGCAATAGATTTAAGTACAAAAAGGGCAAGGTTTGAAATAAATCCCCCGAATTTATACAAATTTACACTGACCTTGAGAATCATTAAATCTTTTATCTCCTGGTAATGACCAATGCCAATTATTGAATCAAATCATTTTGGACGATGGATCAAATACCAAGATAAAGAAATCAAGATGGGATGTGATAAGGGAACAAATTTGCATTCATCTGTGACCTCATTTTAATCTGTTTGTATTGAACTCAAAGTTCACCCATCATCAAACAAGTTGACAATCAGCGTTCCAATTTTAGTTTTATAGAAAAACATGAAGTATCTATTTTTAATCACAATCGTCTACAGAATATTTCATTGTTTTTATCATGTTCTTCACACTTTAAGTAATCAGATTGAACACCATGAAACACATTTGCGCTATTGGCTAGGCTTTTGACTCTTTTTGGCCAAGAGGAGGGGGGGGGTCTCAGATCACCCCTTTCTTCAAAGATCTTGGCTGTGGATGACATGATCATTTAAAAAATCAACATGCCTATCACTGGTGGCATTATCAACAAAATATCATAGTTAAATTTTCAAAAATTATTCCTTTGAATTAGGCCCGTTTTGAAAGTCCATTTTTGATGCACGTGTACACGGCGTGTTTTTCGGTCGTGTACACGTGTACACGTTGTAAACACTGTGAGAGCGAGTTCTGTTTTCATGTCGACACGGACCTGCATCAATATGTCATAAAAAGGGTCTATATAGCCTAAGTCACGGTTTTAAAGCTTACCTGAGAAGTTTGAAGTATCAATCCACAAAAATTGGTGCAAATTAAAAGTTTACTCGGCTTAGCAGCGCATTAAATTAATAAAGAATGCAAAAGAAAATCAGTGCAGGGCCCTAGCTATCGCCGACGCTCGGTGGATGCGCATTTTGTATACTGTACCGTACATGCATGCACAGATCGCTGCAGATAAGTGTAACTGAAGTTATCGATTAATTTTCATTATTATGTTGCCAATTTGAAGAGCGTTTGTTTGTAGGCTTGTGTGCGAGCGTATAACACGTAAGTTGTAGCGATGATCGCTATCGCAATTGGTGATTCTCAAATTGACTCTGAGTGTGATTGAGCAACGCTTTCGAGCTTTTGAGACCGGAGCAGACCCATTTCGTGCCGATTTCATGGTACAAAAACGTGAGTCTCCAGAAAGAATGTGGATTAAATTGGCGATTTTGGAAGTGAACTCACTCTGGATTAATTGAAATATGTTGACATATTAGTAATTAAAACATGTGCAGTGTCTGAGAACTAAGATTTAATGTGAGGCTGTGAGCTTGTTTATGCAGATGCTACCGTGTACACGGTGATGGAATTTAGTACACGTGCACTGACTTGACCGTGCGTGTACACGTGTACACGTGTACCCGAAACGGGTTTTTTGATGTCATTTGTTGTTTGAGAGCTATCCTCCAATGCTTAATGGAAACTGAATCTGCACTTTTATTACAAAAAAAATCAAATAAACAATACCATGATAGTTTTTCAAAAAAAAATACATGTAGATTTATCCTTTCAACTTATATAATAATATAATAATAATGATAAAATGATTGTGAAGGGTAATGGAAGTCTACAAATGAATAGTCTGATATAAAACATCAAAAGCCCATTGCAAAAAGAGGTACAAATAAATACAACTCCAAAAATAGATTGCAACTTGATTACACCCGACAAAAACTCCATATCACTTGCGCTTATTTTGCTTTTGAACAGGCCCCTGGCCCTGCACTGGAAAAATTCAAACAGAATGCAATAAATTATACCTTTTTTTGTACCGGCAGTTATTTGGTTTTAATACATGACTTACGGAGGGAGGTTGGTCTCTGGCCCAGAATGCAAAGCTTTGCCAGTCAGTTGGTAGCGCTAGACTGCTCCGATGCTCACCCAATCCGTAGACGAAGGAAGAGGAGAGAGATGAAGAGATTTGGATGAATTGGTCAGAGTAGATGAAGCCTGGGTTGATGGTGGTGTTAAATCTAAAAACAAATGGAAAAAAAATTATCACTTTTGTGAATATCAAGCCAAGACTGATTCGAAGATTGGTTGGAGGCAAATAACAGATCAGTAGTCAGTTCTTTATAACACTACCGGTATTTACAGATGTCTTATATAAGGTTAGTTGCAACAACATCATCACTGCTCTAGAACATAGAAGGCAGAGCTTCTTGGTAGAAGTGCATGGTCACGTGTAATAACATAGTATAGTCTATGCTTGCAGACCTTTATCAGTTATCACCACACAGATATCTGAAGAGAATTTTGAGCGTAGCACATTTCAAGATTTCTCTGAAAAACATGATTTATTTTATTAAGTAGTGAGTGACCAGAGTAATATCATGGATGATACTACAGCACGAAAAGTAATGATAATGATAATAACAATAATAATAAGAATAATAAATAATAACTACAATGATAATGATAATAATAATAATTATATTAACAATGATAACAATAATAATAATGACAATAATAATACTAATAACAATACTACTCGTAATAATACTCATAATACTAATGATAATAATAAGAATGATAATCATAATGATAATAATAATGGAATAATAACAATAATAATGTGGCTTCAAATTTAATTTGCAACATTATAAAACATCAATTCTAGCTATACAATTTAAGTTTCATACACATTCACATTTTGAGTCTTTTCAGATTATTAGTTCAAAGACCTCTGAAATGCACGTGAAAGCCCCATGTCTTGCAAAATTTTATTACCTGTAGATGCCATAAAATCAAACAGATTCAACAAAAAACAGGAATGATAATAGCCAATTAAAAAAAATACTTACATGACTTCTTGATTTGCCTTCCTGATGACATTAAATCCTGTTTGTCCACTAGATAGCTGGACTTTGTACGTGGGATTAGATGGCAGGGAGGTGAATGGTGGGGTTACAATTGGGACTTCATATCTTGATTGGTTGGGGTCATAGATCTAAGAAAAGGGAAGTCAAAGAAAATAATACTTATGTAACACCAATATCCAGTAGGGGGGTTTTATGCTATAAAGTAAAAGGAAGTCAAAGCAATATTAATATTGTCAGGACAATTCATTTCAGTTGGAGCAAATTCATGTAAATGCAAACTTAACTGCTTATTTAACTTTGCCTTCTTCTTTCAACTTTAATAGCGATTTTGGACACTGACAAAAACAGCCAGTGATCACTTACACATGAATGATTATTTGTATTTTTTCCGCATCCAGCTGATAAGAGACTAGACAGGAATAACCGTCGTTTCTGGGGATTTATCCAACAATTTCTGACATTTTACTGTATGGTGAGTGGAGCCAATGTAGTTCAACCAAAATACAGACTGAAGCTTTTGGTCAAATATTATATAAATTGATAAATGGTGTTGACAGGTTTTTTCAAAAGGATACACTTCACAATAAAGCTCACAAAAATATGCTAACATTGACAGATTTTGGTTAGGAAAGAGCCATATTACTTTTTAATATAAAAACTCATCTTAATTGATTTGCTTTTAAAACATACAGAAAAAAACAGATACAGGAATCTTTTACAACATACTTTTTAAAGGAAAAAAATTAACAAATGAAAAAGAAAGAAAGAAAAAAAAATGGGAAAGGGAAATATGAAATGAATAGTCAGAGAGGAAAGAAAATAATGAGAAAAGACGAACTGAGCGGTAATGCTGGTTCAAATTGAATTTTAAAAATGAAAACTAAAAAGGGAGAAAAGAAAAAGAGAAAGGAAGATAATAATCACACAAAAAATAGAGAAAACTGAGGCTTTATTTGAATCATGCCTGGTGATCACTGAAAGTTTTGAGACTGAACTTTTTTGAAGTACGGTAATAATATTTTACTGAATTTTACCTTCACACGGAGTCTTGTGTCTGTTTCAAAATACACATCCATCTTTAAATTCATGATATCATTTGGATAATAACTCTGAGTGGTTCTTTTCAGATTAGCTGTAAACCCATAGTTGGTCTGCGTTTGTGGCCCGTTGATGTAACCTGGAAAATCAAGGGGGTAATAGCAGTACGGCACATCGAGTTTGACTCCAGCGTTGTTCCGCCAGGACTTCCCGGGAGCCCAGCAACAACCGCGCGCTTCGCATTTCTGCTGCGAAGCACCGAGCTCTGGATAACAATCGAAGCGATGATTATCGTCTACTCTTCCACATTTTTGCCCAAAGGAGGTGGCTATTATGCAGAAAAACAGAAATATATGATGTCGAATGTTAGAAGCCATCTTGGCTTGAGTTTGACAAGGCAGATCTGAGATGTTACTTAGATGCAACTGAGTGAGGGGGTCAATGGCAGGTGCGTCAGCTGTAGCTCGATTGTAGTCACATGACGTATCTTTGTGAAGTCACCTGACTTCAAATTCGTGAGAAACCACACCCCCTCATATTTTACATGATTTATTTTGATTTTATTTTATTTTATTGATTTCCGTTTCACAACGTAAGAATGATAAATATAACATGACAAGGTCGAAAATACTGCAAAACATAATAAAATTATTTGGCAATAAGTCTTTAGTCAGATTGACTTGTGCATGGTTGTGCAAATTGTGCATTTCATTGTGTTTTCATCAAATGGAGATATTTTTAACAAGGAGCAGTCAGGTTCTCTTTATCAAAAGTTGGATCTGATCATCTCATTTGCAAAGGTGACTACATAACTATGCGGCCCCCCGGCCGGCCCGCCCGCCCGGCGCCCCCCCCCCCCAAAAAAAAAATCATTTAGGCAGGCCATGGGGGTATCATCCCCACAAAGAATATTTAGTTCACAAAAGAATATAATGATGATGATGATGATAATAATAATAGGCCTAATAATAATAAAAGTAATAATAATTATAACAAAAATAATGTTGATGGTGATTATTCATGTAATAATAGTGATTGATAATAATAATTACAACAACAACAACAATCATAAATTCACACTTCTAAATTGGTTGTGGACATGAATTATATACAGTCAAACTAAAAATTAGACCAGTAGAATACGGGAGCAATCGATCGTGGGGGGGGGGGGGGCTTGAATAATTGGGGCGATGATTGGGAAATTGTCTCAAAAATTTGGTTTCATCAGTCTCTATTCTCTTTTATGTTGCCTACGCTTAGGGGATAGGCGGCATGATGTATATTAGATCCGGGTATTAGATAGGTAAGATTTATGACATCATATTTTTCTTGTCTGATCGATTTAATCATTTTGAGTTGTCACTTTTACGACACGATGCAATATCTTTCTTTCATTTATTTATTTATTTTTGACAATATGAGCATAGGTGAATGTGATTGGGATAGCTGAAGAAGCCACATTCCTATATTTTGCAGGCGGTGCCAAAAATGGGAAGGGGAAAGGAAACTAGGAGAAAAGTTAAGGATAAAGATAATTAAGGTGAGGATAAGAGGTGAAGGAAAGGGTGTCAATTTTTTTTTAGGTCTTTGGATACGGGCCCACTATGAAACATATATATACATATTTCAGCTTGCAGTTCTTGCATGCTCGCATTGTCTGTTTGATCACGTACATAGGCCTATTGTTCAAGATCATGTTGAAATGGCATGTTTTCTGTTTCAATATTTTGTTTAGTGAGATATATGCACCCAGTTTATGTTTATTGACCTTTGAAGGGTGTAGGCTTAATCTTGGTATATTTGGCAAAATTCCTATTAAAATAAGTTATCTAATAATGTCAGTGATAGATTTTGACACAATTAAAAAAAATCCTTTCCATCTTTCTTTTCTCCTCCCCCCCCGGTCCTCAAAACTTTTGGTCGACCTATTATTAATTTGACAAATAATGATAACCCAAAGCAGTATATCTTTCTCAATTTCTTTCCCCCACCCCACCCATGGCTTAATTTTCATTATCTTTAATTCTCCCCTTTCCCCGTCCCTCTCTTTTTCCTCTCGGTCTTTTTTTTACACTTTCCCTTATCCCCCCCTTTTTTATTTGGGGGGGGGGTTCGCAAACTGGGCAATTGTCACGACGACCGCCCATGATTCACCCCTGATCCTTTGTTTATATTTTAGATTAATAGCTCAAAGATGGCTTAATTTTCATTATCTTTAATTCTCCCCTTTCCCCGGCCCTCTCTTTTTCCTCTCGGTCTTTTTTTTTACACTTTCCCTTATCCCCCCTTTTTTTTTTTTTTTTGGGGGGGGGGTTCGCAAACTGGGCAATTGTCACGACGACCGCCCATGATTCTATCTATCTAATTATCTATCTATCTAATTATCTATCTATCTTTCTATCTATATATCTATCTATCTATCTATCTACTCATCCATCTATCTATCATTCTATTTATCTATCTATCTATCTAATTATCTATCTATCTAATTATCTATCTATCTAATTATCTATCTATCTATCTATCTACTCATCCATCCATCTATCTATCTATCTATCTATCTACTCATCCATCTATCTATCTATTATTCACTTATTTCCTTATTTATTGATTGACTGACTGATTTTTTTATTTATTTATTTATCTATTTACTTATTTATTGACTGATTGATTTATTTCATTTATTTGTTCATTTAATTATTTATTCGTTCATTGATTGATTGATTTATTTGTTTATTCATTTATTTTTTCATTTATTTATTCGTTTGTTTATTCATTCATTCATTCATTCATTCATTCATTCTGACACTGACATTTTGACTTTTTCCCCCACATTGTCACATGGCGCCCCATAGCTGACTCGCTTGGACTTGTCAATCCAAAACCCGCCGCGAAGGCAGGTGCGCTCCAGCAGCGCCCCTAGAGTTACGGGGGCCATTGACTTCCATTCTCGCTCGGACTCAATCCACGATTCGGGTGTTTTCACGCGGTGAACTTTAAATGTGAGAATGGCGGCTGCGGAATTGCAGCGCCATTTAGCTGAACTTCACGAAGTTATTGATTCAGGAAACACGGCACATGGTCCTGAAACTGCCCAGGATTTAGTGGTTGATATTGCTCACTTGTGTCTCAATCAGACCCGCGAAAATGAGCTGGGTGAGTAAACCAGGCCAGGCCGAGCTAGCTGAAAACGACGGAGGCCGAGGCCTACTATTGGGTGACAGACTGACAGATCCGCCTCGGTCATGGCAAGGGGGTCCCCGCTGCGTTTGATGGGGTGGGGGGGGGGGGAGGTATGGGATTGGGCTATCTCCCTCTTCACTGGCAAGCGGCAACAGAATTAAAAAGAAATAATGACTTTAAAAAGTTTAAATTATGGGCTGCCTAATTAATAAAAGTGAAAATGTCAGCGCTGAAACTTAAGTTAACTTAAAAAAGACAAATAGATCTAACCTAGTCTTGAGGACGCAATGATGATGATTTTTTTTAGATATGTCATATGACATGTATATGACATATCTAAAAAAATCATCATCATTGCGTCCTCAAGACTAGATCTAACCCAGGGAGCTCCAGCCCGCGAAGTGGGTCGGAGCCCAGGTCAGGACTTTTCCGTGTAATATTATTAGCCAAAGGGTACTCTCCAAAATGGGTTAGAATGGGGTCACAATTAATAGTACCCCAAATAAAAGGGGGAAAATAAATTATGCACTTAACCTCGATTACAGGTTACAGGTCTATCGTGACACAGAATCCTGACATCGAGGCACAAACTGGACCCTCAAAAAAAGGAAAAGTTCTGTCATGTTCATTCTCTTTCTTTCAAAATTAAAAATAATGGTTGATCAAGAATGAATGCGGCAGAGAGGTCTAACTTTTCCTTTTTTTGAGGGTCCAGTTTTACTGTGTGCCTTGATGTCAGGATTCTTTGTCAGGTATGATAGACCTTCATCTATATGATTGAGATAAGTGTATAATTTATTTTTCCCCCTTTTGCAGTGCTATTGCAACCCCATTCTACCCCATTTTGGAGAGTACCCATGTCTGCCTAATATTACATGGACAAGTCCTGGGTTATGTAGCTTCGCTCTGGCTAGCCTGGAGAGTAAAAGTCATTTACTTAGGCTTACTCTCCATGAAGCCTGGGACGACATGCCATTGCTCTAGCCTCTACACATACCGATGAATCAGGCAACAATATTGTTGCTCCAATATACTTGTTTTCTTAAGGTTTTGAGCCCAAACTTATGTTAATGGGCTAAAATACATTATGAAAGCTTTTGGCACCAAAGAGACACATTTTGTTAATCAAATTAAACAGAAATAATCAAAAATACAAGTAGAGAGGTGTTTACTTACATATACAGTCTGATATTGTCGCGTTCTTGCTGTCTTTTTTATCGTAGCCTAGCGGCATAGACGCGTATAGAGGGTGACAATATGAGCAGTGCCAACTTAGAAAAAAAATACTTGCATTGGTAGATAAATATCTTGAATCGTAAAATACTTCCATCGGCCGCTAAATATCATGAATTGTATTTCATGGCATTTATTTTTTTTTGTAAATCTTAAGACTTGAGACAAATGAAGATTTAAATTAAATATTTTTTTTTTTTGCTAAACTTCTTAGCATTTTGTCGGTCAGAACTGTTCCAGAAGGAGACGGGAATTGTTGTGTTTCTTCAAAAAGCAGTTTCAAAAGATGAGGTAAGACAGACAGTGAGTGGTTTCAAGTCCGTTGTTGGCCTTGGTGTTGGTGTTGAAATTTGGATTGCTTCCCCTGGCTCAATAACTTATTCAGAGTTTGTAAAACTGATCCAGATCACATTATTGCACATCTCAACAACTATTGAGTGACTTTTCGGGACCATCTACATTCTATGTTTGGTGTAATGAAAAATTGACCTAACACCAACACCAAAAGGTCAACACTGAACTTGAACTTTGCATGTGAGTTCTCAGGGGGGGGGGGGTATTCAGATATGTTTTATTGGTATGGTTGTAAATGATTTCTTTGAAATATTGAGCAATGAAACAAGCAAGCACAAAAATAATTGACTTTGTTAAACTCAAAGGTGAGTCAATTTGAAATCACAGAGAAATAATATCACACACACAAATTATGGCAGGGTTTAGCTAGTTATAAGATATAGATATGATTGATATGTACATCTTCTTAGTTTATGAGCAATTATACTTAATGGACATGGAATTTCATCCATTCTCATTTGAAGCATGCTCTCTCAAATTTATAGTATTAAAACAGAAACTTCCTGATAAGTTTATCAGACACATGTATTTGACATTCAGTTTTCAAGGAATTTTACAAATTTTATTGAATAGCTGTAGAGAATGCATTTGTTGTGAGTATAACAGACATATTTATGGAAATGTCATACGAATTATGCCTATCTGCTCAAAAAGTATTTAATGTATTTTAAAAAATACCTTTCGTGTAACTGAATGTTAAGACAATGTTAAAGAAACTATGGAATACTCTAAGTTTTTAAGTGAGATGCTTCGAAATTTGCTGAAATGTCATGTCCATGCCATTGAATTGCTCATATAAATTCATGAAGAGTGACCAAAGCAAATACAGAGGATTGCAGAGAAACTAAAGTCAGTTGAAAGTTCATCATAAACAATGATTGTTGTTTTCTTCAGTATGCTGGAAGCAAGGTCCAGGCCTTGGAGTTTCTCCTGGGCTTTGTGCAGAAGGCCAAGGAACTGGTGGTGGACAATGCCAAGGACATCAAGGATGTATGTATGTCTCTGTATACCAGGGACAAACTAGCCAAGGTCAAGGCCAAGACATTTCCACTCGTTATAGAGGTATGTAATCAAGGTGTCAATCGGGGAAGCGTTCCTCAGCAATTTTCATCTGACAAGTTCAAGTTGTTGGAGCTGACAGCTTTCCTTGGTTGTGATTGGCTGAGAAGCATACTTTCACTATGGTAACTGTCGGATTAAACCCAATACGGGACTAGTCGGATAAAACGTCCGACAAGTCCTTTCATGACAACACTCCCCAGATCACAAGGGAAGCATTTCATGAAGTTCTTAATTTTAATTTGCTCTCAGCCAATCAAATTAAGTGATTTTCGGTGGCTTATAACATCTGTGGGTGAAAGTTCTAGACAAAATTCTTGATGAAATGTTCCCAGCTCAACTATTGAGGGGGGGGGGGTAGTACATATAGGTGGTATCATTGTACAGTTGCAAGGTTTTCTGATGAAAGTTTATATTTATGGAAATTAATATTATAATTGAGTCTGCATTGATGGGGTGTGGAATTCCGGGCCAGCCCCATCCTACATTTCATTTTAACCCCCCCCCCTCCAAAAAATTCCTATTCTCTCACTGATTGTTTTACAAATCAATTTTAGTGAAGATTCTATCATTGAAAGAAAGTTTATAACTTTCCTTCCATGACTTCTTTCCTTAACATGTGAACATACTATCATTTCTCTGGTACTGCCACATGCTTATGCCTATCAATTGTAAGTTGAATTATTTCAGCTGTATCATTTGTCAGTTATGTTTTGAAATTAATTTTGTGTATATTTTTATAATTTTTACAATAGCTGCTGAAGCTGACAAGTGGTACAAGAATGGATGCAGTCATGGGTGTGGAAGGAATGCTCAAGAAATTCTTTGGAGAGCTTGCTCAGCCAAGTAAGCTTTCTCAATCAGGTGTGTATGATAGTGGTACCTATGAATATCTTAATTACCATAATTGGTTTAAAAAAAGACTTGTAAATTTGGACAAAACAAAACTTGATACTATTTACTGTTGATTTGTCCCTTGCTCTTTGTATTAGTTAGATTCTCTTTGACTTTATTAAGACGTTGCTGAGTTGTGCTGCTGAGACTTGTTTTCTAAACCTTGTTGCTAAATCTTTAAGTTGATCCTTGTTGCTGAGCTTTCCTGCATAACTTTTTTTTTGCTGAGCAATGTTGCTTGGTTTTTGTTGTCTGAAATTTGTTGCTAAGTTTTGTTGCTGAGCTTTGTTGTTGAGCATTGTTGCTGAGCTCTGTTGATGGGCTTTGTTACTGAGCTTTCTTGCTTTTGTTGCCAAGCTTGATTGCCTGGATTTCGTTGTTGAGCAGTGTTGGTTGTTGCTGAGCAGTGTTGTAGAGTTTTTTGCTGAGCAGTGTTGCTGGGTTTTGTTGCTGAGTAGTGTTGTAGGGTTTTGTTGCTGAGCAGTGTTGCTGGGTTTTGTTGCTGAGCAATGTTTTAGGGTTTTGTTGCTGAGCAGTGTTGCTGGGTTTTGTTGCTGAGTAGTGTTGTAGGGTTTTGTTGCTGAGTAGTGTTGCTGGGATTTGTTGCTGAGTAGTGTTTTAGGGTTTTGTTGCTGAGCAGTGTTGCTGGGTTTTGTTGCTGAGCAATGTTTTAGGGTTTTGTTGCTGAGCAGTGTTGCTGGGTTTTGTTGCTGAGTAGTGTTGTAGGGTTTTTTTTGCTGAGTAGTGTTGCTGGGTTTTGTTGCTGAGTAGTGTTTTAGGGTTTTGTTGCTGAGTAGTGTTGCTGGGTTTTGTTGCTGAGCAATGTTTTAGGGTTTTGTTGCTGAGTAGTGTTGTAGGGTTTTGTTGCTGAGCAATGTTTTAGGGTTTTGTTGCTGAGTAGTGTTGTAGGGTTTTGTTGCTGAGCAATGTTTTAGGGTTTTGTTGCTGAGTAGTGTTGTAGGGTTTTGTTGCTGAGCAATGTTGCTGGGTTTTGTTGCTGAGCAATGTTGCTGAGCAGTGTTGCTGAGCAGTGTTGCTGGGTTTTGTTGCTGAGCATTGTTGCTGAGCAGTGTTGCTGGGTTTTGTTGCTGAGTAGTGTTGTAGGGTTTTGTTGCTGAGCAGTGTTGCTGGGTTTTGTTGCTGAGTAGTGTTGTAGGGTTTTGTTGCTGAGCAATGTTTTAGGGTTTTGTTGCTGAGCAATGTTTTAGGGTTTTGTTGCTGAGCAGTGTTGCTGGGTTTTGTTGCTGAGTAGTGTTGTAGGGTTTTGTTGCTGAGCAGTGTTGCTGGGTTTTGTTGCTGAGCAGTGTTGCTGGGTTTTGTTGCTGAGTAGTGTTGTAGGGTTTTGTTGCTGAGTAGTGTTGTAGGGTTTTGTTGCTGAGCAGTGTTGTAGGGTTTTGTTACTGAGTAGTGTTGTAGGGTTTTGTTGCTGAGCAGTGTTGCTGGGTTTTGTTGCTGAGCAATGTTTTAGGGTTTTGTTGCTGAGTAGTGTTGTAGGGTTTTGTTGCTGAGCAGTGTTGCTGGGTTTTGTTACTGAGTAGTGCTGTAGGGTTTTGTTGCTGAGCATTGTTGCTGAGCAGTGTTGCTGGGTTTTGTTGCTGAGCAGTGTTGCTGGGTTTTGTTGCTGAGCAGTGTTGCTGGGTTTTGTTGCTGAGTAGTGTTGTAGGGTTTTGTTGCTGAGCATTGTTGCTGAGCAGTGTTGCTGAGCATTGTTGCTGAGCAGTGTTGCTGGGTTTTGTTGCTGAGCAGTGTTGCTGGGTTTTGTTGCTGAGTAGTGTTGTAGGGTTTTGTTGCTGAGCAGTGTTGCTGGGTTTTGTTGCTGAGCAGTGTTGCTGGGTTTTGTTGCTGAGTAGTGTTGTAGGGTTTTGTTGCTGAGCAGTGTTGCTGGGTTTTGTTGCTGAGCAGTGTTTCTGGGTTTTGTTGCTGAGTAGTGTTGTAGGGTTTTGTTGCTGAGCAGTGTTGCTTGGTTTTGTTGCTGAGCAGTGTTTCTGGGTTTTGTTACTGAGTAGTGTTGTAGGGTTTTGTTGCTGAGCAGTGTTGCTGGGTTTTGTTGCTGAGCAGTGTTTCTGGGTTTTGTTACTGAGTAGTGTTGTAGGGTTTTGTTGCTGAGCAGTGTTGTAGGGTTTTGTTGCTGAGCATTGTTGCTGAGCAGTGTTGCTGGGTTTTGTTGCTGAGTAGTGTTGTAGGGTTTTGTTACTGAGTAGTGCTGTAGGGTTTTGTTACTGAGCAGTGTTGCTGGGTTTTGTTGCTGAGCAATGTTGCTGGGTTTTGTTGCTGAGTAGTGTTGTAGGGTTTTGTTGCTGAGCAGTGTTGCTGGGTTTTGTTGCTGAGTAGTGTTGTAGGGTTTTGTTGCTGAGCAATGTTTTAGGGTTTTGTTGCTGAGTAGTGTTGTAGGGTTTTGTTGCTGAGCAGTGTTTCTGGGTTTTGTTACTGAGTAGTGTTGTAGGGTTTTGTTGCTGAGCAGTGTTGCTGGGTTTTGTTGCTGAGCAGTGTTTCTGGGTTTTGTTGCTGAGTAGTGTTGTAGGGTTTTGTTGCTGAGCAGTGTTTCTGGGTTTTGTTGCTGAGCAGTGTTGCTGGGTTTTGTTGCTGAGCAGTGTTTCTGGGTTTTGTTGCTGAGCAGTGTTGTAGGGTTTTGTTGCTGAGCATTGTTGCTGGGTTTTGTTGCTGAGTAGTGTTGTAGGGTTTTGTTGCTGAGCAGTGTTTCTGGGTTTTGTTGCTGAGTAGTGTTGCTGGGTTTTGTTGCTGAGTAGTGTTGCTGGGTTTTGTTGCTGAGTAGTGTTGTAGGGTTTTGTTACTGAGTAGTGCTGTAGGGTTTTGTTGCTGAACAGTGTTGCTGGGTTTTGTTACTGAGTAGTGTTGCTGGGTTTTGTTGCTGAGTAGTGTTGTAGGGTTTTGTTGCTGAGTAGTGTTGCTGGGTTTTGTTGCTGAGCAATGTTTTAGGGTTTTGTTGCTGAGTAGTGTTGTAGGGTTTTGTTACTGAGTAGTGTTGCTGGGTTTTGTTGCTGAGCATTGTTGTAGGGTTTTGTTGCTAAGCAGTGTTGCTGAGCTTTGTTGCTGAGCTTTGTTGCTGAGCTTTATTGCTGAGCTTTGTTGCTGAGCAGTGTTGTTGAACTTTGTTGTAGGCTTTTATTGTTGATCAGTGTTGCTTGGTCTTGTTGATGAGCTGTGTTACTGCACTTTGTTGCTAATCTTAATTTGTGAACTTGTTTGCTAAGTTTCATCAGGCAATGTCACTACAATCCATTATCGTGTAAGAATAGGAAAACATTGTTTTAACACTTTCTGTTTTCTACCAAATCACATCTCTCTGCTGAGCAAACTAATCTGTTTCTTTGTCATTTCCAGTCAAATTTGGCATCTACCAAACCCTTGGTGCCTTTGGAGAGTACTACCCGCAGCTTGTGATGGCCTATTCGGAGAGACTCTTTGGTGTCCTCGTATCTACACTTAAAGAACAGGTAGGGGTTATCCTTGTGTTAACCAATTTCAGGGCAAGAAGAAATTGCCATAGTTATGTAGTATTCAAATGAAAGATGTCCCTTTTTTGTCTTCATGTATCACAGGTATTTGAATATCTTATGTATTACTTTGACATCAATTTCATTTAGAAAGGTTGTTGCAGGTGTTATAGATTCTGTATGGAATGATACATGCATTATACTTACAAGTTATTGAAGTTGATTCTGGAATATCAGTTTACACCTTTTAATATGTGTTTAAGAGTTTTGTCTCAGATATTTACTTCCCTGATATCTTTTAAACATTTTTTTGTCTAATACAATGCATATCACATAATGTGAGCATGTCTCTAGGTGCACTTCATAGCAAAAAGGCTAGGGAAAGGGGGGGCATGTAATTCTTTTCCCGTGTCCATGTATTATAAGAAAAAAGAAACAGGGGAAAGATACACAATTTCAACTAAATGAACCAAACAAAATGGCCAAATTGATGAAGATGGGACTATGTTCTTGTCTCTATCAATCTGGCACTTGTATTTCACTTGATGTCCGCTTGGTTTCACAGATGACGTCAAAGACCAAGAAGCCGGAGATGACCACCGTTGCTGGCTGTCTGATGGGTCTATCACATCTTCTTGTCAACTTTACACAATCCGTAGAGGAGAGTGAGTACAAAGACATCAAATTTGTAATGCTTGGTACCGAGCTGCTAACTATTAACAAAAAGGTCATAATTATACTATTTTCATGTCAAATTATACCATTGTGCTATTGACTACATGTATTACTGATTATTACACTTTTGAGGGCAAATAATTATGTTCAAACATTTAATACTACAAAGTAATGCATCGGGCAGTGGCAAACTCATCTGAAGTTGGCCATTAATGCTTATTATTCGCATTATCGTGTATCTTTGTTAATTTTGTTTACATCGCTCTGAATGTTATCACATGCTTAAATACTGACACGATCTTGTGATTTTTCCTCTTGGATTTATCATGGATTTATGCAAAAGAGCGAAGACCAGAGGTGATTCTGAATGAGTCTTAAAAGAAAGAAAATTGATTTGTTTTTTAGGGATCTGTTCTTTATGTGATCTATTCAAAGAAATTTATGATACCATGTGGTGCCTATTAAATTATGACTTTAAGTAAAAATTATGACTTTAAGCTTCTAGATCACTACTTTTTCTTTTTAAGATTGGCAGCTCTGTTGGTAATGATAGTGATGATGAAAATGTTACATAGGATTGTCGTGGTGATGGTTTGAAAAAATAATGATAGTGTTTGTCGTGTGGTGGTGGTGGACTTGATGAAGACTGTGATTGTGGTTATGGAGATGACTTTTATGATGAAGGTGATTATGATGCTGATGATGATAACTATGATGATGTTGGTGGCTGTGTTGTTGATGATGATGATGGTGATCATGATGATGATGTACATGAGGAATAATGACAACGATTAGGACGATGATGATAATGATGATGGTAGTGAGTCTTTGCGATGGTGATGGTGATGTTGATGATGACGACAATGATTATGGTGGTGGTGATAAATTTGATTCCAAAGCGAGGGTGTTGATGATGGTGCTGGAAGCGATACCGATGAAAGACGGTGAAGATGGTGATGATGATTTTGGTAGCGATACAGATGAATGATGATGGTAATGGTGATGATGCTGTTGATGATGATATTGTTGACAAAAATGATTATGATCATGTTGCTGATGACGATTATGGCATTGATGCTACTAGTGAGCCTGAACTGAGACGAGCACCGATTCTTATTACCAAACTTTGGTCTTACAGACAGCAAGCATTGTAAAGCAATCTACCAATATGCGACCATGAGTGTGGACCCGGGACCTTACAAATCCAAGGAGGCTGGCTCAATCCCTCGATACGACATCCCGAAGGCTGGCCTTAACCTTATTGGCAGACATGCAGCACAGTTCAATGAATATCTCTATAGGGACCATGAGGTGAGGTTAGAGTGAAGAAGTTTGAATGGGTACTTTGGACTGAAAACAATGAAAAGTGTAACATGCACAGAGTGAAATGTGGCAAAAGTCATTTGATAACAAATAATTATATGTACCATGAATATTCATTAGGTGGGCTGATGATGTCATGTCCCTACTTTCCCTATTTCTTATGTGATTACATGAAATCATAATGCGTGTATGATATGTCTTCCTTGTAATAAAAGTTGCAGCAATGATTGTAGGGCACATTAAATCAGTTGTCAGTCCAATTTCGTTTTACCCTTGGTGCACAAATTTTGAATTGATATGATAAAGTACAAAAGAATAATCTGGGATATGACATCAGCTTGCTCATAATCTACAGGCACAGACCCTGATTTAAACTTTGATCAACAAATAAGCGAAACTTTAAAATGCCATAACTTTCTTATTTTACATCCGAGTTTGATGACATTTTTCAGTGTTATGCTTGTTTAATTTTTCTCTTTTTGTTTAAATCAAGTTTTTGTTGGGGTGGACTTGTGCTTTAATGTGCAGTCCGACGGGAAAGTATGCTATACAAAAGACTTAATGCATAGCACTCTTTCAATAATGTGGAGCAAATTGCGATGCGATTTCAGGAAAATTTTTCCTTGAAGTAGCACGAGGGCAGCATCCAAATAAATTTGCTTGTTAGCTGATGACGATGCATCTCCTGTCTTTCTCTTCACATGCAAAGATGGTGTACAGCCGACTGCTATACTGGAGCCACTCTCGTAACTCGGAGATGAAATGGGCCGGATACGAAGCTCTTCAGTCGTTCCTCAAAGTGGTGTCTTACATGCTGGTGGAAAATGCAGAGAAAAAGAGATCTTCAGATATAGCGGTCTTGAAGGTGAGAAAAAAATCTCTTCAAATTTTAAAATTTGATAATTTCATTCTCAAGATATCCCCAACACCTTCCTTTTTTGGTGGGGGGGGGGGGGGTATGTTACTGTGCAGGAATTATACCTTAATTTGGTTTGGACTAATGGAGTGACACATCAGACTTTTTTCCAATATATTCCAGTGATAAGTTTCTGCAATTTGCTGTTGCCATTGCATGTTTTATTTCTCCAAAATTGAAAACATCCCAAATTTCTGATGATGTTTTAAGTATTATAGATATTTCAGTACTTCATTTATATTTTAGAATGTCATGTTAATGTAAAAAATGTGGAGAGTCATTTCTTTTCAGAAATATGCTACTGTATCTTTCTTGATAATGTGGTTGTATTCTGTCATTATATTCATCATCTTATTTCTTATTAAGTCTCCATCCCTCAATGATTATTCATCCAATCAAACACCAAAATATCTTACAAAGTTTTGAGTATGTAACAAATTCAATAGTTACTTCTTGTTACATGTCACGTTAATTAGAGGAATGTTTCATAGATAAAGTACTGCATTCTTTGGGATAATTTGATGATTAGATCAATCTTGTAAATGTGTTTCTTCATTTTTTTCTTTCAATAGTTCTTCATCCAATCATTTAGGAATACCATTGATGATACAAGCAGCTCTTCCAAAGCTCTTTCTACGGCCATCAGGGGCTATGGTGTCTTTGCAGCGGTAGGTTTCCAAATGTAAACATATTTTTGATTTTTAAAAAAATTCAATTGTTCATTTATGTATTTATTTATTGATCTATGTATTGATTGGTTGATTAATAAGAGTGCGAAGTTGGCTCAGTCGGTAAAGCACCTGCCTGAACCCACCAACTTTAGTCGTGGGTTCGAGTCCACCCCTGGCGGATGACTGAAGACTGCCTTGTGTGTAAATGTCTCTCACCTATTCCATAGATGCAGGCTATGTTACAGTGGAAAACACTGTCCCTTGGGTAGGATGCTAAATTACCACCCTCTGCACTTTGGGTAGAGTAGGGGGGGGGGACCTCGGTGTAGTGGTCAACCTGAACTCCCCCAATCAGTTATTTTGGGAGGAGAGACTTGCGGGTCATAGTGATTCCAGTTGCTTTTTGTCTACCAGGCACAAGTGATGCAAAACAAATACTAATGATAATAATTGATTGATTTTCTTTCCTTCCTTTCTTCCTTCCTTTCTTTCTTTCTTTCTTTCATTCTTTCTTTCATTCTTTCTATATCCTTACTAACTTTCTTCTCACTTTCTCATAAACTTTTTTTTTTGGGGGGGGGTATAGTTGTAGCTGCCAGAGTGACCTCTAAATGATTTCTCTACTTTCAATAACAAGTGGTACATTTTTTATTAAAAAAAACAAATTAAGGATGATATGAAAAATGTATATCCATATTTGTAAAAATAGAGATCGAGTCATTCACATTTTGTAGAGGGAAATAGATTTGATAGGGGCTACATTTGCATGTAGTTAGTCCTAATGTGTAGCATGAGGCGTCTTCATGGATTTATAATCATTGATTGCAACATCAAATATTTAATTTCAAGAATTTGATCTTTTTGTAGATAACCTACTTTTTATACTTGGGTAATAAGTCTTTATCAAATGGTGAATTGACTAAAAACACATTTTATTTTAGGTCCGGTATATGTATTTCAATCTTTGTGTTTGAATATTTTCATTGGCATGGTTTTATTCTGCCTGATTTCTTTGCTCAGCCCTGCAAGGCGTTCATGTCGGAAGAAGACGTGAGATTCATGTTCAATGAGATTATCCAAAGAAGTGAACAACAGTTTCTGGTGTAAGTATTTAAAGGGGAAGTTCACCCAGAAAAAAGTTTATTAAACTGGAAGAAAACAAAAATGATACAAATTGTTGTTGAAGATTTGAGGAAAATCAATTTAAAACAGTTAGTAAAATTAATGTTTGTATTTGTGACATAATATTCGAGCAGCTTCTCCATACATCGAGTAGTAAAAAATTAATGCAATCTTATTTTCTATTAAATAAGATTCCTATCCATCCCTCGGATAGGACATTAAATAGAGGTCCCGTGTAGAGGAGAGTCACCACCTTTGCATGTTAAGAACCCATTGCACTATTCGTATAAGAGTCGGGAGAAACCCCGGTGTAGTGGTCCACCTGCACTCCCCCAATCAGTTATATCGGGAGGAGAGACATGCGGGTCATAGTGATTCAGTTCACTTTTCGCCTCCGAAGCAGGTGACGCCAAACAAATAATGATTATAATGATAAAAAAATTGATACTTTGAAAATGATTTTTGTTGTACCTTCATTATATCAACAAACAAATCATTTTGCACCTGCTTCTGAAAAAAATAAATTTTTGTCATCATAAACCATCGAAAACTTGATTTTTATGCATTTTATAATACATAACATATCGGGCAGCTGCTCGTATATGACAACAAAAATCAAAAACTTAAACTCCAAATAAATTGTCTATATAATCTTTGATGGATTTTCGTCAAACCTTCACCATTATTTTTTATTATTTTTGCTGGTGTTTTTACAATAAATTGTTTGTCAGGGTAAACTTCCCCTTTGCACTATATTTAATATGACTCTGCCTTCTATAAGTGGTTTTCGGGGGCACTATGTGCACTTTCTGCCTGTCCAATGTATTATTTTTCTTGTAATAATATTAAAGTTGTTAATTCCAAAAAAGTTGGATGAAGAACTAAGAGTATGCTGAGCTAATTCTTAAATTATTTCGAATAAAGTAGGCGTTTGATGAAGACAAAGATTTTTTTTTATATGTTTTAGAAATTGTGCTCAATAATGCAAATCGTATCTAATGATAATAAAATTTTGCAAAATTGATAAAAAATGAGATAAAGTGGTGCTTGAAAGTAAGTGAACCCTACTAGAGAATGAACATATTTAATGTCTTCAAGTTCTGCCAGGTTTTATATATTTAATTGTGAAGTCAGGTGATAAAAATATTGCATTAAATAAAGTGTGTTTCTCTGGGCTGGCTTACCAAACATTGTAGTGCTGTTGTCTACATTCAAACATTAGCATGAAGGATTGCATTTTGCGGTGGGGTTCACAAAGTTTTGAGCACAACTGTGCATGTATTAGTTCATTAAAAGTAATTTTGTGATGGAACATTGATTTTGGGGTAATATGTATCTTTTTGTTAGTCAAGGAGAAGAGAGATTGTCCCAACTACCTACATATCTGGAGGCATTGGCTAGCATTGTTGGGCAATTAGATACAGTGAGTATACTGATAAGTTCTGAAACATTGTCCAAATTGAAAACATATTCCAAATTTCCATGATATCATGTAGTTCTTAACACGAAAATTGTCATGTAAGAAACCCCTACAGTACGGAAGAGAGAGAGAGAGAGAGAGAAAAGAGGAAACTTACTTTTGCCAGGTATCTGTGGATGTCTGTGAATGTTTGTTTTGGTGAATTACATTTGTCATGCCATTTCAATGTTACAGCTAATGATTTGAAAGTGTAAAGAGTGATTTTGAATTGGTACTTTCCATTTTACCACAAAGACCAGGGCCACGTTGCACAAAGTTTACCATTGATGCTAGTTTTATAATTGATTACAACTGCCACAGGGAGTGTGTCTTAGAGCATCTTGTCAGAGATTTTCGCAGATTATTTTCTGAGTCAATCAGATGCAAGGATTTCTATAGTCTTTACCAGTTGTCACTGGCTATCTGCTTTGTGAAATGTTCCCCTGAACTCTTATGGGGTATTGCAAATAAAAATGAAGCCTTAGGGAGTGTTGCATGAAAATATTTGTGATCAGTTGCAAATATTCTGTTGTAATTTTACAGCTGACAGATCAACATTAACTATAGCAAATCAGAGTAAACTTCTTGTTTCAAGGAGTAGATTAGCAATCAATCACTAATTTGTAATTAACCACAAGACATATTGATTTAGGAACCAAAAGTAGACTCGCAATTGATCGCAAGTTTCTTGCAACACCCCATAAGTGTTCTAATCAAATGTTAAGGCACCTTGTGCAATGGGAAAGTTAAGTTGTTATTGAATGCAAAATTTGAATTTAATCAAAGGGCTTGCACTTGATTTTGGGACTTATGCATGGTTTGGAATTCAACCTTATTTTCTTGCAATACCTCATTAGTAACCTTGTTAATTGGATGATAGTAACACACTGCATTTATTTTAAAGGTGAGTGATACATTCCTGTCATCGCTTGAGAAGTTGGTAGTCCTGGTGTTTGGAAGTTACCCCCATCAGGCTCGGAGTAGTCAGTGGACCAGTCACAGTGCTATCCTACAGATCCTCATCGCGTTATCGGCTAAAGGAACATCCCTCCAAGGGTTCCTCTCCAGAGTGGGTAAGAAAGATTTATGGGGGCTGGTGTAGTGGTTCTGACTGATTTTTTTTTGTCTCGCCTGCATAGCAGAGTGAGACTACAGGCGCCGCTTTTCCGACGTTGGTGGCATCAACATTGAAACCTTAACCAAGGTTAAGTTTTTGAAATGTCATCATAACGTAGGAAGTACATGGGCCTAGTTCATGAAACTTGGACAGAGTGGTAATGAAGTATTACTGAACATCCTGCCTGAGTTTCTTTCAGGTCACATGACTAAGGTCAAAGGTCATTTAGGGTCAATGAACTTAGACCATGGTGGGGAATCAATATCAAAATCTTAACCAAGGTTATGTTTTTGAAATGTCATCATAACTTAGGAAGTAAGTGGACCTAGTTCATGAAACTTGAACATAAGGGTGATCAAGTATCACTTAAGATTTTGCCTGAGTTTCAGGTCACATGACCAAGGTCAAAGGTCACTTAGGGTCAACAAACTTTGGTAATATTGGGGTATTTATGGAATTGCCATCATAACTTGTAAATTTTATGGACATAATTAATGAAACTTGGACATAAGAGCAACCATGTATCCCAGAATATCCTGAGCATGTTTCAGGTCACATGACCAAGATCAAAGGTAATTTAAGGTCAGTGAACTTTTGCTGTGTTGGGGGGTATTTGTTGAATTGGTATCATAACTTAAAAAGTTTATGGATCTAGTTCATGAAACATAGACACAGTGGTAATCAAGTATGAATGATTGTTTTGCCCATGTTTTAGGTCACTTGATCATGGTCAAAAGTCAATGGACATAGTATTTTGTCATATGAATGCTTTGTTTTGTGAATAATTATTCAGTAGCTGTTATCATAGTCAGCACTGCTGCTACATCAAATCTTGTAATGCAGGCGAGAAGCATTCCACTTGTTGAATCAGAGGGTTTGGGTCTTAATCCCTGCCACGGCGTGTTTTCCTTCGGCAAGAAATTCACCTACATTATGCTGCACTCAACCCAGCTAAGGTCAATGGATACCCAGCAGAATTAATTCCTTGATCACACAGCACTGGAAATGTAGACTCAAGCTAAATATCGGCTCCAGATTATAGTGTGCCTCAGAATAGATTGTTTCTAGATGACTTGGGCCCGTTTTACAAAGTGTTGCGATTGATCCAATCAATTGCAAGTACTGAAAGCCAGCAAAGTCAACATATAAAATGCATGTTTGTTCAAAAAAATTATAGATATAAATATTATTATATAAATTCATTGATTTCTTGAAAATTTCGTGTGTTCTCTTTTGTTTACATAGGACATTTTTAATTTACCTGTAGAAAAAATTATGACATGGATGGATTTCCATAGAATTAAGATTGGTTGGGTCAATCGCAACTCTTTGTAAGACGGAGCCCAGGTCTCGTACAAATGCTGAATCAAACATAATTTCATCTTTATTTTTATTTTATTTGATTTTTTTCCCTTTCCAGTGTATCAGTGGATCCTTCGTACATGTTCCTTTCCTGTACTATTAGAATCAGTAAGTTGCTCTCAACTCTTTTCTAGTGTTGTTAACATTTTGATTTAGATTTTTGCAAAATGTTGCTTAAAGGCCACATGGTATTTGAAGCACAAATAAGATGGACTTATTTATAGCATAAACACATAATGTGTGTCAACACCAAACTTGACACCCATGTTATTTATACTGTGCTATAAATTGGGCGATTTAAAGTTTAGTGTCAGCGTTGGTGCTGGTGTTGGTGTTTGAAGCACAATGAATATCTGACTTCACAAGCTCCAACTACTAATGTGAATGTGAATAAAAATGATAGAAATGTCTTTACTTGCAGTTCAAATGTTAATATCATCCGGGACTATGATAAAGATGTGCTCAAAGTAAAAAGTGGTTCTAGCATGAGCACCGACATCAAAGGTTAACACTACACTTGAATTGAACCCTCTCCATGGTGTTTATTCTTGTGTTATGCAGGGAGGTGAGGAAGGAGAAGAACAGAGGAGTGACGAGATGGAGATAGAGCAGGATGCCAGAAGAGTCTCCTACAAAAGCTTCATGGATCTGTGGACCAGGCTGCTGGATAGCAAGTTTATCAAGGTAAAGTTATTGAGTCTCGCAACTCTTGTTGATAGCTCCCCAGGGAGTGGTTGAAGTTGCATATATGATCCAAAACGGCATGTCATATTGTAAAAGCCTTGGTCAGGCTGGAGACGGTGTCTGTGTTGTGACTCAAACATTAAGCAAAGAATTTGGGAAACTTGTTTGGATGCTCCCCAGGGAGTGGAGGGGGTATACATGATCAAGGGAGTGCTACACCCATTCAAACGACTGATGGTTTGTCATATTGTAAAGCCTTGGTCGGTCTGGATCCGGTGTAGCGGATGGGACTTGAACATTACAAAGTAGTTTGGTAACTTGTTTGAATGCTCCCAAGGGAGTGGAGATAGTGCATCCATGCTGGCAAGTAGAGATGTTTAGATGTATTTAGGCTTATATAAAACCAGAATATTATAACTATTATTACAGCACATTAGTAATAATGAGATTCTGTTAGAAATTGTTAATGGAATACAACAATTCCAAGTAATAATTTAAATTCTTGATTGTCTCTTAAAGACATCTGAAGCTCACGGTTCAAGCTATGCTGAACGGTTGAACATCCACACCATGATCTACAATGAGTTGATCGGCGGAATCTTGAAGGTTATCAAGAAACTGGATCTCAGCTCCAACAAACACAATGAGGAACAGGTTTGTCAGTCTTATTTATTCTCAAAAATATATTGAAAATAAATATTGCACATGTAGGTTTCAATAATGCCTATACAGTGCGTATAAAAAAAAACGGGACAGTTTTGAAAAGTCTATAAAAAAATTGTTTCAAATTGTAATATCTATATTTTGATGTTAATAGATGCTCTGATGTCTTATCTTTGAAATGCATTTTTTAAAAATATATTTTGTTCATGCATGAGCGAACATGGGACGTTTTTGTCGGGGGTTCAAAAAGAGGCTTGCGCCAAAATGGCAGAAATTAGAAATTTGATGATTAGACTTCTGGCCAATCAGCAGACTTCCTCGTGATCTTTTCATTATCTTTGCCATAATATTCAAATTATGCTGTCAAATTTCATTAACAAATTTATTTATTTACCTGAATTATTTTGTTTTACCTTTTAATTTTCCTTCATATGTAAGAAAAGAAGACTTTTGGTCAACCCAAGTAAGAAGACTTGCATTATTGATTGTGAGAATTTGTAATTATTCAAATCCTTTTATTATGTGAAACAAATTATGTTATGGTACCTATAAAAGACATGAATCCTATTTTGAAGGGGTTAATGAATCATTCACCAAGTTTAATCATGTGCTTTGCAGGACCATGGCCCTATTACAAATAGGTCCATGGTAGGACAAACAGGAAAGGATTCATGTCTTTCAATGGCAATGGTGTAGCCTATTGAGTCGATTTTGAAGGAGCAAGATATGGCAGATCGCGTAAAATGTATTAAAAAGTTGTGAAGCGAGCAAGCAAAAAATTTCCACTTTTTATCTAAATATCAATTTTTTTTATTTTGGCATAATATTCAGAAAATGATATCATATTTCACTTTCTATGTTTTCTGTTATTTTCCTTCCACTTTTATTTATTTATCTATTTTTTTTTGGGGGGGGCATCCAGATCCCCCATCCATCAGCATGCCATGGTTCAAAGGCACACTAACCTCCTTTGTAGCACAAAATGAAAGGATTTGAAAGAAAAAAAAAATTACATGTTCTCCCATTCTTCGGTTTAAAAAAATTGTTCTTGTCTAAAGAAGGAATATTCAAAGCTGAAAGAGAACATACTAAAAAGGAACAACAGAAATATTCAAGCAGATAAGTAGATTTGGAAACGAATTTTGACTGCATAATTAAAAAATTATGGCAAAGATAATGAAAAGATTAATAGGAAGTCTGCTGATTAGCAAGAAGTCCGACCATCATGTTTATCATTTTATGCCATTTTGGCGCAAGCCTCCTTTTTAACCCCAGACAAAAACATTCCATGTTCGCTCAAGCATGAACGAAACTAAATTATTTTAATGGCATTTGAAGGATAAGACCTGAGAGCACCTATTGACACCAAAATATAGAGATCATAATTTGAAACAAAAATTTTATAGACTTTTCAAATCTGTCCCGTTTTTTTTGATACGCACTGTATAGCATTTTCATTTATTCATCGTATGATAAGAAAGCAATGTACGTAAAGTGCCTTCCTTGAGGCAGGCCTGTGAAATCTCCGCTATTTAGCGGAAATCCGCTATTTTCATTTTTAAGACCGATTTCAATTTCCGCTTTTTTCCTGTGTTCCATTTCCGTTTTTTCTTAGTCAAAATTCCGCTATTTTATCCAAAACGGCTGGAAAACAAGTCTAGGTAAATGGATGTGAGCAGAATGGGTGTGTTGTGAATATACACGTTACGGGGGATTGTATTTTGCCTTCGCAAAGTTTCGAATTTTTAGTATATACCGTATGTAACTCTATGAAACTGCTGCGGATCACACCGTGCACCGTTGCCGTTGTTGGCATACAAACGCAAAGCAGCGGCTCAAAACGCGATATTTTGCGACTGGTAAATATGTCTGTAAGGATGATGACGTCATCCAAGATGGCAACTTACGTTGACCAACGAAAAGATCGAAGATGACGATGTTTCGATCATTATTTCAAAGGAATTAGCGGTAACTGCGGTCTAAGGTACGATATTTCTGAATTTTAAACATTTTTTCGTAAATATGGATGTGATTTATTTTTCATAATGTGACATTTTATGTACAAAAAACGATCGGAAAATCGGGTTTCCACTGTTAGATCTAACGTTACTGCTACAATACGTTGTCTGTACGTACGGACCTCCAAGTTCTTCAGTCTATGTATTGGTGAGTGAGCCAACGCAGTTCAGCGGAACAACCAAAATACAGAGACTGAAGCTTTTGGTCTAATACACCGTGAATCGTGATGGGCAAATGCAGCGGCTTGGCGATAGTAAATAGTAAGGTAGATTTTTAGATTTTGCCGCTATTTTTTTGAAACCCCACTCACAGGCCTGTTGAGGGCAGAAGTGCCATGTTGGGGATTGAACCTGTGACTTTCATGGGTGTAGTCAGGTGCCTTAGACCACAGGGCCAAGGCATCTCCAGTAATATGATAAAAGTTACAATCCTTTCTAACCACAAGACTTGTGACTCTCCTGTTTAGATGAATTCATGACAGAAAGAGATTTCCCTTTTTATGATGGCAAAAGTCCTTTAGAATCATATTTATGAGATTGGTGTAATTCTATAAATACATATGTGTTTTTATGATATTTGATAGGGTAACTCTGAATGGCTATTCTGGGGTAAAATTAGTGCTAACATACCCTTGTTTTTTATGTGTTTTTTCATCGTTTTGGATTCATGTTTTGACTATCTTGACACATTCATGATTGCCCTGACAGTGTTTGCTTAAATTTATGGCCATTTACAAAATTAATTATGTCTTCTACATCATCCATGTGTTTCATACACTAAGTTATAATCTGCATTTTCTATTTAGGCATCAGATGGTGTGACCTCTGACCTTGAAGGAAGTACTTCGTCTGATCCTCTGGAAGGGTTGAGGGCGGCCAAACCAAAGGACCAACAAGTCTTCATCAACCTTGTGGACTTCACCAAGTGAGATATTTTCTCCTAGAAAATGTTTTTGTTTTATTTATCGTGTTCTTTTTATATCGTCCTGCAAATACTAATGAATTGCTTAATACATGATGACAGTACAAAATAATGTTTTTATACAGGGGATATACAAGTATTTCCTGCTTCTGTCCATTTCAAACTACATTTTTTGAAGTTGTGAACCTAGTGGTAATATACTGGGACAACTAATCAATTGACGGGAGTTATTTTAGGGATTTAATAGCCCTCAAGCACTTGATGGTAATGGTGATGATGATTTTGATGATAATGATGGCAATAAGATTGATGATGATAATGATGATAATGGTATTGATGGTGATGAAGATGATAGGGATGAAGACTGGTGACATGTGATGATGATGTTGATGATGAAGATGGTGGTAATGATAGTGGTGGTGGTGATAATGGTGGTTGTAATAATGATGACAATGACGATTCATGCCATTTAAATGGTGCAATAT
The DNA here is from genome assembly GCF_018143015.1 of Lytechinus variegatus. NCBI lineage: Eukaryota > Metazoa > Echinodermata > Echinoidea > Temnopleuroida > Toxopneustidae > Lytechinus > Lytechinus variegatus. The sequence goes on from NC_054749.1 coordinate 5,048,759, forward strand.
ATCTGTTTGCCAACATTCAACAACAGAGGGTCCTATGATAGTTACAATGATGATGATGGTGATGATGATCATGGTCATGATGCTGATGGCGATGACGATGATGATGATGGCGATGATGATGGCAATGATGATGGCAATGATGATGATGGTGATGATGATGATGGTGATGGTGACGATGATGATGGTGATGATGATGATGGTGGTGGTGGTGGTGGTGGTAGGTGGTAATGATGATGATGGTGACAGTGATTTTGAAGAAGGTAATGAGGATGCAGATGATACTGATAATGATGATGATGATGATAATGATGATGATGATGATGATAATGATTCACTCCATTTAGATGGTGCAATATATCTGTTAAGATATATGACAACAGAGACTCTTCTACCGAACTAAGCATACAAGTGCCTGAAATTTACTTTTCATTTTATCAAGGGAACTGCTACCCACAAGACAGATCCAGCTGTTTGATGCTTGGGTGTATCGTTTTGGCCATGAACTGATTCAGCTCTCTAGCCAACATCCGCTGATCAGTGGCTTCTACAAGTTGTTGACCGTCTGCATGACCATGTCCAGCAAGACTGCATTCTTCAAGGTCAGTTGACGGGTTCCATTTGAGAGATTATGAAACAACATACAAATATTGACTGCTCATGAGGGCAATAGAAATAAATATTGCATTAAAGTGAGCTTGGGACTATAGGTCCTTTTTTATTGGGGGGGGGGGGTGGGGGGAGGAACCTTCTTCTTCTTGGGTCAGTACATGAGTACTGTCTGGCTTTGGGGTTCTAAGACTCCAGATCTTGGGGGGGGGGGATAGTATATCTATATTCTCCAAGATGATGTAGGAATCACAGATTTCACTATTGACTGAATAAAAGAACATTGGGTGATTTCAAGTACGGTGTTGGTGTTGAGAGCGTGAAAAGGCTGCTGAACCGAGCCCCAACACCGAGCTGAGTTCAGAGGAGCGATACCGATCGCGTTATCGATATCCTATGACGTCACACCTCTGTGCTGCGCTGCTGATCATCTCAACTTTACATGAGTAATTCTCGACGACGGAAGTGAAATCGGGAAGAAATTGCAGTAAAATCTTATCGTACAGAATGCACAGGTTAAAATCACTGCAATAATCAGAAAGCATAAATATTATTTTTCATTAAAATGTGTAAAACTCTAATGATTTGCGCTCATCTTAACTGTAATAGATAATTTTACGGGGGTGTTTCATCGTGTTCGCCTCCTGTTCGTGAACTACAGTTCATCAACACCAACACCGAACTTGAAATCATGATTTTCCCAATCCCTGGGGGTTGGTGTTGGTGAATAGGGAAATTGCACGTAGATCGTCAACACCAGCTGTAATGCTCGGTTCAGCAGACGACATTCAACACCAGAGCTCAACACAAACTGCCGGAAATACGTCATATTTTCCGAGGTCAATCCCAACACCAGCGTGATTTCAAGTACGGTGTTGTAGCTGGTGTTGGTGTTGTCCCAACACCAACACCAGATTTCAACACCGTACTTGAAATCACACATTGAATATTTGTTTTATAAACCAATTATTTTCTGAGTAGGGCAATAGTAAAAACTATCACTCTACTCAGTTCATACCAATTGGTATATGTTTTTCTTAAAACATTTGAGCTTTTACTAATCTTATGGGCAATCTTTTGTCCAGTTGGGGTTTGTTCAGGCCAAGTGATAAGTCTCATGTTTTCCTGTGGTGCACGACAGTCTTGCAGGCTTTAGACCAAGATTGAGTATCCAAACTTCCTCATAAGTTTATGTATATTTAGTTTCATTTATTACTTGACTGATTATATCTTGTTACTTGTATGCTTTTGATTTGTCTTTAATCTTGTATTATGTATTGTTCTTGCTTTCTTTAATTGAGAAATATGAAAATAAAATTAAATGCATACATATTAATTTTGTAATAGACATTCCTGAAGGCACTATCTAATATTTTTCACATTTTGTAAAACTTTATGATTTAATTACTTTTTAAAAATATTTGTCAAAGGAAATCGTACATCATAAAGCATTCATATTTAATTTTACATACACTCTGCGTGCATTTTTCTCCCTTGGATTATAGGAAGTGGATCCGTATGTCCGTATGGAATCGTGTTTCAAACCGAAATTGGAAGATGAACCCATGGATGTGGATGACGACAGCGAGCCCATGGCAACCAAGACCACGCCTAGCAGCGTGTCTCTCTCGGACAGAGAAGCCTGCTTCTTTCTGTTTTCCAAGTTCTCGAAGGAGGTTCTGGTCCGACTGAAGCAGTACAAGGATGACCTCCTCGCTTCTTGTCTCTTTCTCATCCTCTCTCTCCCCCACCAGGTGGTGGAGTATGAGGTTCGTGATGTCATCCCAGCACTCCAGGTAATGTCACATCCTTTAACCCCCCCTTCCTTCTTCCTCTATCTTCTCTCCTCTTTGTCTCTTTCTCATTCTCTCTCTCATGTGATTGAACATCAGATTCATGATGTCTTTACAGCATTCAACTTTATAACTCTTCACTCACTTTCCATTCTCCTCTCCCCTTGTGGTTTCTTTCCCCTTCTCTCTTCTCTCCTCTAGGACCAAAAAAATCATATCATTTAGTGATAAACTGGAATGGTGATCAATTTCGGGGTGGGAATACCAAAATTTTACAAAAAGAAATACACTTGGATTGAATAATTCTTTGTAAGGGTGTATTTGATGATTTGATGCTTTGACCTGGATGATGTGCATCTGTTTTGCTTGGCTTGAATTCTCTTTCTACCAGATAGTCCAATATTCAGACTGCCACCAGTCTGGCTAATTGCACTTACACATTTGGTCTAATGGCCAGGTGATCTAATGTCCAGGTGGTCTAATTTCAAAATTTTGTCCCCTTATGCATTTTGTCAAACAAAAATTGGGTTCATAACCAGTTCCATCTAATCACATAGACTAAATGGCATTAGACTTTTAGATGCAATGGACCATATTCTGAACTCTGGTTTAAATTAAACCCTGGTTTAAAGTTGTGGTTTAAATATGGAGACCCAGTACACATTCAATAAGCCTGTTCACAGTTGTAAAAAAGGTGGCTTTCAAATTCACTGACATAGGCATTTGTGATTTGATGATTATTCATGTATTCCTTTCAAAATATTCATTTTATCACATCCAAGCTGAAGAGGAATAAATAGAGCCTTCATAATCACTGGTATTTAACAGTAGCCTAAACAATAGTCAAATGTACCAAAGGCAGACAATAAAACAGATTTCCAAACTTTATCCCTGATGTACTATTCTAGTCACCTGGTCTATACAATGCCTTTTGTTCTTAGAATTTGAATACTCTACTGGTAAAGCTTACGCAACATCTACATTTGAAAATGATAGTGCTTATCCTAATGAAAAATCACAAAGGTCATTTGAGAATAGTTGATCATGAGCTAACCGTGAACTGGCTTATTTAGTAAATCACATGACACCCAAATTGTTCATAATTGTCTGAGAATCATAACTGAAGTATTTTTCTTCCTTGTGAAAGCAAGCGAAAACAAAACAGTAAACCTAAGAAATATGCAATATTCAGGTATTCAGATTAACATTTATTTGGTATAAGATAAAAATCAAATTACAATAATATAATGTAAAACAACGTAGTAAATAAAATACCAGGATTGCTAAAAAAAGTTAAAAACTTGTAAACAAGCAACCCTCGACATATAAAATAATCAAATACAATGAGAATACAATTACATAAGATACAAAAAAAATATACATAAAATAAATAACGATGTAAATATAACAAGAAAGACATACGAAAACTTAAGGATTAACTAACATTAGAGAAATAGTAAGAATCATTCAGCATAATTTGAATATATCAATAAGTGGCAAGTATTGTGCTCTTTAATTCATTTTTGAATGAAATGTAATTCAAAGTACCCTTTATATTACTGTTTAGAGAATTCCATTTTTTTGATCCCTGAAATCTAATTGATCTATTTTGTAAAAAAGAATTTGTAAATTTTGGAAGACGAAAGTCGCCCTTTTTTCTTGTATTAATTGAGTGATAATCGGAGTTCAAATGAAAACTGTCATAAAAAGTATCTGGTAACATGGAGTATTTCAATTTATACATAAATAAAGATGTTCCTTGGGAAAGAATATCTGCAAATTTGAGTAATTTCAAAGATTTAAACAATGGAGATGTGTGTGCCCTGAAGGTGGCGTTGCAGCATAAACGAACAGCCCGTTTTTGAAGTATAAAAAGGGGTTTTAAAAATTTGTCAAATGTTCTTGCCCATACAAGATTACAATACATTAAGTACGGATATACAAGTGTATAATATAAAGAAAGCATGGCAGAAGATGGTAAAAAACTTCTTAGTTTACACATAACGCCAACATTACATCGAATCTTCTTGAAAATTATTTCAATATGTTTTTCCCATGAAAGATTGTTGTCAATGGTTATACCTAAAAAATTTGCAAATTGGACTTGGTCGATACATTTACCGTCCAATTTCAAAGTTATATTTTCAATGACAGTATCATTTTTCTTGCCAAAATTAAAAAAAATCATATATTTGGTTTTTGTATCATTAATTTTCAATTTATTTGCAGAAAACCAATTAGCAACCTTCTGAAGTTCAACATTTGCTTCAGAAATCAAGTTTTTCAAATTATTACCTGAATAGAATATGTTCGTGTCGTCAGCATATAATATATAATGTAATTTCTTTGAAGATTCAATAATGTCATTAATAAACAACAAAAATAACAACGGGCCCAGGATACTACCTTGAGGCACACCTTGTCGTATAAAAAGCAGTTCAGAATCAGTTTCATTGTATTTTACAAATTGCTTTCTTTTTGATAAATAACTTTTAAACCATTCCAAGGGAATACCTCTGACTCCATAAAATTTTAGTTTTTGTAATAAGATTTGGTGATCCAGACAATCGAATGCTTTGCTAAGGTCTACGTAGACCCCCAAAGCTATCTCTTTTCGTAAAATTTATACAGAAGTTCAGAAGCAAAAAGCAAAGCTGACTCTGTAGAATAACATTTTCGAAATCCAAATTGCTCAGAAAAAATAATTGAATGTTTATTGAGGAAAGTAAATAATCGATTGTACATCAATTTTTCTAGAATCTTGGAAAAGGTCGACAGCAATGAAATTGGACGATAGTTTGATAAATCGTTTTTGTCACCCTTTTTGAATAAGGGTATAACTTTTGAAACACTCATTGAATTTGGAAATAATCCAGATTGAAAAGATAAATTAAACACGTGGGTTAAAGGTTCAACAATATAATTAATTATTTTCTTTACAAGATATGGTGACATATCATCAACCCCACATGAATGTTTATTCTTTAAAGAGTAAGATACCTTCAAAATTTCACTTCTGTCTGTCGGCGAAAGAAAAAAAGAATTGGTTACACTGTTTTTTAAATAATCACGAAAACATCCAATGGTACTTGGATCATCAAAACAACCAGCATTAACAAAAAAAGAGTTAAAAGCACTTGCAATTGATTTCGGTTCAGTAAGTTTAACGCCATCTTTACGGATGAATGAAGGCAATTTAAACGATCTCTCTTTACCGAGCAGGCTGTTCAGAATATTCCAAGTTTTCTTTAAGTCATAACAATTCGATTTGAGTTTTGCAGCAAAATAGTTTTGTTTAGAGACACGTATAATATGAATAAGTTTGTTTTTATAGGATGTGTATTTTTTATTCATGTTATGGGTTTTCTGTTTTAAATATCGCTTATATAAGCGTTCCTTCCTATTAATGGATTTAAGAATGCCTTTTGTAATCCAGGGTTTTTGGGGTGCTCTACTTCTTTCTTTATCGGATGCTATCCTTGAATGCTACCCTTGAATGCTTGGATATAGTCTCTTTTAAACCCTTAATAAAAGTATCGTAAGCTACGTTGACATTGGATAAGTTTGTCACAGAGGACCAATTGTTAGCTGCTAAATCTTCACACAATGACTTGAAGTCTATTAGGTGTTTAACGTGAGTTTTATTATAGACATGGGTGTGGTAACTCGGTGGAAAAGAGTTCGTTAATTGAAAGATGGGGAAATGGTCAGATAGATCTGAATACAAAATACCAGGTAAAATCGGCTTATCCAAAACATTTGTAAAGATATTGTCGATACAAGTAGAAGAATTGATTGTAACACGAGTTGGTCTCGAGATAAGTGGGAGAAAAGAGGATGAATATATTGTATCGATAAAAGCACTAGTATCAGAATGAAGGGCGTAACTAAGTAAATCAAAGTTAAAGTCTCCAGCAATATAACAATGTTTCTTTTCTCTGTTGATTTTAGCAAGACATACTTCAAAAAGGTCATTAAACTCAGCACCACTACTATTGGGAGCTTTGTATACAGTTCCAACAATCACATTCTTCCCTTCCTTCATGATTTCAATAAAAACAGTGTCTATAGTTGGGGTACAAAAGTCTAAATCAGTTCTCTGCTTGAAAGTGACATTGTTCTTGATATACATACATACACCACCCCCTGAACGATCACTTCTATGTTTATGAATAAGTTTATAATTTGGTATATTGTAAAATGAGTGTGGGTCTTCCTTAAACCAGGTTTCTGTAAATGCATAGATTGTGAAATCGTGGTGGAGAGTGTGTATATAATCAATTATATGAGAAAACTTAGAAATAAGACTTCGAGCATTCAAGTGGAACAAGGAAAATTGAAGTTCCGATGTTCTATTACTCAGTTTGATATTAAAGGTGTCATTGAAATAATAGTTACAATTTGAAATATTATCGTCTAGCATAGAAGCCGTCACTTCATTAGAGGAAAAGATGTCAAAATCATTGTTACTGAATATACCAGAATTATGAAGTGGAATGTGATTTAATTGAAAAAATGAATGAATAGCGAATTTGAAATCTAAGTCATCAATTATATGGTTGAAAGGAATTACATTACTTAAACAAAATTGACATATCCAGGGTATTGAATAAGAGTTATCATTAGCACATGCTACATGACATATATTTCCACATGAGCAAAGGTATATTGATTGATTCTTATTAGCACACTTACAACAAATGTTACAACGCATTTTAGAAAGAATTAATGAATAAAACTATACATAGAATCATACTAACAAACAAGTAAAGAAAGTGATATAAAACATCACAGTTCAAAATGACAAAAATCGTTTAGTCCGTTCACGAAAAATCTAGATCGGATAATCTGGAGAGGTGATTTTCTCGGGTTACCTTGACATGTCCGCCACCAGGTTTGTTGACGATTATTACACCGTCCTGTGTCCATACTCGATACTCTGTGTTTTTGGTTGCTTTTCTGATTTTCCACAAGAGCTTCGATCTGGTTTTCGTCAAGTTTTCATTGATGTACACATTTGTAATTGATGGAGAATCCTTCAAACGTTTCCGAGCGCTATATACTCTCTCGCGGGCACCATAATTGCTGAACTTCACAATGATGTTTCTTGCTTTGGTTGTCGATCTCGAAGTCGTTGCGTGACCGTCGGTTGACTCCGGGTTTTCGCCATCCGGTCGAACGGGACCAAGCCGGTGACTCCGGTCGACATCGTGAACGTTGACTTCGATGCCGAGATTATCACGACAAAGGTCCCTAATCACTTCCGTGGTATTTTCTCCTCGATTCTCCTTAATGCCTGAGAAGATCAAACAGCTCCTGCGGGAGTATTGCTCCAAGTCGTCCATGGATCCGTGAACATCTTGCATCTCTCTATGAATCTCTGCCATACTTTCAGCTTTCAGTACTTCTATTTCTTTTTCTAACTCTACGATTTTGGCGTCACGAGATTCAGTGTCGAAGACCAGCGATTGCTTAATTTCCTTGCAGAGGGATTCATGCATTTCCAAAACTAGCTTCTCCCTGATCACATTCACAAATTTGTCGACGAATAAACTGTCTGTAAGCAAGGTCTCAAAGGCTGATTTAATTGATTCAGTCAAATCGTGGATGTCATCTGCACATTCGTCACTGAGTACTTCAGCAGCTTTTTTTGCTTTACTTCTCTTCTTTTTCGTCGGGCGACTATCGGTCTGGGTTTCTGGTTCGTCTCGCTTTGATTTCTTTTCGCCCGTCATACTACAGAGTTGCTGCTTTTGTATATAGTTGCAATGGTTGGCGGAGCACCAATTAAAACACGTCTACTCTGCGAAGAACATATATATAAACAGAATTTTTGGCCGCCCATAATTTTAGCACAGAGTTAGACTGCGGTCTAAGTTAAACCTTATTTCAGAATACAGGCCAATGGGTAAAGCTATAATAGAAATTAAACAAAATGGTAAATGGGCTACATGGCAATAAGACAAACTGGGCCCCATCTTGCAAAGAGTTACGATTGATCCAATCAATCGTAATTCTATGGAAATCCATTAGTGTCATAATTTTTTCTACAGGAAATTTGCAAACTGTCCTTTGTAAGCAAAGGAGAACACACCAAATTGTCAAGAAATCAATGAATTTACGGATATACATTCATATCTAGAAATTTTTTTGAACAAACATATATTTTGTATGTTGACCTTGCTGGCATTCCATAGTTGCGATTGATTAGATCAATCGCAACTCTTTGTAAGACGGGCCCCTGGTTAGTAAGACTGATTGTAAACGGAATAGGATTAGTCCATGTGGGATTGGACCAAATGGAAATCAGACCTAGTGGCCCGTATTCTGAAGTCGGGTTTAACTTAAACTCAGGTTTAAAGTTGTGGTTTAAGTATGGATAGCCAATTGTTACATGTACATAAATCACTCACAGTAGAGATATCATATTTCAGCTCTTTTTGTTCTCAAATCATTCATAATTGACTAGGAATTCTAAATAGATAATTGTCTTCACCATCGATGAATTAGGAAAGAGCTCAGTAGACATAAGAAACATACAACTTGATAAAAATTTTGACACATTTGGCTTCCCATAATTTAAGCACAGAGTTAGACCATGGTAATGGGTTTACGCTAAAGTGGCCAGTTACCGTTTGCTCATTTACAGACTGCGTTCAAGCTTGGTTTGAGTTACTTGCCCCTGGCTGAGTCTGGACTCTCAGCCCTTCAGACCTGGATCCGTTACATTCCATCAGATGTTCTCAAGCCTTACTATGCCCAGGTTCTTCCCCAGCTAGACGGCTACCTCAGGGCCGGAAGTGGTAAGTACTTGGAGTCCCCTCCTCCCCCCCAAAAGACACTGTAAATTGCTGTTAACTTCAATTCAAAATCAAAGGGAAAGGGGATACCTGGATCCGTTACATTCCATCAGATGTTCTCAAGCCTTACTATGCCCAGGTTCTTCCCCAGCTAGACGGCTACCTCAGGGCCGGAAGTGGTAAGTACTTGGAGTCCCCTCCTCCCCCCCCCCCCCAAAAGTAACTTCAATTCAAAATGAAAGGGAAAGGGGATACCTGGATCTGTTACATTCCATCAGATGTTCTCAAGCCTTACTATGCCCAGGTTCTTCCCCAGCTAGACGGCTACCTCAGGGCCGGAAGTGGTGAATACTTGGAGTCCCCCCTCCCCCCTTCCTGCAAAATAATAATGATAAATAAAATAAATCATCAAAACTTAGAATAAAATGATAAATATATGTATGCATTAATTGATTAATAAATAATGAAAAATAAATCAATAAAAAAATTACTTGCAGAGCATTTCATCATTATGTATTGATTGATGAGTTGTCAGATCTGACAATTTTTCTTGATCCTGATTGGCTGAGAACAACAGGTGTCCGAGATTTATTATGGTAACTATTAGATAAAACCAACTTTTTCAAATAAAAAGTCTGGAAAGTCCTTTTATGAAATGTTACCCAGCTCAAATGGAAAATTTTGATCAAACTGTTTTTGAATATTTGTGAGGTATAAGAGCAGCTTTGATTGCGGTTAGATTCAATTTGAAAGAAATTTGGGATTGCAAGAAAATTATTTGGATCCGCAATGCAAACTAAGTATTATATCATTAAGATATAATAATGGTAATAATAATTACAATAATCAGAATAATGATAATAATACTAATACTAGGCATTTATATACATGTAGTGCCATGTATTAAGTAATAAACTATTGTGAGGATCTATTTAAAATATTGAAACAGAATCCAATTTTTTTTGAAGGATCTGAAGATGACAGTAGCAGACCTGAGGTTCTTGTCGTTCAGACAGCATCCAGTCGCCAGGGACGGAGGCGCATCCCTTATAAGCTTCTGAAGAAAGCCAAGGAAAATGATCAGGTTAGCTTCTCTTACTCAATAATGTAATATACATTTATGTCTATTTTTTTTGTCTCACCCGCATAGCAGAGTGAGACTAGGCACCGATTTTCCGACGGTGACGGCATCGTCAACATTGAAATCTTCAAAAAGGTTAAGTTTTTGAAATGCCATCATAACATAGAAAGTATATGGATCTAGTTCATGAAACTTGGACATAATAGTAGTCAAGTATCACTCGACATCCTGGCAGAGTTTTAGGTCACATGACCAAAATCAATGGTCATTTTGGGGCAATTGATTCAGGGGTGTGAGAGTTCAGATTTTTATCTGATTTTAGATTTTTTTTGTTTTGATTTTCAGCTGAATTTCAGCTTATATTTGGAATTCCTCCGTACAAAAAGTGTGGGAGCTTTTTCTATTTCAGACTTTTTCAATACTCTTCAGCTTTTTTCAGATCTTTTTATTTGTGACCACTCACACCCCTGTTGATTAGACCATGTTGAGGGAATCAACATCAAAATCTTAACTAAGGTTTAAGTTTTTGAAATATCATAACTTTGAAAGTATTTATTACAACATAAGATCATGGTCAGAAGATTTTGAATTATCAATAAATAATAATTATACTAATTATGTACCACCTGATACATTATCAAAGGTCTTAGCCGCTTTACTATAATACAGGATGAGCTGTCCATCATAATTCGTATTTCTTCACAGAGTCAAGAATCCCCTTTGAGGAGTGTACAGCTCCAGATCCTCCGTCTCCTTGGCTCCTTGGGAGGTAGTGTGAACGTGGGTCTCCTGGAGACATCGGCCCAGGAGCTTGCCAAGGTAGCCCTGGCCTGGGATTCGAAGCCGAGACTCAACTTTCCTGTTCCATTCGTGGATATGAAACCCGAGATTCAGCTTGGTGAGCATTCTACATTCCAATATTTTGGAACCATTACATATAATAATAATAGCTGTATTTATATAGCGCTTTTTGCCTGAGGATGCAAGGCGCTTGCTATTACTACCCTGGCTTTAGGTCGAGCTACCATCACTGGCGCTCAGTGCATGCAAGGAATTAATCCTACCGGGTACCCATTCACCTCACCTGGTTTGAGTGCAGCACAGTGTGGATGAATTTCTTGCTGAAGGAAAACACACCATGTCTAGGATTCGAACCCACGACCCTCTGTTTGAAAGGTGAGAGTCAGAACCACTAGACCAAGACGCGCTCACAATACACCTTAGTGACTGATCACACAGCCGTTTTTACGATTGATAATGAAATCTACTCCACACAATCAATCTTCGAATCAGTCCCATGATCCCTCGCTAATAATGATAATAATAATAGTTCTTGTATTGTGCATATCACATTGTGAATAACGTCACTGTGCTTCCAAAGGACATGGATGTTACTACCTTGTCCGTAGCTCAAGCAGCCTTTTCAGCGCTCGGCATTTCAAGGAATAAATTCCTGCCATGTACCCATTCACCTCATCCTGGTTGAGTGAAGCACAATGCGGATAAATTTCTTGCTGAAGGTAACTACGCCATGGCTGGGATTTGAACCCACGGCCCACTGTTTAAAAAATCGGAGACCAATCCACTGGGCCACAACACTCAGCCTTACAAGTAAGTTCCAGGGCCATGGATTCTGTGACACAGAGCTGTATAGCGACTGATTGAAGACTCAGACAAGGTAATTTTGGTGTTGTACGTTTTACGGTACACCATGTATCTTCTGAAGATTCTCCTGAAGACGACAAGAACGCACTTGCCAAAATGTTGAGTTTGGTCCTTTTCAGGACCATCAAATGTCCACAAAAGATCCATGGTGTACCGTGAACCCTGCTACACCATTCTTCCTTGCCATGGAGATTTTCAGCAGTTACAAGGTAATTTTGCTGAAGACATTTTAGCTGATACAGTACATTCTGCCATTTTGATTTAGGGGTAATTAACCAACTTTTTTGTTTCTTATGTTCAGATGCCTTTTTGCCAAGGATTGTTGACCTGGCTTTGACCTCCAGTGACCGACAGACCAAGGTGGCAGCATGCGAGACCCTACATACCTTGGTCCTTTTCATGCTGGGTAAAGGATCTCAACAGCCTGACCAAAGGGAAGCAAAGGTAAGACATCATAATGAGGCCCCCCCAAAAAAACGAAAATGCCATTTACTAAAACCCACCTACTTATTTGACCTTGAAGGGGTTAAAGTGTGCTCACCAAGGCTTATTTTCATAAATTTTGTCTATCTTTAAAATTATAAATGAAGTCTGGTCTAACATTCCGTTTGGTGTATTCACAGGGTACTACCCCTGATCTTACGCAGAGCAAGACATGTTCTTAACAAAGTTACATTCAAAGACATTTTTACTTGGTTGTTTTTACTTCTTGACAATCATGATACCATTTGCATTGATAATGGGTAGATCCTAGAGGATGTTGATGCCAATGTTGCATTGGTTCTTGAACATAGTTACATTAGTAGACACCTTTTACATGTTGACTTGGTTTACTTGTTATCGAAACTTGAAGCATATTAAAGCTCATGAACCCATCTTGACAATCAGAGGATGTCGAAGCCAATATTGCATCGGTTCTCTCTGCAATTCCAGAGCCCAATGGATCAACTGTACAAGAAGGTCCTTCCTGCAGTACTTCAGCTGGCTTGTGATGTGGAACTGGTCGCCAGGCAGCTCTTTGAACCCCTTGCCATGCAGCTCATCCACTGGTTTTCAGGTAGGACTTCCATACAGTCCAACCTTCATTAATTTGTCATTCGTTGATTTGTACATGCCTTAAAGACCAGACCATTTCGGTTTCCTTCTTTGTTCCAGTAGTTCTCAAATCGTGTTATATTTGCTGACTTCTTCTTTTTCTTTACAAGATGGACAGTTTTTCGTTTTCTAAATTGCCAAGTTCATGTACTTCAAGGGTTCCCAGCCCATGAAGGAAAGAAGGGAAAATTATTTTACTTTTTTCCAGTCAGGGAAAAAGCTGGGAATTTGAGAAAAAAATTGTGAACTTGGAAAATGCATCAAATGAGGGAAAAATCAGGGAATTTTGATCAGCCCAATAGTAGAAAGCATGGTAGTCAGTCAGACTGTTATATTTTGTTGCATATCAAGACAACATCCATTGAATGACTGGTTATATTATTATTTTCATACTGAAAATGCATGTAATTCACTGCAACAACTTAGAAAACATGCGAAATTGAGAATGGGCTTAAATAATTATCAGGGAATGTTGTTTTCTTGGAAAGATGTGAACCCTGATTTCAGTGTTATAAACATCAAAATTTGTTCTCCTTACTTTGGTGACATATACAACATACACGATAAGGCAATTCTAAGAAAATCTTAGAAAAACACGTTTCCATACTGATAAAGTGTGGTGCACACTCGCTTTGATATTGTAAACAGGTTTTATGTGCAGATGTTTAACCTAAGTATGCACCGTTATGTTTTATTGGATTTACTTTTTATTTCAATGGTTTGTACTCTATTGTTCATCATTCATAAATTTGGGGCCCAAAAATCGTATTTTCTGTGAAATTATGTGTTTTTCCTTAATTCTGTGATTTTTTTCCTATTTCTGTATCACAAAAAACTGGGAACTTAATTCCAGGGACTTGTATTTCAAAGGGTTTTAATATTTTATGTCATTGTCAAGGTGGGATTGATATTAATTCATTATACTGACTATAGGCTCAAACATGATACATGTAGATGGTGCTGTCCGTAATTCAAGACGAGGCATGCCTGAGTGCGCAAGAAATGTGTTGATGTCCCCCCCCCGAAAAAAAAAAGAAGTGAACATGGGAAAAATGGTTGTGCTGTGCCCTGATTTATTGGAAAATTATCCTGTCTAATTTCTTTTGGTGATTTGGGTATGATATTTTCATTATAAAATAATGTGGTTGTTGGTAGATTATATTGGAAATTTATGTAATCAAAGTGAGTTTGCGTATTCTAGATTGAAATCTCATTTCTCCACATACTAGATTGAAAAAAAAAATCTCAGCAAGTGTGCATCTGGATAATAGAAAGATCCGGATAAGGGAGGCCAGATAAGAGAAGTCAGACTGTAGTTAATAATGGGAATTTCAGATCCATATCAATTTCAGTGTGATTTGAATCTTTTGCAACTCTTAAAAGTTTTTTATGTCCATTCAATCTTTCAGGGAACAAGAAATATGAAAGCGCAGAGACCACCACGTTGTTGAATGCCATCCTTGCCGGTATAGTGCATCCTACAGACACAGCACTGAGGGACTTCTGCGCTCGCTGTATCAGTGAATTCTTAAGGTGGTCCATCAAACAGACGAGTAAAAAGGTAAAGTTCAGTTCCGCAGACAAAGTTATTTTGTCATTTTGGATGCAAGTCTTTGATGTGGCAGATGTCTCCACCTGCTGTATTAGTGAGTTCTTAGAATGGTCCATCAAACAGACAAGTAGAAACGTAAAGGTCAGTTCCACAGACAAAGTTTATTTTGTCATTTTGGATGCAAGTCTTTGATGTGACAGACTTCTTCACTTCACCTGCTGCATTCGTGAGTTCTTAGAATGGTCCATCATTGATATGACACCTAGATATTTCCCTGTGATTTGATTGGTGGTTTGATATCGTTCATTCAGCCCATTTTGCAATGATGTCATCAATCGTTCAATTTTGTATCCATTCATCGTGCAATTTTGGATCCATACGATTTTGTCCAATGCACGCGCGCACCGAGGCTGCTGCAGCTGCAGGCACCAGCAGTGCGCATGTTGTAATGACGTAACAATCAACAGACCGAACGCGCACTGCATGAGCATGTTTTGCATCAAAATTCATGAATTTCATATGAAAAAATCAATTATTAGGTGTCACATAAACCATAATTTTTTTTCAATGGACAGAATACTTCATTTGATGAAAGATGAAATAATGATTCATTCAACTCAGCTACTCCTCGTTGAATGGATCATTTTATCTTTCACCTCATGAAGTATTCTGTCCATTGCACTCAGAAACATTCATTATTTGTATAATGGAACATATTCCAGTAACACCAAATAGATGTATTGGGTCTGGCTGGAGCCCATTTCATATAGAGATACAGCTATGGTAATTTTGCCATTATGACTACTGCCATGGTAACAGGGCTTGGCAGCCAGTTACAAGGTTTCCTCAAAGGTACGATGGTGGCAAAATCACAATAGGAATTCTCACAACATACATGTATCTCCTTTATTAGAAGGAAGGAAATATACTGTCCTTCCATTGATAATGCACATAGCATTTTTGTCTCACCTGCGAAGCAAAGTGAGACTATAGGCGCCGCTTTTCCGACGGCGACGGCGGCGGCGGCGTCAACATCAAATCTTAACCTGAGGTTAAGTTTTTGAAATGATGTCATAACTTAGGAAGTATATGGACCTAGTTAATAAAACTTGGCCATAAGGTTAATCAAGTATTACTGAACATCCTATTAGAGTTTCATGTCACATGACCAAGGTCAAAGGTCATTTAGGGTCAATGAACTTAGACCATGTTGGAGGAATCAACATCAAAATCTTAACCTGAGGTTAAGTTTTTGAAATGTCATCATAACTTAGAAAATATATGGACCTAGTTCATGAAACTTGGACATAAGGTTAATCAAGTATCACTGAACATACTGCATGAGTTTCACGTCACATGACCAAGGTCAAAGGTCATTTAGGGTCAATGAACTTTGGCCGAATTGGGGATATCTGTTGAATTCCCATCATAACTTTGAAAGTTTATGGATCTGATTCATGAAACTTGGACATAATAGTAATCAAGCATCACTGAACATTTCGTGCAAGTTTCAGGTCTCATGATTAAGGTCAAAGGTCATTTAGGGTCAATGAACTTTGGCCGAATCGGGGGTATCTGTTGAATTACCATCATAACTTTGAAAGTTTATTGGTCTAGTTCATTAAACTTGGACATTAGAGTAATCAAGTATCACTGAACATCCTGTGCGTGTTTCAGGTCACATACCAAGGTCAAAGGTCAATGAACTTTGGCCGAATTGGGTGTATCTGTTGAATTACCATCATAACTTTGAAAGTTTATGGATCTGATTCATGAAACTTGTACATAAGAGTAATCAAGTATCACTGAACATCCTGTTCGAGTTTCAGGTCACATGATCAAGGTCAAAGGTCATGTAAGGTCAATGAACTTTGGCCATGTTGGGGTTTTTTGTTGAATAACCATCATATCTCTGTAAGTTTATTGGTCTAGTTCATAAAAAGTGGACATAAGAGTAACCATGTATCACTGAACATCTTGTGCGAGTTAGAGTAGTATTCAAAGTCAGCACTGCTGCTATATTGAACCGCGTGATGCAGGTGAGACGGCCAGAGGCATTCCACTTGTTATTTATTTCAATGCTGGATAAAAGAGCATTGCCATTTAACTGCTCACGGGCATAGGTGTTGCGGCCGGGATCGATCCCCAGACTTCCCATGTATAGCCAATTGCCTTAGACCACTCGGCCGCGGCACCTACACATTGGATGGAGTGTATCGATTCTTGCACATTAATGTTCTTTTTTTTTTCAGCAACAAGAAAAGAATGCATTCAATACCAAGTCACTCCTGAAGCGTCTCTACTCCATGGCCTCGCACCCCAGTGCATTCAAGAGACTTGGAGCTGCTCTTGCCTTCAATAGTATCTACACCATCTTTAGGTAAGGGTTATATCACGTGGGTTAGAGCCAGAGCATTGCACCAAGAGATAAAGATTCTCTATTAAAAACTAAAAAAGAGAAGGTTGTTTAAGATTTAAGGTTTTATTAAAATATCCACACATCACAGACAATTAGGCTGAATTGCATTGGATTTACAAAAATTTACAATACAATGATAACGTGATGTAGCAATCAATCATTATAAATGTACTGTTTACAAATAAAATGATAAACACAATGGGTAACCTGGCAGATTAAGGAAAAGATGGCCAGAGTATAGAGAAAATGGCAAAAGGGGATTCAACAGAGTATATAGGGGATAAGGTAGATAAGTAGGGATGGGGAAATGAGAAGGACAGAATATAATTATGTTTCAATATATATATCATTGGAGAGAAATGGTTTCTTATCTTTAGGGTAGAATGGTATACCGAGGTGATATATCATAACAACAAGATTAAAAAAAATCTATTAAAGTAGAGAATAGAAACAAATATTAAGATATGAGGACATCTTAATAAGTATCTTTGACTATAAATGGTTATTTAAGTTTATATCGTGAAAATCCAGGGTATTGCATTGGACCTAGTGAGAAAGATTGTGTCTTAAAAGCTCAATATGAGAAATAGAAAAGGAGAACTATGTCTCAGAATATTAGGAATTCTTACTTTCCATAATTTATTGAGAATGATCTTAATAAACGGACAGCCAAGCAGATTTAATCAGAGTGTTTATTCTTAAAAACAGATCTTGATGAAGATTGACAAAAGCCTGACTTATTGTAACTGAATCAATTGTGATTAATTTTGCTCTTAATGAAATCCAGTGTTTCTCATGTGTGATTTTTTTATTCATATAACTGTATTTCTAATTGATTATTCAAACCCTGAATTAATGTTTGTGTTTTTTTTCATTGCAGAGAGGAGGAAGCCCTTGTTGATCAGTTCACCTTTGAACTTGTGGTAGTCTTTGTTCAAAGCTTGGCCTTGGCCCATCACGATGACAAATCACTTGGTAGGTAACCCCCAAAGCTCCCAATGTGATGGAAATGTTACTGTCAAGAGAGAGAGAGAAGTGATATTCTGTAGGAATAATTTATAAGGCTCTGTCCTATGAGGACTTACAACTGTGGTAACTTGGCCATCTGGGCGTCGTGGTCTAGTGATTAAAACTCTCAATCTGAAGGACGTGGGTTCGATTCCAAGCCATGGCGTGTTTTCCTCCAGCAAGAAATTTACCCACATTGTGCTGCACTCAACACAGGTGAGGTAAATGGGTACCGGCAGGAAACTGAGTGCTCTGGAATCTGTAGACTAGCTTAGCCAGGGTAATATAGGAGCACCTTCCGAACCTGGCGAGAACGTTGATCCCGTGTATCTTATTCCTTTCAGTAGACATAAATATTTGCTATTTTCAAATTTTCTAGTACCTCACTCTTTCATGAGCTGATTTTAATGGTTAAGCACAAAAGTACATGTAGATAAAGATATTTTTCAAGCACTCAGGGGCAATAGATAGAGGGTTTGAAGCACCTCCAGATTTTCGGTTATATGTTGGATTTATTCTTTTGAGTCAACCATCTGCTATAGTTCTTTCCAGTGCAAGTAAATTATTATTTGTTTATTTTCTGATTTTCATATAGCATTTCTCTCATGAGCAATCTCTCTATGTAAGCAATAAACATCATGACCCGTATTCTGGTTATCAAACCTAGGTTTGATCCTAGTGTACACTAAAATGTCAGACCATTCTTCTTTGGAATGCCGAGTTTCACAAAACTTTTTTCATAATTACCGCAAAGATATTGCACCAATTAATTCATTAAAAATCCTTGTATTTTCCTATTCTAATTTTTATGATGACATTAATTTTTTGGCAACTTTTTTTCCTGCAGAATTAGAATAGTTTTTACTTGGTAAATGAGTTGACAACTGGCACTCCGTAAAGGGTGGTTTAAGTTAATCCAGGTTTAATTAAACCATGTCCAATTGCAGAATTGCAGTAAAAGTCCTGGAAGGACCGAGATAAAAGTGGATAGAAACAGAAGTGAAATTGAAAGGAGACTCCAGCCAGCCTTCTCTAATCTCCTCAGGCTTTCTACTCAAGCCTCTCACCCTGCCTCCTCTACTTCACTCTCATTCTGGTTTACAGTCCTTTTTGAGGACTACACTCATCCCGAAAGAATACTCTACTTCCCAACCTCCACTTTCTTGACATTTCATTTCTATTTCTATCCACTTTTATCTCAATCCCTCCAGGACTTTTACACATGGTGTACCGTAAACCTCTTCCGCGATTGTTCATACCACCATGCAAACCTTCAAACATCATCTGAACCATACCTATCATAATACAAACATTGTATTTTCTCAGGCACTCAGGAGCAAGGTATAGAGGTTCTGAAGCACCTGGAGAGGATCATGCGAGTGAAAGCAGCCTTACTCAACAAAGAGAGCAAGAACAGAAGGGTTCCAAGGTATGCGTGCAACCTTATCATGCCTCTGCCCACCGTAGGTAGTTTTCAGAGGCATTGGCTTACATTCTGAAATCTGGGGGGTGTTTCACAAAGGGTTAAGTGTGACCTTGAGAAGTGCTTAAATTTCCAGTTGCATGCTGTGTAAATCACATCACTGCATTGGTAAAATCTTGCCAAGAGGACGAAGTGTACTAAAAGGACTCACACACGCTACTGCGAATGTATAAGATTGCGTGTTAGATATCATGTGTTTTATAACGAATACATAAATAAATAATATACCGAATAAATAAAATTTTAGACATGACTCTAGGTCATACTTACCTCTTTGCGAACCTACCCCCCCTGAATGTACAGTAGACATCGCTGTATGTCCATATACATGTATGTATAATTGGATTTAATTCAAGAGGATTACTGGAGGATTATGGCTCTACTTTATGGTGATGTGGCTGATGACACAGTGTGGATGTCCACAGACAGAATGTAGACATTGTTGTATGCTTATTATTATTGTTATAATTGGTTTTCTTTGAACTAAAGGGAATTACCAATAACCCTGCTTGAGCCATATGATGATGTGGCTGATGACACGGTGTGGATGTCCACAGTGTGAATGTAGACATCGCTGTATGTCGTTGTAGGCTTATTATTATTATTATTATTATAATTGGTTTTCTATGAACTGAAGGGTACTACCAGTCATATATGTATGACAATGTGGCTGATGACACAGTGTGGATGTTCACAGAATGAGTGTAGACATCACTGTACATGTGTACATGTATGTCGGTGAAGGCTTGTTATAATTGGTTTTCTTTTAATACAAGGGGATTACCGGAGGATTGTAACTCTACTCTGCATCATATGGTGATGTGGCTGATGACACAGTGTGGTGGTCCACAGACAGAATGTAGAGATTGTTGTATGTCAGTCTATGCTCGCTATTGTTGGTTTTCTTTGAACTGAAGGGAATTACCAGTAACCCTGCCCTGAGTCATATATGTATGATGATGTGGCTGATGACACAGTGTGGATGTTCACAGAATTATTGTAGACATCACTGTATATGTACATGCATGTTGGTGTCGGCTTATTATATTTGGTTTTCTTTTAATTCAAGGGGACTTCCGGAGGATTGTAACCCTACCCTGAGTCATATGGTGATGTGGCTGATGACACAGTGTGGCCGTCCTCAGACAGAATGTAGACATCAGTGTATGGTCCTCGTATACCAGTTGACATCCCTCCTACCAGGTCAGTCAGTCAGTTCTGGGGCCCGTTTTACAAGAGTTGCGATTGATCCAATCAATCACAACTATGGACGGCCAGCAACGTCAACATCTATCGTGCTTGTTTGTTCAAAATATTTTCTAACTATTCATGCATTCATTGCTTTCATTCACTGTGTTTCTCTTTGCGTACAAAGGACATTGTGTGCAAATTTCCAGTACAAAAAATTATGACATTGATGGATATCCTCAGAGTTGCAATTGATTGGATCAATCGCAACTCTTTGTAAGACAGGCCCCAGAAGTTCATTTCACATACGCCATAGTCTAACTCTTTGCTGAAATTATGGGAAGTAAAAAATGTTCATATTTTGGTTGAATAGTACATTTTTATGGTCTTTTCTAATAAAAGACAAGAATCAAAGCCTTTTGATCGCAACGTTTCCAAGCAGTCAGTGTGTAAGATTACTTCAGGCATCTTTTAAGTTTTGCACTAAAATGAAAATTTTGTTGAAAGGAAATTTATATAAACTGTAAAATATGAATTTATAACTGTTCCTTGGGACAACCCCTGCCTCCAACTGTGGACTCAATATAAGCACACAGGTTGATGGGGGCCTGATGCTTAATAAAGAAGCCTAGTAACGAATGGTATGGTTGTGTTTAGAGGTAATTTAATTGATTCTTCCTTTGTGTCCATACAATTTATGATCAGATATTTGGCAAGTACTTTGGATGTTTCACAGCCTTCGTATTTGTAGCCTTCAGGGATTTATTGAAGTGGTATAATAGCGATAAGAAAGAGAAAAAGAGTGAAATAACTATTTCTATACATTATTTTTTTCTATAAATACAGGGCGAAACACGCCTGCAACATGGATGGCAAACACGGTCAAGGAGAGGGGTGCTGAGTATTTTGTTGCAAGGTAAAGACAAAGTACTTTCCATTTTAGCAATTTGCAAGCATTTTGTATTTTGTACAGTAACAGAAATTACTCAACTTGTCTTTTACTTAACTTATTTCTTTGGTTAATAATAGTGATAGTGAATTAATATTATAAGCAGCATACATGCACCCTCTTTTGTTTTTATATTCTTTAAATATAAAAATATATCAAGTTGGCAACCTGCTACGATGTGCACACTATGCTGTCTTCGTGAAACTCCTGTATCTCATTGTTTATTAAACTTAACAACTTCAGATTTTGACAGTATGAAGAAGGAGAACTGCCTAAGGAGAATTAACAGAAGGAGAAGAATGGCAGGTTTACATTTTGTATTTAATATGATGTAGGTTTGAGGGAGGTGGTCATAAAAGTGGCATTCAGAAACATCCCCTTTCGGCCTATAAAGATGATCAGTTTACTGTGAAGGCGACCATCCTCTGGCTGGAGTACCTGTTAGCTGCGCTGGACTGCTTCGTCTGGGTCTTGAATGAAAGACTACTCACACCAACTGCTCTATTCAGATGTAAGTGGATACTTTGTAGAATTTCATGGAAAATCATCGGATGTGACAGTTTTTATTAATTAAATTTTTTTTTACTGGTATTTTATTTTTTTTATTCACCCCCCAATTGTTATGTTGCCCTCATCCGACAGATCCTGAAATGTTTATGTTATATTTATGTTTTAAGACTTGTTGTGTTTATATCACACAGTCAATGAGACCACACATATAATCAGCATTTGTCATTTTCCTCCCCTTTCCCTGAAAGATAAATACCAGTTGTGGTAACGATCTCAAAATGAGTTCGAACATATTCCAATAAATTACCACCCCAAGTGTTTGTATGTATGAATAAAAAAATAATGTGTCAAATGGCTCTGGAAAAAAGGCATAATTGCTGAGAATTGAACAAAGTAAACATGGAATTCCATGAAATGTCTGGTATTTTTCCAAATAATACATGTACTGTCCCTCATATGTTTTTCTGTGTTAGTAATCATCAGAATTATCGGTTTCAGGATTTCACATAAGTTTATTTCAATGTACCAGAACTACATGTATATCTATGATAATATGGTGGCATTCAACCTTAATTTTAAAGACTTTCTCATGAAATAATTGTTTGCTGCAACAACTTTCTTTTACCTTCAATATTAAACAATGAAACAAAGAGAGAGGTTTTAATCCCCCAAAACGTCTCCTACTAATTACAGTACCACTAACAGCATAATTGTTTTTTGCAGCCCCAAAAGAAGGAAAAAGGAGCAACCTCTTCAAGTCCATTGATGTCTTCCTGGTGATGGCCCAGTGCCATCTGCATGAAACGGCCAAGCACTCGGGTTCCACGGAAGTGGGCTTTTCACCCAGGGAAGAAGAAGACTACGATCGATCCAAATGTACGGTCCTCATCCGTCTCTTTGATTTCATGAGTGCCATGCTTGGAGGCTATTCCAAGGAAGCTTTAGAGGTTTGTATTTCACACAGTTGTTTGTAAGTTATGACAGACTTTAAGACCAACTGATGTTCTCTTCATGATCTGGTAGGATATTGTGTGCACCAAAATTTTTATAAATGTTGATTAAGCTCTTAGGCAAGAATCAGTCCTTTAGAGTCATTTGCATCTTACGACAGCTTGGTGAAAAACTCGCCAGTAATTCAAACTCTGGTTTAATTCAAACTCTGGTGAGTGTTTCATCAAGCTGTTAATAAGTTAAGAGCGACTTTAGGAATGACTGGTGATCCTTTCTTGTGGTAAATGGTTGATTCATTGGGGATGGTTTAGCGTGAAAGAAAGGATCACCAGTCGTTCTTAAAGTCACTCTTTACTTACATACAGCTTTATGAAACGGCCCCCTGGTATGAAGTTGTGGCTTAACTGTGGATAGCCAACTGTGGCACAAATCTCCAACAGCACAAGTACAATTTATCAATTCATCTGAAAATCATTCATAAATATTGAGAAAAAATATCTAAAATTACATTTCAATCATGAGGGAAGAGTGAAGTGAAAAAAAAGAAGAAACAACAAAAATTTTCGGCTTCCCATAACTTTAGCACAGAGTTAGACAATGATCTAAGTTAAACTAGACTTTAGAATTCGGGCCTTTTTCTGGGAGTGGATTTGAAGAGCTAAGCCCCAAAATAGCATTTTGTACATTTATTAGCGTTATCATAATTGTTATTGAGAATTGGTGGATTATTCATACTAAATGGGCATTATTTTAAGTTATTTTCATTATTTTCTAGATTGTCCCCTCCAAGCTGTGGACTGGTCGATTTGCCGAGGTCCTGTGTAGTTGTGTATTGAAACCTACTTCCCTGGGTTTCAACATGGCTGACACGGTCATCATGAACAACCTCCCTCACACTGTAAGTATTTACTTTTGTCCTGTGACTATTTAAGACCTGCCAACCAGTACGTTTTTTGCAACCCCAAAAATATGTGTTTTGTAAAGAAAAAATATATATTTTTTTACAAAATCGTAATTTATTGAGATAAATCATCTCTATATGTCTCTATTTCATAAAGCGTACACAAATATGGTTGTTAGATCAATGTAATTTCAGGTAACTTTTTTTTTTTTCAATTATTTCGTTAAAACCAGGGTAAGATATACACATGTTTCAATGTTTTTTTTTTTTCATATGCAAGAGCAGTACGCATTTAAGCTTGCATGCAGCTTGAGCGCCGCGATGAGCGAGTGCTCCAAGCATTTTATTATGAAATACACTTTTTTGGGGAAAAATACATTTTTTATCATCACAGAATACAATTTTTCATTCCCAGAGGTTGGCAGGTCTGCTATTTGTATAGGCCCAGTCACATTGTTCCCTGCAACTTGCAGTTGACTGTTTTTGCAACCCACAGATATTTCGCAGGTCACTTGCATTGACAGTATCTTGCACGCAGAAAAGTTTTGAACATGCTCAAAACTTTGTTGCGAGTGATTGCCCGCAACTCGCCAGCAAGACTTGCATTGACAGTATCTTGCACGTAGAAAAGTTTTGAACATGCTCAAAACTTTGTTGCGAGCGAGTTGCGAGTGATTACCCGCAACTCGCCAGCAAGACTTGCATTGACAGTATCTTGCACGCAGAAAAGTTTTGAACATGCTCAAAACTTTGTTGCGAGTGATTGCCCGCAATTCGCCAGCAAGACTTGCATTGACAGTATCTTGCACGCAGAAAAATTTTGAACATGCTCGAAACTTTGTCGCTGGCATATTACAGGTGATTGCCGCAAGTTGCCAGCAAGACTTGCACCGAACAGGGCCTTTCATTACATACAACTATACGCACAACTTAAACATATATTGGATGTTAAGTGGTCTACATTGGTATATTAAGTTAGCACAAGAAACCAGACATACACAACTTTCGAATAGCTTTAGGAAACACTGGGTCGTGTTTTATAAGACTTTTTTTGGAAGTTAGTTTAATATGACCAGGGCCCCGTAACACAAAGGTTAGTGATTGATCATATGCTCGATTTTCACAATTGATTGTACATTGTAGTCAATGGAATCAGTCGTAGAGAAATGTTCTACGATCATTGCTAAGCTTTGTGTTACTAGCCCCTGATGATGTTTGAAGATTTACATGCTGGTGTGAACGATTGCGGGAGTAGTTTACGGTACACCATAACAATAATAATAATAAACAGTTCTTGTATAGCGCCTATCACAATTATGAATAATGTCTCTATATGCTTCCAAAGGACTTGGATATTATTACCCCAGCTGTAGCTAGGCTGCCGTAATTACTATGATTACAGCACACACGCATTTCAAGGAATAAATTCCTGCCAGGTACCCATTCACCTCACCTGGGTTTGAGTGCAGCACAAAGTGGATAAATTTCTTGAAGGAAATTACGCCATGGCTGGGATTCGAACCCACAACCCCCTGTTTCAAAGTCCGGAGACTAATCCACTGGGCCACAACGCTCCACCATGCGTAAAGTCCAGATTGATCCAGTCAATTGTAACTCTATTGAAGTCCATCTGTGTCATGATTTTTTCTACAGAAAATTTGCAAAATGTCCTTTGTAAACAAAGGAGAATACAACAAATTTTCAAGAAATCAATGAATTAATGGATATACATTTATATCTAGAAAACATGCATTTTATATGTTGACTTATCAGATCAATCACAACTCTTTATAAGATGGGCCCCTGGAAGTGCCAGCTATATTACTTTGCCGACTCAAACTTTCCCTTTGCACAAACCTTCTACTCAAGACCCCCACCCGGTCTGTGACTCAGCTTCCACTCCTGGTTTACAGTCCTTTTGAGGACTACACTCATTCCAAAAAGAATACCCTACTTCCCAGCTTCCACTTTCTCGCCTCTCCACTTCTATCTCTATCCATCTCAGTCCTTCCTGGGGCTCAAAGCTTTAGCAATCAGTCATACAACATTTTTCTGCGATTAATTCCATTGACTACAGTGTACAATCAATCTTGAAAAAGAAGTGTATGATTAATCGCTAACCTTTGTGATACAGGACCCAGGACTCTACACATGGTGTACTGTAAAGCACTTCTGTGATTTCTTATCACCTCACACGTGAATGGCGACCCATTCTTGAGTGCTAAATCAGGGCCCTGTCTTACAAAGAGTTATGAATGATCTGATCAATCGCAACTATGGACGGCCAGCAACATCTATTAAGCATGTTTGTGCAAAATATTTTCTAGCTATGATGTATATTCATTCATTCATTGTTGAGAAATCACTTTCGATTTCTTAACTATGCAAGAGCTTGTAACCCCGCCTGGGGCACCTCGGACTTCGCCGGTGACTTAGTGACAATGGACAATCTTTCAGAGGGGAATATCATGCCTGAATTCAATACTTTTTTAAATTCTATTTGTTATTAGGGTTGGGGTTAAATACATTCACATTATTTGTATGCAAGAACAGTGAAAATAATGTCATCTTTTTTAATTGTTCAATTTTGAAAGCCTTTGGACAACTCTTTTTCCCCCCCTCTCTCTTCCTCCTCCCACAGATGAATCAGATCCTTGGTGTATTGTACAACAAGCTACCTACAAACCTACTCAAGGAGCTTCAGACTGTCATTCATGAAAGGATTACTGCTAGCAGGTGAGATCATTGTATTGCTGGAATACTCCCCAGGGAGTGGAGATTGGGCATGCATCATATGCGGGCGAGACTGAATCCAATGATCGGGATAATACATGTTTGAAGCGCTTTGAAATGTCGTTCCAGTGTCATAAAGAAGCAGATTTATCATCTTCAGATTTATAGTCAAGATATCATGATGATACATGGAATTAGTCTAAAAGCAATTTGTGGTATTGTGTGTAATTGCTGGTCTTCAAAGATTTTCTAGATGTTTTTCTTAACTTACATTAAGAGTAATTTGTTTAGCGATTATGAAATTCAATTGATTCTTTACAGAATGAAAAAAAAAAGATATCTGCACTTACCTTATGTGATTAATTTTTTTCATATACATATATTACAATTATTTCACCAGGAATGAGGATCTATTCTCCCTTCTTCCGACGTTATTCAGTGATGAGAATGAACTTGGCTTGGATCACGTACAGCTTCAGCATCTCGTTCTGGGCTACAAGCAGCTACAGAAGGCCAAACTACTCACCAGACAGGTAAGAAATGTCTGGTGAAGGAGCCATGGTGTAGTGGTTCTGACTCTCGTCTTGTAAACAGAGGGTCGTGTGTTCGGATCCCACCGCGGTCTAGCTTCCTTTGGCAAGGCGTTGATCCACACTTTGCCACTCTGGACGCAGGTGCTAAATGGGTACCCGATAGGATGTGAAAGTCATTTGTAGCTTGTCCAGTACTGTGTGCTCCTCATCATGTGACTGACTGGAATACTCCCCAGGGAGTGGAGGATATGCACACATTGTGTGGGAATGACTGATTGAATCCGATGACCGGGGAAATAATATATCTGTAAAGGGCTTAGAGACATTGTTTCGATGTATTAAGCGCTATATAAAAGCGGATTATTACTAAGAAATCCAAGAAAATCCCTTATTCAGTGTTAAAACAGAACAAGATATTGTAAGAAATTCAACCCAAGCTCAGATAACATGGTCATGAATTGAAAATGCAACAGAAATTGAACATACATTGTATTTGGGGGAAAAACACACATTTGTAATAACATGTTCATACTTCTTGTAAGGTAAAAATGTACTTGTATGATGTAATGTCCGAATTATGATTAGTTTTCTCAATGTTGATGGCATCAAATATGGACCTCCATGATGCGATTTGAAAATAATAATTCTATGAAAAATTTCTGCTTTTATGTACTGCTTGATACATTGGAGAGACATCTCTGAAGCACATTGCAGATGCTGTACATGTATATTGTTTCCTCCATTATCGGATTCTTGCTTGTTCACACACAATACATGCACTTTCTCCACTCCCTGGGGTGGATTCCAGAAGTGTTGATCCTTGTCATTGTAACAATGTATTATTTTAGACAATAGAAATATAGACCATATATTTCCTTGAAACGCAGCACACGTAACAGCTGCATTGCTAAAGCCAGGGTAATTATGCTGCATGTACTGTAGAGCGCTTAGAGACTTCTGACAAAAGAAGTATTAAGCGCTATATTATACAGATATTGACTGATGGTGTGTGTAATATAAACATTCTTTGGTCCGCCGGATTTGTATTTTCCCGAGGGGTTATGATCACGAGGGAAAATATTAATCCTTTAGGTGGTCCAAAGAATGTGTTTTTTTACACATCCCATCAGTCAATATCTGATGGGATGTGTAATATCATCATTAGATGATGGGATCTAATATCATCATTAGATAGCCTCTAATGATGAAGATAAAGTTAGGCCTAACGATGCGTGCAGCATGTTTATGATATTCACAGTGATTGATTGAACTGGTTTAGATCTAACGTTAGATCTTGATCTATAGATATCTAAGTAACGTTAGTCTAACGCAGTGAATGACCCTTTTCTAATCAAATCAATTTTGTTTAGGCCTAGCCCTAGATCTAACTCTAAATTCGAGCCTATGCCAGGTCCAGGACCCAAGGCAGGCCGATAATGCATGGTAACATCTAATCCACAAGAGGGCGCCATACACGTAGAAAAATATATTCATGGACCGGTTGGTCAATATATTCATCGAAGGTGGACCGGCTGGGAAAATACATTGATTTCGATCATATCACGTGACGCGCTATGGACCAATCGCGCTTAGCTATCTGTCTTGGCTATCTAATATAAGCAAGTATAATTCTTAAAAAGAGGTGCTCAAAAATTGGTTAGCCCCACCAGAAAATGAACATGTTAAAAGTGTTCAAGTTTTGCCATGTTATAGATAGTTAATTATGGAGTCTGGTGATGAAATATCACATTATATTAGATAGCCAAGACAGCTAGCCAAGCGCGATTGGTCCATAGCGCGTCACGTGATATGGTCGAAATCAATGTATTTTCCCATCCAGTCCACCTTCGATGAATATATTGACCAACTGGTCCATGAATATATTTTTCTACGTGTATGGCGCCCTCTTGTGGATTAGATGTTACCATGCATTATCGGCCTGCCTTGGGTCCTGGACTTGGACTGGGCTCGAACTTAGATTTAGATCTAGGGCTAGGCATAAACAAAGTTGATTTGATTAGAAAAGGGTCATTCACTGCGTTAGACTAACGTTACTTAGATATTTATAGATCAAGAACTAACGTTAGATCTATACCAGTTCAATCAATCACTGTGAATATCATAAACATGTTGCACGCATCGTTAGGCCTAACTTTATCTTCATCATTAGAGGCTATCTAATATAACTGATATTGACTGATGGGATGTGTAAAAAAAAAATTCTTTGGACCACCTAAAGGATTAATATTTTCCCTCAGCGCTGCGCGCTTTGGGAAAATATAACCCCTCGGGAAAATACAAATCCGGCGGCCCAAAGAATGTTTATATTACACACCCCATCAGTCAATATCTGTATATTAAAAAGTTTGTTTCTCTGGGCTCGAACAAGGAGTGCAATTTGTGTTGGGGTTCACTAACTTATGAGGAAAACTATGCATAATCAAATGACAAAGGAGTATGAGCAATACATCAAGCCTTGAAATAAGCACCTGTGAGCCGGGGGCAATTTTTTTTTTAAATTGCCCCCGGCTCACAGGTTTTTTACAGGAACCGGGGGCAATTTTCTGGAACCGGGGGCAATTAAAAAATATATATATATATAACGGTGAACCACACCGCAAATTTGTTTATAGTAAGCACAGCTCCTGTAATTTTTTAATTCGTACATGAATAGCATATGCTAAGTATTAGGCTTATTCAAACATTTAAGAAATCAGATTTAAATGTTTAAGTGTGTTTTGACACTCTCACTCTACATCCCCTTTAGAACCATGCACACACACACATGGGCTAATTCATTTTCATCTTAAATGAACCACTTTTAACGAACCCCCCCAAAAAAAATCTAAATAAATGAATAAAATAAAAATATAGAAAGAGAGAGAGAGATGAAGAGAGAATTCAGATAAAATAATAAATTTAGAAAAAAATAAATAATTTTTAAGGTTTTTTTCATGGTTAGAATCACGGGTGTGGGTGAGTGTTTGTGTGTGATTGTGAGGTGCACTTGGATTGCATATAAATTATGCTAAAGAAATGAAGAAATGAAATCAATATCTAACTCAGTCTATTCAAATTCCAGCACATATACATGTAGCCACAGGCTTTGTAGGCCTACATGTATCTTGTGTATTGTAGGTTCATGTAGGTTTGTAGGTTTTCACAAGTAATTTGAAAACGCAGATCTCCACAGAAAATGCCTTTCACTCTTGGAGAGTCTAAATTCTGTGAAAATGTATTCATTAATAACTTAAATATTCATCACAATGAAGAAATCATAAAGTTTTTTTGACAGTTTTCAAAAATTAACATGAAATCTAAACTCTATCTGAAACGGAAAATCACCATCACTTAGGCCATTACTGATAGAATTCTCACCCAGAGCTCTGGCAGAGATTATGAGCTCAAACTGGCTAGCTAACACCACACTCAAGTGCACGGCGTCCTCCTATTTTTTTTTAGATGGAGCCTTGTTTGATGATTTATTGTCTGATATTTACCCCTCTCCAAGAAAGTAATTAAAAAGCTACAATTCTGTTTCAACAAGCAAAGTCGGCGACTGTGAGGATAAAAGACTCGCACATCTAATGCTGTGAACAGGGATTTATCTCCTGTGCAATTCAAATTACTTTATCGCAGAATTGTGATATCCCAATTGGAAATGTGTGCATTAGAAATTGGACATGGTGAAGTATGGAAAAACCGCTACCCGAAGCACGCGCGCACATGTATTACAGGAAAAAAAGACGGACGTAGCTCACTTTTTATGGTACAGAAAAAAACACGCACTTGGCAATTTTAAACTGTGTTCATCGTAAATTGAAAGTTACTTGATTTTGGCTTTTCAGATATTTAAATTACATGTATGATATGGCTTCACTGCTCACTCACGGCGGGCGCAATTACCTGGAAAATATTTGCGCCCGGTCATCAAAATTTTGATGATTTTGGGGCTTTATGGGCGCAATTGATGGCTTTATGAGCGCGGATTTGCGCTCAGCGCCCACTTATTTCAAGGCTTGCAATACATGTATGTACATATTAGACTTTGCCAGCTACTCTTTTGAATTAAGTGTTCAGTTATGTGTAAAAAGAATAAAAATCAGTAGTTTCTTGTGAATTATATTTATTTTGATAGACGATGAACCAGGCTTCGTCCATCTTGGACTGCGTGATGCGTGGACTGGTGAAGAGAGGCGAGAACGGACAGGAAGCTAGGAAAATGACCCCCTCGGAGATTGACCTAGGTCAGAGCTTACTGGAGCTTGCATTCCAACTTGGGGTACAGGTTAGTGTTAGGTCGAACCTGTGTCCGTGTCCACACATAGAGAAGGACCTTCTGTCTGCCAAGACCACAAATACTTTTACATTTTATATTCTGGCCCATCATAATGGCATGCTTACCAAATTTATGAACTGCTGGAAGAAACATATCCCATTTAGGCTTATTTATAAAATGTAAGAAGTTATAGAAGCTTTTCAATTGCTGAATTATTCAGCATATTTCTGAGGCGATAATTCAAATGTTTACTTAATTTCACCTGCTTTTTTTATTCTAGTTTGGAATGCCATTTTGTATGTTTTATCAATGATTCCACAATCTGTTTTTTAGATTTTTTTTCTCTCTATCTGTAAAGATCACAATTGATATATATATTTTTCTGAATTATTTAGCATATTTCAGAGGCGATAATTCAAATGTTTTCTTAATTTCACCTGTTTTTTTTTTATTCTAGTTTGGAATTCCATTTTGTATGTTTTATAAATAATTCAACAATCTGTTTTTTAGATTTATTTTTTTATCTGTAAAGGTCACATTTGTACATTTGATATATATATATTTTGCTGAATTATTTAGCATATTTCTGAGGCGATAATTCAAATGTTACTCAATTTCTCCTGCTTTTTAATTCAAGTTTGGAATTCATTTTAGTATGTTTTATCAATGATTCAACAATATATCTTTCTTCAATTATCAGACAAACGGTTTGATTGACTGCATGTTGGATAGTACCCCCATCGTCAGCAGTTCATCGCGGTCTGTGACTTCGAGGTTGTCTGCCGCAGAGACCAGCCTAGGCATCCTGTTCCTGACCACCTACAAGCAGCCCATCATGGACCAGCTGGTTAAGCACGGACAGGACACGGTGTACCAGCTGAGTGACCGGGTCCGAGAAGACAAGCAGAGCGTCGGGATGATCGTCTACGGCTTGCTGGAACATGCTGTGGGCAGCAGGGATATCAGAAAAAGGTTGGATACAATGACCCATCGAGAAATCAATTGAATGAAAATAATTTGGTTTGATTTGTAGAATTAGAAATGTTGTAAAGATTCTTTGAGCTACCCCAAAATGGAGCATACATTTGCACATTTGCACATTTGCTCATAGATGTGCTAAGAAGTTATCCAAAATTTATGTAATACCATGATTTTGTTTGAATTGTGCTGTAAATGCTGTACGGTATGATATTTCAAATCCTAATACTCTGAAGGGGGGGGCATGAAGAATCTTCTACACAAATTTTTTTTTACTGCTGCGCTCACTGACTTTTACTTTCAAGTCTCGTGCAAGTGTCAAGACCAAATTTGCTATGCCGGGGTACACAGTTACAAAATTTCACAACATTATATTCATGCATATAGGACGCCAAATCGCTCAAAAACATGATTTCATGTAGAGCGATTCTACCGACTACCAACCACCTTGCGTGCATTAAGATTATTACACATTACAAATGCGAACCAAAGGAGAGTAGGCGCAGTGTCCATAGGAACAATAAAAATCTATTTCATGAGAGAAAAGAAAGGGATAAAAAGATAGGAAATTTGTAGAATTCATCAAAATTGTATTGACCAGACCCCGGACCCACTGGAAAATGGCTGTTCGTACCAAGAAATCCGATAGGAAACAGCTTTAGAACAAATATCCGTCATCAATCGTCGAATCATGTGCCGGAACTTGGGATGGAAGTGGCGACACAATCACCCAGCCCTATGACATAGAACTG
Organism: Lytechinus variegatus; assembly: GCF_018143015.1. NCBI lineage: Eukaryota > Metazoa > Echinodermata > Echinoidea > Temnopleuroida > Toxopneustidae > Lytechinus > Lytechinus variegatus. The sequence goes on from NC_054749.1 coordinate 5,082,035, forward strand.
ACTTTGAAGAGACAAAATATTTCGCCAGCGCGACAAGTATCGGCCATGAAATTGGTTTATGGCGGGTGGTCAGTCCTAATGTACATAAGGGGTGCCAATGAGCAAATTTGAATCTGTTGCATTCGTTGGTCACCAATGTTTATGTGCATAATAATAATAATAATGATAGCTGGATTTATAAAGCGCTTTTTGCCTGAGGATACGAAGCGGTGCTATTATTACCCCGGCTTTAGCTTGAGCTACCATCACTCAGTGCTTTGAAGGAAATATCCTGCTGGGTACCCATTCACCTCACCTGGGTCGAGTGCAGCACAGTGTGGATATTATTTCTTGCTGAAGGAAAACATGTCATGGCTAGGATTCGAACCCACGACCCTCTGTTTCAAAGGTGAGAGTCAGAACCACTAGACCACGATGCGCCCTCTAGAATCTAGAATCTAGAATCATAGAATCAGAGTCATTGTTCTAAACATTGGATTCTGACTAGGGGCTGTTCATAAATTGTATGAGTTACTTTTAGAACGACTGGTGGTCCTTCTTGTGGTAAATGGTGTTCATTGTTGATTATTAAGCGAGTAAGAAAGGATCACCAGTCGTTCTTAAAGTTGCTTAACTTACAAACAGCTTTATGAAGCACCCACCTGGTCAATTTTCTGCACAAATGACACGAAAACTAGTTAAAACTTAAATTTTTTTTACAGATGCTTAGAAAATTAGGTGGTCGATAAGGGGTAGGTCCAACCATACACTTGTACATAGACAATATGCATTTTCGGCAACAATTCATGAATTTATGATTTGTTTTTCTTTTATCTCTCGCTTCTTTTCTGGTAGATATGGGATGGCTATTTACAGTGCTGTCCTGACACAATGGGATACTCTCTCAAACCTTGGTCAAGACGATGATTTTGTTCTCAACCTTATCAAGAAAGTTCTTCAGATTGATTTCAAGGTAGGTCACTGCATTGATAAGAGACAAAACATTTTGGATAGTCAGAGTTCTTGCAACAAAATATAGTCAGTGTTTATTTCAGGTAAATAAAAGATTGAGTCCGCACTTTTATGGGATACTTGTGTTTCCGTTAGCGATTTTGTATTTATGACATATTATTATAGACCTAAAAATTTATTTTGTACTCATTTTTGTCTCTGCTGAATGGAGTCCGTTCCTGGTGGTCTGTTACAAAAATGTTGAAGGTTTGGTTCAACTTGCTCTTATTTCTGCATCAATTATGTTTACACTGGTACATTACATAATGATCCTTGGGTAATACCACATGTGTGTTTATGAGGGTGATGGGGTCAAAGGTTATCAAGGGGTCAAAAGGTCAAGTCATATGTTTGTGTCCATCCTTATTTGAAGTTTTTGTTCAACTTGCTCCTGTTTATTTATTTCCTCATTGATTTGATCACACTTAGTTCAAATGAACCTTGGGTTATACCACATGTGTGTTTATGAGGATGATGGGGTCAAAGGTCATCCAGGGTTCCAAAGATCATATTGTATTTTTAATTGATTGCAAAATCAGTTGAGTGTCATAATAATAATGATAATAATAATAAACAGTTGTATAGTGCATATCACAATTATGAATAATGTCTCTATGTGCTCTCAAAGGACTTGGATATTATTACCCCAGCTGTAGCTTGGCAGCCGTAATTACTAAGATTACAGCACACATGCATTTCAAGGAATAAATTCTTGCCAGGTACCCATTCACCTCACCTGGGTTGAGTGCGGTACAATGTGGTCAAATGGTTCAGAATCTGCATCCAGTTTACCAAGGATTCCACCCAGTCTCCATTCTTCCCTTTGAAATATATGAAACAAAACCTCAGTGAATATGACCTTCATTGTACTTCTTTATCCTCTCAAGAATATATCTTTAATCTTGTTACCCTCCGTCCAGTTTGCCAAGGATTCAACCCACCCTGCTTTCCGCCCTGTGTTCAACCAGTACCTGGGCATGCTACGGGACACCAAGAAATCTCTTGCCTGGAAAACGCAAGTCCTCGATGTCCTCTACTTCTTCGCCAGTGTACCAGAGAAGGAAGAAAAGGAACTGAAGTAAGATCACATTTATTAATGTTCCATTGTATATAATTGCATATACTCTACTGCGCTTGATACTTGGTATCATGTTATTACCCTATAGCTGAGCCGCCATATAGGTGCTAAAACATTCAAGGAATAAATCTTACCTGGTGCCTATTCACCTTACCTGGGTCTAGTGCAGCACAGTGTGGGTAAATTTCTTGCTGATGGAAAACATGCCGTCAGGCGCATTCGCGTACGCAAATTTTCAATCGACTTGAAACACCCATTTTCATGAGGCCCCCACAATACATATATTGTTCTGATATAAAATTGGAATATCATTGTTATTAAGTCATATGGGACATGAAAATTTTTGAATGTCTTAAGGCCACTGCACACCTTACGACCCGACCGGTCGCCGACTGGCTTGCGACTGGGTGAGGGGAGATGTGACGTCACAGCTCTTGTCAGCTTGAGCGTCGCAGACCAGTCAGAGACAAGTCGCAAGGAAAATCAGAAGGATTTGACATGTCGAATCCTTATGACTGGGTCGCAAGCTCAATCCAACCTCCAGCCAATCAGACAGCAGAGCTGCATAACACGTATTATGTTAAACAACGTGCATACGCAGTAGTAAGCGCAATTTCTCAGATGCTATGCCAAAAAGCAAAAAGCGCATGCGTGAGTCGCAGATCGGCTCGCAAGGTGTCCGGTGTCGAGGCTTACTACTGCCTTGCGATTCATCTCCCCTCACTCAGTCGCAAGCCAGTCGCCGACCAGTCGGGTCGTAAGGTGCGCGGTGGCCTTTATACTTACTCAAATATTATTTTTATTATTATGTGATACATAATAGACTTGGATATTTTGGAATGTCATACAAGTCATGTAATCATTTCATTTTGTTCTTCCTGACTGTGATGTAGATCTGCTCTTGACCTTCTTGTAGCAAACCACTTTCCTCTCAAGTCTACAGACCTTGATGTTGGAAGCCCTAGCTACAATGACTACATTATGGCTCTCAACAAGGTAACATACTGGAATCCGGAGAGGATGGGGGGGGTGGCTACTTGCATCTATTTGGAGAACTGTCCGATCTCTCTTATCCGGCCTCCCCTTATCTGGATCTCTCTATTATCCGGACGCACACTTGCCAAGATTTTTTTTTTTTTTAATTCAATCTAGTACATGAGGAAATGAGATTTCAATCTAAACTCAATCGTGGGGGTAATACGTAATCTCACTTTGATTACATATATTTCCCAATAATATAGTCAACCTACAAAAAATTATTTTCATGAAATTATCTCACCCAAATCATCAAAAGAACAAAAGGCATGATTATTTCCAGTAAATCGGTGCAGCGCAAACATTTCATCACGTTTCTCTTTTTGCTTCGCGGAAAAAACAACACATGTCTCGCTAGCTAACATTAGGCCTCAATACGGACAGCGCCATCTCTCATGTTTGAGCCTACAGTCAGTGTAACAATGGCTGACATTGTGAAACTGCGATACTCACCGCAATGATCTAATGGTAAAACTTGGTTTCATCGAGTCATTCTCTTTCTTTCGAGGTATGCTCGATGTATACCTCAGTCATTTTAGCAGTTTATGGCCATCAATCTATTTCATTTACGTAAAAACACTGCCTATAATTTGCAATGTTACTGCAGTGAATACTGTCTGTACGCCCACTACAATAGTGTAGCTACCGCCGTTGTCCTGGGAAGGCAACTGGCAGTGCAGCTGTGTGTATTTGATATTGGGTCTCCCAGATCCGGATAAATCCCTTATCCGGATTGGTGCTGGTAACTCTTAGGGGGTGCTGACATTTATTGGGTGAATTGGGTTGTACCAGTAGCAGATCACTCGGGGGGGGGGGGGGATGCTGACATCTCTTGGGATGTGCCAGTGCCAGATCACTCTGGGAGTGGGGGGATTGCATCTATTTGGTGTATTGGGATGTGCCAGATAACTCTTGATAGAGTGGGGGGGGGGGATGCTGACATCTATTGGGTCTATTGGGATGTGCTAGTGTCAGATCACTTTTTATAAATCTCTTAAATATTCCTATTATTCCTTGCTTTTCTCCCTCATTTGTCTGAACTCAAATGTTCAAAACCCTTTGGCATGGGTCCATTCAGTGTATTGTTTTTCACTAGATGTAAAAGCTTTTGATTTCGTATTTTTGAAGCACATGTTTATAAAATGTATACATGTATGTGCTGGCGACAGTTAATAGATACCCATCCTCCTTTGTAATGACTAGATCTTTGATGGTACTGGGCATTTAACATACTCAATGATTGTTCTTGCTCTATCCAAGATTCTTACATCCCTTGTGATGAGCCAAAGCCTGATGCTTCTTGAGCTAATCATCAGCATCCTCTGCCGAGATGAGAAGCACAGTTACGAAGACAAGATACAGGGCGCCCTCTCGTCATTTGCCAAGCGGTGAGTCGTGCGTCTTTGTTCCAGACCCAGTTTCATGAAACCTTGTCATCGATAATACAACAGCCCATTTTTAATACTGTAAACACTGAATTCATATGTGTGTGATCAGGGTTGTCACTGGAACTTTTGGAGAGGTGAAAATTTGATCGACAGACTCCTATGCCATGGGATGTAAGAATGATGAAAACCAGAAGTATGTAGTTTTCAGATCGTACACATTGCAAAAATGCCACTTTTGTATGATTTTATTTTCTTTCAGGGGGGTATTGACATCTAATCGTGTGGAGTGCCATAGAGACATTCTATCATAATGTGACATGCACAAAGCAAGAAATGTTTATTAGTATTACTATTATTATTGTTATTATTGTTTGTATATTTATTATCATCATTATTGTTATTATCATTATTATTATTCTTATGATTCTCTTTGTTATTTTTCTTTGTGTTATTAATATTATTATTATTACTGTTATTAGTATGATTATTAATATTTTTCTGATTCTTGCTAATATTTATATTTTTTTGTCTGATTCTTGTTAATATTTTTTTTGTCTGATTCTTGTTAATATTTTTTTTTGTCTGATTCTTGTTAATATTTATATATTTTTTTGTCTGATTCTTGTTAATATTATTAGTGCCAGGTGAGCAGGTATGATAATTGCTGCATTGAGTGCTGGTCAGAAATTTTTGGAGTAATGGAAGGTTCTTACCAGCGTTGACCAAAAAAGGGGTAGCACCTTTTTGAATTTCGGAGCCATGTCTTTCTTGCAGGAATCCTGCGGTGTTTCATTTTCAATCATCTTATTATGTCACAGACGAAGTAACAGGGAATGTGGGAAAGCTGCCATGACACGTCACTGAGTTTTGATAAGTTGCCTTATGGATGTTCAACCTCTTTTTGTTGGCTATTTTAAGTGTAATTTCTATGTTATTTCAATTTTTTACCATTTTAACTACATGTATCTTAGGTTGAAGTTTATAAGGTTTGTTCTTTCTTGCCACTGCCCTCATACATATTAAATGCATGTATAATTTCATTGTGTATTCTTGTATATAGTATATGCTTGATGATTGCTCTTTATGAGTGAAAAATAGAGAAATGCTTGAATTGAATTTAATTTACAGTTAGAACTTGCATGCATATTTTTATATAATTGATATAATGCAGCCTTCCCCCGGAGAAGCAGTCTGCCGCTGCCAACATCCCGTTTGAGATCTTCAAGCAAGACAGGCGCTACTCCAAGGAGATTCGTAAAGCCGCCATCCAGCGGGTCTGCATCCCTCTCCTCAGGCAGGCCTCTCGGGATGCCATGGTGGCCTTTTACAAAGGTCACATCCATGATCTGGTTTCTCTGCTAGAAGCTAGGCTCACTAAGGTAATCAATATCATGTGTTTGTTTATTTATTTTCTAAGTTACTTTTGTTAGTTTTTAAGTCTCTTAATAAGCAGGCACCTTTATATCTGCGTGATTTTTGGACCCTATACACCCCTCGCAGGAATGTACGAGCCTCCAGTGACCCATTCCGTCTCACATATAGAATCACTAAAAAACTGGCTGGAGATAGGACTTTTACCATAACCGCTTCAAAATATTGGAATCGCTTACCTATTACTCTTAGACAATCACCATCTGTTGCTTCATTTAAAAAGGGACTTAAAACCTTTCTTTTTTCCAATCCAGATTTTTAGGATTGTAAGGTTTCATTTGTATAGTTGTAACAATTTCTTTTTTCTTGTTGTGAGCGCTTTGGACCATTCTGGGAAAAGCGCAGTATATAAATAACAATAACAATTTATTTATTTGTTGAGTTGTTTGTGTATATAGGTATTCATATACTTATTTATTTAGTGTTTTATGAGTTAAACCTGCCTGTGCATATAGAAGCTAGGCTCACCAAGTTAATCGACACGGTTCTAGATGTTTTTTTTTGTTTTTTTTGTTTTCTGTATTTCATGAATGTGTTTCTTTAGTTATGTATTTGTTTTTCAGTTATTTCTGTATAATTTGCCTGTTTATATATTTATTCATTTATTTATTTATTCATTCATTCATTCATTCTTTTATTCATTCATTCATTCATTCATTAAGCTTTGTAGCCCAGTGAACTAGTCTCTCGACTTTGTACAGGCAGGAAGTAATTCCTCAACAAGTTGGATAGGTGTGCCTTATAAATACCCTTTACTATATTCATAATAATCATAAAACAATCACTGAAAAGGTTCATTTGATTGGTGTGTTGACATGGGAATATTTTTCTTATTTCACGATTACAAAAATTTATCTGTCGTTTGGGCGAGCTTTATGGCGGAAAGCTTCGTCAAACCATCATAGCTGGCGCTGTCGCTGATGCAGCACGACAGCTACTACAGCTATGACGGTCTGACGCATCAACCCATTTATCTGGTTTCCATTTTTCAGAACCCTGTGCAAGCGTTCGAGAACCAACTTGTGTCCAAGATCTGTTACTTTGAGCTGATTGAAGTGCTATACTCCAGGCTGAACAGGGATGACCTCCACACAAAGGACTCTGCTCTCAACCGAGAATATTGCCATGGCAAGGTCGAGAAGGGCAATGAAATGTCCACTGCATTGACGAAGTAAATGATAACAATTTTTTTTTCAGCAAGAACTAACAAACCGTTTGAGGGATCAACTTTAAACTTAATTGGTTGTATGGATATTGTAGGGATTTCGATCTGATTAGATTGGGGGTAATAATCTCAAAGGACAAAGGTCACATTAGTCATATACCATGAAAAAATCTTGCTCTTGTGATAATTAAAGATAGATTTTGATGGTCATGAGGTCAAAGGTCTACAGACACACAGGCCAATATTTGAAAAATGAAAAAGTGAGGTGTTACTAAATTGGTATGTTGTTTTGGATCTGATGGAGGCATACATTTCGACTGCAGGTAGTCAAGAATTTGAGTAGAAATCATTTATTGTAGATACAAGGTCAGCTCACTCCAGCAGCCATCAAAGAATTGTTCCTTTATAAATTTTTATTTTTCTTCCTCCTGTTCTTTGTTCCTGGAGGGCATCACTTGGAGCTCGCAATGAGGATTGCCGTGGGGAAACGGTTGCCGTGGAGCTGAGACGCCAGTTTCACTGCGCTGCATTCAACTGCTGTGCTGCCATCATCAGTTGCGTTCAGGACAACGTCAAATTCTTCAATGCATTCATCTTCAGTGAGAATTTGTCTAAGGTAGGCAGAACTCGCTCTGTTATTGAATCCTTTCAAAATGATAATAACCGGTGTGTCGGCTCATTTGATAAGAGCGTCCATCTCACGACTGGGAGGTCAGGAGTTCAATCTCTGGCCGCGTCAGACCAAAAGACGTTAAAAGATGAGAGTTGCTGCTACCCTGTTTGGTGTTCAACAATTCCAGGGATAGAGTTTTGTCAATCTGGCGCTGCACACTAGCTGCCGGGCCCAAGACCAATTGGGCAAAAGAATTTTTTGGGATATTTTTATTTTCTATTATGTTATCTTGTATCATAATGAGATAATATAACCTAAAATCAATTGTAAATCTTAATAACATGGTTTGCCATAGACTAACAAGTGATATCAGTTGTAAGATTGGATTTATAATCAATGTTGCAGTCACCTTGCATTCCATAGTTAAGATTGATTTGATCCTTAACACACCCTTTGTGAAAATGGGCTTTTTTCTATCACAGATATGAATCAATCTGTAACTTGTATCTCAAATGTTCATTGTCCCATTAGGGCCAGTTCCTGTTGGACAACCTAGTGGACCCCAAGAAGGAGTACAAGTTTGCCATTGAGGCTGATGCCCCCGTGGAACGCAAGAAGAGGTTTGTGGCCATCCGCAGCCAAGCGAGGGAGGCAAATGCACCCGAGGAATCCGGATATGTTTCAGGTCGGCGATTTAATTGATTCTGCAGAGTGATGATTTAACCCTATCTAGGCCGGGGTATTTTGGGATTTCCTATGGCGGGGGGGGGGCCTCCCAGGCCCCTCCCTAAGATCTCGGCTGTCGACCGCGCGATCGCGCCGAAAATTGGCACGCGGGTTGCCTGGGACATAATCTACAAGATTGTATAGTAATTTATTTCATGCGAATCGCTATTAAGTGATTATGCTAATTTATGCGTAATTAGTATGCAAAATCATACTTTTCCCTCTAACTCCCTAAATAAAGCTCCAAATGTACTAATTTTTGGTTTAGAAACTCTTTGTGGTTTCCTTAGCTAGTGTACATGAAAAAAATTGTGATATCAAATCATTTTCTTATGTATTATATTGTTTTTTTTGCAATTTCTTATGTATTATATTGTTTTTTGCAATTTCTTATGTATTTTTTTGTTTTTTGACCTTATGTTTTTCATTGTTTTTTCAATGAAATTTGTTGGGGACACTTCTGTGGTCATAAAAAGCATAAAATGAATACATTTAGACTAGAAAAACTAAAAATAATCAAACATTTATGAATTTTGGTTGAAGACACAATTTGCATTGACTTTGTACACGAAATCACGTTTTTGAGCAATTTTCGGTCTGACATGCACTTACATAACGTTGCGTAATTTCGGAACCACGTACCCGGGTGACGTAAAATTGGTCTCAAAAGTTGCGCAAGAGTTGAAAGTAAAAAGTCAGCGAGCGGCGCGGTCAAAAAATTTCGCACGGCGAAAATATCGCGCGATTCGTTGAGGGGGGCCTCCGAGACCCCCCGGCCTAGATAGGGTTAATGAAGTGCTTGGTTTAAAAATCAAAGAATATGGGGAATTGTGGTTTTTTACTGGTACACATTCTGGCGATTTATGGATGTTTTGTTTGTTTTTTTTTTTTTTTTTATTTGTATGTTCTCATTTACATCGTCACTGTACATAGAACAAAAATAAAATCAACATCATGATATACATTAGAATTCAACATAAAAAAAAAAACATTTTATAAATATAGCAAGAAAGAATTTTAAATACATGTTCAATAGTAAGCAAACATAACGCCTAAATTGACTATTCAATTTTTGTTTTGCATTTTTTCCAAAAAATACTTCTTTTTATATTTGCTCTCCATTTTATTTCTTCTATGAATATTTCAAATATTTCTTTAAAATTTGATTTTCTTTTTTGTTGAAAAATTGTATAAGAAGCTAAATTGATTAATACATTAAAGAAAGATATAACGTTTTGTCCATTACCACCATGTCTACCAATCACAATATCTTTATAATTAATATCCACATTTTTAATATTCAGATTGATGGTAACACAAAAGTTACTGAATTTTAACCAAAAGAGTCTAGAATAATGGCAATCATAAAATAAGTGATAATAGTTGTCAATAGTTTTACATTTAAGACAAAGTGGAGATTCTGCCAATTTAAATCGAAACAAATATTCATTTGACATCAAAAGTTTATACAAAAATTTAAAGTTGAATTCAGCTAAACGAAATTCTTCAATGAAAGTAACTTTTTCTTTCCAGATATTGTTCCAAATCAGATTTTCTTTGAAATAAAGTGACCAATATTGCTCATTATTTGGGGTTATAAACTTGTTATCCACAAGAAAATTGTATAATAATTTAGAAAGTTTAAAAGATAAATGTTTACTTTGTTTTATATGTATGACAGGATCATGATCCTTCAATTGAAAGTAGCTAACAATTGAATGATTTAAGCAATGTTTTTCTTTAACCAAAATGTTTTTCCATTTTTCTGGTATACAACTCCAAATTAATTTCGATTCACATAAATAATTTCCTTTTTTCTTTAATTTTGCATGAATACGCAATATATCCAATAGTCCATCGCTGTTAATAATATCTCCAATAACAAGAATGTCTGAGCATACCCAATGCTTCCAAAACAAACATTTATTCTTATACAAAATGTTTTTATTACCCCATAACAATTGTTGCCTAATATCTTCACCTGTATTTTCAAAAGAGGGTTTGTTATTACACATTTCCAAGCAATTATACATTGACGATAAAATAATGGAAGTTGTTTCATTTCAGGCATTTGACATTCTTTTTCAAAAGACATTTTCAGAACAAGTGAATTTGGTCCAAAGTAATTGAGGTGTAGTTCAGGAAGGAACTTCCATCTAAAATTGTGATCCTTTTTTTCAAATAGATTGTTTAGCCAAACTGTTTTTAGGGCGTTACATTGTGAGACAAAATCAGGCATATTTATTCCTCCTTTTTCAGTTCTACCAATCATTGTTTTTCTTTTTATTTTATCTCGCCCTTTCCAAATAAACTTCAATATAATTTGTTCAACTTTTTTATTAATGTGATCAAGCATGGGAAATACAGTCATTAAATAGGTTATATTTGAAAGAATTAAAGATTTTAATACAGTAACTTTTCCGAAAAATGTTAAATACCGGCATTTCCACAATAATACTTGGTTTTCAATTTTTGTAACTTTTTCTTTCCAAGTTTTTTCATAAGCATCAAACATATTTTTACTAAAATACACCCCTAGAGTTTTGATAAACACACTTTTCCAATCAATCTTTTGAAAAAAATTGCAATTAAAATTTCCAAAGCTAAAACCTGAGCTTTTCGAAACATTTAACGATGGTCCAGCAACTTTGCAAAAGGTTTGGACTCTTTCCATTACTTTTTTTAAAGACAGTTCATCCGCTACAAATACTGTGGTGTCATCAGCAAATTGACTTATCTTGATCTCAACTGAATTATTTACATTATTCGTCAAAGTAATACCTTTAATGTTATTATTCTTATTCAAATCAATTGACAAAAATTCTACAACTACTAAAAATAACAGGGCAGACACTGGACAACCTTGTCTCACTCCTCTAGTTAGAGGGAAATAAACTGACTGCCAATTTAAATTCATTATACAACTTTCTGCATCAGCATATAAGGCTTTTATATAACTTATGAATTTATTACCGAAATTAAATTTTTCAAGGGCTTTATAAAGAAAATTCCTATCAACTTTATCAAAGGCCTTTTCTAGGTCCAAAAATAAAATAGCCCCCGATTTTTCATGTTTTGTCATATAATTTATCACATCATCAATAAGTCTTATACTGTTTCCAATAAAATGGCCTTTTAAGTAGGCATTTTGATCGAACGAAATACATGATCTTAATACTGGTTTCAATCTCTCTGCCAAAACTGATGCCAATATTTTGTAATCAGTGTTTAAAAGACTGATAGGCCTCCAGTTGGATAGTAAATCTTTTCGTCCCTTTTTATGCAAAAGTGTAATAACAGCTCTATTTTGACTAACTGATAAATTCCCAACTGATAACGAATGGTTAAATAAATTTAACAAAATAGTTTTTAAATGATCCCAAAAGCATTTGTAAAATTCAAACGTTAAACCATCTGGACCTGGACTTTTACCAAGTTTTGAATTTTGGATAGCTTTGTTACATTCATGAATTGTAAGTGTGCTATCACACATTAATTTTTGTTTTTCGTTTAATGAATTTTCTATGTGAATATTTTCAAAATAATCATTAATATCCTTACTTTCTATATTTTCCGATTTTGAAAAAAGTTCTGAGAAATATTCCACCTCAGCAGTCAAGATATCGTTTTGACTTGTGAAAACTTTACCATTGTGTTCCACTTTAAACAAATTCTTCTGTTGATAATTTCTTTTTTCAAGACCTAGAAAAAATTTGTTATTACGTTCCCCCTCTTCATACCACTTGATTTTGGATCTTACTAAAGCTCCATGAACTTTATAATCATAAAGATTATTTAGTTCTCTTCGAATTTCTTTAATTTCTTGATTCTGTTTCGTAGATATAATTTTCTGCTTGGTAAGATAATCAAGTCTTTGTTGTAAATATACTTGTTTACATTTTATATTGTTAGATTTATCTATACAAAAATATATTGATTTTTGTTTGACATCTTTTTTGAATAAATCCCAAAGTAATCTTATATCAGCTACTTGATTATTAATATTTTCCCCAAGGTCTTTTATTAAAGCAATAATTATTTTTTTGTATTCAGAGTCTTGTAACAAAGAGTTATTGAGTTTCCATAAACCTTTGCCCTTTCTAAATTTGTTGAATTCAATTTTTATTTTTTTTATTTTTTTTATTTATTTTTTTTATTTCTTTTTTTTTCATATGAAACACAAAGCAGACAAGTCTGGAAGTCCTGCATATACATGTAGAGATTGGATATACGTACAAGTCATGTTCGTGATAGAATTGCCCAATATCACATAATTTTCTGTTCAACATCTTAATTTGAAATGGATCCTAGACCATTTTACACAGAATTTCTTTGAACCAGTCAGTATTTATACTATCAATTCTGTTCTATGAGATTGATTTAGAGAAATGTCAGTACATGGTATTGTCCCTGAGATGATGTGATCGTGTGTGTTTTAATTTGTTAGGCCCCGCCCACTACCTATCATCCCAGTATCTATCCGACAGCAGCCTGAGCGAAGACGTGAATCAGTTTGACTTCTCAAGCAGCATCAGGCATTTCAGCGGCTCTGTGGAGAGTCAGAGGGATGTGGCAGGGGGTAGTCAGGGAAGCCAGGGGAGCCAGCGGTTGGGACCCATGGTCGGGAGACAGGTGAGTGATACTGGTGATGATAATGATGGTGGTGATGATAATGATAATTGTGGTGATGATAAGGATGATGATTAAGATGGTGATGATAAGGATGGTGATGATGATGATGGTGATGATGATGATGGTGATGATAAGGATGGTGATGATGATGATAAGGACGGTGATAATTGTGGTGATGATGATGATGGTGATGAAGATGGTGGTGGTGGTGATGCTGATGATTTTGATGATGATACTGATGATGATGAAAATGATGATGATAATAATGATTAATGATGCTGATGTTGATAATGGAAGTGATGGATGTTATAATCCTGATGATGAGGAGGATAATGGTGATTGTTGTGATGATGGTGATAATGATGTAAAGGCCTGGTCCCACTGGCCAACGGAAACAAAATGTATTCATAACGGATACAGCGGACAAGCAAAATTTCGGGGTGGCTTCATCTGTTTTCATCCGCTCTAGAAAATTGGCAACAATGGCAAAGAGTGAAGTCATAGTGGACGGAGGCTCGTTGGATATACAGCGTATGAAACAAGTATGCAAAGAGTACACAATGGATACGTAAATTTTTCCAATGGATGGCTGGATATTTTTCCGTTTTATATCCTCTCTGCATCCGTAAATGCAGTGTGGCCAAGCCTTAATAGTTGTTGGTGATAATGATGGTGGTGATGATGATGATGATTATGGTGATTATGATGATGGTGATGGTGGATTTTCCCTCACGTGTCATCCAACATTTTCCTAGGACTCGAAGGCAGTCTTCTCCCCCGGTGGAGAGTATCTAGAGATGGAGGAGGATGAGCTCAACCAACATGAATGCATGGCTGCGATGACAGGCGTACTCAAACACATGACAACAAACAAAATCAACCCAGACATAACCAAGGTGAGATTGCATATGCAGGCGAGACTGCCAGAGGCACTCCACTTGTTTGTCTAATGCACTGATTCGCTAATGACTGGTGATGAGCAGTCATGAGTGAAATTTTATTACCAGTCATGGTTTATTTGAAAAAGTAGAAAATGATATTTGACTTGATCATGTTTTGGTACGTTTCAGAATATTCTATCCATAAACAAGGTGTAGTACATACATATCACAGTTGTGCTTGAAAAAATACTAATTTGTTTTCTTTTCTCGATAATATAACTTATTTGAAATTGATTGTCATGCCACAACGCCAAGAAGTTTAATGATCTTACTTTGATCTTTTACGATGTAGGCAACCAGAGCTGAAGAAATGCCAACGTGGATGTCGGATCTTCAGAAGAAGCTATCTTCACCATCAACAGAACATAACATCAAGCTCTTCATCATCAGACTAATCATCAATACCCAAGATGTATGGTTAAGTATTTCTAATTCATAAAACTAGACTTCAGTAACTGTTATGAAATTAATTTGATATCGTTTGTCACTTAAACTTTGATGTCATGTATCACTTTGATTGCTGTCATCACCTTCTCTTTGATGGCATTTATCACTTTTGCTTTGATAGAATTCATCACTTCTGCTTTGAAATCATTCACCAATATCACTTTTATGGCATTCATCACTTCTATGTTGATGATTTTCGTCACTTTATTTTGATGACATTAGTCACTTTAGATTTAATGACATTCATCACTTATTTCAGGACATTCATCAACTTCAATTCCAATAACAATCATCACTTTCACTTTGATTGTGATCTTTGTTTAAAATATGATGACATTAATCGCTTACCCTTTGAAGCTATCTTTTACTTTGCATTTTTGACATTCATCACTCTCACTTTGATTGCATTATTTTCTTTCATTCTAATGTTTTTCATCACTTTTGCTTTGAGGACATTCACCATTTCCTTGTGATCACAATTGTCATTTTCATTTTATTGACATTAATCACTTTAAATTTGATAACATCTAATCCATTCAAATCAAAGATATTTTTTGAGCGCCAATTAATTTGTTGCTCAACCAAGGGTATTGATGAGACTGAAAATTTTTAATTTTTTTAAAAAGATGAATATATATGTTTCAAGATTCTTCACTTTCACTTTGATGGCATTCTTCATGTTCACATTGATGACATTAATCGCTTTCATTCAGCTGACTATTGATTGTCTAGTTTTATCAGCCATGGGTTTGTTTTGCTTACATACGAAAGGTGTTCCAGCCTTATGCCAAGTTTTGGCTGATGCCATTGATGCAGTTCCTAGCCACCGCCAGAGTACAGCGAGATGGAATGAATGACATGGTCATGGACATCATGTTGGTCATGCTAGACTGGTCCACCATTGCTGTCCCAGAGGTAAAGTTGTCTAACGAAGGGGGGGTTGCAAGAAAATATTTGCAATCAATCGCAAATATTCTGTTGCAATTTTACAATTAATAGATCAATTTTATCTGTAGCAAATCAGATTACACTCCTTGTTTCAAGAAGCAGATTAGCAATTACTCATAAATTTACAATTAATTACAAGAGGTATGATTGATTTCTCTACTTCACCGGTCTACCAATCTCTGCTGAAAAATCACCAGCGAGTGCAATAAAAAAAACTCATGACTCAAACCTATCCTCGATATTTACATCTAAATAACACTCTAGCAATGATTGTACAGATCTGCCAACCAGTACGTATTAGGCGTATTTAGTACGTTTTTGCAACCAAAATACGGCAGTACGTTTTTTCGTTAAATGTTTTTTGTAAAAAAAAATCTTTTTTTTTGCTTATTTTTATACAAGACCGTAATCCATTGAGAAAAATCATCTCTATATGTCTCTTTTTCATAAAACGTACACAAATATAGTTATTAGATCTTTATTTCAGGTAGCTTGTTTTTTTTCAATCATTTGGGGGGAGATATACACATGTTTCAATGTTTGTTTGTTTTTTCATCTGCAAGAGCAGTGCGCATTTTAGCTTGCATGCAGCTTGGGCGCCGCGATGAGCGAGTTGCCAAGCATTTTATTATGCAATACCCTTTTTTGGGGAAAAATACAGTTTTTTGATTGCAGAATACAGTTTTTCATTCCCAGAGGTTGGCAGGTCTGATTGTAACCCTGATTTTATGTGGGTTTTTTTTTCAACTCCAGGACAGCCGTTTGGCGAGTGGAGTGCTAAGATTCCTCATGGAGAATAGCTACCACGAAAGGAAGCCTGTCATGAAGAACAACCTCGAGGTCATCAAGACGCTGGTAGAATGCTGGAAAAGTGTCATCACTGTACCTACCAGGTCTGTCCTATATAGATTTGCACATTGACCAGCTGTTTTACAACCCATAGCGCACCCATGTTTTGCTGTCTCTGTTAAAGTGCAATATATTATCTTTGTACATTTTGCATTTATACCTTTCTTATGTATGTACTGTTCATTTTCAAATGGACCTGCTAAAATAGTTAGATTTTTGGGCTACTATTCATTTGTATGATATTCAATAAAAATAATGGGCTCATATTCAGTTTAACTTCGGCCTAACTTGTGTGTCAAATGAAGTGATGAAATGAATCTGTACTGTTCAAGATTTGTAATTACAACTTTAGACTAGGGCATAGAATAAAACATTCAAAATATGGGTGAATGTGCCTGAGTCAAATCCCTTCAGACCAAAGAAATCCATTTAACCTGCGCAATTTTTAAATATTGCAAGATGTATTAAATAAAGACATATATGGTCTGGAAAAAAAAGTTCTGTGATCATTTATTTCTTATTTTTTCAGAGTAATCTATGAAAAGCTCCAGGACCGTTCCCCAGACAAAAAGGACAGTGCTGTCGGTATTCATCTTCTTGGGGTAATCCTAGCCAATAAACTTCAGCCTCTCAGTCCCACGTGTGATGTGGATCCCGACAGGTAGGTAGTCTTCTTGGGGTACTCTTAGCTGATAATAACCAATCTCATAGTCCCACATTTGATGTGGATCCTGACAGCTAGCTAGTCTTCTCTGGAGTTATCCTAGCCAATAAACTTCAACCTCTTAGTCCCACATGTGATGTAGATCCCAACAGGTATGCACTTTCCAAAGCAATTTCACTTAAATTCTAAGGACCGTATTCTGAAGTCAGGTTTAACTTAAACTCAGGTTTAAAGTTGTGGTTTAAGTATGGGAAGCCAAACGTATCAAAATTTTTATTAAATTGTATGTTTCTTATGTTTACTGTGCTCTTTCCGGATTTATCGATTGTGAAGACAATCATCTATTTATACTTCCTACACAGTTATGAATGATTTGAGAGCCAAATGAGCTGAAATATGATATCTCTACTGTTGGTGATTTATGTAACAATTGGCTTCCCATACTTACAACCACAACTTTAAACCTGAGTTTAAGTTAAACCCAACTTCAGAATACGGGCCTAGGTGTTTTCCATTCATGCTTTCAATGCTGACGAGTAGGATTAGAAATTACTCTTGCCTCTTCTTTGTGGTTAAAGTGAGGTCGAATTAATAAAGCTTTAATGTGATAGCACATTTTACTTATCACTCTAAAATTAGCTTGCAGTTCTTTGAAAAATATATTCTTTGTACTAGATTTCCTATTTTTGATTTCATGGTGTAAGAATTAAATCATTGTTCTGTACCATTTGGAAGTGGAGAAACTTCATACATGTACATTATGTGATGGCATTCCAGGCCCCTAAACATAATGATAATTATAATCATGATAAAACTTAGTATTATTATTGCGCATTTTCCATCTTTATTAGATGCTCAAAATGCAGAGTGAACAGCCTTTTCATTTCTTTGCTTAAAGTTTACCATACAGAATTGCTATCAAGTATGACAAGCTTAGGGGTAAAATGAAAGTCTGAGGAATTTCCTGATTATCAAAAGAATATGTTTGAACTTTCTACCTCCCGGTTGTGAGACGGACGCTCTACCAACTGAGCCAACACACCGGTTGGAACTAGAGTTCCAACTCAATTACTAGGTATACAGTTCTTCATATTCTTTTGAACTCTACTGGGTACACATTTAACACCTGGGTGGAGAGTGGCAAAGTGTGGATTGATGCCTTGCTAAAGGACAATAGGCCACTGATGTATGCGAACACAGGACCCTTTGATTACAAGACAAGAGTCAGAACTGCCACAACACGACGCTTCAACTTCTTGCTATCTTGCTTTTTCTAGGTTTTACTCTGCACTGGCATCCAACATTGACAACAAGTACAAGGCAGTTCATGGGGCAGCAGCTGAGGTCATCGGCATGGCGATGAAACAGATGGCAGAAACTGATCAGGTTTGCTCAAAATTCGTTCACTGTATAGATAATGAAAATACTAATAATGATATCATGAAGTATTTATATGAAAATTAAAACCCATATTTTATGAAAATCCGTATTTTTTTGTTCGAAATAGACATGAAATGAAACACAAAAAATTTGCCCAATTGATCTTGGGCCCGGCAGCCGCTGTGCAGCGCCAGATCGACGAGGATCTATATTTTTAAATCGTTGAACGCCAAACAGGGTAGCAGCAACTCTCATCTTTTAACGTCTTTTGGTCTGATGCTGCCGGGGTTCGAACCCCGACCTGGTTGTAAGACGGTTACTCTACCAACTGAGCCAACACGCAAGTCATATAGCGCTTAATATTACCCTGACGTTAGCATGGCTGCCCAGATCAGTTGCTTGAGCATTCTAGGAATTCCTTCCTACTGGATACCCATTTTGAATATATTACATTTTACAACAATTGTGAAAACACCAACATTACACCTGCAAAATAGATGAAATAGATGAATTAAAAAACTATTCTATAGATTTTATGTTTTTATTTGGACTTTGATAACTTACTAGTATCTTATTATTCTAATCATCATTATTATTATTGTTATTATTTCTATTATTAGTGATTTAATAATGGTTGCAATAATATCAGAAAAATTATAGCACACTTTATACACTGTACATATGAATGTTGAATTGTCTTTCCTGCAACTAATGAGAAATACAATACAGAAATAATGTGAATAACGCAACTTGAATACGAAGGATCAATGTGTTAATCATTACGTATATTATTTTTTTTTTATTATTAGGTGGTCTGTCTATGACAGATCACCTATTGATTTTGTCAGAATGATGTGCCCTCCATTTTTTTGATCATGCCCATATTTCGCTTGCAAAGTTGGACTTGTAATTCTCAAAATTACTTACGTGTATTCTCTTTGGGGAATATCGTGGCTGAATGGATAACGCATTTGACTTGCTTTCTAAAGGGCGCAGGTTCGAGTCCTGGGGTAAACATTTTTTTACCACCTCGTACATGATCCTTTATGATAATTTAATGGCGAGAATAAAGACAGACCACCTAATTCGTCCGCATGACGAATTAAATTCTAGTTTCTTTCTTTCTTTATTCTTGGCACCTATGTTTGTCGCCAACTTTTCTCGGAATTGGCTGAATCAATTTTGCTGATTTTTTCGTCATACATAGAATCTATCATAGAGACGGCATACTAAGCTTTTCAAGGTCATATGGTCATGATGACGTCATCTACGCGCCATTTTGTAAAATTCTTCATTTGATCATATCTTCATTATCAATTATCAAAAATTAACAATATTTACATGACATTAACTTCAGGTCAAAGGTCAACTGTCAATGTCATCAAAGGTCATGTAAAGGTCATGACGTGCGCGCGCGTCAAAGGTAAAAAAATTCTCCAAATGGCCTATAAAATTTTTTGGGTACGTTTCAGGTCATTTTAAGCATTTCGAAAATGCGCGCGCGCACATATGCGCGCGTGTTTTCGCGCGTAACGCCCTAACGCAACACAGAAACACCGTTTTTTTGCATCATTGAATTGATAATGAAATTATGAGCAATTTGATACCATGATCAACCTTCTACGACCATTAATAACGAAATTAACACCAGTTAAAGTTTGCAGCACGTGTGCGCGCGAGCTCTCACTATAGGCCATATATGGGCAAAAACATGCCTATTGCAAATTCACTGTAGCTCTTTAAATAGTCCATTGACCCCCAATTTTTTTTTCATATATCGATAGAGTATGAGTTGTAGATTTGATTTCATGTCATCAATGTCCCTAAATTATATCATGACGTCATCAAAATGGCGCCTAAACTAAAAATTTCATTTTTTCAAAAATGACGTCATCAAATTTATGCAAATTTGGTTGTAACTTCTCGAATATAGATTGTTTTTCGCCCAGATTTCGACATGTTGTAGATTAGAATGTATTCTTTCTCCTCAGTTAACATGAATTTTCGTTTTGAGAAATGCATCATTGCGTAAAACAGCGATGAAAAGAGGCATGTCATTTTTCCTCATTTTGCGTGTAATCTCTATGGGACATGACTTTTTCTCAAAACTAGAATCGACATTCCTTTATTTTGTGAGCCATATCTCCATTTCTTCTTGTCAGTTTTCCCTGAGCTTTTAATATGTTGTAGCTGAGATTCTGGGCTCTCGGTAATGTGCCCCCATTTTTTTGATCAGATGCCGGGATCATGCCCATATTTTGCTTGCAAAGTTGGACTTGTAATTCTCAAAATTGCTTACGTGTATTCTCTTTGGGGAATATCGTGGCTGAATGGATAACGCATTTGACTTGCTTTCTAAAGGGCGCAGGTTCGAGTCCTGGGGTAAACATTTTTTTACCACCTCGTACATGATCCTTTATGATAATTTAATGGCGAGAATAAAGACAGACCACCTAATTCGTCCGCATGACGAATTAAATTCTAGTTTCTTTCTTTCTTTATTCTTGGCACCTATGTTTGTCGCCAACTTTTCTCGGAATTGGCTGAATCAATTTTGCTGATTTTTTCGTCATACATAGAATCTATCATAGAGACGGCATACTAAGCTTTTCAAGGTCATATGGTCATGATGACGTCATCTACGCGCCATTTTGTAAAATTCTTCATTTGATCATATCTTCATTATCAATTATCAAAAATTAACAATATTTACATGACATTAACTTCAGGTCAAAGGTCAACTGTCAATGTCATCAAAGGTCATGTAAAGGTCATGACGTGCGCGCGCGTCAAAGGTAAAAAAATTCTCCAAATGGCCTATAAATTTTTTTGGGTACGTTTCAGTTCATTTTAAGCATTTCGAAAATGCGCGCGCGCACATATGCGCGCGTGTTTTCGCGCGTAACGCCCTAACGCAACACAGAAACACCGTTTTTTTGCATCATTGAATTGATAATGAAATTATGAGCAATTTGATACCATGATCAACCTTCTACGACCATTAATAACGAAATTAACACCAGTTAAAGTTTGCAGCACGTGTGCGCGCGAGCTCTCACTATAGGCCATATATGGGCAAAAACATGCCTATTGCAAATTCACTGTAGCTCTTTAAATAGTCCATTGACCCCCAATTTTTTTTTCATATATCGATAGAGTATGAGTTGTAGATTTGATTTCATGTCATCAATGTCCCTAAATTATATCATGACGTCATCAAAATGGCGCCTTAACTAAAAATTTCATTTTTTCAAAAATGACGTCATCAAATTTATGCAAATTTGGTTATAACTTCTCGAATATAGATTGTTTTTCGCCCAGATTTCGACATGTTGTAGATTAGAATGTACTCTTTCTCCTCAGTTAACATGAATTTTCGTTTTGAGAAATGCATCATTGCGTAAAACAGCAATGAAAAGAGGCATGTCATTTTTCCTCATTTTGCGTGTAATCTCTATGGGACATGACTTTTTCTCAAAACTAGATTCGACATTCCTCTATTTCGTGAGCCATATCTCCATTTCTTCTTGTCAGTTTTCCCTGAGCTTTTAATATGTTGTAGCTGAGATTCTGGGCTCTCGGTAATGTGCCCCCATTTTTTTGATCAGATGCCGGGATCATGCCCATATTTTGCTTGCAAAGTTGGACTTGTAATTCTCAAAATTGCTTACGTGTATTCTCTATGGGGAATATCGTGGCTCATTGGATAACGCATTTGACTTGCTTTCTAAAGGGCGCAGGTTCGAGTCCTGGGGTGAACATTTTTTTCCCCATTTTTTGTCTCACCTGCGAAGCAAAGTGAGACTATAGGCGCCGCTTTTCCGACGGCGACGGCGACGGCGGCGGCGGCGGCGGCGGCGTCAACATCAAATCTTAACCTGAGGTTAAGTTTTTGAAATGACATCATAACTTAGAAAGTATATGGACCTAGTTAATAAAACTTGGCCATAAGGTTAATCAAGTATTACTGAACATCCTATTAGAGTTTCATGTCACATGACCAAGGTCAAAGGTCATTTAGGGTCAATGAACTTAGACCATGTTGGAGGAATCAACATCGAAATCTTAACCTGAGGTTAAGTTTTTGAAATGTCATCATAACTTAGAAAATATATGGACCTAGTTCATGAAACTTGGACATTAGGTTAATCAAGTATCACTGAACATCCTACATGAGTTTCACGTCACATGACCAAGGTCAAAGGTCATTTAGGGTCAATGAACTTTGGCCGAATTGGGGATATCTGTTGAATTCCCATCATAACTTTGAAAGTTTATGGATCTGATTCATGAAACTTGGACACAATAGTAATCAAGCATCACTGAAAATTTTGTGCAAGTTTCAGGTCTCATGATTAAGGTCAAAGGTCATTTAGGGTCAATGAACTTTGGCCGAATCGGGGGGTATCTGTTGAATTACCATCATAACTTTGAAAGTTTATTGGTCTAGTTCATTAAACTTGGACATTAGATTAATCAAGTATCACTGAACATCCTGTGCACGTTTCAGGTCACATGACCAAGGTCAAAGGTCAATGAACTTTGGCCAAATTGGGTGTATCTGTTGAATTACCATCATAACTTTGAATGTTTATGGATCTGATTCATGAAACTTGTACATAAGAGTAATCAAGTATCACTGAACATCCTGTTCGAGTTTCAGGTCACATGATCAAGGTCAAAGGTCATGTAAGGTCAATGAACTTTGGCCATGTTGGGTTTTTTGTTGAATAACCATCATATCTCTGTAAGTTTATTGGTCTAGATCATAAAAAGTGGACATAAGAGTAACCATGTATCACTGAACATCTTGTGCGAGTTAGAGTAGTATTCAAAGTCAGCACTGCTGCTATATTGAACCGCGTGATGCAGGTGAGACGGCCAGAGGCATTCCACTTGTTTTTCTTTTTACCACCTCGTACATGATCCTTCATGATAATTTAATGGTATAAAAGTTAAAATTTAGCAAGATAAAACAGATTTTAATTACTTTTTTTCATATCACATGTATTGTCATACATCAAAGAGACTCTTTTCACAGTGCTTTATCATCTCCCGTCTTTCACAAGTATTCCATCCATAATGAGCATTCCGTTGTCATCATGAAGATCATATTGATCTGCATGAACATGGTAATAGTGATCATGATGGCGAGAATAAAGACAGACCACCTAATTCGTCCGCATGACGAATTAAATTCTAGTTAGTCTTATTATTGTTGATATTATTGTTATTAGTAGTACTATCGTTATTATTGTTGATATTATTACTATCATTGTTATTATTATTTCTATAATTATGAATATTATTATGATGAGTTATATCTGTTTTAGATCACGGATGGCCATCTTCATGAAGTAACCTACAAACAGCTCCATCAGCTCCAGTTAGGCTCTGGAAAAGAAGTCATCTTCATCACATGTCTGCATAAGATTCATCTCAGTTACCCGGTCTTCACCGATAGGTTTGTGATTTTTTTTCTTTATCATTGCAGAGGAGTTTCAAAAGTTCACTATAATTCTCGGGGTGTTTCACAATTCAAGAGTTAAGTGTGATTAGCATCATGAGTAAATTTGGAAGTTCACATGATATGTAATGCAAAATCTTATTGATCAATATGCAGTAGCTCCTATCCTCTTAACCCGATTTGTCCAATCCGGTGATGCCTTTTATACCACATGTAACTGGGAATTTAAGTGCGACTCTAAGTCAGACTTGGGTCTCTTTTAACCCCCCCCCTCTGGTTATTCAGGCAATTTTTTAAGTAAATATAACTTCTACCCTTTTTTATTGGTGTTTCCATTTATTTTATTTTCTTAACTGCACCAATAGCATCTTCTTTTGATGGTTATTGCTTCTTTTATAAAAATGTCCACATTATCATTATTATAATTATTAGTTTTATTATTATTACTGCGACTACTACTACTATTTAATATCTAACTTGAAGACTCTATTCCAATGGAAGATGGTTCCAAGCTATGAAGGGGTTACTGATAACAAATTGTTTTTTCTAGCACAGAGATGAAAACAAATTAATTGTACAATTTGGGCTTTTAAAGTTTAAGAGAATCATATGGGTCCCCTAACGCAAATGTTAGCGATTAATCGCTAAATGAAATGGCCTATCAAGATCATTGTTGCATGCACATTTTGCTAGGTAGACTGACGAAGAACCAATCAGAATTGTTCTTTCAAATTAGCGATTAATCGCTAACCTCTGTGTTACGGGACCATGGTGAATAGAATAGGGGAGCTGAAAAGGATTCACTGCTGGTTAATTATAATTCTACTACTAATAATAGGCATTTGTATGGTGCCATCTATCTAATAATACTCTATTCCGAGGTGCATTATTATTACCCCGGCTTTAGCTCGAGCTGCCTTTCAGCGCTCATGCATTCAAGGAATTAATCCTGCTGGGTACCCATTCACCTCACCTGGGATGAGGGCAACATGTGGATAAATTTCTTGCTGAAGGAAATTACGCCATGGCTGGAATTTGAAGCCACGACCCTCTCAAAGTCAGAAGACTAATCCACTGGGCCACAACGCTCCAAGAGGATTCTGAATAATGCTGGCAGTATGAATGCAGTCAGAATGTAGTGTGGTACTCAAAGGTTAGGGAACCTGAACATATCTTTGGTGTTCAAGTTCTGTCATGTTTTAGAAATTTAATTGTGAAGTCGGGTGATTATATGACATTCAATGAAGTTTGTTTCTCTGGGCTTGTCAAGCCAAATTGCAGTGGTGTTGTATACATTCAACACTAGGCATGAAGGAGTGCATGTTGTGGTGGGGTTCGCTAACTTGTCTAGTGGATCTTTAAATGTGTAGTATGGTCTTTTTGTTGTAGATTCATGAACAAGCTGTTGTTCATGTTGCCTTCAATCCATGGTCAACCAAAGACGGAATGTCTTCAGATCATCACAGCCAGGATAGAACACATCGACAACGCTTTCATTGAGATGAAGAATAAGAACATCCTCGCTCTTCTGACACACAAGTAAGGCCCATAATCATCTTTCATCATTCCTCATTCTTTCATTGATCATCGATTGATGTAAAAAAATAATTGAAAGGATTTTAATGATGTGCCCTAAATAATCTATCCCAGTGGCAGACCCTGACCCAGAGGAGACAATGATTGGAGGGGAACTGTATTGTTTTTGAACAATGCTGCGCCCCTCCAATAATTTGTCTCCTCTGGTCACGGTCCGCCGCTGGTCAATCCAGTTTACCCTTAAAAAAAAATCAGTACAAGTTATGAACCATAAATTATCAAGCTGGTTTAAATTTCTCGTAAGAATCTGAAAGCCTTTCAAGTCGTATGCCAGAAATATTCCAAATTATTTTTTTAGAATGTAGATTTATTTGTTCTGATAGTTGAATCTAATGAGTTTGACTTTTTACGTGTGTGTGTGTGTTTACCTATCTTTCTCTTCGTCACTCTTATTTCTTTCTTTCTTTCTTCCTTTCCTTGCCTTTCCTTTCCTTTCCTTTCCTTTCCTTTCCTTTCCTTTCCTTTCCTTTCCTTTCCTTTCCTTTCCTTTCCTTTCCTTTCCTTTCCTTTCCTTTCCTTTCCTTTCCTTTCCTTCCCTTCCCTT
The DNA here is from genome assembly GCF_018143015.1 of Lytechinus variegatus. NCBI lineage: Eukaryota > Metazoa > Echinodermata > Echinoidea > Temnopleuroida > Toxopneustidae > Lytechinus > Lytechinus variegatus. Next base: position 5,107,929 of record NC_054749.1, read on the forward strand.
CCCTTCCCTTCCCTTCCCTTCCCTTCCCTTCCCTTCCCTTCCCTTCCCTTCCCTTCCCTTCCCTTCCCTTCCCTTCCCTTCCCTTCCCTTCCCTTCCCTTCCCTTCCCCCTTCCCTTCCCTCTTCCCTTTCCTTCCTTCCTTCCATCCTTCTTTCAGAGATGAAGCCGATCAGTTGACAAGTCTCAAGTTAGTCGATGGGATGCTTCCCAAGCTTCAGCCGTCGGAGCTTCTCTATCTCCTTCCCGCCATCAAGGACTTTGTCTCTCATCCTAGCCCTACCTGCCGAGATGCGATGTATTCCATTCTCATGTGGATCTATGATAACTACAGGTATTCTTTTTTTTTTAATTCTGTAATTAGAAACCTTCTGCAAGGCCATATTATAAGCATGCAAAGGGATTTTGAATTTATTTGATCTGAGACGCGTTTCCACGATGGTCATCGTCTGTCGCTTTCATTAATCTATTAGCTAGAGTTGATACTCGGGAAGAAAATTAGTAGTACCTATTCAAGTTAAGTTGTGCATTTCGTAATACCAGGGTCAACAACATTTCACAACATTTCTGAGATAGAACGCACTGCCAGTGAGACATGGTAATTAAAGTAATAGTTAACTGAACGTTATATGTTGTGGCAAGGTATTCCAGGGACCCGTCTTACAAAGAGCTGCAGTGATCCGATCAATCGCAACTATGGAAAGCCAGCAAAGTCAACGTATGAAATGCATGTTTGTTGAAAAAAAATTCTAGATATGAATATATATCCATTGTGTTCTCTTTTGTTTACAAAAGACATTTTGCGAATTTCCTGTAGAAAAAATTATGACCTTAATGGATTTCCATAGAGTTACGATTGATTCAATCAGTCGTAACTCTTTGTAAGACAGGGCCCCGGATAATATTTTAAAGAAAATCCATGAACCTGAAAATGTTATTTGGGGATTCAACTTTGAAGTATGAGATGTACAGTGTAGTATTGGAATACAAAAGGAGAGTAAAATACCTGGTTGTTATAATCAATGTTGCCTACCGTGAAAGAAACAATGTCAAAATATACTGAAATTCATTCGATGTAAAATTTCTTGTTTGATCATGTTTATTTAGGGAAGACGATAGGAGAGACGGTGAGGACGCTGATAAGGCGCTATCTATTGCTAAGGATTCCCTCCTGCAAGGCCTTTCTGATCAGGAAAACTACCTACGGTAACAATCATTCCTTCCCTATCACATAATAATAATAGTCAGTTCTTGTATAGTGCATATCACATTATGAATAACATCTCTATGCGCTTTCAAAGGACTTGGATATTATGACCCCAGCTGTAGCTCAAGCAGCTTTTACGCACTCGGCATTTCAAGGAATAAATTCCTGCCAGGTACCCATTCACCTCACCTGGGTTGAGTACTGCACAATGTGGATAAATTACTTGCTGGTCCTGCTCCAAATGATAATGATGTTGAAAACACCACTTGACAGGTTTTTTTTGTGCTAGAAATTATTGTCTTCTTCTGTGGCCTAAACTTCAGTCAGTCATTTAAAAAAAATTGTTTGTATTGGAAGACCACCCTGATGATAAGTTGGTTTTTCAAAATGCGGAAAATTTGAGAAAAATATTGATGAAGGTTAAATGAAAATCCATCAAAGCATAAGAGAGTTGTTTTTTTAAATAATACATTTGTTTGGTCATATGCAAGCAGCCTCCTCATATATCATGTGATGTACCATAAATTCGAATTTTAATGAAATATGATGAATGTAAATATTTTTCTTACAGAAAGGGTTAAAAATGATGTGTCTGTTGATATATACTCAGCACAAATTAAATCACCTTCAAATTTTTGAGAAAATGGCATTTTGGGGAATTCATGAAGACCTAACATATAGGGAGTCGGACATACAAAATTCATGGAATTGTTCTCTTGCAGATTGAGAGTGAGTAATTTCTGGAGCCACGAAACCCGTCTCCCTAAAGAGACTCTAGGTCGGCTCATCGCCATGTTGAGATGCATGTACTCCCCTTCCACGGAGAATCGTTACCTTGGTTACGCCACCAATCTACTGCTAGAGATGACCTCCAAGAGCCCTGATTTCAAGAGAGAAATCTTTGACCATCCATTATCAGCTTGTAAATTTGAGGTATGAAACAGTCTGCTTGATGATTTGTCATTTTTCATGTAGATTTAGTGATTAACATTTCAGACTATTTGCATGTGTATCTTGAATTATCATTTTGTGTGTGTGGATTATCGATGTTTCTTTATTATATTAGAGCATTATAAGCCATACTAATAATATGCATCAATGTTGATCGTCATATTAATGCCATTTCCCTCATTTTTTCTTAAATTATAAAAAATTAGGGCTTTCTCATTCTGATATCTACATCTTCACATTTTCATGTAGAAATTCTCTTCTTTTTTGTCAGGAGGGCCCTTTCTGAGATATCATTTCCTTTTTTACATTCCCTTGTCTGATTATTTTCAAGCCATCACTATTTTATTTTTCTTATAAGTGACACTGCTTTCACACAAAACACAAATCAGTCATTTACCAAGAAGATAACAAAACAGCAATGACACTTAATGCATCGTATGTCACATTACAGGCAGTCCATATTTACCACTATCGCCTTTTTATTTTTCTTTGATGCTGCTTTCACAAGATGACACAACAGCAATGACAGCTCATGCATTCACTGTTCACTTTACAGGAAGTGCAGATCGACCACTCCTGGCGACAGCGCCACGCAGCAATATCCACCCCTAAGTTCGTGGAGACGCAGTTGGGCCAGTCCCAGGGTAGTATGAGGGGATCCCCCTCGTCCCAGAGTATGGGCATGGGAAGAGGGCAGCTCAGGGCAACCCAGGCTACTCAACAATTTGCCCCAACTCAAGAGAATGGTGAGTGGTGGTTGTCCTTGAGGCGGGGCTTGAGAGAAAAACCCAAGGGCCCGTATTCTGGTTTGATTTAAAATCTGGTCGAAAATTGCGGTTTAACTATGGATAGCCAATTATGACATAAATCTCAAACAGCCAAAAGTTGAACTTGTTATCTCATTTGAACACTCAAATCATTCATAACTGACCTGAAATAATTACTGAAATGGTTCTCTTCATTATTAAACCATGGGGAAAGAGCCAAGTATAGGAAACATAATAAGAAACCTGTAAGTAGTGTTATGAATAGAGTTATGGATATCCCTCAATGTCAATATTCTTCATGAGTATGATATCACATTCAGAAAACATTTAAACAGATGTATTCATTCTAGATGTAGGGATTGTAGACTTTCCGTAGTTGTGATTGATAAGGTTATATTTAGAAAACAAAGTAAGTGAAGTATGCATCCTAAATGCTGGATTTTCAAGTTTACCCATGTGATTGATCAGTTTATATTCATAAACCCATTGTAAAGAGACATAAGCACTCTAGGTGTTGGGGTAGAAGTCTACCCATAGTTGTGATATTAATTATAATAATGATGGCATATTTACCCAGGGTAGCCACTTCAGTTCCGAAAACTGTTCTCCCAGCGGGCCCTGCTATTTTTATTACCCGGCTAAGCTAGGCTACCGTTTCAGGTGCACACCGCTTTTTGAGGAGTTATTTCCTGCCGGGTACCCATTAACCTCACTTGGGTTGAGTGCAGCACAATGTGGGTGAATTTCTTGCTGAACGAAAACATGCCACGGCTACCCATGACCCTCTGTTTGAAAGGCGAGAGTCAGAACCACTAGACCACAACGCGCCCACAGCTGATCAATCAGCTAGACCTTGTTGTATCTTTTCATAGCTGCTGCCAGCCGCAAGAACGCCTACAACTGGTTGACGGGAAGCCAGGACACGTTTGCTGATTATTCTTCTTCATCTTCATCGGCAAGCGAGTCTTCCTTGCTCTTCACGATGGGGTCTCTACCGAAGAGAACTGATGCGTTCAAGAGCAGCAAGCAGGACACCGGAGCAGGTGGAAGCAGAGGCAACGACACCAGGAAAGGTCTGTAGACAATTTTATAGAGACATTCCAATAGGGTGTTTCATAAAGATATTCAAACGTTGCACATGACCTTACAATTGACTTGTGACCTTTTGATGTTTTATTTGCTTTTTGCTTTTATTGCTTATACAAAATTATAAATCTAGATTTGTCTCCGTGGGAGACAGGCCAGATTTTCCTAACACTTGTAGGAATTGCTTTAATTCTCTACTGCCATTCTAGAGAACTTAAAATAGCCCTTCATTTTAAAAACATTAATATTCAACATCTGAATTCAAATTGGGTTTCACTTAGTCAATGATTCTGCTCTTTGGTACAATATTGATTTTGTTCACAAAGACAATCCTGCCGGATCTATACATTTCGTCAGCATTCATCCGAACCGTTTTATCAGTCAATTTTGGTAAAAAAATGAAAGTGCAAGTCCTATTCTATTTGTAACTAAATTTCTAGGCAGCAATTTATTTTAATTTCTGAGATATGAGGGAATTTTCTTGACGATGCCATACAAAGTTTTATTGAAATGCGCAAATCCTATTGGAAACTTGTACAGGAGTAGAGCGATATGACGTTTTGACTGACCACGATTTCAATGCGCGCAGTCATTCAAACCGTCGTATCGGCCGTCAGCACTGCATTGACTTTGCACGTAAAAAGCGATACAACGTTTTGACGCGCATTGAAATCGCTGTCAGGGTTGTTGTATTCCCTATTGCGTTTTTGTATAGGGAAAATCTAAACTGCTCAAAACGAAATTACAAGCATGGTTCTCTTTTGCAATATTTTCTCTGATTCTTGGTTTTGTGTAAAAATAAGGATACCAATGTCAGTCAAGCAGTTGCCTTGGTCTTTCCAACCATGTATTTTTCTAGCAATGAATTTGTTGTAAGGCTTGTCTTCAAGTCTTAACTTTTATTTTTGCTACCAGCCCCCTCTGAAGGCGAGAAGGAGATCCAGCGCCTCAAGAGACGATTCTTAAAAGATCAGTCATCTCAGAGTGCATTCTTTGCTAAACGAGCAACCAGACAAAAACAACTCAGAGAGGTAGATTTTATTTCTTACCTGTCCTAACTTTATTTATTCTCAATTTTTGTACAAATCTATCTTTTTACCTTGTCTAAAAAATGTTGTGTGTGTGTTCAGCTCTCACTTCATATATCGTTTTGAAGTAAAATCAATCATGCTTGAAATTCTGAAAGAAGATTGAAGTAAAAACTTGAAATGTAAGGTTTCAATTCATTTCTTATTTTAAAAGTTAGGCAACATTTAGTCATTGATAATTTTGGGGTTAGGGGTCTGCCATTGTGGCAAAACCATGGTAACAGGGCTCAGCAGCCAATCACAATCAAAGTTTTTATACATGTGGTAGTTACAATAATGGCAAAATTACCATACATGTAGTTGTGACTCTTTATGAAATCAGACACCAGACTTCAGTTTTATTTAAATTTGTGTGTGACCTTTGACGATTTTTTTCAGGAAGTACAGAAGAGCCAGAGGGAGCGTAGGTTTGCCCAAGTAACGATGTATCGTCAGTATAGGACTGGAGACCTGCCGGACATCCAGATCAAACACTCTGACATCATCGCACCCCTGCAGGCGTTAGCACTGGTAAGGAATTATGTTTGGTGTAAAGTGTTTTATACATGTAGTTAGTGTAAGAAGGTGGATTTATTTGTATCAGTATAGGACTGGAGACCGACCAGACGTCCAGATCAAACACTCTGACATCATAGCACCCCTGCAGGCTTTGTAATTGGTAAGGAATTTGCAATTGGTGTAAAGTGTTTGCTGTTAAATGTTTGGTGTAAAGTGTTTGTTGGTTATCATAAGAAGTGGAACTGTCTGTTTGAGTATGGGGCTGGTGACATTCTTGATATCCAGACTAAGCATTTTTGCATCATAGCACCTCTGCATTCCATAGCACTGTTAGATAATATGTGTTTGGTGTTAAGTGTTTGTGTAAGAAGGGGAATTTATCTGTATCAGTAGAGGACTGGAGATTTAGGACACATTCAGAGGACCTGTTCTTAAGTTAGAAATAACTTTACAAGTGTCTGGTGATCCTTTCTTGTGTTACGTGATATATCCCTATGTCGCTGATTTAGCACCTTAGAATATGTTCCAGTTGTGGGTAAACTCGTGGATAACTTTACTAACAGGTTTATGAAACAACTCCCAGATTAAACACTCTTGACATCAAAGGACCCCTTCAGGCTAGTATAGCACTGATGAGGACTTTGCGTTTGGTGTTAAGTATCTATTACTTGTAGGGACAGTGATTTTCCGCGATCGCGGAAAACGGACCTAATTCACGGAAAGGGCCTTTTGAAACGGAAAGTGGCATTTCAAACGGAAAATCACGGAAAACGTATTTTCCCTCAAAATACACAGAATATCAACAGAAATTACTCCAAAATCACAGCAAAATGAGAATATTGAATGGCCACAAAACCCCAGAAAACACGATCTCACTTCGCTACAATCATGACAATTCACACATCGTGACTGCACTCGACATCAGCACACTCGATTGTACCCCGCGGCCGTACCCGGCCGGCCGGGTTGAGCTTCATATGCACACATATCGTTCCAACTACACGGTCGTGTGTTGCTGCCCTCTATGTTTGAAGATGTAACAGCACGATATCGTGGTCTTAAAATCCAAGATGGCGGATTGGCCAAAGTCGTTGACAGATAACGATGTAAAAAAACCCCAAAATAATCGATGAAAATCGTAAAATAATGCTAATAATGTGAAAGGTGAGGATGTATGCATGCTAAATATGTTCATAAAATAATTTATGCACCCGCATAGATCCGATTAGAACGGATTCTATTGTGTTGTTGGTACAGTAGCAGATACAAATTTTGACCAGTGCGAGTGTACGTGTTGTGATTTTGCTATTCAATGTGTAAACGGAATTGCCACTTTTCCGTGTGTACAAAGTCTATGGGGAAACGGAATTTCCGTTTTCTGACATGCTGAAACGGAATTTGGGATTTTCTCAAACGGAAGAGGCATTTCTTTTAAACAGAAAATCACTGTCCCTATACTTATTGTTGAAAAGGGATTTATCAGGTCATTGATGTGCATCTTTCTACACTTAGAAAACTCAGTTAAATACTGGAACATTAGAATAGTACTAGCTAATTTTGGCACTTTGGTGGTGTAGAAGTAACTTCATATCAGTACATCAGGACAGTTTGATATTTCACATTTATACCCAAAAAAGCCACATAGTTCATTATTAGATACAGTTAGATGTGTGAATTTAATTGGTTAGTTTTGTGAATTGCACATTATTCACAATGGGTTTTCCGATGAACAATTAATTGCTTGGCTTTTAATTTCCTCTGCAGAATAAAATATCACATACTTTTGCTTTGTGGAAAAAATGTCAACATTTTGTTTCTGTTTACAAATGTTTTGATGTTTGAATATTTTTCCTTTGACTTTTAGAGAGATTCCACGCTATCTCGGTTGCTGTTTTGCGCCCTCTTTAGGGGAATCTTTGCCCGGATCGGAGACGATTGCACAGAGAGAGAGGCGGGGATTCATGTGAAAGAGATTGAAACTCACCTCAACCAGATGCTGAATGAGTCCAATCAATTTGATCCGGCTTTCATCAGCTGTATTCTGGTAAGGGTAATCAAGTCTACCAGTCTTGGAGCCAACACACACACACTTTATTTGTGCACACTTGACACACAAATCACACACACTTATCACACATTACACATGCTGAATGAGTCCAACCAGTTTGATCCAGCTTTCATCAGCTGTATTCTGGTAAGGGTAATCAAGTCTACCCAGTCTTGGAGCAAACACACACACATTACACACATTGTGTGTGTGACACAAAAATCACACACACACTTATCACACATTACACATAAGCCAGATGCTGACTGAGTCCAACCAGTTTGATCCAGCTTTCATCAGCTGTATTCTGGTAAGGGTGATCAAGTCTACCAGTCTTGGAGCAAACACACACACATTAAACACTCATTGTGCACACTTGACACACAAATCACACACACTTATCACACATTACACATGCTGAATGAGTCCAACCAGTTTGATCCAGCTTTCATCAGGTATATTCTGGTAAGGGTAATCAAGTCTACCAGTCTTGGAGCAAACACACACACATTAAACACACATTGTGTGAGTGACACAAAAATCACACACACACTTATCACACATTACACATAAACCAGATGCTGAACGAGTCCAACTAGTTTGATCCGGCTTTCATCAGCTGTATTCTGGTAAGGGTTGTTCAAGTCTTAACCAGTCTTGGAGCAAACACATACACATTAAACACACATGTGTGTGACACAAAAATCACACACACACTTATCACACATTACACATAAGCCAGATGCTGACTGAGTCCAACCAGTTTGATCCAGCTTTCATCAGCTGTATTCTGGTAAGGGTGATAAAGTCTACCCAGTCTAGGAGCAAACACACACACACATTAAACACACTTTGTACACTTGACACACCAATCACACACACTTATCACACATTACACATAAACCAGATGCTGAACAAGTCCAACCAGTTTGATCCAGCTTTGATTAGCCGTGTTCTGGTATGGGTGATCAAGTCTACCCAGTCTTGGAGCAAACACACACATTAAACACACACATTGTGCACACTTGACACACAAATCACACATGCACTTTGCGCATGTTATACACACTCAACATACATAACACACACTTTTTTTCTAAGCATTGCACAATTCTTTGGTCATAATGTTTTTCTTTACTCTTCCCAAAACAGTTTGAGGATAATGAACAAGTCTTTAAAACAAGATATTCATAGTGTTGATGATATTGAGTGGAGCAAAAAGATTAAAAACTGACATAGTCAAAGTCATTATATTGACACATTTTCCATCTTAAATTTTGTATGTTTGTAATCAGTTTATCAATATATGATATATTATGGTCAGCTCTTGAAACCCCTTTATATGAGATGATTCTCAAAGAATATAACCACAACTGCATAAGGTACACAACAGATTCAAAGATTTTAATTTTTATTGTCAAAGGGCTGATCTTGATTCCTCTCTTTTCTAAACAGGAGATTGGTTTCTACCACAGTAAGCAGTTGACCCTTGACCCAGCGGCTATCAGCCAATCAAGTCTGACCAGCCGTCAGCTGCTAATTGGTAAGAAACTCTTACATCATTATAGAATCTGAAAGTCATTCCTTGAATATGTATTTCAAATGAATTCTTATAATAAACTTTCTGTAATCATCAAACCAGAGGGTCGTGTGTTCAAATCCCACCATGACCTCGCCTCCTTTGGCAAGCCGTTAATCCACACTTTGCCACTCTCCACCCAGGTGTTAAATGGGTACCCAGTAGGATGTGAAAGCCTATATGTAGTATGCCTAGCAATTGAGTGTTGGAACTCTTGTTGAAATGCTCCCCAGGGAGTGGAGAAGGTGCATACATTGTATGCAGGCATGCAAAGATCCAATGACCGGAGTAATGAGATGTCTGTAAAGCTCTTAGAGACGTCGTTCTGATGTATTAAGCGCTATATAAATTTGTAATATTATTAAAATAGACATTCATGTATTATAAAACCACACTGAAGTATGAAAGCCTATTTTAAGTTTGATAAACCACATAAAAGAGTCTCACTATTCCAATTTATCACTAGATTATGATGCGGGGGATATAAAATTGAAATAATTTTTACTCAATAATTCCTACCATTTTACTTGAACAAGTTATTTTGGTTGGATGCCTAATCAAAGTAGAACTGTCTGCATAATGTTTTCACATTTAAAAGCACTTCCCAGCCACAGAATGGGCCAAAATTTCAGGATATGTTTCATTTTTGTATGTAGCTTTGTGATATCGAATCACTATCAAAATTTTGTAAGAGAAGTGCTGAAAAAGGACCTATTTTGAAAGAGAAATTTTGAAAAATATCACCAAGGGGGGTTAGTAGGCATCACAAAAGATTTAAAATTCATATTATCATAACGAACGGATTCGACAGCCACTACACTTTTCCAAGATGGGTATGCTTGCCGATAACTCAAATGTAAATCACCGAAATTCAGTCTTTGAAAATGAGCATACATGTAAATGGTTATGAAATTTCTAATTTTCGCGTTCATGTGTCTCAATTGTAGGTATCCGAGTCTTGGAGGAGGTGTTGATAAAGAAAAGCTGGGACGACGAGAGGAGCAGGAAGAGGGCAAGGACATCCAGACCAGAACAGAGCCAGGAGATGAAAAACTGGATTGAACTAGCAAGGTAGGGTCAATGGACATTATTTTTTCATATGAATTTTTTTCTTTTTTGAATGGTTTTTCATAGTTTTCAAAGTCTGCACAGCTGCTATATGAATCACGTAGTGTAGGCGAGACTGCCTGAGGCATTCCACACTTCAACTTGTTTGTGTATCTTGCCCCTGATATTCCCAGTCATCTAATAATAATAATATAGGATATTTATATTGCGCACATATCAACCTTGTTTGGTTTTCAAGGCGCTCCTATATTACCTGGCTAAGCTAGGCGTTCATAGTGCACACATCTTCTTAAGGAATTACTTCCTACCGGTACCCATTTACCTCACCTGGGTTGAGTGCAGCACATTGTGGATCAGTTTCTTGCTGAAGGAAATTATGCCATGGCTGGGTTTCGAACCCACGACCCTCTGTTTCAAAGTCTGAAGACTAATCCACTGGGCCACAGCGCTCCATCTAATGGTAATAGGAATTTAGTGCTTGTCACAATATTTTTCTGAATTTCCTTCTTGATTGTAATCGGTGAGAAATATATTCCTTCATATCCCTGCAATAAACCTTCAATATGTTTAAGAACCTTTATACTTTGTATTCATCAGTGAAATACCAAAGCAGTGCTTGCCACCACATTTTGTATACTTTTCTCATGATTGCAATCAGTAAGGAATTTACCCTTGCATGTCAGTGTGTGTATGTGAATACAGTATTTATGCTTGATATATATGAATTAATAATCACAGCAAAAAAATACATATACAAATATTATACAGAATCACCATTGAAGTGGGCATAAAACCTACAAGCCTCAAACCTGGCTTTAATCTTGCCCCATTTTTCCTATTTTTATGCTCATTTGTTTATCGAATTTTCTTTCCTCTTATGCTGTAAATGTATTTTGATGTTCATGTTCTGTATTCATACTATCATTGCTGTTTTATAAATGTAAATCTATTTTTGAAATTGGAAATATAGATTGAAATTGAAATATGTTGACAATGAATTTGATGTATTTCAATTTCAGGCTGTACAAGGCGATGGGCGAATTTGATGTACTACGAGGAATATTCGGCTCCCGCATTGAGACCAAGGATGTGACTCACAAAGCGATCCAAGCCGAGTCAAGGGGAGACTATGAGAAAGCGCTCAAACTCTACTCAGAGGTAAAAGGTCACTCAAGGTCAAAGGTCACTCAAGGCTGTAGTTTCTTATAGACAGTGTCATTTAGGGGGTGTTGCAAGAAAATATTTGCAATCAATTGCATGTCTATGATGCAAATTGACGATTGATATTTCAGTTGTAACTAGCAAACTAGAGAATCTTTCTTGTTACAATTGGCAATCAAGTGCGATTTGGGGGTCAGAAATTGACTTGAAATTGATTGCCAGTTTATTGCAACACCCCCTTAGTGTCATAGCTCAAATGTTCACCTACTCTTTTGGAAATGCAAAATCCTACAAACTATGAATAACTGTGTATGGTTGTTGAGTTTTACTTGATTGTAAACTAACCTGTCAACATATAATGGATATGTATATTTGGATGGATATGGAGGGACCTAAGTAATACAAGCCTTGCTTTCAGTGTAGGTTCCACCACTTTTATGTGGGCAGAAACCTGTTGTTCTGACTTGTTCTACCTTGTCATAGAGTTGCTCACTTTTCAATGGCACACTACACTCTACTTCTCAGGGGTGTGAGAGTTCAGATTTTTATCTGATTTCAGATTTTTTTTAAAGCTTAATTTCAGCTTATTTGGGCCTTCCTCTTTCCAAAAAACATCGGAGCTCATTCTTTATCAGATTTTGTCAGCACTGTTCAGCTTTTTCCAGATCTTTTATTCTATTTGTGACCGCTCACACCCCAGTGTTCTGCTCCAACCACTATGTTGATTGCATTGTTTATGTATCCAGGCAATATCATCAGAGTCGACCCAGGACGTTACTCAGGAGGAGGAGGACTTCTGGGATGAGGCTCGTCTTCAGGTTAGCATTCTCTACATCTACTATCAGGAAATTGAATTTTATGATATGATAGTTTTATGATCAAGATAATGATCAATACTAATCAAGCAATGACAAAAAGTGTTCAAACACAAGACTAGGTTTTAACAATTTCATACACTGTAGCAAAGCTATTCTTTAATCATCTTTCATACTATGCTTTGTTTATATGATATTGCCATTATAATGCATATTTTTTTTTAAAGTTACTTTTGGTCAATCGTTTTTTTTTTTCGTACAATGTATGTGTAGAAAGAGATGTAGGTTTAGGAGTTTTTATAATGACACATTTGTGATTATTACCATGCACAGTATTAAGCCAGTTATCAACTCGTATTTCTTCATTTTTTGATAATATGATACTCGAATTCATGTACAGATTTAATTTTTGCGAAATGAAAAATGAAGTGTATACGTGCTTGCATCAGTATTCTGAATATCACGACTAGGATTAACTATCTGATAGCCCTAACAAAATATAATTGATATCAAATTCTTTGAAAGACAGTGTATGTGTATTTGATTTATTTTCCGTTTATAGTGTTGCAACCAGTTGACAAAGTGGGACAACATGGAATCCTTTGCAACTGATCAGATTGAAGGAAAAGAAACCAATGATTTCTCTGACTTGTGGAACGACTCTTACAAACAGGTACATCAAACTTTGCCATGAACCCGCTGTCATTGTGTTTTTTGTACCCTATGGCCCGTATTCTGAAGTCAGGTTTAACTTAGACCGGGGTCTAACTCTGAGCTAAAATTATGGGAAGCCAAAAATGTCAGAATGTTGTTTACATTGTATCTTTTTTATATTCATTGTGGGTTTTTGTAATTCTTGAATGGAGAAGATACTATCCTATTTACCCCTCCCCAGGCAGTTAAGAGTGATTTGAGAGCCAAATGAGCCGATACATGAAACCTTTAACATTAGAAATTTATGTCGCATCTGGCTTTCCATAGTTAAACCACAACTTTAAACCCGACTTTAAAATATGGGCCTATGAATTCTATTTCTAATTGAAAAAAAGGTTACGTTTTAATTGGTATTCAAAGCTTTTACCTTTTATACCATGCACTGTTTTTTCCTGTATTTTCTTTTAAAGGAGGTAAATTCCATAAATATTGATATATGAACCCCTTTCTGATATAATTTATGTCAGTTTTCCAGTTCTTATAAGATTATCAAATGCTCTTGAAACCTGATAAAAAGTAGACCAACTTGTAAACAAAGGCAATATAAACCTAAGCTTTCACTAGGAATCTGACTCTGCATTCTTTCCTACCTACTACCAATTTCTGCATACACAAATCAAAACAAATGGAGAAGTATCCTACATGTAGTGAAACTTTGGACAAGACTTCCACTTTTTCCTTTCCGTTTCTTACAATTTTTCTGTTGACAAAAACAATGGAAACTTGAGGGAGCCAATGAAAAGTCGTGCTTGTAGAGGGAATCAAGTTCGGCATCTTTTTTCTTTTCAGTGCTTTAATTTCTGCATAGACAAAACACATGGGATTGGAGGGAGCTGCTTTGAAATTCCACTTGCTGTGATGAATGAGGCTTCCTTTCAGCACCTTTTCCTTTTCAATGCTATCATTTCTCCATTGTTAGAAACAATGGGTAATTGCAGGAGCCACTGTGAAATCATGCTTTGAGTGGGAATCAAGCTCAGCGTCATTTTTCTATAATAAGCAATGCTTCCTCTCAGCACCTTCATTTTCAACCCTGTAATTTCTCCATAGGCAAGAACAATGAACAGTTTTATTAATTGGGAAACTATAAATTACAAGCTCTGCTTTTTAAATAGTTAGCCCTTCATATTCTCATCTTGATATATCTGTCTCCAATCCAAACATTCAATTGTATAAAATTTTTCTGATTTATCATAAATTATGGTGATGTATACTATATTATTTTATTAATGATTTACTGTCTTTCGATGGACATTACATTGTATTTGATATTTTATGAGATAAGAAAATAAAACCAAACTGAACTGAACTGAATGAGTAATTGCAGGAGCATCTACAAAATCATGGTTTGTGTCTTCATTCTTTCAATGCTGTAATTTCTTGATGGACATAACAGCAGAGAATTGGCTTGCCAATGTAAAATTCATTAAATACATTGAAATAATATACATGTACATGTACTTGACTTTTCTTATTTTTTGTACCTTGAGTGCTGATGTTGAATAAATTTGAACTTCTACACTTTTTAAAACTCTCTTAACTTTTTAAACATTGTTGACTCGTTGAACTATGCAGGAGATCTACTTGCCCTGTATGATACGATCCAAACTCAAGATGTTACTTGAAGGTTCGGGGGATGACAGTCTTACGACGTTCATTGATTCATCCGCCAAGAACCCAGAGAGAAGAGCTATTCTAGAGGTAAAAAATATTGGAATCGCTTACCTTTTACTCTTAGACAATCACCATCTGTTGCTTCATTTAAAAAGGGACTTAAAATCTTTCTTTTTTCCAATCCAGATTTTTAGGATTGTAAGTTTTCATTTGTATAGTCGTAAAACTCTCTTTTTTCTTCTTGTATGCGCTTTGAGCCATTCAGTATATACATGTAAATAATAAATGCAATGATTTGTTTGCGGCGTTTTAGCGATGCATCAATATAAAATTGATAGTATTTTTATTTGCAATGTGAGATCATATTGCGCGATGTGCCAAAATTGATTTGTTTATGGTATAAATCTGCCACAATCATGTGCTACCAGGTAAGTTAATGTATACATGTAATTGCTCAAATGATTGTTAGGTTATTTTGTTCTCTCTTTGTTAATACTCAGTCCCGATACACTGAGGAATTAGCTGCCTTGTCGATATTGAAAGAAGACTACAACCGAGCGAAGTACTACTTGGCAAACTCCACAAGTTCATTCCTTCAGGTAAGAGTACAGGCTAAATCTGAAAATTTTTTTTTGCTTTTCAGCATTGAAATTTCTCCTATTGGTCACAGGTATGCTATACATGTAGGAGGAGAGAGTGTATTCACATGTAGAAGCTGCTGATGAACTACATACATGTACATACAATGTTCCCAGCCCATCAGGGAAAGTTATTTTACTTTATTCTAGTCGGGGAAAAATCAGGGAATTTGATTTTAAAAATACCCCAAATCAGTGAGAAATGCTTCATATGAGGGGAAAAGTCAGGGAAATTTGATCAGCCCAAAAGTCGAAAGCACGGTAGTCAGTTAGACTCTGTTACATTTTGTTGCATCTCAAAACATGATCCTTTGAGTGACTTGTAATGGTGGTACTAATTAGTTTTATATTATTGTTTTTATACTGAAAATACATGTAATTCACTGTAACAACTGAGAAAACCTGCAAAACTGGGAATGGGTTGAAATAATTATCAGGGAGTCATTATACTTCATTAGGGAAAAATCAGGGAATTATGTGTTCTTGAAAAGCTGGGAACCCTCGCATGAGTAGGGTCAATTTTTTCACTGACATTTTCCCAATCTGTGCTGTGACCCTTGGAAGCATCTGGACATTGGTGTTGCTTGGGATTTCTTTTCAGCATATACCAAATTACCATTTCCTCAATCTCTTTCATTTCATTTAGTATTTTTTACAGTTGATAATGTTTCAATTAATACCTTTTTTATACAGTGCAGCAATGAGATATAGATATGTGTTATTGTCAATCAAAATGACATATCGAGTTTAGCCATTTTTGCCAATATTCTGAACCCTGGGTTAAATTAATCAATGATCAAAGTCTTGGCTAAAATTATGCAAATCTACAATGTATTAGTGTCAAAAATTTGTTGCCTGTGAATCACTGGCTGAAATATTTTTTTATTTATTATAATCTCCTGACAGTTTCTAAATAGACCAAGTTTCCTTTTTAAAAGGTGGATATTAGATCACCTGGGCATTAAGTGCACTAAATGACGGTTAGGCCAAATAAAAGTTAGGTCAAATGGTAATTAGACCAAATTGATACCTATAGACCAACTGGTGTGGGGGCGTTGTGGTCTAGTGGTTCTGACTCTCGCCTTCCAAACAGAGGGTCAAGGGTTCGAATCCTAGCCATGGCCTGTTTTCCTTCAGCAAGAAATTCATCCACACTGTGCTGCACTCGACCCAGGTGTAGTGAATGGGTGCCCGGCAGGATTAATTCCTTAAATTCACGAGCACTGAAAGGCAGCTCGGGCTAAAGCCGGGGTTATAATAATAAAAACAATGCGCCTCGGAATAGAAGTTTCTAGATAGATGGCACTATACAAATTCCTATTACTATTATTATTGTTATTATTGGTGACCCAACATTTGCTCCTGCGACAATTGCTCTGGGCTTAATTTCATCTAAGATGTAGGGTTAGGTTTGAAATCGGGTTTTATGTTAGGTTTAGGGTAGGATATAGTGTTAAACCCAAGGTAAAAATTGGCCATTCGATTAGTGTGTGGAATTTAGAGCGGAGCATGTGTTGCCAGAGCAAATGTCATGGAACCAACCAATTGCATACAAACCAATGAATCCACTTCATATGTGTAGGAATGGTCTGGCCTGGGACCTCTGATGCTCTCAAGCCGACTGTCCAAGCTCCAAGACATCCAGAAGCTGACCGAAGCGGAACAGTTCCTGCAACTTGCCAACAAACCATGTGAGTCGTGTCAAGTGATTGCTTCAGGATGGAGGGGGGGGGGCAGGGTTGAATTGGCGTAATCGGTTATGCATCTGTCAAAACAGATTGTAGGGTTGAGTCGACCATTGCGGATGACTGAAGCTTAATTCATGCCCTGACAGTTTCGTAGAGGTATTCTTCATGTATCTTACAGTGGAAAATCTGTCCCTTGGATAGGCTGTTAAATTGAGGACCCATTTGCATGCCAAGAACCCATAAGAAAAATTGTTTAGAATTTATTGAATAGAGTAGAAATAAACAACCAAAACTGAGAATTTTGTCAGATGACAGATGAGAAAACAAACTAAGTTTTGGAATTGGGTATTTTTTGAAAATTTGAAAACCATGCCCCTCTCCCTCCATCTGAAAAAACCCCTACTGTATACTGTAATTGCCTCGGTCTCTATGGGTTGAGAAGTGAAATGAAATATATGTTTACAGAGTTAAATGCTCAGATTTTTCTGTTTTCAATTTTTTTTTCATTCAATATGAGTTAGTGATTTGTGTTGCGTATGTTATGCATAATAAGCCTGACAGGAAATAATCGTGTGAAATTTCTGCAAATGATGAAGCCACCACAAAATGACTTCCAGTGCACTCAAAGCCCTAATCAATTACGATATTTCAAATACCTTTATCCATGTTTTGGGAAAAATAAGTAGATGAAGTGGAAATGATGCATGCTGAAATTCCATTCTATGGAAAGCTCTATTTTTGTCTCACCTGCGAAGCAAAGTGAGACTATAGGCGCCGCTTTTCCGACGGCGGCGGCGTCAACATCAAATCTTAACCTGAGGTTAAGTTTTTGAAATGACGTCATAACTTAGAAAGTATATGGACCTAGTTAATAAAACTTGGCCATAAGGTTAATCAAGTATTACTGAACATCCTATTAGAGTTTCATGTCACATGACCAAGGTCAAAGGTCATTTAGGGTCAATGAACTTTGGCCGAATTGGGGATATCTGTTGAATTCCCATCATAACTTTGAAAGTTTATGGATCTGATTCATGAAACTTGGACATAATAGTAATCAAGCATCACTGAAAATTTTGTGCAAGTTTCAGGTCTCATGATTAAGGTCAAAGGTCATTTAGGGTCAATGAACTTTGGCCGAATCGGGGGTATCTGTTGAATTACCATCATAACTTTGAAAGTTTATTAGTCTAGTTCATTAAACTTGGACATTAGAGTAATCAAGTATCACTGAACATCCTGTGCGCGTTTCAGGTCACATGACCAAGGTCAAAGGTCAATGAACTTTGGCCGAATTGGGTGTATCTGTTGAATTGCCATCATAACTTTGAAAGTTTATGGACCTGATTCATGAAACTTGTACATAAGAGTAATCAAGTATCACTGAACATCCTGTTCGAGTTTCAGGTCACATGATCAAGGTCAAAGGTCATGTAAGGTCAATGAACTTTGGCCATGTTTGGGTTTTTTGTTGAATAACCATCATATCTCTGTAAGTTTATTGGTCTCGTTCATTAAAAAGGGAAATAAGAGTAACCATGTATCACTGAACATCTTGTGCGAGTTAGAGTAGTATTCAAAGTGAGCACTGCTGCTATATTCAACCGCGTGATGCAGGTGAGACGGCCAGAGGCATTCCACTTGTTAGTTTGTAATAATTATCCAATGGAAAACTAATTTCTGTATTGCGGATGCAATTACATTAAATTCAATCCTGTTTAAAGATAAATTCCAGTTCTGGTAACGATCTCAAAACAACTTTTTACAGAATCTAATGTAATGACCACCCAAGTGTCTGTTTGTATGAATAAAAAATATGTGCCAAAGGATTCTGGAAGAAATTGTGTAATTGCTGAGAAATAAGCAAAATAAGCGCGGATTCGGTCACTTCCGTCGGGTTTTTATTCCAGCAATAATAATACACTGTTCCATGTGTGCCTATCTGTGATGGCGATCTTCAGTGTGATCGTATTTCAGCTTAGATTTTATGATTTCACAAAGTTCAGTTTATGTAACTGTACCAGATCTAGATCCATGATGACATAGTCATACTTACCTTGGTTTTACAGCCTTTCTCTCGAAATTAGTGTTTTACTGCAACTGCTATCATTTAGCTTTAATTTCTAATGATTACAGTTTCAGAGGGATTGAAATCTTCCGCCATCAGACTTTTATCGAACTGGTCCAGGAACCTACCAGATCCAAAGAGAGATCCTATCAGTGTGTGGGATGATGTCACGCAATACAGGTAGGACTACATGTATGTATACAAATAATATAATGCTAGGAGGTTCCAGAGTCATATGCTTTGAAACATTGGTAACATCCACATTTCCTGGAGAAAAAAAATTATGTACAGCCTATGAAACTAATGTTTTGTTGTAACTGAAACGATAATGATGTATATAATTGATTAAGAGACTAAAAATTGCAGTCATCATTGTCTTCATGAATGCACTACAGTGCATGCTCTGTTTTTCGTCAGTCCTCAATCCAGTCATTGTCCTCTTTCCTCCTCTCTCTCTCTCTATTTCTCCATCTCCTTTTTGTTCTCTTTCTCTTTACATGTTTCTCTCTTCCTTATCACCTCTCTCTCCCTATGTGCTATTTGGTTCGCCCTGGAGCATTTCACAAAGTGCCTTGTCAGCGATTACCTCTGACCACTCTTGGCCAATCAAATGCAAGGTTTTCAGTAGCTTATAACATCTGTTTTTGTTATTTATTTATTATCAATTCGGCAATTACAATATACAATAAATTTCAACAAAATATAAATATAAGCAGAGCCGTAGATGGGTACATGTACAGTAGCTTAGCTTCCTGGGTGTTGGAAAAGCTAACTTGATACCTGTGACCCGAGGGTCTCCCTCCCCGACCGAGCTACATGTACCCAGAATTGGTCTGTAACAATTATGAAAATTGATAGAATTGGTGAAAATCACTGACAAAACTCTCATGAAATCCCCCCCCGAACCTTTATGTTTTTCCTCCCTCAGATGTCTCTACATGGACAAGCTCTGCAACATCCTGGGCGATTCCCCGGGCGGTGGAGGCGACACCATGGAGACGATGGGGGATGGAAAGTTTGATGACCTCGTGAGGAGGAAGAAGGTTCTCCTGTCGATGAAGATGGCCGACAGTGCTTGCCAGCAGGTATGACTTGTTGGAAATCTGAATCTCTAGAGAGTAGTGTAGTTACATGGGAGGTTACAACACTTACAAGTGGCTATGGCCAGGGAAAAAATACACAGGATCGGCAGGCGAATTTGCCCTGGAAATGCCTAAAGTCACCCTCAAAATCACCCAAAATAATTTTCCAAAAATAATGCAATATTAACAATAAGTGAATAGGTATTCGTGAAAAAAGAGCATTTGAAAAGAGCCCCAAAAATGCAAAAGGGAGCCCTCCGGAAGGTAGAAATGGAGCTGCCCAAATTTTACAAAAAATTGAAAATGGAGCCCCCCCCCAATTTTTTTTACCCTGATCTCTCTGAGTACAAATTTTCTTGAAATACATGTATGATAAACTTCATTAAATGAATTTGTAAACAAGCAGGACAAACTGCGATGCAAAACCATGCGTTAAATCGTGAAAATAAAGAATGGCTCTCAAATACCGAAAATGACTCTGGTAAAATGAAAAATGGCTCTCAAATTTTACACTGAAATTTTTACATTGAAATAATTCTGGAGTTATTGTTGTCATCACAGTGAGCACAGCTGTGCAAATTGTACAAGATATGCCGTTTTGTAGCCGTTTCATGTACTAAACACCAGAGAACTCTATAGGGACACAAATAGCCATTTTCTAGTCATTTCTTTTTTTAAGAGCTGCAAAACAGCAAAAAAACGGAAAGTTGCTTACTCTGCATTGATAACAATAAAAATAATGTGTTCTCGTATAGTTTATACACATTGTGAGCTTATGTACATGTATGCATTGCCAACGGACATGAAATATTATACAAATAATGCACGTGAGCACGTGCATGCAGGGCCAAATAATGAACGATATGCATTTGGCGAGTCGAGCACAGAGTTCATTATTTAGGTCCTCTATGCACAAGAATGCGTGCATTGTTTGTTTTATACAACCCCCCATGTTACTGAGTTGCCCCGATCATGCTAGATTTTAATCTAAATTCAAGGTAATTCTAGATAATTTCAGACATCGCACTATCCTACATCTCTGACGTCAGAGTGCAGGATAGTACATTTGGCATGACGTAAGAGTGCAGGATAGTGCATTTTGGATGCAATAGTGATCCGATTTGGACCAATCAAATTACAGGAGATTTTGGGACATTTGTATAATACCTTCTCATGGCTTTACTTGCGCAAGTAGTGCTCGCTGCTTTCTACAAATGGATAAAGATCAGACAACTTTTCTGATGATTGTAAAAAATCCTAAATTTTCATCATGATTTCAAACATTTATTGTAGTCTAAAAAAGATCCCCCATCCTGAATATTCATTACCGTCTTTTCTAAAGTTAAATATACATGGGCAGATAAAACTTCCCTCAAACGCTGCAAGTTTCAAGAAAGGAGGGTATAATATATATATTTGATATCCGTGTGATGATGTCATCTTGTAAAAACACATTCGCAAAGTAAAATGTATTTCTTCATTTCCTCTTTTTGAGTACAGTCCAACTTCTTTGTTGCAACCAAACATCTGAAATCAAGTCATCGAGACCTTGCTGATTTTGAAGATCTGAAACCTGCCTGGACTCACAGCTACGTATCTATGATACAGAGAAAGGCTCTTCTTCTTGAGCCGTATGAAAGGATCACCTCTCTTCTCAAGACGCTGGAGCAGCTCGGTAATCAGCTCATGAATTTTATTTGATTCATGATATATGTTTTTCATTGTCACTTTATTGTTCGGGCTTGCACAACAGAGAAAAAAAAAGATGCATTAGGCCAGAAAGGAGTTTCATAAAGCTGTTTTCAAAGTTACAATATGATCTGTAATCATTCATTCATTCATTTGATGGTTTATTCAATAGACATGTATCGCAGTAAAAACCGAATTACACAAGTCATGCTTTACAGGGTATCAATTAAAATACATGGTAAAAAATACAGAGACAATTAAATAATAAGTACAGATGTACAGATGTTGAATGTCCTGCATTTTCCCATCATCAAATGAGTCCTGTTGGGTGTTTCATAAATCTGTTTATAACTTACAAATAACTAATTATGCATGACTTGTGACCCTTTCTTGTGCTATGCGATGTCAACTTCATGTAAGTCCTGTTGGGTGACTTGTAAAACTGTAAGTAACGAATGACTAATTATGCATGCATAAGTCATTCGTAACTTACAAACAGTTTTATAAAACACCCAATAGTTGATTGCAAATATCTTGCAACACCCCATCAGAGACTTTTTGTAAAGTTGTCAAATTAGTCACTCGATGTTCAAATCATGTCACTTTTTGAGGTAGTTTTGACTTCTGTCTTGCAGTCAATCACCATAATGTTTGGGGTTTTTTTTTTCAAAGAGAATCTTTATTCAATAGTTCTCATTATCACCATTATGTTTCCTCAACAGGCAAGCTGCCAGAATCTCAGGGCTTGAGGAGCGATCTGGTCCTGCTGTGCAACCATCGTATTCTCACCAGTAACACCTATCGGTCTATGGCTACTGCGCTGCAAGATGGAAGTGAGTAGACAATAAATGGCACCAGAGTGTTCTGGTCAGAAGAATCTTTGAAGGGCGAGCTATTGTGGGTTAACAATGGTTTGATACCCCCCACAGAGCTTTTGGATTATTGCAAGAAACTTCTTATCAATTGCAATTCTATTTGGGGCCACAGATCAATCATATTTGTTGCAATTATTTGCAAATATGCAATTGATTGGTGATCTGTTGATGTTTCTGTTTATGGTAACTCCAGTCGGAAATTGGCAGGACAGCTTTTTGGTGGTAAATGCCAAGCTGGTATATGTATATAATCAATTACATAGGCGACATTTTACGTCTTAGATGATGGGGTGCAGTGGCTGACCTTATAGACAGGCCTTACAATCAAAGTGGAGACAATGGCAGAGTGGGGATTCAAACTCACAACCTTGCAACTGAGAGTCCAATGCTATAACCACTAGACTACGCTGCCCTTAAATGCAATTGTTTGCAAGGAGTATAAACTAATTTGTTGGAACAAAAACTGATCTATTAATTGTGAAATTGCGACAGAATTTGCAATTGATTGCGAATATGCTCTTGCAATACACACTTTGTCTGCTCAGAAGGTTCCAGTGCCACTCTATTAAAGTAGGTCAGGGAAGTCATTGAGCAACTTGTCAAGGGTTTCATAGGTTGATTTTCACCTACAGAGTTTTCCTCTACCAATCGGTTGTGATTTATTTCAGTAGCTTGTAACATATGCTGTTGAAAATAAGAAAGTCTTATAAGTTTTATGATTGCAAATAATTTTAGCATACTATTCGTAGATGCATTCCTGACTAGGTATACTATGTTCATCAATGCCCCTTGCCGCAATTATTCATATTTGGTTCCTAGAAAGATGCCCTCTTGACCCATTGGAAAGTTACCGTTAAAAAAATCAATCATTTTGTAAGTCTGAACCCTTTTTTTCTTTACTTATACTCAACTTCATGAACTAGTTAACCCACGATAATGCGAGAGCATTACACATTTCATATGAAGCATAAATTGCAGGCAAAATAATGTTTTGAAGGTCTCGCATACAAGGGTTACACATTTTTTTATCATGGAATTGACCATGCATTATTGTGGCTGCTAATGATGCCAATGTATTGGATAAAATTGTTTTTTGAGCTTTTGTTTCTTGATCATGTTTTGATACTTTTAGAAAGAGAAATCCTAGAAAGATTAAGCGATGAGGGGAAGTTGGATAAGCTTCTTGAGGCAGCTAAATGTAAAGAGAAAAAGCATGAGGAGGTGAGATACCTGACAAATCTTTATTCCCTTGACAGTCATTCTTTACCTTTCCTGTGGCATCATTGTCATTGCCATTATCATCACCATCAGTGTCATCAACATCACTATTATCATCACATTCACCACCGTCATCATCAACAACATAATCATCACCACCACTGTCATCATCATCATCATTAGTATCATTGTCATCATCATCAGCACCACCACCTTCACCACCATCATCATCACCATCATTATCATCACCATCACCGCCGTCATCACCACCTTCACCAATATCATCATCATCATCATCACCATCATCATCATCATCATCATCAACATAATCATCATCATCACCGCCATCATCATCATCATCATCACCACCGTCATCACCACCTTCACCAACATCAACATAATCATCATCATCACCGCCGTCATCATCATCACCGCCGTCATCATCATCACCACCGTCATCACCAGTTTCACCAATGTCATTATCATCATCATCATCACCATCATCATCATCACCACCATCATCACCACCTTCACCAACGTCATCATCACCATCATCATCATCATCATCAACAACACAATCAACAACAAAATCATTATCATTACCCTCACCATTATCATTGTTATGATTTTAATCAACATCATCAAACCATGATCATTAAACTCACCATAACCCTCACCGTCATCATCACCATCATCATCACCATCATCATCACCATCATCATCACTGTAATCATCATCACCACCATCATCAATGACACCACCATTATCACCAAATCAAACATAATTTGCTTGAGCTTTATTAAGTTTCATACTATAATAATTTCAACCTTCAACCAACAGATAATCTCCGTTTTTTTACAATTTGTGCAAAAGTCTTGATATTTCACAGTATTTCAATACTTGTACCATAAACTTCTTCTTGACACACACAAAAATAAACTTTTTGCATCAAATATTTTATGTGTGAAAGATACTTAGATCTAAATAGAGGAACCTTGGTATTATTGTTTTTCAACAATCAATAGAATAGGTAGTAATTGAGCATGTTTTCAGGCAACTTTTTCTCAACCATGCATAAATCATACTGTATTTAACGTATGATGTCTCATATGAAAGAAGAAAAGATGGATGTTTAAGTTATGAACTTTGTTTTCCGAATAGACAGCATCAAAAGCCAGATAAACCAACTCAAAACGCAATTTGCTTGTGCAAATGAAAATTTGGTAACACTACTTTCCATTGTTCTACATGTAACTCTGTCATTAATGCATTATGAACATTGAGATGGGTCTCAAATAAAAGAAGAGAAGCATATTTATGATCATGATAGCACAAAATTACACTGAATCTCGGTTTCGTTTTTCTGGGCCGCACTGTATATAAAGATATGGTGTATATCCATTTTCATTTGAATTGTATGGAATTGTTTTTTCAGAACAATTGCATGTGAAATGAGTTTTTATGCAAATGAACAAATAAATCCTCATGTCCTTAAAAACATGAGTTGATTAGGTAAATCTTAACCCTATCTAGGCCGGGGTATTTTGGGAGTTCATATGGCCGGGGGGGGGGGCCTCCCAGGCCCCCCCCTTAAGATCTCGCCCGTCGAATACGCGATCGGGCCGAAAATTGGCATGCAGGTTGCCTGGGACATAATCTACAAGATTGTATAGTGATTTATTTCATGCGAATTGCTGTTAAGTGATTATGCTAATTTATGCGTAATTAGTATGCAAAATCATAATTTTTCCTATAACTACCTAAATAGAGCCCCAAATGTACAAATTTTTGGTATAGAAACTCTCTGTGGTATTCTTAGCAAGTTTACGTGAATAATATTGTGATATCAAATCATTTTCATATGTATAATATTGTTTTTTGCAATTTCTTATGTATTTCTTTGTTTTTTTTTTACCTTTTGATTTTCATTGTTTTTTCAATGAAATTCGTTGGGGACTCTTCTGTGATCATAAAAAGCAAAAAATTCATTCAGACCAGCAAAACTAAAATAATCATGCATTTATGAATTTCGGTTGAAAACACAGTTTGCATTGACTTTGTACACGAAATCACGTTTTTGAGCAATTTTGATCTGACATGCACTTACATAATGTTGCATAATTTCGGAACGACGTACCCGGGTGACACAAAATTGGTCTCAAAAGTTGCGAAAGACTTGAAAGTAAAAATTATCGCGCGATTTGTTGAGGGGGGGCCTCCAAGCCCCCCCCCGGCCTAGATAGGATTAAAGGGCTACAGGGTGCAGGGAGGCATGATTGCCTCTTGACATTTTCACCATTTTTTCCCCTAAATACATAGATATAACACCACAAAATGTTTAGATTAAAAAATAAAATTACCACCCCCCCCTCCCCCAAGTCCTCTATGCCTCAGAAACAGCTTAATCTTTGTACTGTTGAATTATAGTTGCATTTGGAGTTAAGTTGGATTGCAACTGTTTGAGCAACCTGCCCCTACTCTCATTACTCCCAGGTGTGTCAGAGCCTATTCGAGAAGAGCAAGAAATACCTTGACGAAGCTGTAGTTACTATCAAAAAAGATCCTGAGTCCAACTCATCATCCCACCTACTGTCCTCAACGGAGAGGGAGAGCATGGCCAAGGCTCACATGACTCTCGTCAGCTTCTCGGATCAGTTGCTACGGCAAAAAGAAAGTGGTAAGCGGATTAATGTTCAGATCACTCTGTCATGAATTTGAAACAATGCTTTGTGGTTTCTTCCATTTGGTGGGAATCAGAGTCAGAATGTATCAGAGGCATTTGTCACTAATACTTGGATTGACTTTTATCAATGTTTTTTCATCAACTCATGGCTCGTCACTTTGCCGGAAGCATTTATGTTTCTTGGTGGGTATTTCATAAAGCTGCTCGTAAGTTAAGATGGACTGTAAGAACGTCCGGTTATCCTTTCTTGTTGTAAATGGTTTACACCAAATGTACATTGACGATGGTTTAGCCCCTAAGAAAGGATCACCAGTTGTTCTTAAAGTTGCTCTTAACTTACGAACAGCTTTATGAAACGGGCACCTGGTCATTTGTCCATACTGTTTGCATTCTTGTGATTTCTTAAAAGTCATTGGTTATGTCAAAGTTAGCTCATGACTAAAAAAGGAGTGATGATGATGTTCTGAGTGTTTTCAAGTATCAAGGTCAAAAGTCACTCAGGCAATTACATACCACATATCTGCTCATTCTTGCCGCAAACTTTCTTTTTCTATCCCAGAAAACTGCGATCCTGATTGCTTGCCCTCGTTGGAAACCTACCCTACAACCTTGGTGATATCGACTCTTCAGGCCATGAAACTCAGCTCGACCAAGGCAAGACAGCACTTCCCCAGGCTGCTCCAGATAGTAGAGAAATATCCTGAAACTATGAAAACTCTTGTCAAAGAGGTAAGTAGATAATATAATGTTTTCAAGCTTCATGATTAGCCAAAGCCTGTCACATGACATTCAACTCTTTCTGCGTAATGCACTGCAGTGCAAAAAAGAGAATGCGCAACAAATTGACATTGCAAACTTCAGCAAACTAGTGTTATCATGACAAACTAAGAGAGCAGCAAAAATGTGTGGAAAATGCTTTTGAGACTCGTTTTTCTGTGGTTCTATTGTATAAAACAAATAATGCACTTGCTCTGTCATTAATGTAAATGAAAGTAATAGCAGTGAGAGCTCTTTTTATTGCAAATGATACATACTGGCACCTGCATGAAGGCTTTTGTACAATGGGAGACCTATTGGAGAAATCGCATGCACTGCATTTCCACTCACTCACTTGTTCTGCGTGAAATTTGTAAAATGTTGCGATGTGTAGAAAGTGTTTTGCTTTTAGATAATTTGTAGACATCAAATATATCTTTAGAGGGATATTCAGGTTTGTGATCCAAGGTATGGGCACAGTCAATTTTTTTTTTTACATATATTGATTTTCAAATTACAGAACTTTCAAATTGAATATTGGCCTAATTAATAGTCAATATTTTTCTTTGTTTTCTAAGGTAACACTGCTATGTAAAACAACTTGCCATATTAATTGTTTCTTTTATTTCATCAAAGGTACCGTCAACCTTTGCAAATTTGTGCAGATAATTTGCCCTTTTTTCGCAGGGCAACAAAGAGCAGCATTAAGAATTAACTCCATGTTCTCTTTTGTGAAATTGAATGCTGGAACAACAAATACAAAGCAGCTATAAATTGATACCCCGCCCTTCCGCGATCAATACAGCCAATGCAGTGTATTATGGCTACATGGAAGCCTAATGCGCCCAAACAGTCCGAACATGGAAATAATTAGGATTAGACGTTTGACACAGAAACTATAGCCTATTGATAGTATCAATCGGTATCTATAACTTTTTGTGTAGCTGGTTACCTGTATTTATATGATTATGATTTGAATTGATGTTATTCTTTGTTCAATTTGGTTTTTTCTTGCGTTAGGCCAGCAGCATACCAAGCTGGATGTTCATTGGATGGATTAGCCAGATGGTGGCTCTTCTTGACAAGCCAGAATCCTTAGCCGTCCAAGAAATCCTGAAAACTATCGCTGAGGATTACCCTCAGGTAACTATGTACCTCTGCCCGGCTTAAGCCATTGGGTGATTTCAAGTTCAGTGTTGACCTTTTGGTGTTGGTGTTGGGTCAACTTTTACACGACTATAACACCAATCATAAAATGAGGATGGTCCCGAAAAGTCACTCACTAGTTGTTGAGATGTCAATAATGTGATCTGGATCAGTTTTACAAGCTCTGAATAAGTTTTGGAGCTAGGGAAAGCAACCGAAATTTCAACACTAACACCAACACCAAGGCCAACACCGAACTTGAAATCACCCATTAACGTGGTCTTATTCTAGGCTCTCTTTTGCTATTTACTATCCAATGTATTAAATTTATCTGTCTTTTTTCCTTACACTGTTCGTACACTGTGGAGAAGATGTGGTGTAGTGGTTCTGACTCTCGCCTTGTTAACAGAGGGTTGTGTGTTCGAAACCCATCGCGGTCTGGCGTCCTTTGGCAAAGCATTAACCCAAACTTTGCCAATCTTGAACCAGGTACTAAATTGGTACCCGGTAGGATGTGAAAGTCATCGAAGCTTGTCCAGTACTGTGTACGCCTCACCGGCGACTGACTGGAATACTCCCCAGGGAGTGGAGGATGTGCACACATATTGTGCAGGAATGACTGATTGAATCCGATGACCGGGTATCTGTAAATCACCTATACACGTCATTCCGATGTATTAAGCACTATATAAGATATAAATATTATTATTCTTTTATTACTATAGATGAATAATGCCAGCTATAGGCCATCTGGCAACATATCTTGCAAGGAAAGACCATTAACGGAAATTTGCTGTGCCAAAATAGTCAATCGACTCCTACAAATACTCCTTCCCAGGGACAATCCGAATAAGGAACCACCTGCCGGCAAAATTATATATAAGGACTGGTCAGACATTTTTATCTGACAATTCCCATTTTATCTGACAGTTACCAAAGTAACAGTGCTCTGTCACAACCTTCTTTTTTATTGTAAAATAGAGCTCCTCACTATGACACCAAGTTATTTCACCAGTTCAGCTCTTTTCGGAAGGAATTGTTTGAGCAGCAAAAGGAATTGTTTGTTATAATGCAGGCCTCTTTTGGAGTCAGCTATATGATAAATATTTTCCTGCATAACCTCTGTCAATGAACGATGTTGAATCTTGTTAATTACCCTTAGGGTCTAGTCTACCCATTTAAGATCAGCAGTGCAGATTTCAACGTACATGTATGCCTCCTTTAGGGTCAGTGATTTGCTAAATAATTTTGTGATTGACCTTTGTTAACGACTGAAGTTAAATCTTGTTTATGTCCCCGAGGCTCTAGTCGACCCATTAAGATCAGTAGTACAGATTTCTACATGGTCCTCAGTTAGGTTCAGTAATTTGCTAAATAATTTCCTGATTAATCTTTGTAAAGAAATTAAGTTGAATCTTGTTAATTACACTCAGTTGACCCATTTAAGATCAGCAGTGCAGATTTCAATGTAGGCCTCCTTAATAGGGTCAGCAATTGCTAAATGATTTTCCTGAATAATCTCTGTAAATGAATGAACTTGAATCTTAGGCTCTATTGATGATGTTAGTGAAGATTTCACTGTTGGCCTCCTTTAGGATGAGCAATTCGCTGAATAATTTCCTGATTAATCTCGTTAAATGAATGAACTTAGGCTCTAGCATTACCCTTAGGCCCGTATTGTGAAGGCGGGTTTAACCCTAAAAAGACTGGGGGGGGGCTGATTCAGCCCCCCCCCCTCGACATTTTTTGTGATAAATCCGCTGCGCGAAATTTTTTGACCGCGTTGCTCCCTGACTTTTTACTTTCAAGTCTCGCGCAACTTTTGAGACCAAAATTGTGACCCCCAGGTACACGGTTCCAAAATTACGCAACATTTCGTAAGTGCATGCAGACCCAAAATTACTCAAAAACGTGAATTTGTGTACAAATCCAATGCAAATAGTGTTCTTAGCCAAAATTCATAAATGTTTCATTATTTTTCCTTTTACTGCTTAAAATCGGTTAATTTTATCTTGTTTATGGTCAAAATAAAGTCCCCGACAATTTCCATTGAAAAAACAATAAAAAACAAAAAGTTGAAAAACAAAGAAATACATAAGAAATTTAGAAAACAATAGAATACATAAGAAAATAAATTTGATTTTGAATTTTTTTTAAAATCAATTTGATCAGATGCCTATCTAGAGTATGTGAAACAAAAATTAGCATTTCAGGGGCATTATTTTATTAATTAGAGCAAACTTATGATTTTATGCATAAATTAGCATAATTAATGAGACATGAGATTTTTTGCCGAATTTGATGTTATAGTTTTGTAGATAATGCCATGGGTAACGCGTGTGCCAATTTTCGTCGCGATCGGGCGATCAACGGCCGAGATCATAAGGGGGGGCTGAATCAGCCCCCCCCCAGTCTTTTTAGGCGTCGAAATAGCCCAGTCTATTTAGGGTTAACTTAGACCATGGTCTAACTCTGTGCTTAAATTATGGGAAGCCAAAAGTGTCAATTTTTTTAAGTAAGTTGTATGTTTTGTATGTTTACTGTGCTCTTTCCTGATTCATCGATTGTGAAGACAATGGTCTATTAATACTTCCAAGACAATTATGAATTATTTGAGAGCCAAATGAGCTGAAATATAATATCTCTACTGTTAGTGATTTATGTAACAATTGGCTATCCATACTTAAACCACAACTTTAAACCTGAGTTTAAGTTAAACCCGACTTCAGAATACTTGCCTTAGGCTCTAGTCTAAGGGTGATGATCAGCAGTGGAGATTTTGATATAAGCCTTGTTGAGGATCGGCAATCTGCTGAACGATTCCCAAATAATCTCTGTAAATGAATGAACTTAAACCTTGTTAATCCCCTTCAGGCTCTGGTCTACCCATTCAAGATCAGCAGTGAAGATTTCAAGCTTGGTGATGGATCACCAGAGGAGAGACAGAGGAAGGATGCCGTCAAGGAGATTGACAACATCTTATCCAAGGTTTCTCTGGTAGAAAATCTCACATTGGCTCTTCAAAGACTCACACATCCTGGCTTCCTCTTCAAGGTACTCAACTTCAATTTTACTTCAGGACTGACAATGATCTGATTATTTTTTAGGGTATTGAATTAGGTCCTAAAGGGCATATACCTGATAATCTAACATTCAGGCAATAACTTAAGAATACGGAGAGGGTTCAACTTCACACTTGGCCAAGTTTGCTTATGTATGCATTTTATTTATGTGAAGGACTTTCCAACTTGGTTGCACATGCATTCTGCATTGAAGAGACATGATCATGAGGTATGGTCTTAACAAACTATAGATTGTTGATTTCTTTGTCGATGTGAACACTTTCGATTTCAGGACTGGGTGGAAGGCATGAAGCCTTTTATGGACAAAAGGACGCACAATCCATCGGCCATCAAGAGAGAATACCAGAAGCTCTACCAGCAGCTGTTCGAGTCTGGAGGAAGGCGAGGCGAACCGTCAAGCTCTAATCAAACAGTGGAAGCTGGACCATACTGGAAGAAAGTTGGAAGGGTAAGTACTTTTATCAGTAATTCTGGGGCCTGCCTCACAAAGACTTGTGATTGATCTGATCAATCTCAACTATATGGAAATCCAGCATTGCCATAATTTTTCCTGAAGTAAATTTGCACAATGTCCTTTTGTAAGCAAAGAGGTCGAGGAGCTTACTGAATTGTCTGGAAAACAATGACTGTATAAAATCAATAGACATCATATCCAGAAAGTATTAAGAACAAACATTCATGTTATATGTTGATGTTGGTTGCTTTTCATAGCTGTGTTTGATCAATCGCAACTCTTTGTAAGACGGGACCCTGATTTCTCCTACTTTTGTTGCTCTTTGATCATGAATTTCACGCTCCCTGAACATACCTAGAAACTGTGTTGGTATGTCCTAGTTATATTGAACTCGTACTTACTAACAATAATCCCTAATTATTTTCAGACCTCGGTTCATATTCGTTCAAATCTTACCATCGACACTGCTTATGGAAAATATTAAATCTCTCTTCCTTTTTTAGGAATATCAGAAGAGGTTTGATTCAGAATTTGGTAAAGATGGGAGTAAACTTGCATCGATGGACTACAAGGTAAGGTCAAACTGCCTTCTCATGGACCCCACCATTACTATCTATTTTCTTGCATTAATGTTCGGTTTTGATAACCTTTTAAGGGTTTTGACTTTTGCAACATGATGATATTGTGCACTGTGTAAAGTAACATTTCTAAATAATAATAACGCAGTTCTTGTATACTGTAAAAGTGGAAATTTTCGCGCGATTAATTTTTCGCGCTCGGCGGAGTGAAGTGAATTTCGCGTGTTTTTAATTTCGCGGGCTGTCCGGACCATCGGACGATCAATTCACTCAGCTCACCACTGCCACAGTGCTGGCCGGGCAGCTGCGATACCAATACACTTCACGATGTCTAAACTACAACATTTCATGAATGCTGCCGGACTATAAAACGTGAAGAAAAGAAGAATAAATACTACTAGTAGTAAATACCGCTCATAACGTTGCTTTGGAAGATGAAATATTGTTTTACACAGTAAAATACGCATGGAAAATGCGGAAAATACATCGATTTTCATGAGCCTAGCTTACCACAGATGAGCACAAATTTGTCGCACTGAGCTTGTTCTGCATTCGCTATGCACATTGGACGTTTGTTTATGGAATAAGCACGCATGCGCACAGATTTTATTTTTCTTCTTGTACTTGTGATTCGTAAATGTATGAGTGGTAGCGTAATAGCGATATGTTGTCATTGTTTATCTTATTTTTTGTGTGTTTTCCTTTTTCATTGCCTCCTTAACAGGCACTACGAGTATTACCGAGACTAACTAGATTTTATGTATTTAGCCATCTCCTGCATGGGTCCCCATATTTTTAATTAATTTCCTGTATAAGTCTAATTAACCTGAAAATAAGAACGTTCATGTTATTTATAGGTCCTGTATTTTTTGTTTAAATGACGGGCAGTGGACGTCTCCCATTGCTTACCTCTTTTTTTATACCTTGTTTATTTCTTTTATTTTTTCTTTTATTTTTTTTACTCCTTGTTATTATATTTAATGACCACCATCATGATTCCCCTTTCTCTTATTTTCCTCGTACTACCGTAGACGTGCCTAATATGATTACAGTGATAAATGCTCTAGTTTTCTACTTCCATGGTTACTACTATCAACTCATATTTAAATATCTAGGTAAAGAGTATAATGATATAAATAAAATAGAAATGTAGAGAGTCTACTTACATTTACTGTACTAGTACTTGAATGATCAGTCCGTCCATACATCCATGCTTGATTGTAAAAAAAATCCAATTGTCCAAGGCCGTCGATAATTCCAACTAAAATGATGTAGACCAGTTCAAATGCACAGTTTAGGAAAAATTTTCAGTACAAATAATTGTCATATTGGGTGGTGCCATTGGTGTAATAAAATGTTTGAAGTTAACAAGAACAATTAACATGTCAACAAATGTCAAAGTCAAACTCCAGTTGAACGTATTTACAGATGTTTTGAGCATCAAAGGTTACTTGTTACTCCTCCCAGTCTCCATCCTCCACATCGCTATCATCGCATGTGGGGACGGGAGCTTCCCTTGCTTGCTGAACAGCCTTGGAGATACCCGTCACGGCGAATCCTTGCTTCACCAACTCCTTCTCATTGGCAATCAGTTCTTGAGTGTTCATGAGCCACTTTGCGTGAACAGGCTTGATTGTTGCTGTTCGGAGATCAACAGAGCCAGCGATTTCCTCAGTACTGCGCCCTTCTTCAACCATCACTGCAACTCTTTCTGCAAACCATCGCTGGAATTCGCTCCTCATGAGTTGCTTGTATTTTCCATTAACGGTAGCATCAAGAGGCTGAAACTCGTCAGTGCACCGTGCAGGAATGAAGACACAGGGGGCGCCAAGATCTTCAAGAGCCTTTCCCACTTCTTCTGTGCGATGGGCAGCAAACACATCAAAGATGAGAAGTGGGGGCGAAGTGGTTCCTAGTTCCTGTTGAACACGCTTTACGTACGGTGCTATGATCTGCTCAACATACCGAACCATGGTGCTTGTGGTGCTCCAGTGAGAAGGTGAATGCCATATGTCCCAATCATGCGGAAACTCAACATTTGGATGGCATCTGTCCGTCGTCCCTTGATAAATAATCTGAGGGGGTAGCATCTCACCGCTTAGGGTACAAGCAAGCAGCGCTGTGTATTGGCGCTTGTCATCGATGCCCTTGATTTCTACCTGCTTTCCCCCTTTTCACTCATGGTCCAGTTTCCACAGGGAATAACCTCCACCGCCGTTTGGTCCCAGTTGATAACAAGTTCATCTGGGATATTAAACTTTCTCACACGACGTCCGATACGCCGATGAAACTTGCCGCCAAGTGTTTCAAGATCATCTGGACGGTGCTTGGCAGCCTTGGTGCCCTTCCTCTTCGTGAAGTTCATTCGCTGGAGTAGTGAACGGGCCCAAGTTTTTTCTAGGGTTATTGGACCACCAAAATCCTTCAGAAGTGGGGGCTCGCATTTTCTGAGCAGACCCTTTGTTGCCGCAATGACGATAGACGTAGAAATAGGTCCGCCACTATCCCTCAGGGCTGTCACAAACTGTCTTACTTTCTTGTCACTTTCATCGCCAAGGAGTACGGGCCGTCCTCTACACTTTTCCGGCAGGTTGGTAATTGATCCAGCATCCACATCAACTCCCTGATTCAATTGCACAAGGTACGCCTTCTTCATGCCCCTAACGGTGCTTTCATTTACCGATCTGTTCAATTCCTTGCTAAATCTCCTTGCAGCAGCGTTGACTCCATTTTCAGCCGCATACCTCCCGATCTTTGCGCGCATCTCACTCGGGTAAACGCCGTACGGCCCTCGCTTTTTCCCCTTGTTTGCAGGAGAGCTAGAGCTGTCACACGACGATCCAGTGGCTGGCGCAGATAGGGCATTCGAGATGCTATCATTAGCATTCCGCACTGATGCTGGATCAATACCAGGAACACTAGTTGGATCAGGAAGTCCAAGACGTTCCTCCTTTTGTTTGGAAAGTGGCTTGAAATAGCGAAGCATGGTGATGTTGTTGAAGCACTACAAGCTGTGTAAGGCCGGCTAAACGTAGACTTACGTGACATGTGATGCATCAAAGCAAGCGCACGTACCAACGCGCCCCGATATGATCGTCATTTAGGCGCAAAAATATTCGCGCGTTTTTATTTTCGCGCCAAATACACGTCGCGCAAAATGCGCGAAAATTTCCACTTTTACAGTAGCACATATCACGTTATGTCATAACGTCCCTAAGCACAATGACAATGTTTCAAGCAAATATGTTATTGTTGAAATGATGATGAATGACATCCTTGTCAAAACAACAAGATAACAAGAACATAAATGGAAAAATGTCAATTTTCTAATGGACAAAGGACCAAGCATACATGTGTGCCCCCATAAAAATACATCTTTGTACCTTAGAGCCTCCATATGACATAGTCCCATATTCTGAAGTCAGGTTTAATTTAAACTCTGGTTTTAAGTTGTGATTCAACTATGGAAGCCAGTTGTTACATAATTCTCTAAAAGTAGAGGTGTAATGTATCAGCTCATTTGACTCCCAAAACATTATCATTATTAACCCTAAATAGACTGGGCTATTTCGACGCCTAAAAAGACTGGGGGGGCTGATTCAGCTCCCCCCCTTATGATCTCGGCCGTCGATCGCGCGAGCGCGACGAAAATTGGCACACGCGTTACCCATGGCATTATCTACAAAACTATAACATCAAATTCTGCAAAAAATCTCATGTTTCATTAATTATGCTAATTTATGCGTAAAATCATAAGTTTGCTCTAATTAATAAAATAATGCCCCTGAAATGCTGATTTTTGTTTCACATACTCTAGCTAGGCACCTGATCAAATTTATTTAAAGAAAATTAAACATCACATTTATTTTCTTATGTATTCTATTGTTTTCTAAAATTTCTTATGTATTTCTTTTTTTTTCGACTTTCTGTTTTTTATTGTTTTTTCAATTATGGAAATTTTGACCATAAAAAAGATAAAACTAATTGATTTTAAGCAGTAAAAGGAAAAATAATGATACATTTATGAATTTTGGCTAAAAACACTATTTGCATTGGATTTGTACACAAATTCACATTTTTGAGTAATTTTGGGTCTGCATGCACTTACGAAATGTTGCGTAATTTCCGAACCGCGTACCTGGGGGTCACAATTTTGGTCTCAAAAGTTGCGCGAGACTTGAAAGTAAAAAGTCAGCGAGTGACGCGGTCAAAAAAATTTGCGCGGCAGATTTATCATGAAAAATGATGAGGGGGGGCTGAATCAGCCCCCCCCCCAGTCTTTTTAGGGTTAAACTGCCTGAGAAGGATAAGAATGACAGTTGCCTTCACCATTAAAGAGTTAGAAAAGAGCACAGTGAACACATGAGAAGCAATCACTGTAAACAAGATTTTTGAAACATTTGGCTTTCCATGATATTAGCATAGAGTTAGACCATGGTTAAACCTGACTTCAGAATATGGGCCTATGACTTTGATTCTTGCAGATGTTGGTGTCCGTGAAGCAGAAGATTTACGATAAGATGAACCCTGGGAAAGATGATCCTGGTAACCTCAAAGAGTACTCACCATGGTTCACTGCCTTCCAGTCTCTACAGGGAGATGAGCTGGAAATACCGGGTGAGTTGATGGTCATGTGACAGATGAAATGAAGGTCATGTGATGGGTGAGTTGGTCGTGTGATAGGTGAGTTGATGGTATTGTCACATGTTAGTTGATGGTCATGTGTCATGTGAATTGATGGCATAGAGATGTATACTAATTAGGCTAGAGTGCGGCATCCTTATAGGCGCGCGTACTTAACGTCTGTGATTGCGTGGAGCAGGGTCGGCCATTGCTCGAAAGGTCTAGATTTGCAAAAGTACCCAGATGTAAGTTACTAAGTTAAGTTACTAAATTTTTTTTTCAAATTTGCTGTTTAGGGGGTGCATGGGTGTAATTAAAGTGCACCCAAGCAAATTCAATTTCACATACTGATCAAAAAAGAATACAGGGGGCGCAATTCGGACACCTCAGGCCCTGAAGTGAAAATAAACATTTACTGTCCTACCTATTCTGCGCCCACATATAAAATGATATAATAATTTTGTTCATCCATGTAAATAACAAACCTGAATAATCAAACTCAGGTCCACAGACTAGCAATTGAAATCAAAAGAAGAAAAATAAGAAATCAAATTCAGTATATACGTATATACTTTAAAAAAAAAAAATAAAACTGAATATGCAAAATGTGTATTTATCTGTTTAGTGTACGTTTTGGAAATCTTTGCCATAAAGTTAATATTCAAGCGACACAGACACAGTTAATTAACACAATAATTTCAAGAAAGGAATATACAGCTGAGATTATAAATTAGGATGATCACTCAACAGCGGACAATTTGTAAAATCGTATTCCAAGTATTTGTCAGTTTTAATATTATTGTTTAATAAGTTTGGTTTTGTATTCACAATTTTGCAACCGCTTTTATATGATAAGTTCATTAAGTTTGCAATTATCTCTTTCATGTCTGACATTGTTATCAATTGGTTTTATACACTCAGTTTTAGTAATAATATTCTTTAATTGTAGTAAAAATACACATTATAATATCCTCCTGAACCGCCCCTTTTCTTCCCCTATACTTCTCCTTTTTCTTCTTCCTCTCCTTATATTACTAGTATTCTGTCCTTGATTTGTTCATATAATATTGGTCCATTGGAATCATTATAGGATCACAAACACCAGCTATATATCAATAGAATATTTCAGCTGGTTTGCCTATCAGCATAGTATTTCAGCCGGGTTGAATCACTTTCCAGAAAATCAAAGTGAATTGTTTTATGTTGCACATTGTAATTTGTTTACTCTCTGAAATTCTGAAATGTTTGCAAGTCAATAATACACTGTAAACATCCTAACCCCCCCCCCATTTAGGCCTCCTGTACATTGCAAAATTGTACGACTGAATGCGCGCATTTGATATGCAAATTTTGCTGTCAACAAACTTTTCTACATTGATCGCATCGATGGTTGCCTACATTGGAAATCTTCATCATCAATTAACTGGACCAATGGCAATGCGTAAATCATTTTTAAATGTTATCAATAAAAAGTAATTTTATGATACTCACGAGTTATTGTGATGTTGGTTACATCGACGTTTAAGCCCACGGGGAAAAGGGAGTTCTGCCCTATTCTAAATTTCTATATATGATTTCTATATGTGTAGACATATATAGAAAACAAATTATAACAATTATCAAGTGAAGAAATAAATTGTCAGCAATCAGCATCATAGTAATTAGGAAATTATACTTGAAAAAATGCAGTCGTGTTTTTCGCGTCTCATGCAGATGCATCAGACACTGTGATAGGGCCATTTTTGACGTACTTGAATACCAAATTATATTAAAACATATTAAATTCATTAATCAGGAGCAAGA
Organism: Lytechinus variegatus; assembly: GCF_018143015.1. Taxonomy (NCBI): domain Eukaryota; kingdom Metazoa; phylum Echinodermata; class Echinoidea; order Temnopleuroida; family Toxopneustidae; genus Lytechinus; species Lytechinus variegatus. Next base: position 5,146,905 of record NC_054749.1, read on the forward strand.
ACGATATGCCTAGGCCTACATGTCTTTTTCAAAATTCATCACTTCCAAATCATTTGAAAATAGAAGTCATATCATTATATCGAAATGTTATGACCCAAGCAAAAATTATTGGGGATGTAGCCTATTGATCGTTGGCATATAGTATGTGCTATAGTGGGCCTATATAGGCATGCCTGTCTTCAGTTTTGTTCGATTTTTTGTTCATTTGAACTTTAATCTAGTGCAATATTTACAATTTTGCTTTTCCATTTGCTTTCGCTCTCATATGTCATCATTTTGTTCCGGTTTTATGCTCATCCATGTACATGCCCCATAGGTACTGTACGCGCATGGCAGGCTGCGAAGACCTATCGAGTAATGGCGGCCGGTCTCCGCGTAATCACAGCGATTTGACGAAGTACGCCCTCTAGCGTTATTAAGTATATATCTCTATGATTGATGGCAAGTGACAAGTGAACTGATAGTCATGTGACAGGTGCACTGATGGTCATGTGATGGGTGAGTTGATGGTATTGTGACAAGTAGTTGATGGTCATGTGACAAGTGAGTTAATGGTCATGTGACAGGGGAATTGATATTGATGGTCATGTAACAGCTAAATTGATGGTCATGTGACACATGCTTCTGGGTTGAGCTAGAGATACTGTGTAAGTTGATGGTCATGGGACAAGTGTCCGTTGATGGTCATGTGACAGGGGAATTAATGGTCATGTGACATGCTTCTGAGTTGAGCTGGAGATACCAAGTGAGTTGATGGCCATGTGACCAGTGAGTTTATGTCATGTGACAGGTGAGTTAACGGTTATGTGACATATGCTTCTGCGTTGAGCTGGAGTATGCGGGTAAGTTGATGGTCATATGATAAGTGAATTGATGGTCATGTGAGAAGTAACTTGATGGTCATGTGACAGGTGAATTAATGGTCATGTGTCGTATCCTCCTTCGATTAGGTGGAGTTACCAGGTGAGTTCATGATGACTTAATGTTATCTACATGATAGATCAACGTTCTCTCCAGGTTAACTCTGACACTTGTCGGCGCGAAGCGATGAAAGCCGCGCAGCGGCCTCGGTGCGTGCGAAGCACGCATGGGGGGAGGGTTTGGGAGGGGGGTGTCCCCCCTCCCTTGCGAAGCGCGGTAGCTATCGAAAATATCAATATCGACGAGCTTAAATTGCTGCTAAATGCACCACATTTTATGTCTATTTAGTGCTTCTCCGTTCACGCAGCCGTAGCGGTTGCGTGAATTGCGATTGAAGCGGAAAGGCAAACTACTGATAAAGGCTTCAAAAAGTCAATGGAAACTAATTTTATACTTACAGTTTACAGATTTATCCACATCGATGACATCGATAAATGTATTCCATATATTTTCTAATGTCTTGATCGTTACGTTCTTAGAAAGTGCGATTAATTTTGTGAATGCTTGTTGCTTCTTATGTCAATGACCGACTGATCTACGAACCGCATGCGTAGCCCTTTGACTTGAGCTTGCGCCGCGCCATGCCCTTACTAAATCCAAATAAATAAAGCCTCGGAAGAAACCTTCCGAGGCTTCCACATAATGGGCATTGGTATTCATGAGACGGGGTTCCTAAATTATATGATTTGCATGTTTGTTTTGTTTTCAGATACTCACTGAAACCATGGACCTATTAGGTCCATGCTGAAACTATAACTCTCATAAGACTTCTGTTGATCGATGATGCTTATACTAATAATATCCAATCAAGATTTGTTTATCACTGTCAATTATTGCTATGTTGATTTGTATTGTTCTATACTTACCTATAAATAATGAAACTGCCCATCATGAGCGGGAGAAATATTTTTAGTCATTCATAATACTTTGATATTATGACTTTGTTCTATAATTAATTGCGATTTAAAATGTTTTGAAAGTAAAGCTTAATTGACAGGAAATCAGATTTCTATTTTAGATAATGCACTGTGTATGCCTACAAAATGCGTGTGTGAAAGAGAGAAGAAGGGGGGAGGGGTTGTAGCTAGTATGGTCGAAGGGAGAGAGCAAAAGGGGAGGGGTCGTGGTGTGGACAATAACCAGGGGATTGTACGTGTGTATGTGGGATTGGTGAAGAAGTCAATATTCGAAGCGAATGCATATTTAGAGACATGTCTTTACTACTAACTGGTGATGACGGCTGAATAATCTTTCTTTACATGTATATTTTGGCGATTTTGAATTTTGAAAATATTTTCTTGCACCATGAGTGAGAAGATCGAGGTATGTGATTCAATAAATTGCATCAATTTTTAAGTTAACAGAAATTCACGAACAGAATATTAAAAATGAAAAAAAAGAGTCAGAAAGATCTAATTCCAGCGTAAACAACATGAAGGATATTTGAGGTCACGAAACCAGCTGATTAGCATTCAAACAACAGGTTAACAGGTCACGCACATGGCACACATTCTATGGGCGGGAATTCAGGGAACCCTTTTTCAAGCACGATGATTGGCTCAACCCCGAATGTGAATACTAAGTAGATCACGTGCCATCGGCTTTGGGGCATCTTGTTGACATTCCAACTCATTTCATAAGTAATTAGGCTAACGAAATTGTAAAGATAACTCTATATAAAACACAATCCCGATCTGAAACATATTGAGACATAAGTGAAATAGAAAAATTTATCCAACGATATTTAAATTATACTAGCAACTCATGTGGGCGTGAACAAATGAAATACATGTCCTCTATTTTAAAACGTTCACACATCAACTTCAATAATCCGTACTTGAAATGCAGGGACCGCGGAAATGTCTTGAAAGTGGGGCAGGGGGGGCTGACTATGCAAAAAACACTATTAGGTGGTTCATTTTATGTCTTTGTACACGGTTTTGGAAAAAAGGTGGGGTGGCTGAGTCCCACCCAGCCCCCCCCCCCCCCCCCCCGTTTCCACGGCCCCTGAAATGAATATCTGTGAATGAATTGTCACTTTCACTCTGTTGTATCAAAATCTATTGAATCACGTACCCCTTTCCAATCGCCATAAAGATTATGCAGCCACAATTAGGTATCGTAGACACATCCATAAATGATTTTTAATTTCATACGCTCTGAACATTGCCTTCTTTTCGCCACTCCTCCCCCACAAAGTCACAAACATCCCATCATTTTCATTTACATTACCCACGACCACCTCCCATTATTCTCTATCTCCTTTACACCGGACCTTTACACAAATTAATATCAAATAATTTATTTTAAATCGTAATTGTTAAGCAAGTGTACAACAAATTCATGAAGCATTCACTGTGATGACTACAAACATTTCTCAGGACCTGACAGGTGCGTTCATTATTTAAATTGGCAGGCAAAGAGAAATAAAGAACAATACAAATGAATATACACTGTAGGTATAACTCACATTCAAAAATGAGTCGTAATATACTAAAAAGTGTGAATAATATGTATGAAGATTATTACTTATGAAAATTATAACAGATTCAATGAATATCTGGAAGTAAAAAAAAACATTCAAATTAAATCAGTTTTGGATCCCATCTAAGTTTGGAAGACTCGGATCCCCGCGGATCAAACATTTTGATGCCATGTGCAATATGTGGCCGTGGCGAGCGCGAATGCAGTGCTAGTGACACAGAACTTGGTAGACACACCGTCACGAAACTAATCAAAACTTTCATAAGATCGATGCAGAGATCAAGACATTGGAAATTAGGGAGTAAAAGCGGAATGTAAATGTGAATAAATCATTTTGCTGTAAGTAAATGAGTTGGACATTATATCAATCCATTCCGGTGGCTTTGTCATTATTAACGTGATCTTTTAATAATTTTTCTCAATTCGCTCTACGTCAGTGTCATCAGAAATGCATTCATGTGCTGGTAGGCGTTGCGGTAAATGTAGCTATGAGGCCTGGGACGAGATGAAACTAAATTTCGATCAAATTTTTATATTATTTTTGACACACTTTCGACAAAATAAGTGACATTAAGTGACAATATCAATTGAAATTCAAGACATCTAAATGACATTGCCCAACCCAGTAACCAACGGTACCTCTCTCTCCTCACTTTATTTTTGAGCGTATTTACTACCACTCACAGACGTAAATAATGTGAGCAACGCGATACGCAAATGCGAGGTAAACATCTTGGGCCTTGAGTCGAGGTCGTATCGTAGGTCCATGCTCTGAGTGAGTCAAAGAAATCCCGGGAAGAAATCGTGGACGAAATAATCGACAAGTTTATTTCAGGATCTGAAAAGCAAATTGTTTTTTTTTTTAAATATATTCGTTTTTTTGTGTAGATCTAGGCCTGTTTTACAGTTGTCGGCCACGGTTGTCGGGGAAGTTCACGGTTGTCGGATTTGCTATGAAAATTTTCAGGGTTGTCGGCGGCCAACAAGCGTGACGCGTGGTAGCGAGAACGTTGTGATAGATCATAATGGCCATAATCCCCCTACATATTCTGTGATAAATCTGAAACGGGAAAAGTTTGTATCGGGATGTTTGACGCTTTCTTCCAAGTCTCGCCCAACTTTTTTAGACCGAACTTGAAATGCATTCCAAAATTATGCAACATTATGTGATTGTATGTCAGACCCAAAATTGCTTGAATCCTTGAAACCTGTATTCCCATACAGGCAAGATTGGTTGGAGAGTTCAAAATTAGTTCTTTCCTGATCCATTCGCAGGTCAGTATGATGGGAGCAAGAAGCCCCTCCCTGCTTACCACGTCAAGATCGCAGGCTTTGACGAGACAGTGATAACGCTGCCCTCCCTGCGCAAGCCGAAATGCATCAAAATCCGCGGCGACGACGAGACGGACTACCCTTTCCTGGTGAAGGTCGGCGAGGACCTGAGGATGGATCAAAGGATTGAACAACTCTACTGCATCATGAATGGCATCTTGGCACAGGATGCAGCATGCAGCCAACGAGGGCTCACTCTCAGAACCTATCAGGTCATTCCCATGACTTCAAGGTATGGCAAGAAATTATAGATAGGCTCAATTTGAGGAATGGGTCACTTCTTCTTTTTAAAATAGTTAATGTTTTTTATGTCTGGCCCACAAATTTCTTCATTCATACAACTTTTTGTATGATGTCAAATGTATGTGTATTGTGATGTACCGGACATATATATTACATGGAATTTGCAATTTTAGGAGAATTGTAAATAGTGATGACACCTATGATGATGACGATGGTGATGGTGAGGAGGAGGAGGAGGATTAGGATTATGAAGACAACCATAGAAATAAGATAATTAGAAAAATGGTTATTATAACAATGATGATACTGATGATGATGATGAATATGATTATGGTGATGATGATGATGATGATTATGAAAAAGATTATATTAAATATACTACATGTACTTCTGCTTACTACTATTTATGAAAATAACAATCACAAAAAATAAAACTGAATATTTGGCAACACAAAGAATAAAATAGCAATGCTACAAGAAATGGTAGCGTTTTAGAAATGCTACAAGAAATAGTAATGTTTCATCATATTGCAACTTCTCTTATATCATTATTTGTAATAAATATACATGTTATGATTTGAGATCATTCTTAAATCATTTTATCTCCTCAATTGAAGACTTGGTATTTTAGAATGGGTGAAGAATACGACGACCCTCAAAGATTTCATCACCCGGGCCATGAGTGAAACCGAGCACAATGCCTACAGGTAAGTTCCAATTATATTACAGATGTGATCCTGGGGGGGTGTTTCACAAGAGATACATGTGACTTAAAGTCACACTTAAGATAGTTATTTGCTTTATGTAATGCATCACTGCATTTGAGGCCCCCACCTGAAATAAACTTTCGAGCTTTCATTGGTCATTTTGTGCCAGCCTGGTTTTTTTTTTTTTTTGTACTGTATATATTGTATTTAATTGTTATCAATTAGACCATGCAAAACAGTATGATATCACACAGCAATATTTGCACACCAGCCCTTGGGGAATTGGTTAGATATCTGCGCATCGTACAATATGCTCTGAGATGTTTGTATTGCTCCACCAAACCAGTGTTTTGGCGGGTGTTAAATGGGTACCCATTAGGATGCGAAAGCCTATGTAGTATGCTTAGGAATTGAGTCTTGGAACTCTTGATGGAATGCTCCCCAGGTAGTGGAGAAGGTGCATACATTGTATGCGGGCATGCAAGGATCCAATGACCGGGATAATAATATATCTGTGAAGCGCTTAGCGCTTTATTATATTTTTTTTTAATTCAGGAGTGCAGCTGGTCCAGGAACTCTGTTTGCTCAGTGGATAAAGAAATTCAGCAATGATCGGAATCCGAATGAAGTTCAAATGTATGCTGCTGCATTCCAGTAAGATATTTTCAGTACAAAATTCCTCATAATATCCTTGGTGTTGAAAAGTATATGAAAATTGTTGGTATAATAGATTATGATTTGTGTTCTTTTTGTTCAGAACACACTGAATTCACTGCTCATATATTTTCTCTCGTCGATTTTTAAGAGATCGTTTTGAAAAATGCGCTATCAAAAGTGAAATTCAGTTATCTTTTGATGATTTTGTATTTATCATACTGGGTGGAAATTCTTCTTTAAATTTTGATATTATATATGATATAATTATATATGTTTTTCAAATATATATGCAAAAGTTAAACTTTTAATTTAAATAAGCTTTATTTATCATTTTCATCAGAAATAAAAGTATCAGCATGAAATAGATAAAATGCACAATGAACCTGCAACAAAATAATTTTATTGTATATCTTGATGACTCAAGGTAATTGCTAATATATTTTAATTCATTGATTTTTTATATTGAAAAATACTGTCTCAAAAGTGAATGTATTTGTCATACCAGGTGGAATTCATTCTTTTAATTTTGATATATGTGCTTAATATTAAATATTTTCAACTAGATGTGCAAAAGTTTATATATCATTTTCATCATTTTAAAAGAAATAACAATATCAGCATGAGGTAGAATGCACTATGAATCTATAACAAAACAATTTTATTGTATATCTTGATGACTCGAGGGACATTGAGCTAATAAATGACAATTCCACCCCAACAAATAGTTGATTTGAATAAAAAGAGAAAATTCAACAAGCATAAGTCTTAAATTTTCATCAAAATCGGATGTAAAATAAGAAAGTTATGACAAGTTTCGCTTAATTTCACAAGACAGTTATATTCACATCCTAGTTGGTTTGCAGTTGAGACAGATAACGTCATCCACTCACTATTTCTTTTGTATTATTATATGAAATATTCTAATTTTCTTCTTATTGTCAACTATAGCAATGATTAATTTAATTTTCCTGAACATGTGAAATTAGCATTGTTTATTTATACTATATGGTTCAGTCAAGTTGGTCCTTATTGCCAAGTCTGTAAAAATGAAATATTGTATAATTCAAACAATAAAGAACAAAAGAAGTTGTGAGTGACGAACATAATTGTCTGTCTCATTTGCAGGTCATTGTTTTGTGCATATCACTATTTTGTGAAAAATAAGCAAAACTTTAAATTGTTAACTTTCCTATTTTGCATCCGATTTTGATTACGCTAGTTTAAAAAAAATAGCTCATAGTACATAGATGGTGGGTGAAAATTAAATAGAGAAGCCAGTCTCTATCACACCATGCAATCCATTTTGATCAATTATTTTTTTAATTACAATAGATTGAAAATATAAGTGTTGTAATATCACAGGCATTACAAATTGTGTATAAAGAAAAATGGCAATGTCTTTGGGGTCAAAAGGTAGATACTGGACGTCATTTGAAAGTTTACAAATTGGATAAGTGTTATGTTCTTGATCTGTAAGTGATGGAGGTAAATCTTTCAACTGTATGCTGTCAGTATAGCTATAAAAATATGTTATCCATTCTTCATTTGTAATTTCTTATGATATACACTTCTGTAGGTTTAGTTTGATGTTTTTCATGCAACTATAAAAAGGGTATGCATTAACATAATATTGTTGTAAGTGACGTAGTTGAATGATAAACAAAGAAATGTGTTGATTTTTTTATGCAACTATAAAAAGGGTATGCATTAGAATGTTGATGTAAGTGACATTGTTTAAATGATAAATCAAGAAATGTATTAACTTTCTTTTTTTTAGGCGTGCTAACGAGACAGAAACTGTAAAGGCTTTCAGAGAAAGAGAAGCAAAAGTACCATGGGACCTCCTTAGGTATGTCTATTTTACGTTATACACAGAGATTCGAAGGATATTCATTTCCGAGAATGCTTTTTATTGTCTCACCTGCGAAGCAAAGTGAGACTATAGGCGCCGCTTTTCCGACGGCGACGGCGGCGGCGGCGGCGTCAACATCAAATCTTAACCTGAGGTTAAGTTTTTGAAATGACATCATAACTTAGAAAGTATATGGACCTAGTTAATAAAACTTGGCCATAAGGTTAATCAAGTATTACTGAACATCCTATTAGAGTTTCATGTCACATGACCAAGGTCAAAGGTCATTTAGGGTCAATGAACTTAGACCATGTTGGAGGAATCAACATCGAAATCTTAACCTGAGGTTAAGTTTTTGAAATGTCATCATAACTTAGAAAATATATGGACCTAGTTCATGAAACTTGGACATAAGGTTAATCAAGTATCAATGAACATCCTGCATGAGTTTCACGTCACATGACCAAGGTCAAAGGTCATTTAGGGTCAATGAACTTTGGACGAATTGGGGATATCTGTTGAATTCCCATCATAACTTTGAAAGTTTATGGATCTGATTCATGAAACTTGGACATAATAGTAATCAAGCATCACTGAACATTTTGTGCAAGTTTCAGGTCACATGATCAAGGTCAAAGGTCATTTAGGGTCAATGAACTTTGGCCGAATTGGGGATATCTGTTGAATTCCCATCATAACTTTGAAAGTTTATGGATCTGATTCATGAAACTTGGACATAATAGTAATCAAGCATCACTGAACATTTTGTGCAAGTTTCAGGTCTCATGATTAAGGTCAAAGGTCATTTAGGGTCAATGAACTTTGGCCGAATCGGGGGTATCTGTTGAATTACCATCATAACTTTGAAAGTTTATTGGTGTAGTTCGTTAAACTTGGACATTAGAGTAACCAAGTATCACTGAACATCCTGTGCGTGTTTCAGGTCACATGTCCAAGGTCAAAGGTCAATGAACTTTAGCCGAATTGGGTGTATCTGTTGAATTACCATCATAACTTTGAAAGTTTATGGATCTGATTCATGAAACTTGTACATAAGAGTAATCAAGTATCACTGAACATCCTGTTCCAGTTTCAGGTCACATGATCAAGGTCAAAGGTCATGTAAGGTCAATGAACTTTGGCCATGTTGGGGTTTTTTGTTGAATAACCATCATATCTCTGTAAGTTTATTGGTCTAGTTCATAAAAAGAGGACATAAGAGTAACCATGTATCACTGAACATCTTGTGCGAGTTAGAGTAGTATGCAAAGTCAGCACTGCTGCTATATTGAACCGCGTGATGCAGGTGAGACGGCCAGAGGCATTCCACTTGTTTTCTTATGTTCTACATGTATGTTCTATCGTATTTATAAAGTCAAAAGTTTCTTTTGTCATTTTCTCTGCCTTGCAATTTTGCCCACTTCCAGACGAGGCTTTATGGAGCTGAGTGCCTCCCCTGAAGCATTCTTAACCTTGAGGGCGCACTTCGCTCGTTCGCACGCTGTCCTGTGTATCTGTCAGTACATCCTTGGTATTGGCGATCGTCATCTTTCCAATTTTCTGATCAGCTTAGAAACTGGAGGAATGGTGGGCATTGACTTTGGACATTCCTTTGGCTCAGCTACTCAGGTAGGTGACTTTAGATACTGCAGGAGAAGCTGTCACTGATATAATTCTTATGTAGATGAGTTCAGCTTATTTATAGAAAAATTCCATATGAAAATAACACATATTTGCATGTCAAGGAAGGTTAATGTTCTCATTTCTACATGTACATGGTATATATAAATAATAGTTTTTAACATTAAAATATTTAAGGAATTTAGGGAAAAGCCTAAAATGGCCGGATGGCTTGTCGAGACGGCTACCCTAGTTGGGAAATTAAAAGATTATTATCAATATTAGAATAAAATTAGATACAAAGCTATATTAAAAATAACTTAAAGTAGACACCCGAAGAATCAAAAGTATTTTATAATGCCTTTTTGTGGTCATCATTGTAAAGGGGAAGTATTACTAATCAGATATATAACTTCACTTTTCAAAATAGTGATTAGAGTTTGCAGAAATCAGCTCTCAAAAATGATTTATTTTCATGCCATATTTCTGCCTTCCACCGGTCCTCTTGCGAGCTCGAGCTGAGTGACGTCACACAATGAGCGGTGAGCAGCTGAGCTGACAGCAGCCCATTGAAGACGATCTTTCTAATCAGCGTTTTTGCTCTTAGAATTGTTTATTCCTCACAAGATCGGTCTTGTTATATAGATAAAAGTTTGAATTTACTGAACAGTGAAATAAAGTGCACATTTAACGTATTTTGGTAACCGATATTTAGCTTAGAAAAAATGATTTTTTTTCAAGAAATATATTTGAATAAACAAAGCGTATTTTCACTTAGAAATCACACTTGCGACAAATTAATATTATAATCAATATAAAGCATAGACATTCTTCTTAACGACTGAAAAAAAATTATGAAATTTCATTATGTAACAAAGTCAGGAACCACAAAATAATACGGTAATATCCATCGCGAAATGATTGAAATTGCAGTTGAATTGCCGTAACATGATTAGCCCACAGCGGCGAGCGGACTTTGTTTCATATATCTTAAAAGCCTACGATATGGAAGGAAATGGTCTGTGGCCACATGCGTTGGCTATTGTTTTGTCATGTGCGAGGACCCTGGTTCAAAACTCGGATTCATTTGGATATTTTTTTATTCCTTCTCGTCCCTACCCAGCTTTTTTTCTTTTTTTTCTTGTGAAATCCTATTCAGACCTGTATTTATCAAATCTTACTTAATTGCTGCTTTTGATTTTCAAGTTCTTGATTAAATTCTACTCTTATTTGGGATGGGAGGGGTAGAGGATGAGTTAAAAGTCAAGTCCACATCAACTAAAAATTATTTGAATAGAGTAATTTCCCTTGTTTTTACTCAAAACAGTCACAAAACAATGATATGCAAATTAGTGTTGTCACTCACATCACATTCGTTTCTAATTTTTTGTGGCATTTTGTTTTTTAATTCTTTGCAGATTTGATAGGAAACTCTTCATCCGATCACAATAGGTTACATTTACGGAACTGTAACTCTAAATGTTATTTGGAGGAATTAAAATCCCTCCAAAAATTTTTCAGAAAATAATTAAATATTTAATCTACATGTCATGTAAATATATCAAACAACAAAATACAATAGAACTTAGTGCGTGTGACATAATCGGTTAGTTTAATTTGCACATCGACACAGATGAGCATATCATCGTTTTATAAATTAGGCAAAATTTCTCAATGTTAAAATAGTAATTATATAAATTTGAATCAAAGTTTTTATGAAATTTCCTGCAATATCTTATTTTTGTTTAAATTCAAATTAATTTTTGATTGTGTGGACTTCTCCTTTACTCTTAATGTAGGGAATGCATAGCAATATTTATCCAGAAACAAAATTGTCTTAGAATATGCAAATCTGTAATTGGGCACATGTTCACTTTTCTTTCATCCAGGCCACTTCCTCACACCCACCAGGCTTACAGTCTTATAACAAAAATGATGAACCATCACACAACAGCACACAACATTCACAGTGCTTCACAATAAATATTTCACTTCTGTTCATACATGTACATGCAATAAATATTGTGGAAAAGAAATAAAAGGCGTACCCATATTCAAATACCGTTTAAAAGGACAAATATATTATACCTTTCGAGAAAAATCAGCACGTTAGATATCTGATAACAAAACATAATTATGGGGCACTGCAAGAAACTTATGTTCCATTGCAAATCAAGCGTAAGTCTTAAATTCAAATTCAAGCTTAATAAGGTCGCGTTGCAATTGCAATTCAACTACATGTTTGTCTTTAATCAAAGGACGTACCCTTGATTTGGGACGTGTGATTGATAAGAAAATTTCTCGCAAAATGCCCTAGTAACATTAAAATTGTTCTTTTGAGTTGTATGTTCTTATTTTCGACAAGCTGTATTCCTGTCCAAGTCAATTTTTTTTTAGTTCTCTCCAAAACTGTGCTCAAAATTGTTTCCAAGATCGATAAAGATAAATTTTCTGTTGCATCATTATCAGTCCAAAACTTGCACCGTACACGTAGCTCCTTGAAAGAGTGAAGAAAAAAATGGCTATATCCAAATCATAGTAAGAGGACATGATGGAATCTTCCACATTGAAGTAGCGAGCAGAGACCAGAAGTCACCAGAGTCAGCAAGTGTGCAGATCTGTGTGTAGAAGAGTGAGAGAAAAAAAAGAAGAAATAATTTAAATAATCAAATCAAAGTATGAAATTCATTATCTTGATGATTGATGACGTGCGGTGACATGTAATTCCCGGTCAACAACAAATAATAGTAGGTTTAGACACCTGAAAAATTCCACTCAGAACACTGGTGCTCTACCTCAAGTGATGTTTGTGTAGGCCCCACTCTGCTTCACTACTGCTACACTACCATACATGTATGCCACACCTATCCGGGTAGGTGTGTAGCATAGAGTAGGCTGTAGCGGTAGTGAAGTGGAGACTACGCGAACATCACTTGAGGTACGGTACTCTGTGTCATTACAAAGAGTGCATTTATCTTCATTGTTGAAGGCATTACGCATTCATATGTAGCAGCACTCTAATCAGAAAGAAACACCAGACTCTAGTTTTGGCCAGGAATCAGCATGATCAGGTTGACCACTGCTGAAAATTTGTCTTGCTTCATGACATCGGCATTATGGTGATAATTCTGTGTATCTGGATGTATACGATGCAGGGCCCTCCTGAGCATAAACGCATTGGGTACTATATAGACCTGTGACATTGTGTAAACTTAAACATTTGGCCTTGTCGTGAAAACATTCGGCCTTATCGTGAAATTTGGTGTTTGTGCGCTCATTGTGTACAAAGTCAATGGGAGTGGATCACCGCCATTGACGAAATAAACGGCAGTGAATGGACTTAGTCTTGAGGACGCAATGATGATGATTTTTTTTAGATATGTCATATATGACATATCTCAAAAAAGACATCATTGCGTCCTCAAGACTAGAATGGACTGGTGACAAAAACTACGATAATGCCAAACATTCCTCTGAAACAGCAGATTTTCAGCCATGGTCCATGCCAGTGCTCCTAAATAATTTAATCGCCTGAGTCCTGACCAGTTTATTTAGAAATCTGAAGAAAAATCTGCTGGAATTGTGCAAAAACATAATTTCTAAATAAAGACTTTTTAATTTTAATAGTAGGGGCCTAGTCATGCCAAAATGCATGATTCTAAAATTATATCAGATCTGTATCTGTCATCTGACCTGAATGCATCGTCAGAACAACTACAGACTACAGTTTCCTAACAATATGCTTACCTTGACTTTTGACTGGATCAAACAGCGTAACCTGCAACATGCATCGGCAGCAAGTGAATGGGACCGTACAGCTTGGTGTTTTTCAATATTCAGAGCGACACAACGAAGACTGTCGAGTGGACAAAATCGGTCTTTCCAGTTCACAATTCAATAAAAAAATAACACAGTTCTGGTTCTCTTATAGTCTGAAGTTGTCGAAAACAGAAATCGGATATCACAACACATGAAGAAAACGGTAAATTCGAAGAAAAATAGAGACCAGGAAGGTGTATCAGTGTATTATGCACAGAGAGATGATGTGCTAGTTGATCATGTGACGTCATTATTCTCGACTGTTTTCGATCGCGTGATTGTCTGCCGGGGGGGGGGGGGGGCTGAGAAGGGTCTCTATTAATTTCATTTCTTGCATTTCCACGACATCTGTAAGACTTTTTAGTGACATATTTGTGTATAAAAAGACAAGACCTTTCCATTCATATATAATTTGTCTATAATCACCACTTTCGTGAATTTTCTTTGTGTGTATACGTTAAGAGAAGAACAGTTCAGCTACTACACAAACCCTGTACAAATCTGCATTTGATGAGATAACAGAAATGCATTTAAAACATTCAAGATGTCAGCAATACTATTTAAGTTTCTTTTTGAATGAATGAATTGTTTTACATGCACAAAATTTCTTCCGAAAGACTTTTCCAAATTAATGTTGCACGGTGTCGAAAGGGTCGAAGTATAAATTTTTTGTCTAGCCAGCATAGCAGAACAAGACTATAGGCGTCGCTTTAGGCGCCAGCGGCACAATTCCACAATTCTAGTCATTATAAAAAACAGTCTATGAGTGTTACAGACTTAATTGCACATTTGAAATCAAAGAAAAAGGAAAAAGGAAAGACTAAAAAGCCTATAATGGCTATAACGTTAGTGTCACATTGATAGGAATACTTAATTCATAAGTACGAATGAATTTATGCAAGACTATTGATCCTTTCTTGGGCAGCCTGTTCCAGTCATGCATTAAGTTGTGCATAACTTCAAGAACAGCTTTGTGAGACTCCACCCTGGTAAGTTTTGAATCATTTTACAAAAAAAAACACAGATGTTTTTATATTTTTTTCCTTTACCTCATGACAGTTCTTGCCAATCCCTGAACTGATCCCATTCCGCCTGACCAGACAGATCGTGAACCTCATGCGTCCTATGGAGATAGAGGGCGACCTACAGAGTTCAATGGTCCATACGTTGAGGGCGCTTCGACAAGACCATGAGCTCTTACTGAACACCATGGATGTGTTCATAAAAGAGCCCTCTCTGGACTGGAAGGTTGGTTTGTAAACGGAACAAGTGCTTTCTGGTGACGAGTCATTCATATAACTCATTGATGAATTAAGGACCCCATATTGGAAAACAATCATGTGTTTGGGCACACATTAATCTATGTTTGGTCCCAAACCAGAGGATTAAGATCAAGAACAATATAAGGATTAATGAAAGATCAAGAAAAACAAAAGAATTATTGAAAGATCATGAAAAAATAAACAGATTAATTGATGCCAAACTTGAGATATCCAATTCTGCAATACACTGTAGTACAAAACACCATTTTTGCCACTTTGATTTTTAGCAATTTGGTTACACTATTCTTTCCATCTATGAGCACCAAAGTGAATTAAGTATTTTTTTTTGTTCTTGGTCTTGGATTGTTTTGTATCGTTGAACAATGTTTAGGGTCCTTTGTCCTTTTTTGGTTCTCTTTTATATAGTGTTTGTTCTAGCGTTCTGTTCATTCATGCAATTTTACTATGATGAGTGCATGTCTGAGAGCTACAGTATGTCTGCTTTTAATGCTGTTTTCTGAATAAAATTTTTGAATAATTATGACGAATAAATTTGAAGATCTAAGAAAAAGTCATTTTACAGTTTTCCTAAGATTAATTTTCCAAGCCATGTTTGTTTGATAATTTGTAGGGTTTTGCTGATAAACAGGCGAAAACACTAGAGATGTCGGAAGAAGATCGTAAGGATATATCCTGGTACCCGAGAGAGAAGATCGATTTGGCAAAGATGAAACTGCAAGGAGCGAACCCAACATTCATTACCAAGTATGTATTGTGTGTGCTTGTAAAGTTTTACAACTGTGAATGAAAGTCTGACACACGAATAATACACAGGGATGGTCCCCAGTTGTTTAGCCTCCATTTAACTGTAAATCAAATGTAGACGGTGCTAGGATGATTTAGAAAATGGCCCAATGCATGTATTTGTATGCACCCTTGATGTCCCCAGTTACCGCTGGATTGCTGTACACATCCATAAACATACCCAGCTTGCACAACAAAGAATTTGTATCCTCACTTGCATGCAGTTATACAGTTTTTTTTTCCTGTCTCCATTTGGGGGGATTTAGAAGTGTGTGTGTTTTTTTTTGGGGGGGGTAGGGGTGTCCAGGAAGGTGTTTTGGATGAATTACTAATGTAATTGGGATGTAAAGTTCTTGCTATTCTGCCAAAGGTTGTTTTTCCTGACATTTTCATTTTTTTCATTTCATTTATTGATTCCACTTTTAAAACAAATATTATAATATACATAACAAATGTGGTCATAAACATAGTGTATCAATGATAAAATTAAGTATCTAACATAAGTTTTTTAAGCATAAGGTACACTACAAATGTAAAAAAAGTGAGGAAACCTAAATAAAAAGCAGAGCTTGTAGAAAAATTAGGCTCCCAATGGGGAAAAAATATATGTTGTTACTTTGAGCGAACAAATGTGAAAAACGGAATACATATTTATTACGTAGATTGTTTTACACAAATGATATCGAAAGGCATCAGGTTACCAGAAAATGATGAAATAGAAAAAAAAAAAAACGAATAGAAATAAAAATAGCAAAATAAAAAATTGGAAAACGACCAAAAAGATGGGGGGGTCAAGGGATATAAAGAGAAAGAATAGACAAAATTAATTAATTGCAGTCATCAGTACGATCCAGCATTGTACTTCTCCAAGAGGTATAACTTGAAACAAAGTATAACTATATTATAACTTGAAACAAAGTATAACTATATTTCAATTTATTTCTTTCAAAGCTTGTGATTCTATATCAGAAAGAAAGCGTTCATTTGAAAGATTGGTTTATTTGGGGTCTATTTGATCCCCCCCTCTCGATTTCGGCCACTGATCGCGCGATCGCCACAAAAATTTTGACGTGCGTAGAGCTGGATGTAAACTGCAAGGCTGTAAAATAAAATTGTCAAAAAATTCATTGTTTATATTTTTTATTATTATGCAAATAAGTGTATGAAATTTGCACTAAATTTGTTTTTTGTGTGTGTGTTTCTGCCTTTAACTCAGTTTAATTGGCTGGTAGAATGTTATTTCTGATCCCCCATACTGGTAACTGCCCAAGACTTATTTCTTGAGACCACAGATACATGTATCTGTTCAACTTGGAAAGAGGTTAAATAACAGGTTTTTGTTTTTGCATAACATGGTCTAAAAAATTAAATTCAACTTCGGCAAATATTCAACACAATTTCAAGTGTATCTCGACTCTCGTTCTGCTTTGTTTCCAATTACAGGAAAGAGCTCGAAATGGGCCACTCAAAGAACCCTGATGTGTTGAAGGCATTGAAAGCTATATGCGGAGGAACAAGAAATCACAAGAGAGCCCAGTGTGGTACCAAAGGACTTCGGGTTGAGGATCAAGTCGCTTGTCTGATCGACCAGGCAACTGACCCTCATATCCTGGGCATAACCTGGCAGGGATGGGAACCATGGGTGTAGGTCTGTTGGTCAGTCATTATGGACTTCAAAGATAAGGGTTGAGGATCAAGTTGCTTGTCTGATTGACCAGGCAACTGACCCTCATATCCTGGGCAAAACTTGGCAGGGATGGAAACCATGGGTCTAGGTCTCTTGCTTGTTCATATATGAAGCTCTTTTAAATGGAGGAACTAGAGAGCTACCAAATGCTGGTGAATTGCCAATTCGCCCACTGCCTACCTGCCACTCATCGCATGGTCTATGTTAATTTAGTCTAATGCCATTCCTTCCAAATGGTATATGGACTAAATGGCTGTTAGACCAACTGGTTATTTGACCGAATGAAAGTAGACCATGTGGTGAGTGGACGAACTGATGGTAGGCGAAATGACAGTAGACAAGTTTGAGATTGGACAGACTGGCATTAGACAAATTGGAAATAAACCCAAATGTCGAGGGGTTGAGGATCAATTCGCTTGTCTGATTCACCAGTTAGCCAGGGATAAAAACCATGGATCCAATGGGGTGTTGCAAGGAGTTTCCAATAGATTGCAAATTATAAGTCTGGTGATTAACACAAATTGTCAATTGATTATTGATCAGCCTCTTGCAATAGAAGAGTATTGACCTACATGCTGTATTTGATCTATTATATTTTTTTTGCAATTAGCCGACATGTGCAGTCTTTCAAGTTTCATTTTAAGATTGTGATGATGAATAGCAAGGCACATTTAGGCCTTGTCTTTTAGCGAAAATGCCACTATGAAATTGCGATGCATCTCTCTGGAGTGGCTTTCCTGCACTCCCAATTGTTTTGGCTGAAATCAAATTTACATGTATGTGTGTCCGATTTCAATTTCTTCTCCATTCTTAGTTTGCTTCATGAGCTACTTCATCCATGATGATGTCAAGAGTTTTGCACCCTTTGTTCAGTGTTCAAACCAGAGTTGATCACTTCAGGAACAACCCACACATAGGGTAGCATTTAATGAAACCGATCTGTCAGTGACTTTTTACTGGCAATTGTTCCGAGCAATTATTTCAGTAGCTTATCAATAACATTTGTTTCATGAAAAGCTCCCCAAATGTACATGCTGTTAAATACATTATGAATGAGGAAGATGTGAATATGACCACCAAATATATCATCTTCAATACATGTTGATGCATTCTCTGAAATTGCTTTTCTCTTTCGTTCTGTGCCTATTGTATCAGATAGTTTTCACATTTTAGCCTCTTGGTACTTTCAACCTTTTGCAACTGGTATAAGTGTAGTGATAAACGTGCTTATTCATTCCTAAAGCAGTAGTACTTGAGATGTAGAAATTTAGAGTCCAAACTCTATAAAAAGATCAAGGAGTTTTGTATTTGTCGTTTTGTTTTATTTTCAACAGTAATGATTCTTTTTTTTTTACTTTTAAGGTTGTGTGAGTAATTTTACAGAGATTTGCTAAAGAGTGAGAGATGAGATTGGGCAATTTTTCTAAGAAGTGACTTCTTTCACGTTTTACTTAGAACATCCATGAATGTGGCAGAGCAAACTGGTCTCGCTTCATGCTAGTCTCTAAAATCAAGCTTTTGAAACTTCTCAAGTGAAACATCCTCCGAATCACAATATTCTGTAATTAAATTGCACCTGCATCCAGAATATCTTTTCAGACATGTGCCAAATTTAAAATGCAAAAAAGCTTAGTTTGTGACTTAATTTTCTTGCTATCTTCTCTATTTTTAATACCAATTTTTGTTGTGTGATTCCATTCCATGGGTATTGTACAAAATATATTTGTATGTGTTGTTTGTAGTACAATTTAAGCTTTTCATGTCTATATATATATAAAGTTAACTCTGCATAAATAAATTGCACAAGTCAGATTTGAATATCAGGGAGAGGGAGGGGTGCCAATACTACCAATATACCATCTAATTACATAATTTGTAAGTCAAATTTTCATGTTCAATTTAGACAGGGTTAACTGTACATACCTTGTTCTGCCTTTCATTCCTGCTTTAGCAAGATGCAGTTACTTCCAAGAAGAACTCTAATAATATTAGATAAATGTGTTTGTTACTACAATGACTTTCATGTATGCAATAATACTTTTCACAATAAAATATAGAAATAGGAAAGCATGTACTTTGTGAATATGTTTTCATTTATTTTTTTAATTTACAAAAGGAGCCTGATTCATGCTATTCATTCATATCAAGTTAGGCCTGAAAGTTCATATACACTTGGAGAGGAAAAAAATATTTATCAAAAGTCATAAATATGAATGTCTTTGAGTGTAAATTAAAACTATTTTGAAGACAACGCATCCTCCCACAGGCAAAGCAATATCTTAAAGGAGGAGTTTGTGCTTTAAGCAAGTGAACATAAACTTTCGGGCCAAACTGTACATAAACAAGTAGTTGATGGAGGTTCAAGGAGGGCACACACAACAACTTTCCTGAACGAGAAAAATCAATGGTTTCTTTTTTTCATATACAGCACTAGAGACATGGACTGGCCACACAGGATGGTTGGTAGCACTAACGGAGTGCAAACGGTCGGCCCAGTCACATCTTTCAGATGTGAAGTCAAACGATATAAGTCACAAAATGTTGTGACATGAAGCACACTGCTGGCTCTACCAACATTTCTGTGCCACCGGTCCAATAAATTATATTTGATATTTCTGTCTTAAATCTTACAGATGTACTTGACTCAGTGTTTGCGATGGATTCCTTTTGGGTTTTCCCTGCATCACTGCATCCTGTCTGAAAACAAACTAATCTTGCCTTCCGGGACCCAGGGTTAATTTCTGAAGGTATCACTTCATTTGTTGGTTTCCTTCATGTAAACCCATTGACTACTGGTAACAGATAATCCCTGTACAAAGCCTACCTGAATTACAAAATATGGTGGTCAATCGGTTAATATGCATAAGTCAATGTGAGAATCCAGTCACAATTGTCTTTGGTACCGTGTAGGTTGACCCCAACAGTTGCAAGAAGAAAACCGCTAAATGAAGTACATGAAGGTGAGAATCCAAGGTCCGCATCCTTGCAACGCTTGGAGTGAACCAAGTCCGAGGATTCCCCATTCCCTGGAATAAGTGCTTGTCTCACTGTCGATGGATATCTTGTGTGCTGATTTTCTTTTCTCATTTGTTCTGTTATATTGATATGTGCCCTATGGTGGCCTTCTTGCTGTCTGAATTCAAGGCCTTTCCACAAACTGAATATGTGCATCAAAACTCGCGCTAAAGAGTGACGTTGCATGATAAGACACCCCTTTTCTGAGGATTCAAGCTGGCTGATGCATCAGTTACTCTTTGGTATTCCATCTTTGTCCAATTCTATCATTCAATCTCGCAGGTGCCCCCTGCTTCTTCCAACTGTTTCTTGATCTCTTCGGCTTCCGTCTTCCCGACATCGGCTTTGACGACCTGTGGGGCCGACTCCACAAACTTTTTGGCCTGCAAGAAACAGACGTGAAGAACATGTGATGATTATTCTGATGCATTTGAGCGATGCATAAACCTTTCAACGATTACTCTGATCAAATTTCCCTCATTCTATTTCACGGCTGCAGAATTCAAGTGTGAAAAGACTATAGTTATTCTCCACTTCACAAGTCCAGCTCAGAGGAAGATATTTTGTTGTTCTTATATCAAGGTATCTTTCCTTCTTTTTCTTTCTCAGTGCTTTCAAACTTCTGTATAAAGCACTTTATGAAATTTGTATATTTATTATTAATTATACTCTCTGGCAATAAGATTCTTTCATACTAACAGATGTTTTTGCTGTATTGATACATGATAAAACAGGAATGCCTTGCTCAAGGGCACACGTGTTCGAACCCCCAATCCTCGGATCTCCAAACAAGCACCTTAGATCACCCGGCCATGGCACCTCCAAATGTCATGGAACCTAAGAAACCTGAAACAAGCCCCCCCCCTCCATGAAATAATGAATATCTACATACCTGTACCAGATTCATCCCTGATGTGAGAGCTTTAATTGCTTTGATTAGTTTCACTTTACTGGCTTCATCAAACTTGTTTAGTTTCACTGTAAACTGTGTCTTCTCTGGAGCCTTGACCACATCCCCCTCATCATCGTCCTGAAAAATGACAAAAATATATGTATAGATAAACCAGTGCGTTTTTGGCGTATTTAGTACTTGTTAAAACTATAATATGACGTTTTTTCTTTTAAAATACAATTTTGTGATAATTTTTTTTTTATTAATTCAAAATCGTAATTTATTGAAAAAAATCATCTCTATATGTCTCTTTTTCCTAAAACTTACACAAATATGGTTATTGGATCAATGTAATTTCAGGTAACTTCATTTTGTTAAAGATATAGACATGTTTCAATAGTTTTTTTTTTCATCTGCAAGAGCAGTGCGCATTTTAGCTTGCATGCAGCTTGAGCATTTCATTGAGCACTTTATTATGAAATACAGTTTTGGGGGGAAAAATACAATTTTTTTTAATCAAAGAATACAATTTTTCATTCCCAGACTTTGGCAGGTCTGCACAAATGGTGTCTTCATCATATCTCATCATAAAATTAAGAAGATTCAATTCAGTGAATGGTTTATTCAGCAATAAAATTCAATACATGATGTACACAGAGCTGCCAACCTGAAAAATAACATTTCAGTATTTTTAAAGTTGAAAATCTGTATTTCGGTGAGGAAATCAGTATTCTTTAAAAATACCATAGGACAACACATAAAGCTGTAAATTTAGAAATCAGTATTTTACATTAAACTCTCAGTATTTTTCTCACTTTTCAGTACTAAATACTGAAAATCAGTACTACTTGGCAGCTCTGTGTACAGCCACAAGACTGAAATTATTCATGTTAACAATAGAAATATATGTAATTCATCAATGGGCAACATTAAAACAAACAAAAAAAAAACTGTAAAGCATACAGGTACATGGAAGAAGTTATGGTAAGCTCAACATTTAAGTAAAAAAATAAATTTCTAAAAAAGAAGTAATAATGTAAAGCCATCATAAATAAAATAAGATTGAATGTACAGAATCACAATACATAAGTAAAGAAATACAATTAACAAGTGGAATGCCTCTGGCCGTCTCACCTGCATCATGCGATTCAACATAGCAGCAGTGCTGGCTTTTAAAACTACTATACTCTTATTTCCACGTTTTATGAACTAGACCAATACACTTACAGAGATAGGATGGTAATTCAACAAAAACCCCCAATGCTGCCAAAGTTCATTGATCTCACATGACCTTTGACCTTGATCATGTGACCTGAAACTTGCACAGGATATTCAGTGATACTTTATTACACTTAGGTCCAAGTTTCAAAAGTCAGATCAATAAACTTGCAAAGTTATGATAGTAATTCAACAGATACCTCCATTATGGCCAAAGTTCATTGACCTTTGACCCTGGTCATGTGACCTAAAATGCGCACAGGATGTTCAGTGATACTTGATTACTATTATGTCCAAGTTTCATGGATCAGGTCCAAAAACTTTTAAAGTTTTGATTGTAATTCAACAGATACCCCCAAATCGGCCAAAGTTCATTGACCCTAAATGACCTTTGACCTTGGTCATGTGACGAGAAACTCATGCAGGATGTTTGGTGATACTTGATTAACCTTATGTTCAGGTTTAATGAACTAGGTCCATATATTTTCTAAGTTATGATGACATTTAAAAAAATTAACCTCAGGTTAAGATTTTGATGTTGATTCCCCCAACATGGCCTAAGTTCATTGACCATAAATGACCTTTGACCTTGGTCATTTGACATGAAACTCTAATTGGCTGTTCAGTAATACTTGATTAACCTTATGGCCAAGTTTCATGAACTAGGTCCATATACTTTCTAAGTTATGATGTCATTTCAAAAACTTAACCTCAGGTTAAGATTTGGTGTTGACGCCGCCGCTGCCGTCGGAAAAGCGCGCCTACAGTCTCACTCTGCTACGCAGGTGAGACAAAAATGGGATTAGATTAAAATTCAATTTACAAAAATATTGAAATGGAGACTGAACAATTGTAAATTCTATATAATTTTGAGATTTTGAACATGAAAAGTGGTTTGAATTAATTAAATCTGGCATCAATGATAGGGGGTACGATCAAGTCAGTGTGAAGGCAGTCACGATGTGTGGATTTTGTTGTGATTGTGGTGAAGTGAGATCGTGTTTTGTGGCCATTTAGTATTTTTATTTTGTTGAGATTTTGGAGTAATTTATGTTGCTGTTCTGTGTATTTTGAGGAAAAATATGTTTTCCGTTTGAAATGCCACTTTCCGTTTCAAAAGGCCATTTACGTAAATTCCGTCTGTTTTCCGCGATCGCGGTAAATTATTCTCCCTACAATGACTGGAACACAACAGATAATAGATGTGTACGTTAGATCTTGAGAATACCTTTGACTTGAACTTTGGCAAAATTTTAAACGTCAGATGCTGACTGATGCAAGACGACAGAACCATCAAGTTTTAAAGTCTTCAAAATAAACTAATAATTTCCTCCTTCAAAAGAAAATATAAATAAAATGCTGTATATTTAAATTCCTATATTCTCTTTTAGTGCAATTATTCATTTTTTTGCATAAATTGATTATTCATAATCAATGATGGAAGTGTTAATTATATTTATTTAAATGTTAGTTTTACCTGTTCTGCTGGTGCAGCTGCTACTGCTGGGGCTGCTCCAACGGCCATCATGGGGGCATCCTGGATGTTCAAAGTTTTCTGGAAGAAAAAAAATTGGTGATTAAAAACTACAATCCAAAATTTTGCTCATTGGTTAAAATGTACAGACCTGACCTTACTGTAACTTCAAAATAACAAGAATATGTAGAAGACTCCGAACCTCACTTTGACCCCACCCACCCTACTAAAGGGCTGACATTCTACCATGAAAGTTATGCAAGTCCTCAAGAAAAATAAAAGACTGCCTTTTTCTACGACTTCATGCTACAGGCTGGCTCTAATAAATGGCCTGGAAGAAGGCTTAATTGATTCACTTCTGTGTTATTTCTGCAAATAAAAATACTTGGAACACTAAACTGAGTGATTGCATATCAGAAAGCTACATATGGAGATTTTGTTCAGAATTTGTTTAACCATTCCATGCATGAGAAGTAATTTCATACCAAAAAGGGGAAAACGACATTTTCAATAAAATATATCTACTAGTACAACAGATCAGATTCTAGCTACACATTCAAACAAAATGTGTTTTATATTCTGTACTCTTATATTTCATCTTGCAATGAATCTTTTTTTTTCATGAATAACATAATTTATAAAAACTCTTTACAGACTTTAAAGGAAACCAAAACCCAAGAAGAGAAGCAATATTTCTTGGAAAAAGTAAAATGACAGGAACAATTTAAAAAACGTTTCATCGAAATCGGTTATAAAATTAGCAAGTTATGGACGTTTAAAAAGTCTTGTTGTACGAGTATCCTCAAAATGGAAAACGTGATTCAAAATTGCGATTTTGTAAACTCTCCATTTGTTTTGTACACAAATTTTTCTCATTATTTTTCAAATTGCATCTTGCCTCGTTCTGAGCACAACGTATGTCATGGGAAAATATAATTCACACCACATAAGTCAAGGTCAGGAGATGGTGTAAAATATGTAAAATAAAGGGGGAAATCTGAAAAATTGTGTAAAATACAACTGGAGAGTTGTCTACAAAATACGCCATTTTAAAGCATGTTTGCCAAATTCGAGGATCCCCACAGAAAGTACAAGACTTTTTAAACGTCCATAACTTGTTCATTTCCTAACCGATTTTGATGAAACTTTTTTTTGAAAATTGTTCCTTTCATTTTACTCTTTCCAATAAGATTGTTTCTCTTCTTAGGTTTTGGTGTCCTTTAAGTAGAGAGAAACGTACCTTTAGTAACTCATTCAGATCGCTGACTTCTGATAATGTCAATGCAGCTATCTGATCAACAAGTGATGAGATCTTTTCAGGATATTGTTTGGGTTCATTGTCCCTGCTAGGGGCTGGGATAGCTCCACTGCTGTACTGTCTTGTACATGCTGTAACTTTTGGTGGGTTGATAACTGGTCTTGATGAATGGTGAAGTCTTATCCTTGTAGCCGCGGGAATTTGAACTTCATTTGCATGTCTAGACAATCTAAAGATATATACAGAACATAAGGGAATGAGAGCTGGTGAATAATGAATTCAATTAGGGGCCTATGAGATTTGAGGTGTAAAAAATTCCATTTTTACAATTGGAAGCAATTTTAAGGGGTTAATAGACAAGGATATGAAGAATAAGAAACAAGATAGAGGCATAAACATCACACTAGTTTCCCCCATCTTTTATATTTTTCTAGTTTTTTACATGAATTCTTGTTTAAAAATGAAATCACTATTGTAGAAATGTTGGAAGTGAAGTTGTAGCCCACTTACATGATCCACGGCTAGTTTTAGAAGGAAAGTGAAAATCTTGGGGGCAAAAGTTTCAGTTTTTTTCACGGTACCCGCACATGAATGGGACGCAATCCCTGGCTCCGAGTAAACATACTCAAGTAAATGACTTTTACTCTCTAGAAGCCTGGCTACCCCCACCAGGATATGAGTCCGACCGTCGTCCGTGCAGCTGCAGTCATGCAGCGTTTCCCCCGATATGACTTGACAGGGTAAGCAGACACCTAAACACACACCAGGGACCGAAGAAAAGTTAACGAGCATACCAAAGTAAACAACAATCAATTTTGTTTATAATAGCGAGATTCTACTAGATTAAATTAGTACCTAAAATAAACATTACCTAATTCCGAAGGTAAGAAGACGAAAAATTGGTCTCAGATTTGAAGCAGGATTGTTCATGTTTGCGGGATTTCAAGGAAATTCGCTTACACAATTTGGAAAGACAGACAGCACGAACCATGTGTAAAACAACTGTCGATAGAGGGCGCACAACTACATCGGCTCTGCATGCGCATCTGACCAGGGGGGCGTTTCATGAAAGGACTTCTCGGACGTTTTATCTGACAAGTCCCATTTTATCCGACAGTTACCATAGTAACAGTACCTCTCAGCCAATCAACATCAGAGAAAGATGTCAGATCTGAAACTTGTCAGATGAAAATGTTGATGAAACACTCCCCAGATTCGGCCAGAGAGTTATTGGTTATTATACTAATAATAATTCGTATTCCGGGCTCGTATTACACATGCACTAAGAAATAGGGGATCAAATTTGAACCCTCCGGGTTGGTACAATAGCTGCATCCAAAGGGGTGCTCATGAGTCTAATTATGCTTATTTGAGGGTGCATTCATAGGCGGCGGAAGCGGGGGGACGTGTCCCCCCTAAATTTTAGGTGGGGGGACGGTCCCCCCTAATTTTTTTGGGGATAACCTTTTTTTTTTTTTTGCTTGTCAAAATTTTTTTGGTTAGCCACTCCTAAAATTTTTTGGGGGCGCTTGTCCAATTTTTTACCTGTGTCCATCCCAAAATTTCAGGTGGACACCCCCTACATTTTTTGGCTTCCGCCGCCAATGGGTGCATTTAGCTATGTTAAGTACCCTATGAAATTGAACTTGTGTTAAATGTTCAAATTTGAACCCTTTTTAAGTGTCACTAAGTATATGCGCCTTAATAGGTTCATATTTGCACCTATTTGGGTGCAAGCGAGCATTTCTTGGTGCATTTAATGATAAAAAGGTGCATTTTTTCACCTTTTACCACTTAAGGTGCAAGATTACACTCCTAAAGGTTGATACAACTGCTTCATTAGGGTTCAAACATTCCTTAGTGTGTAAAATATCTCTCGATCGATGATCCGGATATAATTTCCTTTGTTTTGATTGGTTAATGATGAGCAAGACCGTCTGACAAATGTTTGTTGAAAAAATCTAATATCTTTGCAATATTGCCGACCGAAGTTGAATTTAGGAATTAGATTCATAACTATATATTCCGTTAGCTGCTACAACACAGCATAAACCTAAAAACGTTTACAGAAAAAAAAATGTTTATAGATTAATGTGATGGCAACTGCTCACTGTTGGCCTAAGCCTGTCAGCAGAAAGATAGATTTGTTTTTTCATTTATTCATATTAAAGTTTTATGGAATAACTTCTCACTTCGTGAATTCACGAATCTTCCCTGAAGAAGGTAAATGTCCATAGGCGGAAGCGGGGGGGGGGGGGGGGTACAGGTCCCCCAAAATTGAATTTTTCTTTTGCTTGTCAATTTTGTTTCCTGCGCCCCCCCCCCTAAATCCCAAATTCTGGTGAAACCCCCTTTAAAATGTCTCTTGTCCCCCCTAAAATTTAAGTTGATGACTTTTTTTTTTTGCTTGTCAAATTTTTTTACATGTGTTCATCACAAAATTTTAGGTAGACCCCCTAATTTTTTGGTTTCCGCCGCCAATGTAGATGTCTACCGAAAATTTGGAGAATGAATAAAAGAACTTAATTGTTGTCATTGCAAAAACTGCATTACTCGTGAATTTATTTTGCATTTCCGATTTATGTATGTATATATATATATATATATATATATATATATATATATATATATATGTATATATATATATATATATATATATATATATATATATATATATATATATATATATATATATATATATGTATATATATATATATATATATATATATATATATATATATATATATGTATTACATTCCGCGTGTTGGCGCTGTCACATCTTGGCGTTTTAGACAGCGTATGCCCGATGTATGAGGAATTTGGCGAATACGCTGGCGTACGTCGAATACGTTACGGGTAAGTTTTGTATACGTTAAGAGTAGGCTAAAAAACGCTGGTATACGTCGTCATACGGCGAGGTCGTCGAAAAATTTTGTGCACTTTTGACGTATGAAAGCGTATGGCTCATACGTCCCGCATACGCGGGCCATAAGTTGTAGTCAAGTTACGCGATCGTTGATACACGTTGACACACATTACTCGTAAGTTACTCATAAGTCGATGTACGTCGAGATAATTAATGTCCAGCGTACCCTAAAACTTACTTCTAACCTATGAGTAACGTATGGAAGCTTAAAAGTGCCACCGAGATGTTGAGATAATTATCTCGGGAAGTCGACATCTTGATAGCAAAATATAAGATGACGAGATCCTGGATCTCATCATGTTGACATCTTTTAGAAGAGATGATGAGATGACGAGATCCTGGATCTCATCATGTCAACATCTTTTAGAAGAGATGTTGAGATGACGAGATCCTGGATCTCATCATGTCGACATCTTTTAGAAGAGATGATGAGATGACAAGATCCTGGATCTCATCATGTCAACATCTTTTAGAAGAGATGATGAGATGACAAGATCCCGGATCTCATCATGTCAACATCTTTTAGAAGAGATGTTGAGATGACAAGATCCCGGATCTCATCATGTTGACATCTTGTAGAAGAGATGATGAGATGATCTTGTCATCTCAACATCTCTTCTTAAGATGTTGACATGATGAGATCCAGGATCTTGTCATTTCATCATCTCTTCTACAAGATGTCAACATGATGAGATCCGGGATCTTGTCATCTCATCATCTCTTCCAAAAGATGTCAACATGATGAGATCCAGGATCTTGTCATCTCATCATCTCTTCTAAAAGATGTCAACATGATGAGATCCAGGATCTTGTCATCTCATCATCTCTTCTAAAAGATGTCGACATGATGAGATCCAGGATCTCGTCATCTTATCTTTTGCTATCAAGATGTCGACTTCCCGAGATAATTATCTCAACATCTCGGTGGCACTTTTAAGCTTCCATAGTAACGTGCTTTGAACGTACGTGTAACTTAACTCCAACGTATATTGACGTATGAAGACGTGCTCCGGACGACCACAAAACTTACTGAACGTGTTTATAACTGACAGCTACCGTATAATGGCGTATTGACAACGTTTATAGGAATTGGTATATAAAGGTGGGGTTCACAGGAGGAACCCATCAGAACTCATGAAGACTTCATGGTGAACAGATGCCAGGGGAATTCTTGGCAGCGTTCTTCGAACCCTTATAAAAATCGCCAATGGTATTTGAATGGTGCCGAATGGTAGTTGAATGGTGATCTGAATGGTAAATGGTACGCGAATGGTATTTAAGTGGTGTTTCAATGGTAAGTTCTTAATGGTAATTGGTAGTTTATTTAATGGTAAATGGTATACCATATACCCAATGGTGTCTCAGCGGTATGTGACTAATGATATGATTGGTATGACGAATGGTATACCATTACCCAATGGTGTCTCAGTGGTATTCAATGGTGTCTCAGTGGTATGTGCTTGTAATGGTATGACTGGTATGATCATTGGTATACCATACACCAATGGTGTCTCAGTGGTATACAATGGTGTCTCAGTGGTATTCAATGGTGTCTCAGTAGTATGTGCCTGTAATGGTATGATTGGTATGATCAATGGTATACCATACACCAATGGTGTCTCAGTGGTATACAATGGTGTCTCAGTGGTATTCAATAGTGTCTCAGTAGTATATGCCTCTAATGGTATGACTGGTATAATGAATGGTATACCATACACCAATGGTGTCTCAGTGGTATACAATGGTGTCTCAGTGGTATACAATGGTGTCTCAGTGGTATTCAATGGTGTCTCAGTAGTATGTGCCTGTAATGGTATGATTGGTATGATCAATGGTAAATGGTATACCATATACCCAATGGTGTCTCAGCGGTATGTGACTAATGGTATGATCAATGGTATACCGTACACCAATGGTGTCTCACTGGTATACAATGGAGTATCAGTGGTATTCAATAGTGTCTCAGTAGTATATGCCTCTAATGGTATGACTGGTATAATGAATGGTATACCATACACCAATGGTGTCTCAGTGGTATACAATGGTGTCTCAGTGGTATTCAGTGGTGTCTCAGTAGTATGTGTCTCTATAATGGTATGACTGGTATGATGAATGGTATACCATATACCAAATTGTGTCTCAGTGGTATTCAATGGTGTCTCAGTAGTATGTGCCTCTATAACATGTATAATGGTATGATTAGTATGGTGAATGGTATACCATTACCCAATGGTGTCTCAGTGGTGTCAAATGGTGCTGAGTAGTATGTGCCTCTAATGGTATGACTGCATGGTATACCATATACCCAATGGTGTCTCAGTAGTATGTGCCTCTATAATGGTATGATTGGTATCAATGGTATACCATATACCCAATATGGTGTCTTAGTAGTATGTGCCTAGTGGTATATATAATCATGTTGGATAATTGTAAAGCCATAGTGGCTTAGTGGTGTTTGCCTAATGAATGCCATTAATGTTAATGGTGAATGGTATGCCCAGTTGCATTACCCATTATCATAATTCCGAAGATTTAAAGAAAATATATCAAAGATTAAAAGGTATTTAGAGTTAATTAAATATTTGAGCTGTGACTTTTATGCGAGCAGCTTCCCCAAGTCAAGTGTAATCGCTCATGATTGTAAACATGGTATCTTGCATTCTTTTAAATTGTCTTTTTCCTTATTAAGTAAAAGGTCTATATGTGTTTAAATATTATTGATCCAGTGGTTATAATACAACATTATAAATTTGTTATATTTTACAATTGTACATGTTACTTTCTAAATTTAAATCTGATGCAATGGGTGCAAAAATAAAATCAATCGTTCAATGAAATCTTTTTTGATAATAAGGGTTTTGATTTTTAATTAATAAGTTTTATTCTATTTTTATAATAATTTTGCTTGTTTATGGCCGCTTTTTATAAAAAAAACTATATATTGAGTGTTCCAAGAAGATATTTGCAATCAATCCCAAAATTCGATCAGATGCAAATTTACAGGTGATGATAAACCTTAAGTTTATCTAGAACATAACAATTTGGATTTTTTTATGGATCAGTTGCAAGTTTGCAATGAAAAGTATGACTCTCATGATTTTGGAGTCTGAAATTAATTTGCATTCGATTGCTTCGATTGCAAGTTTCTTGCAATGCCCCATATTTTGCTCAAAATGAATTCACTGTTGGTTGTCTTGGTCCCCCAACCTCTATCAAATTCCCATCCGCAAACCCTGATTTGGTCTGTCTGCAACGTCAAAAGCCCCCTCTGAACCCATTTGTACACTATTATAGCTGCTTCCAATCATGAATTATTTCTCTCTTTTTTTTTACAAATGATATTTTCAAAATTCTAATTCTATTTTTTAGGCCCTAATTATTCTTTCCCACTTGTGGACAGCGTTTATAAAGAGGAGAGATATTCTATAGGCCGATCATTACTTGATTGAAATGATTTATCCACTTGGTCTTGCTCCCTCACCCCTATCAAAATTCCCTGCCGCCATCAGGGTATAGTACAATGTAACAGAAAAGAAATCTACTGAATGAAATCTCAATTTCTATCATTACAAAAGCAAATTAAAAGGGAAGATGAGGAGTGAGTAAAAAAATATATATTAAGGGGAAAAAACAAGAAAAGAAAAAAGGCAATGAAGAAAAGAAAGATTAACAGAAAAGAAAAAAGACAACGAAAATAAAAAAGAAAATAAGAGAATACAGGAAAAAAAAGTGAAGGGATCGAAAACTTTTTCATAGATTCCAAGATCCAAGGAAAACAGTGACACGCCATCATGGTTTCCAACCCAGAGCCGATCGAGAGGAAAAAGAAGACACCCCTGATTTGGTTTTAATTCACCCCCCTCCCCCCCCCCTCCCTTTCGCGTTGGCAAGCAGGGCCGCTTGGCTGCTTGTTAGCTAGCTCTATCGCACGCACGTACGCGCGCGCACGTCTAACCGCCTTCTTCTTCTTCTGTATCCTTCCTCCGCTGTATCGGAGATCCGCAGTTTGATACTGCATTAATGGTAGCGTTACATATTTTGACGTGAGAGTAAGGTAGATCGAGAGAGGTGAATCTTATGCAAGAAATTTAAGACAAGTAGGTTAAGGTCGTTTCTGGAGGAATCTGCTAATTCGACGTCAGGTAGAAACAGGACGGAAGTGGTAAATTGTTGTGGTTCTTGATCATTGAAATACACAGAAAAATACTGCAGTTCCTCGTCTTCTTTTATTAAGTGTAGAAGTGTTTTCCTGTGTGTGCTAAACGCTGGGCATTCTCCAACAAAATGTACAACGCTTTCCAGTTCGGAGTGGCAGAACTTGCAGGACGTTGTGGTACTTTGATTCAGAGAGAATAATCTTCTATTCGTTGGGTATGTACTGCAGGATAATTGAGCTCTGATGGATATAGCTTCCCTCAAGAGAGGGCTGGAGACTTGCTTTGGGTAATAATTCTTTTTATTACGTTGGGTCATGCCCGACCATAGACTTAGAGAAGATTTTTTAGCAACTGCAATTTCAAGGGCTGCATAGTGTTGTTTATAAATTTTTCCCATTGCTAGCTTCTTCCATACTTTATATGGAATGCGCTCTCTAAGGATGTTAGTGAGACTTGGAAGCTCATAACTATTGAGAATTTTTATCCAGCGTCTTACCAATGGTGTATTGTTTGCTATACCATTCAATAGGATTCTTCTTTCAGTGCGCTCGTCTGAAAGGCTTGCATATTGCCCAAGTAAGAGAAGAATTTCATAGTCGATTCGCTTATCCATTGGAAGGATATCTAGCAATAAATAAACAATTTCGTCAGCCGCACTCCTTGGCAAACCAAGCACTCTTTTAAAAAGAAAAGATTGAGCCTTGTTCAGACGGGACAGCATGTAGTTGGTAAGTTGGATAATCTGAATCCCATACAGCATTCTTGGTATACAGAACATTTTCCAAAGATGAGTACATATTGGTGGCAGCAGGCGTAGAGTTCCTTGCTTTGTTCCAGTAAGCGAGAAGAAGGTGTTATATCCCTTTGAGATGATGTCATTGGTGTGATCAATATTACAATTGCTTTTTATTATGCCAAGGTGTGGGTGCTCTCTGCTTTCCTTGATCGTCATTCCTCCCATTTTCCACTCGATTGAACTTACACTGGTTGATGTTTTTTTGTTTATTACTACTACGGCACTTTTTTGTGGATTAATTTT
Organism: Lytechinus variegatus; assembly: GCF_018143015.1. Taxonomy (NCBI): domain Eukaryota; kingdom Metazoa; phylum Echinodermata; class Echinoidea; order Temnopleuroida; family Toxopneustidae; genus Lytechinus; species Lytechinus variegatus. The sequence continues at coordinate 5,180,272 of NC_054749.1, forward strand.
ATATCTCCAGGCACAGGAATAATTGAAGGTGAGGTCCAGCATTGATTGGAGTTCACGAGGGCATGTACTGATAAGAGCAACATCATCTGCTAGTACTATCACTCCCATGTAGCAACCGTTAATAGAGCATCCTAGACAAGCATTCCTTAGTGATTTGATCAGGCCGTCGATGAAGACTGTATATAAGGTGGGAGAGAGCACACTTCCCTGTTTTACACCTTGAAGGATTTGAAAAGGAGAGCTGACTTTTCCTTCCCACATGACTCTACTGGTACTACCATTGTAGAATTCTTCCAGTGTAGATAACAGAGATTCATGGAGGCCTAGGTTTTGAAGCTTAGAAAATAGGCCTTTATGCCAAACGATGTCAAATGCTTTCTGTGCATCAAGAAGAGCAAGATATGTTGTGCATTTCTTGGCAGAGTTCAGTTGGATTATTAATTCCAGTGAGGATGCAGTAAGGAGGCAAGATTTGCCTTTCTGGAATCCAATTGCAATATTTGAAAAAGAAAACTCCATCTACCGGGACCGCCGTTTTGCTGTTGATAAGTCCGTCGATAATTCATCAAAAACTAAAGGAACACGGGTCAGATTCGGACAGCGACTTCAAAGTCATTTGTAGAAGGCTAAACAGTAAGTTCTATAACAATTTTCTTTGATTTATTTCTCAAATTGTCTCAAAATATTAGATGTCGGTGTACTGCCACGACCACTGCACTGCACTGCCACCGCCATTGCATGCCCCGTTGGCGCTGGCCGCTGCTCTACTGGCCGGGACGTGGCTATGACGATAGGGAGTGCTTATGCTTTGTGTTGGCTGAGTTGAGCTCGGCGAGCATGGAATAGATTAGTAATTCGCTCGTATTGCCTGATGTTTATTGTCAATGTTTTACAAAAACCATCTCTGAATACGTTGAATTCATGAATGAATGATTTGTTAATGCTAATGTCAAGACTGTCAAAGCGTTAATTGTGAAACACTGCACTGCACAACGTAATTCACTGAAATTGAAAACTTGCCGACAAATATTGTTTTGGAATTAGGTCTATAATTTGTTGTTGTTGATAGATGTTGGTAAATGAGATAAAATGGAGGTGAAACACGGTAGGGGTCCTAAAGTTTGAAAAATGATAAAGACTACGCAGCCCCTATAAAGTTACACTGTACACACCACTCATCGCACATAGGGTGAAATGTGCACTTTGTGTGTGGAACTGTGACTGGACAGAGTGACAAACGATTCCTATTCAATTTTTCTACAGAGGCTGCAATAATTATGCAGAGAAAAGTGGCGCTAATGCAGTTTTGCACCGGCCGATTACCCACAACGAACAATTGTCCATAGACTGTGTACAACGGATAGATCGTCTCCGCACAGCGATTCGAAGACCGCTGATTGGTCAATCGCGCAGATCACGTCATGACCACGTGGTCCCAAAAATAATTCCTTCGGACTGCGTGCGGAAGTATCGATAGCGATAACGATATCCGGTCACGTTGTGTACGCCGTAAATAGTTTTGGTTCGTGATCGGATCGCTCCGGTATCGATCGAAAATTATCGAAACTCTGCAATTTCATGCATATTCACGCGACGCTCCGAAACCCGGAAGCCAATTGACTTTGCGCACGTTGCGATAGACTCTACAAATTCCAACGAACACGATGGCATATAGACGCTAATTCGTAAGATTTTGACAGAAAAGCAGTATCCTGAGAAGTAATCGAAATTTGCTTACCTGTGCAGTATCGGTGAGAAAATAGATCCTCCGAGAATACCTTTCATAATTCATATAAAATACGGGAAAGTGAAATTCTAGGTCGATTTTGGTACGAGGTGATAGAGAATTGCACACTTGTTTTGGTGGAATTCTGTGTGGGGAAATAAAAGGCTTGCACTGCGCATGCTTACTATATTTTCATTCATAAATTGGTTCTCGGCAGGGGCTGGATGACGTCATGTAATAAGCAAAAATGTACACGACCGCTACGTTCACGCTCCGCTATCCGTTGTACACAATTGTTCGTTGTGTTACCAGCATACCTCATCACCAAAATTTGTTCCCAAATGTCATGACAGGTCTCTCAGTCACATTTCGATGTTAATACCACCTCTTTTCAAAATATCGGGAACGGCTGTATTTAGTCTTAGATCTCGAGGCGTTGACAAATGGTTGATCTAATCCGTAGAAATCACTTCGCGGATTGGATTCGCTGTAATATTTATTGGGACTGAAGTTAGCAAACAAATCATGCTAACATGTGGCGAACAAACAGCCAGCATGCCGCATGCGAATCTTTTGGTCGCATAACTTCGGTCCATTTCAACATGACGGCAAATCCAAGCGATCCGCAATATTTTGAAAAGTGGTGGGCATATTGTGTATTGACCTCAAAACGTGTGTAGACAAATACGACAATTTCTGGTGGGGAGTTTTGCTCGAAGTTGGCTGGTGTGAAACTTGTGAAGCATTAATGCGGGAGGTTATTATTAGATCATTTCATGGGGCTAGGCATATCAATTTTTAAAGTAAATTTTATCCTTTTTTAAGTTTGTCCTGTGATCACATTTTATCTGTTTTTATTTATTTACTGATCAAAACTTGCCTAAAACAATGTCTGGAATTCATCCACTGGCATACGATTGTCCATGAACGGATCCATGATTTCTCAAAGGGGGTAGTGGGGCAGATTTTCCCAAGGAAATTTTATATAACAAGCAAACCAAAAAAGAGATCCTCACTCTTGTATGAGACAATATTTTCAATATAAATATTTGCTGTAACTTTCGAAGGGGGGGGGGGAACACTTGTGTAAGAAAGCCACATTTTTATCTTGCTCTCAAGGTGGGGGCACAGGGGTCCATTGCAGAAAGAGTTGCGTTTAAACCCAGGTCAAAAAATCAATCGCAAGTCCCAAATGCGCGCTGTTGATTGGTTGAAAATCAAGTTGCGTATGATATTTAGAGTTGCGATTTATTGCAACTCAAAATATACAACGGACCCCAGGTCAAATGTGCCCACTTGGATCCGCTTCTGGGATTGTCAATACCAGGGAAATGGAATTTATGACATCGATTACCCTCCTTTTGAAAATTGCTGCTCTGGAAATTTGATTTCAGATGACATAGCTATTACTAGTATAAAGCATGCACATTTATAATACAGCCTTGTCTGAACTAAGCTGAACAATATCACATTTTATTATTGTATTCCTGAATTGTGGGCTGGTAATCAGAGATCCATGAAAAATATCTCTAAAATTAAAGTTCTAAGATCATTCTTTTTCTATTACTATATTAGTATTCTATTTTTGTTTGTATCTGCACATACATGCAGATTTTACAACACTTAAATTGATTTTATTTCATTTTCAAAGTTTGGACGACGGATACACTGGATGATAAGGTAGATGGTCCAGCCTTACATGGGAATGACACGACGGGTGTTGAACACAGAAAACGTGCCGTGTACAAGAAAAAAATGGAGTTTATGAAAGGTATGTGTGTAAGAATTTTCTTCAGTAGGAAAAATTGCAAAGCTTCATGAGATAAAACAGATTGTATTCTTGCAGTGGCATAGCTGAAAAAAAAAATCAGTATGTTGGCTGAGGGGTGGACACTTTGTCCTCATGTATTCATTTGTTGTGGTATTTGTCATCATTGGGGCCTCCCATTAGATAATAGGTTATTTTCTTCCCATCTATGGTTAAACATAAATTTATTTATCATATTTTACAAAATGTTGATATTTGTTAATTGGTACCGTTCAATTGAATGGTAGTGTATACTGCAAATTTCTCGATATTTAAAAAAATATAAGAACTTCTAAAGAAAGCTTAAACACACGACAAGCATTGATGTTTTGAACCTTTAGCTAATATACTGTCCTTTGCATTGTTTTCATCCAATATTTCTTATTACAGCTTCAAGGAATTAATCCTGCCGGGTACCCATTCACTTCACCTGGGTCTAGTGCAGCATAGTGTGGATAAATTTCGGGCTCAAGGAAAACACACCATGGCTAGGACTCAAATTCATGACCCTCTGTTTGTAAGGTGAGAGTCAGAACCACTAGACCACGACGTACCCAAGCTGATGTCATATCCCCTCTTGTTCTTTTGTATTTTATTACAAGAAGTCATGCTTTTTTACACTTTGTCCTTCGAGGACTATAAAAAATGGAGTGAAAATTTATTTCAAAGACATGTCCACCCTAACAAAAAGTTGATTTGATTAAATAGAGAAAAATGAAACATAAAAATCGGATGAAAAATAAGAAAGGTATGACATTTTTAAGTTTCACTCAATTTCACTTAATAGTTATATGCACATCCTGGTCGGTATGCAAATGAGGGAACTGATGACATCACTCATTCACTTTTCTTTTGTTTTTTTAAATATGAAATATAATTTTCTCCCCATTGACCTTTGAAATAAAGTTTTATTTCTCACTGAATATGTGGAGTTACCATTGCTTAACATTATTTGGTTCAGTCCAGTTGGTCCTTATTGTCAAATCTGTAAAAATTGAAATATTGTAGAAGTAAAACAATGAAAAACAAAACAAAAAGTGAGGGACATCATCGATTCTCTCATATGCATGTGGGTAAATTGTGCATATAACTATTTTGTGAAATATAAGCGAAATTTTGCATCCGATTTTGATGAAATATTTTGCATGATGCTTGCCTGATTTTTCTCTGTTGATTCAAAACAACATTTTCTGTGGTGGACTTGAACTTTAATGTGAAGATATGCATTGCTGGAAATAATGATATGATACTTGGGACATATCATACACACATGTATGAAAATATGAAATAATTATGATTTCATTTCATACAATAAGCCTAGCAAATATTCCTGACAATCATGTGTACATTAGGTTAGTTTTTTACCAAAACATTGTTAAAATTTCAAATTCAATAACTTTGTTATTATTAGATGTTAACGAAATTTTCAGCATGATGTTTTTCTGATTCATTCTCTCCCTACCAAAATCTCCCCTCTTCTATGCTTTCTTTCTATGGTCCCCTTCATTCTCATAACTATTTTATGTGTAAAATGTAACCGGTCGTCCAACCCATTTGATTGAAGGGCTAGAGGTACTCGAGACTGAAAGTTATGTGATATAATTCAAAGTGTGCATCAGACAAACAAAAAGCACTGAAAATTTCATCAAAATTTGTTGAGGATTAACGAAGTTATGACGAATTAAAGTTGTTATTTTTTGGTAAAACTGTTCTCTTCAAGTCCTCATGAATATACAAAATCACAATTTATATATTTTTTGTATTATATGAATTCAAATTTTGTCCAAGCTAGGTTGTAAAAAATTACAATTGACTACTGATTCTGTGTAAGACAATAATCATATTATTTCTCACACATAGTTGAGTTATTCATCTGATTCAGCACAGCAAAAATAGACAGAAAAGAAATAAGTGGGTATCTTGTATATATTATTTTCTATATATTTTGCAAAAAGAGGTCTCTATTTTTTCTGTTTTTTAGTGTTCCAAATTGAATAATTTTCTTTCCCTATTTTCATTATATTTTCTTTCTATGTGTGATATATTATTTATTTCTTAATGTATCTTTATTGTATTTATTATAAACTTTTGGGGTGTTTCTACAGTAAATCATTAAAAACAGTTTATCTTTTCCGGACTCGAATATTCTTATCGCTCTTAAACCAACCTGTTTCTACGGACCGAATAATCTGATTAACTTGCATTTCACTTAGCAAATAGGGCAGAAATCGGAAAATTCAACCTATAACATCAACATTGCATTTCGGTATGTCTCGTTAGGAAAATGTCTCGTTAGGAAAATTTTCAAAATTCATGGTAGATCTCACTCATTGTAGCAGGTATACGTGTTTCGCGATCAGCTGGCGAGATTAAACAGGCCAGAATATATGTATACTGTGAGATCGCACTTCTGGGTTCAAGCACTTAAGCCAGACATGCATGCTATTTTGCCCTATGTTTTACAGAAAAGTTAAACGGATTAACATGGCAATAACCACCTCTCAAAGAAAAATGAGAAACCGTATTTTGTGCGATGCAATTTATCAATTAACCACATCGCGTCTGTTTCTACAGGAAACTTATCCAGGATTCTGGATACTTAGGCGGGTAATACTTTTTAACAATTCTTTGTAGAAACACGCCATTGATATATCTTTTTAGGTGAAAAGAAAAAAAGAGAACAATTTGGGGGTACTATTTTGCCCCCTTTTGGGGATATTTCATTTCTTCTAGGTGTGGTACCCTTTATTCATTTGGCCATGTGAAGGCTATCGCACATTTTGAGTTTAATCTTCGAAATTTGGTGTTCATTAGTTTGTTGTCCAAATTCTGTCTTACATGTAAATTTGTTTATAGGAAAATTAACATAATATCTATGTGGAGTGCAATCATTGATCTCTTGTAGTGTCGCGTAGTCACATGTATTCATAATATGGTGCTTTTATGCCATACCTGTCAATACTCTTTTGTACTTGAACTTATTAGTAAAAAAATGTTTATTAATGTTGTTGAAAGCAATTACACACAACAGATTTAACATCAAGTATCAGGTTTGTATGCAGAACAGTGGTTTTGCCAAGTACGCAATCCATGTAAAAAGCAATAAGAGAGAACAGGTTTATTTTTGGAAATGTTAGTCTTCATTTGTTGTGTTTTTCAAACTCGATCTGTCTTGATACATGTTTATTTTTTTCATAGCAAGATTGACAGAGATATCAACGAATAGCTAAGTCATATATATTAATAACTTATGTGCTTTAATCATAAAGTCTATACTTGTGAATACTCTGTGCCATTTATGCTGTACTTAAACTTCTTATAGTAAAAGCAATTTAATGACGTTCTTGAAATAACTGCTTTCATTTTTTTCTTGTGTATACCGGGGTACTTATTCCATTATTAAGCTTTCCATTAGCCCCAGAGATATGCTGTTCACCATTGGTCTACCATTCACTGTACTTTATTGGCTTACTATACATTGCACATCTTTGTTCTACTGTCTACCATTGGTCTACCATTGAATGTACACTTGTCGTCTATAGTGTATGACCAATGGTGTTATTTGAATGGTTGACTAATAGTATAGTGTATGGTGTGACAGTATTGTATGGTAAATGGTAGGTCAATGGTGTACAGTGTATGGTAAGCCAATGGTGTATGGTAAGCCTACGGTGTACGGTGAATATTAGTTCAATGGTGTATGGTAGGCCAATGGTGTACTGTAAATGGTAGGTCAATGGTGTTCGGTGTATGGTAGAATGGTGTAAAGTGAATGGTCAATCAATGGTGAACGGTTTACGGCGAATGGTAGTTGAATGGTGAGCGCTCAATGGTACACGAATGGTGTATGTTGAATGGTACGCGAATGGTGTACGGTGAATGATACGCGGATGGTGAATGGTACATGAATGGTGTATGGTCAATGGTCAATGGTAGGCGAATGGTGTATGGTGTAAGGCAATTGGTAGGCCAATGGTGTCCAGTGAATGGTGGCTGAATGGTAAATGGTAGGCCAGTGAATGGTGGCTGAATGGTGAATGGTGGTCAATGGTAAACCTGTCTATAGTGGCCATATGGTAGATCAATGGTGAATGGTGTTTGATCAATGGTATATGAATGGTAAATGGTGCTCATGAATATGGTAATAGTAACGTCCCAATTATTTAAATTAGTTTGAATGGTATACCATTGAGGCTTGAATGGTATACCATTGGTGTATGGTGGGTGCTGTGCGAATGGTATTCCAATGGTATATCAATGGTGTATGATGAATGGTAGTCAATGGTATACCATTCAATTTTTTTTATAAGGGAAGTTTTCTTCGGAATGGCGGTGGTGCTGGTACAGCGATGTATCGTGCGATTATGATTTGAATAGTCGAGCGGCAATACGCTGCCACGCGCTATGCGTAAGTTAGGCTATCGTAGGGCATAAGTTGTGTACGCCAGCAATACGCTAAGCATTCGTTGGAATACGTTCGATATAAGTTACTAATACGTTATGTATACGTCCAACTCGTTATGAATACGCTAAGTATACGCCCAGAGTTGAAAAAGAATCAGTTCAGCGAATGCCGACGTTTGTTAAGGCCCTAAACCGCAAATTGCACCTAAACCGCAAATCGCCGCCTAAGCTTGTAAAAAAGTTCAGTCTTGTTTACTCGGCAATAGCAATGCGTGCACACGTTCGCGCGAGAAATGAGCCAGCTAGCTGTGCATACATGTATACATGTACGTAAACACTTCATGCAATTCGCGAAAGTTGTTTGATTCTGCTAAGTCTGCTGGCCTAAAATTTCGCGAGAACCTTCATCAAATTTTCATAATGAATTAGAAAATAATAACTTTGTTATTTGGGTGTTTGGTGTTAATTCGTCCGGCCAAGAGTTTCAAATGGTGTTTATAAGCAGTTTCTCAATAAAATTTACTGTTAAAATGAGGTTTGGAGAAAATTTTGAGTTCGGATCTATTACTGAACTATCCCTTTAAAAGTTTGTCAATTTATCATATCTTTCTTTACATTTTTAGCTCACCTGAGCCGAAGGCTCAAGTGATCTATTGCCGTCCGTTTTTGTCCGTCGTCCGTCGTCCGTAAACTGTTACATTTTCATCTTCTTCTCCAGAACGGCTGGTCCAATCTTGACCAAACTTGGTAGGAATCATCCCTATGCATAGGGGATGCAAAGTTGTTCAAGGGATACCTGTAGCCCCCATGGGGGCCCTGGGGGAGGGCCCCCAAGGGAGAAAACACTGTAAATTTCAAAAATCTTCTCCAGATTCAGAAGTAGAACAGTCAAGTTGTTTTGTGTGTAGATACCTTAATAGGCGAAGAATAAAGTTGTTCATGCCAGTTCCTTGGGTGACCCCCTTGGGGCCCTGTTGGGGCTTAAAAGTCGGGGGTGGGGCACTTCAGGGGAAAAAACATATGTTTTTTTTCTGTTTCAAAATGGATGGTCAGATATCATTCAAACCTGGTAGGAATTATGCTTAGGTGTAGGGGACACAAAGTTGTTCAAGGGATACCTGTAGCCCCCATGGGGGCCCAGGGGGAGGGCCCCCACGGGGTAAACCCTGTAAATTTCAGAAATCTTCTTCAGATCCAGAAGTAGAACAGTCAAGTTGTTTGGTGTGTAGACACCTTAATAGGTGAAGAACAAGTTGTTCATGCCAGTTCAAGGGGTGGCCCCCTTGTGGCCCTGTGGGGGCTTAAAATTTGGGGGTGGGGCACTTTACGGAAAATCCTTTTTTTTCTTCTTTTTCAAAATAGATGGTCAAATTTTATCCAAACCTGGCTGAAATCATGCTTAGGGGTAGATGACGCACAGGTGTTTAAATGGTACCCCCTGGACCCTGTGGGGGGGGGGGGCATCCAGAGGCAAAACTGTAAATTTCTACTTCTCCTTCTCCAGTTCCAGAAATGGAAGTTGTGTCATGCATAGAATCTTATTGGGTGAAAAATTAAGAGTTCTTCATGACAGCTCCTAGGATGACCCCCTTGGGGCCCTGTGGGGGTTTCGAGTTGGGGGTGGGGCATTTCAAGGGGGAAAATATTTTTTTCTGTTGCAAATTTGATGGTCAAATTTTATCCCATATTGATACTGGAATTGTGCTCATGAATAGGGGATGCACAGATAATATTCACATTGTAAATATGGCCCTCGCGGGGACCCGGGGGGAGGGGTGGGAGAGCCCAAAGGGGCAAGACTCTGTAAATGTCTAACTTCTAATCCAGAAGTATAGGAGTAAGTTTATTGTGTCCAAATACCTTCATAAGTGAAGAATGGAAATTATTCCTGAAAATACCTGGGATTATGAATATATTGTTCTCTCAAGGTAGGCCACCGATTGCTGTCATTTCAACAGAATGCTAAATTTAACATGTTTTTCTTGAATGGTGATAAAGGAACTTTGGATTTCAAATTATTTAATTGCAATAACTTTTGGCTGTTGGAATCAGGGCTGCACAGAAGTTAAAAAAATGCACATGAATATAATATTAAACCATGTTTTTGTATCTTGTTCAATACCAAAATCTCTTCAAAGAAATTAACTTTATATTGTTGGTTAATTGTAACTAAATAAACTATAAATTACTACTACTTCTACTACTACTACTACTACTACTACTACTAGAACTATACCACTACTGCTACTACTACTCTTGCTGCCAATAATGATAATTATTGTGACTATATTGATAATGATTATACCAATGATAACGAAGGACCTTGGATGAGTGGTTTCACTCCCCTGGTAACATTTAGTATTAAAGTTTGAAAATTTTTGAAAATAAGCTACTATTACTACTACTACTACCACTAGTACTACCACTACTACTACTACTCCTACTCCTATACTACTACTACTACTACTACTACTACTACTACTACTACTACTACTACTACTACTACTACTACCACTACTACTACTACCACTACTACTATTACTACTACTACTACTACTACTACTACTCCTACTACTACTACTACTACTCCTACTACTACTACTAAAACTACTACTACTACTACTACTCTTACTGCTACTACTACTTCTACTACTGCTACTCCTACTACTACTACTACTACTATTTCGTACTGATTATGACTATAATAATATGAGTACATGGCTTCATTACCCTCGTAACATTTTGTATTAAAGTTTTAAAAAGATTATAATAAATATTTAAAAAACTATTTATAGCGATTCTTTCTTTATTTTCCCCCTTTCATTTCTTCCCTTTTCCTTTTCCTTTGCTTAAACCTACAGGCATTAGATTATACTAGGGGAGAATTAGGGATACACAAAAAAACACAAAAAACCCCACAAAAACCGGCACTATGTACAGCCCAAGTTGCCCAACTCCCGCCATAACCAAAAGTCCAAAACCAACAAACAAGAAGAACAATAATGATAGCCTTTTAGGGCCCCATGGGAGACCAACTTTATGTTGAATGAGCACCCTGGTAAAATATTTAAATAAATAAATGAATGAATAAATAAATAAATAAATAAATAAATTGGTACTTCAAATATATAAATAAATAAATACGTGTATCAACAACAACATTTCTCATAAAATGAGATCAGCGCCCTAGTTCTAATTCCTCACTCTTCAACCTCTATCCTTCTGCGATTTATGTTTGCCGCCCTCTGTGTTCACGCCTCTTACGCGCGCACGGTCCTTGTTAATATTCTACATGCTTAGGCGGCAATTTTGCGGTTTAGGTGCAATTTGCGGTTTAGGGCCTTAACAGACGTTTCAGAGAAAATTTGATACGTCGGGCATACGCTGTCTAAAACGCCAAAGTGTGACACCACGATATTAATGAGGCAAAGTGGTAATGCATTGTACTTCGTCTTGTCACTGTGAGCTTTTTGTATTCCTGAAGAAGACGTGTGCCTAACGGCGAAAATTTGGACTTCAAAATGAACGGTTGGAACTAAGTACAATGCATTACCACTTTGCCTCATTATATATATGCTATGTTTCAATAATTGAAAAAAAAAACACAATTTATCTGGTATAATTATATATTCTATAAGAATGTATGCATACTATATGCAAGTTATTCATTATGTCATTTGCTTATTGTTATGTTGTGCTGAGAAAAAATATTACACTGTCTTGTATTGTATATACCTAATTTTGTTATTTGAGTGTGGAAATAAATCAAATATGCGGTTTTAACGTTCGCGATTCGATATCCGAGGTTTTTTTTTGTGAGATAAACATGCATCCTGTCCACGATTACAAAAAAGTACTACGAGGAATTTCAGCTGGTGTTGTGCGTGCGACTTTTTTTGCGAAATAAGTATTCTCTTTATGAATTCCTATGCACATTCATTCCTTAAAACATCCCCCTTTTCAGGACAGTAGATCTATATATTTTCAATGCTTGGTATGCGCATTATGAAATATTTTCGTTAGATATAGTCTTAATAGCCGGGGAAAAAAATATCCTATTCATAATGTATCTATATGTTTAACAGTGCTTACCGTGCCTTCGTTCTGGTCAGTATATCAACAATATCATCTTGTGTTCCATGCATGCATTGATCATTCATTGAGATGCATATCTTTTTCTTTAAAAAGAAATCTGCTTAAAATGGTTTGTGCCATACCTATCGGGTCGGCCAATCACATATATACCCGACTATTCTGTTATGATTTTCACAAAACTGTAAACTGGACCTGACGCTTAGGGAATTTAGGGGACCTTTTCTTGAATGGTCGGGTAAACTGAACCCGAGGCCTTTGGGAATTTAGGGGGCCTTTTTCTCGAATAGTCGGGTAAACTGAACCCGAGGCCTTCGATAATTTATGGTAGACTAGAAACATTCTGGAAAAAGAGGCCTATGTAAACATTAAGAAGAATTTTGGGGTAAAAGTTGAGAACCGGACTTTTTAACACAATTCAAATATGCTGAATCTGATAGGATCGGTTCCCAAGCTGATTTCTCATGTTTTGACCACCTAATTTGCATAAACAAAATGGCTGCCAATGACCATTCAGAATATTATTTTTACAGTGTTCTGTTATTATATTTGCTTTCACAGACATGGATACTGCAAAATCTTGTATACATAACATGTACCATTGGGGAAAATTGGCTATTTCGCTTTGCGGCTAATTGATTATGCAAATTTATGCATAGACTAGAGCCATTCTGGAAAAAGAGGCCTATATATAAACTTTAAGAAGAATTTTGGGGTAAAAGTTTGTGAATTGACTATTTCACACAATTCAAATATGCTGAATCTGATAAGATCGGTTCTCAAGCTGATTTCCCATGTTTTGACCACCTAATTTGCATAAACAAAATGACTGCCAAATTGACAATTCAGAATATTATTTCGACAATGTTCTCTAATTATATTTGCTTTCACAGACATAAATACTGCAAAATCCTGCATACATAGTGTACCTTTCTGGAAAATTTGTTACTTTTGCTTGTGGCTAATTTATTATGCAAATTTATGCATATTTTGGATCATTATGCTATAATTTGATAATTTCAGCTCAAATGTTTATATTTTTGGTACAAATAGCATTTGCATCATTACAAATAATTGTACGACCCTTAGAATATAATATCACAGTGAATAATAATGTATTTTATTGTTTTTTTTATTTCTCATGTAATTCTTTGTATTTTTGTACATGTTTGTTATGGGATCTGTCAAGGTATTGATTATCACTGGCAGAAAATAATCAGCTTCAATGATTTAATTATGTAATCACTTTTTTACATTTTTTATTCGTATATATCCATGGGCATAAACAGATGCACCCACATCTGCAAAGGTAAATTCGTGCAGGGAGTGCCTTCCCGTTTAAAAGCACACTGGTGGAGATCCAACGAATTTCAGGAACCGATCAGTATTCAAGCAAATGTCACTATTAATTGCTTAAATTTTTATTATAAAATGGTATCTTGAATTATGATATCAATCAATTTATTCATATTTACAATTTTAGATGATGAATTATTAAATTTGAGTCATGACAGTACTGTAATTCTCAACTCGTAATAGTCAATCAGTTGCATTTAATATCCTTTGGAGTAGTTATGTTCCCCTACCAACAGAATCTGATCACACATACATGTATATATATTTAGTGTGTTTTTCTTTAGCAAAATGAAGTGAAAACAGTCTGCTGAAATAAGATGTCCTGTGTGTTTCTCCATAATGCTTGTCAAATAGTCCCAATTAAAAAAAAACCTCAGAACTGAACCCGCATATAAACCATCTAATACCTCATTTTACCTATCAATTAGACCGTTTGCCATGTTTTAAAAGCTAGACTGTGATTTCCTAAAGTTCCACAACGAATAAGTCACTGCATATCCTTTTAATAACAAATTTTGATCATTGGACTTCATTAACAGATTACTTGTGCATCTCCATAATATATCTTTTTCAATGCAGTACTGCACCTGTCCTATCACGGTTTGTCGCTTCATCCAACTTCCCCCAGCTTGATATACACCTTTACTTACATGGTGTTGAATGATCAAGGTCAGCTTGATTAGGTGTTCCATATTTCATTGATAGGGCAGCCTCATATTATAAAAGCCATCTCTAATTGTTGAAATCAAACCAATTTAGTACAAGTATTCTGCGGAGGCAGTTCGTATCGAAGTCATCGTGTTTGAGTTCTTGAGATATGTCCGATTCTCATGTCACAGATCCATAGAGAAACATAAACTTTTGTCTTGAGAGAGAATCTGCTGTCTGACCAGATCTTGTTTCAGGTGTTAAAATGCTCGGAGTGCACCTTTTTAATACCGCAGTGAATCATGTAATGTCCCTTTGGCCATTTATCAAACTTCTTATGTTCACATATCTTCATAAGATAGACTATTTCTAATTGATAACGAAGATATCTTTCAGAGGATGGTGGGTACCTGACATGTTTGGCGCTCCTGTAGGTTATTATTAATCCACTTCTTTTGATTGGTATTAAACTCAACAGCATCCAATAGCTTACAAAGCTCTGATAGGCATGCGAGTCTGATATTTCACCATCAAAGTCTAGGTCGAGAATTTTCTTCGATTGTACAGCCAGGATATCTCGTTCTATGAGCAAAACAGTTGCCTAAGTTATCTTTAACTTGACAACCGGTTTTGATACCACTGAACATGTCATTCTTTTTGGAAGACTGACAGTCTGTTTTGGAATTGATGATTCTGCACTCCGATGGCTTTCCTCTTACCTTGCCAACAGAGCTGTATGAAGCTGTATTCATCACTGGCGTGCAGTATCCTGTGACTACCCTTTGCTATGGAGTTCCTTGGGAGTCTGTCCTTGGTCCCTTACTCTTCAAACTGTACATCACTCCTCTTGGCTCTATAATGTGGCTTCATGGTCTTGGTATACACTTCTATGCTGATGTCATACAGCTATATACCTCACTTTTGATCCAAAAGTTAAAGATACAGAGGTTCGTGCAGCTGCTGTTGTTGGTGCTGCCATTGAGGATTCGATTTTGGATGAAGGTCAACTTCCTGGACCTTAACGATAAAAAGCGAAGTATCTTTTTCTGTCATCTCCATACATGCGTAATTATTATGACTACAACTCCAGTCTTAATAGTTGAGAAAGCTATATATCTCCAGTATGCAAGGCTAGATCTCTTGGCGTAGTCTTTGATAGAACAATGAGCATGAAGAAATGCACATCAGATGTCTGCCAATCTGCATATTACCAGCTCCACAATATGTGGGAGCGTGGGTTTGGGAGAATGTGTGTGTATTTGTTCCTAAGTACGATTAACATTTGTGGCAAAAGAAGTTTATCAAATGATTCAATCATTGAAGCTTAATATTTGTCTGCCATTGATATTACTTTTTTAAAGATCTCATATCAAACAAATCCAAAGCAAATGGCAGAAAATACAGGAACATAAAGAAATATCAAAGAAAGATAAATACATAGAAAAATTGACCTAAATATTATATTTAAGGGCCAAACAATTATCATAATGATACAAATGCTATTTGCACACAAAATGATAAACTTTTTAGGTGTAATTATCAAATTATAGCATAATATTGCAAAATATGCGTAAATTTGCATAATTAATTAGCCGCAAACAGAAATAATAATAATAATAATGAGACTTGTAAAGCGCCAAATCCACTCTGTAAAGTGCTCAAGGCGCATAAAGAGCTAAGAGTTAAATAGCAAAGTTTTTATAAGATTTTTGAAAGGTTCCACAGAGGTACATTTTTTTATGTCTTCAGGGCCCCGTTGCAGAAAGAGTTGCAATCGATCGCAACTCTAAAAATCTTGCGCAACTTGATTTTCAACCAATCAACAGCGCGCATTTGGGACTTGCGTTTGATTTTTTGACTTGCGTTTAAACGCAACTCTTTCTGCAACGGACCCCAGGAAGGCTATTCCACAAAGTGGGGCATGCAAAAACAAATGATCTTTCCCCCCCAAGTTTTTTAAACTTTCGGAATGACAAGTAAGCCAGAGGTGGATGAGCGCAAAGATCTGCCTGGTCTGTAGTGATTGGTAAATGTCTGTAATGCTATACACCTGTTAACCTGCTGAAATACCAGGCAACCTATCGTGCCTACAGTTTAGTTACTAAGGTATGCAGTCCACATCTGTACATGGAGTTTAACAAAAAGAGTTGCCCAGATTTGAATAAGATCCTACAATTTCAGAATATCAAAAATTTTCTGCGCTCGCATTATTAATGTAGGAAGACACAAAATTACCCATTAGTCCAGGATAGGCCCCATAGAAACTTGACCAAACCTTGTTTATATATATATATATATATATATATATATATATATATATACGTGTAAAGTTATACATGTACAACAGCTTTTGGCAACTCTTTTTTATTTAAATAATGTAAAGAAATGGATGAAGAGAACAATGGTAGGCGTAGCTTAAATCAAGGTTCCCCAGAGCTATCTACCCTTTTGGAAAAATTGGTGATGCCGAAAAAATGTCTCTGCCGGGAATCGAACCCGGGCCCCCAGCTTTGAACGCCGGTGCCTTAACCACTAGACCACAGAGACGGGTTAAGGGCTAGGGCGAACCCAATCCGATTGACCGTCAGATAGACAGATTTTCGACACTATACCAATTATAATTTCCTTTGTCGGATGAAGGTGGGTTTAGAACAATGACAAGCCGCCATGCCTCAGCTGGATCAAAGCT
Organism: Lytechinus variegatus; assembly: GCF_018143015.1. Classification (NCBI taxonomy): domain Eukaryota; kingdom Metazoa; phylum Echinodermata; class Echinoidea; order Temnopleuroida; family Toxopneustidae; genus Lytechinus; species Lytechinus variegatus. The sequence continues at coordinate 5,196,994 of NC_054749.1, forward strand.
TTTGTTTCGAAAAAGTACATATATGGGAGAAGAAATACAAACGTGTAAAGTTATACATGTACAACAACTTTTTGCAACTCTTTTTTATTTAAATAATGTAAAGAAATGGATGAAGAGAACAATGGTAGGCGTAGCTTAAATCAAGGTTCCCCAGAGCTATCTACCCTTTTGGAAAAATTGGTGATGCCGAAAAAATGTCTGCCGGGAATCGAACCCGGGCCCCCAGCTTTGAACGCCGGTGCCTTAACCACTAGACCACAGAGACGGGTTAGTGGCTAGGGCGAACCCAATCCGATTGACCGTCAGATAGACAGATTTTCGACACTACCAATTATAGCAAAAGCTTTGATCCAGCTGAGGCATGGCGGCTTGTCATTGTTCTAAACCCACCTTCATCCGACAAATGAAATTATAATTGGTATAGTGTCGAAAATCTGTCTATCTGACGGTCAATCGGATATACGTCGTATCGTAATTCAATTTACGACACGACGTAAACAATTACGTCGTGTAGCAATTCAAATTACTACACGACGTAAATAATTACGTAGTGTAGTAATTCGAATTACTATACACGACGCAATTCCGAATTACTGCCCAACGATTTAATGTCATGACCTTAGATGAATTAGTGTCGCTACATCATATAATTAAGGTCGTGTGGTAATTCGAATTAATAAACGACGTAAATAATTACGTAGTGTAGTAATTCCAATTACTACACTACCTAAAGAATTACGTTGTGTAGTAAATAATTACTACACGACGTAATTCCGAATTACTGCTCAAGTTTTTAACGTCATGACGTTAAATGAATTAGTGTAGTGACGTTAAATCAACCAATGAGACCGTTCGTTATATGAGCGCAATGCGAAGAGCTGAGACGACAGAGTATTGTACAGGAACGTACCGGCAGGAAGTTAGTTGGATATTCGATATTCAAACTGTGAAGTTGGTTTGATATTCAGGTTCCATATTCAAACGCCTGTGAAGCTGGACCAATATTTAGTTATATACCTATCCTCTTCATGATTAGAAAAGTGTTTAGAATGTCTCTTTTTTGGTCTCAAATCTCCATTTTGTTTCCGCTCGCGCTTCGCGCTCGCATCAATTGTATAGTTGTATACCCATCCTGTTCATGATTACAAAAAGTGCTTAGAACGTCTAGATATCATCCCCGGATATCAAAGCTGTTCGGCTCGTGAGATATCATCTTCATGGACCAATTAATGCAAACTGCTAGTCCTTAACAGGTCCCTTTTCAAGTCAGTAGAGACTACATTTGAAATAAAATTAGCTTGCGCTCCACGCTCTGTTTTTTTTTAAATGTGTGTCACCCTCCCCTGGCCCCAAAATGTTATTTTGTCTCCTCCTAGGTTAAAAACCCTGGTGCCGTCATTGCCATGGACCCGATCCGCATACCACTGCCCCCCCAAAAAAATGTTCTACAACCGAGAACAAATGATGAAAGGAAAAAAGGAAAGAAAGATGAAAGATACGTCATTTTATGCATACCATGTCAAAATCAATCTCAAAGTTACGTGTTTTTTTCTCGCTGGCTTGAGACTTATTATTAAGCAAATTTTTGCTGCATGCGCCATTGTGTGCCCCCTCTTTTTGTTCTTATCACCTATTTAGCTTCGCCCTAATGCTCGGGGCACAATCATAAAACATCCTGTTCATACAATGATATGACCCCTCCGTTCTCCCTTCTCTTTCTCTCCCGTTCCCCCTCCTTTTCTTTCCAATCTTCCCCTTTCGCTTCTCTCTCTCCTATTATGTATTCTCTCTTTCCTTGTTTTTTTACTCTACCAACTGGCGGCACCAAGAGATTAGTCAAGACCGTGGTTCCCCATGCTTGAAATATTCCGTTTTGTTGTCTCACCTGCGTAGCAGAGTGAGACTATAGGCGCCGCTTTTCCGACGGCGGCGGCGTCAACATCAAATCTTAACCTGAGGTTAAGTTTTTGAAATGACATCATAACTTAGAAAGTATGTGGACCTAGTTTATGAAACATGGCCATAAGGTTAATCAAGTATTACTGAACATCCTATTAGAGTTTCATGTCACATGACCAAGGTCAAAGGTCATTTAGGGTCAATGAACTGAGACCATGTTGGAGGAATCAACATCGAAATCTTAACCTGAGGTTAAGTTTTTGAAATGTCATCATAACTTAGAAAATATATGGACCTAGTTCATGAAACTTGGACATAAGGTTAATCAATTATCACTGAACATCCTGCGTGAGTTTTATGTCACATGACTAAGGTCAAAGGTCATTTAGGGTCAATGAACTTTGGCCGATTTGGGGATATCTGTTGAATTCCCATCATAACTTTGAAAGTTTATGGATCTGATTCATGAAACATGGACATAATAGTAATCAAGCATCACTGAACATTTTGTGCAAGTTTCAGGTCTCATGATTAAGGTCAAAGGTCATTTAGGGTCAATGAACTTTGGCCGATTTGGGGGTATCTGTTGAATTACCATCATAACTTTGAAAATTTATTGGTCTAGTTCGTTAAACTTGGACATTAGAGTAATCAAGTATCACTGAACATCCTGCGCGCATTTCAGGTCACATGACCAAGGTCAAAGGTCAATGAACTTTGGCCGAATTGGGTGTAACTGTTGAATTACCATCATAACTTTGAAAGTTTATGGATCTGATTCATGAATCTTGGACATAAGAGTAATCAAGTATCACTGAACATCCTGTGCGAGTTTCAAGTCACATGATCAAGGTCAAAGGTCATGTAAGGCCAATGAACTTTGGCCATGTTGGGTTTTTTTTTGTTGAATAACCATCATATCTCTGTATTAGTTTATTGGTCAGTCTAGTTCATAAAAAGTGGACATAAGAGTAACCATGTATCACTGAACATCTTGTGCGAGTTAGAGTAGTTTTCAAAGTCAGCACTGCTGCTATATTGAACCGCGTGATGCAGGTGAGACGGCCAGAGGCATTCCACTTGTTAATTTTAGCCCCCTATTACCATCCATGCGCCGGGTAACCTAGTCAATTTTACAAGTTAGGATAGGTGGTTACCCCGGATAGGCGTCGGGATATTCCTGGGGGCCCCTTGGAAAAAAAAAATTAAACAAAATGCGATAGCGATAAATAGCCCTTTATTCCTTTAATTTTGTTAATTTGAGTCCCCTAAATGTTCTCGTACTTGGGCAAGCCAGTGTTGTTATGGTTGCCCAAGACGTGCTGCACCTGTTAAACCCCTTAGCTTTCAGAACCCCTGAATATTTGAATATCGAATATTGGTCCAGCTTCACAGGCGTTTGAATATCGAACCTGAATATCAAACCAACTTCACAGTTTTAATATCGAATATCGAACATCCAACTAACTTCCTGCCGGTACGTTCCTGTACAATACTCTGTAGTCTCAGCTCTTCGCATTGCGCTCATATAACGAGCGGTCTCATTGGTTGATTTAACGTCACTACACTAATTCATTTAACGTCATGACGTTAAAAACTTGAGCAGTAATTCGGAATTACGTCGTGTAGTAATTATTTACTACACGCCGTAATTCTTTAGGTAATGTAGTAATTGGAATTACTACACTACGTAATTATTTACGTCGTGTAGTAATTCGAATATACAAGACCTTAATTATTTGATGTAGCGACACTAATTCATTTAACGTCATGACATTATATCGTTGAGCAGTAATTCGGAATTGCGTCGTGTAGCAATTCGAATTACTACACTACGTAATTATTTACGTCGCGTAGTAATTCGAATTGCTACATGACGTAATTATTTACGTCGAGTAGTAAATTGAATTACGACACGACGTATATCCGTTTTTTTGACGGTCACTTCCATACAACATAACTCTGGTTCTTTGTTCTTCAAGGACACGGGTCTTCGCTGATGACGTCAGTCGCGTTCTTCATCGTTCCATAATTGTTCTTCGTCGTCGTCGATCATCGGCATACTACTTGTTCCTCGTCATAATCGTCCCATCTTCGTAGTCGTCGTGGTTTGTGGATCTCTTCTGTTTATCTTTTTGTCTAGTAGTATAAGAAAGAACATTTAAATTGAGTGAAAACATATTACAATACTTCAATGGAAAAATGTGATTTTTAACCGAGTACATAAAGATTAGAGTATTTAAAGTAATTAGTTCATGGAGAGGTAAAATATTCATCTTTTTGAAAAGGGGTTTACTAGCACTTTGCATATGGGACTTTGTAATTAACCGGATTGATTTTTTCTGTAGGATATATGGCTTTACAAGGCGTGATTTGTATGTATTACCCAAAATACAATTACAATAATTCAGATGTGGCAAGATAAGGCTACTATAAAGGATATTTAAAACATTAGAAGGTAATATGAATTTCAATTTATATAAGATACCAACAAATAGATAAATATTTACAAATTTCTGATATGTGTATGCTCCAATCCATGAGCTCATTAAAAGTAACTCAAAGAAACTTTATATTCTTTAATTTAGAAATTACAAGATTATCAATTATAACATGTGGTAGGTCATGGGGCACTCTCTTGTTCCTTGATCTAAATATAATATAGTTTGTTTTGGCTATATTCAGAGATAATTTATTTGCTTTGAACCATGTAGAGACTTTTGCTATTTCCCTGCTTACCGACAAGACAAGTGTGTTAATGTTACTGCTACTCATGAGTGCACAAGTATCGTCGGCAAACAGGAAAAACTTGAGAAGAGAAGAAGATTTGATAATATCGTTGACATATATAAGGAACGAGGCCCAAGACAGATCCTTGAGGGACACCACAGTTGAGATGCTGTATTGAGGATTTGACACCATTGACCATCACATATTATCTTCTGTTAGATAGATAATCTGGAAACCATTTGAGGGCAAGACCTCTGACACCACAAGAGTCAAGTTTTTTTTAGCAGTATGTGATGGTCAATGGTGTCAACTGCTTTTGACAAGTCCATAAATTAGAGACAGCTAATGGATGTGCGTGTGTGTGTGTGTGTGTGAAGCTATACATGTACAACAGCTTTGGCAACTCTTTTATTTTAAATATTGTGTAAAGAAATGGATGAAGAGAACAATGGTAGGCGTAGCTTAAATCAAGGTTCCCCAGAGCTATACCCTTTGGAAAAATTGGTGATGCCGAATAAATGTCTGGGGGCCCCGGTTCGATTCCCGGCAGACACATTTTTTCGGCATCACCAATTTTTCCAAAGGGTAGATAGCTCTGCGGAACCTTGATTTAAGCTACGCCTACCATTGTTCTCTTCATCTATTTCTTTACACACACACACACACACACACACATATATATATTTATATATATATATATATATATATGTACATGTATATATACAGTGCGTATCAAAAAAAAGTTACACTTTGAAAAAGCCCTGGGAATTAAAAAATATACATCATGCGGGTAATTTTTTTCAGATATAATATTGGGTATGGGTCTCATTTATCGGATGAAAGTAAAAGTTTTGACAGAATGTTACACTTGAGTGAGCACGGTCCATTTTTGTAAAGCTCGCAGAAATCTGTTTGCGCAGAAATGGTCGTTTTCACGCTGTGTCAAGGGGAAAGGGCGAAATCAAACTTACCTTGCGAAACATTTCTCATACATCTCCCTTGCACTTTTAGTCAATTTAAATAAAACGGATACATTCAAGCATTTTGTAACAATTTTGCCACCCAAATTGAAATTTCAACACTTAGTAAGCACAACCTTTACCCTTTTTTGTGTCAGTTGGATCTGAGGACATAACTGAATCTGAACTAAAGTTTTTATCAGACATCTCCAGCATTTTTTCACTAAGTTTTTATCATTTAAACGGTGTTTACATTTCATGTTTCATTTAATACTGGTTTCTCCACACTTTTCCCAAGCTTGAGAATGATTAACAAAATGAAAATCAAGCCGTAGCCATTTCATGTAAATCACAGCTCAGTGTAAAGCACATATCGTCACGATGGCCTCGGTGTGTGGGGGAGTGGGGTGGGGCGCAATGCACTCTTCGAAGTGTTTCGGGCAAGGAAACAAGTTTAAAAAGCTAAAAGATATCTTCAAATCAACTTACTAGCTAAATTATACGTTTCATCATGATTAAGGTCTACTTTTATTCGCGTAACTATTACAAAGTTCTGCGCAAATCATTTTTCACTAACTTTTCAAAAGTAAGTGCTGCTCATTCAAGCGGAAATATTTTTCGACAGTTATATCGTCATTTGCATAAATGGATCGGTACCAATGTGAAAATGTGAAAACAATCTTCAGGATATTTCAAATATATAATTCTACAGGGTTTTTTCTAAGTGTAAACTTTTTTTTGATACGCACTGTATATATATATTTAATCATGAGTACTGCCAAAATAATACAGGTTGCTAAGAATCCGAACCGAAATTTGCTGCAGAAAAAATGGAGAAACGTTACGTCAATTGTTAAACATTGTGCAAAAATATATCACATTTGTTTCCATTTTCCAAAGGACAAAAATATTTTTTGTTCGCTTGTAATTTTTTAGATATGCCCCACACGTGCTAGATTTAGCCCCTGGAATATTTTTGGCTCATATTCCGCCAGCGCTTTGAAAGGCGTCACTCAAGTTTAAAATGCTTTATTGGACCGTAACTAAATATTTACACAAGTCAATTTTAATGGATAATTAACCCTTCGAGAGTATAGTAAACTGAGCGAAAGTATCGGTCATGTGTTCAGTCTCAAATAATGCACTTTTTTGAAGACGCATGCGCATGCTTCTCCACCATTAAGATGTAGCCCTGGTAGTGAAGTGGAAAGGGTGCGGAAGGCATAGTCTATATCATCTAGACTTGTTTAGTGAGAGCTTTTTGTAGACAACTCGGAAATATATAAAAACAAGTTAAGAAAATTTTCTTCACGAGTACGCATTATTTTTTCACCTGAAGCTATTCTTAATCTTCCTATATATGTCATTAAGCCATTTCAAATAATGTGTGTTAGATGAATTATCTCTGAAACGTCTCCTGATGGAGACTACGACAAATCTATACTTTCAAGAAAATTAATTTTGTAACTTTCGTTTCCGTGGAATATTGTCGATAATGATCAGTTTTAACGTACTCGAAAGTATCTTGCGTTTTAATATAGATGAAGCCAGGCGATCACGGTAGACGTAGATTTTCGACGTCCCAGTGTTCTCACAATCTTGAATGATGGATGCTAGAACAAAATTCTGTTTGATTATTCTAATCACATCATATATCCAGAATGCCAGATGTATACTCTATTTGGAATACAGTGGTAGCACCAGAGCCGAGGTTAGCATTGGCACCCTCGCAGCGTTTGAATGTTCCTCGTCACGGCAAATCTCTGAAGGCAATTTGCGAACCGGTCGGATTGAATGGGGCAGAAACACGAGATACTCGGTATCTACTCAAGTCATTGCACGGTGGACAAATGAGCATGGAATTGAGATCTTAGTCGATAACTCCGATGAACGATACAATATTGAAGGTGGAATCCGATCAAACGGACGTTTCAGACAGGATCTGACTATTCGAAAAGTTCAACGGATTGACCAGACTGATAGTACTGGGTATTATTGTGCTTTATTCGATTCTTCAGAGAATATGTTGTTTAAATCTGGATTCGCTCCATTGACTGTCAAATATCCTCCTGCAGAACATTATCCTCTTTGTACCGCGACACCAAATGACATCACCAGAGAAGTAATGCTTGTGTGTATATCCGAGAAAACTACTCCAGATGTAACTGTACAATGGTATAAAGACGGTGAGAAGGTGTCGGATGCTCATCCAAGTGGTTACACAATGAAATCGACCTATGAGGCCCGTGAAGATGAATTACACGGCGAATTCGAATGCCGACTATATTACGAAGACGGAGCTGATGTTGAGGTTCGTCGATCCTGTACATTCAGTAAACCTCGAGTGGCTATTTTAAGGATGGGAGGGGAAACTCCAAATGAAGAAAGTACATATCATGCATTTGCTGTATCTAACCCCCCTCTCACATCCGACATCAATTGCACACTGGAAGCATCTTCAGACACTTCTCAACGTTTCGATAAAGAGTTTCCTGGATATGGGGTGGCAGCCGTTGGACCTGTAGCTCCAACTGATAATGGTAGCACACTGATGTGTCAGGCCAAAAATGTCTTCGGAACTGAGGATGCCAGGATGAGAGTATACAGTCCAAGCGATAACCAGGATGGAGAAACTACTATCCCGTCCGTTGTGACCAGTTATATGCAAGGCGGTCAAGTTCTCCAAGTCGCAATTTGGCCCAAAGTGCTAGAAATAATTCCTGGAGAGAACGCGACGTTTATGTGTAGCTACAGCCTTACCATCCACTCGCGTGTTACGGCACAAGTAGATATCAAATGGGAACATGACGGCACAATTACTACTGAGACAGAAGAGAATGTCCTTTTCATCACCAATGCAGAGTATGATTTCAAAGAGACATTGGTAAAATGCGTTGCTTCTGTTATTACCGATGACCCAATGATCAATACAGTTCCTGAACGTAGTTCTGCAACAGTTCGAATCGGCAAAACGAGTCCTTGTGACCCAAAACTATTATCCTCGCACTCGACCCAAGGACAGTCCCAGACCAACATGAAACCTTATTATATCGCCGGCATAATCGTTTTGGCCGGATTGGTTTTCATATTGATTATCGCTCTAATGTTTGTAATGGTGAGAAAACAGAAACATCAGAAGAAATCTCGCTCTGACTCTAAACAATCTTCTAGCTCTCAAGTTACCTACCGTGCTGATTCTGCCTCTGCAGGAGAAAGACCTGACAACAGAATCGTCCGTCAAGCATCCATCCAGCGAGCATTACCGGCCGAACCAAATGAACCCGCATCAACCACTACACTCCGATCCGTTGTGACATCACCTTCTCCAGCCACTTTGATAATCAATGATCCTGACAGACACATGCTGGAATCCATCTCCAGTTGCAACACCTTTAATACAACCACTACCGATCTTCCATACCAGGAGATGGTTGGCGATACTGGCATCAGCAAGAGCCGCCACGGAAGTGTCTCGAGCAACGTCAATTTCCAACGCCACGTCCCTCTTGTCCGCAGTCTCTCCATTCCTGCATCGATGATCCCTGTTCCAAATGGAGGATTCTTGCCTCCAACTGCTGGTGACCGTCCTGGTATCCAACGTACGGTGAGCGAAGGTGCTGATGACGACCCTTACGAAGATCCCGATGCTATTCGAGAGCGTCGTCGGACGAACCGAGCTCCTAGCAACGATTACCAGTCGACAAACAGTGGCTTAACAATAATGTCTATGGCAATTCAGAAGAAGCAACAAGCGTCCCAGTATGCCAACTCATCGCTTACGGATGATTCTGTTTTCCTTGTTTGAGAGGATGACGACTTCAGCATCCATCCTTTTTTTCCTCACTTTGTTAAAACATCACGATTATTGAAGATTTCTTACATTCCAGTAGGTATATCAATATCAACGAAGCATATACATTGGAAGAAATTCTGTTTTCTGAAAAGATTATTATGCTGACTTTGTTGTTGGTATATTATGGCAATAAATGTGTAATAAATGTGTAATATAGCACCAAATTATCATTATCGACGGTTGATTTTGCCAGAGCAGTAACAAAGATGATGACAGCGGTGGTGACGACGAAGATGGCGGTGGTTTTGATAAGGATGGTGATCATAGCAACGAAGAAGAATCGGAATGGTGCATTCAATATGATGACAGTGACGACGACAGCCTTACGATGACGAAAGTGATAACGATAATAGTGATGGCGACGACTATGATGATTGTGAGAACTATATCCATGATATCAGAAGAATAATTAAGAAGAAAAGAAGAAGTTAAAATATTATTTTGAAGACAGAATTGACATCGAAAAAAGACATTGTTGTAAGTCGTATAATTTTCCTTAAACATATTTGGGAATTAAGATCGTTCTCTAATCTTTGTGATTTCTTATCAAATATTATACTATAAAGGTAATCTTTATAAAACTTAAGACCAGTTGTAACTTATAAAGACTTATCAGTTAGGTGTTAGTTTCTTCGAACATGACTAATTTCTGCTTTCAAATATGTATTCTTATGCATAGTTGTGAAATAATGAATGTTCATCTTGATGTAAAAGAAACTAAAAGAGTGAGTTAGAGACAGTGCTTACCTCTTCCTAACGTAATTCAGTTAACATATTTTGATACGTAATGACAAGTTCTAGAGCTATTTAGAGAATACATGCATTTTTGATGTCTATTATTTCTTCTCTTAAGAGATGTGTTTAATCAATCATGTGTAGGAGACCTTTCAATTCAAATTCAAACTCAGATTGATCTTTTGTTGTGTACTTATCCGCTATATGAAAATATGGTCGATCGTAATTGCAATTTCAGTTTGATTCAAATTTATCTCAAATCTGAGACGAGTCTTTATTAGGTCAATGCTATAGGATTGGGTCAGATTTGAATTTATTGCATCTTTTAGACGGGTCCCTGAAACGAAACCAATCTTCAGTTCGATTCTATTCCAGTGCAGCTCTTGGATCATCAGACTGGTCTCTGATCTTCAGAGTGGGTAGATGAATGAATGAGAGAAATAGTTAAAGGGATGGTCCAGGCTGGAGATATTTCTATTTCAATAAATAAAGTAAAATTCACACAGGAAAATGCTAAAAATTTCATCATTTTCATGTCATTTTTGCAGTGTAGTAATAGAAAAATAATTACCACAAAGCTCTTCGTGGAATTTTGATAACCAAAATATACTGGTACTTTATTTCAAAAGTGAAATATTGGTGTTAAAACAGTTAATTTTGTGCAGTAACGAACGAAGAACTGAAGTAATAAATCAAAATTAATTACCTTCTGATATTTCATTGTGAATAGCAATGATGGCAGGGCAAAAAATAGTATCTCTCATATCGGTTTGAATCACTTATTCTCACACCTAGAATGTTAAATATAGGCTTACATGGTTACACTTCGTAATTCCGAAACACGTAAATTGCATATACCTCGATGTTCGTTAATCCGAAAACGTAAAAGGTTCGTTTATCCGAACATTTGTGGCGTTATTTGGAAGGTTCGTTATTCCAAAGGTTCGATAATCCGAAAACGAAATAGGGTTCGATGTTCCGAAGGTTCGTTAATCCGAAAACGAAATAAGGGTCGTTGTTCCGAAGGTTCGTTAGTCCGAAAACTAAACAAGGTTCGTTAATCATTTCGTTTTCGGACTAACGAACCTTTGGAATTACGAACCTCATTTCGTTTTCGGACTTACGAACCTTCGGAATAATGAAGCTTCGGAATTACGAATGTATGCGGGCTTACATTACCGTACTAATCACTGAATATTTTTTTTTTGTTCAGGTGATGACAATCATGGTGCCGAAGGGGGATTACAAATTAATAGCCTGATATATTTGTTCAGTTGTGTGTCGATTTTCTTGCATTTACTGAATTAAAAAGGTGAAATGTAGGGGGTATAGAATATCGTTCTATAATCTGAATCTACATTTTTTATTTTTGTAGTACAATACAGAAATAAAATAATGCAAAAATATATATTTTGGATATTAATAAAATGTCAGAAATAATTTAAGGTTACAGAATAGTTCAATTTATATTTTAAGAACTAGTAGTCACACTTCCTCTGTCCTGCATTTAGAAAGTGTGTACTGTGGATATATTTCAGTACTCACAATTGACAAAAGAAGAGTGTTTACATAGTATATATATGAATATAAAACGGCAACAATAATGTACATACACAAAGTTGAATGTTTGTTGGATAAGACACAAACCAATTTGAATATTAGAATAAATTTAGAATAATGTGTTTACTCTTTATATTATTCTCATATCATTAATAGAACACTTTGCTGTTCAATGTCACAACGTGCTTTAATTATTTTCACTCTATAAATATAAAGGTTTTCTTAATTTCATTGTAACCAAAATGAAGAACGAAAAATGCACTTAAAGATCGTGTTGCAAAATCGTAGGTCTTCCATCAAGTAATTAATGTAATTAATGTTTGTTAAAATGAAAAATATGATAATGATAATTATGATAATACACGGTTCTGTTATAGCGCATCATACACAGCAGATTGCATGTCATATATGCACTAAGGGTAGAGGAAAAGCAAAAAGTGAATAAGAAACCTGTGCATACAATTCATTATTGGACACTGAGTTCACTGGAAAGTGAAAGTGTTAAAAGTGAAAAAGGTATCTCTTCAGAGAAACTTTGAACTTATCTAAATTATTTTGGCATTTCATGGAATCAGGAAGTACATTCCACAGCTGTGGAGGTCTGTGAAAAGAAACGTTCACCGTATATTTAGATGGAAGGAAGAAAGATATGACATCCGTGCACATAGAATGTCAATTGTTTATGTTAAAAAATAGTTACACTTTATTTGTAGAACAAGAGTTTTCAAGATTATGTTAATGACTCTGGCATTGTCAAAGATACACACTGCATGCTTTAGTACACTTAACTGTCTATGTAATAATAACCAAAGCACTGTGATTCTATTTTGTATAATTATGGAGGTTTGTACGTCCTCCACGCACTCTAAAAAAACGCTGAGTAACATTTTACCCAGTGTTGAGTAGAAAGGGAACATGCATGTTTGCTGCCCTTTGTTGGGTATTCCCCCCCCCCCATATCGGGCTATTTCAACGCAACATTGCGTAAAATTTTACTCAGTATTTTTAAATAGAGTTTTTTTTACCCACCTGACATGCATGTCCCCATTTTACCAATTATTGAGTGAACCCTTATTAGAGAGCTACGCACGACGGATTCGACAACATAGAAAATATATTGTCATATGCCCTTCATGGCATAGAGCAACCAAGAAGTCTTTGTCGAAAATTGGCGAATGAAATGATAATTTTCGTCCTGTGGACTCTGGGCAAACGACATATTTGCAATTTTTCGTTAGCACGGAAATTTAGGACCAGATTGCCATTCCAGCTTACCAATAATTATTTACAAAGACCTCCCAGCTGTCCTTTGTCATTTGACGGGCATTTTTTCAATACATTAACTGTGCTCTCGACGGCTCTCGAATCGTTCGCGGAGCAAAAAATCCCAGAGAGCAGATACCAAAACCTCAACTGAGACATTTTTTTTTACCTCCAAACGCAGAGCAAGAGCAAATGATTTGGGCACATTAATTCATTCATTCATGGTTTATTTATTTCCAATAAAACAATCATACATACACTGCAGCTAAATGGCTGAAATCTATGTATTTACAAAGGTATAACGATTGCACATGTAGTATAAATCAATGATGTAATAATGATAAGACTAATGGTACATTAAGAAAAATCCAGTATACAAAATGAAGTTATAATGAAAATATACACTTCACGAATTTGTAAGGAGATTGATAAAATAGGCATTGCTCTGTGTTAAAAACAGGAAGTACTGCATTTGTATTGCATATAATTCTGTTTATTGCCTAAAGTCATTCCAACAGAGAGAAAGCTTAGCTACAAATTGTATGATATGATAGAGTTTTACGATCAATTGATAATATCAAAGCAATTTATCGAGAAAGAAAAAAAGTCCCAGCTAGGGTTGATCATTAGGCTATGGTGTATACAGGGATCTATATTGCACAAAATAATGATGCTCTTGCCTGTGTAATATCTTTGCCTCATCCATACATCTTGTCATTTGAATATACGTCCTATAATAGGTCCGTATACTTACCCATTTCCAACGATATATGCCTTAATTATGTATAACAAATATAAACTACTTCAAAATTGTATTGAAAGTTAATTAAAAACAAATTGGGACGTACAAATCATGTCATTCTAAGTATAAGAATTTATAAAACTTAAATGACGTTTGATTGACGAGGTGAGGGGCCCCTATATTATTACTAGTATAGGAGGAACCTATACATGCACACGGGGGGGGGGGGGGCAAAATTGAGAATTGTAACGCAAGTGACAGGGAAGGGAATGGGAATTGCAAAATGGTATCCAACCGGTTCCACGACATTTGCACTGCATGGCGACAATTGCACAGATAGAAACTCTGCAGGTTTAGTCAAACATAAACCCTAACCTCCAAAACTAAATGAACTCTAATCCTCACCTTTACATACTTTTGAATCAAAAACTCTATTACAACTCTAACCCTATGCCCTCTGAGATATTGAGACGGGATCAATTGTCGTAGGAGCATATGTCGTGTCACCTCCAAGCAGGAGATGTAAAGCGGCAAAGGTATACTACTGTCACACCAACAACATTGACTCCTGACCTATCAATGGTATGCCATTTGAAATAAGGTTGTTGTGACTCTAATTTAAGAATCTCCGATTATAGTTAAGAGGTTTACTCAATACCCATTAAAGTCGTCCGTTTCTGCACATAATATTGTATTTTATATTCAATGAAGCATTAAACATCTGCAAACTATGAAATATTGAGAGTTGTCTGTGTTGTTTTTGTATCTTTGCATGTTGGGACAAGCATCGTGTGTGTTTTTTTTAAGATATTACGTACAGTAACAAAGAAATCAAAGCCTAAATAGGCCAAATAGGGCTAGTGCTCATGGCCCTGGAAACCGGGGGTGCCCAAGAAAAAATTTCAGGGGGTGCTGCGTATATTATTGACGATAGACAGCGTTCCCCAGAAATCAGGTTGACAAACTAACAGAAAAAAAAGTAAGAACAATTATATGGGAGTAATACCCTTTTTTACCTCGGCGATATTGTTATACCAAAATCCCCTTCATCTTGGATTGAATTTTTTTTTTCCTGAACAAAACCTCAACACCCCTGTTCAACAAGTGGAACGCCTCTGGCAGTCTCGCCTGCATTACACAATGGGATATAGCAGCAGTGCTTCCTTTGAAAAACAGCTAATGAATATTATTCACAGAAGAAAACACTAATAATATGATAATAAGATATTATGCCCATTGACCAAAAATGACCTTTGACCATGATCATATGACATAAGACATGTACTTGATTATCCTTATGCCAATGTTTCATGAGCTAGATCCATAAACTTATATGATGCCATTCAACACATATACTCACCACAAGGCCAGAGTTCATTAACCTTTAAATGACCTTTGATCTTGGCCATGTTCCTGAAATGCATACAGGTATTCAGGCATACACTTCTGCTCTTATATCGAAGTTTCGTGAATTAGGTCCATATACTTTCTAAGTTATGATGACATTTCAAAAACTTAAACTTGGTTAAGATTTCAATGTTGACGACGCCGCCACCGCCGTCGTCGGAAAAGCGGCGCCTAGTCTCACTCTGCTATGCAGGCGAGACAGAAAATTATTCCCATGTCCCGGCCAGTGTTAAAAAAAGAAAATATAAAAACAAGTTGGTGATGAAACCTCGAATGAAATGGGGAAAAATCAGAAAAATTGTGTCTACAAACTTTGATGACTATTAACTCTATTATTATGGGACCATTAAATCTGTAAATTGGTCAATGTGACAAGCATTATAACTCTCAAAAAAGTTCTTTCTAAGTGGTAACATATTAGGGAAGAATTTTATAGAAAGGGGAGTAGGGATAATATGTTAACAAGTGGAATGCCTCTGGCCGTCTCACCTCCATCACGCGATTCAACATAGCAGCAGTGCTGACTTTGAAAACTATACTGTAACTCACACAAGATGTTCAGTGATACTTGGTTACTCTTATTTCCCTGTTTTATGAATTAGATCAATAAACTTGCAACGTTATATTATGATGGTAATTCAACAGATACCCCCAAATCGGCCAAAGTTCACTGACCCTAAATGACCTTTGACCTTGGTCATGTGACGTGAAACTCATGCAGGATGTTTGGTGATACTTGATTAATCTTATGTCCAAGTTTGATAAACTAGGTCCATATATTTTCTAAGTTATGATGACATTTCAAAAACCTCAAGTTAAGATTTTGATGTTGATTCCCCCAACATGGTCTAAGTTCATTGACCCTAAATGACCTTTAACCTTGGTCATGTGACATGAAACTCTAATAGGGTTTTTATGAATACTTGATTAATCTTATGGCCAAGTTTCATGAACTAGGTCCATATATTTTCTAAGTTATGATGTCATTTCAAAAACTTAACCTTAGGTTAAGATTTTATGTTGACGCCGCTGCCGCCGTCGGAGAAGCAGCGCCTAGTCTCACTCTGCTATGTAGGTGAGACAAAAACACATAAACTTTTCAACACACTTTATCTGTTTATCAGCCTTTGTGCAAACTCCTTTGAAACATTTTTTTCAAATTATTGTTAAGATATTTCAAGGAGGTTGGAAATAACTAAACCGCTATCATGTAAATTCGCACGGATCTCACTGATTTCACCAGGGACGTGAGAGTGAGACGTCCTTGATTCCCGGCCTTGATTTCACCAACTGTTCGTTTTTCTCCTCTCAAAAGTACTTAATTTCCCTCTCTCCGACCAAAGTCTCTTCATGCCAAGAATGTGAATCAATTATCTGTACATGCGTCTATATTCTTTCACAGGTGGGGAACAACAAATTAAAATGAGCAGAGCTGGTTTTAAGGTTAGACTTGTCCATTTGTTACTTCGAGTAGAAATTCGAAGAAAAGACACAATCCAACTACACTCGATTGAAATGAACTCCAAGACATGCCCCGAGAAACTCCCCCTCAAATGCGAATTACCACTTATTTTATAGAGAGCGAAATCGAGCAAAGCATCCTTGAGCGAGTTTCTATTCTTCTCCTAAGAACATTTTGAACAAACACGATTAAAACATGTAATATGTAGCTGGCCGCGATTGATCGGATCAATCGCAACTCTTTGTAAGATGGGGCCTTGATCTGTCCTCAGCGTGAGGTTAGGCGAGGTCGCACACGACTGAGATCTGTCATCGCTGGGCATGGGCGAAGCAGCACGCGACTGCCACGAGAGGCTGTCCTTGTTACGTAAGTGACGCTAATGTAAGGATGGTCGCTCTTGAGGAGCGAAAGTGAGACATCAGCTCGGAATGTTGGAAGGAAGCACAGGCAGAACGAGATGTAAACATCCCTCAGACCATCTGTAATAGCTCTATGCTCAGACTATGCCAATGACTTTTACTAATAAGCTTGGGAATGCTTTGCTCTCACTGAATACTGAGAATGTTGATTGTATACTAAATTCGTGTCAAATACAAATTCATGTCAATATCTTGATCTAGCGATATTAATGGGGTGGCATGGGCGATGAGGTGATGGTGCCGTGCCAGAGTGTCCGAGGTTCGACACCCAACCATGCCCTTATCTTACCATTCTGAGTAAGGCAATTAAGAACGAATGTTGCATAAATAGCATAAACAACAGCATAGTAGCATAAGTAACAATAATAAACTATACCAAGTAAAAAGGTAAATACTAAAAATACAGCCCAATATCAACAATACAATTGTGGAGAGACTGGACACGGTGGCCGCGATGGTGGCTTAGTGGTAAAAGCGTAGGCCTCATGAACGGAAGGTCGTGGTTTCGATTATTATTATTTTTATCACTATTATCATTATTATTATCAAAAAGTAAAAAAAATCATTTGATATTAAAAGGATGGACAGTAAACCTGTAAAATACGATCAGAGAACCACTAAAGAGATAAGTTTAATTGCAGCACAATACATAATACAATAATGGATTTTTTATGACAAAAATATATCTGATTCGATTGAAAATGACAGAGACGAAAACTGATAAAGTATATAACATAATAAATAAAAATTATAAAAAAATAAAACACATAGGCGTGCAACAAAATTTGTTGAATTACAATAGTTAAGGTCAAGTCCACCTCAGAAAAATGTTGATTTGAATCAATAGAGAAAAATCAGACAAGCACAATGCTGAAAATTTCATCAAAATCGGATGTAAAACAAGAAAGTTATGACATTTCAAAGTTTCGCTTATTTTCAACAAAATAGTTATATGAACGAGCCAATTACATCCAAATGAGAGAGTCGATGATGTCACTCACTCACTATTTCTTTTGTTTTTTTACTGTTTAAATTATACAATATTTCAATTTTTACGAATTTGACGATTATTGACCTCCTTGCCTGAAGCACAAAATGTTAAAATAATGGAATTCCACGTGTTCAGGGAGGAATGAAACTTCATTTCACATGACAATGGCGAGAAAATAACAATATCTCATATTTCATATAATAAAATACAAAAGAAATAGTGAGTGAGTGATGTCATCAACTCTCTCATTTGGATGTAACTGGCTCGTTCATATAACTATTTTGTTGAAAATAAGCGAAACTTTAAAATGCCATAACTTTCTTATTTTACATCCGATTTTGATGAAATTTTCAGTGTTATGCTGGTTGATTTTTTCTCTTTTTATTCAAATCAAGTTTTTGTTGGGGTGGACTTGTCCTTTAATAAGTTAGAATAAGACGAAAACAAACAATAACATCGGAAAGCAAAACGAGAAGAGGAGAGAAAGTATTAAAAACGTGCATTTAAATACGTATCAAAGTGTTGACGTAATGTGAATCCTTTACTTCAAAAGCGAGGGAATTGAAAAGCTTGTAAATGACACTAATTCTCCTTTTTAACATAGCATTTTGGTTTTGATGAGATTAAGAATTACAAAGTTAGTTGTTTTCTAATTAGACTCCAGTGCTGATTGCACTGGTACCCAACCAGATATTGCTGCAAAAATTATAGTTGTTATTTTTTCTGTCATAATTTTATGAACGCATTCCTTTGAATGGCGTTAAAAGGACATTTTTTCCACCTCACGATGATGATAGACAATTGTTATCGTGCTACTAATGCAAATCTTTCTTTTGGAAAGACGCATGCGCAAACTTTAACCAATACAAATCCAGCCTTGGTTGTTGGTAATTGATGTGGAAAGATAGTCTTAGCGGTATCGATCTAGAGTTACTTTATTGAAGATTTCTGAAAACACTTTAAATAAGTAGGGGAATTTGTGCCAAGCAAAGACAATCAAATTTCTGCAGGTCAGTTGAAAGGTATTTTTTAACATGAACTTATAATTCTTCCATAAGTAACAATATTATTTTAGTATAAGTAATATCGTAAACGATTTCCCTACACACGCATGCTTTAATGATACACCTCTGAAATGCATATGCATGTGTCTCCTGATGCAGACTACGACCATTCTACACTTCCTTGTTTCAATGGGATATTTGTTTTACCGACATATATTTCATAAGTCAACAAAAGTCTTGCACTATTATAAAGGTTGCAACTTATTCAAAGCAGACGCAGATTTCAGACATACAGGTGTTCTCGCAATCTTAAACGATGGATGCTAAAAGAAAGTTATGTTTGTTTATTTTCATCACATCATATATCGGATATGCCAAATCTGCACTTTATATGGACTATAGCGGGAACAGTGCTGAGGTTAGCCTTGGCACCCGTGCAGTGTTTGAATGTTCCTCGTCGTCGCAACTCTCTGAAGACAAATTGCGAACCGGTCGGATTGAATGGGGCAGAAACACGAGATACTCGGTATCTACTCAAGTCATTGCACGGTGGACAAATGAGAATGGAATTGAGATCTTAGTCGATAACTCCGATGAACGATACAATATTGAAGGTGGAATCTTATCAAATGGACGTTTTAGACAATATCTGACTATTCAAAAAGTTCAACGAATTGACCAGACTGATAGTACTGGGTATTATTGTGCTTTATTCAATTCTTCAGCGAGTATGTTCGTTAAATCTGGATATGCTCCATTGACTGTCAAATATCCTCCTGCAGAACATTATCCTCTTTGCACAGCGACACCAAATGACATCACCAGAGAAGTAATGCTTGTGTGTACATCTGAGAAAACTACTCCAGATGTAACTGTGCAATGGTATAAGGACGGACAGAAGGTCTCAGATGCCAATCCGACTGGTTACAAAATGAAATCGACCTATGAGGCCCGTGGAGATGAATTACGAAGCGAATTCGAATGCCGACTGCATTACGTGGACGGAATTGATGTTGAGGTTCGTCGATCCTGTACATTTAGTAAACCGCGAGTGGATATCTTAATTGGAGGAGAATCTCCAAATGGAGAAAGTACATATCATGCATTTGCTGTATCTAACCCCCCTCTCACATCCGACATCAATTGCACACTGGAAGCATCTTCAGACACTTCTCAACGTTTCGATAAAGAGTTTCCTGGATATGGGGTAGCAACCGTTGGACCTGTAACTCCAACTGATAATGGTAGCACACTGGTGTGTCAGGCCAAAAATGTCTTCGGAACTGAACATGCCAGGGAGAGAGTATACAGTCCAAGCGATAACCAGGATGGAGAAACTACTATCCCGTCCGTTGTAACCAGTTATATGCCAGGCGGTCAAGTTCTCCAGGCCACAATTTGGCCCAAAGTACTAGAAATAATTCCTGGAGAGAATGCAACGTTTGTGTGTAGCTACAGCCTTACTATCCACTCGCATGTTACTGCAAAAGTAGAGATCAAATGGGAACATGACGGCACCATTACTACTGAGACAAAAGATAATATCCTTTTCATTACTAATGCAGATTACGAAGATTTCACAGAGACATCGGTAACCTGCATAGCGTCTGTAATTACTGATGACCCAATGATCAATACTTCTCCTGAACCCAGTTCTGCAATAGTTCGAATCGGCAAAGCGAGTCCTTGCGACCCGAAACTATTATCTTCAAGTTCGACGCAAGGGCAGTCCCAGACCAACATGAAACCTTATTATATCGCCGGCATAATCGTTTTGGTCGGATTGGTTTTCATATTGATTATCGCTCTAATGTTTGTAATGGTGAGAAAACAGAAACATCAGAAGAAATCTCGCTCTGAATGGGAACAATCTTCCAGATCTCAAGTTACCTACCGTGCTGATTCTGTCTCATCAGGAGAAAGGCCTGACAACAGACTCGTCCGTCAAACATCCATCCAGCGAGCATTACCGGCTGAACCAAAAGAGCCCGCACCAACCACGACACTCCGATCCGTTGTGACATCACCTTCTCCAGCCACTTTGATAATCAATGATTCTGGCAGACACAGGCTGGAATCCATCTCCAGTTGCACCACGTGTAATACAACCACTACGGATCTTCCATACCAGGAGATGGTGGGCGATACTGGCATCAACAAGAGCCGCCACGGAAGTGTTTCGAGCAACGTCAATTTTAAACGCCACGTCCCTCTCATCCGAAGCCACTCTGTATCGGCAACAATGGTACCTGTTCCGAATGGAGGCTTCTTGCCTGCAACTGCAGATGACCATCCTGGTTTCCAACGCACGGTGAGCGAAGGTGCTAGTGATGACTGCTACGAAGATCCTGATGCTATTCGAGAGCGTCGTCGGACGAACCGAGCTCCCAGCAACGATTACCAGTCGACAGCCAGTGGCTCATCTATAATGTCCATGGCAATGCAGAATAAGCAACTAGCGTCCCAGTATGCCAACTCATCGCTTACGGATGACTCTGTTTTCCTTGTCTGAAATGGTGACGACTTCAGCATTCATCTTGTTGCATCTTTTCAAAACACCATAATTGTACATTTCTTACATTCCAATAGGTATGTTGTCAATATCAACGAAGCACATCCATGTACATTGTAAGAAGTTTGGTTGTCTGACAAGATTGTTATGCTGACGTCGTTGTTGATAGATCATGGCAATATATGTGTAATAGCACCAAATTATCATTATGGAAGGTTGATAGAGATTATGCCAAAGCATTAATGAAGATGACGAAGATGGTGGTGAAGACGAAGATGATTGTGGTTTCGGTAAGGATGACGATAGCCTAAGCGACGAAGAAGAAGCGGATCAGGCTGGTGGTTTTTCATTATGATGACAATGACTACGGGATATGCAATAGGATTAGGAGATTGTTGACTGCGATGGTGATAGCGACGACGATGATGCCTGTGAGGATTGCCTGATAACGATAAAAAGGGAGGATTAAACAATCAAGTTGAACAAAAAATTCAAAGAAATTATCGAGAATAGGCTAGGCCTGGGGCCCGTAAGCCGCCCGTAAGTTAAGAGCAACTTTAAGAACGACTGGAGACCCTTTCTTGTTGTAAATGATATTCACCATTAAATGTTAATTTGCGATTATTTAGCGCGTAAGAAAGGTTCACCGGTCGTTCTTAAAGTCGCTCTTAACTTACGAACCGCTTTATGAAACACCCACGTGGTGAATAGATGCGAGTCGCATCAATGTGCCTCGACATGAGAATTAAGATTGTTCTCGAATTTCTGTGCTTTCTTATGAATATTTAGGCCCTATTAAAAAAAGGTGAACATTCTAACAGGGCGAGTTGTAACCTGAATATACTTACAAGTGGAGCGTTGTGGCCCAGTGGATTAGTCTCCGGACTTTGAAACAGAGGTTCGTGGGTTCAAATCCCAGTCATGGCGTAATTTCCTCCAGCAAGTAATTCATCCACTGTGTGCTGCACTCGACCCAGGCAATGTAAATGGGTAGGCCTACCGGCAGGAAGCAATTCCCCAAAAAATTGTGTGTGCCTTAATCGGTTGCCTAGCTTAGCCGGGGTAATAATAATAGCACGGTCTCTTTTTAAGGGCCATTAGCACCGAAAGGTGGACCTGTGCGCTATATAAGTAGTCACCATTACTATTATCATTATTACTAATTGTTGTTTTCTTCGATCATAATTAAATTCTTCTGTCAAGCTGTATACCTAATTGCATAGGCGGCGGAAGCGGGGGGGACGTGTCCCCCCTAAATTTGAGGAGGGGGGGACGGTCCCCCCCTAAATTTGTTGTTGATGACCTTTTTTTTTTTTTTTTTTTTTTTTTTTTTGCTTGTCAATTTATTTTCCTACGTCCCCCCCTAAAATTTTTGGCTTGAGAACCTTTTTTTTTTTGCTTGTCAAAATTTTTTTTGTTGTCCCCTCCTAAAATTTTTTGCTTCCGCCGCCAATGCCTAATTGATGTATAAACTGTTAACTTAAGTAGTAACGATTGAACAGTTAAAAAAATGAATTAAAAGTGAATTATTTTATGTTATTTCATTGTGAATAACAAAGATCGCAGAGCAAATAGTGAGAGCTCTCGTCGCGACCATTTTGACAACTTTTTTCCGCACTTATATAGAATATAATCTTTATATATTTTATTTATTGAATTGAAAATGCAAAGTGTAGGAGTTATCGATTATTTAACGAATAATATTTTAAAGGGAACATTCTATTATCTGGATGTACATATCTTATGTTGACATCGAGCAATATACATTAGTTTAAATGAATCTAGATCTAGATAATTAATTCAACATACTCATAATCTTACTTCAGTTATCTTGCTTACCTGTGAAAAGTGTGTTGATATATTTAAAATGTGATTATCAAGGTTCATGATTTAATCGTCCATTATTCAGATGTTAATGTTCTGGGGAGCGTTTCATGAAAGGACTTGTCAGATGTTTTGTCCGACAAGTCCTGTTTTATCCGACAGTTACTATAGTAACAGTGCTTCTCAACCAATCAGAATCCAGGAAAGTTGTCAGATCTGACAACTTGTCGGACAAAAAAATTGATGAAACGCCCCCCTGGTGTTACTACTTCTCACAGTCATGGTTTTTAAATGTGAACATATATAACTAAAAAGAATATTCAGATATGAATAAGCAACGGACGCAATATTCACATCATTTTGTGTATTAATACACAAAATTTAGAGTTTGTTGGATGAGACGCATGCTGATTGGAGGATTAGAATATATTTAGAATGATGCGTTTATTTTTTTTTGTATTATTCTGATATCCTCATATCATTAATCGAGCACTTTATTATTCAGTGTGATCACCAGCTTTATGGAGTTATTTTCACCCTTATTCAACAATAAAATGTAAAGGTGTATGTTTAAATCCTTTGTAACCAAACTGATGTTTAACAAGAAGAAAATATGCACTTAAAGATAAAAATATGGTATGACATCCTTGTATATAGAATGTTTGATCGACAGTTTATATCAAATATACAGTTACACTGCATTTTGTATATTAGGAATTTTCAAGATTTGTTATTAACCACAGTAGTGTAACAGATACAAGTTTTGTTTTAGTATACGCTTACGTCTGGCCAATTGATAATAATGAAAGCACTGCAAGATGAAACGTTTCCTGATATCCAAAGTAATATACAAAAACAATTTAAAGAAAGCTTTATTTGGACTGGAATACGAATTAATATGTGATTCCATTTTGTATAATTAGCGGAGATTAAAATCTCAACTGAGAGATTGTCAAACCTCCAAACATAGCTGTAGAAACGATGTGGGGCCCCGGAAGAAGAGGTGGGCTATTATTGTACATAATTATGATAAAGTTTTACGATCGACTGATAAAAATTATCGATCAATCAATGGAGAGAGAAAAAAAATCAGTCCTACGGCTTTGGTGCAACAGGGTCTAGATTGCACAAATAATTAAGGTTGTTATTTCGTAATATGAGCCACTTTTCATCACGTTTTGTTGGTAACATCAATGTCTCGTTTTGAAACAATAAAAAATGCATAATTTCGATAACATATTGACTATCAGCCAATTAGATTGAAGGATTTCGGTAGCTTTTAACTGTTACTGTATATTTATATAATAACAAGTTTTATGAAACGGAATCAAGGTCCAAAACATTAAGTATAAACACACACAAATAGGAGAACTGATACTCTCGCCAGGACAATAATTTTGCGTCATCCGTACATCTTTTCATTTACATTCATTCTGTATATAGGCCTATACGCAGTGGCGTACAGATGGTTGCTCTTGCCCCCCCCACAAATTTTCACGACAAGAAAAAAAAGAGAAAACGAAATAAAAGGAAAGAGAGAACGGTGAAATATGACATTATTTACTGAATATTATGTAAAAATCTATTACAAAACAGGATTTTTAAAATAAAAATGTCGAAATTTTGCTTGCTCGCTCGCTTTGCTCCCTCTCAAATTTTTAGATATTTTTTTCGAGATACACAGTATGTAGTCCCCTCAAATTTGTTGGCTCATTACGCCACTGGCTATACGCAATTATCATATTTCAACGATTTGTGCATCGACTATAAATGACAAATATGACCGATTTGAAAATTGTTCTGAACGTTGTAAAATGGACGTAATCATGTGAAAATGGCGAAAATAAGTGGGCGAACGAGTGACAATAGACAAAACCTACTTGAGGTTTGATTGATAAATGTGAAGAAATATTTATTTTCATTGTCGTATATCGCAAGTTTATAGAGCCACACAGCAAAGCCATAATTAGGATTTTAAATGCAAGTGAGACTTGGAGAGAGGAAGGGATATTCAATGGTCTCAACACATGCCAAACAGGAGATATTATAAGAGGGCAAGCTATATGCTACAATCAAATCAAAAATATGCTTGTTCAATGTCTAATATAACATCGTCTTTTGTTGCACAAAATATTGTACTATATGCATTTTACCATTAAACGATGTGTAAACTATTAATTACTGTGTTGCTTTTGTGTGTATCTTTGATATTGCTGTGTTTTTTTCACTGACAAGGAAATTTAAGTCTGAACATGCTGGAAGAAAAAGGAAAATCTGAAAAAATACGGTTTGATGCTGGTCGATCGGATAAATTAGAAAGTGAGTGTTGACAAAGTTAAATCACTATTAACTGAATAGGAACATCAAATCGTTAATTGATCATTGTAACTCGCATTCTGACTCTCTTTATGTAAAAATCTATTACAGAATTAAAATGTATAAAAAGTTCGAAATTTTCCTCCATACGTCATGTTTAGCCCTTTTTTCTAATTTTTTTTTGGGGGTCATTATAATACTGCACTCATATCAATTTTCCAAAAAAATACATGATTTTGGATAATGGGATTTATCTATGATCGGAGAGGATGATAACCTAGGTCTGTGTATTTGAGGGAGAGCTGCTAGGGAGGGGGGGGGGGGGTGCTGTAGCAGAGTCGTCTAGGGTGGGGCTGACAACACATTGAAGTTCGAGGTTCGACCCCCGCGACCATCCGCCAATTTTGAGCAAGGCATATTTTTTTCTTTTTCCTACGTCTAAATGAATGAAAATGTTTTCGGCATAGAAATGCGAGCGATTGTTTTCATTGATTTTTGTTTGTATTGGTGTGTGTGTGTGTGTGTGTGTGTGGGGGGGGGTTATGAGAGTGTGTGTTCACGCGGACGAAGGGGGGGGGGGGCAAGAGAAGGGCTTGTGAGTGTGTAGATGAAAGAGAGAGAGAGACAGGCGCCTAAAAAGGGAAAAGGACAAAATTAAGGAGAGAAAAAAGGAAGGAAGAAAAGGAGGAAGAGAAACCAAGAGAAAAACAAACAAGAGTAGACTGACTTTTAAGTTTACATTGTTGAAAGGAAAATGTACGTTTAAAAGTATATTGGCAATACAAAGGATGAATGATGAATTCAACAGAGGAAGTAAAACTATATAATCATGCATGGATTCTGGGATTCTGATATCGCTGTGATAGCGCCCTCAATTTTTCATAACTGATATAAGTATATATAGGGCACACATGAGTATTACAGACCCCCATTCACTCACGTGTTATATCATAGCTCATCAAAAAATCATTAAAAATCAATCCCTCTATAGATTTTGCTTTAATTCACTGACATTAGTCACAATTAACAGTACATTAAGACTTGATATGTTAATCAGGTACTTGACCAGCTCAATCAAAAGTTAAATGGCCTGAAATAAGACTAACCATAATTTCGGCCAGTTCATTGCCACAAAAACCAGAACTGCATTGTGGGTAATAATAATTAAAATGAAATACAAAAATGCAGTCTAGCCTCCCCAAACGCCTTGATTATGAAAGAATATGAACATAGCATTATGTCTATCGTTTTTCTTTTGATATACAAATATTTGATCTATTTTTAATGAATTATTTTGATCAATAAAGTCATGTGATCTTTACTTACGCCTGTCCGGCATGCTTTGCGCGCGGTTGAATTACTCTCATGTGCCCTATATATATATATATATATATATATATATATATATATATATATATATATAAATACAGTGCGTATCAAAAAAAAGTTTTCACTTTGAAAAAGCCTTGGGAATTGAAATATATACAACATGTGGGTAATTTTTTCACATATAATATTGGGTTTGGGTCTCATCTATCCAATGAAAGTAAAAGTTTTGACAGAATGTTACACTTGAGTGAGCTCTGTCTATTTTTGTAAAGCCCGCAGAAATCTGTTTGCGCAGAAATGCTCGTTTTCATGCTGTGTCAAGGGGAAAGGGCGATATCAAATTTACCCTGCGAAACATTTCTCATACATTTTCCTTGCACTTTCAGTCAATTTAATCAAACGGATACATTCAAGCATAAGTTGTAGCAATTTTGCCACCCAAATTGAAATTTCAGCACTTAGTAAGCACAACCTTTACCCTTTTTGTGCCAGCTGGATCTGAGGACATAACTGAATCTGAACAAAAGTTTATATCAGACATCTTCAGCATTTTTTCACTAAGTTTTTATCATTTAAAGTGGGTTTACATTTCATTTAATACTTGTTTCTCCACACTTTTTCAAAGCTTGGCAATGATTAACAAAATGAAAATCAAGCCTAATTTATTTTATGTAAATCACAGGTCAGTGTAAAGCGAATATCGTCACGATGGCTTTGGTGTGTGGGGGAGTGGGGTGGGCGCAATGCACTCTTCGAAGTGTTTTGGGCAAGGAAACAAGTTTAAAAGGGTAAAAGATATCTTCAAATAAATTTTACTAGCTAAATTCTACATGTTTTTCATGATTAAGGTCAACTTTTGTTCGCATAACTATTTCAAGGTTCTGCGCAAATCATTTTTCACTAACTTTTCAAAAGTAAGTGGTGCTCACTCAAGCGGAAATATTTCTCGACAGTTTTATCGTCATTTACTTAAATGGATCTGTACCAATGTTAAAATGTGGAAAAGTCTTCAGAATATTACAAATGTATAATTTTACATGGTTTTTTTCTAAGTGTAAACTTTTTTTTATACGCACGGTAAATATATATATATATATGGAAAAATCGCCCTCTATTTTGTTATTAATCAGTGAGGGGGGGGGGGGGGGTAGAAAAAAAGGAAGAAAAGACTCGAATCCTAAAAGATCATTCAAAAGTTTGCAGTGCAATTCTATATTTTGTCATTTTAGCAATAATTTCGCAGACGCTTTCTATAACGCTGATAATCTTTTGTCAAAATCCCTTTATAACAAAACAGTCTTTGTCGAAAACCAATGAATTAAACGAATGGTGGCGTCATGGCCGATTCTGGACAAACTCCTCATTTTTTTGTCTCACCTGCGAAGCAGAGTGAGACTATAGGCGCCGCTTTTCCGACGGCGACGGTGACGGCGGCGGCGGCGTCAACATCAAATCTTAACCTGAGGTTAAGTTTTTGAAATGACATCATAACTTAGAAAGTATATGGACCTAGTTCATGAAACTTGGCCATAAGGTTAATCAAGTATTACTGAACATCCTATTAGAGTTTCATGTCACATGACCAAGGTCAAAGGTCATTTAGGGTCAATGAACTTAGACCATGTTGGGGGAATCAACATCGAAATCTTAACCTGAGGTTAAGTTTTTGAAATGTCATCATAACTTAGAAAATATATGGACCTAGTTCATTAAACTTGGACATAAGGTCAAATATGTATCACCAAACATCCTGCATGAGTTTCATGTCACATGACCAAGGTCAAAGGTCATTTAGGGTCAATGAACTTTGGCCGAATTGGGGGTATTTGTTGAATTACCATCATAACTTTGAAAGTATGTTGGTCTAGTTCATAAATCTTGGACATAAGAGTAATCAAGTATCACTGAACATCCTGTGCACATTTTAGGTCACATGACCAAGGTCAAAGGTCAATGAACTTTGGCTAAATGGGGTATCTGTTGAATTACCATCATAACTTTGCAAGTTTATTGATCTGACTTTTGAAACTTGGACATATAAGTGTAATCAAGTATCACTGAATATCCTGTGCAAGTTTCAGGTCACATGATCAAGGTCAATTAATGGTCATGTGAAGTCAATGAATTTTGGCCACAGTGGTGGTATTTGTTGAATTACCATCCTATCTCTGTAAGTGTATTGGTCTAGTTCATAAAACGTGGAAATGAGAGTAACCAAGTATCACTGAACATCTTGTGCGAGTTATAGTAGTTTTCAAAGTCAGCAATGCTGCTAGAATCGCGTGATGCAGGTGAGACGGCCAGAGGCATTGTAAGAGTTTCTTCTATTTTTTGTCTGGTCCGAATCTTAAGACGATGTACTGTCCCGGTCCACCAACTTTCGACAAAGACCTCTAATCTGTCCGTTGTGATTTGACGGGCATTTTAATAGATTCTCAATGTTTCAAAAAGAGTCTGTGAAGTGGATGCTTAAATACGCTAGTAGCCATGTTCATGAATTTAGACACAATTAATGGTCATTATTTCCTACAAAATGGCTGGCACCAGGGACTGATCTAGGAGTTTCCAGATGAACATTCTAACTTCGTAAAAAAATGTATAAAATTGAGCATAAATGGAAATGAGGGAGGTCCACTACAAGCAAAGCTTGTAAAGTGTGAATCCCCTTGGAAATTAAAAAAATATTGTCCACTTATTCAAATATATGCGTATACAGGAAAGAAAAAAGAGAAGGAACACAAAGGTCTAAATCAGAATGATGTAAACATATTTTAAATTACTGACCAAATGCAAAGTTAGTAACACTAGGTCTCCGCTATGGAGGATATATTGCGCAATAGACTGAAGAAAAAATAAGAAAGAGAGCGGGAATGACAAGACATAGAAGACAAGACAAAACAAGAGACAGGATAGGACAAGACAAGATAAGAACATAATAAGTACACTCTAAAAAATGAAGTGCTAATTTAGCTCTTAAAGAGCGTGTATAGTGACTGCACTTCGGAGTGCTGATTTGTCTAGTTCAAATTTGAACTAGACAAATCAGCACTCCGAAGTGCAGTCACTATACACACTCTTTAAGAGCTAAATTAGCACTTCATTTTTTAGAGTGTAAATAAGAAAGAAAGGAGGAAATTACTCTCCTCTGTTGGATCCGGAAAAAAATATTTTTAACCTTTTTTTTAATAAGCAAATTCACAAGTGCTTTTTACTTCTTAGATGTATCCATATTATATAAAATAAACTTGTTGTTGAGGTGCAGTACTTGGCCTTTAACCATCATGCGATGATTATTTCGGAATAGACTTCCCACTCTTTGAAACAGTATATCCTGATCAAATTAATTGACAATACAACACCTGGAAACAGAATCAAGATGAGAAAGTCTATATAGCATGCCTGGGGACTGTGCAATTATTATTAATAACAGGAAACTGCTTTAGATAAGAAGGAAGCACACTTTCAAAATATTCTTTTCATGGAACTAAACCAAATATCGATGATGGGGAAAGGAGGGGAAATTCTAAAAAGCTTTCAACTTTAACCGAGAGCGAAATACTCCGTATTAATGTATTCTTTGTGGATAAATCGCTCCTCGAAAGTACAGGAAAGGAAGTTTATGATAATAATGTTGTTGAACAGATATTAAAAACGATGGAGTAAAGTGGGGCAATTTTTTCTCAAAATGCTGACCTAGGGTTCGACCCAAACCTTTGTTTGAATTATTTTATTTTCTTCTTCCTCTTTCTTCATCTTCTTTTCTTCTTCTTCTTCCTCCTCCTCTTGCTCTTCTTCTTCCTTCTTTACGTTAAATTTCCTCTTCGAAATTTTCTGCATGTCAAACAATGCTTTCCAGATTTCCTTTTTTGGGTCGATAACTTCGATAAGATAAAAAATTGGATCGCCGGCTTCGCGCTCGCATGAATTTCATTGAGATATGCGAATCGATCCCGTTTTTGTTATTATGATACGTGCTTAAAGAAATCCCTCGTTTTTAGGTATGAATGTCAGAAATATTCAGCTCGTACTTTGTACTCATTAATTTTGGGAAGAGCGCAGTATAATGATAATAATAATAATAATAATAACAATAATAATAATAATAATAATGAAAATAATAATAATAATAATCAAAATAATATTAATAATATTACAACTAGTACTACTACTACTAGTAGTACTAACTACTACTAATGATAATAATGATTATTATTATAATGATGATAATGATAATAATACTGATGATGATGATAATAATAATGATATAAAAATAATTTCAAGTGAAATTATTCCTTAATTGCCTTAATTCATGAGTCCTATATAGCCTGATCAGTATAGGCCTGATCTCCTACATCTTTAATATCTATTGCTAGGTTATATAAACAAAAATTGTAAAAAAAAAGTTCTTTGAGCGGCCATGCGGGAAAAATGTGATTGAAACCCCCTCCCTGGAATACCCCTAGCTTGCCCCTGCCCCCCCCCCCCGATCTTTTGAAAACATGTCTAAAAACCGAAAAGTTCTCGATCTCGGATCGGATCGGAGCTCCGCACCGGTACTGCGCGCGTAGCATGGCAACCAAAGCACCCGGATGTTAAATAAGCTGTCAAAATGGACGCCTGCGAAACTCAGTTGGGAACTGCGAAACGAAGGGGAATGAAACAAATGTGAATCTGATTTTGTTCCCCATCGAAAGGAAAAACACGGAATTCCCCCCAAAGCCATCTAGAGTCACAGCTTTAACTTTGACGATATTTGTTTATATATTATAGACTTTGATTTATGCATCGTTAATGATTTAGCTGATGATTGAGTCGACTCGCGCTGCAAATTTGACCGAGTCTGCAGAAACCCAGGCCGACGGACACGGCTAATTTGAGGATGTAAAGTGACCTCTCGAGAACTGAGCCGAGCATCGCATCGTCATTTGAAAATTAGACCACAGTTTCCCATCCAACAAAATGGATATCAATAGATCTGGGAATGCTACAGTTGCGGAGAGGTTTCGGGTAAGCAGTAGATTTAGTCTACATGGTCTAACTAGCCTAAGTCTAACTCAATTTTCCACTCAGATCTGTCTGTAAAAAAAAAAAAACATGACTGAGTCACTTGAGTGAGACTTAGAGTTTTAGTCCAAAAGCTTCGGTCTCTGTTAATATGTTGGTTGTTCAGCTGAACTCCGTTGGCTTCACTCACTAAATACAGACTCAACAGAGACCGTAGTTGTAGCGTGATCTGTATAGGGGACTCATTGGCCATAGGCCTACATCTAGTCTAGTCTAAGATCGGATAAAACGGGGAAGTGAATTTGCGCGACAGCCGAGGTAAGTCACTGTTCTTGTTCCTTTTAACTTGATTTTTCTCTGTTTTTTGGGCAATTAGATCTAACCCCAAGAGGGAATATTAATTTGCATTTTGGTCGCGTTAATTTTCAAAATTTGTATTCATTGAAGACAAAAATTGAAGAGCCCCGACGGGGGGATTTTGCATTGCAAGTCCCCTAATGGTGGCTGCATGATAGCGAGCCGTCTGTGTACGAGGAGAAAAAAAATGTTAAAAAGGTCCTCGAAACAGACGGCTGCCAGCTGTCTAAGACTAAGTGAGACTTAGCCAGGAGGCTTCTAGAGAGTGAAAATCATTTATTAACGTAAGGTTACTCTCATACGAAGCCAGGGCTTCTGTTCTATACATGTGTGTGTACCACCAAAAAGCCTGAAACTTTCGCCCCCGAGATTTCTACATTCTCTCTAAAAGATCTAGCCCTAAATCATGTACACCCAGTTGTTGTGTATCCGGACGAGTTGTGTGTCCGGACGATCAATTTTAGAATGTCATTTGGAAAAATTTACCAGCGAAGTTTCATCAATATTTAGTACAAAATGTTAGGAAATATAAAGAACAAAATAGAAAATGATTACAAGTAATGGATTCATATTTTTAGTGTAATCCACAGACAAAAAAAGAAGGCTTCAAAAAGATAAAGTGTCCGGACACCCGACCCCCCATACTACATGGGATACAACTTCATTTCCGACATTTCTATGCTATGGATTTTATTTTTAGACAAGAATTCATTAAAAAAATGTGAAAAATATGAAAAGAAGGAGAGACTTGCCCAATGTTTACGCCGCCATCTTGTTTTCTATTGTTCTTCACACACGTTACGCTGGTATTCACACATATTTTGATGAGATATTCCAATTTTCCAAAGAAGTTACATGTATGAAAGTTAAAAGATTCAATAGCCTCTACACCTTTGTAAGATTTGAATGTTAGATGATATCATATTTCATCATTTACCAAAACTTTTGAAATGCTTTATGGTTTGATGCAATTTTTTTACATCTTTGTTTATGTTAACATAATTTCTATTCTTACATGTAGATGACCCAGACCCCGATGTTGAGTTGCAGTCAAACAAGGGGTCTCCCAGGGTTGCCTCCTCTCCCTCCTGAAGGTGCAGATAAACCTTCGGATCTTTATCAGGTATGACGACACTGCCTCTGGTGTTTGAGAAGCAAGTTGAAATATTCATGTTTATGATATGTGTATATTTCATTTTTTAAAATATTTATCCTATTCCAAGTATGGGTACATAATTTGAATGGTTCTGATAGCACTGTTCATACACTGGGATTTGGAAGAGATGGAGAAGAAAAACAATACTTACATGGAGAGTGCCATAAAAAGACCTTTTTTACAATATTAAAATAATGGTAGTATTAATGATATGATGATGGAGTTGATGATAATGATGCATTTTTAATTAAGTTCAAATTTGATTATGTGCAGCAATAATTTACATTTTAAATGACTGATACCACTCGCTCTCTCTCTTATGATAAATGATCAAATCCTGGCCTTACCGGCTTTTGTGTTAATTAGTATGGTCAGTTCTAGCTTTGTTACAGTATAACATGAAGATTAATAATGTCATAGTTTTGCCTTGGGGGTCATTCCATCTGGATTCACCCGGTGGTTGCACCCGACCGTCTCAGAATTCGTTGTAAATTGGTACACATAAAATTCACTGTGGCCCACGCACAAAACAAAAAAAATTAGTCAAATCGGTCCGTCGGTTCTTGCGCTACGGCCCGCCCTTTTCTCCTTGTTTTGACAAAAATGGGCGTGACCTTCAACTTTCAATGGCCATTGCGTCGTAACGTGTGGACCAATTTTCACGAAACTGGTACCAATCAAAAGGAAATTCAGAGAGGAATCCAAAACATGCATCAAATAATGTCTTAGAGCGATTTATAAGGTCGTGACCCATGACCTTTACTTTGACCTTGAATTTGACCCCCGGACAAATAATTTTTTAACTTGATTTTCGTGTATGTTAATTATTTGTATGATATTGACAAAATATGTTAAAACCAATGATGATATTTTATTTCTTCACCTTTTAAAACTTCCAAAGATACCATGAAATTTCACTCTAGTCCCACATACTGATATTCATGTTAGTAAAGTGTTCACAAGTTACATGATTTCTTATTATCTGAAGTCACAGTATGCAAACACATGAAAAGAAGGTAAGCTCATCAGTTCACAAATGAAACATTAAACATTTATGCTCATGAATAGGTATCTGTTTAGGCATTTTGATGTTCAGCAATATATATCATATACATATATATATATATATATTTATATATATATATATTCTTGTTAGTAAAGTGTTTACTTTTATCATCAAAATGTTGAGTATATGCTTATTTAAGGCTCCCATAATATATATATATATATATATATATATCAAAGTTTCACGTATTGGCTTCTCTAATACTATAGTAACAAAATATGCTGAAGATAAATGGTAATGCTTTCAAAGCCAATATATTTTTTTCGAATTTTCGACGGACCTCCATCTTCTTCAGGAGTATATACAATGTGTGGTATCAATCAGAGAGCGCATCCTCAGACAGATGTTGTTATGATGACTGGCTGAGGATGCGTGCCCTTCACAGAAACATATATAGTAACGCTTGTTTGTAATTATCTAATTGTTACGTAACAATTGATATTGCGCAATAACATTTCTTGTTACGCAACAATAAGAAATTTAAGAGATGAGATGATAGAACGAAGATCAAATTGGTTAAGAGAAAATGGTTCTCTCGAAAGTATTAAGTACGGATAGGTATTATTGAGCAATAAGAGAAATTCCTGTGTATATATATATCATATATATATATATATATATATATATATATGATATATATTGATGAACATCAAAATGCCTAAACAGATACCTATTCATGAGCATACATGTAAATGTTTAATGTTTTATTTGTGAACTGATGAGCTTAATTTCTTATCATGTAATTGCATACTGTGACTTAAGATTGGAAGAAATCATGTAGCTGGTGCACACTTTACTTATATGAATATCAGCATGTGGGACTAGAGTGAAATTTTATGGTACCTATGGAAGAGTTTTAAAAGGTGAAGAAATAAAATATCATCATTGGTTTTAACATATTTTGTCAATATCATACAAATGATTAACATACACGAAAATCAAGTTAAAAAATTATTTGTCCGGGGGTCAAATTCAAGGTCAAAGTAAAGGTCAAGGGTCACGACCTTATAAATCGCTCCAATACATTATTTGATGCATGTTTTGGATTCCTCTCTGAATTTCCTTTTGATTGGTACCAGTTTCGTGAAAATTAGTCAAGACGTTACGACGCAATGGCCATTGAAAGTTGAAGGTCACGCCCATTTTTGTCAAAACAAGGAGAAAAGGACGGGCCGTAGCGCGAGAACCGACAGACCGATTTGACTAATTTTTTTTGCTTTGTGTGTGGGCCATAGTGAATTTTATGTGTACCAATATACAAATTCCGAGAGGGTCGGGTGCAAAATTGGACTTTCATTGGGTGAATTGGCATGGAATGACCCTTGGACAGATTGTTCTAAAGCACAGCGAGCACCCACAAATACACTGTATAATGCAAGGAAACTCTTGGGCTTTGGCAGCTCCCTTGTGAGTGGGTTTGGCCGTAGAGGAAAAGTGTATTATAAATAAGTAATAATAATACATGTACATTTAATGACAGTGATATTTTGCCTGATACAGATTGTCCTTAAGCACAGTGAGCACCCGCCAATAATGCAGGGAAACTCCTGGACATTGGCAGCACCCTTCAAAGAACAGAAGTTTCACCGCACCCCTAGTGAATCGATTGCCAACAACTACACACCAAGTGCCAGCCATCTGAAGATCAAAAGCCTTCCCAGACCCAACCTTACCAGAGCAACCACCCAAGCCTCTATGAGCAGGAAAAGGAGCCATTCTCCTCGTATCCTTTGAGAATTTTTATTAAATAATAATATTGATAATGATAATATAACAATAATTATGATAGTAATGACAATGAAAACTAATTATAATGATGATGAGTAATTATGATGGTGATGATGATGAATGAAGATGATGATAATGATGATGATGGTGATGACGATGATGATAACGATGATGTTGGTGGTGGTGGGGATGATGATGATGATGATAATGATGATAATGATACTACTACTATTTCTACTACTACTACTAGTACTACATGTACTACTACTACTACTACTACTATTACTTCTACTACTACTTCTACTACTACTACTACAACTACTACTATTTCTACTAATACTACTACTAGTACTACTACTTAATAATAATAATACTTCTTTACTCTGAGCAGCCACTTCAATAGCTGATCTTCCAGCAGGTCCTTCCTAACATATTGTTATTACTATCCTCAATTCTAATATGTTGAGCACCTTACAAGAAGCCAGAAGTTCTGGTTTTCAAGTCTTTGGTATGATTTTGCCCGGGTTTGAACCCATGACCTCCAGATCATGAGGTTGGTGCACTGAGTCACCATGCTTCACAAATGAAGTATAAAGCTAAGAGAAATAATACATTTTTCAAAGGTGTGTCATGTAAACTTTGATGAAAGCTCATAAACATTCGTTCTAGAAAATGAAATTTGAAAATTTGACCTCCCCAAAACCCATCTCAGTCATGACGAAAAACTTCCATTTGAGATCACTATACCCCGGTTTCCCTTCTCATCAATTCTCTTCTCAAACCCTAACATGCCCCAAGCAAGCAATTTAAGTATCAAAACACCTGTTTCTTGACGTCGGTCCGAAGATAACACAAGAGCCCTGCATATACAGTCACAGCAGGGGGCCACACACGATGGGATGCATGCGCAGCGCTGAGCTTGGTTTCTGCAAAACATGCCGTCATTTTTATTCGCTTACTTCGAGGTCGATTTTCCTCATTCGAAATTGAAAATGGACTAACATTAGATTACTGAATACAATATGCCTTTGAAAACGTGATTAAATATCGAATACAATAATTTCATCCCGAAGGTCCTACTACAGGCAGAGAAGTCTTACGTAAGAGCACAGCTGTTGTTTATCTTTTAGTCCTCTACTCAACGCTCATATACTGGCCTGTGGAGGTGAAATTGAGACAGCGGGGATTACCCCTGGATTACCTGGCCAAGCGCGGGTGATAAGGGCTTGGAAATGATATTTGGGAGATCCAAACAAAAAATGGGGTATAACACCGCAGTTTGCAATCTGAACTGCGGTCTTTATCCAAAGGGGGGTTTCACGTAATGAGTGGTGAATTTATCATCCAAGCCCTTGATTTATTTGCATGTATTTAGAAAGTGTCATATTGTGAATGAATGCAATGATCTGTTATCCTTGACTACTTATGATCAGCGCCAATGAAATCACCTCGTAATGGTGCCATACCCGACATATCACCCAGGTCTAAGACCTTTGTTGGAAGAAAGCCAAAACAAAATGGGTAATTACAAGTTCCTTGTGAAGTGAAAGTTAATGCCCTACTGGCGCTATGCAGTGTGAATTAATGAGGGGAAAATGCACTGTTTCAGTGCCTACTTGTATCGTTCAACATGACGATATTCAGAATCAGAGCATATCATGGACATTTTCATCAGTGATTTTCCCCCCATCAGGTGTTATAAGCTACTAAAAATCTTTGCATCTGATTGGCTGAGAGCAAATTAGTCTTTAAAAATCATCAACAAAACTCTCCATGAAATGCTCCCCATGGCCCTGGGCCCCGTCTTACAAAGAGTTACGATTGATCCAACCAATCGTAACTCTATGAAAATCCATCAGTGTCATAATTTTTTTCTACAGGAAATTTGCAAAATGTCCTTTGTAAACAAAGGAGAACATACCACAAGAAATGTCAAGAAATTAATGGATATGCATTCATATCTAGACACCTTTTTGAACAAACATGTATTTTATATGTTGCCTTTGCTGGCTTGCCATAGTTGCGATTGGTCGGATCAATCACAACTCTTTGTAAGACGGGGCCCAGGTGTACACTCTTTCTCAAAGGTCATAAAAGTTGAGAAAGTCACATTCTTTGAAATAAAACCCCCCAACCCCTTCCACATGGTTATTTCTAGTCCCAGGACTAGAATAGATGGTGTTGGGGACAGATGATGAGACTTTATTCTGCCTGCATCTCTGAAATCTGAATCTTGGAATAATAATTGTCAACAGAGGGTCGTGGGTTCGAATCCCAGCCATGGCGTAATTTCCTTCAGCAAGAAACTGATCCACAATGTGCTGCACTCAACCCAGGTGAGGTAAATGGGTACCGGTAGGAAATAATTCCTTAAAAAGCTGTGTGCGCTATGAACTCCTAGCTTAGCCGGGTAATATAGGAGCGCCTTGAGCACCTAACAAGGTGGATATGAGCGCAATATAAATACCCTATATTATTATAATAATGTTACATTAAAGATGACTTTTAGACTTGGGATTGTGAAACAGTATTTGCCTTCAAAATGATGTGGTTAAGAATATACATGCATATCACATGCCATATGCCACATGCCATATAGAGCCCAGATCCGTTTCCACTGGGAATGTTTGTGCAGTTTGTGTGCAGATATTGTCACGTATCTTCATGTTTTAGAAACCAAGTATTTTCATTGAAAGGTACCCCGTGGCATTCATTTGCAATTAGATGGGTATTATTTCAATGT
Organism: Lytechinus variegatus; assembly: GCF_018143015.1. Lineage (NCBI taxonomy): Eukaryota > Metazoa > Echinodermata > Echinoidea > Temnopleuroida > Toxopneustidae > Lytechinus > Lytechinus variegatus. Next base: position 5,236,053 of record NC_054749.1, read on the forward strand.
TTTGATGGGTTTGTGGTTTTTCTTTTGATGTGATTTGGCACTCTTCCAAAGAGCATTTCGTGGATGGGAAGAACTGGAGAAATCCTGAAGAGGTCTGCCTCCAGCTGTGGATAAACATATCCTGGCGAGCTCTGAGAGGAAACCCAGAGATGGAACCAGGAAAGCAGCACTTGAAATACCCTAAAAGCACATTGATTTACTCTCAAATTACTCCCTTCATGACTATTACTCATTAGTTTATTTTGTTTATATTTTTATTTTTTGACCCGTTTACATCCCTTTTTGCCATGTTCGTTTATTTCAGTCTGCATTTCCCCTCTTACAAAGAGTTACTTGCACCAGGATGACACGCCCTCCTTCCACTTCTTCCTGTCTTGAGCATTCTTGTTGCCATCCACTCCCACATCCCGTGCTCTTTCCACAGGTCCATCATCTTTATAAATTCATATCACTCATCAGTTTTCTTGTTACTTTTTATTAAACCTGACCCGCAGGCATCAAAACGGCCAAGCCAACGGGCATGCCAACGGCCATCAGCTACCTCTGAGCCGACCTATGACCCCTGAAGAACAGATGAATGTCATCCGTGGGGTGGAGCACGACGCTGAGAAAACATTGGGGGAGCCCTCTGAAAGGGATTTAGAGGTCAGTCATGATATCTTCGACTGTCACGGTTATTGTATTTTATGTGTGTTCAATGGTAATATATATCAGTTTGCTTGTTCGTTCTCCTCTTTCTTTTGATTTTTTTTGTGGGGGGGGGGGGAGGCTGTAAGCACACGAAGAAAATATGAATTGTTGTAAAAGCAGTCTATGTTTGAATGATGACATCTTGACAGAAAAGTCAGTCCTTTTTTTTACTGAATTATTTTGGTTTTCTTCTAGAATAGAACTTGGTATTTCCCTGTCATCTTCTCTCCTAAGAAGTAAGTTGTAAAATCACATATAGTTCATACATTGAACTTGAAGAGAAAAAAATAAATCACACATACATTAACACACAGTAAATAATGATGATAAAACAGAAAGTGATAGCATGTTTTAAAATAACATGCCACAAATGAAATGATGAACTGTAAATATGCAGTGTAAATATGTCATTAGCAATATCTTACTCATTTCATGAGTTGGTGTGTTTTAATTTTTTTAAGACCCCCCTGAATAGAAATTATTTCATGCCTCGTAGCAGTAACAGTTTTCTGATAATCATTATTTTTTTTCTCGGCACTGCTTGCCATACCCCCTTTGACCTGAAAAGCATGAGTACCCCAAATAAATTTTCCTGACAAATTGTCTGGATGACAACAGGAAATTTCAATGGTTTTGTAAAAGTTTTGTTTGTTCATACATCTAGGTAGTTTTGAACCCAAACTTCTCTTAATAAAAAATTATGAAAATTCATGACCATTGTGATGCTTTACTTTCCTCTTGCCGTGTGCAGTTGTGTTGGTTTTGAAAGTTTTATTCTCAAGTAGAATTTGATACAATGATCAAGGGTAGGATCGAAAACTGCTCTTTTTGATGATGATCCAAGTTCCTGTCATTGATACAAATGAACTCCAGGAGAGGAAAGCCTCAAAACAAGGATATGTGATACCAGAACTTGAAACCACTAGAAACTTTTTTTTTGCTGTTGTCTGGTTTTGATAGGATTTGAGTTAATGGTCCTTATGGTCCAGGGGAGATTGATGTATTTACACTTTCAAACTCATTATGATCAAAATGAAAAAGAATGAAAGTAAAGTAGTGTTTTGATGACTTTTTTTTCATAAGTTTCTGCTGTTGCAGTAAACAATGATTTCATGGGAATGTCTTCAGAATCCAGGTTGATTTTCACCATATCACCATCAATGTACATGTAGATCTGGGAGATTTACATGAATACCCGGTATACGTATAACTTTGGGAAATCATGAAATCTAGGCTGAAAATGATCTAAATATCACCAAAACATATGGGACAATGTATCATTTGCTTGGAGAAAGCCTGACAAATAGGCTGGAATGTCACATTTATTTTGTATTTTTTTCAGCAATTATCTTCCTGAATCATTTTGTTTATATTTTTAATTTATTCATACTAACCCTTGGGTGGTCATCTTGTTGGATTCTCATCGAACTCATTTTCAGATAATTATCACAACTAACATTTATGTTCAATTCTGATCAAAGTGAAACTGTAATAAAAACGTGTTATATATTAAAGCTGAGAGCTTCCTTCTTGAGTTGCAACCCTCAAAACATTCAGTGATACCAAACGACCTGATTGGTCAAAGCAAACTCATTTGTTTTCGAGTCACTTGGGTGAAAATATTTTCTTTTAGTATCTGTATGTCACATGTTTATAGGCGTACAATATTTGTATACATAACACAACATAATTCCTGTTGCTACACTTAATAATGTTTATGAAAACAATGCTGTTTCCCCAGGTACTTACTTTTTGCAGTGAACACAGCATTGCTGCTTGCATAGAAGGGGTTGATATTCAAAGGATAGTGAAATAGCAAAAAAAAATATATTTTAGTGGTAAACTCAAACTTGAGATAATCCCCCTTATTAAAAAAAGAAGTAATTCAATAATTACTTCCCAATTGTAAGCTCCCTTTGATCGCAGAGCATGATAAAGATACATATTTACGTGTATGATCTGAATAAAGGCAATTCATAAATGTGGTTTATCTGCATTTCAAGAAGATCATCCAGTAGATACATGTAGAAATTAAACCATCACAGTCCTTTTTAAAATAGTCTTAAAACTTGTGAAAGACTGAGGATTGAGGGATAACATTGACTTACTATAGATCAGGGGTCCATCTTACAAAGAGTTGTGATTGATCCAATCAATCGCAACTATGGAAAGCCATCAAAGTCAACATATAAAACGCATGTTTGCTCAAAAATTTTCTAGATATGAATGTATACTCATAAATTTATTGATTTCTTGACAATATGGTGTGTTCTCCTTTGTATACAAAGGACATTTTACAAATTTCCTGTATAAAACATTATGACACTAATGGATTTCCATAGAGTTATGATTGATTGGATCAATCGTAACTCTTAGTAAGATGGGGCCCTGGCAAATTTGTTTTGAAGCATCATGCCAGTGATTTTCACTGACTAATTTGCTCTAAGCCAATCAGATGCAAGGATTTGAGTAGCTTATCACAAATGGTCGGTGAAAATCACTATTTGTTTCATGAAATACCACCCTGTTGAGAGAGACACACAATTTCAGTAACCACTACACGATCAATTGCTTTTCTTTAGATGTGACCACAAAAGCAGGGAGTGTTTTCACAAATTGCATGTATTAAAGGACAAGTCCACCCAACAAAAAGAGGATTTGAATAAAAAGAGAAAAACCAAACAAGAAACACTGAAAATTTCATCTAAATTGGATCTGAAATATGAAAGTTATGACATTTTAAAGTTTTACTAAATTTCAACAAACATTTATATGCACATCCTGGTCAGTATGCAAATGAGGGGACTGATGACATCACCCACTCACTATTTCATTTTTATTTTATTATATGAAATATCAAATATAAATTTTCTCCTCGATGTCATGTGAGCAAAGTTTCATTCCTCTCTTAACATGTGGGAATAAAATTTTGTGGTTCAAACAAGATGGTCATAATTGTCATATCCATAAAAAATGAAATATTGTATAATTCAAACAATAAAAAACAAAAGAAATAGTGAGTGAGTGACATCATCATCTCTCTCATTTGCATATCACTGAGGTGAGCATAGAACTGTTTTTGGAGTAATAAAGGACACTTTAAAATGCCATAACTTCTTATTTTACATTAAATTTTGATGGAGTTTTCAGCATTATGCTAATTTGATTTTTTTCTGTGTATTCTAATCAACATTTTTCTGGGGTGGATTTGACCTTTAAAAGCTTTTAATATAAAACACCTCTAGGTCTGCATGTATAATTAACTTGACTTTACTTGATATCTCCAACTATGTCATATTTCTCTCTTTTTGATTACTTTTGTGTATTTTTGGTTGCATTCCCATGGTATTTGCAGAGGTACTATTACTACATCACAAAGGGTATCACGGAGAGCATGGTGGCTGCTCCCCCGGCAGCGATGATGGACAATGTCAGTACGTACATTCCTGAACATCTGCTGGAGAAGCAGCATCTGACCAAGCTCAGGGAAAGCATTCAAGAAGAGATCCTCAAGGACTATGACTTCAGTTCCAGGAAAGCTATCAGTAAGAAACTCTTTACATGGCAAGGGATATGAATGAATAAGTGAAGAGGCATGTTGCTTATGAGTTGTATTTGAGAGTTGATTAATTCTAACTCTGGAAAATTGATTGCAACTTGATTATCAGTCAATCGGAAGGGAACAAACTTAAACTTGTGTAAGAGTTTGCCATAAAATACATGTTCAGTGCAATAGGACTTTGTTGTTAATATGGTAGTACAACTAGTGGGTTTCGATGCATGACTAAGGCTTATAGGATTTATGTAATTCAGGAATTTTTCAGATCAGGGGAGCATTTCATCAACATTTTCATTCGACAAGTTGTCAGGTCTGACAACTTTCCATGAATATGAGATTGGCTGAGAGACACTTTTACCATAGTAACTGTCGGATAAAACATTACTTGTCGGATAAAACGTCTGATAAGTCCTTTCATGAAACACTCCCCATGTGTCTACCACTTACATGTGGAACGCATGAGAAGGCAGATTATCTAGGATGAATGAATGAATGAAATACACACATGTTTGCACTTTTCATTATGAATACCATAACGATTGATAATTTTTTTGGGCCCGGTTGCATAGAAACAAATGTCTAAGTAGCTCTGCCATCCAATGGTAACTTTAAGGAAATCCTTGATTTTTAATTGACTGCTGACCATGGCAGATGCCAGGGCCCCCTGTTACAAAGAGTTGCAATTGATCCGATCAATGGCAACTATGGACGGCCAGCAACGTCAGCATCTATTATGCCTGTTTGTTCAAAATATTTTCTAGCTATGATGTATATTCATGCATTCCTCGTTTTCTTGAAAATTCACTGTGCTTCTCCTTGGTTACAAAGGACATTGTGCAAATTTCCTGTAGAAAAATTGTGACATTGATGGATTTCCATAGAGTTATGATTGATCAAATCTTTGTAAGACAGGGCCCTGATTGGCAAAGTTATTATAGTTGTAACTCTTTGTGAAACAAGCCCCTGGAAAACAATGCCCAACTCTAATAACCATGTCTCTCTTCCTCTTTAGTTGACTACATCCTCGATGACCCGGAGGAGAAGACACGCCTCCACATCTCCTGGATACCCCGCCCCTTTCCCCATCGTGTCATCCGAGCCCCCGTGCCATGGCACCATGCCTACCTCACGCACAAGGAGATCAACAATCAGCATCTCTTCATGACGAACCCTATCATGTTAGAGTTACAGAACTTGTGGTATGACAGGTGAGCAGTTTGTCTACTTCTCAGGTAGCCTATTATATTTCAAGCATGGCGATTGGCCAATACGCGTCACACGACATCCAACTTTTTCTGTGCATGCACGGCAGTGCAAAAGGTGCGCAAGGAAAATTGACATTGCACCCTCAAGCAGACCGATGCGGTAGAAGTCCAAAAAAACTGTACTGTAACTTTTTAAGAATTTGTTTCTGCGTTGTTATTTTATAAAACAAATAATGCACTTGCTCTGTTGTGCATCAAGGTAAATGCACACTGGGCACTCGCCGCCAGCGGCTTGTGCACAGTGCGGCACCCATCTAAAGAAACCTCGCGTGCTCTGCACTTCCAAAAAGTTTGTGAACCCCACCACAAAATGCACTCCTTCATACCGAGTATTGTACGTAGACAACAACACTACAACGTTCGGCGAGCCCAAAGTAACAAACTTCATTGAATGTTATATTTTATCACTGGACTTCACAACAAAATATCTATCAACATGGCAGAACTTGGAACACTGTAAATATGTTCATTTTCTGATGGGGCTCACTAACTATTGAGCACCATTGTATATCTCCACATTTAGTGAAATCTCGATAACATCAATAACATAGTAGATTCCCAGAGCTGCCAAGTAGTACGGATTTTCCGTATTTAGTACTGAAAAATGAGAAGAATACTGCTGGTTTCATGTAAAATACAGATTTCCCAAGTTTCAGTTTTATGTGTTGTCCTGTGGTATTTCTTTGAATATACTGATTTCCTCGCCAAAATACTGATTTCTCAAGTTCAAATACTGATTTTCAGCTTTAAAAATACTGAAATGTTCTTGTTCAGGTTGGCAGCTCTGGATTCCATGACAGTTGCTCTGATGGAAACTGCACGTTGAGCCAAACACGAAACCCAACCTCCGAAAATGAATAAACCTTAATCCTAATCACTACATCATTCTGAACCAAAAACTCTATTGCAATCCTAACTCTTAGCCCATGCCCTCAGAGATATTAAGACCAGAGCAAATGTCCCATGACAGGAGCATGTGTCTTGCCACCATAACCTATGTCCCCCTCTAAGTAAGCATTACTTGGGTGTCAAATTGGTTTGTATTCATTTTGTCTACAAGCAGTTGTTCTACTGGTCAGATAACAATCCAATATGAGAAGCTTTACAATTAGGGAAATCTGAATAATGTCCATGAATTGAATTAAATTGAATTTATATGAACGTCACTGGCTTTCGCCAATATTTTGTTCAAAACAAGAAGTACAAAATAATACAAAATAAATATGCAATTCAAGGAATATAAGCAGATAAACAAAAACAAAAAAGTATTTCCTCAAAAAAAGAAAAACAACTTAAGGTATGTCTACTTATAAATAGTAAGTGCATCATGGCATAAATAGTTGAAGAGAGTGATAAGCATGCAGGGGACATATCGTCGCACTCACCACGAACCGTCCTCTCTGCGCAGATAGAGTGCGCTATGGCGCCTCGCGATTTCACCACAAACCGTCCTCTCTGTTACGATGCCCACTGTGGCGTAAATAATTCACTTCAAGAAAATGTAAAGATACGGGATGAAACTTTGGAACCTGAACTATCAAACAAAGACACCAGTAAATAATATGCTCTCCTTGTAGGTGCACTTATTGCTTATTTATTTTTTTTCTAAATGCGTTCTCTGCAAAACTAACTTTCACATTGAAGTGAGCTGAGAGGATGGTTCGTGGTGCGTGCGACGATATATATATATATATATACATGCATGTACACATATACATACACATACTTACATAGACAAAATGGGTATATTTTGATTGGAATTTAGATAAAATGGTTGATGGATTTGCATATTGCATTTTCTTAGACTAGAAGTGATATATGTTTAAAGGATGCATGGAAGGTATACTCTTTTCTCATCAACATAGGATGTAATAATAATAGCAGGGCCTGCTGGTAGAACAGTTTTCGCAACTAAAGTGGCTACCCTAGGTTAATATGCCATTATTATGATTATTAACGTCATCTTCTTCAAATGTTGATTTTTATTCAGCTTTTGTGGAGCTCGTTTTGTTCGGCTGACCGACCTCATGAATACAGAGCTCCCTCTCTTGCCAGGGGAGTTTGAATCCCTGATCAAGCAACACTGTATAGACGCTCGAAAGGTCCTGCAAAACTCGTAAGTTTCACTTTCCGTCATTGAAAATACTTGGAGACAATGAAATGATAGAGAAATTGTATCCATTGTGTAGTATTAAAAGTATTTTGTTTATTGTAAAGAAGTGTACTGACCTGGATATTTTGTAGTTCTCAAAGTGATAATCTCTGATTCTAGAATATGCAGTGTCATATATCCCAGAGGATTACCAAGACTGCAACTGAAAGGAAATTTCAAATAGTTGTTGATATTTTCTTTCCAGGAATTTTTTCACTTTAAAGTACATTTCCTGAATGACGTGTTTTTTTTCTTGTAATTTTGGAAGATTCCAATTATTAATTCAAACGAAGTATGTATTTTTTACTATCCTTTTTAAAGAAATGTGGTGTCATATATCCCTTGGGATTGCCAATACTGCAACTGAAAGGAAATTTCAAATAGTTGTTGATATTTTCTTTCCAGGAATTTTGTTCTCTTTAAAGTACATTTGCTGAATGACATGTTTTTTTTGCATGTACATGTAAATGTGCAAGATTCCCATTATTAATTCAAATGAAGCTTGAAGATTGATATTTTTTACTATCCTTTTGATGCTAGGAAATGGTGTAATATTTCTTATGAACAAATATGCTGCAACTGGGGCCCGTTGCAGAAAGAGTTGCAATCAATCGCAAATCTGAAAATCATGCGCAACTTGATTTTCAACCAATTAACAGCACACATTTGGGACTTGCGATTGATTTTTTTGGATTGCGTTTAAACGCAGCTCTTTCTGCAACGGGCCCCTGAAAGGAAAAAGATTCTGCCATAATAGTTTTTGTCTCACCTGCGAAGCAGAGTGAGACTATAGGCGCCGCTTTTCCGACGGCGGCGGCGGCGTCAACATCAAATCTTAACCTGAGGTTAAGTTTTTGAAATGACATCATAACTTAGAAAGTATATGGACCTAGTTCATGAAACTTGGCCATAAGGTTAATCAAGTATTACTGAACATCCTTTTAGAGTTTCGTGTCACATGACCAAGGTCAAAGGTCATTTAGGGTCAATGAACTTAGACCATGTTGGAGGAACCAACATCGAAATCTTAACCTGAGTTTAAGTTTTTGAAATGTCATCATAACTTAGAAAATATATGGACCTAGTTCATGAAACTTGGACATAAGGTTAATCAATTATCACTGAACATCCTGCATGAGTTTCACGTCACATGACCAAAGTCAAAGGTCATTTAGGGTCAATGAACTTTGGCCGAATTGGGGATATCTGTTGAATTCCCATCATAACTTTGAAAGTTTATGGATCTGATTCATGAAACTTGGACATAATAGTAATCAAGCATCACTGAACGTTTTGTGCAAGTTTCAGGTGTCATGATTAAGGTCAAATGTCAATTAGGGTCAATGAACTTTGGCCGAATCGGGGTATCTGTTGAATTACCATCATAACTTTGAAAGTTTATTGGTCTAGTTCATTAAACTTGGACATTAGAATAATCAAGTATCACTGAACATCCTGTGCGCATTTCAGGTCACATGACCAAGGTCAAAGGTCAATGAACTTTGGCCGAATTGGGTGTATCTGTTGAATTACCATCATAACTTTGAAAGTTTGTGGATCTGATTCATGAAACTTGTACATAAGAGTAATCAAGTATCACTGAACATCCTGTTCGAGTTTCAGGTCACATGATCAAGGTCAAAGGTCATGTAAGGTCAATGAACTTTGGCCATGTTGGTTTTTTTTGTTGAATAACCATCATATCTCTGTAAGTTTATTGGTCTAGTTCATAAAAAGTGGACATAAGAGTAACCATGTATCACTGAACATCTTGTGCGAGTTAGAGTAGTATTCAAAATCAGCACTGCTGCTACATGTATATTGAACCGCGTGATGCAGGTGAGACGGCCAGAGGCATTCCACTTGTTGATTTTCCCTACCAACAAAATTCCTTAACCTTGTGATAGTGAATATTTCAGATAATATAGTTTATTCAAATTGAAATGATTTATTATGAAATGTACTTCAATGATTTGTTGGGTATGAATATGAGTATTAAAATAAATAATAAAAATTAAACAGTGCATAAAGACATGTTCATGTAAATTCAAAGTCTGCTTGGAATATGAATATACAATGTAATCTAATTTCTTTGTAAATCTTTGCTGTAATTTGTTGACCATCTAAAATGAGTTAAAAGCATTCTGTGACTTTGCCCATGATCGATAATCAAAATCACTATGCCATCTGCTGTTGCAATCACAGTTGCTGACTTTTACATTTAGGTCTCATAGTATTGTCTAATATTTGGAGACATAGCAGTCATTCAGCGATCAAGGTGTCCATGTTAGAATTATAAGCTCACCATCATGCCATGATTGATCAATCAATCGCAACTATGGAAAGTTAGCAAAGTCAACATGTAAAATGCATGATTGTTCAAAAAAATTTCTACATATGAATGTATATCCATAAATTCATTGATTTCTTGACAATTTAGTGTGTTCTCCTTTGTTTACAAAGCACATTTTACAAATTTCCTGTAGAAAAAATTATGACACTGATGGATTTCAATAGAGTTATGATTGGTTGGATCAATTGTAACTCTTTGTAAGACTTGGCCCTGGTGTTTTCACTATGCACTTGCAAGCACAGTTCACAACAAACCTCAATTATTAGTCACTCCTTAAGATAATCAATGGCTTTCATTTTTGAAATAATATTGATTTTACACTCTAAAACAAAACAGTATTGTATCTATCAATTCCACAAGAAGCAAATTTTATAATACTTTCCACAAAGTCAATCCATCACTTGACTCAATGATTAAATAGAATGATGCTTTTTGATAATTAATAATGATAATATAAAAAGTATTTGTATAGCACCATCATTTTAGAAATAATCCCGGCTTTAGTTTGAGCCAGGGCTTTCAGCCCTCCTTGCGTTCTGTTTGGTACCCATTAATCTCACCAGGGGCAATTTCATAAAGCTTTTCGTAAGTTAAAAACAACTTTAAGAACGACTGGTGATCCTTTCTTGTTGTAAAATGATATTCACCATTAAATGTTAGTTGTTGATTATTTTGTGCGTAAGAAAGGTTCATCAGTCGTTCTTAAAGTTGTTCTTAAAGGACAAGTCCACCCCAACAAAAACTTGATTTGAATAAAAAGAGAAAAATTCAACAAGCATAACACTGAAAATTTCATCAAAATCTGATGTAAAATAAGAAAGTTATGACATTTCAAAATTTCCCTTCATTTCACAAAAACAGTTATATGAACGAGCCAGCTACATGTACATCCAAATGAGAGAGTCGATGATGTCATTCACTCACTATTTCTTTTGTTTTTTATTGTTTGAAATATGAAATATTTTGATTTTCTCGTTATTGTCATGTGAAATGAAGTTTCATTCCTCCCTGAACACGTGGAATTCCATTATTTTAACATTTTGTGCTTCAGGCAAGGAGGTCCTAATCGTCAAATTCGTAAAAATTGAAATATTGTATAATTCAAATAAAAAACAAAAGAAATAGTGAGTGAGTGACATCATCAACTCTCTCATTTGGATGTAACTGGCTCGTTCATATAACTATTTTGTTAAAAATAAGCGAAACTTTGAAATGTCATAACTTTCTTACTTTACATCCGATTTTGATGAAATCTTCAGCATTGTGCTTGTCTGATTTTTCTCTATTGATTCAAATCAACATTTTCCTGAGATGGACTTGACCTTTAACTTACGAACAGCTTTATGAAACACCCATCAGGCTTGAATGCAGCACAATGTGGGTCAATTTCCTGCTGAAGGAAAACGGGCTATGACTGGGATTCGCACCCTTGACCCCTGGATCGGAAGACGAGAGTCAGAACCTCTAGACAACAAGTTGTTGATAAAAGATTCTTTGCCATATCTTTGTCCAGGTGGATACCTACCTGCGCCGAGATGTTCATGAACAAGAAGGACCTGTGGGCCCACCTGGTCCCGTCCACCGATACCGACTCTACCCAGAGAGTGCAGGAGTTCTTTGCCTGTGTTGCGGCCGTCATGTCAATCCAGCTCAGGTCCATGGTCATCAACTCTCTGAATGACTTCCTCGAGTTCTTCAATGTTCACAAGGTACATGTAGCTGATGAAGAAAATGATGATGAAGATGGTGGAAGTGATGATGATGATGAAGAGTATTGCGTTGAAGTTCATAGTTATGACGGTGATGATATTAATGAAAATGGTAGTATTGTTGGCGATTATGATGAAAATGGTGATGTTGATAATGATTGAGAATTGCGTTGAAGTTCATAGTTATGACGGTGATGATATTAATGAAAATGGTAGTATTGTTGACGATTATGATGAAAATGGTGATGTTGATAATGATTGAGAATTGCGTTGAAGTTCATAGTAATGACGGTGATGATATTAATGAAAATTATCGTATTTGGCGTTTATGATGAAAATGGTGATGTTGATGGTTATGTTTATGTTAATGTTGAGAATAGTGGTAGTGATGATAATAAGGATGATTTTGAGGGGGGAGGATGATAATGATCATAATGTGAAGAATATATAGATGATAATGATGACAGCAGTGGTGAAAACAATAATGATGAGGGTGAACATAATTTGATGATAATCCAATCCATCAAGCAGATAACAATTGTTATCAACTATGGCCTTTTCCATAGGCTGGTAATGACTTTGAGGATGAATACAAGGAACTTCAGTATGTGATGCCCCAGGTCATGATCATCAAGCTGAGAGTAGAGGAACCCAGGATAGTCTTCGACCCTCCCTTCGTAGAATGCAGAAACATCATCCTCAGGTGCTTCTCAGAGATCATCACATCTGCAGAAGGACTACAAAGGGTAAATATATATATATAATGACCCTGTTTATAATACATGTACTTGTGCAGCCAGTGTTTATCCTCATAAGAGGCTTGTTGGTCAACCCCTTTCTTAAAAGTCAAGCAAGATAGCATGAGCCTTGAGTTGAAAATCGAAAAATGAAAGAAATTTGCCGAAGCCCAATGAATCCCAAGTAAAGGGAGATACATGTATAATGATTACTTGGTAGAACTGTCTTTGAGATCACGTGAGAAAATGATGTATTGAAATGAAGTTTGTCAGCACTTTGAAAGAATACTTTGTGACTAATGCATTGTGTGGCAAACATTGCCACCCACCACCCTCTCAGGATTAACATGTAAGTGTGATACTGCTTCCTACAGGAACAGCTACTGACATGAAAATTAGTATAAACACCTCACCAAAGGAGTTCAGGGACAATTACAGGCCCTCTATGGACATAAAATCAATCTTACAATTATTTGTTATTTTCATAAGCGTACAATAAAAAGTCAGTTCTCAGCATTCACTTGTAAGTTTTAGTTGTGCAATATTTAATAGAATGTCATTGTTTCATTTTGAAATAATTTTTTTTCTCATCTTGTGTCAAGGTGGAGTGTGCCATATTCCCTCAGATGGCCAACCAGAAACTCCTGCTCCGATCTGTCAAGCTTGAAGAACAACTGGTCACAGACTTCATCGACAAAGCCATGGAGATTTTCAAGCACAATACAGTTGGCCCCACAAGGTATTTAAACTTCTAAAATTTAAAAGCTGTATTTCACAATTGAAGAGGAAGTTCTAGATACATTACATGGAGAGGGTTTTATAAACATCTGTTGTCTGACAAGGGAGATCTGACAAATATTGATTTTGATTGACTGAGTAGAACAAGTCTCTGACTGTTACTTTGGTTACTGTCAAATATAACAGACTATCTGGTAATTCCATTTCTGAAAGTAAATGCATCTGGTGCCTTGTAACACATAACTTAGTAATCGATCATAGGACTGATTTTTCAGATTGATTGCAATGATCATCATTTAAAAAAATATATCCAATCATCTCCTTGCTAATAACCAGTACTAACTAATAAGTAGGATGGTTTTTTCCCCAACAGACCTGGTGCATGCAATTACTATGTAATATTTGCATATTACTTGATATTTTTATTCAATAGGTACCTGAACCAGTACAAGAAGTACCACGACCTCCTGAACCAGAAAGCCGATGCCGACGTGACGGCCTTCCTCAAGGAGACCCACTCCTTGCAGGGCTTCATCAAGAAGATCGGTAGCTACCAGCAGCTGAAGGAGGAAATCTCGTCCCTGAGGATAACCGTCCCCCTCAGCATGTTCTGCCTGGACTGCAAGATGCTGAACAAGGACCTGTGCGACCGGGCGCAGAAACTCAAGGAGCGTCTCATCACCTTCGAGGTGGACGAGAACAGGACCCTGAACAAAGGGTAAGTCAGTCTGCGGAGCATCGTGGCCCAGTGGATGAGTCTCCAGACTTTGAAACAGAGGGTCGTGGGTTCAAATCCCAGTCATGGCTTAATTTCCTTCAGCAAGGAATTCATCCACAGTGTGCTGCACACGACCCAGGTGAGGTAAATGGGTACCTGCAGGAAGTAATTCCTCAAAAAGCCGTGTGCACCGAATAGGTAGCCTAGCTTAGCCGGGTAATATTACTAGCAGGGCCTACAGGGAGAACAGTTTTCAGAGCTGAAGTGACTACCCTGGGTAAATAAACCGTTATTATCATTTTAATCTGCATGGATCCATTACCAATTGCTGCCACCAGACTCTTGTGAAAGCCCTTGAGATGTCTCTAATGGTCCATCCACACTGCTGAAACTCACTGTAGGGCCTCTGTAACATAAAGCTGGGCAATTGACTGGAGCTGATTTTAATAATTGATCATACACAGTACTCAATGCAATCAATCATTTGCTAATCTTTATGTTACTGGACCATGAATAACCAGATCTCTAATGTTATTTTCAGTGATTTATCATCTGTCACTGTCTCTAAAATTGTGTATTAAATAATAAGATTACTCCTTTATAGAAAGCAGAAGCCATAATCTGATGACCAGGGTCCTGTAACAAAGGTTAGCGATTGATTGTACGCTTGATTTTCACGATTGATTGTACATTGTTGTCAATGGAATCAATGGTAGAAAAATGCTCTACGATCATTGCTAAGTTTTGTGTTACGGGCCCCAGATTGATGTTTTGGTATGTGAAATCGTTTCCTAATGGGCTTTATAATGCCAGATTATTAAACCTGTGAAACAAATAAAAGCAAGGTTTCCCTCTAAAATGAGTTCACCTCTCCAACAATTGCAGGATCTGCCGGCGGTATGACGAGATCGCAGAGAGACTCGGGGAGACACCCACCACTACCGCTGAGATCGTTGCACTGGCTGAGTTCTTGAGGATATCCTCTGAGGTCACAGTCTTCAAGCTCAAAGATGAGGTGGACGAAGCTGCTAACAGGCTTATGTTCCTCTTGGACTATGCTTTCCTGCCATGTAAGTGTCTTGACTGGGATATCCGATATTCTCACAAGGTGTTACAGTAATCATGAAATTGTTTTTAGAAATCATTGCGAGGCCTAAACCATTTTAACATTTGATGACATAATATCAGTTTTATAAGCCAGTTGATATGAATGAATCTAAGCATAGACTGATTTTTCGTAAATAATGATACTTAAAATTGATTTCAAGATTTATACTTTCAGTTGATGTGAGATCGATCTAAAAATTATTTTGAAGATTGGTACGTAAAATTTATATTTATGATTGATACAAAAAAAATTGATTTTAAGATTGATTGAAACCCCCAGCAGCGACGCCAGAAGTAGTTCTTAAATTTGGTGATTAAAGTTTATCAAACTTTGATGAAAGAGGTTTGCAGATAATCCACATAGATGAAGTATTACAGAGAGGTATTGTTTTGTCTCCTGTTTCAGAGACAAAATGGTTGTTTTTCGGAAGTTTTACAGAAAGACAACACAATAGTCCTTTTCAGGACTACCTTTAATATCTAAATGGTGTGTATCCACAAACTTGTTAACATAGCCTTTAATACTACTTTGCAATCCTTCATATATAAATACTTTAATGCTGATACGGTTTATGCGTTTCTTTATTCAACGCCACAGACGAAGACATCAAAACCAATAGCACGGTGTTCTACTGGCCCGATCATATCCAGACCATCTTTGAAGTGTGCCGTAACCGCCTCATGTCGCGCAGGGAGCAGGCCGAAGACGAGCTCAAGAAACGCGTTCATCGATACGAAGAGAAGCTCAACGAGTACGGCCGCGAGGTCGACTCATTCCGCAAGAAGGAAGTAAGTACCCGTTGAAGTGGCTATATCCATTGTACATGCCTTTCGATCTTCTTTCATTTCATATTTCATAATATTTTCAATTCCAAAAGATACAAATGAATATCTAATAAATTCACCAACATTGTGACCAGATAATCTTTAAAAGCATTGATAAGCCATGCTTAAAGAAGTCACCTAGATACTCTTATATTTTCAGTATAGATATATTTCATGGTGAATAAATTTCTTGATTTGCAGATAAAAAGTTAGTGAGGACTAATGACGTTCCACACGAAAACTGTATGCTTATACTTACATGTGGAATAAAAAGTTAGTGAGGACTAATGACGTTCCACACGAAAACTGTATGCTTTTACTTACATGTGGAATTGAATGCTATAGTGGCGTCGCTGCATTACTTTTTAAACTTCTTTGCATTACTTCAGATTTCTGAGGCTATTATTTCAGAGCCAATTTCCGCTTTATCTGAGCAGTTGATTGTCTTTCATGCGGTTAGATTGATTTGATTGTGGGTATTTGAGGTTTACTAAAAAAAAAATTTTCCTCTTCTTTTTTTTTTGTTTTTTTTGTTTTTGAATCAGCATAATGTGTTTGTTTCTTAAACTGTCTCTCTATTTTTCTGGTGAATACTTCATATAAGATATAGAGAAAAGCTCTTTAGTGAACAGTAAGTCTTATATTGCATGATTTTCGACTTTACTATTGCCCACTCGGCGTTCACCATGCACGGCATGCATCGTGTTGTCTTTATTGTTTTTCTTTTGGTTTTCATTTGATTTTTTTGCTTTTCTTTTACTTGTGCCACCTTTGCATTTTTAGCTACGTGGAAAGGTAACACCATCAATATGGGGTTTTTATTCTCTCTCTTTGGGTTTGTGGGTGTGCGTGTGTGTGTTTGCTGTGGCGCAAATGCAGTTTAAATGCTATTCACAAGGATTGTTTTAAGCTACAAAATATGCAGTTGATGTAAAATTAATGAAATAATGAAGATCAATAAAGTAGAATAAACACCTAAAGGAGAATACAATACTATACATTTTCAATATGCCCTTGATCTACATGTACATGTAGGCCTCAATGTTGTAACATGTAGTTGGAGAGCAGTTTAAGGTACATTTTACTAACACACTGTGGCTATTCTCTAGTGTGAATGTCAAGCTCAATTGTATTTAAACAAAGAACTGACAAATATCAGCTGGGTAAAAAAGCATAAATATGTTTCATTGGATGGCTCTGAACAGGATATTATCTACACCGATTCATTCTCTACCATAGAAACTTTAGAGGTTAAAAAAATGATCCAATATAATCATGGTTCTCTGTAATGGTCATTATTCACTCTAGAGATCTTGCAACACAGAACAGTATTGAAGAGCTTAGTTGTATATAAGCCTATAGGAAAGTTGTCATATTTTGGCACTTTATGCAATATGCACTGATAAAGATTTAAAAGCACTGCTATAATGCCTATGTAGATAATAATGTGAATGTAATGATACTTAAATAGTGGGAAATCTTTGTGGCTTTGTACATGTATTTGAATGAAAATTGTTTTTGATTTGCATAATTTGTTGTGTGTCCCAACTCCCTTCACTCTCCCCTATTTTGACACCCACCCCTGTGCTGTGGTAGGTTGCCTCTAATCTTTTTTTATGAATTGTGGAAATTTTGATATTAAACATCATTTTGTCAAATAAATGATATTCATCAATAAATATGCTAGCTTGATATAAAAGATGAGAGAGAGATAGGGTGGGGGTGTAGATGTAGTGCTTAGATGAATAATGACACCGATGAGATAATATTCACAGAGAAAGGATGAAAAGGGGAATGAAAGTTATTAACCTTGGTAAGATCGGCATGTTGAAATGATAGTCAAATATGATTTACATTGAATCATTATAAAAGATTTAGACAGCCGTAAACGAATAATCAAAGGGAAAGTGAAAGTTTTTAACATGTTGGACTGCACACTATGTTAAAGGTCAAGTCCACCTCAGAAAAATGTTGATTTGAATCAATAAAGAAAAATCAGACAAGCACAATGCTAAAAATTTCATCAAAATCGGATGTAAAATAAGAAAGTTATGACATTTCAAAGTTTCGCTTAATTTTAACAAACTAGTTATATGAACAAGCCAGCTACATCCAAATGAGAGAGTCGATGATGTCACTCACTATGGTTTTGTTTTTTATTGTTTGAATAATACAATATTTCAATTTTTACGAATTTGACGATTAGGACCTCCTTGCCTGAACCACAAAATGTTAAAATAATGGAATTCCACGTGTTCAGGGAGGAATGAAACTTCATTTCACATGACAATGACAAGAAAATGAAAATATTTCATAGAATGAAATACAAAAGAAATAGTGAGTGAGTGAGTGATGTCATCAGTTACTAATTTGCATGCTGACCGAGATGTGCAAATAACCGTTTTGTGAAAATGAAGCAAAACTTTAAAATGCCATGACTTTCTTATTTTACATCCGATTTTGATGAAATTTTCAGTGTTATGTTTGTTGAATTTTTTTCTTTTTTTATTCAAATCAAGTTTTTGTTGGGGTGGACTTGTCTTTTAAGGAAAACATGATCAGACAGAAGATTTTCCTATTTTAAGTTATGTGTTGTGCAGCTCATAGATATCACATTAAAAATAAACAAACACACAATCATGTTCTGTTGGATCGTTATTAGTTTTGTCATTTTTGCAAAGTTCGTGTCAACATTTCACATTTTGTAGGAGTTTGTGGTCAGTGTTACTCATAGAATCAAAACCCTTTTCATTATTATGAAGAAAAAAGTTTGCCTTATATGTGGAGAAATGAATGTGGAATGTATATATATAAAAAAAAACTTTGTTGGAAACGAGAAATCATCTAGTGATAGTTAGAGGGATTTTGGCTACGTGTAAAATGATTTGAGTTGAAATAAGCTGTAAAATTACATTATTTGTGCTTTTGTGTGCCGCTTCTTGCTTGCTACATGTATATATAATATCAAGTAATATCTTGTGTTCTGTTCAGGGTAAAGAAAGAACATTGCACTGTGTAATGAGAAGATTACCTTTCTAACTCCACAGAGTACTTTACAATGCTGGCTTTTGTGTTAATGCAGTTGTCTTGCTACCCACATGACTAACTCCCCTGGGTCCCATAACACAATGGTTAGCGATTAATCATATCCTTGATTTTACAATTAATTGTGCATTGTAGTCAATGCAATCAATCGTTAAAAAGTGTTCTATGATCATTGCTTAGCTTTGTGTTATGGCCCCAAGTGCTGTAACATTTGATGCAATTTATGCTTATTAATGCTCTTTATGATTAAGTGCTTAGAGAAAATTTGATAGGCGCTATGTAAATGTTGAATTATCAATTATTATTATATTTCACATTTGCAACATTGTGAATTCAATCATTTACATTGTCACTGGGATGTTGATGTTAAGACCCTCAATTTAGGACAGCCCAGAAAAGCAATGGAGGTAATCATGTTTTGTCTAAATGGTTCCATGACCTATGACCTATAAAAACTACCATCCAAAGTAGATGAACCCCACTCCTAATCTTTGCAGTATTCTCATGATCAGCAAAATTGATTACAATCCTAATTCTAACCCTATGCCCTATGAGACATTGAAACGAGAGCAAATGTCGCAGTAGCATATGTTGTTTCACTTTCTGAAAACAGTATTTCTAATTCTTGATAAAAAAAATTCTGAGATATTAAAAAAGGTTATTACTTATTTCTTAACTCTAAAATCAAGTTGTTGGTTTAGCTGTCTTAAATTTTGTTTTGAATTTTGAGATAAAGGGTCTTAACAACCCATGACATTTAGGTTGCATGGAAAAAGAAAGTTCTGGTTTCTATGATATGTGATATATATCCTTGCAGTTGTATCAAAGATGTGGATAGATTCAGCACAAATTACAGTTTTCAAATTAAAGAAAACTATTGTAAAATTACATGCAGACGGCGCGATAGCTCAGTCGGTAGAGCGGGGGATTCGATTCCCATTTGGTGCGCAAGTGCCCTTTGGTAAGGCATTAATCCTCAGTACCAGGTCCTTCGGAGAGGACCTTAAGCCGTCGGTCCTCTGGTTGCTTGCTTACTAGCATTCATGCTTTCTTAGCAATCAGGTAAAAAATCACCACCAACCATCCAATGATGCTGATACAGTGTGCATTGTAATGCAAAGTGATTGATTTATGCAATTGTAATCCATTACTAGAAAATGATATGGATGAATCAAAACAACCAATACATGCATGTTGTTACTTGTAAGATTGAGGTAGAAAAATTAAATCTACATGAAGTACATAAGATCATTATCCTAATTTTACTTCCTGACATTTACACTTTGATTATCACAAATTCAAAGGAAATTATATGATCTTATTCCCCTAGTACCTGAAGTGTTGTGTTATGTTGCCGTTTCAAGTTTTGTACCTATATAATGATATGACTAATTTTCTTTAATGTTATGAGAGAATACAGACCAAACATTGAATCTGAAACTTGAAACTTCAAACTGAAAGTGAAAGCTAGTATCAAATGAAGTTGAAGAGGGGTATGAGCAGTTTGAATAGTCACAATTCCTCATACATTTCCATTGTAGTCATAATTATCGTTAAAAGAGGCATATGTTATTCATATTTCACCCACTGTAAAGTTAGAATATTCCCAGTGTTAGTAAAGACTTCTCTCAAAATATATGCCTTAAATAGTGCTCAGAGGCAAGATGTATCATAGAAGCCTTTGGGGTGTTGCAAGGAAATATTTGCAATCAATTGCAAATATTCTTTTGCAATTTTACAATTGATTGATCACTTTTAGCTATAGCAAATAAGATTACACTCCTTGTTTCATTCTCAAATTGCAATTAATTGCATGGCATATGCTTGATTTTGGGAACGGAAATAGACTTGCAATCGATCGCAAGTTTCTGGCAACGCCCCATTAGACATGGACAGACTGGTTCCATGTTATGTCTATTTACCTTTTGAGAGAAGAAATAATAGAG
The DNA here is from genome assembly GCF_018143015.1 of Lytechinus variegatus. Lineage (NCBI taxonomy): Eukaryota > Metazoa > Echinodermata > Echinoidea > Temnopleuroida > Toxopneustidae > Lytechinus > Lytechinus variegatus. The sequence goes on from NC_054749.1 coordinate 5,256,897, forward strand.
GATTAGGGGTCTTTTAGAATATTAGTAGGGATGGGAAGGGGGGTTGGCTTTAATACAGAACGTTGATTTCACATCTCAAAATCATGTTCCAATGTTTATTTCAAAAGAAAGGAGGAGAAAGGATGACTTGTGTTAAGTATTTTTTCCCTCTACTTTGACTTGAGATAATGGTGACAAGAGCGGAAAGCACTGAAAGCAAAGCCTAGCTTTGAAAAAGAAAATTATGATTCCATGTAAGAGTAGGCCTGTGTTTCTCATGTCATTGGTAACACCTTGCGATCCTTTGTATCATGCTAGATATTATTTGAAGAGACTCATCAATCATTTTTGCTCTGCTTCTAAACACATCACGGATTCTTACAATGATAAGGATATAAGTGTTCCGGTTTTGTACGATTTGCTCATTTAAGTAATTGTCCAAGGCACAAGTGCATATTTTATCATGCATCACTGTATTTGCTCCTTAAAATGAATGTAGAGCTAAGATTTCTTATCTGTGACACATAATCTTCTGATTGGGCTTAATCAGCCTGATTGTGCGTGATTAAAGATGAGATTGCAGAATATAGGTTAAAAAGATTTCCCATTGTGTGCTAGGTCGTGATATCTGTTCAATTCCATTCAAAACGGTTTAATAAGATAAAAACTTCAATCGCAGCATAAAGCCAATTTACAAGTTATAAAGTATTGAAATAAAAAATATTTAACATATCATATAATGTAACACAACAAAATGTAATACAATGAACAAATCAACAATTATTACGTAACAAAATTATCACAAAACAAAACATGAACAATAAGACATTAATGTCAGTGACAAATCAACAACAGAACTTGACATCAACAACATCTATAGGTCTCTCATATATTTGAGGAAGATGAATTTACCTTGATATCATGCAAGAAAAAATATACAGAATTATTTTGAACTGTAAAACAGTTTTAGCCTCTCCCATTTACTGATTACACTTAATTGCTTTGATAGATATTGTGAAAAGTGGAGTAAAGATTGAATAACAAACTTTGGTATCAGTGAAACAAGGAAGCACTTCATGTTGTAATTCAAGATAGAAAGTGTGGTTTTGTAGTCTCATCTATAAATACAAACTGGCCTTGATGACAAGATCTTTTTGGTCATTCTTCTTTATTAATGACCTTTGATCTGTGTGTTTGATGAGACTGCCATTGAAATGATCATTATTATCACTGTTCATGTTTATTATAGACCATTGACCTGTGTGTCTAATAGACAGACCTTGATGGCTGGATCATTTTGATCTTCTATTTTGTCTTGTATGACCTTGATCATAATAACCTTTGACCTTGATCATAATCACATATGACCTGTGTGACGAGACTGCTGTACTTTGCCAATTTCAAACATTACTGTATATAGATGAACTTTGACCTTTGTGACCAGACTGCCCTTGGCAGTTAGTTGTTTTGATCATTTTATTTTTTATTGTACATTAATGACCTGATCCATGTGACTAGACTGCTCTTCATAACAAGATCATTTTTTTATACAAATTATTGACCGTTGACTTGTGTGAGCTGCTTGCCTTTGAATTACAGAATCAATAAGAGAACATATCTTCTAAGAGCTACATGTACATGTACCTTATACTCCCAAAATATGATATTTATATTTTTACATTTTGAAATTATAACTTAGTCATTTTAGGAGTATTACATCTTCGAATAAAAATTTACAAGTCTATATCTCTATTGATGATGTTATCGAGGAGAATTTCTTTGTTACTGTTTTTGGTTTTTTATTTTGTCATCCTGTATGATCACATACATGTACAGGCTTATACATATAATTTATGGAGCACAGATATAAAAAGTTGACGGTAAATAGTGAGCAAAGCAGATTTCCACACTGGACAATGAGAATGGAATTAAGTAGAATTTGATTTAATTTAATATCCAGTAAATTGTACTATTATTATATGAATGACCTTTGACCTGTGTGACCTTTACATAGATGCTAAGCCTGGATGAGATGAAGACCAACGTGGACAAGTTGTCTGAGATTCAGCAGCAGCTGGAAGCAGCGCGGGATGAGCTGGAGGGGCTGAACACGGAAGAGGAACTCCTGGAGTGGCAGCCCAGCCAGTTCCCACAGCTCCAGCAGATGTTTGTCAACAAACAGCCCTACGACAGTCTCTGGAACACCGCCCTCAACTTTCACACCAAGTATGAGGAGTGGCTTAATGGTGAGTTTCAGAGAGAGAGAGAGAGAGAGAGAGAGATGGAAAGACAGAGATAGAGTGAGAGAGAGATTTTATCCACAATACCAGGATATGGTGTCCTAGCTGTGGTGCATTTTATGAAAGGACTCATTTGCATGTCACTGAGTTGTGCATATACATGTATCTGTTTTGTGAAAAATAATCAAAACTTCAAAATGCCATAACTTTCTTATTCTGCGTTATGCTAGTTTGATTTTTTCCCTATTTATTCAAATCAGGGTTTTTCTGGGGTGGACTTGATTTTTAAGTATGTCAAAAATCAGAGGATATAAATCATGTTCCCTTTTAAAAGAGACAATCATAGGAGGAATGAGCAGTCACTGATCCAGCTGGTAAAAGACGCAATACCATTTCAGGGGCCATATTGTTTTTGTACAGTAATTGGCCTCTCAAAACTACAATAATCTTGCTGGATCAGTGCCTGGGAATGAGAGAAGATTTTTTTAAAGAAAATCTTAATCAGATTATAGAAGTATCCAGTCATTTGATATGTAAATAGGGGTTTCTGTCCTCATTAGCTGAATTTTCATTTCCAATATATACAATTTTGTATAGCAAGGCTTAACACTACAATTTGCATATGTACATGATAATGACAATGATAATAATAATAATACATAACATTACAGCACTTACTACAGGCATATCTAAGCACACTTTATACTGTTTATGGTTAACTGTTCAACAAATGATCAATTGTTTAACATATATTTCAGAATTAGTCATTTTGAGTAATCCTATAATGAAGCTGACATTTTGAAATTATATTTCTGTATATGATGCTGTTGATCAGGAATGTAAAAGATCAAATTGCAATAAGATGTTGGTAGATTTCTGAAAGTAAAAGTAAAGAGCAAGCGTTAAAGGAGGCTTGAATGAAGTTGAAAGTTTGTGGTCAAGGAATGTGGTTGTTACCGCTCTATGATATTAATTGCTTTAGTAAAAAACAAGAAAGTTAGGAAAGCAAGCGTTACAGAGAGTCGAATGAAGTTGAAAGTTTGTGGTCAAGGAATGTGGTTTTTACCGCATTATGATATTAATTTCTTTGGCAATAAACAAGAAACTTTCATTACTTTGTTCAGTGTATCCTAGGGAATTCAAATGAACTGAAAGTACTGTTTAGGTGTGGTTCAGTTTTAATTGCAGCTTGTATAGCATTTGGTCAGTGACATATACAGTCTATGTATTCACAAATTTGGTATAAATGAAGGATGGTCAAAATGCAGAATTGAAATTATTGTAAATTATAGTTTTGCTGAAGTACTGAAAGCTTGATACTTGAAAATCGTTTAATGCTCCTATTTTGTTATGGTTATGGATTTTGAAATGTCCATAGCTTAACATGAATGGCATTTAGGGTGAGAATATATGAATGCAATGATAACAGTGATAATGATGATGAAGACGATAATTATTATAATAACAATGTTTCATTATTATCTGGGGATCGTTTCATGAAACTTGTTTTAATAACAAGTTTGCAATAATAGTTTAAATCCTTCGATTTGATCGTCTGATAGTAAACTTGTTACAGAAATTGTGCATTTGTTTTTACAACACGTCTTAATGAAACGGGACCTTGGAACTTCATTTTTAATCGAAATTGGGCCCGTAACACAAAGCTAAGCTGTGATCGTGGAACATTTTTCTACAATTGATTCCATTGACTACAATGTACAATCAATTGTAAAAATCGCGCTTGCGATTAATTGCTAACCTTTGTGTTATGGGACACTGTATTTTGAATTTAATGTAGCTTTCCACCAGATTTCCCCAAATATTTATGATTACATGCTGTAACTTTTTGTCATAAGGTCCATTCTTGGGGCTGAACGCCGAGGTGGTGACGGAGGAAGTGGACTCCATGTTCCGTACCATGTACAAGCTCTCCCGGAGCTTCTCGGACCAGCCCGGCCCGCAGAGGATATCCAACAACGTCAAGGGAAAGATTGACAAGTTCAAGCAGCACCTTCCTCTCCTAGGCATCATCTGCAACCCTGGTATCCGGGAGCGTCATTGGACGAGGGTGAGTGACTGGCCCGCTGGTTTCGCTTTCTTTCGCCACCCACTCACAACCAACCGAACAAACTGGAAAAACTTTCAATATCTCCACGCTTGTCATTGTATATCTTTGTATAAATTGATGAGTAGGGAAGCTCTCTAGACCAAGAGGATTTGAAACAAATCGAAAGAGAGAGATTCATGCTCCGATCATCTGTAAATAATCAAAGGCAGACATGTTTTTTTCGTAGTCTGAAGTTTGATCAGCCCAAAAGTCGAAAGCATGGTTGTCAGCCAGACTTTATATTTTGTTGCATATCAAAACAACATCCATTGAATGACTGGTTATGGCAGTACTAATTAGTTTTACATTGTTTTCATACTGAAAATACATGGAATTCACTGTAAGAACTTAGAAAACATGTGAAACTGGGAATGGGTTTATAAATTATCAAGGAATTCTTAAATTTCATCAGGGTGTTTTGTTTTCTTGAAAAGCTGGGATCCCTGAAGATATTCCAATAAGGAACTATATTTGAGGGAAACAAAGAACATAATCTGTACAGACAGGCGGCCGGGTTTATGGTAACAGGATATTTTATTGTTTTCCTCTCTTTCCTTGTAGATGAGTGACATTGTAGGATTTGAGCTACAGCCCAAGGATGATACATCCCTGCTTCAAATGCTGGAGCTTGGACTTACAAAATGGAGTGACCAGTAAGTTCAATTTTAAAGTGGTTGCCCAAGGCATATGATTTTAGGTTGTCCATCTGGGTGGTATTCTGATAGCACGAGGCCCCGTTGGATAAAAGTTGCCATCATGGTAACGTTTCCATCCAATGGTAACTACCATGGTAACGATGCTCAACAGCCAATCAGAATCAAGGATTCCATGCAAGTCACCAGTGGATGGCAAAGTTACCATGATGGTAGTTTCACACTATGGGGCCCTGGGGGCGTTTCATAAAGCTGTTCGTAAGATAAGTGCAACTTTAAGAACAACTGGTGATACTTTCTTTTGGTAAATGGTATAACCAATGGGGATGGTTTAGGGCTTAAGAAAGGTTCACCAGTCATTCTTAAAGTTGCTCTAAACTTACGGACAGCTTATGAAACGGCCCTCTAGTTTGAAACCTGGGTTAGCTTAGACCACACTCTCATAGAGTGCCAGTTGTCAACTCACTCACCAATTAACAACTTTTCTTTAATAGCCTGCTGCGAAAAGTTGTCAAAAAATTAATTGAGTTGTGAAATGGAAAGATTAGGAAACTTAGAAAATATGAATGTTTATAATGAATTATTTATTAATTACCATGAATGTGGAAGAAATATCATAAAACCTTGCATTCCATATTCCATATTAGTGTGGTGTAAAATTCTAGTTTGGGGTTAAACCTAGGTTTAATTATCAGAATATCACCCCTAATGTTCATTCAGATAAGTACGGATCAATTTCACATTTGATCTACATGAAGATAGGGGCGATGCTGATTAGTTTTGGGGGTATCAATGTCAAAGGTCACAGAGGTCATTGAATACATTAGGATATCCTGTTTTTGTGACATAAGAACTTTGTATAGGATCAACTTCAAACTTAGCTCATGTCTGATCATTGTTATGGGTCACTTTGTATATATAATATAATTGTTGCTTTGTTGTATTCAGTTTTGTTATGTTTTGTGATACACTATGTTAGATATCTTGTTGATTTCTCTTATTTTATGTTTCCTTTGTTTTCTATTCTAAGAATAGAGTGATTTAAACAATGGTTACATATTTTGTTGGTTCTATTCCTGTTTCCACTTAGACTTGAAGAAGTCGGAGCAGCTGCTAGTAAAGAGTACTCCCTTGAGAAAGCCATGGAGAAGATGAAGTTTGAGTGGAAAGATATTACTTTTGAATTCTTGCCGTACAGAGACACTGTAAGTACATTAAAAATTCATCCATTCATTCATTTATTCATTATTTCATCTATTCATTATTTCATCCATCCATCCATCCATTCATTGATCATTCAATCAGTCATTCAAGCAATCAATCATTCATTCATCCATCCTTATATTCTTAAAAATTGATTCATTGAGTCTTGGTTTTTTTACGAGGAGGCCTCATCAGACTTTTAGCCGAACACTTTTTTTGCCGGAAGGCTTTTTCTTTAAACAATCCTAAGTACAAGCATTTATGTAGGAAACAAAGAAAAGTATACACTCTTGTATAAGAAAAATCATATACCCCATAGACATGAACAAATTTCCAAGAAACAAGAGTTTTAAAATTATCTATTAGAGTGTACAATTGCGTTTTGGTTTTTGGTCTATAATTGCTTAGTTTTCATGGAAAATAGGAAAGTTGATAACACTTTCCATCTGTACAAAGCATGTATTTGAAAATTACTTGTCCTTCAAATTCATATTCAAATTCAGTCTATTAACAGCAAAGCTAATTATAATTTATCTGAACATGATAACCCATGATCAGGCTGATTATATTTTTAAGAAGAATCAAGGGTAATGACTTGTTTGTATGGCTTTCTTACATTTAATACTAGAATTACGTTAAAGGAAACTTCTTTGCAATTGAGTGAAAATTCAACTGCGTATTACATGTAGCATCTGGTAGATCAATTTTGAATTTGGACAATCAATTTATCTCTTACTGTTACAATGAGCGCAAAAACAATCTATAGCAAATTTGCTATTCATTTTCTTATCTTAATTGATCTGTTGATGTTAAAAACTGACTTGAGAGTGGGAAAAGGTTTAAGTGCTTAATTTTATGAACAGTTTATGACATACTCCCAGATCAGGGATGTTTGGTTATGCCGGCTTTAAGGCCACATCTATGGGGGAAGGTGTTCTCCAGGGCCCTCATGAATTGGAATAGTAAAGTGCCAATTGGTCTAATGCCATCTCGTCCACCCTAATCATGGTCTTCCTTCATTTTAATGCCATTCCATCCATCAACACTTTGTCAAACAACCATTTGGTCCAATAAGCATGTGGTCCAATCATCACTTCGTCTAATCACCGATAAGCAGTTGGTCTAATATCTATTTTTTATTTTTGTTTATTTTGCCCAATTAATACTTAGTCCAATCAGACCAAATGGTATATAGACTAAATGGCTATTGGACCAACTGGTTGTTGGACAAAATGATGAGTGGAAGAAATGGCAGACCATGTGGATAGTGAACGAACTGATGGTAGACCAAATGATAGTAGACGAGTTGGCAATTGGACGAATTCAATCGAAAATAAACCACTTGGAATTACTAGCCTTGACCACAACCCTACCCCAGATATTATTGTATCCCAACTGATTTCTTTGATCTCTGTTTGTTGAATCAGGGTGTGTCCATCTTGTCGAGTATTGATGACATCCAACTCCTCCTCGATGACCACATCGTCAAGGTACAGACCATGAGAGGATCACCGTTCGTCAAACCATTTGAGAATGAAGTCAAGGTAGAGAAGGAACTCCTAGCTTCCAAGATTCTGTTTCTTTCATTATGATGATAATGACCCATTCTGTATAATACATATTACAAAAATTGGTTTTAAGTAATTATGCTCAAAAAAAAAAGAAGAATGCATATCACATACTGAATAAGGTCTCTAAGTGCTTAGAAAAAAAAAGAAAAAGAAAGAAAAAAATGGATAAAAGGACAATACCACACAAGCTTTGACACAAAACATAGGAATGTACTATTTCAGAGAATGAAATTGATAGGTTTTCAAGAGACCCATCAAATTTTCCATCCTATTAGCCTGTATAAGATTACATTGGAGCTTATTTCACAAATATATTTACTTTGTCTATGATCGATTTTCCATATACTGTTAACCTTACGTGACTCAAATCTGTGAGAAATTATCAAAGAAAGTAAAGATTTTATATGCATTATATGATCAGAGATTGTTTCAATTTTCAGATAAATGCATTTTTTTTTTCATTATTTGATAATTGATGTTCAGACTTCTATTTTAGACAGTCTGGTGTCTTTGCACTGTTAATTTTGTTTTATATTGGTTCGAATTCACAAAAGTGATTTAAATGAGTCGGTACAAAACCTGACAATATATATATATATATATAGATTTCTTATAAATGCTTCCTGTTACTGATATTAATATTATTATGTATTTATTAATGAATTGATTTATTAATTTATTATTAATATTTATCATTTTTATCATTATTATTATTTGTATTATCATTATAATTATTGTGATTCTTTTCTAGGAATGGGAAGAGAAGTTGGTGACAATGCAGGACATCCTGGATGCCTGGCTGAAGTGCCAAGCCACCTGGCTCTACCTGGAGCCAATCTTCAGCTCCGAAGACATCATCGCCCAGATGCCCGAGGAGGGCCGGAAGTTCGGCATCGTGGACAGCTACTGGAGGGACATCATGACCGAAGCTGTAAGTCCATCCTGGATGCTACAACTGTGAATAGATCCCCCCCCGACTTTGTATTTGTGTCACCTTTCACGATCATGGCTCGATTGCAGAAAAGCATCTATTTATATCATTAGAACTTTGTCCTTCAATGGTAAATACCTTGGTAACATTACTCAATGGCATAACTCTATCAAGGATTTCATGGGTGTGACCATTGGATGACTTACCAGAATGTTATTTTTACGCAACAGGGCCCATATCTGCTGCTTGTCAGTGAGAGGGTAAAATATTTTATCTCAAAATTTAAAAATTTTGAGGACTGTTGTACAAATTGGAATTAAAGGGTTCTAAAGCTCTATAGCCTGAAATGTGCTAAAAGTAAAAGAAGCTGATAATATGAAAATCTAACAAGTGATGAAACATTAGAGAAAATAGATATTTAAATTTTACTACAAGAAATGAACATCAACTATGTAATTTTCTGCTCTTGTATGAAAGCTGAATACATCTTAACAACTTCTCCAAGAGCTAGGTACCGATCATTTTTTTTTTTGCGTGCTATGAAATTAAAAAAAAAACATACAAAATCATTGTCAGTTTTCATGATATCCAAATAAATATTGTCAGTATAGGTACATGTTTTGATTTAATATTATATTTTTTTAATCTGCAGATATGATATATTGATTTTCTTTATTTGTGTCATTTATTTATTTTATTTTTTTCAAATTTGATGTGTAGGTGAAAGACAATAAAGCCTTGGTGTGTACGGGTCAACCTAACATGTTGGGAAGGCTGCAGGAGTCTAACGTCCTCTTGGAGGAGATTCAGAAGGGTCTAAATGATTACCTGGAGAAGAAAAGACTCTACTTCCCAAGGTAAGATAATAGTCTGTGATCAATTGTACAAATATATATCATGCATTTAGGTCATCGAACCACCATCTTAGAGGCTGGAGCCATTGTCTTGCGTGCGTTGGTGATTTGCAGATGGCGCATCTCTGACAACTTTTTACATGCATTCCTCTATCCTCTGAGGGAGGGCGCTGTGAGATTATGATGTCATATGCATATAAGGTATATCGTACGTTGAGGGCATAGGTACGAATTTTACGCACACGATACCTTTGAGGCAGTTCTAATGTGTCTGTGAGATAGGAGAGGCTTTTGGACGGCTCCAAGGTAACAAGTGTGTGTATTATGATTATTCTAATGCTTGAGCAAAATGATGTGCATTGCATATCTTATAAGATTGTGGTTTTCAATCTAATTTCCACTTCTACTATTTTTTATCACACTTCGTCAAATGGAAATCTTTTTCAATAGCAGTTCAAACTAATATAAAACTAGGTAGTGTTAGATCAAATTGATATTAGATAAAATGGATGTAGCCTATCTGAAAATTTGACAAAATGATAAATTAGCTAAATATCAGTTAGACTGAATAGAAAAATTGGTTACAGGTGAACTAGATTAGATTATATGACACCTAGATAGATCCTTGTCATTTGATTGGTTCGGCGATGTTGATCATTCAGCCCATTTTATGTCATCAACCGTGCAATTATAGATCCATTCATTGTGCAATTTTGGATCCATCCAATTTTGTCCATTGCACACGTGCACCCAGACTACAGACACCACCCGTGTTTGCAGTGCGCATGTTGTATGTGTGCGATAATCAACAGACCGAGCTTGCACTGCATGAGCATTTTCTATCAAAATTCACAAATTTCATTTGAAAAAGAATCAATTTTTAGGTGTCATATAAACCAAATAATGAATGTTCTTTTCATTCATGCAATGTACAGAATACTTCCTTCGGTGAAAGATGAAATAATGATCCATTCAATGGATCATTTCATCTTTCACTTCATGAAGTATGCTGTCCATTGCACTAATAAAAACATTTATTATCTGTATACATGTACTATGTGAAATTAGACTTAATGGAAAGTAGACAAAGTGGGAGTGGACCAAGGGGCAATTTACCAAAATTGTGCCATATATTCATACAGGTTGTTCTTCTTGTCCAATGACGAGCTTCTGGAGATCCTGTCGGAGACCAAAGACCCGCTGCGTGTCCAGCCGCATCTCAAGAAGTGCTTTGAAGGTATCTCCACGCTGGAGTTCACCGAACAACAAGAGATTGTCGGAATGATCAGCGCTGAGAAAGAAATGGTTCCTTTCTCCAATAAAGTGTATCCAGCAAAAGCCAGAGTGAGTTGATAACTGCATGTTAAGCAATATTATGGGCCACACAAAGAGTTGCGATTGATTAAATCAACCACGACTATGGACGGCCAGCAACGACAACATCTAAAATGCAAATTTGATTGAAATTTTTTTCTTAGTATTCATACATTCACCATCCTCTTGAAGATTCAGTGTGATTAATAATAGCAGGGCCCGCTGGGAGAACAGTTTTCAGAACTTCAGTGGCCTCCGTGGGTAAATATACCAATGTTATTATTGTTTTATTATTATTGTTCCCTTTGTTCACTATGCCAATAGTGCAAATTTCCAGTAGAACAAATCATTGTTTAGATGGTTTTCCATACAGCTGAGATTGATCGGATCAGTCGTAACTCTTTGTAAGCCACGGCCCAGATCATAAGAGCTGAAGTGGCTACCCTGGGTGTTTTCGAATTATTATTACTATTTATCATCATTTCTTCTTTCACAGGGTATGGTGGAGAAGTGGCTCCTACAGGTTGAGGAGACCATGATCGCCAGCGTCACCAAGGTGTGCAAGGAAGGCGTGGCAGCGTACGCAGCGAACCCTAGGAACAAGTGGGTGCTGGAATGGCCCGGCCAGGTGGTCATCTGTGTCTCTCAGACCTTTTGGACCGACGAGGTGGCCAAGGCTATCAAGGAACCTGGTGGTCTCAAGGTTAGTGTGTTAATAGAGTAGAAGAGGGAAGAAGGGGGGGGTGTAGTCCGCATTCACAGACCCTGATTGAAACTTTGATCAACAAGCGGGTCTTCACACAAGACTAGCACATATACTGGTAAGACTTTTTGGTTTGATTTGGGGTCTTCTGTATCTATTGTAGGCTGCCCATTCTGTCCACTTAACTCAAGAGACAGGTCACACAGCAGCCAGGGGGCAACGCAGCCAGGGAGGAGGGGGGGGGGGGTGAGATGGAAGAAAAAAACTTATGTTCTGTATGGGAGATAGACTATAAAACAAGAATTAATTGTCTTTCTTCATTTGTAATGGATATAGTTTACCATCTGGATCTATATTTTTTCAAGTTTAAATGGGTAAAGAGAAAGTTATTTCTTTTCTTTATTGTTGTTGCTGCTATTGTTATTTAAATTTTTTATTTCATGGAACGATGAGTGATCACTTTGGTTTTCAGACCACCAACTTCTTTGATTTTGATTGTGTCATTGTATTTCATTGCTGTAAGTCATCATTTACTATGTTTGGTTGATGTTAAATCAGATGGGGTGGATCGGGAGGAAATAAGGTACACAGGCTGAAACCTTATGGATATTTTTAGTCCAACTATCTTGAAGTATATTTACTTTGATATAACCTATTTGCATTCAAGAATTGCACCAGATTGGTTAAAATGTCTTTTCTGTCTGTAAATTTTAGTCATTCAATCGACCGAAAAAATTATGCAAAAATAAATGTTTTTGTTTTTCAACAGAGATACACAGACCAGAGCAATGCCCAGTTGAAGCAGATTGTTGATCTTGTCAGAGGGAAGTTGGAGAAGGGACACAGAGTCACATTAGGAGCTCTTACTGTCATTGATGTTCATGGTAAGTCTTGCTGATTGATTGATTGGTTGGTTGATTGGTTGATTGATTGATTGATTGATTGAGTGAGTGAGTGAGTGGTTGGTTGGTTGTTTGGCTGGTTGGTTGGTTGATTGAGTGATTGATTGAACGATTGATTGAACAATTGATTGATTGAATGAATGATTGATTGACTGAATGAATGAATGAACGATTGAATGAATAATTGATTGATTGATTGATTGATTGATCGATTGATTGATTGATTGATTGAGTGAGTGAGTGAGTGATACATTTATGTCAAATGTTCAACTACAAACTTACTAGTAAGGCAAATTCAAAACAACATAATGAAATGAAAAGGGAACCTGCTGGAAAATTGCTCATTTCTTTACTTCCCTTGAATGAATAAATAATGTAATCTAACTGCAAACTGAAGATGAGTGCAATATTGTCCGTATTATTAGATTTTTTCTTGTATCCAATGAAGAAAAACCGTCCAATATGATTATTTTTAGTGATCATTGTTCATTAGACTGTGCAATACGGCAAGATGTTGCTACGTAAGTTTTTTTTTACATAAGCCTATAGGGAATACATCCGATTTTGGCACATTGCGCAATATGCTCCGATATTGCACAGGCCAATCATGCACATCAAAATGTGCATATTTATGGCTCTGCAAATAGGCCCTATGAAAATAAAACTTACTATTTTTAAAGTGCGAATTCCTTATGTATTCCAAGCATCATTGACCAAACCCGCACTATCGAAAAGTTGTGGTTTAACTTTGGATGGCCAATTGTGACATAACTCTCTAGCAGTAGATATTGAAGGAATGAAATTGTTTGACTCTCAAATCATTCCTAACTGGCTTCCCATAATTTTAGCACAGAGGTAGACCACGGTCTAAGTTAGACCCGACTTCAGAATTACGGGCCAAAGTATTTGAATTTGGTTGGAATCTCTTCCATGGTGTTTAGTGTACTGCTGTTGAGCAGTCTCTCAGGATTAACGTGAAGGATTGATGTCACAAGAGCACATTTTGCACACATGAAATGCACAAAATCCACATGACTTATGTGCTCAGTGCTTCAAACATCATTGACCAAAACCACACACTTTCCATTTCTCGTTAGCCCGTGATTTGGTGCAGAGCTTCGATGAGATGGGCGTTCAGAGTGTCAATGACTTCAATTGGCTGAGCCAGCTGAGGTACTACTTCAACGGCGAGATCATCAACGTTCAGATGATCACTACGGAGCTACCCTACGGTTACGAGTACCTGGGCAACTCTGGGCGTCTGGTTATCACACCCCTCACCGATCGTTGTTACAGGTCAGTGAAAGTTTGGCAGGTGTCGACGATGAGGATAATGATAATGCAACTTATTCTATAATGATAATAGTAATGTTTACATAGCCCTTAGTGCTTATGTTAAGGCCTTTATATATAATTATTACCCTGTTAGATGGAACTGAAGTAGGTTTTTCTTTGCAAGGATTGACTTGTTCAAAATAAACCTACACATGATGAAAACCTCCGTTTGAGAACACTATACCCCAGTTTTTCCATGGACCTACTCCATGGTTTTTCTCAATCAATTACTGCCCCAAGTAAGTATCAAAACACCTGTTTCTTGACCTCGGTCCGAAGATAACATAATAGCCCGAGCGCGGTCCCCGGCAAAGCATGCCGCCATTTTTTATTCACTTACTTTCCTTATTTCGAGGTCGATTTTCTTCGTTCGAAATTGAAAATGGACTAACATTGAATTTCTGAATACAATATGCCTTTGAAAACGTGATGAAATATCGAATACAATAATTTCATTCCGAAGGTCCTACTACAGGCAGAGTAGTCTTACGTAATAGCATAGCTGTTGTTTATCATTTTGTCCCTGGCCCAATGCTCATAATCTGGCCTGTGGAGACAGCACGGGATTATAGCGGGGTCTAAGTTAACCCTGGCTTCAGAATACTGGCCTATATCTTGGACAAAATAAAGCCTGGAGCAATTGTCGCCGGAGTAAATGCCATGTCCTCAAATCTACGATGTATTCCAATGATCTATGTTTTTCACAACACACTGTACATTCAGATTCAATTTCCATTTCTTCATTTCGCAATCTCTGTTGACCATTAAGGATTTTAAATATAAGTTAGAAGTGATTTCTGAATATTACATCACCATTCCATATCAAAGGGAATTTGAAAGTACAATTTTTTTTCTTTCTCGCAAAGGGTTTATTACATAACTAGTTTTTAGTTTTAATAGACTTCTTGAAAAGTGTACTGAACTGTATATGGATTGTCTCATGTACTCTTTCACTTCTTACTATCTTTTTCTTTGTTTTGTTAAGATAAACATTTTTAACCTCTTGTGGATGAATGAGGTAGTCTTGAATACAGAAACTGGGAAGGTTAAAAAACAACTCTCTTAATCTGAATTACCCAAGATAAACCTATTGTGGAAGGATAGAGTAGCCTTGAATATAGAAACTGTGAAGTTAAAAAACAATTTTCTTAATAACCCGAGATAAACTTTGTAAACCTATTGTGGAAGGATAAAGTAGCCTTGAATATCGAAACTGTGAAGTAAAAAACAATTTTCTTAATAACCCAAAGATAAACTTTGTAAATATCCTGTGGAAGAATAAAGTGGCTTTGAATATAGAAACTGGGAAGTTAAAAACCAATTTTCTTAATAACCCAAGATAAACTTTGTAAAACTCCTGTGGGAAGAATAAAGTAGCATTGAATATAGAAACTGGGAAGGTTAAAAACAATTCTCTTGGTTATCACCATCAAAAATCAATCACATGTCATGGTTCTATTGATATTTTGTTTATACGAAACAGAAAGTTTTACTGGCGACATAAACATGTCCATCATGACTCTAAATTGCATTATCAAGTTGTTTGTTTTTTCGTTAATGACACTTCATTCCTAAATGTATCTGTGTAAATGAACATAAATGCTTGTTGCTAGGCAAAAGCCTGAGTTCAAGCCCTTGCCATTATTTCCATGCCTTAGTTATTTATTTATTTATCATTTTTGCTGCTTTTCCCAAGAGAGCATCATCAAAATGAAAAGTCCTAACTTGAAGTTTTTGAATTGTAACATTACCATAGATTTTGAGGTATTTTCTTGAAACATTAAATGTGAAAGTTATCAAGTGTCACTGATCCTATGGTACAATTCCAAATCACAAAGTCAAAGGTCATTTTAGGTCAGTGTACTTTGAAATACAACATTTAATAGTCACTTTGAATAATCGCTATTCCATGATAATTGAGCATTTTGTTTAGTACAATTCAGTTCAATTTATTTATTTTCTCAGCCTAAAAATGATATATATTCAATTTGTACAGGAATGACAAATGATATTACAGAAAAATTGAAACTACAGAGAAGTTTATAAAAAAACTTATGAATAGTATTTCCCAGTAAATTAGATTAAATTGAATTAGATATCTAATAACATTTAATGAAAAATATACACACTGCATCAAGATATACAAGCAAACATACAAGGATTGAGGGGCAGTATTAAAATGTATGAGATTTCAGCTAGGAGAACAAACAAAAAATATTTTGCATATGGATTTATGTATATACTTTTAAACTAAGTGTGTTGTTGAATACTTAATTTCATTTGAGAGATTTTTCCAAATGCGTGGGCTATAATGACTCAATGAATTAGCAATTCATTCAGCAATTATGAGCAGGTCCCTGGATATTGAAAACAGTATGTGGAAAAATAGAGAAACTTGAGTTTGGAAACTTGATGGCTGAACAATGTCTGTCCTAATTATCTTAGTCTATTGATTACCCCATTCAATGGTTTTAATTAGCCTTTTTTTTTGTTCATGTGAAAGAGAAAGAAAGTTTGAGTTTTAGAGTTAAGAGCTGTGTTAATGACTCTCACTTGCCTTTTCAAGTTTCCCCCTTTTGTCCTTAATGACCATCTCTCAATTATGGGTGTTTAAATAAATATTGATGCTAGTTTCTAGGAAATAGCCTGAATTCAAACCTTTGCCATTTATTTATGTCCTAGTATATGCTTGTTTTGGTGAAATATAGCTAATTTCTGAATAATAATAAAGGATATTTATATTGTGCACATATCCACCTTGTAAGGTACTCAAGGTGCTCCTATATTACCTGGCTAAGCTAGGTGTTCATATAGCGCACACAGCTTTTGAAGGAATTACTTCCTACCGGTACCCATTTACCTCACCTGGGTTGAGTGCAGCACATTGTGGATCAGTTTCTTGCTGAAGGAAATTACGCTATGGCTGGTATTCGAACCCACGACCCTCTGTTTCAAAGTCCGAAGACTAATCCACTGGGCCACAATGCTCCACTAAATGATTTTGAAACTTTCTCCTCAATTTGATGGATATCCCTGTAATCTCAGTGTGGGTCGATCAATCCAATTTAATCAATATTTTACACATTATCATGGAGAAGAGGGTTGATTTAACTCAATTTAGACAGTTCAAGAAGGCTAAAAATATGAAATTTTGAAATTAACAAGATTGTTTCTTTGGATTATGTAAATCATTACATGAAATATGATTGATTAACAATAGACAATATTATGAAAATAGTAAGATACATTTGGGCCATTTCATAAAAGTTGTCAAAACTGGGAAGTTGTCAATATCCAACAGTTACCATAGTAACAGTCAGACACCTCTGGATCTCAACCAATCAAAAGCAAGGTTAATTGTCTGATCGGACATCATTTTCACAGAATTTAATGATGCCATCTTTCTTTTAATGAAATAGTCGAATGGACAGATTCCTCCAAATAAGTGACAATTTGAATATTTAGATATTTGGAGGAAAATATGATTCCTGAGTGAAATTGAAAAAAAAAACTTATTATTATTCCTTATCTCCCATTGCATCACGGTAATGATATATATGTTTTGGTGTGTGTTTTTGTTTTCTGTTCACCAGGACTTTGATGGGAGCCTTGAAGCTGAATCTTGGGGGAGCCCCCGAGGGCCCAGCTGGTACAGGAAAGACTGAGACTAGTAAGGATTTGGCCAAAGCTGTCGCTAAACAGGTCGGTGATCAGTGTTGTACAAAGTTCTATGATGATCATGATAGCAATATGCAATACTTGTATAATGGTTAATACAGATATTTCTTAAGACTACACAACACTACACTGATTTCAGCACGGCTATGCTGTGAAGTCAGACTAAAAACAAAATGATCGGTATGTAATGCAGTAATACACTGTTGAATCTATCCATTCAATTCACCTACACATTTATTCAGGTTCAACATTTCTTTGAACTTATTTTTTTAAACACATCCATTTATTCAATGCTAATTTTGATACTAAAGAATGATCTAACACAAGATAGATCCATGACTGAAATTATATGGGCATATAGCAGCAAAAGCAAGTCAGATTTTGTAAGAACATCATCTATGCTGATTGCTTAATTATGTATCCCTGCTGATGGTCTAATCTGAAATAATACTTTATCCTAAACTTGTCTAACTAACATCAAATTACTAGTACTTGACGAAAAATGGTTCTCTGGTGAATTATTTCAAACAAGTTCTCAGCTCTATTTTTATGAACTACATCATCCAAGGCTACACCATTGGAGTCATGCAGAGGCATGAATTCACATTGATCAACACTCCCAACTGAGGAGCATTTTCTGAAAAATACAGTGATTTTGCTCTGAGCCATTCAGTTGCAAGGATTTCTGTAGCTTTTAACAAATAATCAGTGAAAATCACTGATTGTTAGTTTCATGTAATGCTCCCCTGTCAGAGGTGTTATCTGTTTGGTTTTGGGGGGCAGTATTTTATACTGCTTTTTTAAAGAAAAAACTTTTTCCCAAAAAATTGTAGTTTACACAATGGCTATTGCTGAAAAATGAAAATACTGATTTTTTCAACCATGATACTTTCATCCCCTGAAAATTGTGATTTGTTTTACAAGGTTGGCATTCATACTCTGTTGCCGTATCCTGCACCAAGAAAGATGTTCATGGCACAGTTTATATATAACTTATATAATAAAAAATACCATATTGTGTTTTTGTTTATCTTTGTATCCATGGAAATCAGTGTGTGGTATTCAACTGCTCCGACGGTCTGGACTACAAGGCCATGGGCAAGTTCTTCAAGGGCCTTGCCCAAGCCGGAGCCTGGGCCTGCTTCGACGAGTTCAACCGCATCGAGCTGGAGGTGCTGTCGGTGGTGGCCCAGCAGATCCAGAGCATCCAGCGCGCCATCCAGACCCACCAGAAGAGGTTCCTGTTTGAAGGGACGGAGCTGACCCTCAATCCGACCTGTACCATGTTCATCACCATGAACCCTGGTTACGCCGGTCGATCGGATCTTCCCGATAACCTCAAGGTAGGTCTTTTCTTTGTTCGGATCTTCCCAATAACCATAAGGTAGGTCTTCTCTTCGCGTCTACCGCTCATTCCTGGCTGACTATCTTTAAAATATTACTAACTCATCAAATAGATCCTTGGTATGTGTTCACTTAGTCTAAAAGCAGATGGTCTAATTCTCAGATCCTTAAATACCATAATTTGGCCTAATTACTGTTTGGTCCAACTGTGACTTCATCTAATACTTGCTTGGTCTAAAGCTCAGTTGTTCTAATTTTATTTTTTGTTTTGCATTTTGTCAAATTAAAATTCACTTTATCTAAGCACATCGACTAAGTGGTAGACAACCAAACAAAAATACTCTAGGTGAAGAGGTCAGATGATACACAGTGCAGATATGATAGTCCTGAAAAGGACTGCTCTGTATATTTTGGTGATACTGACTATATTTCTTCTTTCCTGTACACCCCGGCAAACCATGCAAAGGAAGATTTGTAGGTGAATCTCTGCTTTTACAATCATTATTATTCTACAAGACTCTATTGCCATATTGTGTCTATTCTCTCATTCTGAACTTTCATATGCATCATATTAATTCCTTAATCCAATGCAGGTTCTTTTCAGAACTGTCGCTATGATGGTGCCTGACTACGGCCTTATTGGCGAGATCTCTCTCTACTCCATGGGCTTCGTGGACGCCCGTAGCTTGGCAGGAAAGATCGTCGCCACCTATCGTCTCTGTTCCGAGCTTCTGTCATCGCAGCACCACTACGATTACGGAATGCGTGCCGTGAAGTCCGTTCTAACGGCTGCAGGAAACCTGAAGCTCAAGTATCCTGATGAACATGAGAGTGTGCTGGTCCTTAGGGCCATCAAGGATGTTAACCTTCCAAAGTTCTTGGCCCAGGTATGGTCAGCAAATTAAATTTCAAATTTAGTTCAAAAGCCGACACGTGATGGTTAATGAGATGAATGATATAGATATGATATCCAAGTTGCAATCGTGTATTCATGAAGAGTGTGAAATTACAGAATGATAGAAAAGAGATGCCCATCATTGAAATAATATGTAATGTAAGGAGTAAAAATTATGACAAATTGTGTTCAACAAAGAAATAGCTTGTGAGGCTCATCTAAAAAGGCCCAAAGACTGGCGGGCAACTGTAGCCTAAATAGAAAAAGCCACTAATCGTAGAATACAAAGTTATAGCAATGTAGCATCAAAATAGGAAAAAGATTAAGTAAGGAGAAGAGTGAAGTCAGGGAGAGATATGAGAGAAAGAACAAAAAGTAGGAAAAAGTGGAAATGCAAGGGTAAAAAAGATAAAAGAAGAAGAAATGAGAAAAAAAAGGATAAGATGAGTGTTTCAGACTAGAAATTGCCCAGGGAGAAAGGCTGAATAACATAACATATGTATTTTGTTTATATACCATTGCTATAATTTCCCAAATGTCTTTAGTGTGTCCATTACCTTTTGCTTGTTTGGCTTCCCTGCATGAGATTCATGTGATTTGATTCATGTTTTTCTTGCCACTCTCTTGGGAGTGTTCTTGCAAGAGCATGCAATACAAAATTAGTCATAATTTGTTTTATTTGATATGCAGGATGTGCCTCTGTTTGAAGGCATCATAGGTGATCTGTTCCCAGGGACGGTCCTTCCTGAGCCAGACTACGTGGTCTTCTTTGAAGCACTCAAGGAGAACATCTCCAAGCTCAAGCTGCATCCAGTGCCTTGCTTCTTCACAAAATGCTAATAATCAAATGTCTTTGTTTAATATACAGGACGTTCCTCTGTTTGAAGGCATCATTGGTGATCTGTTCCCAGGGACGGTCCTTCCTGAGCCAGACTACGTGGTCTTCTTAGAAGCACTCAAGGAGAACATCTCCAAGCTCAAGCTGCAACCAGTGCCATGGTTCATCACCAAGATCATTGAGGTACAGTTTCAAAACATATACCTTGCAGCAGGGGTTCTCGATATTGTGGAACATCGGACCTTGCAAACTGGTCCATGCAAGCTGTTGCTATGCAAAAAAAAAAAACATGAAAATATTTACAGTTGAAACAAAAATTCAATAACAGTGTATAAAACACTGACTTTATGATCAATGTCCTTTTATTTTCTAGAGTATTATTGTACATTGTTTATATTTTTATCATTTTGAAACATACATGTACCTGTAATATGTGGGGGTTTAAGTTGATTTGTATATATGCTATGATTGTTATAGACATAAATATTGACCATTAGTACAGGGTTAAAGGGTAGCATTACATCTACTTGAAGTACAATGTGATAACGAAGCAAATAATTTGTAATGTAAATACATTATACGAAGTTAAAATGGTTGAATTGTATTGAGGTGTTGTGGCTCAGTGGATAAGTTTGTGGATGTTGAACCACAAGGTCTGGGGTTCAATTTCCCACCACAGCACTAGCATCCTTTGGAAAGATCTACATTTACCATTCTCAAACTCGGTAGGAAGAAATTCATTGACTGCTCGAGCACTGAATCAGAGTAGCTTAGCTAACCCTAAGGTCATAGTATGCAGCACTTATAAACATTGTATTAAGAGCTATATAAATGTTGGATACATTTTCTCCTTACAGGTTTATGAGATGATGTTGGTTCGTCACGGCTTCATGATCGTGGGTGATCCTATGGGTGGGAAGTCCAGTGCCTACCGGGTGTTGGCCGGTGCCTTGGGTGACCTTCATGCCGCCAACCTCATGGAAGAATTCAAGGTTCTCCTCACCATCATCAACCCGAAGAGTATCACCATGGGACAGCTCTACGGTTCCTTTGATCCAGTCTCTCATGAATGGACAGATGGTGAGAGCTTTGATTACTGATGATACATGAAGTGGTGGTGGTGATGATGGTGGTGATGATGATGGTGATGATGATGATGGTTAAGATAGTGGTGGTGATGGTGATGATGATGTTGATGATGATGTTGATGATAATGATGCCGATGAAATAAGAAGAGAATGTAATAAGCCCTATAAAAATGTAACTTATCAAGAATGGTGATGATGATAAATGGTGATTAATATAGTTATTGTATTGATAGTGGTAGTCATAGTAGTGGTGTTGATGAAGATGATGATAGTGACGATGGTGATGATGTTGATGGTGATGGTGATGATGATGATGATGATGATGATGATGATGTGATGATGATGATAGTACTGATATTGGTGTTTATGATAGTGATGATGGTGGTGTGGTAGTGCATGATGATGGCATTGTAATGGTGGGGATGGTGATGTTGTTGATGATGATGATGATAATTATGATTATGAGGGTAGTGACGATGATTATGTTACCACTGTTGCCACTGTTACAGATACAAATGTCCAGTTCTCATTGATATAAGTGTATCTAACAAAGAGTTACTGTCTGTTTCTAGGTGTTCTTGCTAACTCCTTCAGGGAGCAGGCTGCTTCCACCACTGAGGACAGGAAGTGGCTCATCTTTGATGGACCCGTAGATGCTGTCTGGATTGAAAATATGAACACTGTACTGGATGACAACAAAAAGGTAATAAATGATGATAGTGATAGTGATAATTATAACATACACAACAAAAACAACAACAGTAATAATACTAATTATGATAATGATGAAGAGTGCTGTGGCCCAGTGGATTAGTCTCCAGACAGTTTGATACAGAGGGTCATGGGTTCAAATTACAGCCATGGTATTGTTTCCTTCAGCAAAAAACTGATCCACACACCGTGCTGCACTCAACCCAGGTGAGGTGACTGGGTACCTGGCAGGAATTAATTCCTGGAAACCTCATTGCAGGAATTCAAACCCATGACCCCCTGAATTGAGAGGCAAGAGTCATAACCTATTCTAGTTAAGGCCAATCTTCAGTGTTCAATATTAAAAATCAAATAATTGAACATTTTTTTTCCTTCTAAATTCCAGCTGTGCTTGATGAGCGGTGAGATCGTCCAGATGAGCAACAAGCAGAACCTGATCTTCGAGCCGGAAGACCTGGAGCAGGCTTCTCCGGCCACGGTCTCCCGCTGCGGGATGATCTTCATGGAGCCCCACCAGCTGGGCTGGAGGCCCCTCAAGACATCCTACATGAACGAACTGCCATCGTGCCTAAATGAGGAACACAGGGAGCTTGTCAATGATCTCTTTGAGTGGCTCATTGATCCATGCCTGGGTAAGCTTCTTGTTGTAAAATCTGGGGCCCATCTTAAAAGAGTTGCGTTTGATCCGATCAATCGCAACTATGGAAAGCCAGCAAAGTCAACATATAAAATGCATGTTTGTTCAAAAGATTTTCTAGATATGAATGTTTATCCAAGAATTCATTGATTTCTTGACAATTTGGTGTGTTCTCCTTTGTTTACAAAGGACAGTTTGCAAATTTCCTGTAGAAAAAATTATGGCACTGATGGATTTCCTTAGAGTTACGATTGATTGGATCAATTTTAACTCTTTGTAAGACAGGGCCCTGCTCTGCACAGAAGTAGGGAAAGACTGATTATACTTTAAAATAATTTTATATAAAGTATACTTGTAATATTATTCATCAAAAATAAATGAGAGATTTTTGTTAACAAATTCAGATCTCAACAGGTTTACTTTTAGGCATCAGTTGATGTTTTCTATATCTGTTAGCATAAGAATAATGTCTTTGAATGTTGAAATTATAAGCTACGTCTTACATGTACAGCAACCATTTGAGCTTTTCCACCTCTGATAATAGGACTCTGACTATAGTCTCCATACAGCATATCCTTTGAAATGATCAAATGTTGATTTTGTATTTACCTTCTTAGATTTCCTCCGTCATGAGTGCAAGTTATTTGTTGAGACATCACCAATCCATCTTGTATTCTCTCTGATGAGACTCTACACATGTCTGTTAGATGAGATAGCTGCTTCGGGTGCAGAAGGAAGTGAAATGAGTAATCAACAGGTAGGCCTGTTTTCTTCTTGTATAATGGGGTGTTGCAATAAACTTGCGATGCGAAAGCCTATGTAGTATGCCTAGCAATTGAGTCTTGGAACTCTTGTTGGAATGCTCCCCAGGGAGTGGAGAAGATGCATACATCAAGATTCCCTGACTATCAAAAATCACACAAATTTGACCTATTTACTGGACCTACCAGTGGTCACATGCAATTTGCAATCTGACTTGGTCAAATATCCCAGTACAGTGGCTATAACACGTACAGGTACATCAACACAGCTGAATGATGCGCGGTTACCAGCTTGGCAGTCATTATTTTGTCTTGTAAGAGTAAAAGTGTTTGAAATTCATACAATTTCAGCATTTATTTCATTTGTTATCCATGTATACATATAGCCATGTACTTTTGATAATCTAATATCTCAAATTGTTAATCAGCAACTGGCGAACATTTGATTAGTGTAAAATGTAGTATTCGGTTGCCGATTTTTGGTAAACTGCTTGAATGCATCCATTGTTCATGCATACTTTTGTGTTTGTAACTTTGCATGTACCGAATGAAGGATGTTTTTAAAGTTTATTTTCAGCATTTAATCATCAATAAGACTCTGAATCAGATACAAGGGTGTTCAGTATCTTATAACATATTGAACTGTTGTCAATATTTTTACTTCTGTTAGATCATTCTGTGGCTCCAAGGTCTGAGCCAATCAGATACAAGGGTTTTCAGTAGCTTATAACATCTAACTGTTGCCAATGTTTTGAACTCTTATCAGATAACCCTGTGGCTCCAAGGTCTGTTCCTGTTCAGTGTGGTTTGGAGTGTCGGTGGTACCATGAATGGAGACAGCAGGAAGAAGTTTGATCAGTTCTTCCGTCTTCTCATCAGCGGAACGCATCCAGATCATCCTAAACCAAAGAGCATCAAGATTACCAAGGTAAGCAGAGAGAGAAAGAGAGATAGGCATACAGACAGGCAGACAGAAAGGGGAAGGAAGGAAGATATAAAGAATAAAAAAAATGAAGGAAGGAAGTAAGAATGAAGAGAAGAGAGATGAGAAAGATAAGTAGTTTAGGAAAAGATTTTCAGAAACAAAATTTGAAATCAATTTGAAGTCAACCAGTGTTCTTGTGCTTTGATGCTCTGCCTTGACCTCGAGGCTTACCTTTTGATGCGCTTGCCTTGGATATTAAATCCTTGGCCTTGAGGGCTTTGGCCTTGACTGCAACACTTAGGTCAATTTGCTGACAATTCATACAGAACACTTATTACTCTCTCCAATCAGTTTTCTGTTTCAGATATTCATCTACTTGTTTTTGTTTTAATTATTTTTCAGAGCAATTCTTTCCCAGAGAGAGGGTTGATCTATGACTACTACTTCCACAAAGCTGCTAGCGGTCAATGGAATGATTGGATGGCGTACCTTGACAAGGCTAAATGTGAGATCCCATCAGGGGCGAAGGTGAGTATTTCACAAGCTTTGCCTGATTTTTCACCAATTTAATCCATAAGAAGTTACAACCATCATACGCTTCTGAAATGATTGAGAATGAATTATATGATTTATGAATTAATTAGGTTAACTGGAAATCTTGGACCTTTCTCATCTGATTAAATCCTTGGCTAAGTATGCATTATTGGAGCATATTAAATAGCAATATACACCTGGGTTGAGAGTGGCAAATACAGGTTTATGTCTTTCTACGAGGGTGTTCATTCCTCAGCTGATATTCTGGAGTCAAGTTAAACTTGTGATATAATCTAATCTGTGATGAAATTATGGAAAAATGGAAACATCAAAATTTTATATATATTGTATGTTTCTCATCTTTACTGTGTTCTTTCCCCATGCTTTAATGGTATAGGAGAAAAGGATTGAGCACTTAATGAATTGACAACTTGATCCTATTCTGTTAGAGCTTTGTGTCACAACCTGCTATCCATAGTTAAACCACAACTTCAGGCCAGAGTCTTGACAAAACAAAATTGAAAATCGAGCCATATCTATAATTTCTTGCTGCGAATGTATATTTTCTCCTTTCTCTCTTTGCACATTATGCACTTTACAGAGTGGATTCGGCACAATGTAAATAATTTCTATTTATTATTATTGGAAGAAGTAATAGTCTTATCATTATCATAACACCTTTTTTTTCTATCTTGTATAGGTGAGTGATCTGATCATCCAGACTAACGAGACGGCTCGTCAAATCTTCTTCATGGATGCCTACATATCTCACGAGGTACCGCTTCTCTTTGTTGGTCCTACCGGTACAGGCAAATCAGCCATCGCCAATGATCACCTGATTGGCATGCCCAAGGATAGGTAAGGTTATGGGTTCTGTCAAGCCTGGTGCACACTTCACAATGCGTTGGGATTTGATTTTCACACAAATTGTAATGGCATTCCAAAGGAGCCTTCCAACATTAAAATCTTAATGATCAAAGTTCTGAATTTTAGTATGAATATGAAAATAATAAAGTCCATTTTGAGCCTCCCTGTAGGAATAACAGCAAATTCTATTCCAATTCGTAATGACGTCATTGCCGGCTGCGTTTTGAAGCCAATTGTGATTTTACTCCAACCAAGAAGGTTTACAGCAAAGCGACATTCCGATTTTAGTACATGCATGTCAAGTGTATTTCTGCTGAACTTTAAATAAAGTTATGGCACTTCTTGCTCTTTCATATTTAATGCAAAATGCAATTTCTTCAAAAATCGTGTTGTAGTATTATTATTTAGTATGCAGAGGACTTGGATTGAAGTTATTGTCACAGAAATTCATGTAAGAAAAAAAGGATCTATGATATGCTTTTATTTATTTACTTAATATTTTACTTCAATCAGGTATGTTGCCAACAACATCAACTTCTCCGCCAGGACCTCGGCCAACCAGACACAAGACATCATCATGTCCAAACTAGACAGGTAACGAGAGGAGTAAAAGTTTATTCACAAAGCACAATAATGAACAGGAATTCATTATTTGCTTTTCATGCATTAGAAAGAAAAAAAAATAAAACTGATACGATATAAAGCATTAGATCCTACCATGTTGTTGATTTTTTTTCTTACATGTCAAAAAAAATTATGATCTATGATGATATATTTTTTCCAGCTGATCAACCAAAGAAACCTGGCTTTTTTAAATGGTGTTACAAAATTCAGAGAATGTATATCCTTGATTGCATAGAATTGAAAGGGTTTTTTATTAATAATACATTTGGTGACTGTTTTATAAAGCTTCTGAAAAAAATCTGAAATTTTGATTGGTTTGAAAAATCAATTCAATTTCAATTTATTAGTCTGTGATCTATACATGGAACCATTTCCTCCACGGCTTTTCATATTAACTCAACATTATGATTAAATAAATCATACTTCTGCCACTACAATTCCTAAGGAAGAAAAATACATGTAAAAAATTCAAGAAAATATTCATGAAAAGTACTTCGCAATATACACAAGAAAAAAGTTTTTTTTACTTCTTTTTACTTAAATTTAGTAATTTCCTTAGTCTCATACAATTTTCTATGTTTCGTCTGTCCTTTCTCTTATATATCTATTCACATTTGGCCTTTCTGGATAGTAAAGATATATATCCTTTGTGTTTACTATCACCAAGTTTATTCAATATCAATATCGATAAAAAACGTAAATTTTCTTTTTTGACAGACGTCGTAAAGGAGTGTATGGTCCCCCAATGGGTAAAAAGTGCGTGGTGTTTGTGGACGATCTGAACATGCCCGCTAAAGAGATCTATGGGGCCCAGCCGCCCATTGAACTACTCCGACAGTGGATAGATCACAGGCATTGGTATGACAAGAAAGATACATCTAAACTAGAGATCGTTGATGCTGTGAGTATATTCTCCAATTCTTGCTCTTTCTCTCCATAGATCTATCTCACACGTGACATATATTTTATAATGTACTGCTTTTACAATAATTGAAAAAAAGTGAAATTTTAAAGAAATCTCTTGATTCTTCATAGAAGAAGTGAAATGGAGATCAAATGCTGAAAAGGGTGTTGGGAGGGGGGGATAGTGGAAATTTATCATTTCATTTGTTTTATGTTTTTCTCACTTTTTTGCCTTATATGTGTAGTAAAAACTCATTGTATACTGTGCACATGTACATCAATGAACACTTTTGGTCTATATAAGAACATGCAAATAAAGATAAAATTTTAAAATATAGCACATGGGCCTTCCAGCATTATGTTATGGAAGGCCTGCTGGGAAAATATGAGGTTTATTAGAGCTTAGTTGCTGCCCTGGTTAAATAGGGAATATTTGTGTTATTGCAATATTTATCATTATTATTATTAATATTATCATTATTATTACTATTATTAAGTATTATTATTTTTATTAATATTAACATTTTTAATGCTATCATTATTATTATTGTTATTATTATTTTCATTCTTATTATTATTCTTTTATAATTATCATTACTATTATTATTGTTATTATCATCATCATTATTATTATTATTGTTATTATTGTCATCATTATCATTTCAGCTACTACTATCTGCAATGGGGCCCCCTGGTGGAGGTAGGAACCATATAACTGGTCGGTTTACGAGACACTATAACATTATCTCCATCGACTCGTTTGATGACGACACTATGGTCAAGATCTTCACTGCTATCAGTGACTGGCATTTTGCTCAAGGCTTTGACGGCGCTTTCTCCAGACTTGGCAAGGTGAATATTTTACATTTATTTTAGATTTGACGTTCATA
Source organism: Lytechinus variegatus (assembly GCF_018143015.1). Taxonomy (NCBI): domain Eukaryota; kingdom Metazoa; phylum Echinodermata; class Echinoidea; order Temnopleuroida; family Toxopneustidae; genus Lytechinus; species Lytechinus variegatus. Next base: position 5,285,384 of record NC_054749.1, read on the forward strand.
ATTATACTTGCTCATATAATGCACATTACTTATTTTATCAGAAGTCTGTAAAAGTGCTCTATCTATATGCAGTGTAATTACCCTGGCTTTTGTAGTGCAGTTGTTAACGGGCTCTATGCTTTAGGGACTGAATTCCTGCCAGGTTCCCTTTTACCTCACCTGGGTTGAGTGCAGCATAATCTCCATTACACAATTTTTTTAATCAATGAAATAGATACATGATCTTAGATATTGTAAAGTTTGTCTTAGTAATGAAATTCACAAGGACTGGGATTCAAATCCTGTGGTGCCACTCGCATTCTTTTGCGAGTCATTTATCTACATTTGCCACTCTACACCCAAGTGTAGTAAATGATTAGGGTAGCCATGCGAAATCTGCCGTATTAGTGTGCAGTGCTTAGAATAAATATGTTATGTGCTGTATAAATGTAGAATATTCTTGATATTGTTTATAATCATAATTATAATTATTATCAGCAGCATCATTATCATCATCATTATTATCATTATTATGATTATTGTGGAGCATTGTGGCCCAGTGGATTAGTCTCCAGACTTTGAGACAGAGGGTCGTGGGTTAAATCCCAGCCATGGCATAGTTTCCTTCAGCAAGAAATCTATCCACATTGTAGTGCACTCAACCCAGGTGAGGCAAATGGGTACCTGGCAGGAATTTTATTCCTTGAAGTGCCGAGTGCTGGAAAGGCTGCTTGAGCTACAGCCGGGTAATAATATCCAAGTCCTTAGGAAGCACATAGAGACGTTATTCATAATGTGTTATGCGCTATACAAGAACTGACTATTACTATTATTGTCACTAATATTGCTATTATTGTTTTCATCAACATTATCATAATAAGTCTTTCTCATCAACTTTCTGATAGATCATGATTCAAGCCACCTTGGGTGTCTACAAGGAAGCCATCACAAACTTCCTGCCGACGCCTTCCAAGTCTCACTACGTCTTCAACCTCCGGGACTTTGCCCGCGTGATCCGGGGGGTGCTTCTCGTTCCGGCCACGGTCATGAAGGAAGACGACAAGGATAAACTGATCCGCCTCTGGATCCACGAGATCTACCGGGTATTTTATGACAGATTGGTTGATGACAAAGACAGGTTGGTATTCCTTTCTTGTTTATAGATAGATCCTTGTGATTTGATTGGTTGTTTGATATCGTTCATTCAGTCCATTTTACAGTGACGTCATCAACTGCAATTCATTTGTGTCCATTCATCATGCAATTTTGGATCCATACGATTTTGTCCATTGCACTCGCGCACCGAGACTGCAGCTCAAGCACAAGCAGTGCGCATGTTATGATGACGTAACAATCAACAGACCAAATTCACACTGAATAAGCATGTTTTGCATCGAAATTCATAAATTTCATATGAAAAAAATCAATTTTTAGGTGTCATATAAACCAAATAATGAATCCTTTTTCCTTCGTGCAATGGACAAAATACTTCATTCTGTGAAAAATGAAATAATGATCCATTCAAGGAGGCGTAATCATTTCATCTTTCACCTCATGAAGTATTCTGTCCATTGCACTCATAAACATTCATTATTTGTATACTAATTCGGCACCTTGTCAAATAGCATTTTCGGGAAGGGGGGATGCTACTTTTCACACCCTTCTGGTTAAATCTGGAACACTGGAGAAGTTGTTTAAAATGCAGTGAATTGGGATGTTTCTAGGACTCTTTTATATTCCCCTGGGCTCTTTTCCCTGGCCGCATGTCTCCCACAGGGAACCTGCAAGCAGCTTTTTGTTAGCATTTCTCCCATTTCATCATAACGACATTGGGTGATTTCAAGTCCAGTGTTGGCCTCGGTGTTGGTGTTAAAATTTGGAATATGACTATTAAGTTCATGACTAATAAGGAAATCAAACCACATAATTATTTCAAATACCAATATCAGTTACCATGATACAGTTGCTAATGAAAAGGAAATATTATTTTACATTGTAAATTGTTACAAGTATATTTGTACATTCCAATATAATACAATAAATAATACAAGTTGTCACATTGATCATGTGTATTTAATGATATACATGTACATGTATATATGAGTTTTTCCTATTCTATATTTTGTTTTATACTGAGTCTCACTAATTCCTATCTGTGTATGTTCTTTCTGATTGACAGAATTACATTCTTTGAAATAGTTAAAGAAACCACCCAGTCCATGTTTAAACAGAGCATGGATAAAGTCTTAAGTCACCTCACTCCATCTGGAAAACTCATTGATGATAATATTAGGTAAGTTTACAAATTAACTGAATATTCATGATCTAAATAATCGTTGGCCCTGATTAGATCTTTTATAGCACTCATTTTGGTGAATAAGGGCAAGTCCACCTTTGCAAAAATTTGATTTTCATAAAATAATTTTAAAAATCCATATTTTAATAAATCCATATGAATTGTGCTTCTGTCACAACACCAACAACACCAAAACTGGGCCCCCCGTCTTACAAAGAGTTGCATATGATTCGATCGATCGCAACTTTGGACGGCCAGCAATGTCAACATCTATTATGCATGTTTCTTCAAAATATTTTCTAGATACGAAGTATATTCATGCATTCATCATTGTCTTGAAAATTCATCATGCTTCTCCTTGTTTACAAAGGACATTTTGCACATTTCCTGTAGAAAATGTTATGACACTGATGGATTTCCATAGAGTTACAATTGATTGGATCGATTGTAAGTCTTTTTAGACGGGGCCCTGATATGGCAATCACACTATGTGGAGGTATTTAAATAGGGGCAGGACATATGTATCTAATGCCAGTATCATGGAACCCTGTAACGATGATGCGATTTGTATTCTCTTACATATTTTTGAATTTCATTTCTGGATATGATTATTGATTTTTATCTGAAAAAGTATAAATAGAAAAAAACTTACTATCAATGATAACATCCCAAGAGCCTTCGATGGAAGCATCCATCTTCATCAGCCAGTGAAATAGGTCTGTGTTGGGTTATGAGATGAATGTGTGGCCCCAGGTCAGGAAATTTCAGGAGCCTTCCAGTTATCTTGTGATATCCTCTCGTCGAGTTCTGGGTGAGACAACCCGACACAGCCCAACGTCTTGTCCCAAGTGTGAAAGAAATTCTACTGCCTTACGGTAGACAGATCTTATTCTTCAAGCATCATGGGATGCTTTGATCATAACTTTCCATCTGTTGAAGTCAGTCTGGACGAATGAAAATCTTCATCGATTTATCCGTTCTTTCCCTTCAGATCTTTATTCTTTGGAGACTTCGGCAACCCCGACTCTGACGATAAAACCTACGATGAGATCACCAACATCAAAGAGCTGACGGGCACCATGGAGTATTACCTGAGCGAATTCAACCAGATCAGCAAGGCCCCCATGTCCCTGGTCATGTTCAAGTTTGCCATTGAGCATATCTCGAGGGTCAGTCGTGTCCTGAAGCAAGACAACGGACATGCCCTACTCATCGGTGAGTTTTCCTGGACCTTCTTGCATCGTAAAATCTATGATCAATAATAGACGTGTTTGGTTTGGATACTTTTTTGTGATGGTAATTTCTAACTGGCACTTCAAGAGTATGCCTCTGAATCTGTTGATGAAGCAGTATTTGGGACATGAACCATTTATCATTCGGTCTTTCATGCAGGTATCGGTGGCAGTGGACGTCAGAGTGCAACCAAGCTCGCCACATCCATGGCTGATTACGAGCTGTTCCAAATTGAAATCACAAAGAATTACACCCATAATGAATGGAGAGAAGACATCAAAAAGGTATTTATTTTTTCTCTTGTTAGAATGTTCCTCAGGGAGTGAAGAAAGTGCATGCATTGTGTGTGGGCATGCAAGCTGCATTAAGCTGTAAAGTGCTTAGAGCAGTTATTCCAATGTATTAAGTGCTATATGAAAGCAGATTATTATTATTGATATTTATTTTCCTATTCTGATGTATTAAGTGCTATATGAAAATAAGATGTTGTTATTAATAGTATATATATTTCCCATTCCGAATACAGCTTTTGCTAAAGACCGGTGCAGAAGGCAAACAGACCACATTCCTGTTCAGCGATAATCAGATCAAGGACGAATCCTTCGTTGAAGACATCAACATGATCCTGAACACAGGGGATGTCCCTAACCTTTATCCTGCCGACGAGAAGGCTGAAATCATTGAGAAGATGCAGGCGGTAGCTAGAGCCGAGGTAAGAATTCCTTTAGTAGCGTCCCTTGACAACACTTCAATCTGCACTTTTGTCCACAGATTTCTATTGACTTGGTGGAGAAAGCAGTTGGTCTACTTTTTAGACAGTCACATGGGCTAACAGACATGCCAACTGTTCCCTTTTTTAGAGTATTTGTTCCTCTTTTTTGCTATGAATACATCAATACTTTTTTTTCTAATTTCTGATCATAGAGTATGTGTTATAAATACGCATGATACTAGCGCTGGTCCAACATTCCCAGAGCAGTAAAATCACTTTTGGGCCAGTAACTTGTTGCATGAAAAGAACGAGGAAATTCTCGATTACGAGCACATGTTTAAAAGGGTGAATTATTAAGGTTTCAAGTAGAGTCATTTCAAATGTTTTTCACCGATCTCACTACAACAGGCTGGCGATTTTTATGTTGATCCAAATTTTTGAAAATACTCTTTTTGGTCAATTTTTTTCTTCCCTTCTATGAATACTTTTTTTTGGTTGTAGAAGGTTGGCAGGTCTGGGCTAATCCATTTTGTCTACTATCTGTTTGATCCAATTGCCGCTTGGTGTACACTGCCTTTTGCCTAATACCCACTGAGGCTAATTTTGTAAAGTCTGGTGTCCTGTTTTTCTTATTTCAACTTCATCTGGGTATTATTTTTTTTTACTTTATCAAGTGAAGATTGGTTCATAAATAATTCATCTAACCATGTAGACTACTTGGTATTTAACCAAGTGGGTATATGCCAAAGTGGGTAAAGCCTAACAGGAAATTAGTCAAAATAGGGTAAATTTATGCTGAATTGCAATTATTCCAAATTGTTAGTAGAATAGACAAACTAGGATTAGAATTCCTTAGAATTCTTTTAATTCTGTGTTCTTTCTGAACCTGTGATATACTGTATCTTTTTGTTTTTCATATCGCTGAAAACTAGGTTCTTTGCCTCAAACTAAAAAAAGTTTGTATTTCTGAAAAACTTTAATTTTAATTTTGATTTGACATCACTTTATTGATATCACAAAGGAAAGAAATTTACAAAGTAAATATAAAACATAATAAAGATTAGGATAAGCTCAGGTCATGACGATTTACTTTCGATGCAGGGCAGAAGCATAAAACTTAATGTACAATTTGGATGTAAGTAACAAGTGCATGTATTTGATGTTATTTCATTCAAATTGTCATTCTTAAATATCTGTGCTATTACAGGGTAAAAAGATAGAAGCCACTCCTCTTGCCATGTACAACTACTTCATCGAGAGAGTGCGCAAGCATCTCCACGTGGTGTTGGCTATGAGTCCTATTGGAGATGCATTCAGGAATAGACTGAGGATGTTCCCTTCTCTCATCAACTGCTGTACTATTGATTGGTTCCAGGTAAGCAGGCGTGATTGGGAGAAATGGTCCCAGTCTATTTAGAAAATGGAGATTTTTTGAGAAGCTAGTGTATCATGTAATTAAATCAATCCAATGATGTATTTTTTTAATATCTCCCAAATTTCAGATAATTGCAATAAACTTACCTAATGCCTTTCTTATCTAAAAACAATGCTATGACTTATTTATGTAAGTAATATTATGTTTATTGTCATGTTCCAAATGTAGATTTCATTGTTCATGTATTGTGTATGAATTTATATAACTTGTTGTCTTACATGTATGTATTTGCATGGCATGTAAACAAGAAGAATTTCCATTTTTGGACAATAAATAAATACTTATACCGATATTTAGTCAATAGTGTAGAGGAAAAAATGGATCTGGGTCTCATAACACAAAGGTTAGTGATTGATCATACGCTATATATTTACGATTGATTGTACATTTTAGTCAATGGAATCGATCGTAGAAAATGTTCTACGATCATTGCTAAGCTTTGGACAAGTAATAGGCCTTCCTCACTGACTGCAAGAACAACAAATTGCTTTTGATGGATTCCTGTTCTTGAGTCTTCTACAGCTAATCCATGCATCCTTAATTGGATGTCACATTAGAATCAAAACAAAAAGTACTGTATGCACAACTAAAGATTTTACCCAGGATCTAATTGTGATGCATTAATGGAACAATTTGTTATAGTTTCTTTTTTTTTGGGGGGGGTCATTTTATAATAAAATTCTCCTTCCAAGACCTTTAGTGCTATGCATTCGGGTGAATTTTATCATCACGAAAGTAATTGTGATGCATTCATGGTACAATTTGTTATAGTTTCTTTTTTTTTTGGGGGGGGTCATTTTATAATAAAATTCTCCTTCCAAGACCTTTAGTGCTATGCATTTGGGTAAATTCCATCATCATGAAAGGAGTATACTTACATTGTATATGATTTGATTTTTTTGTAGGCTTGGCCAGAGGACGCCTTGGAGATGGTAGCTGAAAAGTTCTTTGAAGATATGGACCTCGATGACCACGTCCGGAAGGAATCTGTCACCATGTGCAAGCACTTCCACGAGAGCGTTCGTAAGATGTCTGAAGAGTAAGTTATAAATGGGAAGTCCAGGGGAGCGTTTCATGAAAGTACTTGATGAAACTCTTATCCTACAAGTCGTGTTTAATCCAACAGTTGCCATAGGAACTGTGCTTCTCGGCTAATTCATATCAAGGAAAGTCATCAGGGCCTCGTCTTACAAAGAGTTACGATTGATCCAATCAACCGTAACTCTATGGAAATCCATCAGTGTCATAATTTTTACTACATTTGTAAAAATGTTCTTTGTAAACAAAGGAGAACTCATCAAATTGTCAAGGAATTAATGAATTTATGGATATACATTCCTATCTTGAAAATCTTTTGAACAAAAATGCATTTTACATGTTGACTTTGCTGGCTTTCCATAGTTGCGATTGATTGGATTAATCGCAACTCTTTGTAAGATGGGCCCCAGATCCGACAGCTTGTTGGATAAGAATGATGAGGAATGCTCTCCAGAATTACCTCTATAATCCATGGCATGTGCCTATTTTTCAATTCTCTTGCTTTATCAAGATTCAGGCGGTCTCCCGTACGACGTTGTGTGTGTGTGGTCCATGTTTATTGAAGGTTTCAGAGCTACAGAGAGTCTCTCGATGATTACTTGGTTGATAGGTTAAGATTTTAGCATGACAATTATTTATGTGTAGTGCCCCCTGAACAGGTTTATCTCTTTATATTAGCACCATTAAGAATGATTGCATGGGGAGTGTTTCATGAAACAAGCAGTGACTTTCACTGACTAATTTGCTCTGAGCCAATCAGATTCAAGGATTTTGGTAGCTTATAACAATATGTGGGACTTAATCAATCAATGACTAAAATGCTCCACTGATGCCTCTATGAACTCTTCTGAAAGGCAAATTAAAAAAAAATTCTCACTTGCAGTTCTACAAATTGAGGAGAAACATAGCATTGGTGTTTGTGTTGAATTTTGCAGGTTCTTGGACACGCTGCGTCGCCACAACTACGTGACCCCGACCAGCTACCTGGAACTAATCCTCACCTTCAAGAAGCTCCTCCAGCTGAAGCGCGATGAGATCCAGACCATGAGGAACAGGTACGTGGTGGGTCTGGAGAAGCTGGCCTTCGCGGCATCGCAGGTCTCCGTCATGCAGCAGGAGCTGACGGATCTCCAGCCGGAGCTGATCAAGACCTCGGAGGAGACGGTGATCCTCATGGAGAAGATCGAGCAGGATACGGTGGAGGTCGAGGCCCAGAAGGAGGTGAGTTGGCAATCCTCAGCTAGTCTCTATGATAAATGATTACATCGATGTGACTCATACAACAACAAATTCATTCGATAGAGTGCTTGAAATGCATGCTTGAAGTTATAAATCGAACATTAATGCTCTAAGGCAATTTTTGAAGGGTTCAACTGGGATGTTTCTTCAAGAAGGCTTTCCACGACTCCTTGTTAAGCTACCCAAAGGTCTAGATTATATTGGGGATAAACGAGAAACTATTTCACAAGAACATGTTCTAGAAATTTGCTTATAGCATTTGATTTGAATGTATTGAAAAGAAATCTGAAAAAACTAAAATTGAAGCAAATTGAAATAGTCAAAAATTGTAATGTGACATGTAGTTCTATTAGAGTACGACTTACAAAATGCTTTATCAGGAAAGATTTTTTTGTTATCTACAGACCAAATCTCATAGTGAGAGTTGTATATCCTGCGTACATTGTACGAGGTTTGGACCATATATTGAAACTTTGTTCTCTCCCCCTTACCCCAGGTTGTTGCAGCAGATGAAGCTGTAGCCAATGCGGCAGCCGATGTTGCACAGGGGATCAAGTCAGATTGTGAGGCGGACCTTGCTGAAGCTATCCCTGCCTTGGAAGCGGCCCTCTCTGCTCTGAATACGCTCAAACCTAGTGACATCTCTATGGTCAAATCCATGAAGGTATGTTTCTTTGAACCTTACACCTCTGGTTTGGGAGATAATTAAATTGTACAGCAATCTACATGGTACAACAATCTACATTCGTTGCATGATACTACAAGACCTGGGGGGCATTTCATCAACATTTTTGACCGACAAGTTGTCAGATCTGACAACTTTTCCGGATTTTGATTGGCTGAGAAGCACTGTAACTATGGTAACTGTCTGATAAAATGGGACTTGTCGTATAAAATGTCTGACAAGTCCTTTCATGAAACGCTCCCCAGGGGGGTGTTTTAAAAAGATTTAAGTATGACTTAGAGTAGCACGTAAATGTCTAGTTGCATGTGGGATAAAGGCATGACTGCATTGGTCAGGTCATGCGAAGAGGACGCGCTCTACTGTGTATTGATCAATAAGATTGCACGCTTGCATATCATATACGCGTCGGCATTAAAGTGCGATTCTTAGTCATACTTAAATCTTTGTGAAACACCCTCCTGGTTTATCTGTGGAACCTGTACATGTGAGTGGTACCTTTTGGAACAGTTCTTACCTGCTCGATTCAAAGCCAAGGGAGCTTAGACTGTTTCACAGCCAACAAGTATGTGTAATTGGCCTATTGCCCAAGTAGAATGATGTGTGGTATACATTTCATAGGATAGTGTTGTCAATCCTTCTAATGTGATAAGCCATCATGTCAAAACCATGCCAGTAGTCATTAGCAGATTTATTTTTATGATTTATTTATTTACCTGGTAATGATTGATTGATTTGTTTAGTTATTCATTTATTTTATTTTTAATTTTGTAATTTATTTATTTATTTTACTTATTATTTTATTTATTTACCAGGTATTTATCTATTCATTCATTTACTTTATTTTTTGATTTATTTATTTATTTTATTCATTTATTTATCTATTGATTTATTATCTATTTTTTTTACAATGTAGAACCCTCCTGCTGGTGTGAGGCTGGTGCTTGAATCCATCTGCGTGATGCGTTCAGTCAAAGCCGAGCGTAAGCCCGATCCCAACGGCAGTGGCAAGATGGTGGAGGACTTCTGGGGACCCTCACAGAAGCTGCTCGGAGATATGAAGTTCCTGGAAATCCTCAAGACATACGATAAAGATAACATCCCTGCTGCCATCATGAAAAAGATTAGGGACAAGTAAGTTTACCTCATTTTAAAATCACAGATAACTTCCAACCTTTTAATGAATGGAGGGGTACATAGTTTGAGGAGACTGAATGGCTCACTTGGTAGTGCCGTGGCCTTTATAATTGTGGAGACCAGGGGATGGTTTCATGAAAGGACTTGTCAGATGTTTTATCTGACTGACATAATCTGTTTTATCCTAGAGTTTCCTTAGTAGTAGTGCTTCTTAGCAAATCAAAATCAAGGAAAGTTGTCACATCCGACAACTTGTTGATGAAATGCTCCCCGGTGTTCAAAACCAAATCAGTGCCCTTGTGCCCTTTGGTAAGGTATTTATCCTGATTTCCAGGAACGTTTGGAGGGGATGTTAAACCATTGATCCTCTGATTTCGTAATCATAAGCATGCATGCTTTAATAGCAGTCAGGTAACAATAATAATAATAATAGCCAATTTTTATAAAGCACTTTTCCCAGAATGGCTCAAAGCACGTTACAGCATATTATTACACTGGTCATTGAATTCATTTCAATCCTGCACGAAAAGTGCACAATTTTTTCTCCCTGGGGAGCATTCCTTGCATTCATCACAGCCTCATTATGGTGCTGGCAAAATCAAACATACAATATCTTTCGCATCCTACCGGGTACCCATTTAGCACCTTGGTCAAGAGTGGCAAAGTTTGGATTAACGCCTTGCCAAAGGACGCTAGACCTCGGTGGGATTCGAACACACAACCCTCTGTTTACAAGGCAAGAGTCAGAACCGCTACACCACGGCTCTTCCACAATAATCACCACTCAATGGCATTGTAAGAAACTTGCAATCATTTTAGAATTTGTTTGGGGGCACTTTAATGTCTTGCAATTAATTGCCATTGATTGTTGATCTGGATCTTGCAAGAAGTGGAGTTTAAACTGATTTCCTGCAGCTAAAATTGTTCTTATCGAATGTAATATTGCAACAGAAATTTTGAGTTGATCTCAAATGTTCACTTGCAGCATTCCCCAAAGTTTATGTTACAAGTAAGTAGAAGTATGAAATAAGATCAACTTCTTTTATTTGTACACCAGGTACATTCCAAACCCTGACTTCAAGCCAGAAATCATCAAGAACATCTCTACTGCCTGTGAAGGTCTGTGTAAGTGGGTCCGAGCTATGGATGTTTACGACCGCGTTGCCAAGGTAACCAATGTTTCCTTCTTTTCTTCATGTTTTGTGTGATTTCATAGAGATGTTTTATCTTCTGATAAAATGTCTTATAAGCTGAAGTATCTTTCAACACTGGTGTAATGTAGTAGTTAAAGAACCTATGAACTAGCTAGTCCCTTTTCAAAGTCTACAGCAATTACAGCATTCGGTAGTCAACAATTTCATTTCTCTCAAAGAAATAGTTCTGAAAATATTCTTCATATGTAGAATCCTGCTATGCATGATGTTTAGTCGAATCAAAGTGTTGAACCATGATTAAGGTTTGCATGTCATGAGCAGTCTTTCCGAATGGAAAGTAGATCAAGTTACATGCCAACCAAGCGGTATTTAACAATCTGAGAGCTCCCATCTTCACCATTATTTGATTTTCTTTGTAACAACACCCAGGTGGTAGGCCCCAAGAAGCAGAAACTTGCCGAGGCGGAGGCAGAGCTGGCCGTACAGATGGAGAAACTCAACACCAAACGAGCCCAGCTCAAGGAGGTGTCCGACAAACTCCAGGCTCTCAACGACGAGCTGGAGCGGATGGTAGAGAAGAAGCAGGACCTGGAGGCCAACATCGAGCTGTGCTCCCAGAAGCTTGACCGCGCCGAGAAGCTGATCGGCGGGCTCGGGGGAGAGAAGGATCGATGGGAGAAAGCGGCCAATCTGCTGGGTCAGAGGTTCATCTCTATCACGGGGGATGTGTTGATATCGTCCGGCGTGGTGGCGTACTTGGGCACCTTCACAGTGGATTATAGGACGGTAAGGGTCAAATGAAAGCACAGGGTTGTTTCACAAAGAGTTAAGTGTGTCTTAAAGTCATAGTTGCTGATGTGTGTCGTGGTCTAGTGGTTCTGACTCTCGCCTTTCAAACAGAGGGTTGTGGGTTTGAATCCTAGCTATGGTGTGATTCCTTCATCAAGAAATTCATCCAGATTGTGCTGCACTCAACCCAGGTGAGAAGAATGAGTACTCAGCAAGATTAATTCCTTGAATGCATGAATGCTGAAATGCAGTTCAAGCTAAAGCTGGGGTAATCATAATAACAACGCGCCTTGGAATAAAATATTTCTAGATAGATGGCGCTATATAAATGCCTATTGTTATTATCGTCAAACCATGTTTTTTTCTAATTTCCAGAGAGCTACCGATGAATGGCTGAAGCTTTGCCAGGAGAAGAAGATCCCTTGTTCTGACACCTTCTCCCTGAGCGCCACGCTAGGTGAGCCCGTCAAGATCAGGGCCTGGAACATCGCTGGTCTACCCGTGGACTCCTTCTCCATTGATAACGGTATCATCGTGTCCAATTCCAGACGGTGGCCTCTTATGATTGACCCACAAGGTACGAACTTACGAACAATTTGTTTCCATTTCCATTTGCTTTTTATGCAGTTTTCGTCATATTTCAATAAGGAGCCTGATCATCAATGATAGCAGCCCCCTGATTGTGGAATAGATTACCACTTGAAATAGGGAAAACATTTTCACTACAGAATTTGAAATAAAAATTCAAAACTCAATCTTTAGGATATCTCAGCAACTAGGAGCTCCTGCGGCACCATGGAATATATCTTTATGATAATTGCGCTTCATTTATATTGTTTCATTACATTATTTTGATTCCTTCCTTTATTTCAACTCATTTTAATGTTACATTTATATTGATGTTCACACCTGACATCTTCTTTGCCTCCTGTTGAATTCTGTAACTGTCCGTTTTTCAATGTCTTGTCAATCGTAAAATTTGTAAGTAAAATTCAAATCGTATCAAATACTAAAATATCCCTTCAAGAATGACAATGGTGAAACTCTTCTGTAATGATATGCAAGCACCTGCTATATTTTAAAGTATTTAGTAAAATAAGCATCGGCACTTAAGTGAGGCCTTGTGGCTTGTAATTTACATATTGTACTTCTATGCTATTTGTGTAGTGTATATCATCCTTTCCCTTCTTTTTTTTTGCTTGTTCTGCCATTTTGACACAGTACATATTTATCACCAAGAATTGACCACATATTTGGTTTCATTGGTCCAAGTTAATTCACAAGGGTGGCTTTAATTTTAGCATGGTACAAAGCATGGAATATGCAAATATCTTGCATTATCGTGCTTCTTTCCATCATGAATTAAGCTCTTTTGCCAACAGTGTGCATTTATAAAGTAGATTTTTTTAGTGTAATCAATGAAATAAGCATAAATATATGCACAAACTCTGCATTTTTGTACCTTAGTACATTTTAAACCACCTTTGTGAATTTGGGTCACAAGTATCATTTCAGTAACTCATGATTTATTGGTCCGCACCAGGCCTGCCCTAAAATAGTCTGCCACACAAGTGTTCAGTAACTGTACCAGATACGCGCTACCTTTTACGATGGCGCCGGTCTGGTGCTGATAAAAGCAGTACTAAAATAGCCCGGGCTATTTTAGCTAGCGTCATTTATAAACTCAAATATTACAACATAGCACAGACTTTGTCTGGACCAGCGAGTTACTGAAAGCGGTACAAGTCTATCCAAATGGCCATAGAAATTGAGACTTTCTAGAGGGTTCTGTGTTCACTCTCTTTCCAGGTCAAGCCAATAAATGGGTGAAGAACATGGAAAAGGCCAACCAACTGTCCATTATCAAGCTCTCGGATGCAAACTACGTAAGAACTTTGGAGAACAGCATCCAATTTGGCAAGCCGGTCCTCCTGGAGAATGTCGGTGAGGAGTTGGATCCCCTGCTGGAATCCATTCTGCTCAAGCAGACCTTCAAAGTGTCTGGTGTCTTGGTAAGTCATTGGATGATGGTGGTGGTTCATGGTGATAATGATGGGGATAATGATGAATGGTGACGGTGATCATAATCATGGGGATGGTGACAATGGAGATGGTGACATTGATGATGTCCTTTAACCATGTTGTAGCTTCAACATAAACAAACTTAACCAATGTCAAAATTTCACAATAATGATGAAAGTGTACATCTTTATTGCATATTGCATACAATGGTTATCAAATATCGGCAAGGATATGAATGAAATTTTAGGATACTATCCGAAAGACAAATGTCATTCAGAGGATAAGTTATCATTTTTAGGTGGTAATAAAAAATATAACAAAGGATTTTGTAATTTTGGAAAGAATAGTGTTAAAGACATTCGTTATGAGTTGTGATACCTTTCTTGAGTTTGAGCTCTGGGTTCACTACTGACGTCATGCCTTTACGAAATAAAGATATTCATTGGTCTTTCCTCTCACTCTAGATTCTAATAAAGATACAAATGCTAAATGCCTTTCAGTTGATAGACCCCCATTTTGACAGTGTTGAGTAAATATGCAATTTCTTGGGTCATGTATTAATCATTTGGGTTTTTTTGCCTCGTGTTAAAATGAAATGAATAAAAACGAAGGGAACTCACCTGTGGATCTACAGAAAATAAACTGAAATAGGTTCATTGACACACTTTCTGATCAATTTTTGTCCCTTGTACAGTCTATCCGGCTAGGTGAAAATGTGATTGAATGGTCACCTGACTTCAGGTTTTACATCACGACGTCGTTGAGAAACCCTCACTATCTACCAGAGATCTCTGTCAAGGTAAGGACATGGCAATATTTTCTTCACAGTGCTATGATGGAGAAGCTGATGAAGATGATATTAATGATGGTAATGATGATGATGATGGTGATGTTGGTGGTGATGATGATGATGGTGATGTTGGTGGTGATGATGACGATGATGATGACGATGATGATGATTATGATGATGATGGTGATGATGATGATGATTATGGTGATGGTGATGATGATGATGATGATGGTGATGATGATGGTGATGATGGTGATGATGATGATGATGATGATGGTGATGATGATGATGATGATGATGATGGTGATGATGGTGATGATGGTGATGATGATGATGATGATGATGATGGTGATGATGGTGATGATGGTGATGATGATGATGATGATGCTGATGGTGATGGTGATGATGATGGTGATGATGATGATGATGATGATGGTGATGATGATGATGATGCTGATGGTGATGATGGTGATGATGGTGATGATGATGATGATGGTGATGATGATGATGATGCTGATGGTGATGATGATGATGATGATGATGATGGTGATGATGATGATGATGATGATGATGCTGATGGTGATGGTGATGATGATGATGGTGATGGTGATGATGATGATGGTGATGATAATGATGATGATGGTGGTGATGATAATGATACATCAGCAATTGCTATTTGCTCCCCCAATTTGAATAGCCACCAGTATTATGTATATGGTCTAGTTTAGTATAGCTTGTTAATAAATGATATGCCCATCACCGCCTTTCGATAAAAGTCATATCTAGGCGCTATGCCTGCCTTGTGGAATCAGAAAGTGTATTCCATAATGTTACTGAGGCATGTGCAAAGGAAGGCTTACTTTTTTTTATACTTTGTTTGCACTGTGGTTCTTCTTATTGTTATTATCAAAGTGTCTATGACTTTTGTCACACCCAGGTTGCATTGGTGAACTTCATGATCACACCGCTGGGTCTCCAAGACCAGCTGCTTGGTCTGGTAGCCGCCAAGGAGAAACCAGAACTGGAAGAGAAGAAGAACCAACTCATCGTGGAGAGCGCCAGTAACAAGAAACAGCTGAAGGAGATTGAGGACAAGATCCTGGAGATCCTGTCATCGTCGGAAGGAAACATCCTGGAAGATGAGACGGCCATCAAGGTCCTGTCTTCGTCCAAGACGCTGTCGGAGGAGATCTCAGCCAAACAGGTATGGGGATGCGATTGATAAGTGATCTGAGATGGGGAATCTCTACAACACAGGAGAATTGTGGAGGTGTCATGGCTCAGTGGATAAGTCTCCAGACTTTGATCCACAAGGTCCGGGTTTGATTCCCACATGGCAGTTGCATCCTTTGGCAAGGTGTTTAATCTACGTTTGCCAATCCCCACCCAGGTGTAGTAAATGGGTACCCTTTAGGAAGGAAATCCTTGAATGCTTGAGCATCTGATCAGGGTAGTCATGCCATGCCTAAGTTAGGGTAATATTATACAGCACTTAGAAACATAGTATAAATGTCATTATTGTTGAGGATTGCCTCAATTTCAAAGAACTTTAGCTTAATCCCATCAAATATCAATCCAATACATGTAGCTCATAAATCGTTCACTGCATCCACGAGGCAATCACGTAAATCACATTCAAATTACGGTCAACGATATGTTAAAAATGTTCCCTATACCCGGTGACAATTAAAAATTAGAATTCACTTCATCATGCTAATAATAATGAACCTTATTGGATGTTTATTCTAAGGTTACCAAGATTCTTGACCGTTCAAAATCAAGGAAAGTCGTCAGATCTGACAGAAATGTTGATGAGATGCTCTCCTTACTCAACGTTTTCCCATATATTTTTTTTCTAGGAAATCGCTTCAGCGACTGAGAAGGAGATCGATGAGACTAGGAATGGCTACCATCCCGTGGCCGTCCATTCAGCAACGCTCTTCTTTTGTATCTCGGAGCTGGCCAACATTGAACCTATGTACCAGTATTCACTTACGTGGTTCATAAATCTATACATTCAGGTAAGCATTATGATTGAGCAAGTATTGGACCTATGTACCAGTATTCACTCACGTGGTTCATAAATCTATACATTCAGGTAAGCATTATGATTGAGCAAGTATTGGACCTATGTACCTGTATTCACTAACTTCGTTCATAAACCTCTATATTCAGGCTAGTCTATGGATTGAGAAAGTATTAGAGCTATTTAGCTCATTCACCTTGCACTTCAAGAGGTGGATGTATGTTCTTGCTCTATCTAATGCTTTTAGAACAGAAACTAAGTTGTGTTATCATATCAACTGCTTCATTGTAGTCCCAAACCAAATTTTAGATCTAAATTTTTGGTTTTATCTCGACGCATGTTGAGGAATGTGCAACATGACCATTGTGTTATTGCTTTCTATACAGTCCATCCAAAACAGCCGCAAGTCTAACGTCCTGGAAGAACGCATCGACAATCTGAACGATCACTTCACCGATAGCATCTATAAGAACGTCTGTCGATCTCTCTTTGAGAAGGACAAACTTCTCTTCTCAACCATTCTCTGTGTGGGGATCATGAAAAGCAGGTTAGTTTATATAACAATTGATGATGATGATGATGAGAATGATGATAATGGTGGTAATGGTGATGATGATGGTGATGATGATGGTGATGATGATGATGATGATGATGATGATGATGATGATGATGGTGGTGATGATGGTGGTGATGGTGGTGATGAAGATGATGATGATGAAGATGAAGATGATGATATCACTACTACTATTACTACTATTGAGATTTAAATGTAGCACTTTAAACCAGTATTTCAAAGTGCTGTTAATACAAAAGATATCACATAAGAATTACCAATATAGAATAAATGTATTGTTACCTACAAATCAATCAATTAAATGAAAATATATAATACATAATAATCCACATAATTACAAGAGAAATTTTCCATTATCATTATTAGGTGCTGAGTCTAAAAAAGATAAGTCCATATTCTCTTCTTGAGGTGACGATATGATGGCGATAGCTCATTACAAACCTAAGGCTTATTCAAGGTTACAATCTGATTTGTTTCATGTGTGGTTCCTATGATATCTTACTGAAACTTTTGCTGCTAGCTTGATGGAAGGATTTGAATTTTTTCAGGGGAAAAGTTGACGACACGGAATGGCGCTTCTTGTTGACCGGAGGCGTGGCTTTGGAGAATCCTCATCCGAACCCTTGTCCTGATTGGCTGACTGATAAGGCGTGGTCTGAGATTGTCAGGGCTTCCGATCTGGAAAACCTTGATGGCTTCAAAGAGCGTAAGTTCATTTTCTTTTGGCAGGTTTCTATTCTCCTACCCTATGTAAACCTATGATAAGGATAATGGGGTATAATTAAGTAACCACTGTTCAGGCAGGGAAAGGGTTTAAAAGGTTTTCAAATCAGTATGTCATAATTATTATCTTTTTATCATTTAAAAGTTTTTATTAGATAAAATGTCAGATGGGTTTATTTACATCTTTTTTCAAAATTCTTATTTTTCTTTTTTTGAAAATGTCTTGTGTTTTTTTCTTGTTTGTCCCCCAATTTTTTCCAATTGCATTATACATTAGCGTTTGCTGTTTAATGATAGCACCACATTTCTCTAATTCTTTGGTTATTAAGTACCATTTCAGTTCCTTTTGCAAGATGTCTGATATAATTTGTTACATTTGAATATTATTATTTGTATCATTTAATCAGATGTGAAAGCTAATACTGATGCATGGAAAGAAGTATATGATTCAGCCACGCCCCATGAACTCAGCTACCCTGCCCCGTTTGACATGGTGACGGGTATGCCCAAGATGATTATCCTTCGGGCCTTCAGACCGGACAAGATGGTCCCAGCAGTCCAGAACTACATCGTAGACCAACTCGGCCGTAACTACATCGAGCCTCCGACCTTCGACCTCGCCGGGAGCTTCGCCGACTCCCACAACTGCGCCCCTCTTGTCTTTGTGCTCTCCCCTGGAGCTGACCCTATGGCCGGGTTGCTGAAGTATGCCGATGATAACGGGTACGGCGGGCCACGCATCAGTACAATCTCGCTGGGGCAGGGACAGGGTCCCATCGCGGAGAAGATGATCGAGTCGGCGAGGGAGGCCGGTACGTGGGTGGTCCTTCAGAACTGCCACTTGGCGACAAGCTGGATGCCGAGGTTGGAGTACATCTGCGAGGAGGTGCTGATTCCAGAGAACGTTCACAATGATTTCAGGCTGTGGTTGACCAGCTACCCATCCGATGCCTTCCCTGTGTCCATCCTTCAGAATGGTGAGCTTCCCCAATCCCTAACATAGCAACATATCTGGCCTAACTTTAATGCAACTTTAATGATAATGATAATGATGATATTTGTGGCTTATAAAGTGCCGAATTCACTCTGTAGAATGCTTAAGGCACAAAAAGAAATTAAGAAGTGATAAGAAAGGTTTTAACCCTTTGAACCCAGAATTATTAGGGGTGGCCGTGACCTATACCCTGAATTATTTGCACATAAATGACATATCGACCACATTCACAATCCCCCATTATTCAAGACCCAACGGCATCTTCCCCCCCACTAGTACCCGGACCGAGCCGGCCGAAGTTGTTTAGCTCCTCATAGACCTAGTCTACAAACAAAAATATCAAATTTAGTGTCTGTTTTTGGCTCAAAGTCTGTTTAGTGTCTGTTTTCACCATAGTCAGATAAACCAATTGCTTCCCCATAGTAAGCACGTGACTCGCCGCATATTACACCGTGTGTTACCGCACATATGACACGAGCAAGCACAAAAAAGTGGCATATTTTGGCCATTTTTGAAGCTAAATCCTTCCAAAAGCATTGCTGACATTGACTGAAATTATGAACTAAATATTCCTACACGTACTAGGAAGATGATGTCATTTTAAAAGATCACCTGACATTTAGAATTCATGTTTTTGAAGCCGGAATACCGGCCTATCGTGCTCAAAGGGTTAAGAACATTATTGAAGGACTCAACAGAGATACAATTTTTGATGTCTTCAGGAAGTCTGTTCCACAGTAATGACAATGGTGAAGATGATGATTTTGATAAAAGTGGTGACAATTATGAAAAATGAGATATATATTATTTGAATTAGCTCTGGAACAATTTATTCTCTGATTCTTTTTCACAGGTGTAAAGATGACCAATGAACCTCCGAAAGGATTAAGAGCTAATCTCACCAGGTCATACCTGAATGATCCAATCTCAGATCCCAGCTTCTTTGAAGGTTGTAACAAGGTCAGTATTTAAGGTTTTCTTTCACTATTCTGTGGATTAATGCAAAACTTATGGAGCTGTCGTAATCAGTGATTTCATGAACAAGTCAAGGGTAATGGTCACCAAATCAATGTAGATATTTTGTATTTACATAATCTTAAGTGGAAAATAGATAACCCTGAAGATAGTCAACATAGTATTGAAGCATATGTAGGATAATATATCAATGTTGATTTGGAAAAGATTGGGAGGATATTCATTCTTTTCGTCCATCAAAATTGCTATTAAAGCCTATCAAAAAGATATGTGGTTGTTGTCATTAGCCTGTCATGAATCAATCAGCAATTTTGTGATATATCATTAGGAAATACTCGGGCAGTGAGTGACTTCACCCTTGTCACTGCCCAAAGCACCCTTAAATTTGCTCAAAATTGAATTCTGTGGGGTGACCTTCTTTTCAAGAGCTGCCCCATGTGTGACCGCAAGCAATATTCAAGGATGTTTATTAAAATCAATATTCAAGATATGGCAGGATAATAATATTTGCATTCACTTCATAATTGCTCATTTTGCAAAAAGCAGCCCTCGAACAGAAAGTAATAGCCCAAAATTCTGCAATTTCTCCAATATGCCCCCCCCCCAAAAAAAAGGCCCCTAAAATGATAGTTGGTAATTTTGTTCATGTGTGGTTATTTTTGCAGCCCGAGGTCTGGCAGAAGCTTCTCTTCAGTCTTTGTTTCTTCCACGCCCTGGTCCAAGAGAGGCGAAAGTTTGGTCCTCTTGGTTGGAACATCCCCTACGAGTTCAATGAATCTGATCTGAGGATCAGTATGACACAGCTAAAGGTGGGTGATGTCTTACAGTACTTCCTAAAGAAGAATTACAATTTTATTTCTTCCTTCTTATACATGTAGATGTTTTTTTTAATAAAATAAGAGCTTACTGTGCCTCTTAATGTATATGGAGATCATGGATTCTATTTTGTACTCTCCTTCTTTGGTAGAAGTCCTGGGGACCGTTTCATCAACATTTTTATCCAGCAAGTTGTCAGATCTGACATCTTTTCTTGATTCTGATTGGATGAGAGGCACTGTTACTATAGTAACTGTCGGATAAAATGGGACTTGTCGGATAAAACGTCCGACTTGTCCTTTCATGAAACGCTCCCCAGGTTGAAGTATTCCTACTAGCAGTAGTAGGAGTAGAAAAACCAATAAGTAATTTAACTATTAGTAGTGGTGGTGGTGGTCAACAAACTCTAACCTTAACCCTTTATCCTCACATCACTCTGAACTATAAACCGTACCACAGACCTTATCTCCAGCAAGTTTTCAGAAATTAGTGAAAGAGCAATCGCCCTAGGAGCATATATCACGCTCCTGCAGTATCAGCTGTAGTAGCAGAAGTATATGTAGTAGAAGCAGCAGCACTAGTAGCACTGGAAACGCTGTGGTGTAGCGGTTCTGACTCTTGCCTTGTAATCAGAGGGTCATGTGTTCGATGTGGGGATTGACGCCTTGCCACTCTCACCCAGGTGCGATTGGGTACCGGTAGGAAACAACTGTCATTGTGGTTGGTGTAGCAAGTGTGCGCCTAACAGGCTGCTTAAAATGCTATGAATCCATTGACCGGGTAATAACAAATGTGAAGTGCTTTGAGCAGTTGTTGATTGATAAAGCGCAATATAAATGCCAATTATTATTATTATTATTATTATTATTAGCAATAGAAGCAAGACTGTAGTAACATTACTGAGTGAATTCTTTGTCTTCTCTTCTTTCAGATGTTCTTGAATAACTATGACGACACCCCGTACGATGCATTGACTTACCTGACTGGAGAATGTAACTACGGTGGGCGTGTCACAGATGACAAGGACAGACGTCTTCTCTTGTCTCTCCTCTCTAAGTTCTACACCCCGGAGGTCACCGAGCAAGACAATTTCCCGTAAGTACAAAGGAATGCTTGTGCCAAGATGATGACAATGATGATGGTGATGATGATGGTGATGATGATGATAATGGTGATGATGATAATGACGATGACAATGATGATGATGATGATGGTGACGATGATGATGATGATGGTGATGATGACGATGATGATGATGATGATGATGAAGATGATGGTGATGGGTGGGGATGTTGATGATGATGATTATTATTTGTTCTCTCATTTGTAAACTTCATATCTTTTGTTACTGTTTGTGTTTGTGATGCACCAATGAACATCAAATTTCCTATATGGGGATGATAAAGTTTTCAATTCAATAATTACAAGCATTGCTTTTCATCGGATTTCCTTATATTTCACTTCGCTTGATCTAATCTATTTTATGCTGAACTGTTGCATGTATTTTGATCTTCAGTTTTGTCTGTCCTTATCCCTATCACCTTGGGCTGTTTAGCTCAAATTGTTGTCTTCATATGTCTCTTAATACTTTTATCTGATTCATCAATGTATATTTATGTTACATTTACATGTGTGCTTGGTTCATGTGAAATAGGAAATTTTATATACTGAAACTGCAATTGAATATGAAATTCAATTCACTTCCAATGATATTTTAAGTGTGGGTGCATCGTGGTCTAGTGGTTCTGACTCTCGCCTTTCAAACAGTGGGTCGTGGGTTCAAATCTTAATCATGGCATGATTTCCTTCAGCAAGAAATTTATCCACACTGTGCTGCACTCGACCCAGGTGTTGTATCGGCAGGAAGTAAGTTCTCAAAAAAAGTGTGCGCTCCAGAATCATTAGACTAGCTTAGACGTGGTAATATAGGAGCGCCTTGAGCACCTAGCAAGGTGGATATGTGCACTATATAAATCCTTTATTATTATATTTGATCCAATTTGCAGGTTCTCAGACAGTGGTATGTACTACTGCCCCCCGCATGGTGACTATGAGAGCTACGTAGAATACCTGCGTGGTCTGCCTCTCATACCCCACCCTGAAGTGTTCGGACTTCATGAGAATGCTGACATCACTAAGGACAACCAAGAAACACAGCAGGTATTGCAAAACTGTTTATTTCACTTGATGTACAAGCAGTTGACCTAATTTTCAGATTGTCACCTTATCAGCTAAATCCAGGTGGTCTAATGCCACTTTTTTGTAAAACTGATGTGCGAGTAACTCAGCTCACCTTGGATTGGCTCAGAATGGGATACCAGAAGTATTCCACAAGTTAGGGCTAATTATGCATGAATCAAAGATGAGTGGAATATTACCTAGATTGTGGCACTTCATGCGACTTGCTCTGGTCTGGCACAGTCAAATCATGCAGACTAAAATATGCTTATTTATGCACTGCTAAATCCCTCTATAGATGATAATTTGTAGTAACATTGAACTTCTGACCTATCTTGTTCTTTGCAGCTATTTGACGGGATTCTTTTGACCCTCCCCCGACAAGCGGGCGGTGGAGGCAAGTCACCCGCTGAACAGATTCAAGACCTTGCGAGTGATATCCTCTCTAAGCTACCTCCAAACTTTGATCTAGAGATGGTAAGTTCTTTTTGCACTCTCTTAGAATAAGATAGGAGAAGAATGAGAAGGAGGAGGAGGAGGAAAAGAAGGAAGAGGAGATGAGAGGAATAGTGAGACAGGTAGAAGAAAGAGAATGAGAAGAACAGGGATAATGAGGAAGAGAAGGAAAAGGAGGATGAAAAGAAGTAGAATAAGAAGTAGGGGAAAGGAGAAGGATTGATTATGATTGCTTCAACACATAAATTTGCTGGAAAAAAAAAGAATTTGGGATAAGTAGATTTTATTCCAGAGTTTCCCAGGGATATAAGGCTCTCCTCATCTCTTTGTGTAGAAATGTAGAAGCTGACTTATGAAAATTCCAGTTCACAATATAATAATTATAAACATGCACTTAAATTCACTTTGTTTTCAGAGAGAGATATGCTCTTTGCACACCATTTAAAACTAAGAAAATTGGATATCAGCTATCATTTGCATAATTCAGTTACACAAATCTTGTAAATGCCATAACTTCTAGTTTTTCACTTGACATCCAATTTCTCTCTCTGCAGGTGATCAAGAAGTACCCTGTGACCTACGAGGAGTCCATGAACACCGTCTTGAGGCAGGAGCTGATCCGTTTCAACCGCTTGACCACTGTGGTCCGTGCCAGCCTGCAGAACATCCAGAAGGCCATCAAGGGTCTGGTGGTGATGTCTTCGGAGCTCGAGGATGTCTTCAACTGCATGCTTGTGGGCAAGGTGCCTCCCATGTGGGCTGCCAAGAGTTACCCGTCCCTCAAACCCATGGGGAGCTACATCAATGATCTTCTTGCCAGGTAAGTAGTACTGGGGTTGCTGTTGCTCAGTGGATAAGTGTCTGCACATTGCATCACATGGGCTGGGGTTCAAATCCCACTGTAGCACTTGTGTCCTTTGGCAAGGTGTTTATCTGCATTTGCTCTCTCCACTCAGGTGTAGCAAATGGTAATCCCTGTAGGAAGTAATTCCACTTTTCTGTTGGTCTATTAATTTTTTTTTCAACTGTAAGTTTGTAACATTTAATTCAATCATTGTTTTCATTCATTGTAATTGAATGGTGAAGCCAACAATATTATGAAGAACACAATCTAATAAGTGTGAAATTTTGGCATGTGAATCTAAGAATAAGATTAGCATTTTCAATCAATGTTTTCTCTGGGTCCTTTATAGATTGAAGTTCTTCAACGACTGGATAGCTAACGGTGCCCCTGATGTATTCTGGGTGTCTGGATTCTACTTCACACACTCCTTCCTCACTGGTAAGCAGATCGCCAAGATTTCTGAGAATCTCCATTTGAATGAATGGTTTCAAATATGGCATCAATCAATCCATGGACCAACCGACCAAACCACCAACCAACCATCCCCACTCACCAAATATTATGAACCCAGATGGCAATTTCATGTCATAACCCCCAATATATTTCACATCATGAACTACTGCAGCCCTGATAATTTCAATACATTTAACCTTTTATATGAAATAAAATATGGAAACAAATGATTTCAGGAAGTTCCCGATAGGAAACAACTGTCATTGTGGTTGGTTTAGCAAGTGTGCGCCTAACAGGCTGCTTGAAATGCTATGAATCCAGTGACCAGGTATTAATAATTGTGAAGCGCTTTGAGCAGTCGTAGATTGATAAAGCGCTATGTAAATACCAATTATTATTATTTACTGGGTTGGATGTACGTACCAGATAGTTGACTAATCTCTCAGGATGAAGATGAAGGATTGAAATTACAATAAGGGTCGAATTTTTCTCAATTTTTATTATTTGTTTGGCGTCACCTGTGCCTGGGAGGCAAAAAGCAAACTAAATCGCCTTGAACGGCAGGTCTGTCTGCCCGGTATAACTGATCGGGGTAGTGCAGGTGGACCACTACACTGGGGTTTCCCCCCCCCTACTCTTATACAAATAGTGCAGTGAGTTCTGAATGTGCAAAGTTGGTGACTATCCTCTACACAGGACCTCCATTTAACGTCCTATCCAAAGGATGGAGAATAAATTTGAAAGCGAAACACTGAGTAATGCATGGTATCAAGTGCCATGTGATTGACCAATATCTTTGGATTTATGTCAAGGGTTGGTCTTCTGAAAAACAAGGTTTACTTAAACCTGAGTTAAATTAGACCACACTTTTATGAGGTGCCGGTTATCAACTCATTCACCAAATGAAATTATTCTTTTCCTGCTGCAAAAAGTTGTCAAAAATTAATTGAGTTGTGAACTGGCAAGAATAGGAAATTTAATAAATGAATTAGTACATTCTAGTTTCCATGAATATGGAAGAAATATGTTGAAGTCCAGCATTCCGTAGAAGTGTGGTTTAAAATTCTAGGTTAAATCAGGGTTAAACCTAGGTGTAATTATGAGAATGCTACCCAATGAGTGGCTCAACTTGCATGTATGTATTGTATTATAAAGCATACAAATTCCATGAACACGATTGAACAAGAAAGAAATAACAGTATGTAATTTTTTTTTCGTCAGGTGTGAGTCAGAACTATGCCAGAAAGTACACCATCCCTATCGATCATCTGGGATTCCAGTTTGCAGTCACCGACTACGAAGAGTCAGTCAGTGCCAAGCCCGAGGACGGAGCGTTCATCAAGGTATCCAACATTAGCTAAACACATTGAGGGATTGCAGTTTCGGTGTTGAAATCTGTGGGGGGGGGAGTTTTCAAAAAGATGTAAATGTGACTGAAATTTTGACTTAAGTTCATAAATGACTATACTGTAAAATGCTTCACTGCTTTGGTCAGACCATACTCAAATGATGGGCGCTACTGCATGTTACCAGTAATCAATTAAATTGTGCATTGAATACTTTAATAATCAAACATGCTTCAACAAATCCATATTACATTCCCACAAGTGTAAGATCGCATTAATACATTTTTTGTAAAGCATATGAATACAATGAGAGCAAACATAAATTGTCACATATTGACTCTGATGAGTCTCTAAGATACCCCATTAAACATATGATGTATTCTTATTTGTCCTGCTATCCTTCAGGGTTTGTTCTTAGAGGGATGCCGCTGGGATCGGGAGACCAAGGTCCTGGCCGAATCCCTGCCCAAGACGCTCTTTGACACCATCCCCATCATCTGGCTGATGCCCGGCCGGAAGGCAGACTTCAAACCCGCCTCCGTCTACAACACCCCGGTCTACAAGACCACGGCCAGGCGGGGGACCCTCTCCACCACCGGCCATTCTACCAACTTCGTCATGTGGATGGAGCTGCCGTCGGACAAGACCCAGAGGCATTGGACCAATAGGGGCGTGGCCGCTCTCTGCCAGCTGGATGATTAGTTACCATGGAAACAATACATTTACTGGAGCTGAGCTGATCATAAGCTTGGATGACTTGTTGTCATTGCATTGATGCATTTACCAGAACTGAACAAAAGATTTATTATATAAGGCAATGAAATATGTTAGGTGTTAGGGAACAATGTTGAATTCGATGCTGAAATATAAAGAGGAAACCTATATGAGATGGTTCACTAAATTGATTTGAATTAGTCAGATCATACAACATTTCTTTTGTTTTTTTTTAATTATTATTTGTTTTATGGGGTGTCGATCAATCTCCACAAAGTAAACATATAGATAGAAGCTTCTATATATTGTTAAAATGGACCAAGCATACACTTCTACAACATGGGAATTAGGAAACAAACACAAAAATTCAAACTAATGAAAGTTGCTTTTTTACTGCAATAAGTTTCACAATAATGATAAGTATCAAACATACTTCATTTGTGAAAGCTCTCTTGATTTTATCGCATATAAAATTGAGAAGTATGTTTGTTAGTGGCAGCCATTTTGAACAATATTTATTTGTGGAATAGAAATATGGAAAGATGTTTATTGTGAATTAAAATCAATGAATGAAGATTTCATATCTGGCTTGTGATAGGTATTGATGAAAAAATAAATTTGCTAAGAAATTATTGAATATTCTGTGTCATTTTGTTGTGAAATTCATTTTGAGCTAAGGTTTAAAATCTCAAATGATTTACTTCATGGTTTCATAATAAATTTTAGTATGACCATTGGTTATGTATTGTAAAGAATTCATTAATGATAGGATGAAAATAATTAACATGTTTTATTTCTATAATGTTTGTCTTGAATATTGCAAGCTAAGTTTTATATTTCTAATGTGTTATTCAATTATTTGTATATCAGTACATAGAAATGAATATATTGTCTTGGATGTTTTAAACAACATTCTAATGTGTGAATTAGTTCAAAATTTAGGTGAAAATCTGAGAATTTTCGAGCCAGCGAAATGCTTATATTTTCTTATTGATATGTTTCCAACATTATAGTCATATTTGTACATATTCCTATAACAGATGCAAATAGATAATCGATATCTTCGCTTTTGCAGTGACAAGTTATTTCTCGAAAAATGTTAGATTTTTTTTTACTGTAATTTCAAAGCAAATACTTGATTTTATAAATGTGAATAAGTGTGTCAAAGATTTACAAGTCTGAAACGTCATTGAAATATTGGTGTATTTTTGCATATTTGTATAAATCTAACAATGAACCAATCCAATTAGCATTGATTTTAGGAGCTATGCAATTGATTCTACCTATTCAATTGAAAATTATATCTATGATTCTTTCATTCCTAATTGCACCGAAGCAGCTATATTGGTATACAAACAAATTTGCTATGAGAGTATTCAAAGATTATTTATACTTATACAGTTTTCTTAATCCAATGATTCATTTCTAATGATGTCTGTAATTGTGTATAAATTCTGAACAAAATCTGTATATAGGTAATGGCTTATAAAAAGAAGTCCTACAATATTTTAGTCATATGTTTTATACAAGAGAGAACTTTAGTCAATGTGATGTATTGAACAATTCTTAGAATCAGTGATTTTCAAGGTTTTCCAATTAAACAACAGAAATTTGGTATTAATTTGATGGAAGAGAAATGTTTTAGAATATCCGAGTATATGGCACGAAACCAACAATTTTCTTGCTCTGTATTCAAGTTTATATGGAAATCTTGCCTGATTCTAAGGAGAGTCATGTTCTAGTTTAAGTGTGTTTAATTTAATGATCTTGAAAAGCCACGAGACGCCTTTAAGATTGGTGTGCGACCCGATTTTGGAATAGAGCATCGTAACATGTTGAAGCTCTAGATAAGGAGCACCTCACTCTGCAAAGGTTGAAACCACCTTATGAATGATTTATGTGCAAATCTGTGACAATTCTACCCGTCTTATCAGAATTAAAGCGGATTAAAAATGTAATCATAATGACGTCATAACAGTCGTACTACCAGATATGGTATGAAACAAATCTGATCTTTGTTCCAAATCAAAAGCTTGCAATTTACCAAAATATTGGTATTAATATTCTAAAAGTTATTTTGAACATCAAATGAAAATATTCTATGTATTCATATTTTCTGAAAATAAAGAAAATGTAATTAGTCCCTAATTGGGTTTGTAGACCAGTCGCAAGGTGTACAGTGGCCTTGAAATATGTTCCGGATGTGTAAGTGTATTCAGTTTGATTCTTATTCTGTTGTACCTATACTCGAGTCTTCAAGGCCAGTCATTCCATTTCCTTTTCATTTCAATATATTTTCTTTGTGGATTATCTTGGACGGTAGGTGTGCAACGATTGTACGTTCAGCCTCTCATTTGTTTGCATGCAACAAGCTAAGCAGGCATTGTACAATTTATAAATTATATATAGAAGAGTGACATTCCAGTAACGTGTGACTTCCTTGGTCTGTAACAAAATGCTTAGCGATTAATCATCGAGCTTGTTTTCGTAATTGATTGCAGTGATCAGGATTGCAATCAATATGATCAGCGACTGGACTTTGTGTCACAGTGCCATGGAGTAGTAATGTATTTACTTAGCTTACACTTTCCAGAGTATTTATTTCACTTCATGACTTGTAAATATTGTACATTGAAAATATATTACCATAGTTGACATGCTAGTAACGAGTACCAGATATGATGCTCACAGTCGGCATTGTGTTTGCTTGAGCTAGACATGTATATAAATTTATATTGAATAAATTGATAACCTGTGTGTGTGCCTTCATTTTAGTATTTAACACTACAATAGTGGATTAGAGCTGCCTATTTTTGCATCTTCTTGAATATTCCGTCCTCAGTGGTACATATTTCACCTTGAAAATTCTAAGTGAGCTATTAGAACGAACAAGAAAAAATGCTGTGAATTGATCAAATAATTTTCTAATTTTCAAAGAACTATTTTCATTGCTTATTAATTGTGTATTATACTGCCGCAATATATTGATGTGTATCTCTATGCAAATTTGATATTGTCAATGCTGGTTTTTGTGCATTTGGTATGGTTGTATGAGCTACAATAAAAAATGTATGACATAACTTACAAGGTAGAATGAGTATTTTTGTTTTTGTATTCTTCAGCTTCAACATAAAGGGTTGTAATTTCTCTGGTTTATTCCCACTTTTTTTTAATCCAAAAGAAAGTGTTCAGACCTGAAGCCTTGAAATCGTTTTCCATTTGAAAATGTATGTGCATATGAATGTTATGAATGTTGTACACTGGCATCATCCTCTTCGTCATCTCATCATCACCATTGTGGGCACGTCGTGGTTTAGTGGTTCTGACTCTCGCCTTTAAAACAGGGTCATGGGTTCAAATCCTAGCCATTGCGCGTTTTCCTTCGGCAAGATATTTATCCACACTGTGCTGCACTCAATCCAGGTGAGGTGAATGGGTGCCCGGCAGGATTAATTCCTTGAATGCACAAGCTCTGAAAAGCAGCTCGAGCTTAAGATGGGATAATAATAATGCGCCTCGGAATAGATTGTTCCTAGATAGATGGCACACTACAGATGCCTTTTATTATCATCACCACCATTACCATCATCATCACCATTATCGTCATCATAACCATTATCACCGTCATCTTCGTCATCATTAGCATCACCATTATCATCACCATCATCGTTACCATCATTACCATCATAATCACCACCATCATCATCACCATCATTACCATCATCACCATACAATCATCATAATCACCATCATTATCATCAGCATCATTATCACCATAATCATCATCAATTATCATCATCGATCATTATCATCACCACCATCATGATCACCATCATGATCACCATTATTATCATCATCACCATTATCATCATCACCCTTATTATTACCACCATTATCATCACTATCGTCATCATCATCATTATCATCACCATTATCATCATTATCATCATCATCATCATCATCAATAACATCATTATCATCACCATTATCATTATCATTACCATTATCATCGTCATCATCACCATTATCATGCAATGCCATCATCATCACCATTATCATCATCACCATTATCATCACCACCATTATCAGCACCATCATAATCATCTCCACCATCGCCATTGTCATCATCATCACCATTATCATCATCAATATCATCATCCTCATCATCACCATCAATATCATCATCATTATCTTCATTATCACCATTAATCATCATCATCATCACCATTATCAGCACGATCATCACCACCATCATCATCACCATTATCATCATCACCATTATCATCATCATCACCATTATCATCATCATCACCACCATTATCAGCACGTTCATCATCACCATTATCACCACCATCGCCATTATCATCATCAGTATCATCATCACCATCCGGGGTCGTGTGATTGTTGACTGTCACTGCGTGAACTTGGCGATTACGTAATGCGCACTGAGGCGACACGAGCACACAATGGCGGGAAAATCTGAATCACTCAGAATAATCGAGGCTCAGGACATGAATGGACAATGTATTTTAACACTCGCACATGCTTTTCGTCTTCCATGACGCTGTGGTGGCTGTGGAAAAAGATGTCCCAGAATGTCATCAGCTCTACCGGCCACTTAAGACATTTTTAACGTAATTCTGGTCTGTACGAAACAGAAGAAGAAGGAACAGAAGTAGAAAAAACAAGTTTAAGCTCCGATTGCTTCGGAGTCTAGAACAAAACTATTAGCCTAGCCAATAACTATTCATTTGGTATTGTCAAAAGATCTTCCATTTTTATTTCTCACACGTTTACCGCCTGCAATGTTTATTTTCAGCATGAAAGACACGTACAGCAACAAGTGGACATATATAGGTAAGGACTGGGAAGTCATTCCAATTTCTATTTTATTGGCACATAAGTGCCGAACAATTAATCCATACTTGGTACTTGATGGAGTAATCCCTTTACAGCTCGTACAGGAAGCTATACTGGGATGAAACAAACAAAATACACGTTTTGGAAAATGTTTTTTTTCACAATTTTCTATATATATATATATTATCAATAAATACTTTGATTTTGTTGATTGCCAATCCATTTACATAACGTGTTGTCCTATAAACAAATAAATCTAACATACAATGTAATTTACGTGCACATTCTGATATTTTTCTGGAATTTCTTGTAGTGTTCATTATATTCAGGTACCTCCATTCAGCGGCGGATGTGCCCCCCCCCCCTTGAGAGCCTTAATATAAAAAAAATAGTGTAAACATGCCGTTCTTAAACAAGAGTGCCCCTCCTTTGAAAGTCACAGCACATATTTTTTAATTCGAATGTGTCGTTCAAACACAATTGAGGACCTTTGTTTAGCTTGTCAAATCTTCCAAGGGAACATGTGCCCCGCCCCCCCCCCCAGCTCCTTAGGAAAATTCTGGATCCGCCCCTGCCTACATTATTTTGTGTTATTCCTGCAATTTGAAAATGTTCTCGAATTTCTTGCTAACACTCCTCATGGGAAACACACTTTTGCGAGGTTAGTTATTTTCAGCTGAGGCTAAGATATATTTCTTCATTAATTTATCGAATACATTTTGAGGTGTGTGCAACCCAACTGGGATGTGTGAAAATAACTAATATTTCAAAACTGTCGGTGAAATTTCATTATCTATGCATTGATCATCTCGATATGCATGTCTCCGTGCATATATACATATATTTACTGTTTTTAATCTCCGTGATGGATTTTTTTTATCCAGGATATGTTTCGAGCAAAAATACTATTTCCCCACAAAATTATGAATAATCAGATATAGAAGAGTTGAATTAAAAAGTGCCCTTCTTCCTCCGAAAGAAACAAAAAAAAAATCCTGTAAGATTTACCATTATGTTAAATGCCAGAATTAAGTGTATAGCCAGATTTGGTTGGGTGCTTATATTTATAATTGCTTGTAGTATGTCTAACAAAGTAATTTTTTGTCCCTACATATCAACGCACCTGACCTATTGCATAACACATTAAAAAAGGTGCAGTTTGTTTTTTTTTTGGTTGCTCTGCCTCTCCTATAGCGCTCTCTCCTATCCCCTATTGACCTCCAACATAATGCAGTTCTGAAGTAAGATTCATCTATAATGACATCATACAAGGAGCTTTTAGAATATAATAATGATTTCATAATCACACTGTAGTACGCACGTCTGTGCAACTCATAAGCTATAGGCCTATTGTGAGCAAGTAGCAGAGTGCGATCGGAAAGAGCGCCAGCTACGGCGGAGGACCGTCCAGAGCAGTGTTTTCTCATGGCTTCGACCCGTCACGACGTACCTCTGGAATCGTTGAAAATCCTAAATCCTGTGGAGTTATCCGGGCGTTAGGGATCAATTTTTGGACAGCGTGAGTTTGAGTGATCGCCACCTGGCCAACCTTGGGCACGTTTGGGGTTTTTTGAGCTACGGGGAGTGATTTATTTTCATCCTACTTTTTCGTTTGGACATTCATAATTCGCGGTGCATATAATACATGGGCCCATGACTTCGGACATTGACTCTCTCACATACCGGTTCACTAACCGCCATACTTCATCTCTCGCGTACGTCCGCATCCGCGGAGCGAGCCTCTACGCGGTCGGTTGGCCGCTGCAACGCTTGGAACCACCGTACCCTGGCCTGGATTGACTGCGGAGCTGAGCCCTTTTAGACTTCGCTACGGAGCTGCCGTCGGCGTATCCTTCCACTGCCTGTTAGAGCAAGTCGGGACTCAACAGCTCAGTCAGATCAGCTAGTGGACTTGCTCAAAGCCGTCTCAGCACAAGAACCAGGTGAGACTAGTCATCTGAGAGCTTGCCTTAGATCCTACCACTTCATCAGTTTATACTCACACAGATTCTTTTTGTATTCAGATTGTTATGTAGATATCTTTTCTATTTACCGTAAAATATTATTTATTGTAGAGTCGTAGACTTTGCCCAACTGCGGTCTACATATACAACAATTGGCGTAGTCGAAAACTTAAGGTCAGTCGTGGCACATAGAACTTTCCCCATAGACACACAGTAGACGGAATCCCTGCACGCTGATTGGCTGATCGCGCGACCCTCTTCCCTTCCTCGCCCAGCGCTGTGTGTGAGAATCTTTACACCACGCGATCTGCTCACTCACGGAGCACAACACTCCGTCGTGTAAAGATGCCAGCGTGTAGATTTCGGGCGCATTTTCGGATGATATCGGCACTTCGGCAGGCAGTGTCCGAAGTCTAAAGATAAACATGTGGTTTTCATCGGGTTACGCAATGCTGAAGGCCGCTTGCATAAATTGTATTTGCGTTGAGTACAGTGCACAGCGTATCTATAATGTACATGTATACTTGTCTGTACTGAATTCTGCGTTGCCCCAGCGATAAGTGAATTTCCTGGTAGACTGCCTTATGATTAGATGCTCGGCGCAGACTTCATACATGTATATTAATGTCATATAAATTAACTTTGTTTTTTTAATAGAATAATTAGATGTTCAAAAAGAGTGTACATGTATATTTGAACCTTGAAAGGCAGTACATTTTAACTGTTGGAGCATATAATTTATATTTTCTGTGTGCAAACGAGAGTTCATGTACTTGTGACATATTGTCTGGAGTGTGGGAGTGCTTCTAGACTAGCATGAGCTGAATCTACCCAGTTGTATGTCTGGACAGGTTGTGTGTCCGGACGATCAATTTTAGAAAGTCATTTGGAGAAATAATACAAGCAAAGTTTCATCAATTTTTACTTCAAGATATTAGGAAATACTATCGAGAACTAGATGATTACAACCATTGAATTCATACTTTTAGTGTAATGCAAAGACAAAAAAGAATGCTTCAAAAATATAGTGTCCGGACGCCTGACCCCCCCCCCCCCATCCTGCAACTACGAGAGTGAGAACGAATGTGACGTGATTGTATTCTGTGTTATATAAATTTTCATATTCCCTTTGACTCGATTGTTTGTTTATAATTCAATTATTTTTCATTAACTATTTGACATTTTTTTTTGGTGGACAATATCATTATAAGAGTTTGAGTTTATTCATTTATCTTTGTATTATGCACTTCTACTCGAGCTAGAGTATTCCATCAATTTTTAGACATGATCTTAGAAATCGATTTTAACAGAAAATCTTAAATTTATTTTACAGGAGATTTCAAAGTGATTGTTTTCAGAAAGGTGTTTTAATATACATGTACGATCTAAAATGGGATTATTTCAAATTCACAATAGTCATATAAAATACATTTTCTATATTAAAAAATCATTTCTATTGTCAATATATTGACATTGATGAAACACATGTAATAACAATGATAACTGAAATGTTTTAACATTGTTAAAGCTAGTATTGTTCTATTGAACAATGCAATATGAATATTGTGCATTTAACATTTTGTTTATTTTGTTCGTGTTCATGAAAATATTGTACTTTTGCACTTTATTGGAAAATGAAATACTCTCCCTCCCCATACCCTCTCCCCCAATTCCCTCAGTCCTAAACGTGATTATCATTTAATACCAATATAGGGTTTTGGTATTGTTTTTTCCTCACTTCGATGTGCTGAAAAAAAAAGAAATTCCCCCCCCCAAAAAAAAGGAGTAGACTCCGATGATCCTGGTCTAATCATGGACTCATTATCTGGATACCGATGGTAATGTAATTTTCTTACCCATTTTGAAACATGTTGCACAATGGAATGTTTATATTAGATGACAAGAATATCTGACCTCTATATCAAAGTGCAAAAACTGTTTTATGTCAAAGCTTTCAGGCTTGTCATAGCCACGGCAATGGTGACATTTCATGGAATAATTGTGAATATATTTATGAAGATGTCGTCGATCATTAATACATGGGTATGTGACCGTATGTTATGTATGGTGATTGGGAAATCTACCTGGATCGGGAGGGGTACGTGATTCAATAAATTCCAATAGAAGTTCACATTCAACAGTCTGAAAAGACTTCATGAAGAATATTTCTGATGGAATTGAACAATTAATCGAAAGTTACATTTAATTGGTTTGTCTGTTTCATCCCTAGAGATCTACACGAGTTGATACTATTTTATTTGAATATCGTCTCGATTAATTGTTCAATTTCAATTGTCTTTATATATTTTATATCTGAATAACACTTAAAAAATAGTCATCACAACGACATCGGCCTAATTTGTAAGAGTGCTTATTTATGAAATGATATTTGGAATGTGAACGAGAACACTCGGCCCTAAAGCCGATGGCACGTGATCGAATTGTATTGCTTGAAAATGGTGTTTCCCGAATTCCCGTCATTGGGTGAATCCTCTTCTGTAACTTTAAAACTGCACTTCTATGGAAATTTAATGAATCACTCACCTCTCCCCACCCATGGTACAAGAAAACCGAAATCCCCTTAATTTTGGTTGAAACCCTTTTCCATTTTTTTGTTTGTCAAAATTCCCAAATCGTCCAAATTAAGATGTAAAGATTAATCAACCATCGTCGTAATCAGCAGTGACAACATTCGCTTCGAATATCCCCCCCCCCTCCCAACACTGATCTCAATTCTCAACATCCCCTCTTCATAACCCCTTCGTCTAATGCTCGATCGCTCTTTGCGACCATCCCCCCCCCCCCTTTCTCTCTCGTGCATTACACGCTGACGCAGACTGCAGAGTATATAGCAACAGTAACTCCATGAGTGTGGTATATTAAAAAAGAATTAGGCCTTTCGAACTACTTCCTAACATTTAGAATCGTCTTTAAAAAATCGTGAGGTAAATGTAAGCATTTTCATTGAAAACCTTCGAGATCATGGGTGAACAAACAATAAAAATCACTGGCGGATCCGGGGCGGGGTCACAGCCGGCCCGTGCGCCCCCCCCCCCTCCACCATTGAGAGGCACAAGTAAAATTTGTAATGTAAAATGTTGTTGAAACAGAAGCGTGCCCCCCCCCCCCAGAAAATGAAGACTAAAATCCTCTCAATTATTTTGGGTTGAATTTTTACTTTTTTTTGCTTGTAAAATTTTCCACGGGTAAACGTGCCCCCTCCTTTAAAAAAAATCCTGGATCCTCCCCTGATACAAATGAAAATACTGATAATTCATGTTGAAAATGAAATAATTGGATACGAATTATAAACTTTAACAGACAGCTATTACTTATGAAAGTTATAATTTATCCGAAAATC
The DNA here is from genome assembly GCF_018143015.1 of Lytechinus variegatus. NCBI lineage: Eukaryota > Metazoa > Echinodermata > Echinoidea > Temnopleuroida > Toxopneustidae > Lytechinus > Lytechinus variegatus. The sequence continues at coordinate 5,322,174 of NC_054749.1, forward strand.
AAAAATATTCAATTTATACGGAGAGGTTTGGGACCCCGTCTAATGAATGCAGATGTCCATTAATTATTTGGAAGCCTCAGAACAATTAATGTTAGGATTTCACGGACGGGACCAAGGGGCTATGGTCCTTATATATCGGTCACATTTGCTCTACGGCGGCCGTACGGCGAGTCGAAAACAGTCGGTTTAATATTGTTTTTGTACCAGCTACATTTGTGGTTTGTACATGTATAAAAATGAATAATAATGTTGTTTTCGACTCGACGTGCGGCAAAAATATGACCGAGGTACAAGTCTGTCAAAGACGTGAAAAACAATGGTTGACAGAACCAAAACACGCATTCGGAAAATTAAATCACAATATCAAAAGATGTAGAAAGTATGTGGTAAATTTATTGATCAATATGTGAATAAATCTGGCTTTAAGTAACTTTGTTGGACTTCATATCGATCTTTTCCAGTTTTCCATTAAAAGATGTTCTACAAATTTTGATGCACGGGCTTAATTAGTGTAGTATTCACATTTGCTCTACGCCGGTTGTACGGTGAGTTGAAAACAGCCGTTGCCGTTTTATTCATTTTTATTCAAACCATGTATAAACAGATAAAAAAAATATTTCTAAACTGCTGTTTTCGACTTGCCGTAAGGCCGCGGTAGGGGAAATGTGACTGGGGTATTATAATGACATAAAATGATATAGTTGTTGCACGTTGCAAATTGTTAAATCTTTATTAAAGAAATCATGATATAGGGGTTGGCTTACACTTTACAGTTTGGCTTTAATTTATTATGATGATCTTCATTTTACTTACCATGATAGTTTTTAGTTATAACAGTGTTTTGCATGTATTCCGTGAAAGTGAATGTCCTTCAAGAATTCCATGTTTTTTATAATTCATACTGAACTGGAAACTCTTAGTAAAGGCAAATTTAATGCATAATATGTTCAAATAATTTAAACAATGCTGTATACTAAAACATTTAAAACAAGTGTTTAAAATCTGAAACAACCATGCTTTATTTATTGATAATTAAATATTAGAGTTTAAACTTTGTTGTTTATAAAGTTCTTAAACACTTGTTTAAAATGTTTAAACTAATATTCAATTCACATATTAAACAACGTTGAATTATTTACAACAGTGAAACAACATATTAATTACAAATAAATCACAAGAATATTATGACTATACATAATAGTATTTTTACAGTGCATCATTGTTGACAGAAAATGGTTTTACTCTTCTCAGCATCATATTCATAATTTTTAAAAAAAAATTCTCTTCTACAATAGTAAGTAAAAATAAAGTTGAAAGATTATCTCATAAAATAAAATTGTTTCTATATCCGACGGTCTTGTTTTAGTGATCCCCAAATCCTTCACCTTCTTGAGTAGAATGTGATATGAACTTGTAGCTCTCAACCTTTGTCCTTTGGGTCTTGTGAACAACAGTGTTTCAACCAGTGTCAGTCAGTCATCTTCGGATTTATGCTGTAGATTATACAATGAAAATAGACCATAGTTTGAACTTTTGAGTTTGATTTATTGCTAATGACATAATTGGTCATTCAAAGATTTAAAAAAATAGATAAGAAAAAGAACAGAGCAGGAAGATATTTATGATTTTTGTAAAAAAATACTGAAGGTAACAAAATCAAAACCAATCTCCATCCATATCAATTTGGTACACTTCCACACTTCAGTGATTGTAAATTGCATTATTTTTTCAATTTAATTTCCACTATTTCTATAGGGTCTGTAATTGTTGATGTTAAATGTCAATTCCATTGATTTTCCCTGGCCTTACCGAAAAAAAACTAAAATCATTGTCCAGTTTAGAAGTTAGATCAGTATCACATCAGTATCAAAGTTCCAACAAATAAAATGCCCAAACTTATATTCCTAAAACATAAACACTACATTCGAGAGAGAGCTTCGATTTCAGAGGCATACAAAACAACAGCTGCAGCTGCCACTCATATTACATTCACGCCCCAAGGCCGCATGGCCGAGCGCCACACACACACATTCCACGGCCGTTCACGAACACCCGAGCGAAGCCCGATTACAACTCACCGCTCCCACGCTTTATATACACCAAATGCGGACTAGCACTAACACCACCGCAAAGCAGTCCACAAACTCAACATCGGTGGAGACAGTTTTCACTATGTCGCTCTGTACATACACATGTCGCTCACATATACTTTGCACACATTGATACACAGTAAACAACGAACACAGTCATGCGATTTTCACTTCTCGACGGTAAATATCTTCAAAAATATGACTTACCAAATGACGAGAAGTCCGCAAAATATCATCAGATTTTCCGAGGTAATGTAGCTACACCGTACGAAGAAAATGAGATTTTCAACTCGAAATCTTGAAGGAAATATGTCGTGTTTAGTATGAGGTTGATCGGTGGTTCGCAGAGAATCTTCTCGCACTACATAGGTTTTGTATTATGGGAAAATATGCAAATGAGAGCCAAAACACCCAATGAGATCACAGCTCAAGATTTGTGAATGAAACATGACGTCACGCACTACGCTGGCGATCGAACGATCGTACTGCGCATGCGCGGGTTTCCTGTACAATTCTTCTTTGTGCGTGGGGTATCTCAATTGATTTGTAGGCCCTATTTTGTTTTTTATTGCTATTGCTGGAATTTATAACGCCAGTGAAGTGAATGTACAATAATTGGCTTGATATTAGTGGAGATACGAATTAGTAATAGTAGGTTGCTTTTAATATAATTAGATCTTTTTTACAAGTTCTGACTAAAGGATAGGGTGTAGTTGAAGATATTTTTGGCACCAATTTTATAAGTGGTGTAGTTCAGTAAAGCACTGTCGGTGGTCGGTGTAGTTTTGACAGTGACATTTGTAGTTTACTTATAGTTATAGGTTTATAATTATATCAGTCTCGGACTGCTTAGTATTTTTGTAAGGAAGTTTTGAAGACTGTCTTTGTATATTTGTAGCTCTACGGCTATTAATCTTTCAGCCGAGAGGAAGGAGATCAATGCAAATATTTTTGCATGATTCATGTTTTGTGCTGGAATTGTTGACTGGCTTTAATTATCTAGGTTAATACTTAGTTAACCCTTAATTAAGATGAATGAAGCTTTTGATTTATTTCTACAAATTAATAAGTCAATAAACACCAGCAGCGATATATCTCAGGGCTGGTATGGTAGTCTTAGAACTGAGCTTATTTAAATTTATGATTGAGTAGATATACAGAGCTACAAGTAAAATGTGAACTCTAAGCTCTATGATAAAGTACCTGTGAACTTTATAGTCAGGACGTTTAATTTTAAAGGAAGACTAGAAGTCTGGAGCACTGTTCTATTTTAAAGGTGCATTACTGTATTATAGCAGAACTTGTTCGGTATTTCACTACATGTAGGTGGTAATTAAGTAAGGTAATTTTCTTCATGTACACGTAGTGTATGTGACGTGAACAGTGTGTATTGCTCCCCATTGAATCTTGTCTTTGGAGATATACAATATATTAGTTTGATTCAAAACTTGGTTTTTGTGAGCAGATTGACTTATTTCTTGTTTTCTTTTTTCTTTTGCATTTGCCGGAGGAATCAAGAGAAAGGAAGTCTTTGTCATTTCTAACTGTACTAACCTCAATATATTAACAGGTCAGTATTGTTTTGTTGTTTATTATAACAATTTAGATAGCGCAAAGCAGTTCATTACTTTGAAAAAAAAAAAAAAAAAAATAAGAAAATAAAAATTATTTTAATTTTTCTTTATAAGAGTGTAGGAGATTTAACACTTAGAAACGGATGCTTATTTCAACTTTCTAGTACAAATTCTGGCAAAGCACAGGGAAAGTCTATACCTATTTTTTATGAGCATCCAGATTTCTTTTGTGATATTTCTTGGAAATGCATGCTGAATAGAGACAAATCTGGTCATTATATTATTAGGTCGAAATCAAACACATTGAACCTAGATTGTTGGATAACTTTGACATGATATTCTTTTCATGCTAAAATTAATGCTGTGAAAATTGTTCATGTGTTTTGGAGATGATTGCGAAATAATATTCGTGGTTTAACGATTGTCCCCTAATTAGGTGAGATTTTGGGGAACATTTATTGTTAGTAGCTTTGAAATTCTATAATAGTGCGCCCAATATTCAGAAGGGGCATTTTCTGGTTGTAATAATTTGTATTTATTTTTTGCAAATTATTGGTCAAAAGTTTTCTCTATTCAATAAAAAACTTAGCCCAATTGTCTGTATTGCATTGAACAGAGACTACTATTATATTTAGTTGTTCAATTTAATAACACCTATAATACTTAATGCATTTGTACAAAAAATAATCATTGTTTTTCTTTTGTGTGTGTTGACTAGTGTTGCTAATCTGTTGTGATACTGTGCACACCAATAGTCTAACATTGTACATGTCATGTATTAATATTTAGGTTTTATAGACATCAATATTTGAGACACAAAAAAAAAAAAGAGGTTTGGGATTTACATATAACTTTTCTTATCCCTGATTGCTGGGGTGCACACATCTTTTTGTGTGTCATATTTTATGTTGGTAATAGATATAATAATTGTCACCTTTCAACACCTCAATACTTGCTTGTGTCAAAGAAGGAATTATTTCTGATTTCTGAATAGTCCTTTGATTTTCTTGTTGGGTAATCAGTGGAGCAAACAAATATGGCTCAATCACAAGAAATTAAAATTAATTTTTGTAGTGAGGATGATTTGATTCCCATTTGTTCGTTGCCAACAGCTAAGAAAATAATCAGATGGAGGGATCAATGTGGGAATTTAACCCAATCCTTGTTTCTTCGGTGTCCCAAATTACGGTATGGCCCCAAGTACTTACCACACCTTGATTTCGAACACAATAGTCAATTAGACTTGAATATGGATGATTTTACAAGCAATATTAGAGAGGGAGGGGAGGAATCTGAGGAAGAATCTGAGGAGGAGATAGAGGCTGAGGGTAATCCCAATGTTAGTGGGGGTAATCTTCATACAAGTGAACATGCTCCATTTGATAGAACCTCTAGTAGTCGCAATCGGTATGAGAATAATGCCAATGTTAGTGGGGGTAATCTTCATTCAAGTGAACATGCTCCATTCGCGAGAACCTCTAGTAGTCGGAATCGGTATGAGAATAAGGGGGCATATGATGATTATGCGGTTAGGGGTAATCCTCGCACAACTAGCCCAAGAAGTGGCCGGAAACTTCCTTCGAGACCGGAGCCCCCACCATCCCTTCCAAAATCGATTTCGTTCGATGGTCGAGGAAGTTGGGAGGCATTCAAGAACAAATTTACTTCATACGCAGCCGCATACCGATGGACGCCCGAAGAGAAAAAAAATGCACTTGGATGGTCGCTTCAGGGCGAAGCCTCTGATTACTTCGCTGCCATTTCAAGGCAAGGTCACAAAGAATACGCGTACCTAATGTATCTCATGCAAGAGCGGTATCAAAGAAATGCGTTACCCGAAGAGGAACTTGCTGAGTTTCATACCGCTCAGCAAGAACAGGACGAAGCTTTAGCTGATTGGGCAGGACGACTTCGCGTATTAGCATACCGTGCTTTTGAAGGACTGGGTAATATTACGAATCCAAGGGTTCAATCTCAGCTCGTGCTTCAGTTTTGTAAGGGTTGCGTAAACAAACAAGCAGGTTACTCTGCTCTCATGTCCCATCCCGTCACCCTTGAGGATGCGATTCAAGGAGTAAAGTGGGCAGAGAATTCCCGCAAAGTCGTGTATGGACGAAGTCAAGATCGGAGTAATTTCAGATCGGATAATAGGGTAGGTCGTCCGCGAACCGTACAGTCCGTGACCTGTTCGGAATATAATTCCGAGGACGAGGAGACTGAGTCTTCTTATGTTTCGCGTGTTCAACAGACTTCTACAGGTAATCGACCCTGGACGAATGATGGACGCGATAACACAATCAAGAGTGTTCTTGAAACCATACGGACAGGATTCGAGGGGATGCGGTCAAGTCTCGAAGGACTTCGAGAGGATATGAAGGGGATGAAAGTTAGCATGAATGGTCTTCGGGATGATTTGAAAACCGAAATGACAGAACTAAAACAGAGCGTTAAATCACTCAAACCCCGTCCGCGATCTCCATCTCCGAATACATGTTTCCATTGTGGGCAGACTGGTCATATTAAGCGTGAGTGTCCCAGTTTGCAAAAGGTGTCCTTCCTACTTCACGATACGGAAAACATGGAGGGATCGGGGAGCGAGGCCGATCCCCGGTCCGAATGGAGCAAGGCCAAGAACCTATAGATCAGGGAACAATAATTGAGTCTGGCCTTCAAATTGAGTCAGATATTGAATCACGTAATATGCCGGACATTACGGAACAAGCAGAATCTACTTGTTTTGACCCACTGGAATTAGACACTACTTCCGTAGCTGATGTGTTTTTAGAAGCATCGTCTGCATTTGAGGTACCCAAAGTGGTAACTGTGAATAAAGTATCTAGTACTTCAATGTTATACATTCCGGTTCGTCTAGGAGAGTTGGAAGTGAAGGCAGTAGTGGACACTGCTGCGGAAGTGTCGATCATCTCTGATAAGGTTTATTCCATAATGAAACCTCAACCTCCGATCGTTGAAAATATCATCCTCCAAACAGCGGACAGAAATGTGAAAATGAAAGCTATGGTAGTGGGACAAATCTCCATTAGCCTTGGATCAGTTCAGTTTGAGGAAAGATTACATGTAGCCCCCATTGGAGACGACATGCTTCTCGGTTTAGATCTTATCACCAAGTACGGTATGGACATTTCAGTGCGGGACTCTAAACTCACCATTGGACTACATGAGATCCCGTTGCACTTTGGGAGAAAACCCCAGAACGCGACTCCTCATCACGTCAAACGCGTCACAGTGTACAGTGCCACAGTCATTCCCCCGAATTGTGTCAAGCGGGTGAACTGTAATGTGGAAGGGGACATGGAGAGTACCTTCATGTTCCAACCAACTCACCCGTCTCCTATATGGTCACCGCGGATTGTTTTTGACCGGGGTAAGGATATTTCCGTGTATGTAGTTAACCTGACAGATTCCTACCACCGGTTGCCAGCTGGTTTACCCTTCGGAACGGCAGAAGAAGTGACCCTCGAGGAACCCAATATTGTAGATGGACAGGACTTTGAAGAAACAGATATTTCCGTAAAGCAAACTTCGGTTATGGACTCGCCTAGTATTGTCCCATCTCATTTGACTGACCTGAGAGACAGGTCGAGTGAATCTCTCTCTGCAGAGCAGATTTTTGATTTAGATAATCTTTTATCAGAATATCAGAACGTCTTTGCTAGGGATGATTTCGATTTGGGAAATTTCAGAGCAGTTACTCATAAGATAGACACTGGAACGGCAAATCCCATCAAGCAGAAAATGAGGCGGACACCAATCAATTTCGCCCAAGAAGAGAAAGCGCATCTAGATAAGATGTTGAAGGCAGGAGTCATCAAACCATCAATTTCTGAATGGGCGTCACCCCCAGTTCTGATCAGGAAGCGTGACGGATCAGTGCGTTGGTGCATAGACTATCGTGCCTTGAATAATGTGACTAGGAAGGATGTATATCCATTGCCTAGGATTGAGGAATGCTTGGACACATTAGCCGGAAACATATGGTTTTCGAAATTGGATGCGAACGCTGCCTATTGGCAGATACACGTCGATCAACCTGACCAGGAAAAGACAGCCTTTATTACCAAATATGGACTGTTTGAATTCGAGCGAATGGGATTCGGACTATGTAATGCCCCCACAACGTTTTCAAGGGCAATGAATCTCATTTTGCGCGGGCTGACTTGGGAGATCGCTCTCGCATTCTTAGACGACGTCCTGGTCCTTGGAAAGAGCTTTGAAGAACACTTAAAAAATCTTCGGATAGTGCTGAACCGATTTCAACAGTTTGAACTGAAATTGAAGCCCAAGAAGTGTGCTTTATTCCAAACAAAGGTCGAGTTTCTCGGAAGAGACGTCGATAACACTGGAATTCATCTCAGAGCGGAACATGTCCAGGCCGTTCAATCATGGCCGGTGCCAAAGAACACCCGTGAAGTTGAGCGTTTTTTGGGACTCGTAAACTACCACAGGGTTTTCTTGAAAGACTACGCAAAGGTAGCTGCCCCCTTATACGCACTAACAGGAAAACAGGCATTCAAGTGGGACGAAGCGCACCAGTGTGCTTTCGAATCAATCAAGCACATGCTTAGTACAGCTCCGGTACTTACTCTTCCGAACTCCACTGATGGATTTGTGCTAGACACGGATGCCTCCGATATTGCCCTTGGAGCAGAACTTATACAAATCCAAAATGGTGAGGAAAAAGTGATAGCGTATGGAAGTTGTGTACTTGCCAAGGAACAACGAAGATACTGTGTGACAAGAAAAGAGTTACTAGCGGTTGTTTTGTTTACACGATTCTATCGCCACTATCTACTAGGAAAACCCTTTCTTGTCCGAACGGACCATAGCAGCTTACGATGGCTATTGAACTTCAAGAGACCAGAGGGTCAGATTGCGCGTTGGATCGAAGAATTAAGCCAATATGACTTTCACATTGAGCATCGAAAAGGGAACAAACATGTTAATGCAGATGCGTTATCCAGAATCCCTCAACCTCCCTCCTCCTGTAGCTGTTATCAACTAGGTAGTAAGCTGAAGGACCTGCCGTGTGGCGGATGTCATCATTGTGAGCGTGCGCACAAGCGGTGGGCGTACTTCGTTGAGGAAGTGGACGACGCAGTGCCGTTAACCAAACGCTCCCAAGTCTGCGAAGTAAGTATGACGGTACCATGTACAAGTGAGTCTCCGCTCAGCATTTCTCCTCAGGCTAAGGAAATCGGTGAGCTACGAGAAATTCCAAGTGATTCTCCGCCCAGCATTTCTCCCCAGGCTAAGGAAATCAGTGAGCTACGAGAACTCACAATTTTACGGTGTAGCATTCCCACCGTGAGCGCCATTTCACTTTCAGACATCAGCGATGAAAACTTCAGGGAAGCGCAAGAGAAAGAGACCTATTTCGGACCCATACGTGCCTGGCTTGAGTCTCAAACAGTTCCGTCCCAAGCGGAAATCATGCTTTGGGGTGCGGAACAAAAGTTCTTATGGGTCAATCGAGATCTTCTCATTCTTAAAGATGGTCTACTGTACTGGAAGAAGGATGAACAGCTCTTTGTTGTTGTGCCCCGTGCGCTAAGAGAACAGATTATGCAAGTTAATCATGATCTCCCTTCTTCAGCACATCCTGGTTGTGATCGAACCTTTGCGAAGATACGCCAGAAGTATTTCTGGTATCACATGAAAGACAACATACAGTCGTATGTCATGGCCTGCCCTCTTTGTAATAGGAACAAGAAGCCGGATCGTCATCAGCGTTTTCCCCTTACCCGGTATCATGCCGGTGTTCCAATGGAAAGGGTACACCTAGATTTTCTTGGCCCCTTGCCTAAAACTACTAATGGGAACGAGTATATCTTGATGATCGTCGATCAGTTTACTAAATGGACAGAAGTCATTCCCCTACCCTCCCAGACCGCTGAAGTGACAGCGCGGGCAGCAGTAAATGAATTTTTTAGCAGGTTCGGTTATCCTCTTCAAATCCAGACCGATCAAGGCCGAAATTTCGAAAGTGCCCTCTTTCATCAGCTTTGTCAGTTGTTGCATATTCAAAAGACACGTACCACTGCATACAGACCTTCTGCCAATGGGCAGGTCGAACGTTATAATCGTACATTGATGGCAGCAGTTCGCTGTTACGTCGACAAGACCCAGACGCAGTGGGATAAGTATCTTCCCCAGATCGCTGGAGCGATTAGAGCAACCGTTAACCGCAGCACAGGATTCACACCTAATAGACTCATGCTGGGACGTGAACTGAATCAGCCCACTGATTTAGTATTTCCTCTTCCCTCCAGCCAGGAACGCAAACTCCCCAGCGAGTTTTGTAAGGAGCTAGGTGATGCAATTCAAACTGCTCATGACACTGCACGGAAAAACCTTCATGCCACCCAGCGAACAATGAAGCGTGATTATGATGTGCGTATAAAGACAAGTGACTACAAAGAAGATGATTGGGTTTATTTTCTGAACCTTGCCACCCCCAAAGGGAAGTCTAAGAAGTTGTGTCCCCCCTGGACGGGACCAGCCCAAATCACGAAATGTCTGTCCCCATATCTGTTTCGGATTCGATACAGGAACTCATTCTTTGTAGTTAATCATGATCGAATAAAGAAATGTAATGATCGTACACTCCCCACCACTCCAGGGTCACAATTGAATGCTGATGTTTATTGCATCTGCAGGAAGCCAGATGATGGAAAATTGATGATACAATGTGATCGCTGTGGAGATTGGTTCCATGGAGCATGTGTAAATATCTCACCTGCGGATGCCATAGCCATCCGAACGTATGTGTGTCCCCTGTGCCATGCACCCAGGGGAACCCCTCGTTACTAAAAGATGAAATGTCTAGAGTGTAATAATTTATACCATTTTATGTTGTGTGCACTTCTTTATTTATACAGGAATAAGTAGCATGGAGAAGGTAACTCCTTTTGTGATGTAAGCTGAACAAGACAGGCTTCAATCACAGTTTCGTTTCAGTTGGAATTCAGTTGAGGTAACAATTCTTATTCAGGGCTAAAACTAAGCCTAAGCATGCTATAAATTCTAACATGCTTATATATAGTTGTTAATCATCTCCCAAAACTTGTTAGTGGGATTTTGGGGATCAAGAGAAAGATCATTTTAGTCTAAATATGAACAGTTCAAAATATTCAGTAAAAATCATTCTATTTGATCATAATTTGTGTCTTAACAAAACATAGGTTTTACGTTTTTTGCAGAACATGTACATGTTTGTGTGATTAACTTTCATCATAACTTCACATTAATAAACAGTTTATTGCTAATATATGACAGCCTGGTTATATGTGCTGTTCATTTATATGATATGTGTGATAACTGTTCTAACCGTTTTATCTTCTCGTTTTTACAGCATACAAGAGTTGGAAATGATAAGTGACCTAAATTTTGATGTCAACTTCAAAAATATATTCACTGTTCACAGGAACCACAGTATTGTAAGGCATGGTATTATTTATAGTATTACTTTTAATTCCGTTGATTTCAAAGCTCCTCACACATTCTATTACGCATGTGATTTAGAGAATGATGTGAAAAAACAAACTGAATTGGTATACGGTAGTTAAATAGTTATGTAGAATAAAGTAATAACTGATTTTTAGTGTTGATAAGTAGTCAGCAATCACTTGCAACTGTGATTGATTAGTTATTGATTATTAAATATGTATCTGTGCACAAGTCTCCCACGAGTTCTCCTACATGTATATGACTAATTTGTGAGCGGACCTTCGCTTCCTTTTTCAATACCTGGAGAAACTCATTTTTCTGGTGAGCGGATCTTCCTTTTTCAATACCGGGGAGAAACTCATTTTTCTGGTGAGTGGATCTTCACTTTTCAATACCGGGAGAAATGTAGTACGCACGTCTGTGCAACTCATAAGCTATAGGCCTATTGTGAGCAAGTAGCAGAGTGCGATCGGAAAGAGCGCCAGCTACGGCGGAGGACCGTCCAGAGCAGTGTTTTCTCATGGCTTCGACCCGTCACGACGTACCTCTGGAATCGTTGAAAATCCTAAATCCTGTGGAGTTATCCGGGCGTTAGGGATCAATTTTTGGACAGCGTGAGTTTGAGTGATCGCCACCTGGCCAACCTTGGGCACGTTTGGGGTTTTTTGAGCTACGGGGAGTGATTTATTTTCATCCTACTTTTTCGTTTGGACATTCATAATTCGCGGTGCATATAATACATGGGCCCATGACTTCGGACATTGACTCTCTCACATACCGGTTCACTAACCGCCATACTTCATCTCTCGCGTACGTCCGCATCCGCGGAGCGAGCCTCTACGCGGTCGGTTGGCCGCTGCAACGCTTGGAACCACCGTACCCTGGCCTGGATTGACTGCGGAGCTGAGCCCTTTTAGACTTCGCTACGGAGCTGCCGTCGGCGTATCCTTCCACTGCCTGTTAGAGCAAGTCGGGACTCAACAGCTCAGTCAGATCAGCTAGTGGACTTGCTCAAAGCCGTCTCAGCACAAGAACCAGGTGAGACTAGTCATCTGAGAGCTTGCCTTAGATCCTACCACTTCATCAGTTTATACTCACACAGATTCTTTTTGTATTCAGATTGTTATGTAGATATCTTTTCTATTTACCGTAAAATATTATTTATTGTAGAGTCGTAGACTTTGCCCAACTGCGGTCTACATATACAACAACACTTAGGCCTACCCATACCTGTTTCCCACCATAATAGGGATAAGAAATAAAAACTAAACCTTTGCTGTTAGTCTGCTAAAGGCTTAGTATTGTTGTTGTTATTTTTGTTGTTACTTTTCTCTCCAAGTTTCCTACTGTATGTCATGTTGTTCCTCTTTTTATATATTCATCAAATTTGAGTTTTGAATTATTATATCATTAGAGCGTCAACCAGTATCATACACGATTTAGCTACGATATTTCTGTTTATTTCCGAGTCTTAAAATTGAATAATATTTGTCCTTTGCAGGGCCTTTGCAAACTTTATTTTTATTTAGGGATTCAATTCAATTCGTTTATTTTCAATTCCATAAGGGATGGAGTGTGAGTCCTGCACTGCAGTCTGCAGACTCTCACTCCTCCCACTAATCCGGGCCGCCCGTGATAATTATCATCCTTTTGATAGGCTGTTTTATCTAATTATATTTCATATGATTTGAGCCTAGTATAATTTACATATTTAAAAACCGTGCAAGGAAACTTTTAAAACGAAAAAAAAAGGAAAAACAAATAATTTTACCTGTGCCATAAGAGGTCAATTATTGATTTGAATATGTATCAAATATGATTTAGGGCGCAACTTGGAAATTGTTAACCATAATTTTTTTTGTTTTTCCGATTCGTATTTATATTTATTTATACCCGGTTACACGCCCCAAGTATAGGTTGAACGATAGCAAGAGAAATATCCTACACAGTGTCGCAGTGTGGCCATGACTTGCATATATATACTTGGTTATACATATCCACACTATATCTGTGTATCAATGTGGTTAAAGCCATGATTTCAATCTCCTCTTATATCCACACTGTACTTCGAGTTATCCACACCGGGCATCCACACTGTATCAAAATGGTTCGAAGATATGTTTTCAATCTCCCACACTGGACATATCGATCGAGTGTGGTTCGGTGTGACGAGAATGTGAATATCTCACCCACAAAAGCCATGCATGGCGAGAATCTCCCGTTATATCCACACTGTACCTTAGTGTGTTTCGGTGTGACAATGTAATATCTTATCCACGCTGCACCTAATTTTTTTTTTCTTTTCTCGGATTTATATATGTAATGTAAATAATGTATAATTTTAGACTTATATATATATATAACCTCTGTAGGCCTAAACTCCTCTTCAACTCTTGATTCTGAGTGTCTAACTAGAAAAATCCTCATAGCGATATTTAAGTATTAATGCTAGATCTGTTATTTATTTATTTATACTTACTACAGACAACTGGATTAGTACCCCCCCCCCGCCCCTGTTTTGTCGTGTGTACTTACCTTCCTCTACCCTACTCTAGTTAGTTGTTCTTTTTTTATGTCATTACTGTATATATATTATGTATATATACTTTTTTTTCTTGCTTCTTATCTGCTTTTTTTTTCAATGCAGACGTTTAATTATATTGTATCATACATATTTTGTTGTTGTATCAAAGGTGATCTGTGCTTAACAAGCGTTGCTTCTATACAGACCACCTCTTTCCCATATTTTCGATATCTTTTTAGCTTATTGTCCATAAGCTTTTATTCCTGTTGTGTTTTTTTTCTTTTAACCTTATTGATATCGTACATGTATGCATTGTATTTTGGTTGTGGAAAGAAATAAATGAACTTGAACTTGAAAATTGTGGTGGTGGCCAGATGTGGATCTATGTTTAGCCAGACTGTACACCATCTGGGACACCACATTGGTTCAACGTGGTCATGACGCAAATTTCTGATTAGCCCCACTGTAGTTCAATGTGGCCATGATGAAAATCTCAATTATCCATATACTGTGTATATCCTTATGTAATATAGAAATAACTACACTGCAAAAACTCTGGTGTTGATTTAACACCAGCCCTGTTAGTCTATATATGTCCAAACCAGAGAAGTGTTAAACAAAACCAGTTTCCTTTTGGCCCAACACCAGATAGGTGTTTATACAACACCAATTAGAATTAAAACAGCATCGGTTTGATTTTAAACTGGTATTCTTTCAATACTTCTCTGGTGGACATAGATTCCGGTCTGGTGTTAAATCAACGCTGGAGTTTTTGCAGTGTATAATATGAATTTATATTTATTCACTCTGTACTTCAGTGTTTTCCAATTGGTCATGATGTGAATCCTTCGACTAGTTCTATCCACTCTTTTCTTTATTTTCTTCAGTGTGGTAATAATGTCATGGGCGGAATTCCCAGGGGACAGGGGGACGCGTCCCCCCTACCCAAAATAGTAGGCATGGTAGGGGGACACAATATCTTGATTTTTGGTGCGATATCTATTTTGCATGTCAAATTTGTTTTTGTCGAGATGACCTGAAAATTTAGGGTTGATAACCTTATTTCATTGTGCGTTTGCTTGTCAAATTTTTCAGCCCCTGGTCTCCCTACGTTTGGGGAAAGATTTCCACCCTTTAATAATGTGAATTTCCGGTTATCCGTGTGTGTAATGTATGTTAAATGCATCAATAATTTAACCACGTTGGAGGTAGACTAAATAAAATGCGATTCACATTATGTCTATGTGTGAATTCGTCTCCCCTCTGTTGAGTATATTCCTTAGAATATGAAATGAACTAACCATGTGAAAATGCAAAGTACGATCCAGTCACTTTTCCATACACAACTTTTCGTTTATTCTCCAACAATTGTTTTAAGGTCCCGACTACGCGCACGAAAAATAGAGGACCATCACGGACGATCCGCGATGATGATAGTGATGGTGATGACGATGTCGATGACTATAAACATGGTATAAACAACAATATTGTGTTTAAGATGTCGACCGCTTTCCCTCATATAAAAGATATAAAATATACGGAGCTTTAAAGGGAACCATTAATGTGAGGCTGTGCAGGGGCGAGGTACTAAGGAAAAGTAAATTATAGTAAACCCCCATCCTCCATTTTTTTAATGAAATTACATTTGTTTTTTATAATTTTTTTTTTGCAGTGTTCAAGTCCTGTGACCAAGCCCTCAAAGCGAGAATTGACTCCGTTGGGCTCATGACACATTAGTTGGAGCAAGTGATATTCGACGATGACGACGACTTCGACGACGACCACAGATCATGTCAGCGCGGTGGGCCGAGCAGGCCGTGGAACGCCAGACGTGAGAGCTCATGGACTCTTGGGATTCTCACCGCTGCCATTGTCGAGGCATGATAAGGGCTTTATGCATAAAAAATATCATGATAACATTGTCATTACATGATAACCAATAATATAGGCCTGCTGTAAGGTTTGGGGGCTGGGACTGGAGACCCCCCCCCCGCAACTCTTTCTGAAGGATTTTTCTTTATTTTCACAAGAATAGTTTTAGTCGAATTCCCATAAATGTTTGTCCGATTTGACTATTTTCCATAATTTCGGTCTTTAAATAATGCACTTCATCAGTTTTAGCTCAATAGCGTTTTTTTAAGTTCGACCCCCTAATGTTTGTCTCTTTAATAATGGTAATGTAATAATAATGGCATCGTATATATCTTGGGCCCGTTTCAAAAAGGACTTGCAACTGTTGTAACTTTGCCATTATGGCAACTACCATGGAAACCTTGATTCTGATTGGCTGCTGAGCCCTGTTGCCATGGTAGATGCCATTATGACAAAGTAACAACTGTTGTAAGTCCTTATATATGGGCCCCTGGATTTTGATTGGCTGTTGATCCCTGTTACCTTCGCTTTTTATTATTTAGCAAAGTCATGAAACCACGCCAGGCCATCCGAAGGGGCCCTGAAGACTGCAGGTATGCCCGCATACATACATTAGAGGTCAGAAGTACAAAAAATACAAAGAAACGTTGTCACTTGCCAAACATCTTAAAATCAACTGTATCTTATAAAATATTTGTGCTATATTGACGAAATTGATATCAAACAAATGAGTATGCCTATGGCATGCCCCTTCATCACATTGTTCTGTCATCAGGAGCAGAAAAAGAATTTAGGTGTCATTTTCAAAAAAATATCTTTTTTATTTAGACAACTTAAAAATAAAAATTTGACAAAAATATTTCATGTTTGTGTTAGTTACTTCTCAACACAAACATTTCAGATTATACTTTTTTGTATAGTGGTGACATATCATGATAGAAAATGTGATATAAATCACAAATTTGACTTTTATGTATTTCTATGAAACGTCGCGACGTTTGAAAATATAACAAACAATATAATACATTTGGCATGATTGTTACTTTTTTGCTTCAAAGAAGATTCCTCCTGAAATATACAGCAACCTCATTAGCATTCGAATCATGTGAAAGAGCTTAATACGCTCTTTTATTTGATAGCAAATTCGTCTAGTACATGTAGTATTTAGTATTTCTGAAGATATTGGAAATTTAACGATGTTTGGTAAGCGAACAGATTTCACTGAATTCCATGGGTGTATGTGAAATTTGGCTTCAACTGTATACATTATTTCATATCTAAAACCCTCATTATTATTACTATTATAACTATTTTTTGGGGGGGTGGTTAGTTTCAAGCAATTTCATTTTATTTTATCTTGATGAAATAATACTTCAAAGCTATCTATATAAAACGTTGCTACTAAAATGGGCAGTTCAAATTAATAGTAATATTTACTATCGACAACATGATTATACAGACGTGTATCAACTAATTATTCCAGTGCTTTATATCATGTTTCAAGAGAAACATTCTCCCCTGCTGCATTTATAGTAAATAAGAAAGTTTATTGGTATCCCGCTTCGAACCTTACGCATACTTCTATTAAAATATTCCTTGCCCAGTGTCATAAAACAGTATTTCTATAACAGATTTACCATAAGCCAATTAGATTAAAGGATTTTAGTAGCTTTTAACGGTTATTGCAAATTTGCTATTATAACAAGTTTTATGAAATGGGCCCTGAAGGATACGAATTCCTTTTCTCTACTACGTGAATGCCGATCCTGGCTCACATCAAATTAAACCCTTTAAAAATTAGGTTTGAGAGAAAAAATTTGGTCACTGATATGCGAAAATGAAACTGGTATCATTAGATGCATTCATAGCAGGAGCGGTGGAAGCAGGGGGCACTTGCCCCCCCCCCCCCAAAAAAAAAAACCCGAAGGAAAAAACAGGCCTTTTTCCAAAATGGAAAGTGCCTTTGTTTAAAATGTAATGTGCCCTTTTTCAAAATGAAATACCCTTTTTGAAGAAAAAACGATATATTATAGGTTAGAAAATCACAATTTTTTGGCTCGCGATTCGCGCTCACATCTATATTGTTTAGTAAGGTATTCATTCTGTTCTTGGTTATGTTAATGGTTGACAACGATAAATGGGCACTTCTTACAATGACGAAAATTGAAATTTCCAAATTATAATTTTCATCATAAATTGTAAAAAAAAAAGCTGGAGTCCAAAATCTGCGAAATATACTTCTACTTAATGATATCGCCTTGCACACTGACATTCTTTTGTTACGAGAATATTTCTGATAGAAAGAACAAAGTGTCGACAGTGAGTACCACAAACTGCACGCAAAAGAAATTTTAATTTGAGCATATTTACAGTGAGAATCACATTTCCATATTGGCCTTGATGTGTACACACTGTTTGACGCGGTGTTCTTTCCATTTATTGTAAAATTTCGATTAAATGGTATTGTTTTCCCTGTTTTGTATACTGAGTACTTATTGATCACGTTGTACACTACAGTTAGTATACCCTCTTTTCTCCCCCCCCCCCCCATCCATTATCATTTCTTAACTCCTCCCAATCCTCATCCCCCCCTCATCCACCATCATTTCTCCCCCCATCCATTATCATTTCTTAACTCCTCCCAATCCTCATCCCCCCTCATCCATCATCATTCCCCCCCCCCATCCATTATCATTTCTTAACTCCTCCCAATCCTCATCCCCCCTCATCCATCATGATTTCTCACACCCTCATCCATCATCATTTTTCACCTTCGGAAAGGATCGTAAGCCGTTGGTCCCCTGCCAGGTTGCTTGCTTACAAGCTTTCATGCTTTCTTAGCTATAGGGTACCAAAAAATCACCACCCCCATCATCCCTAATCATATTTAGTACCCCCCCCCATATATCATCATTTCTTAGCCACCTCATTCATCATTCCTAACCCCACTGCATCATTGTTTTCTCATCCGTCATCATGTCTCACCTTTTCATTCATCAATTCTTATCCTCGCCCTTTTTCATCATAAATGCTAGCCCCCCCCCCAATCCATCATCTGCTTTACCCCCTACTCAACCATCATTTCTTACCCCCTCCCCATCCATCAATTCTCAACTAATCTATCATCATTTCTCAACTCCTCATCCATCATCATTTCTCAACTCATCCATCATCATTTCTCAACTCCTCATCCATCATCATTTCTCAACTCCTCATCCATCATCATTTCTCAACTCCTCATCCATCATCATTTCTCAACTCCTCATCCATCATCATTTCTCAACTCCTCATCCATCATCATTTCTCAACTCCTCATCCATCATCATTTCTCAACTCCTCATCCATCATCATTTCTCAACTCCTCCTCATCCATCATCATTTCTCAACTCCTCATCCATTATCATTCCTCTCCAACCCCGTCCATCATCGTTTTTCACCCCCCCCCCCCATCCATCATCCCTCCCCCATCTTCACCCTTCATCATTTTTCCCAAACCATCCATCATCGTTTTTCACCTGTCCCAACACCCCCTTCCTCATCCTTCATCATTTCTCTCCTACCCCTATCCATCATTGTTTTTCACCCCTCTTCCATCATTTCTCACCCCCCCCTTCATCATTTCTCCCCCACTCCATCCATTATTGTTTTTCACCCCCTCTTCCATCATTTCTCACCCCCCCCCCTCCCTTCATCATTTCTCCCCCACTCCATCCATCATAGTTTTTCACCCCCTCTTCCATCATTTCTCACCCCCCCCCTTCATCATTTCTCCCCCACTCCATCCATCATTGTTTTTCACCCCCTCTTCCATCATTTCTCACCCCCCCCCCTTCATCATTTCTCCCCCACCCCATCCATCATCTTTTTCACCCCCTCCTAAGCCATCATCATTTCTCACCCCCCCTCTTCATCCTTCATCATTTCTCTCCTACCAATCCATCATTGTTTTTCACCCCTTCATCCATCATTTCTCACACCTTACTTCTCTCCCTCTCCATCCACCATCATCTCTCATCCTTTATCCATCATCAATTAATACCCCCTCAGCCATCATCACCCCCCCCCCCCCCCCTCCTCATCCATCATATTTCTACCCACACCCCATTCCTCATCCCCCTCATCCAATCGTTATTTCTCACCCCCTCATCTTTCATAATTTCTCATCCCCCTTCATCTGTCATCATTTCTTATTTATATACCACACTATAACACCCCCACAATAAAATACCCCTTCTACCGTCTCATCTCCCTCTCTCTGGAATCTCTTTTCTCTCTTCGTGTGTGTGTGATATTATCGGTTCGTAGTGTAAATAAATTGATGTGAACTTCACAAAATGTGTGTACAGTTAAACGAAGACTGATTCGTTAAAGAATCCACCTCGAGAAATATATTGCCATCCGAAATACTGCTACTTCTGTCGAAGTAAACAAATTAATCCTATTACTTCGTATATATATATATTGTAACTTTCATGATTATTTTTTTCCAATAAAACAAAATTATGTGAAGATTTGAATAAACATTTGCATGATCGCTTTTAACTTGGCCGATTGTTAGATTTGACTTTTATGTCTGATTCATTTTATGAAGTTCACATTTTTTCCCGACTGATGCCCTTTTAAAAGGTCTGCTCTTAATGTTTAAAGTATCAAAAATGCTGATTTCAATGAAATTAGATTGCTAATTCCCAGTTCACATTAACGCCGAGTTTCATTCTTTGGAAGCTTTCTTTTAGAAGTAGGCCTAAACATTCTAGTCAGAATATGATCATCGCAAAAACAGATCAACAATTTTTGTTTAATCTTTGCAAATCTTGTTCAGGTAAAGGGAAGAAACGAATTTTATTTGTAGCAAGCAAACCGTCAACGTATTCTTGGATAATCTTATGGGCCCGGCATTTTTTTCACGATAAATCTGTAACGCGAAAAGAGACTGCGCCGCGACATTTCACGAGTTCTTTTTCGTTTCTAGTCTTTTGAGACCAAATTTACAATGAAGTTATGCAAATTTTCAAAGTGCATTTGAGAACCCAAATTGCCTCCCCTCCCCCCCCCAAAAAAAAACGAGTTTACGTACAAAACCAACTAAATGCAAATTCTGTATATAGCCAAAATTCGTAAATCGTAAATACTGCATTATTTTACCTTTTACTAATTAAAGTCAATTGATTTCAAGTTATTTATGATTAAAATAGCATCACAAATATTTCTGTCGAAAAAAAACAAAGCAAAAAATCTGTTATGCATTGTTTTACCCTAATTGAATAGTTAAAAATAAATTTGAATTTTGTTACAATCAACTATCCAATTTTTGAGATTACGTCGCAATACTTTCTGCCCGTTTTCTCGCCGATCCAAATTTGGGGGAACGCAAAAGTAAATTTGAAATATAAGGGATAATTTAGGTATTTCGGGTATGCAAATGGACTAATCCTCGAATACGTTAACGATTGTGAGACTACATGGGCTGCACCATTATATAGTTTTTTTTAAGTCAAATTGAGGAAATCCAAATTTTGAGGGTAAACCTAATATTGATGGCATTGGTTAAACACTGATATAGCTTTCTTCAAAAAGAATCTACTACAAGGTCCCATTTGTCACTTGTGTGATATGTTGTAAAATGAAGCTTAAAAATGCACTTCAAATCGGCGTACAGTGGCTACTCAAACAATGAAAGTGAAAAATTAATTGAAACACCATCTCAATTAATTTATTCCATACACCCACTTGAGAAATCAATCGACTTTCTAGTCAGATTGTTTTTTGTTAACTGAACAACAATACAACACAAAGGATTTTTGTTTAATTAGACTTGTTCATTGACTTTCTGCTGATCAATTTCAATTCACTTCGCATGCAACTAAAGATAAAATTCAAATCTGTAAGTTATCAATAAAAAAATGTGAAGGATTGCTCTTTCATATTCTAGAAAATCAAAATTTGTACCATCAACCCTCTGAATTTTGATTAAATGTATTTTGAAACGCAGTCGGTGATTTCAAGTTCGGTTTTGTTGATGATAAAGTATTATCGCAAAAATAAAACTGATCATAGAAAGTGTCACTTGGTGTTGACCACCAATGTGATTTTTTTACTATTTTAAAAAACTCTGATGAAATGTTGGAGCCATGAAAGGCAATATTGTGCTTTGAACATCAGCACCAAAATCGAACTGGAAATCGCCCTTTAATACCCATGTTTAGTCATGTAGCTTTGTTAGCCGCCCCCTTTTAAATAGAAATGGTGCCGCCCCTATCATAACAGCGTTTAGAAACAAAACGAAGAGCAGAACTTTTAAGGGGGTGCAGGCAGGGTTTGGGCAAGAAATTAAGAAAGAGGAATAAGAGAGAGGGGGGAGAGGGATTCTTTGTAGAACTACAGTAACAAAAATAAGAGCAAGACAAAATATTGATATTCATGATTTTAATATATCTATTTAATGAACAAATTGGGAATTCTTTTATTTAAAAAAAAATGGCCGGCAGCCCAAAGGATTTATTCAAGTAAGGAGCCCCAGAGCAAGAGACCAAGATCAATGGGGCAAGCCCTGACCCCCCCACAAAATGACTGCTACCCAGTCTGAGCTGTAGTCTTCCAACTAGACTCACACAAATCTATGACACATCTATGACTCCTTTTGTCAACGTGTCTCTGCATGTGACATAAATCAAACACTGTATACACCTGTCCAAGCTAAAGTGCTTTGAATTGCGATATAAGAAGACTTGTCAATAGTACACAAACAATACAATGAGATTTCCTGGCTCACGTCGTTAAGGGCGACATTAATTTACCTTTTTCTCTACCAGACCCCTTTCTTTTCATTACCTTGACACCCCTTCTCTCTTATCTCTGAATCTACTGATCCCTTTGCAGTCCCTCTTTTAATCCTTGTATTAACCCCTCCCTTGTAAGGGATATTTTTCACTCGGCGATGCACAGAGGATTCGAGAACAGAGTAAAGATCAAAGGCCCCTCATGACAAAAAACAAGAGGTTTTTGTCGAAAATTGGTGAAGCAAATGTTTAGTCCTTGATTCCAGAGAAACAACATATTTGCATTTTTTTTTGTCAGCTCTGAAGAATAGGACAAAACTGCTGTTCCGGTTCAACAATTTTCGACAAAGACTTCTTCACTGTTCTTTGTCATTTGACGGGCAATCCTCCGTACAACGCTGAGCGAAAAGACCCGTTTTTGTCCATTCCTCTCTTTGTCATCACCCATCCACCTCTCCTTATTTCTCCATCTCCTTTGTTTATCTGTCAATCCATTGATTGCAGTCTCTCTATACCTCCCTGTACTTTGCAACCATCTCTGTCACTCTTCTTTCCTTTCGCATCCTCTCAACATTTTGTCAATCGTGACTGATGTAATAATGTTCTATTCAACCAACCTCTTCATTATACCAGAAATTATTTTTATTTCAGCTTTTTAATCATTTCATTGAAATTGTTGTACTTATATCTGTACAAAATAAATCTGGTTTCTATGAATTCAAAATGAATTAAAACATCCAGTTCAAGGTCAAGATGAAAAAAAGGCAACTGGCATATTTTGGTGAGGGAGGGGTGGTCCATTCATCTATGGAAAACACACGCTTGTGCTTATATATCCAATGCATCCCACAACTCGAAAAGAAAGGAGATCTTGGCATCGGAAAAACAATGTACCGTATGTGAAGTGGGAGCCTCTGAACCCCGCGGGCTCTAAACACAGGCCAGCCCCTGAAGACTGGGTGCTTCATATCCCCTAAAAGGTAGTTTATAAAACCTAATCAATAATTAGTAGCGAAGTGCAATGTCATATTTCATGGATAGCATGGGTCTGTCACTGCAGACATTAAGGAGTCTTGTACATGGAATTTCCTGCAGTAGGAGCTCTTGCTCATCTTAAACATTCCCTTTCTCATGGATACATCACAGTGAATTCCTACATACAAAGCCCTCAGTGATCTCTGCTTGGATAGAGTCTCTGGTCTAGAATCGCATCCATTGCTGGTCTTTAAACTCTAGCTTGATGCTTGGAGTCTTCTGTGTACCCCAAGCTCCTTCAAGCTCAAGGGGTTCTGACTTCTGACAGCCCATTCATCATAATATTAATTTTATCATGGCCTTGGCCTGCCAAGTTCCTTGACACATCAAATGAACCAACCTTCACATAATGCAGCAAGGAACTGACCGTTCAAAAATGAAACGTTTGAGATGAGGTCTGTGGTCTTATCTAGACAAATCACTAAGGTACTGATCCTGCCCAGATGACATCAGCCTACACTTGACGATATCTACTGAAGTATTCAGAGGGTACCCTGTAAGCTTAATTAGACTGCTGACATAGTGATCATCAATGTGGCGTTTGGCCGGAATGTTCCTGCAAAGAGGAGAGACTGGATTGTCTTCTTGTGGTATCAGTCAGGCTCAAGATAATCCACACAGAAAAGTACACAACCCCTAAAATCCAACTGTTAGCATACTGATGTTGCAACTGAATATCTGACCAAAAACCAGTCACTGTAATGTAGAAGTCAGCCCAATGCCATTACCCAAAGGTCAACACTGCACTTGGAATCATCCTCTGTTTGATAGCGACCCAATGTGATCCAGATAACAGCATGGTTGTAGAGTCCACCAAGGATATCAAGCAACACTACACCTAAGAGCTCTGATCAGCAGTCATCACTAACACTCATAGATATATTAGCTTCACCAGCAATTACATCAATAATGCTACCAGAATACAACATAAGAATCTAGACCAGGACTTTGACAAGATGCACTGAATCTGGTATATAAAACTGCCCTTTTTTGGAAAAAGGCATGAATGCAATGGCATTTACCAGAAAGCCAATATTCATAAAATCAATTGAAATATTCAAATTTCACTTTTTCAGGAAAAATTTGCTAATAAAGCATGGAGACCTTCCTCAAAACAATCATTGGAGGAATTAGTGCTTCATACTTGTGCAGTAACAGAGAGATCTTTCTCGCTGGGTTACTTAACCTTAACAATTGCTGAGAGATGTACAAAAACTTGAAACCAGTGGGGTACCGGAGCATGAGATTCAAAATTGTGGAGCATCATCGAACTAGTGGTTCATGCCAGAGTGGTGCAGAAAAATCATCTAGAAGGCTGCGACAGAACTGTGAACAACTGCTGAAGATCAAGTTACAACTTTAACAAGTACTTAAACTATAGCTGACAATCAAGTAACACCAACAATAACAACAAAAGCAGTTTAGTACGTCAAGGAACAACTACAGCAGTTTAGTACGTACAGGCCAAAGTATGGATGACACCTTGAACTATGGTCGTCAATCAAGTAACCATGTGGAAGACAAAGAAAGTGATTTGCTGTCTACAAAACAGAACAACTCCGTGGAGACTGTCACCTCATGAGAGCCATCATCTGGGGTAAGGAGTGGGAGGCCTCACAGTTGCTCTCAGAGGGATGTCCTCCAGAAGATTTGTGTTCTGAAGTTTTCAAATGGGAATCACATCAAGAGGAGTTATCCTCCGGGGAAACACTTTCTCCTAGGAGAGTTGCCTGTGAGGAAGCAGTCTTCTAAGAGTCATGCTCTGGTACCGGGTGGGAATCATATCAAGGAGGAATGACCTCTTGGAAACGACTTTCTCATGAGATGGAAATGCCACCTGGGAAGCTTTTCAACGACGGGGTCATGCTCTTGTTGGTTATCAGATGGCAAATTTGTCCTAGTTTTCCTAGAACTATTCACAAAATATGACATTGCACTTCATTTTCTTAATACCATGACAGATAATAAGTCTTCTGTCTTTTCATTTATTTTCAGAGTAGGGAATGAACATTCAAGCACATTTCAAGTGCTAAGAAATGGCCTATGTCGAGGCTTCAACCTTCTTCACAGAGCCATTGAATTCCTAAGCCAGTCAATACTATCTTCACAAATTTTGAGATTACATCTGGATGGATAAACACCTACATTGGTTTTACCATATCGACTAACAGCAAAGGACCAAGTTTATAAGTTTTTACATGTAGTTTTTACCATACATGTAGGTACATATTTTTTTCCAGAAAGGAATGGGGGTAGGATGGGGGGAGGGGGGATGATGCCATAGGAATTCATAGAAACATAATTGCAAAATGTACAAGATATCTTAAGTATAGTACTAAACTCTTCTTCTGAAGTGAATTTTACTTTTTTTAAAATTAAAATCGAGGAATATATATCATGTCACTTTATTCTTGAACTTTTTTCTGCTGATTTAGAACACTGTAACATCAGTCATGATGAATTCATGTTGAAAGGGCATCAAAAGAAGACAAACCGAGTGTAAGAGAGAGATAGGGAGTACAAGGAGGGAAAGAAAATATGTAATCAATGGATCAATGAAGAGATAAACATGTAGATAGAGAGAGAGAATGAGAGAGGTGGAAGGAGAAATGAGAGGGGAATGGGGGTAATCAGAGGGAGGGGGTGTGGTGCAAGGAAGAGCAGAGACCGCAAGAGATCAATGGGTCAAGATTGGGAAAATGAAAAGAAAAATTGTTTCCAGATCAATGAATATGAGGAAGCCTTATTTTTTGGGGGGGGGGGGGTGGGAGTAGTTTGAAATAGCTGAATAATTGAGCAATGGTAGAGTCTCTTTTCAAAAACACCCTCAAAACTTGTTGTCCTTGGTGGCGAAAAACCTGGCAAATCTCATCATTGTATCGTATTGCATACTATCAGACTGATGAAAAGTCATTGAAATCACAATTAAAGCACTTACATTCGGACGGATGCATGCCATGTCTGATGACGTCATGTGCCTCTCTGCACACTGCAAAGAGTCTTTCAGTGGCGACATCATAAATTGTGTGAGTTAGCAGGAAGACCACAGCACAGACCAAGCACCAGTCCATATTTGTGAGGGCCAGGGCCCACTCCCATCGATCCACAAGGTCACCGCTCCAGTGCTTTTACTCAAATAAATCTCCTGGGCTGCCGGTCTTACAATGTTTCTCAAAGGGGAAAAAAGTACAAAATTCATTAGAACAATACATGTATACATATTCATCAACTTTAGGGCAGGTTCAAGCTATTTTGACATGTATATACTAAGCGGACATATAGAAATCACTGTTTTACATACTTTTCCAAGAATATTGCACCTGCATTTAGCAAATTCAGTTTCAAAACTTGATAGATTTCAACTACAAACTATTCACATCTATAACACATGTACCTCATTCATTACTATATCTGTAATGAAATAACACTATGACGAATCCTAACCAGATCATATTTAAATATGTGAATCAGGTCTGAAATATTATTATTAAAATACTGGACCTTTAAACTTAATTTATACTAGGAGACAATGATAACACCAACCTTGTTGTCCTCAAGTTTGATCAATGCAAATTTCCAATAAAAAATAACTTGTTGACCTTCGACCTTGTCGTTTTGAAAACTAATCAGATCATCGTCTTTGCTACATACACAAAGTTTGAAGTTGATTGTTCACATGGTTCTGGAGAACAAATCCATTAGCTGGTGCATGAATTTTTGACCTCTGACCTTAATACACCCAAAACGGATTCAGATCATCGCCATTCATACAATGTAGCTCAGAGCTGCCAACATGAATAAGAAAATGTCGGTATTCTTAAGGCTGAAAATCAGTATATTGGAGAGGAAATCGGTCTTTCCAAGAAATACCATAGGACGACACATATACATCGCAAACTTTAGAAATCAGAATTTTTGCATGAAACCATCAGTATTCTTCTCATTTATCAGAACTTTCTACGGAAATTTCCATACTACTTGGCAGCTCTGGTAGTTATCTTGCAGCTGATCTGTCAGCTGTATGGATAGACAGATGGAATGAAGGATGAAAATCAGATGGACGGATGGAAACGAACAGTCTTTTTGTGATACCTTGACCTCCACTAACTGACCAACTATGGGAGGCTGAGGCAAAAAGTACCCAAGTTATAGGTATCAAAAAGGCATGAATCAAAAAAAGGGGACAATTCCATAGAGTTATCAACCTTTTTTTGTACGTCCGACCCCCATTTTTCTCAATTCTTACTTTACTTCATAATCTGACCAAGCCATGGTCCTTTGAGAGAATTACAGACAGTCAAAAGAACAAGAAATAAAAAACAGATAATTTAATGAAGGTCCCACATACAAGGGGTCAGACATACGTATTTTATGGAATTGCCCAAGGATAGAGAATGAAAAAAAGTGGTAAATCATTTTGAACATCAGGAATACAGAAAATTCCACAGCAAATGGTCTTGAAGATTTTAAACCTTTTTTGCCTACACTATATGTACATAATTTGTATTTATATTACAACCTAGTTAGTTTTTAACCTTTCACATTACTAAATAAGAACTATCGACTAAAAACTTTGAGCACAAGCAAACAGCTTCAATAGTAAGCAGTGGCATTAGATAAAAATATTTTAAACTCAAAGGTCCGTATTTTGAACTGTGTTTTAATTCCAACTCTTGGTCTAAAATTTTGGTTTAACCAGTTGCTGTTCAACAGACAGCAAATTTTGACCACAAATCTCTCATAGTACAGATTTCAGTTTTGTCAACTGCAGAGCTGCCAACCTGAAAAGGAACATTTCAGTATTTTTAAAGTTGAAAATCAGTATTTCAGTGAGGAAATCAGTATTTTCAAAAAATACCAAAGGACAACACAAAAAGCTGAAACTTTAGAAATCAGTATTTACATTAAAATATCAGTATTTTTCTCACTTTCCAGTACTAAATACTGAAAATAAGTACTACTTGGCAGCTCCGCAGCTATCAACTCTCAAATTAATCATAGCCTGCTTCATAATTAAAGCATGGGAGGATATAGCAAACATGAAATATTTTGATATTTACAGCTTTACAAGATTTTAGCATTGTAGACCATGGTGGCAGTTACACTGGACTTAAGAATATGGGCCAATGAGAGAATAGCTTGAACCTGCCTTGTGGAGGTGAGCAAGATTTTACAATCATATAAGTTACTGAACCCCACCAGAAGTGTTCAAGTTCTGCCATCTTGTTGATATTCAATTGTGATGTCAGCTGATAAAATAGTACATTCAACCATGTGTTTCTCTGTGCAGAGCTGCCAACCTGAACAAGAACATTTCAGCATTTTTAAAGCTGAAAATCAGCAATTTTGGCGAGGAAATCAGTATTTTCAAAGAAATACCATAGGACAACACATAAAATGAAACTTGAGAAATCAGTATTTTGCAAAAATCAGCAATTTTGGCGAGGAAATCAGTATTTTCGAAGAAATACCATAGAACACATAAAAATGAAACTTGAGAAATCATTTTTTAGCAAAAATCAGCAATTTTGGCGACGAAATCAGTATTTTCAAAGAAATACCATAGGACAACACATAAAAATGAAACTTGAGAAATCAGTATTTTGCAAAAATCAGCAATTTTGGCGAGGAAATCAGTATTTTCAAAGAAATACCATAGGACAACACATAAAAATGAAACTTGAGAAATCAGTATTTTGCAAAAATCAGCAATTTTGGCGAGGAAATCAGTATTTTCAAAGAAATACCATAGGACAACACATAAAAATGAAACTTGAGAAATCAGTATTTTGCAAAAATCAGCAATTTTGGCGAGGAAATCAGTATTTTCGAAGAAATACCATAGGACAACACATAAAAATGAAACTTGAGAAATCAGTATTCTCATTTTTTCAGTACTAAATACGGAAAATCAGTACTACTTGGGAGCTCTGTCTGTGGTTGTAGGATATTGCAGCGTTGTTGTCTACATGCATGCAACACTCAGAATGAAGGAGTGCATTTTCCGGTGGGGTTCAATATTAAACTTTTTAGCACCATTGTATAAGAAAATTATTCCATTAAATATTGATATATTTGAACTACAAATTCCATACACTAATTTTGTGCATTTTATAATACATCGGCCAGCTATGTTCTTTATCATGAGAGATATTTGGATCAACCAAGTTAATCACCATACATTTAAAGGACAAGTCCACCCCCAAAAAAAACTTGATTTGAATAAAAAGAGAAAAATTCAACAAGCATAACACTGAAAATTTCATCAAAATCGGATGTAAAATAAGACAGTTATGGCATTTTAAAATTTCGCTTTATTTCACAAAACAGTTATATGCACACATTACGAAAATCTCCCGTTTGATTATCGACCGCACTTCGGTCGTATACCCCATTTTTCGTTTGCAAAATCTCAACAACATTTCCAACCGCGATAAACCCATCTTGGCCAGGTAATCCCCTTGTCTCAATTTCACCACCGGTTGGCTCAGCATTGTTCTTGAGGCAGGACATCTTCTATTTGGCGAGAGGCTGCTGAATCCCATCTGGCTTTTCTTGAAGTGGATTGGTCTCGTCAAGATCGGTCCTTAGTCCTGAGATTGAAAATGGAATAGGATTAATGTAACTTCTAAAGGTTTCCATGGCGAAGAAGAATAGTTTAGTAGGTTTTACATTACACCATACATATCTTTCTTTGGGCAAGTATTGGTCCTCAAAAGGACCAACTAATCTCGACTTTTCGACAAGTGTGTTCTTGTCGTCTTCAGGAGAAGATGACGCCAAGAAAGCACACTTGTCAATACGTCAAGATTTATTGACAATCAATCGGCAATCAATTGATGATGATTGCATTTCACAATGTACAATAGGGTAATGGTTCTGACCCTAAAAAAACAGTGCTCTGCAATACAAGCAGGGTCTTTTACATGAAAACAAAGAAACTGAAAACAGCCAAAGCAAGAGATTATGAACTTTCTCTCTCCCTTCAAAGCCAGATTTTAATGAGAATGTAGCCAATGGTGAGTGTGTACGCAAATCAGATGTGCATCAATTTGGTGGATTCACAATTTCAATTTCAATTCAATTTCAATTTATCATTTTTCATTTTCAACAGAAGAACAAAGTAATGTGATCAAAATAGTTACAAT
Organism: Lytechinus variegatus; assembly: GCF_018143015.1. Lineage (NCBI taxonomy): Eukaryota > Metazoa > Echinodermata > Echinoidea > Temnopleuroida > Toxopneustidae > Lytechinus > Lytechinus variegatus. Next base: position 5,352,663 of record NC_054749.1, read on the forward strand.
GAACTTATACAGATAAAATAAATTCAGGCATGTACAGTATTTGATATTTATCTATAAAACGAAGTAAAGCAAAACAGAATATATATAAGCAAATATCATAACCATTTTAAAATAAAAATTCTGTGAAAATGGAGGGATCCACTAAAAAGCAGTGCTTGTATTGTGTGGACCCCTCTAAATAATTATTTTAGAATTGCCTACGAAGACAGACAAGTTTACAAAACAGAGAACAGCAGAACAAAGAACAAGAAACAATCAAACAATTGAAGCACACACAAAGGATATGAAAATAAAAATGAAAAGAGATAAAGAAAGATAACAGAGATACAATACAGTAAGCCATCTATCGATTACAGAGGACAGACAGAACTTTGGGCGTTGTGGCGTGCGCCTGTAATCCAAGCTACGTGGGGAAGTTACAAATTGATGCCGAGGTTCGAACCCTGGTCACGTCTTTCGGATGGTGACGTTAAAGGTCGGTCCCAGACGTAAATAATCTAATCTGATTGATACACGTCTGACAAAAACTCAAATACACTCACACACTTTGGGGTGGACATCACACGCAGGTGCATGCAGCGCACAGTGCTAGTGTCATGTAGTGTGACTGAGTCTTCAAAAATAAAAACCATATGGCAAGAATTCACCGAAATTGGTCAAAATTTCACGAAGAAATATGCAAGCATATTTTCCGCCCAACACCTGGACCCTAGCGAACAGCATTTATGCAAGTCGGTCAAGCAGCGTCTGCCAGCACTGAAATCATGCATGCACATATATTCAGATTCATTATGACGCCAATTTCATTGCAATAACTCTCTATTCAAATGACTGAGATATCTATATGAAACCGAATGAAATTTGAAAACGAACTTTTTGTGGGGCCAGCTAGTTCAAAGGTAAATGAAATTAAGTATGATACTATGAAATGCTTGCTTCCTGATGTGTGTTGAGGTCTTTTTTTCATATTGTTTCTATTGAAAAGAAATCATGAAAAATCACAATATAAACAATTATTGCACAATTAGAGTGAACTAGCACATCAATGATGTGGAGCTCATCTGGCATCTCGCAAAAAAAATTTAACACAATTTTAATTTCAGCCCAGTTGACAATGTACATAGTGAATGATATTGGTGACATAAATTGAGGATATAGAATTGAAAATGACAAAGAAGCATGTTTTGTGATCTATGAATAAATTTCATGTAAATTAGGCATGAATAACTTTCTAGTCAAAATTTCTTAACTCTGTGTAGAACCTTGGTGAACCTCGTGTAGCTCTCAGATGGAACAAAAATAATCAAAAACAATCAGATGAATATGTAATTTTTGTGAGTTTTGAAAATACATGTACATGTATATCAATAAATTAGCATATTTAATGAATTTCAAAATTCTGTGTTGAAATTTTGTATCACCACCTCGAGCTATCATATAAACAAACAAAATTGAAATTGATCAACAAATGAAGAAAAAACATTTTTGTGATTTATGAATAAATTTTGCATAAATTAGCATAAATAATTTTCCAGACAAAATTTCAAAATTTTGTGTACATGTTTGGTGAACCTCATGCAGCTCTACCAGATGGAAGAAAAAATCAAAATCTGTCAACAAAAAAGAAGAGGCATTTTCTGTGATTTATGAATAAATTTTGCACAAATTAGCATAATTTTCTACTGAAAATTTCAAAATTCTGTGAAGAAGTTTGGTGAACCTCATGAAGTTCTACCAGATGGAAGAAAAAAAAAATCAAATCCGTCAACAAATAAAGAGGCATTTTCTGGGATTTCTGAATAAATTTTGCATAAATTAGCATAAATAATTTTCTACTGAAAATTTCAAAATTCTGTGTAGAACTTTGGTGAATCTTATGAAGTTCTACCAGATGGAAGCAAAAAATTCATAATCGGTCAACAAATAATGAAAAAGAAGCATTTTTTGTGAATTTTGAAAAATGCGCATTAAATGAGCATATTTAATGAATTTCAAAATTCTGTGTAGAAGTTTTGAATCCCCCACCTAGTGCTATCATATAAAGCAAACAGAATTGAAATGGCAAAGTAGCATTTTGAAATTGTGGACGGACGACAGACGACGGACGGCACGGGCCGGGTGAGCTAAAACTCAGAGAAACAAAGAAATAAAAAATAAAAGTAATGAAAGAAAGGTAATTAAGAGAAAGACTCTCGAGTTTCGTATTTGATATTCTAGTAAACCCTAAAGAACACTTTCCTTTAATGTGGACAACCTACAGTTCTTTTATATAACGGATTATGGACTAGAACAGATGAGACAGGGTTGCATTGCAATCCAACCGCATTATAGCAATCATACATTCAACACCCCCAACCATACAGGGCATTTGTGATGTGATCTTACCTCTGCATGATCTGGTACATGGTCCTGGTCCTCGGTCCTGAGTCTCGATCCTGCTCGCAGTCCTGCTCCTTGGCCCTGAACCTTGGTCCTGCTCTCAGTCCTAATCCTTGGTCCTGATCCTCGGTCCTTATCCTTGGTCCTGATGCTCGGTCCTGATCTTCGGTCCTGCTCCTTGGTCCTGATCCTAGTCCTCTGTGCTGATCCTCGGTCCAGCTCCTCGGTCCTGAGTCTTGGACATGATCCTGGATCCTGCTCTCAGTCCTGAACCTCGGTCCTGATCCTTGGTCTGCTCTCAGTCCTAGTCCTTGGTCCTGATCTTCGATTCTGATCCTCAGTCCTGATCTTCAGTTCTGCTCCTCGGTCCTGCTCCAAGGGGCTGGTCCTTGGTCCTGACCCTGCTACTGGGTCCTTATTCTTGGTCCTGATTCTTGACCATGATCCCTGTCCTGATCCTATTCAGAAAATGAATATTAAAAAGAATGCATCCACAAAATATTGCTGAGTCAATAAAGTTTGGCTCACACAACGCGATTGTTGCGATTTGATTTTCAAAGAAATCACAACATTTGATATGAATATTTTAACCAATAAAATCTTAGTGATCCCAGGTCAAAATAGGTATGGGACTACTGAAATCGAAATTCAATGTAGGTCAAGCCTCAATGTAGAAATAAAAGCAAACTCAATTCCAAATTGTAAAGACGTCATCATCGGCTGTGACTCGAAGCCGATTTGGACTTGACTACAACAACAGGGCTTGCCGCAAAGCAAAATTATGATTTCATTATGCCGAACTTCAAATTAAGTAATTTTTCATTTTGGAACTTTCATATTTAACCCAAAATATGATTTATTAAGAAATAATGCATCGGATCTTCGCACAGTGTGAGACGGGCTTAAGACCGTGTGTTTCTCGCTATCATCTCGAGACAACAAATACTGTTTACTGCAAAACATTTACATTGCATTTTGTTGCCATTAACAAGCGGTAGGGCTCTGGCATTCTCACCTGCATTATTAAGCAATTCAGTATAGTCAACAGTGTTGACTTTGAAAAACAACTATTGAATAGTCATTTTTAAAAACACCATTCATATGATAATAAACTACTATGTACATTGGCCCTAAATGACCTTTGACCTTGGTCATGTTCATGAAACTTAGATATAGAGTAATTAAGTTTCACTAAACATCCTGCAATAGTTTCAGGTCACATGAGTCATGTGACCTGAAACTAATGCAGGATGTTTAGTGAAACTTAATTACTCTTATATCTAAGTTTCATGAACTAGATCTATAAACTTTCAAAGTTATGATGGCAATTCAGCAGATACCCCCAACATTGCCAAAGTTTGTAGACCACAAATGATGTTTGACCTTCGTCATGTGACGTGAAACTCAGGCTTGCAAAGGATGTTTGGTGATACTTAATTGCTCTTAAAGGAGAATGAAACCATTGGAAGATAGCTTGTGTGAAAACAGAAAAATCAAAGAAACAGATCAACAAAAGTTTGAGAAAAATCGGACAAATAATGAGAAAGTTATTTGAATATTGCGATCACTAATGCTATGGAGATAGCAAATTGGCAATGCGACAAAGATGTGTGATGTCACTTGTGAACAACTCTCCCCATTACTTTAATAGATATTTCACTTGAATTGCCTCTTTTATCACATCTATCCATAGATCATGTGTTCTTTCTACATGAGGGCATGTATTAAATATTTTTTAAGAATACATCATGGATAAAGAGTTCATATCATCATTAGAAAAAGCAAAAAGAGACATTTTGAGGGTATTTATAGTCCACCAAAGGGAAAGTTGTTCATCAGTGACATCACACATCCTTGTCGCATTGCCAATGGGAGGATCTCCATAGCATTAGTGATTGCAATATTCAAATGCTCATAACTTTCTCATTATTTGTCCGATTTTTCTCAAACTTTCTTTATTCTTATTCTTTGATTTTTCTGTTTCTACACAAGTCTATTTATTCCAAAGGTTTCATTCCCCTTTAAGTCCTTGTTTTATGAACTAGATCTATAAACTTTGAAAGTTATGAATTTCAGAAGCTTAACCCTTGTTAAGATACCAATGTTGATTCCCCCCCAAAGTTCACTGACCAAACTCGGGCAGGATGTTCAGTAATACATGTACTTGATTATCCTTATGTCCAAGTTTCATGAACTGATCATTCAATTTACTTCCTTTGACATTTCAAAAACTTAACCTTGGTTAAGATTTCAATGTTGACGACGCCGCCATTAGAAATGCGGCACCGCGCCTATAGTCTTGCTCTGCTATGCAGCCCGGGGGGGGCCACTTCCATTCATGAGTGGATACCATGCGCGACCATGGAGTCTCGAAAAGCACCCTAAACACGTAATTTCCATATTCTGAAAATGCACCCCTTAACAAGTACTGGCGTGTGAAACCCTACCCTTCATGGGTGTCGATCGGTATTCTTGGTTGGGGGGGATGATTGACACAAATGTTCTTGTGGATGGGGATATTTCAACATTACCCCCACTTAAATCACAAGTTAGGACATTTGGGAGTGGTTGATATGCATGGTGTTCTTGGAAATTTCTTCATTGTTGTAGTGTACTATGTATAATTTTTTTTGAAAATTCAATTTGTGTTACAAGTAAGCCTATTCTAAACTCATACCGAGAAAAAAATGACAAAAATTGACTGGACCATGTACATAGTGATCTGTTTATTGAGCATGATGTATACACAGGGGCGTCGATCCATTTTTCAGATGGGGGGGGGGGCAAAATTATGAATCAACGTTCCAAAGGCGCTCGATCACAAATATATATATATATATATATAAAACTCATGAGAAAGAGACACATATCTCACCTTCACCAACAATGCGAGCGCGAAGCGCGAGCTAAATTTGTTTAGTATGTCATGAAAACAGGAAAAATGTAGCTGTTTAGGTTTGTTTGTAGTAACTCATGAGGGAGGATAAATACATGTATCTCACTAGAGAGCGAGCTGAAATTTCTTTATATTCTGACCTGAAAGCTTGATATTCTAAGTATTTTTGGTACCAATGATTAAGATGGGTATCTAGAAGAAAATTTTGATATTTTGATCTGGAAAAAAGGACACTTTAATGGAAGATACATATCCAACAAAAGATTATTGCGAAATCAAAGTTCTTTTGAGGTTTGGAATTAAAAACGGGACATTATATTCACCTATATAATCATTAAAAGTATGGGTTTTTGGTACATGATGCGAGCGCGAAGCGCGAGCTGAAAATTTTTATATTCCAATCTGAAGAGCAGACATTTTGAGCACGATTTAAAATCAAAATCGAGTTGGTATCTCAATCTCGCTTGCTGATTTCATTGTAGCATTACAATCTTATTTTATTTTTTAGTTGCACATGCGGAATTATGGGGGGGGGGAAATGATATGTTTGCCCCCAATATTTTCATTGGTGGGGCGATCGCCCCCTGCCCCCCCCCCACCCAGGATCGACGCCTCTGTGTATACAACTTCTCTCGTAAATCTAACCTGACTGGCAATATCTTTATTCTTCTTAATGCATGATGATAAAATGCAGATTCGGACCAATTAAGACTAGCACAAATTACAACCTGTGTGGCTTCTCGTGCGCCATCGGGCTTTCCGTCATTCCTTTATTTATCTTGCCACCCTTTTACTCCCGTTTATTTTTCCACCCTTTTGAGTTAATGATTTATTTGAATTAATTTATTCACCACTGGTGGGATGGAACACCCTATCAACAAAAGTTGATTTTCGTTGGGGTCCTTTTATGTCATGTGTTAAAAAATATCAGATACATAAACATTTCATTCTTTTTCATCTTGAACCTCCACCCATCTGTTTAATAGTCCTGAAAAAGAATATTTTTATTTAATAACAATATACACAAATTGCGAGGGAAACAAACTGATTGATGGCATACTATTATCATCATGATCAAACTTTTCATTTTTTCATCATCATTATTATAATTTTTCTACCCTAAATTATTGGGGGGGATGATAATACAGGCCATCCCCCCACTTGAAATATTGGGGGGATATATCCCCCCCATCCCCCCCGTGATCGACACCCATGCTACCCTTAACAAGTATTGGAAACAAAACGATACTCTTGGCAAATATTACCTGAAATGAACTCCTATAAACAAGTACAGGAATGTTTTATTGTTACGGGTCCTTCGGTCGTCGGCTTTTTTTTGGTTTAGTACGACCCCACGTCCTTCTACACCTCGCGCAAATCGGACTCTAAACACGAAGTGTTGGGGCAAAAAGGACATCCTTTATAAAACATTTTAATTTTGTTTTATCATCCCTCCAAATTCGACCCTAAACACGTAATCTTCCTAGCGAAATAACCCTTTTTTCATTATTTTTGTGTTTTTTACACCCTTATCACGTTATGTATGTAACATGCCCTATCGTGAAAAAGACATGATCCTTTTTACGTGTTTTTTTGGTCGCGCATGGTATCCACTCGTCAATGTAAGTGGCCCCCCGGGCTATGCAGGCAAAACAAAAATGAGGTAAACATAATACAGTAGGAAATAGGGGTCCTCTTGCATTATGGGAGAACAATTTTTAATGAAAATATTTATATTGCCTGAAGTGTCTAGTTAATAAGTCTCGATTTCACATTGTCAAATCAGGTTTCAAAATTGCCAATTTTGGCAGACACCTTGAAATGTTCATGAAAAGAAAAACATTTGAAATTTTGTAGTTAATTCATTTGGATGCACCTGGCTCATTCACATAAACTATTTGTTAAAAAGAAGCAAAACTTTGAATATGTCATGACTTTCTTATTTTACATCCGATTTTGATGAAATTTTCAGCATTGTGCTTGTCTGATTTTTCTATATTGATTTAATTCAACATTTTTCTGAGGTGGACTTGACCTTTAAGTGTACTATAAAGTTAAGATTTTGCCTGACACACTTTAAATAGCTAGTAGAATGTTATTTTTCAGTGAAAATACTAATTTTGACATTTCTAATAAATATCTTTTTTAAACACCAAAAAATAATCAATTTCCTATGCATTTAATTGTTTTGTGAATTTGTTTAATATATTTAAATTTAATCTATTGTTTTTTCTATGAACTTTGTCTGGGACCCTTTTGTGATCATGGATGGCATAAATCAAATCCATTTAACCAGCAAAAATAAAAACTATGATTTTTAGTTGAGAACACAATTTGCAATGACTTTGTATATGAAATCACATTTTGAGCAATTTTGTAATTGTTTACACCAGCTCGAAATGGATGTGGATTTGGCCTGAGATAGGATCTCAAAAAGTTGAATTGAAATACACATTTGTTTCTCAGATGGTATCGTCAGAGGGCTTTATATGATCCGGGCTAATAGAATAATAAATGTCAGGAGGGATAAAATGCCTTGACATCAACTCACATTGATCTGCAAAAGGCATAGATCTGCTCTTCCACTTGGGTTTCATGATCCTCTTCTAAGCTCCTTCAGTTTAATAATAATAATCCGCTTTTATAGAGCTTAATACATCGGAACGACGTGTCTAAGCGCTTTACAGATATATTATTACCCCTGTCATCGGATTCAATCAGTCGTTCCCGCACACAACGTGTGCACATCCTCCACTCCCTGGGGAGTATTCCAGTCAGTCGCCGGTGAGGCGCACACAGTACTGGACAAGCTACAATGACTTTCACATCCTACCGGGAACCCATTTAGCACCTGGGTCGAGAGTGGCAAAGTGTGGATTAACGCCTTGCCAAAGGACGCCAGACCGCGGTGGGATTCGAACACACGACCCTCTGTTTACAAGGTGAAAGTCAGAACCACTACACCACGGCTCCTCCTCCTCCACAGTTTCTAGGTACCATACAAAGAAGAAGGAATGGCAAGCAAATCGAACAGATTTTAACCCACTATTAATAACTTATCTTGTTTTTCTACAAAACACTCCATCACTTTAAATGCATTCATGTGTACGTTTAAAAAAAAACGTTTGAAGCGTTTATTTCCAAACCTTATCATTTACTTTTCTTACAGTTATTTCTGTCATATTCATACTCAAATTCACATTCCACTATAATTTCTGTCTAATGTCTTCAAAGCATTCATTTTCCTTGATGCCAAGTCAAGCAGACCTACATGTATACTTAAGCCCTTGTTAGTCCCATTTCTTGTGTTCTGACTGGGATATGCTATAATGTTAGTGAATGGGTTCTCAAACTACGGCCTGTGGGCCAGATCAGGCCCTTGGAACTTCTCGATCCGGCCCGCGAGACTCTGCTGGGTTTTTCAGATAATTTTTAGTCACAACATGAAACATAGCTCAATATGATTACATTGTGTATCCATGTTAGACCTAACCGTAATAAAAGTAATGAAAGTCAAAACATATGAAACTGTTATAAATTTGTTGGATTAAATGCTCCCAAAATAAGGGCAAGATTGCACAAGAGAGCATCTAGGACCCCGACCGCAAGGGTCTTTGCACTTCGCGCACATTTTTTATTTCTAAGTATCCACTTCACCCTGGCCCTTTCAGGTTTACTTGTAGTCTAATCTGGCCCTTCAAAGAAAATGTTTGAGAACCCCTGTGCTAGTGAATGGGTTGACTGATCTCTATTCTACTCTGTATCATTATCAGGGTTCCCACAGAAATTTGAAAACACAATTCCATGACTTTTCCATGACTAAATTGCTGCTTTCCATGACTTGCTTTCTGGCACGGTTTCCAAAATCAGACACGTTATGATGGCCTCCATAACCTCCCCTCACAGCAATCCATTCCACCCACTACCTTACTCATGACATGTACATCTACATGTATTTTCATTGGTATATGGTCTGTTTCTGACCAAGGGTACAGTACCATTTTCGTTTCACCAACATCAAGATTCGAAATTGTCTTGAACACAAACTCATGTAATTTCTTGAACTGACAGATTTCCATGAACTACAGGTGTATTTCCAAATTTTCAGAGCATAGCATGCAGATCTTGTCACAAAAGTGAACTATACAATACATGTAGATGTAAATGTCAAATTTTCTAGGCATATTGAAATTATGATCCTGAATTCACCTTTAAAACTTCCACATAAAAGTCATGGAATTCTGTTTTCAAATTTCTAGAGAAACCCTGAATTATATGAAGATGAAACACTTTACATATGTCACACATGAGCCAACTATTACAAAAGAGTGACATTTAAATTTTGCAATAAAGGTGACATGAAAAAAAGGCTAACAAAGACATCCTCATCCTAAAATTCTCAATATAGTGCTGCATTTCACTCTACATTACAAAAAATGAGGCCATTTGTGATACAACTTGAGGACACCAGCTAAATTAACAAGTGTATTTCTCTATATGCTCCAAAAATAATGAGGATATCTTGAAAATGGACATTTGATGCCTATTTTGGTATTTCATTAAACTTCATTTTCAAGTAATTTTTCCAGAGGACTCATTATTTGATGCTAAAATAGCAAAATTTTGAAACATCTTGTGTAACTAAGAGATTCAGAACCTTTTGAATGTTTGTGTTCTGATAGCCATGCTGGTAGTGCTTGATCAGTTGTGACTTAAATTTATATGTCAACTAATTGCCATGAATGTTGATTAAAATTGTACAAAACTTGAAATTTAAATTCTCTAAAAACAACTAAGAGCGCAAAACTGGTTACAAAATGTTATATATTAACAAGTGGAATGCCTCTGGCCGTCTCACCTGCATCACGCGGTTCAATATAGCAGCAATGCTGACTTTGAATACTACTCTAACTCGCACAAGATGTTCAGTGATACATGGTTACTCTTATGTCCACTTTTTATGAACTAGACCAATAAACTTACAGAGATATGATGGTTATTCACCAAAAAACCCCAACATGGCCAAAGTTCATTGACCTTACATGACCTTTGACCATGATCATGTGACCTGAAACTCAAACAGGATATTCAGTGATACTTGATTACTCTTATGTACAAGTTTCATGAATCAGATCCATAAACTTTCAAAGTTATGATGGTAATTCAACAGATACACCCAATTCGGCCAAAGTTCATTGACCTTTGACCTTGGTCATGTAACCTGAAACGTGCACAGGATGTTCAGTGATACTTGATTACTCTAATGTCCAAGTTTAATGAACTAGCCCAATAAACTTCCAAAGTTATGATGGTAATTCAACTGATACCCCGATTCGGCCAAAGTTCATTGACCCTAATGACCTTTGACCTTAATCATGAGACCTGAAACTTGCACAAAATTTTCAGTGATGCTTGATTACTATTATGTCCAAGTTTCATGAATCAGATCCATAAACTTTCAAAGTTATGATGGGAATTCAACAGATATCCCCAATTCGGCCAAAGTTCATTGACCCTAAATGACCTTTGACCTTGGTCATGTGACGTGAAACTCATGCAGGATGTTCAGTGATACTTGATTAACCTTATGTCCAAGTTTCATGAACTAGGTCCATATATTTTCTAAGTTATGATGACATTTCAAAAACTTAACCACAGGTTAAGATTTCGATGTTGATTCCTCCAACATGGTCTAAGTTCATTGACCCTAAATGACCTTTGACCTTGGTCATGTGACATGAAACTCTAATAGGATGTTCAGTAATACTTGATTAACCTTATGGCCAAGTTTCATGAACTAGGTCCATATACTTTCTAAGTTATGATGTCATTTCAAAAACTTAACCTCAGGTTAAGATTTGATGTTGACGCCGCCGCCGCCGCCGTCGGAAAAGCGGCGCCTATAGTCTCACTTTGCTTCGCAGGTGAGACAAAAATACATTGAAGTATGAGAGAACTTTGTAAGACACGACAAAACGGAAAGCTGCCATAGCCATGAGGTAAATGCAATTCCATGACTTTTCCATGAGTCTTCACAAATTTTCCAAATTCCCTGACTTTCCAGGACCACAAATTTTTCCAGGATTTTCCATGACAGTGGGAACCCTGATTATCAAAAGATCCCCTTTTTCATTTGTTTACCAGTAGCCTGGCAGTTTACTCTGCAGAAAATATGGTCCTTTCTATTCAACATGAGTGTGTATAAATTTTGTTCTTATTTCATTTTGTCACTTGAGACAAACATTAATATTGATCTTGTGGTATAATCATGGGAAAGACTCAACTTACCGTTCCTCCTAATTTAGTAGAAGCCACAACTATCTCCACTTTGGCCTCGTTGAGAGAAGGCTTTGCATTAGTTGTCTTATTTTTTATTTGTCTGAGCGCTATCCCGGCAAAGCATGCCGCCATTTTTTATTCACTTACTTTCCTTATTTCGAGGTCGATTTTCTACGTTCGAAATTGAAAATGGACTAACATTGAATTTCTGAATACAATATGCCTTTAAAAACGTGATTAAATATCGAATACAATAATTTCATTCTGAAGGTCCTACTACAGGCAGAGAAGTCTTACGTGATAGCACAGCTGTTGTTTATCATTTCGTCCCTGGCTCAACGCTCATAATCTGGCCTGTGGAGGTGAAATTGAGACAGCGGGAATTACCTGGCCAAGCGGGGTTGATCAGGCGGGTGTTTCATAAAGCTGTTTGTAAGTTAAGAGCGACTGGTGATCCTGTCTTGCGGTAAATGGTACACACCATTGGCGATGATCACCAGTCGTTTTAAAGCCGCTTTTAACTTACGAACAGCTTTATGAAACGGCCTTTAGGGCTTGGAAATGATCTAAAACACAATTTGGGGTCTAATACCGCAGTTTGCAGTCAGAAAGTGCGCTCTTTCTCAAAACGGGGGTTTGACGTAATGAAATATTTTGATCACTTGAAAATGGAAAAGTTTGAAAATTGACATAATCACTGATCATCCATTAAGACCATATTTTGTTCTTTTGAGAAAATGAAGAATTTGAAAATTGTTTTTGATCCTTTTTCATCATTTTTCTATACAAATTACCTTTGAAAGGATGTAGCAAATTTTTAGGAGTATTAACATTATTTTCTGATGTTAAATTAAATGCCCACGTTCGGTGAAACAAGGCCAGTCGGTAATACCATCACTCACTAAAGGCTCTAAGGCCAGCCTCCTATTCTAGTACAATTCAATGCAATACTAGAGGGCATTGCAACAATGTTTGTCAGGTATTTCTATGTCTCGTTTAAACAATATCAATTTTTACCTCGATGCAGTTAACAATGAAGGCCAAGCTCGAAAAAGTCTGAGAAGGTCCGCTGTACCTAATTTCTCGCCTTTTAGTTATGCCCTATATAATAACAGCACGCAACACTGGTGCCGGTACGACGGTCCCAGACAGTAATAATCGCTGTTGGGCCAGTAACTTTTAAGAAAAAGCCAGATTTACTGGTCTTACATGACCAGTAAAAAAAACTGATACAAATGATACTTTATCCTGTTTTTTAAATTATAAAAATGACTCTGACATCTTAAAAAATGGCTCTCCAAAAGTGAGAAATGGATCACATGAATAATGTTGTGTGTCATGTGTATGTGTGTGTGTGTAAGGGGCCCGGGGAGAAATGGGATACTCACACTCTTGTAACCTGAAAATAATCAGCCAATCAGCAAGCCGTTTTTTTCAGTAAAAATGTGTGCCTAGGCATGCTAGACTTAGCTCAAAACAGATATATCAGCTACTCTAGAGCTCTACAGGTAAGTTATAAACAAGTTTCTTTTTTTTATACCCGTTTAGATACTTTTTCATCGTTTCTTGTGAGTAAAATATTAAGTATATCACATTAGATCTGGTGGGTGTGCAAACTTCTGAAGATGAAATTCTTTGATAAAATACAGGTTAGAAACAGTGACTGCCATTTTAATTTTTTTGTTACTAAGGGGGAGAAATGGGACACACTGTCCCATTTCTCCCCAGCATGTGTAAGTTAATTGTGCAAGTACTGTGAAATAGACATCCTTATTTTAACATCTTTATTGCACACTAAATGATTTTATCAAGTGTATAGTGCTACAAGTTGACCTCATTTTTCTCCCAGAATTTTTAAAGAGCAAACCAGTAAATGATTTCCACACGTAATTTTGTTTTGTTTTTCCTAAAAATAACAGACAATCGAAATGGTAATATTGTCATGGTTGTACACCTGGTTTCTATTACTCTAGACTTTCTCTATTTACAATTTGTAGGTGGACAAGTTGCCTAGAACTTACCTATGAAAAACAAATAAAGGACTAACACCTCTCATGAACAAATGCATTAAGAGTGGTATTGAGGAAGGAAAGTCAATTCGCCATGCTGCGGATGGCAAGTGAAAATCGTGAAGCTCATCTAGCACTTGACTACCAACATCCATGCGTGTTACCCCAAAACATGGAGGATGCACCAGAAACCTATCTACAAAAATATCTTCAAAGATGTTCTACGGTTTGACACCAGCAAGTGTAAAGAATATCGCCTAGGAAATGGCACAGGCAAACAGAGTAGACATGCTGAATTCATGGAAGATTAAAAAGAGTGCAGGTCTTGACTGGTTCACCAACGTCACGCAGGATTAGCCGTTTGCACTCCTGAAGCTACTTGGATCACAAGATCGGCTGTCTTCAATCACCACACTGTAGGGGTGTTTTTTAATAACCTCTAGAGAACCATCAAAGAACATCGCTGCACAGGTCCATGAATCTTCAACCTTGACGAGACAGGTTTCACCACTCTTCAGAAGGTACCAAAGGTGGTGGCTGTTAGGGGAGCAAAGCAAGTCGGCCAAGTTACATCACAAGAGAGAGGAGAACTGGTGAGTTTGTGCCATTGTCTCAGCCACTGCTCAGGCTCTGCCTCCTGTAATTGTGTTCCCAAGGAAGCTCTTTGTGGAGAGAATGCTAAATGGTGGATCCAAGAGATCTTTGGGCAGGAGCAGGGCTTGCCAACTTTTGGGTGGATGTCATCTGACTAACTTGTTTCCTTCTATCATTGATCATATCATCGAACACACCCACCCAACAAAAGAGGATCCAATACTCTTGCTGCAAGATAATCATACAAGCCACATCTCTTTCAAGGCAATGCAACATGCGAAGGAGAATATACCCTTCCACCTCACACCTAACATCGTCTACAACCCCTCAGCTGCAGACAGCTGGATGATGCAACCTACACAAAACCTCTCCTAATTCTTTCAAAATTCATAACAAAATGGCAGACCGACGCTGGGGTAGCAGGGGAGAACTTTTCGTTTTTTGAGGTTCCAGTCTGTGGCTCGATGTCAGGATACTGCCCTCAGTACTCAGTATATAATGCACAGTGGGTATGTGTTGCGGAGGGGACCCCCATTTTTACACTCAAATTTCTGTTCCAAGGCATAGCATTTTTGTCTTAGTGAGGAAAAGAACAAAGAAAGCCGCTCCAAAGCATAGCATTTTCTTCTTATCGAGAAAAAAGAAGAAATCCGCTCCAATGCTTCACATATTTTTCGTTACGCCGTTCCGGTCGCATTGATCTGCTACAGTGAGCTGCAATTTTGCGACCTGTACGACCATCGCCTCTGTGCGAGCACACCCGACGACTGTGCAGCCGGGCTAGCTGCATCATACACGCATGCCTGTTCCATGCATAGGGATGCATACGCACTCACACACTGGCGATCCATTCCAAGGACCCCCGTTTTCACAAACATTTGTAGTTACGAAGCCCGTTCCGATGACCCTCCTTTTCACAATAGCCCGCTCCAAGGCCCCCGTTTGTTGTCTAGCCCGTGGCACACCCTTACCACTTTTTTGGTCGAGTGCCCCCCCCGCCGCGGATACTGCCACTTGTTGGACATTCATCCATATAATCGTGGTAAGTACATAATTTCTGTTTTCACAATTTATTTTGCTAGATATTTTGACCATAATCTACCCTAGTCTCGTGAGTATGGTAAATACACGGTGAGCTCCTGGGCGCCAGCCCCCTTCGCGGGCCGGCGCTCCTAACTGGGTTAATAAAAATGTGTTCGCTTTGCTATGAATTGTTTCGAAGGCAGTTTGTCTAATTTCATGAAAAATGCATCAAAATAAAATTAAAAAACTCTGTCAGGATCCTAGATCTAATCATCAGTAGATATGAAGTTCCTATTCAGGTATATAAGCTAGATGTATATTTATTATGAATAAAAGTGACAGATCTTCTTAGTAAGTTAGCTTTGTCTGACTCTGCTCAGCCTCAATCTTGGCTTAATTGGGCAGTTCTTTGAGCATGATTTTATATAGACCAAAAGCTTCAGTCTCTGTATTTTGGTTGTTCCGCTGAACTGCATTGGCTTATACTATAGTAAAATGTCAGAAATTGTTAAATCCCCAAAAACGACGGTCTTAGATTTTATCTTGAGCAAATGCTTCTAGCTGTTTCGTTGGATCCCCCTCCCCTCCTCCCCAAAAAGTAAAAATAAAAAAATGACACACAAAAAAGAGATTTTTACTAATTTTTTAGCTGTTTCACTCTCACTCAGCTAACTTTTAAGTAATTGAGAGACAAAATAATTGAATACCGTACCGTATATCATGCCCCTATGCAAAACAATTCAAACCCTGTGCCATGGTATACAACTTGTTAGGTAATATAGATCTAGAATCTACATAAAGACGCACTGCATTTTAAAAGCAATGTCAAATTCAGCTTTTCTCTTTCAAGATGTTAAAAAAAATCCTACAGCCAACTTTTGACAAACACTGCCCTCTACGTTGCACATACACTCGCCTACGAAAAAAATGCGGTCCATTCAAAACCCAAAATGGCCAAATCAACCTGCTACATACGACACATTTTGTACTCAAAATATTTCAGCTTACTACACAAATTCATACTTCAGAATCTAAATAGTAAACATCTTGTGACTTGAACTCACTCTGAGGGCAGCGCAATTACTCAATGGGTCATACGTTTGGGGCATTTTCTCAATATCTGTCCACTGAGCGAATTCCTTGACTTCTTCGAAATGAAGAATTGCGGCATATGATATGGTATCTTCAAGATGTGAAATTATATTGGAAAGAAAAATCTATAATAAAAATACAGATTCTGTTTCAATGAGAGTTATGAAACATTGACAAAATGTTTAAAACCACTCATTAAACTCTTACAAAAGAACCAAATTCAATTAGAGAATTTCACCCTGACATTAAGTTTATTGTAAAAATAGCCGAGAAAAAAAAACCTGAAAAATATTTGGTGAAGGTTTGAGGAAAATCCATCAAGATCTATGAAATATTTAGAATTTCAATTTTTCGATTTGAGACATCATATGCGAGCTTCTCGTTCCCAATACATCATGAGGTATATCTATATCGTGTAGTATAAAAAATATATTGATAAACTGTCTTATTCTCAGCAAAAAATCAAAATGGTTTACGCTTTACCTTCAGAAAAATGACCCCTGAAAAAAACAAGTAGATTGTCATCATAAACTATCAAAAATAGAAATTTATGGATTTTGTACTAAGGGTAGCTGTTCATACTATGGCGTCAAAAAAAGGTAAAAATTCTAATAACTGATTCTAATAATAATTTAATCTAATAATCTTTGATGGATTTTTCTCAAACCTTTACCATTTTTTTTAAATCATTTTTTTTCTGGTATTTTTAAAACAAATATTTCTTCAGGGTGAACTTCCTTTTATCCAAAGCCCAAGAAATGTCTTCGGTTGATATTTAGTTTTAGTAAATTTTATCAATAAAAAAAGATATTCAATGATTCACACCCTCACAAAACACATCCCAGTTTCCAGTGGTGTAACTAAATACGGGAGGGGGTGCCCGCACCCCCCCCCCCCCATCCCGGCTCCGGGGAAAAAAGGGAGGGGGACAGAAAGAAAAACATAGTGGGCCGTAGCCACGATTTGCTATGAGGGGTGCGAATTCTAAAGAGTGGACTGGCCGGCCCCGATGGCTTTCCATCGGTTCCGTTACTCCACGGGGGCTGATCCAGCTTTCTACAATACGGGGGGTGGCTTAATTCATCTACATTTTCCCTGATCGGCCGCTTAAAGGACAAGTCCACCCGAACTAAATGTTGATTTTAATAAAAAGAGAAAAATCCATCAAGCATAACATTGAAAATTTCATTAAATTCTGATGTAAAATAAGAAAGTTATGACATTTTAAAGTTTCGCTTAATTTCACAAAACATTTGTAAGCACATCCTGGCTGGTATGCAAATGAGGGAACTGATAACATCATCCACTCACTATTCATTTCGTATTTTATTATATCAAATATGAAATATTCAAATTTTCTCCTTATTGTCAAGTGATACAAAGATTAATTCCTCCCTGAACATGTGGAGTTAGCATTGTTTAACAGGGGCGGATCCAGCCTTCGCCAATAGGGGGGGGGGACAGATTTTTTTCATCCATATTTTCCCCGATCGGCCGCTCAAAGATAATTTTTTTCCTTGTTTCTCTGAAGGCGGTAGTCCTTTAAGTCACTTCATAGCTTTATTCTTTAAATCAACATGAATATATAAATATCATAATCCTTATTTTATAATGCGAGCGCGAAGCGCGAGCAAATTTTTTTGAAATTGTATGCATATTTTTCTAACATGTGAACATTCTAAAAAAAGATGTGCCTGCAATAATTACTACGAACGCGAAGCGCGAGCAGAAATTCATGATTCACGTTTTGAACTGATCGGAAAGGTAGGCCTACCTGTTATTAGGGTGCCAGGTAGAAATGGCAGATGTAAAAATGGCAGAGGTAATAA
Organism: Lytechinus variegatus; assembly: GCF_018143015.1. Taxonomy (NCBI): domain Eukaryota; kingdom Metazoa; phylum Echinodermata; class Echinoidea; order Temnopleuroida; family Toxopneustidae; genus Lytechinus; species Lytechinus variegatus. Next base: position 5,370,764 of record NC_054749.1, read on the forward strand.
TGGCAAACGTAAAAATGGCAGAGGTAAAAATGGCAGAGGTAAAAATGGCAGAGGTAAAAATGGCAGAAGTAAAAATGGCAGAGGTAAGAACAGCAGAGATATTTTTTTATTTTTAGTATAAATTTTCTAACAGTGTAAAAAATGGCGGAGTTGAAAATGGCAAAGGTAAAGATGGCATAAGCAAAAATGAAAAAGATATGGGGTGCTGGTTTGTTAAAAAGCCGAGAAGAAAAAAGTTTTCACTCTAAAATCAAAGGGGATTTGGTTAAGGGGGAAAATGACTCAAAAAATCATTTCAACTAGGTGAAGTTCTTTTTGGTCAGAAAAAGAATTACAACAAAAATAATAACAATCAGATAATAAACAATGTTTTTTTTAGCATACCAAGAGGGTGCTGCTTATGGTGTACAAAATACCCAACAGCACTTCCGCTTCCAAGGGTTATGACCGCCGTCTTTATCATATTGGATGCAGTGGTAAAGAAGGTTCAGGGTCTTCTTTTATGCAAAGAATCTAAATCAGACGGTCCCCCTCGATCGACCCCAAATTGGTTTACCAGTCAAAGCAAGATCATTATTGATTTTCATAATCAGTTACATATTCAGTGCCAAGCCTGGGAACGCATGCTTATTGTCATTTAAATATTTAAAAAGAATAGTACAGACGACAATCATTCATCACAATTTCAACGTTTAAGCTTTCCTCGCTATGTTCTCTATGTTTTTTCCCATCCCTAACCCTCTCTGTGTCTCCACCTCTCTTATGTCTACTCTTCCCCCTTTTTGTATCGGTAAACCTGGCAAAACTTTAGATATGAAAAAAAAACAGCCAGACGAAAAAAAATATTTGAAAATGATGAATGAGAATAATGCAGTTTCATTTTGCTCCTGATGAATTGAATGAAAAAAATATTTGTCGTTTGATTTCTTTTTAAAAAGCCTTCACGGTACACCTCCAACGAATTCGTAAATAGCATTGTTAGGCCGATAATGACATAATGATATGATGAAATGTCTAACCGTGACACGCACTTCTAATTTGTCGTTTGATTTCTTTTTGAAAAGCTTTCACGGTACACCTCCAACGAATTCGTAAATAGCATTGTTAGGCCAATAATGACATAATGATATGATGAAATGCTTAACCGTGACATGCACTTCTAATTTAATCTATGTACATGCAGGGGCTTTTTGACAATTCATTGCATCGGGGTTTAAGGCTGGCAATATTTTACCTCGAGCTGTCATTTTTACCTCTCCCATTATAAACTCTGCCATTTTACCTCTGCCATTTTACCTCTGCCATTTTTACCTCTGCCATTTTTACCTCTGCCATTATTACCTCTGCCATTTTTACACCGAGCCGTTATTAGGACTGCTTGCAGTTAGCCATTGAAGACGTTACATATTTCAACAATCAAATATAATGCCAGCGCGAAGCGAGAGCTGAAAATTTTTGACATTTACATAAAGAATGGAAAATTTTAATCATTTTTGTAATCATGAACAGGATAGCTATATAACTAAACAACTGATGCGATCGCGAAGCGCGAGCGGAAAAATTCTAGTTTTAGACCTATAGAACGGGACATTCTGTTCATATTTTGTAAATCATGGAAAGGATGAGCAATAGGGGATCTTCCTACATTAATAATGCGAGCGCAAAGCGCGAGCAGAAAATGTTTGTATACGTTTTGAACCGATCGAAAAGTGCCTTTTCAGGACTGCTTGCACTGGTAGCCATGAAGACGTTACACATTTCAACAATCAAATAATGCGAGCGCGAAGCGCGAGCGGAAAAAAACGAGATTTAGACCTGGAACGGGACACTCTATTCATGTTTTGTAAATCATGAAAGGGATGAGAAAGGGGGGATGTTCCAACATTAATAATTCGAGCACAAAGGGCGAGAAGAAAATTTTTGATATTCTGATCTGAAACTGGATAACTGAATGAACATGCGCGCTCGTGTTTCACATTTAGATCTAGAATCTAGGCATTCTAAATACATCTTTTATCATGAAAATAAAAGCGAGCGCGAATCGCGAGCTTAAAATATTTGATATTCCGATCTGAAAAAGGGGGTCAATTTCAGCTTTATATTTCAAACACTATGTAGGAAAATTGTAAGGTGGATATAAATCGCACTTGATAAAGAGCTGATATTTCTCATTATTACTTTGAGTTTGAGACATAGGACCGTGACATCCTTAGGACATGTTATCATATGCAGGCGCGGATTCAGGAGGGGGCCGAGCCGGCCCCGCCCCCCCCCCATTTTTTGGCAACCTGCATAAAATAGTGTACTCTTTAACTTGATAGAAACGATGAAAAACAGAAAGAAAAGTAAGAAAGAGGTATTATACCCATGATGTGTATTTTACAGCCTCGTAACTTTATGGAACACATAAAAATAATAGGTACCTGATATATAAAAAAAATCGCGAGCGCGCAGCGCGAGCGGAAAATGTTAATATACAGACCATAAAACTGACATTCTTACAGGGCACTTATTAATAAATTTGTAAATCACAAAAATTCATGAAAGTTCGATTCCGAGGAGAAATATGATTTGTATATTGACATCCAAGCTGGATAGTCAAGCTCCATGTTGAACAAGATATGTGAATCACCTAACAGACCATTCTCTGCGATTGAGGTATCAAATTAAAGAGTAGGTATTGAACCTTTAAAAAATTTGGTTTTGTTTTTTAAACCCAGAACCCCCCGCCAAATGAGTTTTTTGTATCCTCTTTCTTCAAATTGTTTTTGCTCACTCATGCGTGAATGGGGAATAATCTAAGTAATTCTAAGCTAAGATTCTAAGCTTTACATCGGTAGGTCATTTGTCTATTGTATTTGTGATTAAGTTATGATAAATCATCGCTTAAACTCGGTATCGTTTTTTTCTGGGACACACTTTATAAAATTCCAGCTCGCGCTCAGATTCCATTGAGAGATGGGAAGAGAGAGAGGGGGGGGGGGGGGGAAAAGCAAAAGGAAAGAGTTGTGAAGAGAGATGTACACAATTTTAATTATTTTTTTGGAATGATTTACATTTATATTCTATGTCTTATTGTAAGCGCTGTGATTCTTTTGTGTATAACTCGTATATAAATAACCATTATTATTATTATTATCAAGAAAGAGAAAGGGGGAGATCTAAAGAAGGAAAAGAAAAAATAAGGAGAATGAGAATCACAATCAAGTAGCATTGTTACTGCTCTTTCAAGAAAAAAAATAAACAAACAAAGAAACCGAATAACTTATACAATGGAATAGGCAATTTTATTCATGTCCAAACGGTGACAAATCAAATAATCATGGGATTTGGTATGTTACATTTCATTCTGAAATGGAATGAAAAAAAGGCCATTGAAATACACTGTTCAGTGAAATGAGATTAATCACACATTGAGATTACTAACAGTTTTATCAATATTCGGCAGAAAAGTATAAGATTGCACACAACACAATAAACCAAAATATAAATAGAAGAATCATTCAACAACACGACATTTTTTTTTTTTGGGGGGGGGGCTTTTTAATATGGGAAGATATGTTATGTTATTTGCAAGATACATTGTCTTGGCAAGTCGACTTATTTTCTTTTTAATTTGACTTATACAAATGCCTAGTTTCTGTATCATTTATCTTCAAAATATTTTATGTATATATCATTGAACTTTCTGTGATATTTTTAATATTATACTATTCATTTGATTGTATTTTGTTTATTTTGTTGAACGGAAATAAATAAATCCTAAATCTATAAATCTAGTTACATTTCGTCATGGCAGGTTACGTATACATCATAGAATTCAATTCGATTTTATCAGCAATAGAAAACACTGATTCAAATTATCTAAATAATAATTAGCACATCTTGTCATGACAACATGTAGCCTACAGGGGCTGCAGAACGGTTTTCAAAGTGGGGGGGGGGGGCTGACCATGCAAAACAATAACAATCATATGGTCATTTCTACGTTTTTGCACACAGTTTTGGAAAAAAGTGTAGGGGCTGAAGCCCCCCCCCCCCCGCTTCCGCGGCCCCTGGCCTATGTCCCCTATAATATATAACGTGTCTCACTATGTTGATGCAACAAATTCTTTAAAAGGCAAGATTCAAAATATATTGTAATTTCCTTTAAAAAATAGCACATTAAAGCTACAACGACTGCTGGACATATTCACGAGGAAAGTCACATTATATGTGACATTATCAGTCGGCCGATCTGCCTGATGAGGTGAGAAACACATTTAAAAGTCTGCGGGATAGACCACTCACGAACACACACCCACCATCACACGTCGTCGTCCTACACCCTGTACACGGGCGTTACTGTGAAAAAACAAGTTTTGCCTACACCGTAAAAACTGTGGTGTTAAAACTGACACCAGTTGGTGTTAATAGAGGACCACACCCTGAGGTGTTAAAATTACACCCTAGAGATTGAACATAACACCAAAGAGTGTAAATGTAACAACCATAGGTGTTGTAATAACATAGGTGTAAACCTAACACCACCAATTTAACACCGGTGTAAAAGAACTGGTGTGGTCCTCTATGTACACCGGTTAACACCACAGTTTTTGCTGTGTATTTACATTTGCATGGCGACAGAAACCTATTGCCTACTTATTTATACAAAATGATTATTGCAGTTAATTTATTGAAATGATATTCGCTTAGATTGTTACATAATCTAATTGGTCCACAATACAGATATAATTTTGCAGGCATATTTTTGTATGAAATAAATGTTTGATGACAAAATCTCACTCAAATAAAGAACATCATGATCAAGATCAACGTCTGTTTTTTCCCCTTTAACTTTAAACTAAATCGGCCATTGCATACACGTATCATAAAAGTGGTCCTGTTTTCATTTCAGTAATAATGACTTGCATGAAAAAAGTGACATGAGCAAAATAATACTAAAAAAATTATTACAAAGCAAAAGTAAAATAACAAACCCTTTCACATAGTTATGAATAATTATATTTAGGCCTATATACCAGTATAAAATAAAGGTTTAGACAAGTTCAAGCCCATATGAATGTAAAATATGATATTTAAGTACAAAAAGTAGAATCATAGTTCTTTAAACCATCCCTTAAAAAATTAAAGGCACAACATGAGCAGAATATTCACACTAAGATCTGCAATCCATAAAGGTATTGTTTAACTTTGTGAGCAGCAGATTTAAAAAATTCTCAAATCAAGATGAAACATGTGTACAAGTGCATGTATTAGAACTAATAAACGCTGAAAACAACCATTATTGATAATGAAAAGCTAAAACTACAAGGCAAGCCCGATTTCATAAACAGGCGTCTTATAGATGCCTAAATAGTACACATAAGTGTCTGGGATGAAATTAAGATGGTCTTTCTGGTCACTTTATACTTCAATTTTTAAAGCACTTCATAATTATTTTTGAACGCAATTTTATCTGGGCTTCATTTTTGTAACAAATCATAGACACAGGTGACAAGTGTGACCTTCTAGCTGAGATTTTTTAAAAGTCAAACCAATGTTAACCAATCACTTTAAGAAAACCAAGGGCTTGTTTCGTTAGGCAATTCGAAAATGAATTATTGATTTTTTTTATGGATACCCTGTATAAAACTCGTCTGATCATTGGCTGATATTATCATTCATACACAGTAAAAAACGCTGTTTAAGATTTTTATACAATGCTGTTTACTATATGAACCTTACAGTAATTGTTTTAATAGTTTAAACAAGTGTTTAAATCTTAAACAAAAAATTTAATTTTAATATCTTATCTTCAAGAAATTAAACATGATTGTTTAAACTGTTTAAACAACTACTGTAAGGTTCATATAGTAAACAGCGTGGTATAAAATCTTATACAGCGTTTTTACTGTGTATAATATAGTACCATTTGAGAAGATTATTAGTTTTATTTCATTCGAAGCGTTGGAAATATTGAGTTATGTCAGTGGCTTGAAGCAAAGGTTTAAATCATCGATCGGAGTATTTATAATGTCACTGGATTTAATTTCAGTAACACTATACTGGGGAAACGAATGGAAATCATTAATCATGAATTTACTATCAGTCACTTTTATACTCTTAGGCCTGTATTCCAAACTCGGGTTTAAATTAAACAATTGTGTTAAGTTGTGGTTCAACTATGTAGCATTGGTGGGATGCTAAATTGAACCTCCTTTTCTTAGATTTTTGATGTACATAAATATATTATTCATGAAGGAATTAACAAAAGGCATGGATATCACAGCCGCCAAACCGAACAATAACATTCAGTATTTTAAGAGCTGAAAACCTGTATTTTGGCGAGGAAATCATAAATGAAACAATCAGTATTTTTTCAATTTTCAGCAATGAATACTTAATGTCAGTATTCGTTGGCAGCTCTGAGATATAAATGTAAATTTAGAAGACAACGCGAAATGGATCCTCATATGGAAAGAGAAGCGTTGATAGTCTTTGTGGCTCCAGGATGTTAGCGCTGTCGGTCTGATGGATGACCGTAATGCTATACGGTCTCAAACCTTAAAGGACAAGTCTACCCCAACAAAAAATTATTTGAATAAAAAGAGAAAAATCCAACAATATAACATTGAAACTTTCATCAAAATCGGATGTAAAATAAGAAGGTTATGGCATTTCAAAGTTTCGCTTAATTTCACAAAAACAGTTGTATGCACATCCTGGTCGGTATGCAAATGAGGAGACCGATGACGTCATCCACTCACTATTTCTTTTGCATTTCATTATATGAAATATTCTAAATTTCTCCTCATTGTCAAGTAAAACAGTGATTACCTCCTCCCTATACATGTGGAACTAGCATTGTTTAATACTATATGGTTCAGTCAAGTCGGTCCCTAAAGTCAAATCTTTCAAAAAATGAAACATTGTATAATTCAAACAATAACAAACAAAATAGTGAGTGATGGACATCATCAACTGACTCATTTGCATGTCACTGAGTAGTGCACGTCGCTGTTTTGTGAAAATTAAGCGAAACTTTAAAATGCCATAACTTTCTTATTTTACATCCGATTTTGATGAAATTTTCAGTGTTATGCTAGTTTGATTTTTCTCTATTTATTCAAATCAACATTTTGCTGGGGTTGACTCGACCTTTAACGAACACCGCGCGTATACGACTTCTATAATACAGTAAGTGGTTTGAAATCGTTGGTAAACGGTGTTCGTAAAGGTACTTGTGACCATAGCATTAGTTGGCTGGTGGAGGTTCAGGAATGATTTCTGGGCAGTTTCCGTATCCACGGAAGAAGGTACAATGGAATGATTTGAGTCTATAGCATGAAAGGAAAGATAGGAGACATGCACAGATACGGATTATGAAATATGACTTCATTTGCAAAATTTGCAAATCAATTGTGTTTATTCAATTCATTTTATTAATTTACTAATGAATAAAATTTATCAATAAATAAACAAAATGAAATAAATTCAAACTAAAGTTGAGGACGAATTATTTCTTATTGATTGATGACAATGTCAAGCAATTATGAAATTACGCCAGATTGAAATTTATTTATAAACATTCGAACCTTCATTGAAATAAAGTCAAAGCTTTGTACTTAGTTCAACATGCTATATTTTTATATGGCTTTACAAAGCTTTCTCTATATCATTCTTTATGAGAAAAATCACCATTATAATCCCGCTGCGAATCAATATAGTGCCAAGTCCAAACTGAAGAGAATCCCATATAAAAGGCACTTGATAAATAAACAAGGTCTGACCATAAACCCTCAAATCTTTTTTTTATCACAATATCTTTCAGATGAAAAAAAAATCACTATAGCGAGGACTGTTACTGCCAAAAACTAGTTTATTTATCTCTGACAGTATGCTCGGTTTACCGGGGCGGGTTATATATTTTAAATACAACTAGAACGCCAAATTCTGTGGAAAATTGCAAATTGGCAGCACTGGTCTTCATGCGTTGCGTTCGCATTATTGCACATCCGTAGGCGTGTTTCGTTCGCATTTTTGCACAACCACACATTTCCCATAGACGTCCCCTGTCCCATTGTTTTTCGAACAATTGCATGCCCCAGAGCGTGGCTAGCTCCAATGTATAGCCTGGCATTTTTGTATACCGTACATGTGTACCAATCGATTGATCGCGCGTGCGACATTAGTTTAGCGTTCGAAGGATTATCGCACTTTACAAATTACAGAATCTTTGAGTTTTCCCCAAAAATCAATACATCCTGATCACAGCCGGAAGATCATTGAAAAAGGAGAGGATAAAATCAATAAAACCCTCCTCACAAACAATACCATGGCCAGGTTTATTGTTAGGAGTCTGTGACTCATGGCACGAATGTGAATGAGACCCTAAATTAATGCAACACAAAGGGGGTATACAGGTGAACGCATGAAGAGTTAATTGTGACAAATGGATGCGTGTTAAAATGGCATGAATTCGTTTTTTGAAAATTTTTAAAATTGAGATTAAGTGGGACATAATGCACAAATACATTCTATTATGTTTTAACTATCTATAGTAGATCTTAAAACAGCATGAATTTTTCGGAAGTTTTGATTACATGATTAAAAATACTTGAATTCTACCCGCTTTTCCCCAAAAATTCCTGGGCAGGTTAAGCCCGGGTAGGGTATTTTTAAACACAACTAGTACCCCCAAATTTTGCGGCATATTGCAAATTGGCAACTCAAAAGGTATGCGTGTGTGCTCGATTAATCTTTGTGTGTGACCTATAGATGTGTGTTACATGACATGGATTTCGTTTTTGATAAATGTGTCACGAACACTTTTCAAGTATGTCATAAATGTCAATGAGGTAAAGTGGGATATAATTATGCACATAATAATCCACTATCTACAGTAGATCGTAAAATAGCCTGAATTTTCCCCAAAGTATTGATTATATTACTGTAAAAGCTTGAATTCAATCCTCTATTCGACAAAATGCATTAACAAAATCCCCTAAATGATTTTAAAATCCAAAAAGTCTCAGATGTAAAAAGAAGAAAGTTGGCAATTGAAACTTTCGATTAAATTTACAAAGCAGTTAATGTATAGGCCTATTTACATTTTGGTAGGTGCGTATCTCACAGTTGATGCCCCCTGTTGATATTGCATTTTATTAAATGAAACATTATTTTTCCATTATAATGTGTGAATCACAGTTTATTTCCTCCTTAAAGATATGAAATTTTCATTGTTACAACCTACTGCGATCCAATGAAGAGTCCTACAGAGCATTGGCGTGTGGACGTCATCGAATATTTAATTTGCACATTTCATTTTGAAGGTTCGTAAAATAAGCATTTTAAATGGGATAAAAAAATTACGTGTTTTTCACTCGATTTCGGCGAAATTTTCAGCGTTACACGACTTATATTTTTTCCTTTTATTCGAATGAACTTTTGAATGGGGGTGATTCGAACTTGACCTTTGATCCGAGACCTGAATACTATTCCTACCTGGTAGGGTCATCATTTACCACAGCTGTCATATTGATCACATTGACGCCCTTAAGTCTCAGGTCCTTAAGATCGTAACCGAAGGTAACCTGTATCACATGGAACAAAAAACACAAAAAGAATGCTTTATAGGTCCTCAAAAGATATATATTACCGATGTTACATTAGCCGAAAAATATTCCGTCTGACCTTCGGAACCAGTTCAGAACTTCATTATTCGGCACGCTCACGGCCGGCAAGAGAATGAATTCTGACACTAAAAAAAGGTCTCAGTAGTCAGTACAAAATGGAGGTAGTCTGGGTGCAATTTCTACTATTTAGGATACCTACAAGAATTCCAGTGGGTGATGCCCATGGGGGGGGGGCTTACGCAGTAACACCCCCCCCCCTCTTCCCCCAGGTAAATGCTGAGGGTGGTTCAGCCAGTACCCCCGCTTCCCAGGACCATGGAGAGGGTAGATGCTCGATAAAGTTAAGGTATGTGTCTGTCGGTGTTAAGACCACAGCACACCTTACGACTGTTCGCGATCCGATTTTGGAACAAATCGCATTTTGCTCATTTTCTGAAAAAGTGAATGGAACATATCATTTTATTTCAGGTTAGAATTAATTGAAAGAAAACTAATATAACCATTTTGTAAGATTACAAGCCTTTATTTAAGAGCAAAGGCCAAATTAAATTAAAATCGTAGGCAATCGTATGACTGCTATGGCGTCAACGACTAGATATTAAATTCGCTTTTATTCTAAGAAGGAAGATAGCACAGTCACATATTTGAATACAGGTATTCGTATGATGATTAAGAACATTACACAGTATGTTATTCCAAGTCTCAATATTAGCATCAAATTCTACTACATTTTATTCTGGAATCGGGTCGCAGACCAATCGTAAGGTGTGCGGTCAACTTTAGTGTGTGAAGTGTAGGCTAGGGTGGTGGAGGGGTTGGTGTGCGCTGTGTGTGCGCGCCCTCGAGTGTTGGTATTTTTGTTATATCATTATTAGTATCGTCATTATAGGGAGCGAGATAAACTAGGCAATACGGATATTTGCTTACATGGATTTTTTTTTCGGAGAAGCAATAACAAGTTGTTGATCTAAATATTAATCGGATGCTACTTTCAATCGGCAAGGCAAATTAAAATATTTTGCTTCGATACTTTAGTATTAAAGGGATGGTCCGGGCTAAAAATATTTATATCTTAATACAAACGAGTAGAATTCACTGAGCAAAATGCCGAAAACTTCATCAAAATCGGATAACAAATAAGAAAGTTATTGATGTTTTAAAGTTTAGCAATATTTTGTGAAAATAGTCCTCATGAACATCCATTAGGTGGGCTGATGATGTCACATCTCCACTTTTCGTTTTCTTATGTTATTACATAAAATCATAATTTTTTCATTATTTCATACTTGTGTAAATAATATGTCTCCCTTACCATGCTTACAACGAAATAAGTTACAGCAATGCATATCTAATGCGCTTAATCAGTTGTCAATCCAATTTTTCTAGTTCTTGGAGGTAAACATTAATTTTGAATAAACCTGATTTCAATAAAGTACAAAAGAACAAGTGGAGATGTGACATCATCAGCCCACCTAATGAATATTCATGACGACTGTTTTCACAAAATATTGCTAAACTTTGAAATTCAATGAATTTGTTATTTGTTATCCGCTTCCGATGAAATTTTCGGCATTCCGCTCAGTGAATTCGCCCGGACCATCCCTTTCATCTACCCATTCACTTTGTTGTTAATAGCAATATATTATTTATGTTATTGATAATTATGTTAAACATTGTTATCGAGTTAATTTTTTTTTTTGAATAAACAGGTTAAGACAAAGAATGGAAGAGTTACCTGTTTTTTCTGTTCTCCCACGGGAATATCAGCCATCGTTTGTAAGTGAGAATTGAGGGTACACACTTTGGTTAGTGTCCTGTTCAATAAGGATTCTGTGATCATAAATAAAGGACGACAGAGGTAGAGATAGATAGATAGATAGATAGATAGATAGATAGATAGATAGATGGATGGATGGATGGATGGATAGATAGATAGATAGATAGATAGATAGATAGATAGAGAGGAAGAAAGATAGATAGAGATAGATAGATAGATGATGGATGATAGATAGATAGATAGATGGATGGATGGATGATGGATAGATAGATAGATAGATAGATAGATAGAAAGAAAAATGTAACGGTAAGATGGTAACATGGGAGTCAAGAACATGCAGACGAACATAATCATAGTAATAATAGAAAGTATATCAAATAAAACTTATATTCAACTGTGTAAGAATTATTTAGATCCTACAGCCTCCTTGATAGTTTGTACTAAAATGATAGTGTTCCTCTCACCAACACTGTTAAAAACTGTGGTGTTAAAACTGACACCAATAGAAATAGAAAAAAAGAATAGAAATGGTGTTAATAGAGGACCACACCCTAAGGTGTTAAAATAACACCTTAGAGGTTGAACATAACACCAAAGAGTGTAAATGTAACAACCATAGGTGTTGTAATAACATAGGTGTAAACCTAACACCACCAATTTAACACCGGTGTAAAATAACTGGTGTGGTCCTCTATGTACACCAGTTAACACCACAGTTTTGGCTGTGAAGGAGGTCATAGAAACTTCTTGCTCTACGTTTAGACATCATTTCATAGCTTCTGAACAGGAACAAAACATACGCATAATTATGACCAATGGCTATCTTCAAGAACAGTACCAGATTAATAAAACAATTGTCTTCATCGTTAAAGAATTAGAAAAGAGCACAGTAAACATAAGAAACATACCATATGAACAAATCTGGCCATGTTTAGCTTCCAATATTAATTTCAGCACATAGCTAGAATACGCGGTCCAAGTTAAGCCCGAGTTTAAAATATTCAATACAATTCAATTCAATTTATTCAAATTCCTTTCAATAAAAAAACACAAGATACAATATCAGAGAAATACATATTTGATAAGAAAGCAATCAAACATACATGAATACAAATGAAATTTGGGAGACTGCAAAAGACCGAAAGGTCTTGACGAGGCAGACCCCGAGTGCCATCATGGCCATACATAATGGGTCAGTGAGTCCTAGTACTTACCTACAATGAAGCCAATTGTGACGTCATCGGGTTGACCTATTCTGGCGCATGTTTTCTGAAAGTTTTCTTTACTATATGAGCAGAAAGAAAATCATGATTAAATGATAAATAAAAAGACAACTTTGTAGTCAATCAAAAAGAATCGAACGATATAAGTTAAAACGTGTGCGGTAGCTGGTTTAAGAAATCAGGGCCAAATAGGAAAAGTACAGTATACTACTACTACTACTACTACTACTACTACTACTACTACTACTACTACTACTACTACTACTACTACTACTACTACTACTACTACTACTACTACTACTACTACTACTCCTACTCCTACTACTACTACTACTACTACTACTCCTACTACTACTACTACTACTACTCTTACTGCTACTACTACTACTACTACTACTACTACTCCTACTACTACTACTACTCCTACTCCTACTCCTACTCCTACTACTACTACTACTACTACTACTACTACTACTACTACTACTACTACTACTACTACTACTACTACTACTACTCCTCCTACTACTACTACTACTCCTACTCCTACTACTACTACTACTACTTCTCCTCCTCCTACTACTACTACTCCTACTACTACTACTACTACTACTACTCCTACTACTACTACTACTACTACTACTACTCCTACTCCTACTACTACTACTTCTCCTCCTCCTACTACTACTACTCCTACTACTACTACTACTACTACTACTACTACTCCTACTACTACTACTACTACTACTACTACTACTACTACTACTACTACTACTACTCCTACTACTACTACTACTACTACTACTACTACTCCTACTACTACTACTATACTACTATTACTACTACTTCTACTACTACTACTACGACTACTACTATACTACTATTACTACTACTATACTACTACTACTACTACTACTATACTATTATTACTACTACTACTACTACTATACTACTATTACTACTACTACTACTTCTTCTTCTTCTTCTATTACTACTACTATTACTACTACTACTACTATTTCGACCACTACTACTTCTATTACTACTACCACTGCTGCTGGTACTACTATTCTAATACTACTACTACTACTACTATATTATGATAATGATAATAATAACATTTATCAGTATTATTATTATCATCACAAAAATGATAATGAAGATAACAATGATAATGATAGTAATAATGAATATTATTACGTTTATTATGAATTATTATGAAAAAATAAAGAATCTGGAGACACACCTCTCGAACCAGAATCTTAATGGGAGGGCGCCCCTTTTGACTAAAGCAAACGATGTGACTATGTGCATCATGGTGAATAATTATGTTTTGTTTTAGCATACCTTGCATATATCATCATCTTAGAAATCAACGCCCTGCTATAACAAACCCCTGCGCCGCCAGTTGCAAACCAAAATTGTACTTCCTGAAAATGAGACAGAATGAGAAGGCGAAATAAAATCTGACTTGAAGTAACAGATTATTTGTGCACACATAACAAAGAAGTTTAAACATCAAATATTGATGGGAAATTTGATTGTGATATTTGCGTTGAATACTTTATATTTCTTCACCAATCCTTTTGAAAAAATTATTCAAGATTTGAACAGTCCGGGACTATGGCAAAAAATATTCAACTAAAAAACACAAAAATACAGATACATTAGGTGATTTCAAATTCAGTGTTAACCTTTTGGTGTTGGTGTAAGGTCAATATTAAACGATTATAACACCAAACATAAAATGTAGATTGTCCCGAAAAGTCACTCATTAGTTGTTGAGATGTAAATAATGTGATCTGGATCAGTTTACAGACTCTGAATAAGGTTTGGAGCAAGGGGAAGCAATCCAAATTTCAACACCAACACCAAGGCCAACACCGGACTTGAAGTTCGGTGTAGGAACTTGAAGGCACATTTTGGATCGTCTTTCCTAGCTCCAAAACCTATTCTGAGTTAAAACAAATAATCCAAATCACAATATTGCCAGCTCAACACCATGTCCCTGGTAAGCGGGGGCGCTGCGTGTATCATTATCAATAGGCAACACCCCAGGAATTCTGATTGATGTTTTAAAAAATATATAAATATAAGCAAAATAACCTTTATTTTGTAGTAAAACCCTTTTTTTGCTCGTCAAATTTCTCGGGACAGAAATAACCTAATTTTGTAGTGAAAAAACTTTTTTGGTCAAATGTACATCAGCACCCCCACTAAAAAAATCAGTCCTTGGGACCTGCTCAACACATAGTGAGTGACTTTCCAGGGCCATCTTCATTTTATGTTTGAAATAATCAAGTATCACGGCCCTTTATCTGTTCGAATATATTATTTTCAATCTGGGGTACCTCCTCCAAGCTCTTACCTTCCGTATCGCCGAATCGACGACCACCTTAGGTTTAGGGAGGCTTTCTCGGCCGATGTAATGATCTTGATTATGATCATACTGCCTGAGTAAGTTTACCAAATTCGGTACATTCAAATAGTTGTCGTCATCGACGTGGCATAACCACCTGGAAAAAATGATGATGATAATAATGATGATGATATTGATGATAATAATAATTGAAATAATAATGATGAATGAATAATAAGAAGAATATACATATAATGATAATATGCATGGGCGGAAATTTCTCCTCAAAGGTGGGGGACACACACATACACCCCCAAAAGACTACACAGATATATAAACGCCTTTGAATCATTGAAGCATGTTGATTGCTCATGAACATAACGAAAAAATTGATAAAAGATCAGTTTCAGTTACCAAAATGACACAATACTTGCCTATGATATTTGAAAATCGTATTTTCTGTTTCCAATAAATGTTCATTGAACCGTGAAACGATGAATATTGTTGAAGATACTCTTCCCAAAAATAACTCGTCATATTCGATCATTTTTATTGATAAAAAAGTGTAAAAAATCAAATTATAGCAAATTTGGACTTGTGTTTATTCAACCGTGAAATTTAGCCCAAAAAGTTGTATCGTCTTTTAGAAAGTACCTTTTACAAGCCTTCTGACTATTTTACATGATGAGAATGTGGAATCAGTTCCTATAAAATGGAATCAAAGTCATGATATTTGGCTTGTGACTTTTGAAAAGTGACATTTTTGCCTTCCGACGGTGCTCACTGAAGCATGACGTAAAATACGTCCGTAACATTTACTCAGAGGGTAGCTTATAAAATTACCTACACGCTCATGTAAAAATATATCAAAAACTCGCATTGGTTCGGAAATTATTAACAAGGGGGGACTTACTTTTTTTGTTGTGTATATATATGTAAGCAAGTAAGTAGTGATATACTGCAATATCTAATAGTGCTCGACTGTGTAGGAGCTGAGTATATAAATATAATTTATTGGTTGGATGCTTAACTAAGCTGGTCGTACAGACTGTTTCACCCGAAGGATCATCAGCGACTGATAGTATGAAGAACACAATTTTCTGAGACAGAATAAAGTATATACAGAGCATGTGCATTAGGGTATAACATTGGGTTGACAGAGCATGTAAATATGAATGGGGTTACTGAAGAGGTACATGTGCTTTGTTTATTACATAATATAAGACAGCGCGATCTGAAAACATTAGACATTTCGATCTGGAAAAAATGCGAATCGAAGCATTATAGTCCAGGATAGAAGAGGCGTAACCTTGTTTTTGTATATATACAATATTTTTTGATGGTTTCTTTTCAATTCGAGGGTGCTGATTACGAATCTGAATGATGCCACTCGTGTAACCTTGAGCAATTTCCGCAAATTGGCAAAATCCAATATGGCCACAAAAATATGCAAATTACCCATAAAAATCCTAAAATTGTCCGCACATTTGCTACGAAATGCATGAAATTGTGTGGCAGGAGTGAGATACTCTCTGAAAAATTAATTTTTGACAAAATATTTATTTTCCTCATATTCAAAATGGCCGCCAAAGTCCATTGTATACTCTATTATGTACAATGTAAAGAGGGAAAACTAGCTTTCGCAAAAGTGAGCACTAAACTGCAAAAAATCGCGATGTATGAACGAAGTGATATACGCAAATCATTATTACTAACGAGATATATCATTCATTAAATCATAAATGGGAAGATTTCTGTATTTTGATATCTAAAATGGCCGCCACTGGCCCAAACAGTATTGCGTACAATGGCAATGGGGGCCAAAAAATTCACAAGAGTGATCACTAAAATGCATATTATTAAGATTACACGAGTAACTGTTAACGAAATATATCATTAATATGCCATGTATTGTGATGAATGTTGTATTTTGATTTTCAAAATGGCTGCCAAAGGCCCTAAAAGTATTATGCACACAATGAGAAAGAAGGGCAAAGAAATCACAAGAGTGATCACTAAAATGCATATATATGTGATAAATTAATGGGATACTGTTTAAAAACATATTTTCTAACGAAATATATCATTCAGGTTTAAAGTTTGTGTTAAATACTGTAGTTTTACTTTCAAAATGGCCGCCATAGACATTAACAGTATTATGCACAATGCAAAGTGGAAACCAATATGAGCACCATAAATGCAAGTATTAGTGATCTATGAGTAGAATATTGTCCGAAAGCATCATTTATATTAAGAGATATCATTTATTCTGCCAGTTAGGTGATGAATACTGTTATTGGAAAGTCAAAATGGCCGATACAGTCCCTTATGATATTATGCGCAATGTGAATGGGAACAAATTATTTCAACAGAATTTGGCTTTGCTTGGCCAAATGGTGATGTATGAGTGAAATATCGTCTGAAAACACGATTTATAACAAAATATATCATCTCCTATGTAATTTAGGTGATAAATACTGTATTTCATCATTCAAAATGGCTGCCATATGCCCTTTTTGTGAACATTATTTGTCTACACTCAAATTGTATATTATACGATAAGGGCCTATGGTGGCCATTTTCAATTTAAAAATGCAGTGTTTATCACCTTAAATACACGACATTATGATATATCTTGTTAGAAACCATGGTTTTTGACAACATTTCACCCTTGCATCAGAATTCACAATTATAGGCAATATTTAGAGTCAAACAAAGCCAAATTATGTCAAAATTATATATCCAATGTTACAATGTACATAATACTTTTAGGACCTATGGCAGCCATTTTGGATTTCAAAGTACAGCATTTATTACCTCCACAACCAATATGTGATGTATTTAGTTAGAAATCATGTTTAAGACAATATTTCTACTCGTATATCACAGTCATATGCATTTTATGATTCTCACTCTTGTGAAAATTAGTTTCTCCATTCGCATTGTACATAATAAATATAGGGATTATGGCGGCCATTTTGAATGTCAAATTACAGCATTTATAACATAAATGGCATATTAACAATGATGTTTTTAGTCAGTATTCCACTAGTTTATCTTAATTATATGCATTTTAGTGCTCACTCTTGTCACTTTTTTCCCCCGGCCATTGCCCTTGTACATAATACTCTTTATGCCACTGATCGCCATTTTGAATGTTGAAATACAGTATTTATCACCTAAATTACATAAGATATGATATATTTTGTTATAAATCATGTTTTCAGACGATATTTTACTCATACATCACCATCTGGCCGGCTCTGTGTAAAAATGGCAGAGGTAATAATGGCAGAGGTAATAATGGCAGAGGTAAAAATGGCAGAGGTAATAATGGCAGAGGTAAAAATGGCAGAGATAAAAATGGCAGAGGTAATAATGGCAGAGGTAATAATGGCAGAGGTAAAAATGGCAGAGATAAAAATGGCAGAGGTAATAATGGCAGAGGTAAAATTGGCAGAGGTAATAATGGCAGAGGTAAAAATGGCAGAGGTAATAATGGCAGAGGTAAAAGTGGCAGAGGTAAAAATGGCAGAGGTAATAATGGCAGAGGTAAAATGGCAGAGGTCATAATGGGAGAGGTAAAAATGACAGCTCTAGGTAAAATATGGCCAGCCTCAAACCCGGATGCAATGAATTGTCAAAAAGCCCCCGCATGTACATTAATTAAATTAGAAGTGCATGTCACGGTTAGGCATTTCATCATATCATTGTCTTTATCGGCCTAACAATGCTATTTACGAATTCGTTGGAGGTGTACCGTGGAGGCTTTTTAAAAAGAAATCAAACGACAAATATTTTTTCATTTAATTCATCCGGAGCAAAATGAAACTGCACTATTCTCATTCATCATTTTATAACATTCCTTTTTGTCTAGCTGTTTTTTTATGTCTAAAGTTTGGCCAGGTTTACCGTTGCAAAAAAGGAGGAAGAGTAGACATAAGAGAGGTGGAGAGACAGAGAGGGTTAGGGGTGGGAAAAGAACATAGCGGGAAAAACTTAGATCTTGAAATTGTCACGAATGATTGTGGTTTAATATTATGTCCTTATTTGTAATGTCGTCTGTACTATTCTTTTTAAATATTTGAATGACAATAAGCATGCGTTCCCAGGCTTGGCACTGAATATGTAACTAATTATGAAAATCAATAATAATCTTGACTGGTAAACCAATTTGGGGTCGATCGAGGGGGACCGTCTGGTTCAGATTCTTTGCATAAAAGAAGACCCTGAACCTTCTTTACCATTACATATAACCCTTGGAAGCGGAAGTGCTGTTGGGTATTTTTTACGCCATAAGCAGCAGCACCCTCTTGGTAATTAGCTTGGTATGCTAAAAAAACATTGTTTATTATCTGATTGTTATTATTTTTGTTGTAATTCTTTTTCTGAGTCAAAAGAACTTCACTTAGTTGAAATAATTTTTTAAGTCATTTTCCCCCTTAACCAATTCCCCTTTGATTTTAGAGTGAAAACTTTTTTCTTCTCGGCTTTTTAACAAACCAGCACCCCATATCTCTTTCATTTTTGCTTATGCCATCTTTAACTTTGCCATTTTCAACTCCGCCATTTTTTACACTGTTAGAAAATTTATGCTTAGAAATAAAAAAAAATCCTGCAACAGAGTCTGGAGAACCCCTGTAATCTTACTGCACTGTGTAATCCTACATGCATGCATTTGTATAAACTTACAGAAAATTGGTATTTTGTGCATGTACCCTTACAAATTTATTGTAATAAAACTGTTTTCCCCTATTTTTTAAACATATCTGTTCTGTAAAATTTAAGAAAACTTGTGGAAAACCATCCTGTTATTATAATCTTCAAAATTATTTGTTGTTTTTTCTGTAAAAACCTGTTTTTTTATTTTTCTTCTGTAGAATCTACTGTTTTTTCTAATAGTGTACCTCGGCCACTTTTACCTCTGCTATTGTCACGTCTTCCATTTTTACCTCTTGTCATTTATGCCTCTGCTCTGTTTATATCTGCTGTTCTTACATCTGCTATTTTTACCTCTGCCATTATTACCTCTGCCATTTTTACCTCTGTCATTTTTACCTCTGCCATTTTCTACCTCTGCCATTATTACCTCTGCCATTTTTACTTCTGCCATTTTACCTCAGTATCTGCCATTTTTACCTCTGCCATTATTACCTCTGCCATTTTTACCTGGCACCATCTGGCCAAGCAAAGCCAAATTCTGCTGAAATAATTTGTTCCCATTTACATTGTGCATAATATCTTAAGGGCCTGTAGCGGCCATTTTGACTTTCCAATAACAGTATTTATCACCTAACTGGCAGAATAAATGATATCTCTTAACTGCTTAATAGAAATTATGCTTTCAGACAATATTTTACTCATAGATCACTAATACCTGCATTTATGGTGCTCACTCCTGTGAATATTGGTTTCCCACTTTGCATTGTGCATAATACTGTTAATGTCTCTGGCGGCCATTTTGAAAGTAATAATATAGTATTTAACACACACTTTAAACCTGAATGATATATTTCGTTAGAAAATATGTTTTTAAACAGTATCTCAGTAATTTATCACATATATATGCATTTTTAGTGATTACTCTTGTGATTTCTTTGCCTCACTTTGTCATTGTGGATAATACTTTTAGGGCCTTTGGCAGCCATTTTGAATATCAAAATACAACATTCATCACATACATGACATATTGATAATATATTTCGTTAACAATTATGTTTTTATTCAATATCCCACTCGTTTAATCTTAATAATATGCATTTCTTGTGAATTTTTCGGCCCCCATTGCCATGATTGCCATTGTACGCAATACTGTTTGGGCCAGTGGCTGCCATTTTAGATATCAAAATACAGAAATGTTCCAATTTATGACATAATAAATGATATAGCTCGTTAGTAATGATGATTTGCATATATTATTTCGTTAACACATCGCATTTTTTTGCGGTTTAGTGCTCATTTTTGTGAAAATTGGTTTTCCCTATTTATATATATTGTACATAATAGAGTAGGTCGCATTTCATAAGTTGGGTATGCAAAAAGGGTGGCGTATGAACAATGTTCCACACGGTGCCATGGATAAATTGTTGCTACATCACAGCATCTTGACCAAATTTATTGAGTAAGATCTCATTTTGAAGCTAGAACTATAGGCTAAATATATTACTTTGAATTAGATTAATACAATATCAGGAACAAAAACTATAGCACATTAAGTTTGAAGTAACAGGGGTGGCGGAGCCGGTGGATGCGGTAAATGATAAAATATTAATTAAACCTAATTAACAACTTACTATAATATGTTATATGTCTGTTATCCTCATATTTCTGGGTGTTTCAAAGGAGGGAACAACTAAATGTCAAAGAAATACGATAATTTTGAAAATATGCAGCAATGAAATACATGTGTATGTCAGCTCTGATCTGCAACCTAATGAATTGGTAAACTGGAGAAATTTGGTTAATTATCTTATTTGTAATCCTAATTTTTAGTATAAATGTTGTTTATCATTGCAACAAACATTTCTACCCATGATGTTGTCATTTTGACAAGCATATAAACACAGTGACAGGTATTTTGGTGGCAAAATTGTGAAATTAAATACGGTTAATTAATTAGTATAATTAATATGCGTACAATAATAGATAATTTGGTACAGATTTAATTATTGATGTTTCAAGATTATAACTGCAAAATACTAGGGTGATCCAATGTTGCATTAACTTTTGACACTATTTTGTGTGCAGCAGGTCCAATTTGAGAAAAACGCATTTCAAAATTCACATTTACATTGACGTCTATGTAATAATTAGCTGTTAATTAGTCATTTTAAGGAAAAATAAAGGTATTTGAGATTTTAAAGTTTTCCATTATTTAGAGAATGGTAATAGCTTTAACATATCAAAAAATAAAAATTTTGACAAGTTTTACCCTGTTCGCGAAATTGGACCACCTTATGACATGCGACCAGTATACAATGGACTATGGCGGCCATTTTGAATATCAGGAAAATAAATATTTTGTCAACAATTATTTTTTCAGAGTGTATTTTACTCCTGCCACACGCTTTCATGCATTCCATAGCCAATGTGCGGACAATTTTAGGATTTTCATGGGTAATTTGCATAATTTTGGCGGCCATATTGGATTTTGCCAATTTGCGGAAAATGCTCATGGTTACACGAGTGGCATCATCCAGATTCGTAATCAGCACCCTCGAATTGACAAGAAACCATCAAAAAATATTGTATATATAAAAAAACAAGGTTTGGTCAAGTTTCTATGTGGCCTATCCTGGACTATTACATCGAGCACTGTGTAAGAAAATTCTGAAGTGGATATGGATCGCACTTAATAAATGATGCAGGCGAAAGCGCAAGCTGAATTTCTAATTACTAGTACTATTTTGACCTGCGACCGGGACATTTCAAGAACATTTTGTCATCATATGACTATGACGACTATGTTACTATTCCTCTTCCTAATCATGAGATGAAACTTGTCGAAAATACATTCTGAAAAACGGGACAATATTATTATTAGAAATTCCTGAAAATATTATCTTACTTATTTAATCTAATCAAACTTTTTTGCTCGGTCTCTTCCCTTGCTCAAGCGCTCGCTCAAAACTATACTCGTCCGACATGTTGTGCCCTCTCAAGATTTTGGGGACCATTACGCTCCACCATGGGCGGAAATCCCGGGAGGGGGGGACAAAATAGTATAGAGGACACAATATCAAATGTGCCCCCCTGGGCGATTCCACACTAGAACTTCAAAAATATCATCAACTTCAACATGCTTTCAATAAGTCATAAATAGTGTAATATTTTACCATGATACCTAAATTTTATGAAAATTATAAGTTTTAACCAAAAAGGAAGTCAGATATAGTTTTTTTGGGGGGAAAAATTGAATTTTCAATTGTCAATAATAATTATGCTAAATAAATAGTCAAGTACAAACAATGCCTGAAACGTTTATTGGCAAATCAAGAGAAGATTGTAAATATTGCGGGTCAATGGAATAATGTATCATTGATTGTTCCAAATAATGTCTACAACATTTTCATGATCCATAATAGGGGTAGCCCTGATTTTTCCGAACCTATTTTTGGCAATGTCCCGTACGACACATGAAAATGCAAAAGGATTTCCTGTTATTTAATTTTTGATGGTGCAATTTTACAATATTAGTTTCTCTATCTTTGACCAATGGGTGGTGATCGATTTATCCCGTAAGGATCTAATTACTGCCCTTCATTTTTCAATAATTGTCCTGTTAAAACTTGTCCCGTACGACACAGTATGTGTCGTATATACTGCATTTAATTGGAGGATTTGGATTTGGAAACTATAAATAGTAGGCCTATTTTTATTTAAGTAATTTATTTGACATAAAGTGAAGAGAAAAAGTACTTTTTTATCTCCATAGAAGATGGAATAGATTATTCTAACCATTTTAATTGACTTCATGTAGGTGTATTCTTTTGTGAATCCCTTCAGCTAAACTAGTGATTTTAACTGGTCAGAGCAGGTTAATTTCTTTGTCATTGAGCATGAAAAAAAACCTTTATAATTAATTCACCCTAGCCTGGAAGATGACTTTCTCTTGCATGCTAATGTGAAATTATTATAAAATGTAAAAAAATATATATATTTACCTATCAATCATCTATTTGGACTTCCCTTGATAACCACTAATTTGTTTATATACAGTATTGAAACTCCTTATTTTTTTCAAGTTGTAAACAAAAATCTGGAAAATAAGACAAACCATGTTGTTCAAAAAAAAAATCTCGAAACTAATACAAATCATATGGTTTCATGAAATGCAGAAAGGTTTGAAAATGTAAAATCGCAATTAAAAAAACATTTTGTGGAATTTCAAGTGACAGTAGTGACATATATCATGTATATATACATTTTATATGGGAAATTATAACATTTTAGCCCCATAATTTGCACAAACAAGTTCATTCATTCATTGTTTAAATAGTGTATTGGAAATCATCAATTAATAACTTCAAAATGTTGTGAACCGTTGTACATTTCCCATCATGAAAAAAATTATAATATATTGCTCCCGATTAGATACAACTTGTGGAGGTGGAAAATTGTAACAGACAACTTATGTATTTTCTGTAAAACAACAGAATCTTTTGTTCATGTTGTTTTAGAGTGCCCAAGCGTAAAGCTTTTCTGGAAACGTATTGTGGATTTGATTGATTTAATGTTTAGAAAAAAAATTATATTAAACGAAAAATCATTAATAGTTGGTTTTGATTTCACACACGAAAAGGCAACAGATATAAATATAGTCCTTGTGTATGCTCAATATGCAATCTATTTGATGTATATGATTAATTATTTTCAAGGTAAACCATACAACAGTTGTTCTATATGGCATGTGTTTAAATATGAAATTCTTTTAGACGACATCTCGGATGTTGTCTCTAAGACCCTGGATGGGCCTGGATGTTAATACATGTTAACTTGGCAATTGAATGAATAAAAAACCTCTGATACGAGGAAAAGAAAAAAAATATTGCTCCCGATTGTATATAATGAGATTATTTAATTATATTGTCCTGAATGAACTTATTAAAATAATTTTCATTAAAAGGAAGAATTTAGGGACAGTGCTTTCCTTCTGATTGATAAAAAGTTAATTGTCACTATTCAGGCTGTCCAGTACGGCACGCAAATGTCTGTTCAACACACAAGTGTCCCGTACGACACATTATTTTGTTTATGATACGTTGACACAAATATTCAGCCAAAAGCGGTTTCTAACATAATGAATGTCTTTAGTTTGATAGGATTATCATTATCATCAGCTAAATAAAGTGATCGAAGAAGTCAAAGAGACATAAAGTAAGAAAGTTTGACTTCTATTTAGAGATGTCCCGTACGACACATTTTGAGTGTGCCGTGCGTCACAATGTTCTCGAAAATTGTTATTTGCTTTATTGATTCATGAATGTTCATTTTGCTTTCTTTCACAGATGTGTTTGTTCTTGGGTAATTGAATATCGATTTGAGTTCGGTTTATGAAAATCATCTGTCCAGCTCACAGACTTTAGAGTACAAACTTGAGGTTTCTAAAAAAACCACTTTTCTGTGTCCATACGACATATTACTATTTTAAATCTGTATTATGAATTCAAGTGTTGGTTTTCCTAACACTCTGGTAGTACTTGATGATCACCTTTAGTTGCTGGAATATTTTTTGTTTTTCTTGTCAAAAAAAACCTGTCAAATGTTGTCTAAATGTCCCTTACGACACGTATGGAATCGCCCCTACTATTTTTGGTCTTTTGTGATGAAAAGTAAAGTGTATTTTGGACGAGATGACACCTTACTTTGGGGGTGAACCTTTTTTTTTACTAGTCAATTTTTCCAGCCCCTTGTCCCCCCACCTTTTGGGAGAGATTGCCGCCCCTGTGCGCCACTGACAGATAGCATGTTCCGGCATTATAAAACCATTTGAAATACATATAGCCCCCCTACTTAGTCGACACACAAAGAAAAGATTCCTACCTTTTACCGGTCTCATGGAACATACTGATTATAATTGACAATTTACAGCATAGGATCGGCCTGTTGAAACAATTGAAGAGGAATAAAACATAATTTAATATCGAGGGTGCCGAACGCTCCACAGATGCAGAAATAAAGAATGTTGTTGATTTTCAGATCCTTTGCACAAAAAGCATTACACGCTTATAGTGAGCAACAACAACGGTGAAAATAAAGGGTACTTTTATAGTGAGCTCAATTACGATTATGTGACGATGATACAATAATAATAATAAAGATGGTAATGATAATGGTGACGATATTAGTAATGATAATAATTGGCATTGGTGCACGGCCCCTCCATATTTAAAATATTGCCCATTGAACATAATAGTGACATAGCTCAATCTAAGAAACTTGTATTCTGCGCCCGCTTTATTGTCAAATTCGCTATTAGTGCACCATCTATTTCAAAATTACGAATCTGCAAATGTTTTCGTTTGTTGATTATTTGAAAAGAAGAATGAATAAACTAAACCTGCATATGAAAACAAAAAAAAGAATTATACAATATTAAGGACTAGTCTTCAATAAAGTAATTATATCAAAAGTAATGTATAAAAAGGGAACCTTATCTACAAGCATTCTGCTTCTAAGGTTTCCTCCACTTTTCCGTTTTATGTATACTTAAACATGTATTACTATGTATTGATTAAGAATGCTTGCTATTTATACTTATATAACCTACGTGTGTAATGGTTGTTCAGCTTAGTTATGCAAGATATCAAAGTTTTGTAACATAACGGATTTGTGGAAATAAAACCTAAATGAAATGAAAAATGAATAAATGGGAATTATTCAGAAAAAGATTGATACGTTCGAAATATTTTCCTAAAATATCAGAATGTTATTTTGTGTCTTACATTGCATATCCTTGTCCGCACCCAGTGTTGACTATATGACCATCTGCAAAGAAAGGAAAGCTATATATTTTTAATTGTATTTCCTAAAATTTGAACTGATTTTTTTCGCCGCAAGTTGAACACCTCTGACATTCTCCCATGCATTACGAAATTTAGCAGCAATGCTGACTTTGAACACAACAATAAAATAATAATTATTTACAGAAACACCATTAACATATAAGTTCATTGACACAAAATTATCTTTGACCTTTATCATCATAATGGAGACACATAATTTATAGACACATATATAAAACAAGAAACAATTATGAGTTCATGTAATAACATAAGAAAAAGAAAAGTGGGGATGTGACATCATCAGCCCACCTATATGAATATTCATGAAGACATGCCTAGAACTGTTTCACCGGAATAATGCCAATCCTTAAAATTCAATAACTTCGTTATTTGTTATCCGATATCAAATTTTCAGCATTTTGCTCTGTGAATTTAATTCTATTTATTTAAATATGAATAATTTCAGCCCAGACCATCCTTTTGAATGAATTTAGGGACATGCCACAATATTATGGCTTGCTTTTATTCACCCATGTGGACTGTGACACTGTGTTTTTTATCACTAAACCAATGATGGGGGACAATAGATATCCAGACGCTCTGGATAAATCGTTTTCTCTTTGTTTTTATCCACAGCAGTAGCCTCGTTTATACCTCGGTCACATTTGCTCTACGGTGGCCGTATATACGACGAGACGAAAACAGCCGTTTTACTCAATTTTATTCAAACCACGTATATGAAGCTATTACAAACAAAACAATGTTGAACGGTTTTTTCGAGTCGCCGTACGGCAGCCACAGAGCAAAAGTGACCGAGGTATAATACCTAGGTCACTTCCGGAGTAAAATTTAATTATGCATGGACTAAAATTCCACAGATCTTTCTCCGACCAAAATTAATATTGATTCATTATTATTGCTATTATTATTATTTGTATAATTGTTGTTATTATTATTGTTGTTGTTGTTATTATCATTATTGTTGTTATCATCATTATTATTATCATCATGACTATTATTATTATCATCATTATTTCAAGATACTTCTGGTCGGAGGTATACAGTGCGTATCAAAAAAAAAGTTTACACTTGCTTTACACCGAGCTCTGATTCATATGACATGCAGGCTTAGGCTTGATTTTCATTTTGTTAATCATTTTAAAGCTTGGGAAAAGTGTAGAGAAACAAGTATTAAATGAAAAATGAAAAGTAAACCTACTTTAAATAATAACAAGTGGAATGCCTCTGGCCGTCTCACCTGCATCACGCGGCTCAATATAGCAGCAGTGCTGACTTTGAATACTACTCTAACTCGCACAAGATGTTCAGTGATACATGGTTACTCTTATGTCCACTTTTTATGAACTAGACCAATAAACTTAGAGATATGATGGTTATTCAACAAAAAACCCCAACATGGCCAAAGTTCACTGACCTTACATGACCTTTGACCTTGATCATGTGACCTGAAACTCGCACAAGATGTTCATTGATACTTGATTACTCTTATGTACAAGTTTCATGAATCAGATCCATAAACTTTCAAAGTTATGATGGTAATTCAACAGATACATCCAATTCGGAGAAAGTTCATTGACCTTTGACCTTGGTCATGTGACCTGAAACGCGCACAGGATGTTCAGTGATACTTGATTACTCTAATGTCCAAGTTTAATGAACTAGACCAATAAACTTTCAACGTTATGATGGTAATTCAACAGACACCCCTGATTCGGCCAAAGTTCATTGACCCTAAATGACCTTTGACCTTAAAGGAGAATGAAACCATTGGAACAAGATAGCTTGTGAGAAAACAGAAAAATCAAAGAAACAGATCAACGAAAGTTTGAGAAAAATCGGACAAATAATGAGAAAGTTATGAGCATTTGAATATCGCGATCACTAAGGCTATGGAGATAGCAAATTGGCAATGCGACAAAGATGTGTGATGTCACTTGTGAACAACTCTCCCCATTACTTCAGTATATATTTCACTAGAATTGCCTCTTTTATCACATCTATCCATAAATCATGTGCTCTGTCTACATGAGGGCATGTAATGTAATGCATATTTTTTTAAGAATACATCATGGATAAAGAGTTTGTATCATCATAAGAAAAAGCAAAAAGAGACATTTTGAGGGTAAGCAAAAAGAGACATTTTGAGGGTATTTTATAGTCCACCAAAGGGAAAGTTGTTCATCAGTGACATCACACATCCTTTTTGCATTGCCAATATGAGGATCTCCATAGCATTAGTGATTGCAATATTCAAATGCTCATAACTTTCTCATTATTTGTCCGATTTTTCTCAAACTTTCTTTATTCTTATTCTTTGATTTTTCTGCTTCTACACAAGCCTAATTGTTCCAAAGGTTTCATTCCCCTTTAATCTTTAGACCTGAAACTCGCACAAAATGTTCAGTGATGCTTGATTACTATTATGTTCAAGTTTCATGAATCAGATCCATAAACTTTCAAAGTTATGATGGGAATTCAACAGATATCCCCAATTCGGCCAAAGTTCATTGACCCTAAATGACCTTTGACCTTGGTCATGTGACGTGAAACTCATGCAGGATATTCAGTGATACTTGATTAACCTTATGTCCAAGTTTCATGAACTAGGTCCATATATTTTCTAAGTTATGATGACATTTCAAAAACTTAACCTCAGGTTAAGATTTCGATGTTGATTCCTCCAACATGGTCTAAGTTCATTGACCCTAAATGACCTTTGACCTTGGTCATGTTTCAAAAACTTAACCTCAGGTTAAGATTTGATGTTGACGCCGCCGCCGTCGGAAAAGCGGCGCCTATAGTCTCACTCTGCTTCGCAGGTGAGACAAAAATTGCTGGAGATGTCTGATATAAAATTTTGTTCAGATTCAGTTATGTCCTCAGATCCAGCTGGCACAAAAAGGGTAAAGGTTGTTCAATTCAATTCAATGTTTTATTCAATTCCAATAAAAATCAATACAGAGTATAGAATACAGTAATAACAAATACAATGTGCAATAATAAGGCAAGAAAATGTAAGGTACATGTAAAACAAGTATGAAACAGATACAAATGAGAATAAAGAGATATAATATTGGAATTAGGAGGTCATAAAAACCTATCAAGGTTTGTCGAGATAACCACCCTTTAATACATAAAAAATAAAATAAGCCAAATTGAAATCATGAATTTAGTAAAATGCTCATTTAAAATTAAATTCAATAACTGAAATCATTTGATAATACATGTACATGTAATAATATAAACATAAGTTAAAACACGAATAACCGCACAAACCCAACACATAAACACACAAAGGCAGTAAAAATCCTTGCTTTCACACACTATTGATTAAATATAGTTTCAATTTCCTGCTAAAAGCATTCGTTGAACTGATTGATCTTATTTCTATTGGAAGATTGTTCCAAACAGCTGGAGCATGTTGTCTAAACGAAAATAATACATAATTTTTATTTACAGTCCATAAGTGATATTTATTTTTGTTTCTTGTATTATAATCATGAATATTAACGTTTAAATCAAGCATAGACGATATTGAATTATGGAGTATATTATGTTTATGTTTAAAAATTAATATTGCACAGAAGTAGGAATTGAGTTGATAGATATTTAGAACGTTGAATTTCACGAAAAGTTCTTTAGTGTGGGCCAATCTGTGAGAAAATGAACATATTCGGATAACTCTTTTTTGTAAAATAAACAATCTTTCTAGTTTTGAAGGATATGTATTTGCCCACACTACATTACAATAAGACAAGTAAGGCAAGATTAAGGTATTATACAAAGTTAAAAGAATGTGTTGAGGCAAGAAATCACTAAGTTTGCGGATGATACCGATATTCCTAGATATTTTATTTGTCACATCCATTATATGATTATTCCATGAAAGTCTTTCGTCAATTAAAACGCCTAAAAACTTTGAGCAACTTACACGTTTGATAACTTGATTATTCATTTTAATATTTAATACTTCAATATTATTTACTCTATTATGTCCATGAAATAATATATAGTTCGATTTATCCATATTTAAAGAGAGTTTGTTGTAGTAGAACCATGCGGTTACATGAGGTAATTCTTGATTCAAAACATTATTCAAAGATTGTAGTGAATTATCAGAAACCAAGATATTGGTATCATCCGCAAATAACAAAAATTTCAATTTGTCTGAACATTTTGGTAAATCATTAATAAATATTAAAAATAATAGTGGTCCGAGGATAGATCCTTGGGGCACACCACATAAAACATTTAATGGTTCAGATAAAACATTTTTATAAGATACGTATTGCACACGATTTAATAAATAATTTTGAAACCAACATAATACATGACCCCTAATTCCATAAAACTGTAATTTGTGTAAAAGTATGTTATAGTCAATGCAGTCAAAAGCCTTGCTAAGGTCTAAAAATATTCCGATAGTGTGTAATTTCTTATTTAATGAGTTGATAACATAATCATGTAAGTTAATTAGGGCCATTTCAGTGGAAACATTTTTTAAAAATCCATATTGCACGTCATTTAAAAGAGAGCTGCAGTTAAGAAAATTATATAATCGATTATAAACAATTCTTTCTAAAATCTTTGAAAAATATGGTAGTAGTGAAATGGGACGATAATTAGAGACATCATGTAGGTCACCTTTCTTATATACAGGAATAACTTTTGAGATTTTCATTTTAGAAGGAACTATGGCAGAAGATAGTGATAAATTAAAAATATGACATAAAGGATGCAGAATGAATACAATCACTTTCTTGATAACAACTGGACTTAAATCATCGATACCACAACTACTGCTACATTTTATATTTTTAACAATCTCAACTACTTCATTTTGATTCACTGGTTTAAAAAACAATGATTGCAAACATTTATTGGGCAAGAATTTGGCAAAATCTTTACTACTTGAGCAGTTACCATTTGGGCAGAGACCAATTTTAACAAAAAAATTATTAAAAGTGTTTCCAATATCCTTATTCCCATATATAGTGTTACCATTATAATTAATAAAATCAGGCAGACTCTTCTTTTTGTTACCAAGAACATCTTTAATGATATTCCATGTCTTTTTTAAGTTTCCCTTAGATTCTTGAAATTTATGTTCATAAAAATTTTTACGGGCATTTCTTAACGATTTATTAAGAAAGTTTCTAAATTTGACATACTTTGTTTTAGAAGTATTATTTGGATTCTCACGATATTTCTTGAACAATTGATTCTTTTTGCATATATTTTTCAATAAGACTGAGTCAATCCAAGGTTTCTTCCTCATACCTTTTCCTTTGCCTCTGGAGACTTTCTTAAAAACCTTAGTATACAGAGCACAAAATGTATCTAAAAACAAGTTATAAGCAATTTCAGTATTTTTACAAAACAATATTTGATTCCAATCCATAAAAGCAAGTTTTTCTTTAAATGTAGCAATAGTATTTTCATTAATATTGCAGCGTTCATAAACAATAGCATTTTTAGACAAATTATATTTGTTTGCAATTTGAAATACAGGAAAATGATCTGAGATGTCGTTTACCAGTAGACCAGATGAAACATCAGAATAAAAATTGTTTGTAAAAATATTATCAATTAAAGAAAATGATGATTCAGTAATCCTTGACGGTTTATCTATCAGGGGCAAGAAACTGTAGGCATAAATTACACTTAGAAATCTATTTACAAGTCCACAATTAGAGTATTTCATTAAATCAATGTTAAAATCACCCATAATATATACATATTTACATTCCAAATTAATAAATTTCAAACATTCTTCAAAGTCATCAATAAATTCAGTAACATTTGTAGAAGGTTTTCTATATATTATGCCAACAATTATATTTTTTCTTTGAGGTTGTATTATTTCGATAAAAAGTGATTCATAATTCAATGAGTTATTCAACAAATCAGTTCGAACTATGTAATTAAAAGAATTTGAAATGAAAAGAGCTACTCCTCCACCTTTGCCGTAGTTCCTATCAGAGTGAATAAATGTGTAACCATCCATATTAAATAATAAAGGTGTGGTGTTATTGATCCATGTTTCTGAGAATCCATATATGGAAAAGTTGAAAGACAATGTAGATAGGAAATCACATATAGTATTAAAATTCTTATTTAAACTACGAGAATTAAAATGTAATATAGAAAATCCATTATTCACATCTTTAAAATTATCAATAAAATGATTATCTGAGTAGTATTTACAATTAAAATCAATCTCCAAGTTAAAATCAGAGTTGTCTGTACTGAAATTTGTAAACAAATTATTAAAATCATCAATTCTAAAAGATTTGGGACTCCTAGTATTGCAATTTATATTAATCAGTTCTTCATCATCAATGTGCTTACGAAGTGTTGAAATTTCAATTTGGTTGGCAAAATTGTTACACAATGCTTGAATGTATCTGTTTTATTTCAATTGACTAATAGTGCAATGAAAATTTATGACATTAATGTTTCGCAGGGTAAGTTTGATTTCGCCCTTTACCCTTGAAACAGTGTGAAAACGAGCATTTCTACACAAACAGATTTCTGCGACCTTTACAATAATGGACAGTGCTCACTCAAGTGTAACATTCTGTTAAAACTTTTACATTCATTGGATAGATAAGACCCAAACCCAAGATTATATGTGAAAAAATTACCCACATGTTGTATATATTTTAATTCCCGGGGTTTTTTCAAAGTGTAAATTTTTTTTTGATACGCAGCGTATAGCAGAAACTCTGTCTAGACGGGCCCCCTACTAAAAAAAAAAAAAAAACACAGCCTACGTGTAGTACGCCTAGGTCATGTAGGTCGTGGTAAGATAAATATCTTTGGAATTTCAATCCATACATAATAACTTTGAAACATGTTTTGTATATATGTATGAATATCTTTATGTAGACAGTCATGTATATAATGTGTATATAAATATGAATGTATTTTGCCAATAAATGCTGTATTTCAGGCGCCCAAGGAGGGGGCCAAGACGGCCCCAGCCCTCCCCCTACTTTTTGACAACCTGCAGAAAAAAGTGTACTCTTTACTTTGATAGAAACTACGAAAAACAGGAAGAAAAGTAAGAAAGAGGTATTATACCCATGATGTGTTATTTACAGCCTCGTAACGACCGGCCCGACCCCGAAAGGAAACAAGAAATAGGTGAGGGGAAGAATTGGAAAATAGACTTTAAATATAAAAAAATTTCGCTCGCATTATTTAGTCCGATACTTATCTTTGTTCATGATTATAAAAACTGCTCAGAATTTTCAGTTTTAAGGACATAAATATCAAAAGAATTTAAGCTCGCGCTTCGCGCTCGCATTATAAATCAAGACCACATATTAGATACCTTATCTTGTTTATAACAATAATTAAAAACTAACGTATACTTAAAACGTTTTTAGTTAGGACTACCCCCTGAAAAACCAACCCCCCCAAAAATCAGATCAATCGAGAAAACAAATTGATGAAAATATCTTTCGCCTACCCCCTATTGGCGAAAGCTGGATCCGCCCCTGGTATTTGACTCAACTTTTAAACGGTCCACAGTGAACTTCTATAAAAGACGGAGTACCATGGAAAAATTGAGCCTAATGAAATGAGTTGACCACTTCACGGCGGTATATATACGATTTTTTTATTTCTAAAATACGGGAGAATAAAGCGAGAGTGTTTACTTACTTGTTTTTTCTTGTAAGCTTGAATCATCTACATCAGTGAAAAAATAGATCTGCAAAAGAATGAAAAAAATTATATCAGTCAACTATAACTGCAGAGTATTACACTGACTTTAGCATGGCTACACTGATCAGGAACCCGTTGCAAAAAGAGTTGCGTTAAACGCAAGTCAAAAAATCAATTGCAAGTCCAAAATGAGCGCTGTTGATTGGTTAAAAATCAAGTTGCGCGTGATTTTTAGGGTTGCGTTTGATTGCAACGCTTTCTGCAACGGGCCCCAGGTGTTGAAGAATTCGTTAAAGGACAAGTCTACCCCAACAAAATTTGATTTCAATAAAAAGCAGAATCCAAAAGACAATTGATAAAACAAATTATAAAATGAAATGTAATCCATTGATAACAATACAACGAATTACAAAGTAAAACATAGTAAAACATATACGAAAAGGGGGAATAGTTAAAAGAGGTACAACGTAATGACAATTGTAACTATACTGTGTAAAGGTCATCACTCATGAAGATGATTTCTACACGTTGTCAGAGTGAGAAGTTGACGCAAATGGGTGGGTAATTTTTTATATTCTGAAGAAGCTCTGTGCAAAAATGTTCTATACAATAATTTGAATTTGGTTTCGGTAATGAAAGCATGTTTAAATTTCGGAGGGAGTGCGGAAGAGATTTAAAACCAAACCTGTCTTTCAAATATTCTGGGGGTCATGTTATTCAACACATTATATATATGTTACAGGGGCGGATCCAGCCTTCGCCAATAGGGGGGGGGCGGATTTTTTTTTCAGCCATATTTTCCCCGATCGGCCGCTCGAAGATGATTTTTTTATTTTTTTGAAGGGGCAGTCCTATAGTCACTTCTTAGGTATATTCTTATAAATCAACATAAATATATAATATCCTATATATATATATACATATAAATATAATTTTTGGGGGAAATCTTATATATTTTTCCCTAAAATGTGAACATTCTGGACAGTGTTTGATGTCCTGAAAAAAAAATGTATGCACCTAAATAATTACTACGAACGCGATGCGCGAGCAGAAATGAGCTGATGAAAAAGGTACCTGTTAAAGACTGCATGCACTTAGCCATGAAGACGTTGCATATTTATCTTAATCAAATAACGTCCTAAAGAATTGAAATTCTAAGCACTTTTTATAACTTAAGCCGAATAGGTATATAACTAAACATGCGAGCGGAAAATTTCAAGATTTAGACCTACTGAACGAGACACTTATTCATGTTATGTAAACCATGAAAAGGATGAGTAATTGAGGATATTCCTCACATTAATAATGCGAGCGCAAAGCGCGAGCAGAATTTTTTTATATACGTTTTTAACTGATCGAAAAGGTACCTGTTAAGGACTGCTTGCACTAAGCCATGAAGACTTTACACATTCCTACAATCAAATAATGCGGGCGCGAAGCGCGAGCTGAAAAAAAATCACATTTCTACACAAAAAATTGAAATCTTTAATTATTTTTTTTAAATCGTGAACACGATAGCTATATAACTAAACAATTGATACGAGCGCGAAGCGCGAGCGGAAAAAATCGAGATTTTGACCTAAAAACGAGACACTCTATTAATGATTTGTAAATCATGAAAATGATGAGTAATAGGGGATCTTCCTACATGAATAATGCGAGCACAAAGTGTGAACAGAATTTTTTTTATATTTTTTGATCTGAAACTGGATAATGATTTAAATAGAGAACAAGTTGAGTATCTGAATAAACATGCGCACGTGTTTCATATTTAGACCTAGAATCCAGTCATTCTAAATAATCTATTTTCATTAAAATCAAAGCGAGCGCGAAGCGCGAGCTTAAACTTTTCGATATTCCGATCTGAAAAAAAGAGTCAATTTCATCTTTATATTTCAAGCACCACCTTTTTTTGTCTTGCTAAGCGTGAGATGAAACAAAAGGACAATTTGAATATTAGATTAATATTTTATTCATTAATGCCTAATAAGGGCGCGAAATCTGATGATATTATGACCTGAAAACTGGAAATTTTTGGGGTAATTATAAACAGGATGCATCAGTTTACATATTTTAACATTAATGCGAGCACAAATTGTGAGCCAATTTTTTTTATAAACTATGTAATGTAATTTATATTTTGATCAATAAAGATTGAAAGAAAAAAATAGAAATAAACTATCATGAAAAGGGGACTTTAGAGACATACATAACTCGCCAATCAAAATGCGAGCTTGCAGCGCTAGCTGATACGTTTTGACAATCAGACCTGAAAAGGGATATTTTGAAAACTTTAAGGAATACACGAAAATAATAAGTACCTGATGAATCGAAATTTGCGAGCGCGCATGTTACACAGAAAAGGTTAATATTCAGAGTATAAAACTGACATTTTTACAGAGCACCTTTTATGAATCAATTGTAAATCACATAAAATAATGAAAGTTCGTTTTCCGAGGTGAAATATGTTTTGTCTATTGACTTGACTTGATATTTAAACTCCATATTGAACAAGATATGAGAATCACCCAACAGGCAATGCTAGCACGATCTTTTATTTTACAAGTCATCTTACTCAGTCGTATTCCTCCTCTTCTTCTTTCTCCTCTCTTTTCCCTCCCTTGTTCTCCTTTTTCTTTCTTTCCCCTTTTCCCTTTTTTGCTCCGCCAATGGGGGAGGGGGAAGGCCCCCCTGGATCCGCCTATGTGTTAGGAGTGGGAGACGTACTTTTTGCCATTCATGTAAAGAGTCTGTCAGTCAAGACTGCTATGAATATGGCTCGTAGAAGTATGATCGTATGGGTTAATATCCTATTAGTCCTTTTTGGGGATTTTTCTGCTGTTGTGATAAACAATTTTTGCTGGTAGACTGCTAAATTACATATCCATTATCGAAATGGGGCAATAAAATTCATATATATTAATTTCAGTTCAGACATGTTTACATACTGTCTTCATCTACCTAAATAGCTGACCACTTTGCTAATATTGCTACACAACTTTTCAATGTGAACTATCATCTACATGAATACCAAGATATTTAAAGCTATTTACTTGAGACAGCTGCTGATTTTTAAACTTAATATTCAAAAGAGAACGCCTTTTAAGCATGTTGCCTGTTCCAAGTATACATGGTATAACATGCATACAGTTTTGTCGTAACTGATATTGAAATCATTATTCACCCACTTTACCAAACATTCGAACTCTTTATTTAGGACATTTTCCAAAACTTAAGGATTTTTATGCGAATAATGAATGGCCGTGTCATCTGCATAAAGATGATCTTTGCACTTATGAAAAGAAAAAAAATTATACCATTTATAAAAATGATGAACAACAGTGGTCCCGGTAAAGAAACTTGTGGAACACCTTTCGTATAGTCGACTTTTCGTCTGAATTCAAAGTACATTATTGATACAAGTTCTGATTTTCATGTTAGATAACTAATTTGTGAACCATTGCAATTCTTTACCCTTGTCACCAATAGACTCAAGTTTAGAGATAAGAAGTAATTGATCCACCATGTCAAACGCCGGGGTCAAACGCTTTTTGCAAATCTACGAAAATAGTGCCAACGGAGGAGCCACTTTCTAGTTGTTTACTCCAACGATGTTGTAGGACTAAGCCTGTTCATCGATCAAAGCGCTACTTATGCTGGCAGGGAGGGGTATCGTAGACAGCAAAAAATTCCATGAAAAGACACAAGAATCTAAAATCACTCAAAGTCATAGGCAATCTTCTCCCAATGCTTATACAGTCTATTCTTAAACCCCGGGTCTTAAACGCGATCACTGAACAAGCAGTAACTACATCTTCTGGGAGACTTGCACACACATCTATAACTAGGTTGGCAAAGAAAAACTTACGCACATCAAGACGCGAATATCTTTTCTCTAGCTTTAAGCAATGACTCAGAACTTGTATCATAGTAACCATGCAGATGTTTGTACATGTCATATAGATATTGTACTGCGACTGTGGCTAGTGCGGTTTCAGTGGAGTGTTTTGTGCGAAATCCCGACTGATTTTGGCCCGGATTTTGGCTAAGCAAAGAATGCATCATTAAAGGACAAGTCCACCCCCAATAAAAACTTGATTTGAATAAAAAGAGAAAAATTCAACAAGCATAACACTGAAAATTTCATCAAAATCGGATGTAAAATAAGAAAGTTATGACATTTTAAAGTTTCGCTTCATTTCACAAAACAGTTATATGCACATCTCGGTCGGTATGCAAATGAGGGAACTGATGACATCACTCACTCACTCACTATTTCTTTTGTATTTTATTATATGAATTTTTTTCTCGTCAATGTCATGTGAAATGAAGTTTCATTCCTCACTGAACACATGGAATTACATTATTTTCACATTTTGTGCTTCAGGCAAGGAGGTCATAATCTTCAAATTCGTAAAAATTGAAATATTGTATAATTCAAACAATAAAAAACAAAAGAAATAGTGAGTGAGTGACATCATCGACTCTCTCATTTGGATGTAACTGGCTCGTTCATATAGCTATTTTGTTGAAAATAAGCGAAACTTTGAAATGTCATAACTTTCCTATTTTACATCCAATTTTGATGAAATTTTCAGCATTGTGCTGGTTTGATTTTCTCGATTGATTCAACTCAATATTTTCTGCTGTGGACTTTACCTTTAAATAATTCAGTACTGTCTTTGAACTATTTTTTCCAATTTGTTAGAGCCACAAGGCAACAACAAGATCGACCTGTAATTATTATAATCGAGTTTGTCTTTTTTGTGTATAGGTATTACTTTTGCGGTTTTCCTTCATTCATTCCACAAGGATTTGTAAATCAAATAAGTAAAGGGCTCTATTATTTCAGTTATCGATTCCTTGATAATAAACATAGAAATTCCATCTAAACCAGCTGATTTTTACTTCATAGACATTACATGCGTCAAAAACTCTAGATTGGGATACATATAAAATTCAAATGCCCTATTTGGAGACCTAATATCCTGAGAATCGAGTCTAACGTTCACTTTGTTGTGAGTACTACTAAGTACAGAATAGTGCTTTTTGATTTGCTAAAACACATTTACTACATATAACACAAGGAAATTGTTGTACCGTTTTGAAAAACAGGTGGAAAAAATAACTAAACAAATCAAACGAAAAGACGTTTGAGAATTCAATACAAAGTCATCTTCTTTTCGTGTAAATAAAAACAATCTCACATTATTTTAGTCAAACTGTATATAAATGGAAACAATATTAATCAAATGACAAACAAAACATTGATCTTTCACTCGATTTGAAACACAACTCTTCAATCATGGTAGTTTTTATAATGGCCGTCTTATTTCGTATTCAGGTGCCACGAGCCTAATTACATCAGGGGGGCTAAAGATATTCGTTCGACCCAATCCATTCGAATTCTTTTTCAATTTAATGTTGCTGATTGACAAAAATGTATGAATATGATTCAAAATCTAACACTGATTCTAGAAATGGTAACTACTGAACTTCCTTCGCCCAAATTGGGAAGATAAATAAGTGACTTGGAACCATTTTTTTTTTTACTGGCGGACTAATTAGGGCTATTAGACTGTTTCAGTTGATGAATTTGATCCATTCATAGTTATCTTCATAAATGGCGATTTATTTTTAAAATGAACTGGCTACGGTACCCTTTCCTGGTCAAATATGGAATGTCAGATATATATCCTATCCAATGGTAGTAAACATTCCGCCCTCTAATTTCACATTTATTTTTTATGAATTTTTCAAAAGTGCCATTTTAACACACAAGTCTATGGGGAATGTTTTACGCGCGTGACACCTCTAGAGCCAATTTTAGTGACAATATGAACACCCATATAAAAAAGGGAAGAGTATAACCATTCTGATAATTACCGGCCAGTCTCGATCAAAAACGCTTCATAATTGGTATGAGGCGTAAA
The DNA here is from genome assembly GCF_018143015.1 of Lytechinus variegatus. Classification (NCBI taxonomy): domain Eukaryota; kingdom Metazoa; phylum Echinodermata; class Echinoidea; order Temnopleuroida; family Toxopneustidae; genus Lytechinus; species Lytechinus variegatus. Next base: position 5,410,869 of record NC_054749.1, read on the forward strand.
GTGGTGAGCGAATTAAGTGATGGAGCATTTTGCTTTAAACGGCGTATTATCAGATTGCCATTGTGCATTTTGCAAGCACCACCCCTATAACCATGGAGACGCGTGATTACTAAAACTTGATTACAGAGGTGTTTATTCTTTTGGGACTATAAGACATATTATGTCTTCATAATTATGGATTTATTTCAACATGTTTACCATAAAATGTCGACCACAGAGGCACATCAGTTACGGGGTTCAGGAATCAACGCCTTCCTGGGTTTCCTAGCTGCAAGTTAGAAGCCAGGTATATAGTTATGGTTATGAGTATAAGTATATCCTTATGTAGGATAGTGTATCCCACAAGGGTCAGTAATTGACCCTTGTCTGTTTGTTGCATACATTAATTCTTATACAAAAGCGTAGAAAATACCATCTGGGCCCCGTTTCACAATGTTCAGCGATGAACAGCAAATCTGAAAGAACACTTCTGATTGGTTCCTGGTTGGTATTTTGAACTAAATGCGCGTGTAACATTGATCTTGATTGGTCAGACTATTTAACGATTGATCGCTAATCTTGGTGTATACAGAGCCCGTATTGTTACGGTGATTTTTCGCATGCTTAGCCCCCCATCCCCTTTCAAAACCGTTCCGCGCGACCCCTGGTGTAATGTATCCAAGCTTGATGAATAACTCTGAGTTTGAATACACCAGGGAGGTAAAAAGAATGGAGTGACGATATTTTTAAACGCATCCTTAAAAAATGCTTATTAATTTTGTCAATACTCCGCACATGCCACACCAACAAATCAAGCTAACACATAACCTGAACTAAAACTATAAAACAACCTAACCTTTAACTAACATATTTGTCAAGTAACAAAAATGACACTACAACAGGCTACAATGCATTGCGACCTGTGCACCTGCCATGTTTCTCTGTTCATTTCAGTTTTGATTTGTACCTCCCTTCTCTCCCTCTTTCTTTTCTTTGCCTCTTTTTCCCCTCCCTTCTATAATTTTCTAAGTACTTATTTTAATGTATCATTAAAATTTATTTTGTTATAATTGTTATTATCATTATTTGAAATACTTTCTCTTATTTTTGTATTCCCATATTCGCTTATTTTGATATTTTGTAGATTACTTGTTTTAAGCTCGTCTTCCGTGTCCGTCTTTTGTTAATTAGGCCTAATATTTAAACTAAGTTTAGGGACTTGCCTTCTATACAAGCTCTACTTTTCTTGGCAAGTTCATCTGCACATTCTTTGTATAGATAAAATAATTGCAACTCACTTTGGTTTGTTAGATTTATCTTGAATATCTGTTATGAAATGTCATTGAACTGTCTGCATTATATTGAAATATGTACCGTTACTTTGTTGAACGGAAAGACAAAGGCTAATATGCAAATAGCTTTCAATTTCTAAAAAAAACTGCAAGAGTACAAAAGCGCACTAACTCCTTTGTTCGCGGCATATTGATTATGATGCCGCCAATTTTATGCAGAAACTGAAAGGTGATTTGTGTTGAAGATCGATAACTGTGATATTTCTATTTTTATTTGAGCACATGCCGAAATGAACATTGCTTATTGTTTCCTTTAATGGGGGAAATGAATGATGAAAGTTTTAAAATGACATAAAACCTGATAATTTTTCATTTTTTAAATAAACTTCAAAATCCCGCAAAAAATATTAAGATTAGTTTGTTGGAATATATTGATTTGTGACGCTACGTGTCAGAACTGCGGCCAGTCGAGTAATTTCAATTCACATTTCGAGAAATATAGCAACATTTATTTTTGCTTTCCTCTGTAAAAGTGAGCAATTTGTCTGCGCACATTATCCGACCAGAAGCAAAAAAACATGTTTCATATGTCATGTCATATACTGTACTATGCTTGTGTCCCCGATTTCTGATCGTATATTATCAACTATACCACATAAGGCACATCCTCACCTCTTCGGGAGCCAATGAATACCATGTATCTAAGATGAGTTGCAGTCTACTGCTGTGATATTTCCGAGTTGTTTTCACTCCAATAAAAACATCTGATATTTCTGTTTTGCTCTCTGTTCCTGGCGGTCTTCGATGGACAGACCTGTTACGATTACAGACCAGGGGCTCTGCCGCGGGGAAGATGACCCTCTTGTAGTCAAAACGGAGATAAATTCCTCGCGTGATGAAACAGATGAAGGCAGCCGATGCAAAATACATCACAACACAGAGAACCTTCCTCGGAGAAGGACGCATCTTCTTGGCATATTCCATTCGAGAGCGATTGCGAAAGAGAAATGTTATCAGCGTAGTTTGGTGATGATGACGACGACGATGATGCTCTCGCTAGCACATGGCAAGCGCCTAAATTTGCTCTTAACCACTGCGAGCATGGTATAAAACATGAACGCTGTACATGACATTGTGTGGTCCGTTTAACGCGGCGTGTTCCCATCACTGAAAAGCAAACCACAGATTAGTATTATAATATCGCTTCCCCGGCACGGTATGAATTAATATCTATTTTTAGTGCCAATTATTTCCTTCATGCTTGAATGACGAGTTCTGTGCAAACAGACCTTGAACCATAATTATAGCACGGTCAATAGATACCCAATTTATGAAAAAGAAGGAGTTTTGTGACATTATTATGTGAATTGATTCATATTTCATTTTTCGAATTGTATGTAAGACATTTTTTTTTTCAAATTGAAAATTCATTTAGATACTATGTTCAAATTATAAACATGATGTTATCATCATAAATAGAATTCAAGTAAGAAAGTGGGATAGTCAATGAATACCTTGATAGGCACTACTTTGGTGCTATATGGGGATCAGAACATACCCTTTCTTATATCTCAAAGCTTACGTAACCTGCATATAATGTCACCTTAATGGTTAACCCAAGGGTATTCTACAAAGAAATGGGGTAGAATGGAGTCGCAATAGCACTCCAAATAAAAGGGGAACAAATAAATTATGCACTTAGTACCTCGATTATATGGATGAAGGTATAATTATTGTAAGACAGAATCCAGACTGAAGGTATTGTGACACAGAATCCGGAAGTGGCTAATGTTTATAACAATCACTTTGTTAATGTGGCGTTAGAAATTGCTGATGAGTCAACAACTGAACATAATGATCATGACTTGTAGCGTCTACTCTGCATGAATACTTTCGATTATCGCCTGTCTCTGAAAGCGATGTCTTGAAAGAGGTTCATAATTTGAAGAATACAAAGTCTGTTGGTTTAGATGGTATTTCAGTATATATAATCAAAGAATCAATTTCAGTTTTAATTCAACCTACTTTCTTGAAAAATAAATCTTTATATGATGGAGTTGTACCTGAGAAATGAAAAGTAGCCAAAATTGTTCCTATTCACAAGAAAGGTGATAAGTTTGATTTTTTTTATTAGTTTTAAATCAGAGAGGGTGTATTTTTTTTTAAGATTAATTTGAAATGGACCAGACAGAATACTGATCCTGGGGAGCGTTTCATGAAAGGACTTGTCGGACGTTTTATCCGACAAGTCCCATTTTATCCGACAGTTACTATAGTAAAAGTGACTCTCAGCCAATCATAATCAAGGAAAGATGTCAGATCTGACAACTTGTCGGACAAAAATATTGATGAAACGCCCCCCAGGAATCGTCAAATGTAGGAATTGATACCGCTTTCGGTAACTCCATCGCTGAACATGAACATTCCTCACTTCTATAGAATTATCTTGCAAAGATGGAAATTCTTTTAATCAGTAGTGTTAATCTGGTCCGAGCTATAGGGGATTATAACAATTAATGAGCAAAAAAATAGAATTAAATAATAAAATTTTGGGGATCCCACCGCACTTAGGGTTTTATTTATACATAATACTACCATCAATCAATGACAGTTAAAAGCCCATCACGATGTTTTATTTCGATGGCTATTGTAATGGTTTTTATCAACGAACGTAGAGGGCTGCAAAACACACGCTTGTCACGCTTGTGTGTTGCTGCCCTGTACGTTCGTTGGTTTTTATATTACAAAAGAAAATAAGGGTAACATATCAAATACCAAGTACAGAGTTATATCAAAATGAGCAAATAAGGTTTGTTGAAATGAAGTGAATAATTTGATGTAGAGGCCAATGACTAGGCCTATTTTATTCATTTAGATGTTATTTTGCGAGGGAGCGTTTAGCGACCGAGCGAGAAAATTTGAATAGTAAAAAGCTTAAATTTTACTTTTTTAGAGCACTTTTCAATTCAATTCGGTTTATGATGAAAGACATTGTAAAACAGTCCGAAGACTGACACATACAAAGTTAACAGAAAAAAGGAAAAATACATTAAATTATATAACTACGAATTAACAAAATATAATAAGAACATAATAGTAAGATTAAATATTGCACTCGAGGTTCAGAATATAATTAAGGGGATAATGCTATATAAAGAGAAAATAGAATGACCGATAAAACACACAAATATTGGGATATGTATTATGTTGATTGATTTCAATGTAAACTGAGGGGGGGACTTGTAAATTATGAAAAAGGAGGTGAAGGGCGAAGGGAAGAAAACAATGTCAAAGTTTTACACACAAATTATATACGAACATGAACAAGGGTTGACATTAAGTTCAATGGCATATAAAAGAGGCACATATCACAGAGCAGCATTCAATAATGCTGTGACATGAGGGATAGTTGAGTTCTTGTATCTCTGAGTTCTGCATCGTGGTAAGTCCAGAAGATGTGCATTACGCAGGGCCGAACATGTGTCGCGAAACAGATTGACGTGTGGGGGGTAACATGTCTCGATGGCGGTGAGATTTGAGAAGACCAAGTCCAAAACTTTAGACTACTTGACTACGTGAATGGACATGATAGAATACTGCATAAATCAATACATACACTGTATATACGCATATAAGCCCTGTTACAACCGATGTCGCAGCAACGCATAATGTCGCAGTTTGCGACATTATGCCAAGAGCGTCCGACGCATAATATGTCGCAGTCAACGCATAATGTCGTAGTTTTCTAACGCATAATGTCACATGTCGCAACGCATAATGTCGCAGCAGGTACGTTCATCCCTCCAACTCAGTGTAAAAAGTGGGCGGAGCTTATTCGGATTTTCGCGCCTAGCAACCTTGTTGACAACGACGAGCCGGATCGTATCATTTTATTCCGTTCCAAAATGTCTGCGATATCAAAATAATTCACTCCAAGAAATCGTTGAATGTTAGCAAGTCAATGAATGCTCATTATTTTCGTTGACAATCCGGGTATCGTAATAAACTGACTTTGGCAAGCAAATGTTGGTAAGTTTTCGATAGTTTGTCCTTTCAATGAGTGGTACAAAATGACTTAGATCTATTTTACGAAAATGATAGTGTAATTTGATTACATTATTTCAAATCCTTATTTTTCATATTTCATAATTTTTTAGATTTTAACAAAGCATAATATTGCATTGGCTAGAAATTTTCCGATCTAATGATGGAAGTATGTTACGTTTTCCATGTATATTTAGGAAGTGTCAGGCCGTCGAAATTAGGTAATTTCTTTGTTATATTTCTAGAAGAACATCTGAGGTTCGAACTACGTTTATTTGTTTGCATGAAAATGGGTTATTTATTAATTTTTCTAATTCAATCTATACATAACAATAAATCTTTGGAGTGTAGCTATCCATGGTGGATTATGTTGTCCGTGACGAGTTTCGTAGTGAAGAGAAAAATCAAGTTCATTTTTTGCACGCGAGCCGCAGAATGATAATATTTAGCATGCGCAGATGTGCTGATCGCCCGGGCTGTCCGGCCCGATTACCCAGTCCCATGCCGATGTAGAGCTGTATTTTCCGTGTACGTTTTTTCTCCTGCGAAGATCACTGTGTAGTTTTCATGCTTAAGTTGGATTATCAATTCGTTAAATCAGTAGTTTGCTGGTAAATAAAAATGCTGTGAATATTTCGGACACGTACATTGTGATTTCATTTTAGAGAATTATTTATTTTTCCCCGAAAATCTAGTCAAACTTTGGTCAAGTTTAGGGAATTATGCCTATATAAACACTACAGTAGCCCTGTGCAGCTCACTCCTAGTACCAATGAGGTCCAAACATTAACATGTATGGACCTCATAGGCGACATTACCCAAAAATATGGGTTAGACAATGCTGTTCTGATTTCCAACCCAAGACTTTGGTAAATGTACGCCTTAATACAAATTGGAGTTACGTGATATGACTTTCATTTGTTTGGGAGACATTAAAAGTATTAATTAAGTAGTTCAAATTAAAATATATTATCATTAAACTTACATTTCAGGCCCTTTTTGTTGATTTTCGGTGAGCGTTCCACACAGCTGCGACGAGTGATCAACTCCGAAGTGATACGCGAACTGGTCAGCTGATCGGTCAGGTGATCGGTAGATTATCTTTTTGTCAGACGTTCATAATTTATGTAAAGCGTATCAATCTTCAGTATCTTGATTCCAAAGTATCAGTATTGCAGATAAATGTCATTATTGATTGGAATCAGTGGCGGATCGGGGGGGGGGGGGTGGGGGTGGGGGTGAGCATTTCTGCCCGATCCCCCTATTGAGATTTGTAGTAAATATTTTGGAATTAAATACGTTGTTCATACTAGTTATGCGACCCCTCCCTTATGATGATCACAGCATTATTTGTAATGGGGATATTTCGTTCATAATCATTCTTGTCTCTTCTTTCTCCTTTTTAGCCTTTTTTTGCTTGTTAAAACCTTTTTTCCTTTTTTTTTTGGGGGGGGGGCTCGCCAAATTTTACGTGGGTCAAAATTACCTTCATTTTTTTAGTGACAATCTTTTTCATTTGTCCAGTTCTACGCGAGACAAAATTACCTTCGATCATTATTATAGTTAAAAACTTTTTTTTATTTTTTATTTATTTATTTATTTTTTTTTTGGGGGGGAGGTTGCCAAATATCACGCGAACGTTTGTCAGCTTTTACTGTTTTATTCGACTTATAATCAAATATTAAATGGGGCTTACCACAGTTTTTTTTAAAGTCAATTCATAAGAATATTCCTCCTCGGGATTTGAGCTTTCTTTCATGAAATATCAATTTTTATCATGATTACCAAAAATACTTAAATTTTTTTATCGGTGTATGCCTATAAAGCTTTAGCTCATGCGTTGCGCCTGCCATATTTTCATGCTGATCAACTTTATGCTTTTAATGAATTCCTAAAAACAATAAATTCTCAGATCATCAATTTTGTCGCAATCGAATAATTCGATTGCGTCTCTCTATCAGTTTTGAATATTCATAAAAAATATCAGCTCGTGCTTTTTGCTCATAATATTTTGATAAGTAAATTCTTCTCTTATATAATCGAGTCGGATAGATAGATAGATAACTAGAGAGAGAGAGTTGGGGGGGGGGTCCCTCAGCTACTTGTCCTCGCTTATTTGTTATTATTTGTTATTATGCTCAAAGTGTGAGAGCTTTGTGTTTTCACATTTTTTTCTTTTTCAACCTTTTTATTGTCTCGGAGCTTCCCTCTATTTCTTTACACTATATTATAATGTAGTCCTGTTTCAATCATTGGCGGCGGAAGCCCCAAATTTTAGGAGGGGACAACCTAAAAAATTTTGACAAGCAAAAAAAAAGGCTCTCAACCCAAACATTTTAGGGGGGACGTAGGAAAATAAATTGACAAGCAAAAAAAAAAGGTCAACAGCAAATTTAGGGGGGAACGTCCCCGCTTCCGCCGCCTATGGTTTCAATTCTTTTTTTGTTCTCATTTCAATGAAAACATCATTATTAAACTGACGTACATGTAGAAGACTTTATTACGAAATTTTGACATTGTTTTGTTTCATTTGTTTGGCTTTCTTTTTTTCTTCTCATCTTCTTTTTCTTCTTACTTTTTCCCTTTCCTTATTTTCTCTTCAGTATTTCATTCAGGTATCCGCCAATTTATACAACACCAAGCATATAGAGGCGGATAATCAGTGAGGGAGCATGACGGTGTGCCGCTCTAAAAAAAAGGAGGAATATTGGAAGAAAAAAAAAAGAAGAAGGGATGGGGAAAAAATAAAGAAAAAAAAAGATGATGATGGCAATGACGATGATGAAAATTATCTTGGTGATGATGATGGTTGTGGTGACGGTTGTGGTGATGATGATGGTGATGCTAATGATAGTGGTGATGATGATGATGACGAGATGTAATTTTGTTATTTTGTCTTTGAAAAAATTAAGTAGTGCAAAGTTGAATTCATTTAAAGTTTATTATGAAAATAGCAGAAAAAAAATTGGTATGCGTTCGAGGAAAATCCATCCCCCACCAATCTTTTTCAAAGGTAAGATTTTTTTTTTGCCCGGGGGGCCACTTCCATTCACGAGTGGATACCATGCGCGACCATGGGGTCTCGAAAAGCACCCTAAACACGTAATTTCCATATTCTGAAAATGCACCCCTTAACAAGTATTGGCGTGTGAAACCCTACCCTTAACAAGTATTGGAAACAAAACGATACTCTTGGCAAATATTCCCTGAAATGAACCCCTAAACAAGTACAGGAATGTTTTATTGTTACGGGTCCTTCGGTCGTCGGCTTTACCTTTATTTGGTTTAGTACGACCCCACCTTCTACACCTCGCGCAAATCGGACTCTAAACACGAAGTGTTGGAGCAAAAAGGACATCCTTTATAAAACATTTTGATTTTGTTTTATCATCCCCGCAAATTAGACCCTAAACACGACGGTTTTCCTAGCGAATTAATAGATACCCTTTTTTCGTTATTTTTTTGTTTTTGACACCCTTATCACGTTACGTAGGTAACGTGCCCTATCGTGAAAAGGACATCCTTTTTACGTTTTTTTTTGGTCGCGCATGGTATCCACTCGTCAATGTAGGCTAAGTGCCCCCCCCCCCGCCCCCCGGGTTTTTTTGTGACGGCGTAGGCCTTTGCAAGCAGCTATTATTATGGTAAAAAAGTAAATGAAATATCAAGAAATACATGATAATGATTTTTATGGTACATTTTAGTAGGCCTATATCAATTCATACTTGTTATCAAAAAGAAAAAAGTGGGTCGTTACGGACCATTAAAAATGGGAAATTTGGGCATTTTATATTTAGGATAGAGCAACTGCTCGTTATAGACGTCACAATAAATCAAGCATTCTAAATTCTATCAACTCCATTTTTTGTCAAATAACACCTTCATCGATATTTTGAAATGATTTTTCTCATATTTTCATCATCTTTTTATCAGGGTGAAATTCCCCTTTAATTTACAAAACAGATTCGCAAACAATATCAAGAGTAGTGGGAGGCAAGGGTGGAAATCTAAGGTAGGGGACCAGGGGCTGGAAAACAGGCAAAAAAAAACAAAAACAAACTAACAAAAAAAAAACAAAAAGGAAGGTTTATCACCCCCAAAAGAAGGTCGTCTCGTCCAAAATACATGTTTTACTTCGATTTAAATGATGTAGGCCTATTTCTTTCCATCATTTATAAAAGAACAAAAATAGTAGGGGGACATTTGATAATGTGCCCCTACTATTTTGGGTTAGGGGGAAGTGTCCCCCTGGGATTTGCGCCCATGTGGGTGGGGGGTGCTGCACCTCCTTTCGGAATCATTATGGAACAGTGTGAATAGTCGCTGTGATTTCGATCTCATACCTATAAAAAAAATAGAACAAAAGAACGCCTTGACCACAGGCCAAAATGCCTAACAATTTTTCCGCGGCATTAACAACTCTCGTAAGGGGCGCTCCATTTATAAATAGAGTTGCATGTGTAGCTGTCTATGGCAACAGAATCCATCGCAGAATTGAAGCCAGAAGCGTGGGAATTTGGCAGAAAATTCAAGAAAAGAACCGGTGAGTACCGATTTAAGAGTAATTATATATTCATTAACATTTATTGAATCATAAGAATAAAGATTTTTTACGGAAAGAAAGCTTAGTTCTAAGCTAGGGCTGCCCAAATGCGCGTGAGTGGAGTCTCAGTTTCTTAACACGGGTAAGTATTGCGGTGTCGCCTAGAGTGGTGCAGCTGTGTAATTTTTGGAATGTCGGCACTCGCTTCACAAACAAGTGCAAACAGTTTATACCACTAAAGACTTGCTGCAGGGGTGAGTTGTGTGGCAATATTTTGGTGAAACTTGACATGTTTAAATTTTGTCTTGTGATTCACTCACACTGGACCTAGGATCTTATTCTTAGTTTAGTTTCTCAATACATGAGGAGTAAGGACTGAGCCTCTGACTGAGGGAAAGGGTTATCACCAAGGGTCTAGATCTGGTATTGAATTTTCTGTTTTGCCCTTTATCTCATTTATTTCGCTCTTTACCTTCTAGAGAGCTTTTCGAAACCAGAATGATCCATTGGAAAGTGAATGGTAGGGGACAAAAACATTCACTTATTCTCTGCAAACAAATGGGTTTTGTCTGTCACTGCTCACACCTACATGTACCTATCCCTTTCTAAAGCTCCCTATTAGGCTAAACTTCGGTTATTAGGCTAAACGCCTCGGTTCTTCCAAACGTGACTCAGCGACAGCTGCGCCGCGCCCTTTGCGCATCAGCACTGATTCTGTTTCTCAGAGGGATACAGTTTTGAAGTCAGCTCATCGTCTTAAGGAGTTTGATAATCTGAAGAGTATTCAGGTTAGGCAAGATCTAACTCCGCTCCAGAGGAAGCAAGAAAAAAACTTGATGGAGGCCTTAAACAAGAGGAAGAAAGAGTCCTTTCAGCAGGGCGACCTGTCTGCAAAGTGGATAAGGAGAAATGGAAGGGTTGTGAACATCGGAAGGTACCAAGCTTCTCCTATGAGATCAGTGCAGGATCCTCGCCAACCCCAGGTGATAGGGCAGCAGGTAGCTCCAGAGCTGGATCTGGCAAGTCGAAAAGACTTCCCGGAGATCAGCAAGTAAATGCATATCCTAGTAGCCTCAAGTGTATATATTCTAATGTAGATACGTTCCTAAATAAAAGGCATGAGTTACAAGTTCTTATTTCTAGTTATCATCCCCATGTTATTGGTTCGACAGAAGTTAAACCAAAGAATTCTCGTTACAATCTATCTTTAGCTGAAATTCAGCTAGATGGTTATGAAGTTTTCCACAACCTACAAGAAGACGGTCGTGGAGTATGTTTATATATATCTTGTTCTTTGAAACCCGAGTTATTTACAGGTTTGTCTGTGTATGGATTTCAGCAGGCTGTGTTTGCTCAGATTCCTTTCTCTGGAAGCACCAAACTTCTAGTCGGTTTAGTTTATCGCAGCCCAAATAGTAATGATCTTGAGAATGAACAACTCTGTTCTACTTTACGTGGGATTGGATCAGGTGGTTTTAAAGATGTTTTGATTTTTGGTGATTTTAATTATCCCGAGATTGATTGGAAGTCTGAAACATGTATTCCTGGTGTAGAACACTCAGCCTTTAAATTTCTTGAAAGCACGAGGGATGCTTTCCTTGTACAGCATCAACAAGAACCAACTAGACACAGACAAGGCCAGCGCTCTAACATCTTAGACTTGGTTTTTACTTGCAGTGAGGATGACATTTCTGAAATTAATACGCTGCAGGCATAGGGAAAAGTGATCATTGCACTCTCATTTTTGATATGAAGATTAAGGGATTTATCTCTTCCATTAGAGACAGCAAGTACCTGTTTAACAAGGCAGACTTTGCAACTATGAGTGATAAGCTACATGATGTACATTGGGAAGCTGAGTTTGCAGATAAGTCTGTTGAGGAATCTTGGCTCTTTTTCAAGCAGAAGTTACATGATGCTGTCGATAGATATACCCCAAAGATTGACTCAAAGAGGCATCAACAAAAGAAACCTTGGATGGATGCAAAGACCCTTGGCCTTGTGCAGGAGAAGCACAGACAGTATAGGAAACTGCGTGATATGCTAAAGGATGTTAATCGTACAAGATACAGTGGAAGGGATATTGATGAACAACGCCAATGTTACGCCCGTTCAAGTAATCAGGCCAGATGGGCATGTAGAAAAGCTGTTCATAATTTTGAGGGACGTATTGCATCTGGATCTAAACAATGCCCTAAAGCTTTTTGGTCCTATGTAAAATCCAAGACCACTGTCCGGGAGTCAGTTGCCAACATTGTCAAACCTGATGGGAGTACCACTACTTCAAACAAGGAAAAGGCTGAAGTTTTGCAGGATGTTTTCACATCAGTTTTTACTCAGGAGAATATGAATGACATGCCAGCTCCCCCTGTGGGTGTTTTTATTGCTCCGTTTGATGACATAGAGATATCTTCCAATGATGTATTCAATCTTCTGTGTAAACTGCAACCAAGTAAAGCTCCTGGGCCTGACCAAATCCATCCACGTGTACTCAAGGAATTAGCTGATGTACTTTGCTTTCCTATTTCCATTCTGTTTCAGAAAAGTGTAGGACAAGGAGTTTTGCCTGAAGATTGGAAGAGTGCTAATGTGACCCCTGTATTCAAAAAGGGTAGCAAATCAGAAGGTAGGAACTACAGGCCTGTAAGTCTGACATGTGTTATTTGTAAGTTACTTGAAAGCTTGATAAGGACACAACTTATTCGTCATCTCCAGGAGAATGAGCTGCTCTCGGTTCATCAGCATGGTTTTATTGCTGGACGTTCTTGTACTACACAGTTTTTAGAAGTTTTGGATGAGTGGACCCGCATTTTGGATGATGGCGGTAGTATAGATGTAGTGTTCATGGATTTTATGAAAGCCTTTGACACTGTCCCCCATCACCGACTTCTTAGTAAACTACAAGCTCTTGGAGTCAAAGGGAAAATGCATGCATGGATTAGTGATTTCCTGCTTGGTAGACGTCAAAGGGTCGTTGTCAGTGGTCAACATTCCCACTGGTCAGAAGTTTGCAGTGGAATACCCCAGGGCAGTGTTCTCGGCCCCATTTTGTTTTTAATGTATGTTAATGATCTCCCAGATATAGTGCAGACTTCAGCCAAACTGTTTGCTGACGATACTAAGTTGTATGTTCGTTCTGATGTTCCAGGGGCCACCGGTAAATTGCAGGATGATTTGACTGAGCTTGAGGCCTGGGCTGAGAAGTGGCAGCTACGTTTTCACCCAGATAAATGTACTGTGTTGAAGATTGGAAGAAGTAGTTCTGACTCTGAGTATCATATGACCAAAGGTTCACAATCGGTTGTTCTACGTGAATGTGAGAGTGAGAGAGATTTAGGAGTTCAGGTAGACTCACGTCTTTCTTTCAAGGAGCACATTTCTAAAGTGGTGTCAAAGTCTAATAGACTGCTTGGTATTATTAGAAGGACTTTTGTACATTTGGATAAGACCTCTATTAAGCTTTTGTTTAAGGGTATTATTCGCCCTATCTTAGAGTATGGCCAGGCTGCGTGGTCACCGTATAAGCTGGGTGAGCAGAGGCGGTTAGAAAGTGTCCAACGTAGAGCTACTAAATTGATTCCAGGTATTAAGCACCTATCATACTCTGAACGTCTTCGCCTCCTGAAATTGCCATCACTCAGTCATCGACGTAAAAGAGGTGACATGATTGATGTGTACAAATATCTGCATGGTTACTATGATTCAAGTTCTGAACTTTTCTATCTGAGACAAGGTGGTAAAACGCGAGGTCATTCCTTAAAGCTAGAGAAAAGATATTCGCGTCTTGATGTGCGTAAGTTTTTCTTTGCTAACCGAGTGATAGATGTGTGGAACAGTCTCCCAGAAGATGTAGTTACTGCTTGTTCAGTGATTGCTTTTAAGAATAGACTGGATAAGCATTGGGAGAAGATTGCCTATGACTTTGAGTAATTTTCGTTTCTTGTGTGTTTCCATGGGATTTTTCACTGTCTACGATACCCCTGCCACCCCTCCATGCCAACATAAGTAGCGCATCTAATTTTGTCTGAAGGAGAGCAACAATAGACATTTCTACTTTGATCGATGAACAGGCTTCGTCCTACAACATCGTTGGAGTAAACTAAACTAAACTAAACTTTACACACCAAGCTTTGGATGCAGAGCAAAGACAAATTAAACTAGCACTCGAAAGGAATTCCATTTTCATTCATATTTTTTACACTTTAATATATAAATGATTATGAAGGTACTGGTCTCGTGCACTATTTGAGACCGTGACATACTTTCAAAAGTATAGTTTATAATCTGATGTTTCCTATTTCATATACTCAGTTACTTGACCATGATTATGAATAAACTAATTTTTCATGCTTTCTTTTTTTTGGGGGGGGGGGTGCATCACATAGAAACTTTCTTTTTTTTGCAATTTTCAGGAACAAAAACAGGCTATCACCTTTTTGTGATTTTTGTCACCCAGACTGTTCTCGGTTATAAATGCAATAAAAATGAAGTACTTTGCTATTAAAAAAATAATAATTCTTGAAATTAGATTCATAGTCTAATTGCACTGTTATTGACCTTATGCAAAGCATTTATGATGATTTTTTTCCCTGTCACATGTAAAACAGTTGACATTGATAGTTGCATGTCTAAATTACCTCAATGATAAAAAAATATGGAGTTGTCAAAGGTAGAAATCATGGTATTAGAGAGCTACATGCTCAAGTGTTTAGCAGTGAATCATTTAAGAATACTGCATGTTTATTTGTACACTATCTCAAATTATACAATGAATACTAAAGTGACAACAAGACCTATCGTCAACATGTTTTTCTCTTCTTTTTTATTTTACAGAGCAGAGGAACCATGCAACATGTTCTATCCAGTGGCCAAATGCAAAAAGAAAGCTTTGCCATCAGGCTATTTATGAGGCAAACTACAACCACATAGCATTGATACCAATTTTGGGAAAACAAAGGTAATAATATTGTTTTAATAATTCTGCTGCAAACTCTTTTTGAGACCATGACATCCAGAGAAATTTTGCGCTTCCTTTCAAAAGTATATATACTTTGTCATGTGATGTTTCATATTTTACATACTCAATTACTTCTACTTAACTCTAACTATATTGATGATATTACAACCCTGTTGACAATGTTCATGAAGAAGACATTTTTCTTCTTTTCTTTTTTAGGGGGTGCTTCAGATAGAAACTTCTAACTTTGGTTAAGTTCACAAACAATACTGTCCACCTTTTTTGCGAATTTTGTCACGAGGACTGTTCTCAGTTATATATTATGCAATGAATTGAATGAAGCACTTTGCTATTAAAAAAAATAATTCTTGATATTAGATTAATATTATAATTGTACTGTAAGTGACTGTATTTAAAACATAGATAACAAATATATCCCTGTCACAAATAGATGAATAGATGACATTGGTAGTTGCATGTCCAAAGTGACAATAAAACCTACCATTAACATTTTTTTCCTATTGTTTGTCTTTTTTTTATTTTGCAGTGCATAGGAACTAAATGCAACATGTTCTTTCCAGTGGCCCAATGCATACAAAATTCCAATTGATAAAGCTTTGCCATCAGGGATTGATGAACCCTGCTACTATGAAAGCTACAATATTATGAAAATAATGATATCAGGCCATTCTTGAGGCAAACTACAACCACATAGCATTGATCGAGTTTATAATGATTCAGTTGCAAAAGTTTAACATGCATCTGTTCTCGTGATACACAGGAAGCCACATCACTTCATTGTGCTTTTGACTTAACAATCAATCTGCATTTTGTCAGAATGGACTTAAAGACCTGAAGAGTATCCTGAAATAAAAATATGAATAACATATTGAAAAGAAATGAAGGTTAATGTCGAGCTTGTCTGTCTAATCTTGGCTCTTTGCATATTTTGAAAAGGAGATTGGACAGCTCTCAATCCACTGATTCTTGACTGCGTTCATCAAGATTACAAGATCATCACTAAATCCTCGAAGATTCCTGCTGATGTTATTCATTTGAACATGAAGGGACTCCCCACCCTGTTCGCCCATCACGCCAAGTCCAGCATGCCACATTCTAAGCCAGGGAATAATGTGGCATTCCAATATATGCATCTTGGGGGTGACAGTTGCCTTCGGGAACTCCTGGCGGAAGAACTGCAGGTACTCATTGATGTTTTGCTCTGTAAATGGTGAGGAAAAAAAAAATTAGGAGTAAGGAAGTAGGCCTATGTTATGATATTTAGGTGAGATAAATACAAAATATTTACTGAAACAGATTACTAAAGAAATATATTTGGCAATGGAATTCTTACCTAGTTCCCGGATCTCCTCATCATTGAGGAAATACCCTGCGTTGAAAGTATTGTGGCACTTGCTATACAGACTGAAAAGCCTGTTGAACTTTTCAGCAACCATCTGAGCTTCTTGAAGTAGATCAGGACAAAGGGAAGATATTGTGTCCGTAATTGAATGAGTTAACTTGTCAATGTTTTGGGACTGTTGAATAAAAGTAAAATACAAAAAGAAAAAAAATAATAATACACTAACAAATGTTTTCGATCTTGCAGGCAGTTTTTAAGCAAGTCAACCCTGTCTTGGAAGAACCTAATTGCTTCCCAAGTTTAGTCAAATAAACGTTCTGGACTTGACAAGAAATGTTGGAACTCAAGCAGTAAGTACACATATTTGAAGTTAAATATTTCTACTAATATCATCATTACAGTAATCTATTGACTCTGGAAATACATGATTTTAGAAGACAAACTTTTTTTAAAAGAAATTATCTTTACTCACCTTCAAGCACTTATGAACATGGTTTCCAACAAAAGCTTTACCATGATACGCCTGCGGATGTACACGTATGCTCTTTAGTGTTTTGTCTAGTGACGCAACTACTGGCCCACTCTCAATAGGGAAGCTTTGTTTAGTTTTGGCAAGCTCTTTTTCCTGAAAAAAAAATGCTATAATATTGAATATTTGATATGTTATATACATTAACTCTTACATTTCAGAAGATATACTCTGAAGTTAGTAGTTTAGAATAATAAACCAATGTGTTGAAAACTGTCTTCTTTAACCAATTCTTCTTCATAATTATTATTTACCACTTCCTTCTTCTCCTGTTCTTTCTCGGCAGCTGTTTCTAGAAGTATTGCAGGCGGATCGGCATCACTGTACAGAAGGCCAATCATACTGTACTGGTCTTTCAGATCTGCTATCTCCCTCTCAAGATCTGTCTTCTTGCTCTGCAGATGGGCATGATGCACTGCCTCTCTAAATTTCTGCCCAGTTTCACAGTCAACATCTCTCTCTCTCTGTCCCAACTTCTCTGCAATCTGGAGGTCAAGATGGTGGCACTCTGTTTCCATCGCTGTGTGATGTTTGAGAAATATCCCGAGAGACATATGCAGTCCCGGGGGACACACCTGTAGTGAGAAGGTAAACAAGTCAACATAAACATAGCTTTTCAAGATAGCTACACAATAACCACCTACTTCCGTTACCAAATAACAATTTATTTTTTTTTGTATGTGTACTCAAAATGTGATTTTCTTTTATTGGTAAGAAATCTAAAAGTGACATTCAATAGTTTTTCATCTAATTACAAACGTTGATCCATACAGACTTACCCTATCTAAAGGAACGTTAAAGATGGGGTTTCTGATCACATTGTTGCATTCCTTTGCAATGGGCTTATTTTTGTATTTTTCCAAGGACTCCTTCATAGTTTGAAGTGTCCTCTGCTGGGGGGGTTGGTCTAGTTGAGGTAGAGTCATCTGTTGCTTGGTAACAGTGCAGAAGAGGCAGCAGTGTTCCTGGGATATGATATAGAAGACATGAAAAACAAAGAAATAGAGTAAACAATTGGACAAGCTTTTAACTGTGGGAATATGAGGGTCAGCACCATCTTAATGTCTGTGAATAAGGTCATTAAACATGATTTTGACAGGATAAAAGAATATCAAGACTTGATGCAGAAAAATAAGAGTAGGTCCATGATAATACTCACCA
Organism: Lytechinus variegatus; assembly: GCF_018143015.1. Classification (NCBI taxonomy): domain Eukaryota; kingdom Metazoa; phylum Echinodermata; class Echinoidea; order Temnopleuroida; family Toxopneustidae; genus Lytechinus; species Lytechinus variegatus. The sequence goes on from NC_054749.1 coordinate 5,428,737, forward strand.
TTTGGGCCTGTCAATCCATATACTCTAGTGAGAAATTCATAATCTCCAAAAAGGAAAATCACAATCTGCTTCCCTCTGTAACCAAACATAAGGAATTTCAATATTTAATTCATTGCATGGCTCCCATTTTCATCAAGACTGTTTATAGAAATACACATTTTGCTTGCAACTATTTAACATAATCTGAGTTGAAAATTAAGAAAAATTAAGACCCCCTCCAGCTTTCGCTGCTAATCCCTTCTCTGTCTCTTTTTTTCTTGTTTCCCAGGAAATTTGAACCTTACCTCCAAGAAGCTGTTGACAAGTCATGGATCTGCCTTGTGATACCATCAAGTCCCACGGTCAGGTTAAAAGGAGAGTCAGGGGCACTGAACACACATATTGAATGTGTGTTTAGAAGGCTATTGGGACGGTCAACATTTGCTACCTGCACCATTAATTTGAAGGAAGTGCCCCCTTTATCACCTCCTATCTTTATCCACACTTGATGTTCTGGGATTTGTCCTCCATGCCATGTTAGCTGATTCAGACTGTTGACAAATCACATGCATTATCTTATTTATCACTGCAATAGGATGCAACATTTGAGAGACATTTAAATTGCATTTCTTCAATTTTATTGTTACTATTTACTTTAGCTTAACATTTTTGTCTCACCTGCGAAGCAAAGTGAGACTATAGGCGCCGCTTTTCCGACGGCGACGGCGACGGCGGCGGCGACGGCGGCGGCGGCGTCAACATCAAATCTTAACCTGAGGTTAAGTTTTTGAAATGATGTCATAACTTAGAAAGTATATGGACCTAGTTAATAAAACTTGGCCATAAGGTTAATCAAGTATTACTGAACATCCTATTAGAGTTTCATGTCACATGACCAAGGTCAAAGGTCATTTAGGGTCAATGAACTTAGACCATGTTGGAGGAATCAACATCGAAATCTTAACCTGAGGTTAAGTTTTTGAAATGTCATCATAACTTAGAAAATATATGGACCTAGTTCATGAAACTTGGACATAAGGTTAATCAAGTATCACTGAACATCCTGCATGAGTTTCACGTCACATGACTGTAGCGGCACAGCTTTGCAAGACGGCCGGTGGCCGCCCACCGTCTTGCGCTGCCCACGTACAAAAAAAAAGACGGGAGTCAAAGAATGACAAGTTCGATGAAGTTAAGCTGTGTATGAGGTTTTATTCTAAATCAAAGTCAAATTACATGCTGGATAATAATAAATGTCGCATCTCTGGGCTGGACGACCGACGACAGACAAAAATCAAACCGACATGGCCTACGGCGGCAAAACAAATCGGGAACGAAAAACTGCCCCTTGTCAACTAAACACTCCCTTTTTATCCCCTTTTTGGTCAAACACCGCGTGGCGAAAAAAGCCTTTCCCCAAGTCGACCCTATCACTTTTGGTGTAATGCGCGAAATTAATCCGCCTATATTATATAAAACGGAACTTAATTATTGTGTACTCCGATTCCAAATTCAAGTTCTTCGGCTTTCCATTATTCTTCCAACTTACGTAACTCTCTTTACCACTCCCCCAACTGCTCTCTCAGTCAATTAATCCTCTTTTGCGACTCTTGTCACTTCAGCCACTCCCACTCACAGCTCACTTCCACCAAGGAATTCACTCCTTGCTTCCACACCTGTTCACATTCTCGCTCTCTCTCTCTCTCTCTCTCTCTAATCACTGAAGAATGCAAGCGAGCCGAAGAACATGAATAAGAAGCAAAGTATTAAATAACTGAAGTTCCAATGGACTTCTATTAGCCCTAAACGCCTAGCAACCCAGTCAGTTTGCCCTCTTTCACTTCCACATTCCAATCGCTAGCCTGGCCCAGAAAAACTAGCAAACGAAATCAACACCTTTAAGGAATGTAAACAATGGAAGAAGGCGAACGAACTTCTTTACCCAAACAAACAAATCTCTATTTTCCATCCCGCTATAACTCTCCCCTACTGAATCGATCTGTTCCATAAGATCGCAAAAAATAAGGAAAAAAAGATTTGTTGATACTGACGGTCGTCCATCCATGACACTTACAATTTTTCATAAACAATATAAACATTTCAACATCGTTCTATATTTATGCCAAATATTGTTCTTTCAAAATCTTCCCTTTTTGGCAAATAAATTGCATGTATATACATTGTACCTGTACCTTCTTCAATTAAAAATAGGATTTGGAGAGCTTCTATCAGGGGAATGTCAACGTATAGGCATTGGGAAGTGGATGACCAAAGCTTCCTGCTGCTTCATCGATGACATCACCCCTTCAAAGATAAACACTCCAGACCCCTGAAAAAATGGATTAAAAGGTTAAGTTACAAATTCAACCTCTAAACATCTATTAAACCTTCATTATACCTCTTATGCACAACTAGTTACGTCAAAATACTACAGGTACATAAACATACATGTACAGTAGTAATAATAGCAATGATACATGTGAAAAGTAAAATTATCCATATCCGTATCTGTATCCACCTTACAAAATGAAAAACCAACAGCAGTAAATCTGGTCATCTTATAAAAAAAACTATAAATAACCTTAGTTAACAAGTGCATGTTTCATGTCCAAAATGATACTAAAAATATTTTGCATCAGCATACTTGTATAATGCCCTAGTAAAAGTGTTTATTAATCAATTGAACATTAATCAATGGATGGGTTGTAATTGTAAACCATGAACAATCAACTTCAGGCATTATCAACCATGAACATGTATCATAAACAGTAAATATTTTGATATTGGACAGCATGCATGCACATGTTAGACCTCGCTCTGCTATGGTTACAAATAATGACGCTTATTCTGAAAGTTACAATTATTTTATGTGTTATACTTTCAGAATCATTACTTTACAGTGTTTTTTTTTGTACAATTCATCCTTTGCTTCCAAACAGATGACATAGTGCACCTCTAGGGTAAACCTCCACATTAAAAAGATAAACAATTGTTTAAAAAAATCCCTTTTTTCATTTGTTCAAATTTTACAAGTCCTATTACATGGACAAAAAAATAACCCAAACATTACTGTTTTCTACCATTTACCAAGACTTTGGGATGATATCAAAACTACCATCAGAGGTGGATATCCCATGCCTCCTCCAGTTCCGTTTGACACCATCCTGCCATCTGATATGTAGTTTTCCTATAAGGACAAATATAATTACATATTTACAGATTAATTAATATCACAAAATATATTAAATAATCCATGTCGGCAAACCAAACTGGGCCAGTCAATCAATAGAACCAAGCAATCATATATAAAACCCATAATCACTGATGTACATCATTCATCCCACAATAATAAAAAAATTAATTAAATCCAAAAATGTGTCTGACAAAAACTTACTATTCTACGTAGGGTACGTAGGTATAGCTTCTTCCCCCTCTCTGTTAGATGCACTCCATCAAGAATATGATGGGGTGCATCCGGCAGGGAACGGTGCTCCCAAACCCAGAACATATCCCTATGTATTTGTATTATGTACCATTCTTTCAAAGTTGAGTCCCCTTCTCCAAAACTTCTCAATATTAGTTATTTACCACCTACTTCCAAATTCATGCTCCTTACCCCACTCCCTACTAATCGTTTCACAAATAATAAAACTGTCATCGTCATAAATAATTGAAGGCGGAGTCCAGCCCAGAGACCCAAGGTAAATTTTTAATTTTTTACTTATTTATTTTTCCAATACAGACTTAGGTAAGTTGTATGGATTAGAATGAATGCCTTTATTTTGTCTTTAAGATCTCATCTGGACGACACTTGTTCCGCCTCTGGTACGCCCACTTGTACGCCCCCATCCGTACTCTGGTTAGACCAGTACTCTCCCCTACTGTTTCTGTAGTTACTCTTTCTGGTACTAAAACATATTCATCCTCGAAAGCTTTTCTAGAATCCTTGTAGCTAGCAATGATTTTCCTTCTCTCATAACCCAAAATCTTCCATATTTTGGTCAACCACATCTGATTCAGAAGGTACTTTCCTTACTAGCCTACGATTCACTATCTTTGGATTACCTCCATTAATAGGTCGGATACGATAAATATCCTCAGTAGGATTTATCCAATCAACATATAATTCATCAAAACAAACATTCTCCAACTTGTGTCTTTTACTAAAAGCACACTTCTTTAAGTAAACAAGAGATCCTATGCCCAGGGGAGGGGGACTTGCAGAGATATTTGCATCAGCTCGGGCCTTATTCCGGGCTGCTAACTTGTCGGTCCTTTCTCTGACAACCTTTTGAGCCCTCTCAACCAACTCGGCTTGTTCTTTAACAAAGTCTTGTTCCCATTCTACATCAGACACACCCAACAAATGATCTAAATACGCTCTTTCCTACCAAACATAAGAGCAAAAGGGCTGACCCTCGTAGTTTCGTGGGGGGTGGTATTGTACATGTAGACGAGATGAGGCAATAATTCAGGCCATCTACGTCTATCACGCTGATCCAGCGATTTGATTAGGCCAAATAAAGTCCTATTGAATCTTTCAGCCTGAGCATTACCCTCAGGATGATATGGTGTTGTACGAGTCTTACGTATACCATAAAGCCTACATAATTCTTTTATCACCTGACCCTCAAAATTACGTCCCTGATCACTATGAATTCTATTTGGAATTCCATACTTTGTGAACCAGTGCTCTTGTAGAGCTTTAGCTACTGTTGAGGCGTGTTGATTTCTACAAGGGATTGCCTGAGCTAATTTCGTATATACATCTGTAATAACAAGTACATCCTCAAATCCTCCCTTACCAGGATCTTACTTAACAAAATCAATAGCAATAATTTCCAATGGACTAAATGCCATTAGATGTCTCATTGGGGTTCTTACCCGAGGCTGCATCTCCTTTGCCTTAGCACATTTAATACATCTTTTAACATAAAATTCTATATCACGAGCCATGCCAGGCCAATAAACTCTTGACCTAGCTAATTGTTCAGTTTTATTTCTACCTTGATGTCCCCATTCATCATGACATCCAACTAAAATACTCTTTACGCAAACACTGTGGGAGTAAAATTTGAAATATATTACCAAATAAAGGATCAAGAACCTTCCTTCCTAATATTCCATCTTTAACAGTAAAATTAGACCATTGATATAACCATTGTTTCAAACTATCCGGTTCTGAAAAACGTGCGGGAAATTCATCCCCCGGTTTCCAGTGCGCACTCCACCGTTCCCACACAAATCTCAGTTCTGGGTCCATTTTCTGCATTTGAATGAGTTGTTCAGGTGAAAAGGAAGGAAACAAATTAGAAAAAGTGGGACCTAACAAATTTTCTTGGTCAGAAACACCAGACTTCGATTGGATTTCATAAAAGGCTTGCTGCAAAGATTGCACAGTTTGTTTCTTTCCAAAATGTTTTTGAAATAGTTCAATAATTTAATATCTTATTTCCCCGAAAAAGAACTTTTTTACGTGCTGCACCTTCCAAATTTGCTCTGATTATGCCGCACTTTTTTGAGTTTCAGAGATTTGATATTGTTCACAAAGATCTATCTCTTCTAACCATTCGGTAAGGGAAATGCCACCTTGTCCAGAAAATCTCTCAAGTTTGGTACTTCAACCACTAGGGGTAAACCTACACCCTTGTAATGCTCCGGTTAAACCGGTTACTAAATCTTCAACTAACTTTTCAGCCATAATTTTACTATGTATATGTGAATACTACTGAAAGGAGATGCAACCTCAACTACGATAAACCTTCAGTTATAACACACTTATTAAATAGTCTACTATCTAACTCTGGGAGAGAAAGGTAACCAATCGAACCAGACGCAGAACCTAGGAAAAAAGGCATTTAGTTAAAATTGTGAAATGTGTAAGTCCAGATCACAATAAACATTGGGGGTCTGACATAAAGGTAAGCACAAAAGACTGCAAATTCTATATAGATTTTCTGAAGATGTATTTTCATGTGTTGCCAAAGAACACTACCAGAATCTAAATTTTTACTAATATTCTGTCTAGTGGGGTATTTGCAGAATTTATTTGTGCTATCTCCTTCAGATCCCAATGCACACTAATGCAAAACAGACATAATAACAAACTGCATAGCTACACACATATCTTAACACATCGTCATGTTGAGAAGATAACGAGTTCATAATATCTTTTCAGATACATTTCAAGCATATCTTATAGTTTGTAATATGAGAGTCTACATTAAATGTGAATGACTGTTCTGGAAAAATCTTAACAAGGGCTTCATTACATACCAGCGACTCCTGCTGCTTCACTCGCCAAGGCTATCGGCTTCCAAACGACAGTGCCAGCTTCCACCGTCGAAGATATCGAAGACAGGGTCTACCACACCACGTCGATGACGAAGATGAAGGGCCGTGTCGAAGCGTTGGTTGGAAGAACGATGTCTCGGAGCTCCTCGATAGCGTCCAACTCCCCGAGCCGGACTAGCGCCTGCGGCCTTCAGTACCTAACCTCAATCCATCCTCATGAGACGACCAAAGGAAAAGCAATCGCCCTGCTGAGTTCCTTTACAGCCCCTTCCAAGACGATTCTCGCGCAGTTAAACGACTCCTCTCACCGCAGTGTAATGTGAAATCACCAGACTTCGTCGGTACCAACTAATCCGGAGGGTTTTAGTGGAAACCAGCTATGCTACCCCGTCAGGTCTATTTGCAGTGGTTTTCACAGGTCCCTCGACTCCTCGCTACATTGCAGCCACGCGTGAGTCCCAGGACGAAGGGTTCTTTCTCCTGAGCTCAACGGCACATGTAAGGTCCCAACGTCGAAAACCCGGGCGATGTGGGGGCTCAATCCAACCCCTGCAGCTGAATTTCTCTCTCCAACGTTAAAGTTAAAATAATATCAATTCACATCCTCGAACAAAAAATAAGCCGGAACCGGTGACATGAAGTGAAGCTCTCCTTGTTGAATTTATCTCAATGTCCGATAAACATTGTGTTTATGCGTAAAACCAGACTGAAGGACTAAAACGTTCCCCGAACATGCTGAAGATGACGGTTGACCGACCCCATCCGTACTACCAATTTTGTAGCGGCACAGCTTTGCAAGACGGCCGGTGGCCGCCCACCGTCTTGCGCTGCCCACGTACAAAAAAAAAGACGGGAGTCAAAGAATGACAAGTTCGATGAAGTTAAGTTGTGTATCAGGTTTTATTCTAAATCAAAGTCAAATTACATGCTGGATAATAATAAATGTCGCATCTCTGGGCTGGACGACCGACGACAGACAAAAATCAAACCGACATGGCCTACGGCGGCAAAACAAATCGGGAACGAAAAACTGCCCCTTGTCAACTAAACACTCCCTTTTTATCCCCTTTTTGGTCAAACACCGCGTGGCGAAAAAAGCCTTTCCCCAAGTCGACCCTATCACTTTTGGTGTAATGCGCGAAATTAATCCGCCTATATTATATAAAACGGAACTTAATTATTGTGTACTCCGATTCCAAATTCAAGTTCTTCGGCTTTCCATTATTCTTCCAACTTACGTAACTCTCTTTACCACTCCCCCAACTGCTCTCTCAGTCAATTAATCCTCTTTTGCGACTCTTGTCACTTCAGCCACTCCCACTCACAGCTCACTTCCACCAAGGAATTCACTCCTTGCTTCCACACCTGTTCACATTCTCGCTCTCTCTCTCTCTCTCTCTCTCTCTCTAATCACTGGAGAATGCAAGCGAGCCGAAGAACATGAATAAGAAGCAAAGTACTAAGATAACTGAAGTTCCAATGGACTTCTATTAGCCCTAAACGCCTAGCAACCCAGTCAGTTTGCCCTCTTTCACTTCCACATTCCAATCGCTAGCCTGGCCCAGAAAAACTAGCAAACGAAATCAACACCTTTAAGGAATGTAAACAATGGAAGAAGGCGAACGAACTTCTTTACCCAAACAAACAAATCTCTATTTTCCATCCCGCTATATGACCAAGGTCAAAGGTCATTTAGGGTCAATGAACTTTGGCGAATTGGGGATATCTGTTGAATTCCCATCATAACTTTGAAAGTTTATGGATCTGATTCATGAAACTTGGACATAATAGTAATCAAGCATCACTGAAAATTTTGTGCAAGTTTCAGGTCTCATGATTAAGGTCAAAGGTCATTTTGGGTCAATGAACTTTGGCCGAATCGGGGGTATCTGTTGAATTACCATCATAACTTTGAAAGTTTATTGGTCTAGTTCATTAAACTTGGACATTAGAGTAATCAAGTATCACTGAACATCCTGTGCGCGTTTCAGGTCACATGACCAAGGTCAAAGGTCAATGAACTTTGGCCGAATTGGGTGTATCTGTTGAATTACCATCATAACTTTGAAAGTTTATGGATCTGATTCATGAAACTTGTACATAAGAGTAATCAAGTATCACTGAACATCCTGTTCGAGTTTCAGGTCAAATGATCAAGGTCAAAGGTCATGTAAGGTCAATGAACTTTGGCCATGTTGGGGTTTTTTGTTGAATAACCATCATATCTCTGTAAGTTTATTGGTCTAGTTCATAAAAAAAGGGAAATAAGAGTAACCATGTATCACTGAACATCTTGTGCGAGTTAGAGTAGTATTCAAAGTGAGCACTGCTGCTATATTGAACCGCGTGATGCAGGTGAGACGGCCAGAGGCATTCCACTTGTTTAAGGTAAAGATGTAGGTATGTACTACTAGTAAACTGATAAGAGGCTTACTCTGCATATTCATCAAGAGTTGAGAACACCTTGTCTGTAAGATTGTTGACAAGTATGAGTGGAGCTTGGCGTATTTCTGTAGTCCCCTCACTTTCATTAGGGAACTGGAAGTATTCCCATTTTCCAGACAGGTTGTTCTGAATGATGGTGTCTTTCAGCGATCTCACCGCTTTCTCATTTGCTGTGGATACTTGCTTCTGCGCAAGCCATCTGTACAGAATGAGAAGTGTAAATGAATAATGAGCAATATGTGACCCAAACCATCTTATTTTGCCTGTGCATTTTATGTTTACTGCCTTTCAAATTTATTTCATCTTTATGTCATGTATATACAAATTTATAATCAACTAAGAATATGTGTATATATTTTTTTATTTTCTGCTTTTACTGAATGATTTTACAGATATGAAATATTTATGTTTTGTTAAGATTAACATTTATGTAACTTAACATGGGTATGATTAAATATTGTTCTTGTATTCTTACTGTTTTAGCTTTCTCAGTTTCGTCCAACTTAGGTGGAAAAAACTTTTAAGTTCCATCAGATCCGCCGTCGGAATTTTGATTGAGACAAATTCCTCCATCATGTGGTTGAGTTGATCTTTCGAATTAAGGTGTTTGAGCTCATCTTTAAGCTGATCTGATGGATGGTTGAAAGCTATTCTTTCTCTCATCTTTTCAAGAAACATTGTTCTACTTCGAAGAGTGGACTTTGAGCATTCTCTGCTGGATTTAGAGGGGGTGGAAACCTTTGTTGCTGTAATTGTCTGTTTTGGAAAAAGCAAATGAATTTATTATTCACTTCAAAAATAGTGAATTTATCAATAGTGATTTATTAGTGAATTTGTATCTGCAGATTATATTTTAACAGATTTAAAGGGGAATCCAACATTTGTCACTAAATGTGTGGGAAAGAAGAAAAATAAGTAGACAGAATGGTGAAATAAATTGGACAGCAATAAAGAAAGTTCTTAAAAATTCAGATCTCAGTGACTGCAAAATTTAATTTGGAAACTGGGTAAGTAAATTATAACAAGGGGCAAGGACATTTTTCCATTAGGCAATGTACTTAATTACCAGGGACTTATGGTTCCCTCTCTATTACCTGTTCCCTTGGGCAGTAATAAAATATTAACCCCATATAGGCCGGGGGGGGGGGGCTTGCTTGCTGACCTTTTACTTTCAAGTCTTGCGCAACTTTTGAGACCAATTTTGCGTCACCCGGGTACGTGGTTCCGAAATTACGTAACATTATGTAAGTGCATTTCAGACCGAAAATTGCTCCAAAACGTTATTTTGTGTGCAAAGTCAATGCAACTTGTGTTTTCAACCAAAATTCATAAATGTATGATTACTTTTAGTTTTGCTGGTCTAAATGTATTTATTTTATGATCACAGAAGAATCCCCAACAAATTTCATTAAAAAAACAGTGAAAAACAAAAGGTTGAAAAACAAAGAAGTACATAAGAAATTGCAAGAAACAATATAATACATAAGAAAATGATTTGATACCGCGATTTTTTTCATGTACACTTGCTAAGAACACCACAAAGAGTTTCTATACCAAAAATCAGTACATTTGGAGCTTTAAGAGGAAAAGGTATGATTTTGCATACTAAATACGCATAAATTAGCATAATCACTTAAAGATAAATTCCAGTTTTGGTAACGATCTCAAAATGACTTTTTACAGAATCTAATATAATGACCACCCAAGTGTCTGTTTGTATGAATAAAAAATATGTGCCAAAGGATTCTGGAAGAAATTGTGTAATTGCTGAGAAATCAGCAAAATAAGTGCGGATTCGGTCACTTCCGTCGGGTCTTTATTCCAGCAATAATAATACACTGTCCCACGTGTGCCTATCTGTGTTGGTGATCTTCAGTGTGAACATTTTTCAGCATAGATTTCAAGATTTCACAAAGTTCAGTTTATATAACTGTACCAGATCTTCATCCTCGATGATATTCTGACAATTAAGCCTGGTTTTACAGACTTTCTCATGAAATCAGTGTTTACTGCAACTACTGGAATTTCTCTTTAACAGCGATTCATGCAGCATGAAATAAATTAACATACAATCTTGCAGCTTATTTCCCAGGCAACCCGCGTGCTAATTCTCGGCGCAATCGCGCGGTCGACGGCCGAGGTCTTAGGGGGAGGGGGGGGGGGGGCTGGGAGGCCCCCGGCCATATGAACTCCCAAAATACCACGGCCTAGAAAGGATTAAACCAGTTACCATATTGTATTATGTCCTCATGAAGGAAAAAAATGTAATTTGAATTAATTCTTTTAATTGCATTTCAGTCATTATTTGTATTAAAGTACTATTTGTATGAAGTACAAATGTAATGCAAGAGTAGTCCTTGCCCTACATTTCTATGACATCCCAAATGAGGTCAATTTGAAGTCTCCATACGAAATTACTACTTTCTACAATAAAAAAAATCACAACTCTTATTGTTAATTTGGTATTCTTCAAAACATTCTTCTATTAAATTGCATGATTTTTCTTGTTCTTCTGTAAACAACTTTTTATTTTGGGATATATTTCCCTTTAACCTTAAAAGGACTACAGGCCCATGATGCCCCCTCCGAAACGCTTCGCGCGATATTTCCGAAACGCAGACTTTTTACGAGGCGATGTCATGCCGAAAAAAGATCATTTTTATGCTTTGTGTATAAAGTCTATGGGAAATGAAATTCATAAAAGGGTGATTATTTTTCATTCTAGTTGCTCTGCTTAATTAATTTGGGGTTTAATTTAGTTGCTAAATGGTCTTTAATAATTTCCATTGAAAAAAGAATGAAAAACGATAAATGAAAAAACAACGAAATACATAACAAATTCTAAAAACAAAGAAATACATAAGGACAAAAATTGGCCTTCGCAATTTTTCTTCATGGGATACATTAAAAAGATGACATCTGTAAAAAAGAAGAAGAAAATTTGAAGTGAAATAGGGTGTTAAATATGCAAATATTGTTCATGAATAAATTTGCGTCTTTTATTCATAAAAAAATGGGGGATTTTCAGAATTTTTATACTAGCTTGTAGTTTATGTGGTGAAGAATGTGCATGCCAAATTTCGGCGCGAACGGCGGCCGAGATCAAGGGGGGGGGGCGTCATGCCTCCCTCCCCGCCCCCCCGTCCTCGCATCTCAAATAGCCAAGTCCTTTTAGGATTAAATCAAAATGTATATTAAATAATAACAATCACTGCATCAATTTTCATTATATGGTTATAATGACTCATTGTTTTATCAAAAAAGAATTATTCTCAGTTGTGCTTGATGAGCAAATGATTCGACCTGACTTTATTATATCAAATTCATTGTATTTTTGAATAATTTTAATGTTAGATTTTGATAATAAATCTAATCTTACTCCATTACTTAATTGGATTATTACTTGTAATATTATTGAAAACCTGATATCATGGCCATATGCACAAAGGGTTGCAAATTGCCCTCCTCAGGGGCGGATCCAGGATTTATTAAGGGGGAGGGGGCATGTTAAAGCAAAAAAAAGGGTCTTTGCTTTTAAGGGGGGGGTCATAGTTCTGTTTAGATGGCATTTTTACATTATAAATATCTTTCTTTTTCTCGGGGGATGGGCACGGGCCGGTTGTGCCCCCAGATCCGCCACTGGGCCTCCTCCTTTTCCAAATCCTCATTTTTGACATTAAGTTTATAAGATTTTGAATAAAAATTCTCGGAAATGCACGTACAGGGTGTATTCATTTTTTGGAAAAAAAAATTAAATCTCTGTGTACTGCCATGGTGTCAGGTTTGATAGTACAGTTGAAAGAAGAGATTGGGTTAAACATACCTTTCCGGATACCTTGAATGTGGCTGTCACGCCATCACTAGATTGAGCCATTTTTTCTTTTATGATGGCAAATCCAATTCGTTCCTTTTCTGATGGGGACAAGAAATCGGTCTCTGTGGGTGTTTTGCAGTAACTATGATCTGACTGGATTATTTCAATGCTGCTTTTGCATATGTGCATGTTAATGGTGGTGTGGTGCATCTTTACGTTGCAATTGAGGCATGTTACATGGAGATCTTTGATCAGTGAATGAATATACTCGGGTGCAGATTGTACTTCCTTGTAGGTGAATGATGTTTGACATGAAGGGCAATTAATTAATTCATTAGTCATACATACAGACTTGATACAATGGAAACAGTAGAAATGATGACATGGAGTGATAAGAGGACAGGTTACGACACAATCACACAAGATACAAGCAAGGAAAGATTCGTTAAAATGAAAACGGCCAGAAAGAGATGATTGTGGCCTAAAACAGTCTCCTTTCATCAAACCATCAAAATGGTCGGAAACTCTTTCTTTATTTGTCTTTGGGCCAAATTTGGGTCTGAACTCACGCTTGATTTTTTTTGGACGCCCCTTTCCGGTAGATGTGATGTATCTTTCACAAGAATCGCATTCTCTTTGGCGTTTGTGTGGGGTCCACTCTGTTATGCTTATTTTCTTTTTCTTAATTAACATCATGTAGCATTGTTTGCAGAAACCATCAGGGTGGACATCAGGCACATCATCTCCCACATCTACGCTCCAAACTTCCAGACATTCATTCTTATACTTGTTCACCGGAAACTTTCTCCCTCTATTCCCGCCATACTTCGTCACCCGATGACCACAAAATCTACACAGGGCCAGTATACACGCCAAATGACCCTCCAAATCCATAGCACACCCTGAGACCCTTGTAATTGACTAGCCAAACATAAAAAAATAGCGATGGAGAAATTCCAAAAAAATCACGAGGTTACAATAAAATATCAACTTAATAACATACCATCAACAGAAATGCACGAAAAAATTGTGAACATACGAAAATAAGGAGAAAAGCAGAGAGATTTGTATGGATGTGTTGTACAAAATGTGATGACCGTCTCTCCCAATTAACAATTAGACAGTGTCTAGGAATTGGACTTTTGTGCATTTATTTGAACATGATAATGATGAATGGTGCCTTGATAGTGACATTTGATACATGAGTAATCCCTTTTTCATACTTAGGTCACATCAGACCCACTTTCATTCCCTTGAAATTCCTTCTAAACAATTGTCGTCATGGGCAGTCACACAATTATTTCTCCAGATGTGATTTGATCCGTTGAAAATTGTAGTACGCCACCAACGTTGAAACTGCGCAAATGCGTTTCGATGGCGCACTCCACTGAGTTGATACATGTCTTATAGGCGGTTCACGTACGTGTGTCGCAGCAAATTGTCAACGCATAATGTCACATGTCGCAACGCATAATGTCACAGCGGTATTTTCTTTAGGACTCGAGCTACAGATAAGATATAAAATATGCTTTCACTTAGTATTTTGAGACACGAGATAGAGAAAGGAATTATTTGGAAATCAGGATTACTCTTTGTATGGATATTTATCGGTTTATTGCCATTTCGTCTACTTCCTTTTCCCCCACCGTCGCATGGTCTGATATCATTTCGACTACTATTAGTTAGTCAACTATCAACATAGTCCAATAACCATTTCGTCTAATTACCATCTCATCTAATAGCCAGTTGGTCTAATAGCCGTTTTGTTTATTATCATTTAGTCTGATTGTAGTTTTTCAATTGGTCCGATATCCACTTTGTCCATTATCATTACGTCTATTACCTTTTGGTCTAATAACCACATGTACTCTCATTTTCGTCCATGTTCCATTTGGTCTAACTTCAGTTGGTTCGCTATCACTTCGTCTAAATCAATTTCTGCTAACAATCATTTGGCATCGTTGCCATGGGTCCAATCACCAATAGGTCCGATCACCTGTTCTAGGACAATTACCCCCCCAGACAATCACCTTCCGGACAACTACCCCCTGACAATTAGCCCCCGAGGACAATTCCCCCCAGTAATTGCTCCCGAGGACAATGATTCCCCAGACAGTTACCCCCCCCCCCCAAAAAAAAAGCAATTCCCTTAATGTGGGGACAATTTCCCCGGAAAATCTCCCCACCTTCTCTCCGGCATCGATGTTAGAATCAAGCGTGACCACCGGGGGGGGGGCACTCGACAAAAAAAGTGGTAGGGGTGTGCCGCGGGCGAGACAAAAAACGGGGTCCTTGGAACGGATCGCCAGCGTGTGAGTGCGTATGCATCCCTATGGAACGGGCATGCGTGCATGATGCAGCTAGCCCGGCGGCACGGCAAAAGGGTGCGCTCGCGCAGAGGCGATGGTCGGACAGCGCTCTGCGGCCGCATTTCACCAAAATTGCAGTTCATTGTAGCAGATCAATGCGACCGGAACGGCGTAACGAAAAATATGTCAAATTTTGGAGCTGATTTCTTTCTTCTTTTTTCTCGATAAGAAGAAAATGCTTTGCTATGGAGCGGCTTTCTTGGTTCTTTTTCTCAACCAGATAAAGATGCTATGCCTTGGAACTGAAATTTGAGTGTAAAAATGGGGGTCCCCTCCGCGGCACATACCCGGCCACTATGCATTATATACTGAGTGCCCCCCCCCCCGGGCGTGAACCATTCGTGAGTCTTAGTCGGTGGCACAGGTTTCAACATATTTAGAATAGTTGTCCACGGAGGTAATTAATTGTCCGGCGGGTAGTTGTCCGGGGGGTAATTGTTCTAGGGGGTAGTTGTCCAGGGGTAGTTGTCCGGGGGAAAATTGTTCTCGATGATAATAGTTCGAGGGTTATTCAGATTTCAGATTCAGATTTTATTTCCAACAGAAATAGCAAATATACAAATCATTTTCATACATTTTAACAAATATTTACAATACATTAATGATAATCATGATAAATAACATATAAAAAAAATAGAAAATATTTTATAGAAAAAATTATAATACTTTGGAAAGAAAAGTATCTGTGGAAATGGGGGATTCACTCAAAAGCATAGCTTGTATAATGTGAACCCCCCTAAAGGAAGAGAATAGAGGAGAGAGAGAGAGAGAGAGAGAGACGCAATGGTTGCTATTTGCCTACGAAGATTTACAGAATAGATGAAAAAGAACAGGATAACTCACAGAACAAGACAAACGAAAAAATAATAAAATAAAACGAAAAAACAAAACAAAACAGGACGACAAAAGTAGAATAAACGTAAAATAGAATCAGGACAAATTACGACCGAAAAGAGAGGATAAAACAAAATGATAAAGACAAAAACATAACTTGAAGTCTGAGAGGAGATGATAACGAGCGGGAATTAGTAATGAAGACCTCGGTAGGATTGAAGTAAGAAGTTTTTCAGTTTTCTTTTAAAAGAATGTATGGAAGGGCTGTTTTTTATGTTAATGTCGAGGGAGTTCCAAAATCTAGGACCATCGAACATAAATGTACTCTTTGCCAATAAAGTTCTAAAACGGGGTAAATGAAATTCGTTAGATTGCCTAGTAGGGTAATTATGAAAAGACCGATTAAGAGGAAACATAGAATCAAATACTCGTGGAAGTGTGTTTTTGTCAAATTTAAACATAAATTGTCCTAAATGAAATAAGTATAGGTCGCTTATCTTCAGCAATTTGCTATAAAAAAATAGTGGGTCAGTGTGTGAACGAAAAGCTGAATTATGAATAACACGAAGGGACTTCTTTTGCAGTAATAACAGTCTATCTAAAATGGTTTGGTGGGTGCTGCCCCAGGCAAGTATCCCATAATTCAAGTAAGGCAAGATCAGGGAAGAATATACATGTAGCATTAAAAGTGATGACGACGAAAAATGATATTTTAGTTTATTGATAATGCTAATATTTCGCGAAATAATCTTACATATACAATCTATGTGGTATTTCCAGGAAAGCTTATTATCAACGGTAACACCGAGAAATTTAATGAATGTGACACTTTCTAAATTAGTGTCATCTAAAACAATGTCCATGGGAAGTGTATCAATGGAATTGCTAAATAGCATATATTTAGTTTTAAGTGGATTAAGAGACAATTTTTTGGATCTTATCCATTGTGTGACTTTTAAAAGTTCATTATTAACAGTATTTACTAAGGTATATGGATTTTTATGGGAATAAAAATATATTAGAATCGTCTGCAAAAAGAATGAACGAAAGGATATCAGATGATTTACAAAAGTCATTAATATAAATGATAAATAATAAAGGGCCTAACAGACTGCCTTGCGGGACTCCACAATTAATGTATTGCATGTTGGATGCATGACCATTCAAAGATACAAATTGACGTCTGTCGGACAAGTAGCTTCTGAACCACTCCAAGGCCTTCCCTCGCACACCATAATGAGAAAGTTTATGTAATAAGATATCATGGTTAATGGTGTCGAAGGCCTTGGAGAAGTCCAGAAAAATGCCGACTAAATGTGAGCAATTATCAAAAGCGTGGGCCACTTTATCAACGAAATTCAATAGTGCATGTTCTGTGTTGTGTTTTTCTCTAAATCCAAACTGAAAGTTAGAAAAAATATTGTGAGATTTAAAAAAATCAATTGTTTTGCTATAAACCACTTTTTCTAAAATTTTTGACAAGGATGATAATAAAGAAATTGGGCGATAATTACTGACACTTAATAACTTGTCACCCTTTTTGTACAATGGAATGACCTTGGCAATTTTCATGCGATCAGGGACTTGACCGGAGGTTAGAGAAAGGTTAAAAATATACGTCAAAGGATCGACAATTTCAGATATTATACTTTTTAAAATAAAGTTATTGACATCATCATAACCAGGACTTTTTTATTATGCAAATTAGATACAACATCAGTAATATCTTTTTTGGTTACACTTCGTAATTCCGAAGCTTCGTAATTCCGAAGGTTCTTTATTCCGAAGGTTCGTAATTCCGAAACACGTAAATTGCCTATACCTCGATGTTCGTTAATCCGAAAACGAAAAAGGGTTCGTTGTTCCGAAGGTTCGTTAATCCGAAAACGAAATAAGGTTCGTTGTTCCGAAGGTTCGTTGATCCGAAAACGAAAAAAGGTTCGTTGTTCCGAAGGTTCGTTGATCCGAAAACGAAATAAGGTTCGTTTTTCCGAAGGTTCGTTAATCCGAAAACGAAATAAGGTTCGTTTTTCCGAAGGTTCGTTAATCCGAAAACTAAATAAGGTTCGTTAATCCGAAAACAAAATAAGGTTCGTTAATCCGAAAACAAAATAAGGTTCGTTAATCCGAAAAATGAAAACCGGGAAAGCAGAGGCAGAGGCAAGGGGGGGGGGGGGGACACTTTTGCCGTTCAATTATTATGAGGATGGGAAGGCAAGGGCGGCCGAGCGAATTTTCGTTGGGGGTAAAGCAAAAAATGAAACTCATACGTCAAAATGGGCACTTTGGTGATATTTTCACCTTAAGATTATCATCTGCTTGAAGTCATTGTGTGTTTGATAGTGATTAAGTAGAGAAAAACTTTTTTGAAGTGACTTCTTATTATGGCAAAATGTATATTTAGGCTTTATTTTTCGGGAGAGAGTATAATGAGCGAGCGGCTTGGTAAAACAAATTCAAAGGTGAAGTGTTGTATAACGTTTTTTGTAGTCAATTATTCTTAAAATGGCATTATTGCGAGGTGTTGCGAGCGTGAATCACAAGCTAAAACTTTAGGTTATTTCAATAAAAAATGAAAATTAGTTTTTAAAAAGATGTGCATCTAACTAAAAAATTAACACGAGCGCAAAACGCGAGCTTAAACATACTGACCAGAAAAGGAATCTGTTAAAGAAAGCATGCATTTAGTGACCTTTTTAGGATGCATATTTCACCAATGAGAGTGCGAAGCGCAAGCTGAAAATTTTCAATATTCCAGCCTGAAAACTTAATGTAACTTGTATACTTTAAAAAGAGTATCTTATTTCGAAAAAAAACATGAAAAACGGCATATTTATTTTTGAAAAAGGAACTTTCCCATTTTGGAAAATATTAATTCCCCTGCTTTTTATTTCATTTTTGATGCCTCCTGCCTCCCTCCCGGCGGATCCAACTTTCGTCAAATATAGGGGGGGGACAATTTTTTTAGCCATATTTTCCTTGATCGGCAGTTTAAAGTTGATTTTTGTTTGTTTCTTTGAAAGGGTAGTCCTAACAGTCAATAATTAGCTTTATCCTTATAAAATAAAGTAAATATGTAATAACATGATAAACCCTTTTTAAATAATGCGAGCGCGAGCTATATATTTTTGTTAATATGATGGGCAATATGTTTGTGATCTTCAAAGCGAGATGCCTATGTAACTAAATTTAAACTGCTAGCAAGAAGCGCGAACAGAATTTTTAAATATATAAGCTCTGACCTGATCTAAAGGGGACATTTTAAGAACTTTTTGCAGTTAGCCATGAAGACGATGCGTGTTTTAACCAATGGCGGCGGAACGTATTTTTTTTTTGGGGGGGGGGCAAAGCAAAAAAAGGGGCCAATAGGGGCAATTTGGTGCAAACGGATATTGTGTAAAGAGGTTGTGTGTTTTGTAGTAACTAAATTAAGCACAATTTTTTAAGTGATCACTAAAGTTATATATTTACGTTTCATTTCTGCGAGCGTAGAGAGCAAGCGGTTTGGGGGAAAAAGTCAAATCTGAAGATGTAAAATTCACCTTTTTGGTCAATTACTGTTAAAAGGGCATCCTTGTGAGATGTTGCGAGCGAATCACGTGCTCAAACTTTTGGAAATTTCATGTGGGCCTAGAATGATATTGATACAGATATTATTTACCCAGGGAAGCCACTTCAGTTCTGAAAACTATTCTCCCAGCTATTATTATTTTTTTTACAAGAATGCTTAGAATTTCCAGTTTTCAGGTTGGAAAATCGGAAAAATTTGGCTCACGTTTCTCGCTCGCATCAAGTATTGTTTATTGAGGAACTCATTCTATTCCTGGTTACAAAAAAGAAGTATGAAATGTCCAGTTTTCAGGTTGGAATATCACAAATTTTAAGCTTGCGGTTCGCGCTCTCATTATTTAGTTCGTGAGATATATATTCTATTCATGAGTTACTAAATGCAGTCCTTAAAAGATTACTTTCTGAAGCCTGTTGCATAAAACTTTTTACCTGAGAAAACTCTGGTAAAAAATGAAAACTAAGGTTAGTCTGATTTCCGCCATTGACTTTAGCACAGGGCAAAAACTTTTTGTAAAAACAACCTGAGTTTTCTCAGGTAAAAAGTTTCATGCAACGGGCCCCAGGTCAGTATATAAACAAATTACAGCTCGCCCTCGCATTAATTCTTTAGAAAGATACACATCTTTCTCACGATTACAAAAAATACTCCGAATGCTCACTTCACGTCTTGTTACATGAAATGTCTACTAGTTTGAGCTTGCGATTCGCTTTCAACATCTCACAAGGATCATTATTAGTATTATTTTTATTTTTATTACCAGCAGAAGCTGTTATTAAAAATGACATCCCCTCCAATACAAATCCTATTATCTAGAGGTTGCTCGCACGCTTCCAACACACTTGATCCCCTGCATCTTTAATTAAACCATTTGCTTATAGGCAGTAATTGCTCAGATAAAATCGAAATTAGCCTATGCTTGATCAGGGCGCCTATATTCTTAATGAAATACATGCTTTGGCCCCAACACACGCATGTATCATCGATCGTTATTACTATCATTGCATAATATCGTGTAATCTTGTAATGACAACATCGTTTTTGTTACCAAAATGAATTATTTTCATTTTCGGAAATACGAACCTCATTTAATTTTCGGATTAACGAACCTTATTTCGTTTTCGGATTAACGAACCTTATTTCGTTTTCGGATTAACGAACCTTATTTCGTTTTCGGATTAACGAACCTTATTTCGTTTTCGGATTAACGAACCTTCGGAATTACGAACCTTATTTTGTTTTCGGATTAACGAACCTTCGGAATTACGAACCTTATTTCGTTTTCGGATTGACGAACCTTCGGAATTACGAACCTTATTTCGTTTTCGGATTGACGAACCTTCGGAATTACGAACCTTCGGAATTACGAACCTTCGGAAATACGAACCTTCGGAATAACCGAACCTTCGGAATTACGAAGCTTCGGAATTACGAATGTATGCGTCTTTTTTGACTACGGGAGTGAAAAATATTGAACTAGAATTAGGTGTACATAGGTAATCATGAAAGTGTTTTGTTGAAGGGGGGATGTCTCGAGCTAGGTTCCTATAGATGAAAAATAGTCATTAAAAATATTAGCTATATTTTCAGGATCTCCAATAATATCACCGTTAGACCTAATTTTAGTTATATCGGACTTGTTACTGGATAAATTCATGGCTTGTTTAAGAACTTTCCATGTGTTTTGAATGTCGTGTTTATACAGAATTATTTGATCAGTAAAATATCTTTTCTTTGCCAAACGTATTGTTTTAGTTAACGTATTCTTATATGCGGTGTATTTAGTTTTTGCATGAAGAGTACCTTTAAGTTTGGAATTATAATATAAACTGTTTTTTCTGTTGATTGAACGCAAAAGTGCTTTGGATTTCCAAGGAAGTCTCGGTAATTTTTTGTAGTTAGTTTGTTTATCTTTTACTTTTGGAATATGCTTGTCTAATTCACTGTTAAAAATATTCAGAAAGTTATTGAAGCATGTGTTTACATCGTTATTGTTATAAATAGGCGACCAGTCAACAGATTCTAACAAAACACCCAATCTTGCAAGATTCTCGGGAGTAGGTCTCCGCCTTGATGGCTTGGAAGGATTAATACACGAATTTTTAAGGGGAAAATGTGACATAATGGGAAAATGATCTGTCAGATCGGATAGTATTATTTCAGAATCAGGAGACGGCATGATGTTACAAAATATGTTATCAATAAGGGTTGCAGAGCGATCTGCAATGCGAGTGGGTTTTGATATTAATGGCAAATATGAAGAAGTAAAAAATGTTTCAAGAAATTCATGGGCAGTATTGTTGCTGTCATGCTTCAATATATCGATATTAAAATCTCCTAATATAAAAACATCTTTGTTCACCAACAATGGATTTCTAACTAAGTTAGAAAGATAAAGTAAAAAACCATTGTGGTTGGAATTTGGTGGTCTATATATAACACCTACAATTATATTTTTGGAATTTAGGACATTGATTTCGATAAAAAGTGACTCTATATATTCATTCATAGTAGTGATTTCGTCATGAATTTTGTATTCATAATTGTGGGAAACATATAACGCAACACCACCGCCATGTCTATCTTTCCTGTTATTAAAAACGAAATCATATTGATCTAATGCAAATGGAATATTGGATTCATCAGTTAACCAAGTTTCTGTAAGTCCAATAATGGAAAACGAATGTCTAGATGAATTATTGTCTAAAAGCAGTTGGAACTCTTCGAAATGTTTATTTATGCTTCTTATGTTTAAATGTAATAAAGAAAAAATATCTTTGGAGAATTGTTTACTAGTGTTTTTGAATTGAAGTTCAGTGATGTATTCTGATGAAGGATTGCGAATTAAGTCATGATCAGTGTGAAAATCTAGAAGTTCTGATGATGCATTGATGTTGTTTGCTACAAAGTGGTTGTACGCCAAATTAGCCTGAGGGTTGCCATTTGAATTAATCTCATTTCAGTCTCCTTTCTTCACACAAACAAAAGCAAACAAAATTGTTTGTTATATTTGTAATCAATTTGTTTAATTATTGTTTTACTCTTGGGAGAGTGCGGTCACCGACACCTCAAAACAAACAACACAGTCGTTCTCAAATTAACAACACCTCGAAAACATAATGTAACAACTGGCATCTAACTCAGCTTGCATGCTGATTTGAATTACTCAGACTATTCTAGTAATCGTCATGATTACACATTCTAAAAAACATTGCTCTCGTGTATAACATGTAAATGGTTGCATATTCATGAAACATCAATATTTGAAATCTTAGTGATCGTATGTCAATTACACTGAACGATTACGTATGAATTTCCTTCATAATTAGAATAATGAAACGATAATCAAGTATTTATGAATTATCGAATCTTAGAAATTGAGTTATCATTCAACTTGATAACTAAGATTTTGCTTGCGTACTGCAAGCAAAACCATGGACCTTGAGATAGGCGAAAACAGAGCTAAACCAAATAAGGAAAATTCTCTGAAATTCCTATCCGACCCCATTAAGGCGATCGAGCGAACAAAGAAAATAGCTCCAAGGTCATCCTACATTTTTCACTAACCCTATCTGATTTTGGTAAGGAAATAAATTTTTGACCACCTAAAAATATGGTTTTATAAATCTCTGTGTTAAGGGAAAAAATATGCTACTTCCCTGTATGGTGTGATGACCGCGAATGAAAGCTAACCCGAAATCTCCCTTCCACCTAACATAGCAACAATAGCATGTTGCGTAATCACATGCAATTCAACATTCCCCCTCAAATGAGATAACAATTCTCTTTCTATACAATGCTAAGAGAATTTTACAATCTCATTTCAGTCTCCTTTCTTCACACAAACAAAAGCAAACAAAATTGTTTGTTATATTTGTAATCAATTTGTTTAATTATTGTTTTACTCTTGGGAGAGTGCGGTCACCGACACCTCAAAAACAAATATTGCGAGGTAAAAGACCGAATGGCGGATCAAAATTAGTAATTACACTAACTAGTAGTAACTATAGTATTAACATATTTGTACGTCAATGTTGTACATTTTGAACTTCCAAACTATTAAAAGTACAACCGTGAAAGTATTTACTCTTTGTCTTTACGCATGAAAAAACAGGATAAGGCGAATGTGACGAAAGATACCATTTCAGCACAATGAAAATTAAAAGAAAATTATCCCATACAAACAAAATCAGTACGAAAGAGCTGGACCTTTAACATATGATTAAAACGTTATAATTCAGAGATTCATTGCTCTTGCAACGGATAATTTGCTGGAAATGGAATCTTTTACGTATGTGCCCTATGCCGTGCAAAACATCTCTAATTAACGAAGCTTGAAACGGCTTCCGATGCTCCGCCAGCTCGTGCGTTCCGAGTGTGGAAAGATATAGAAGACGAAGATCAGACGCAGATGCGTCCTGGCCCCCTTTATCTGCTACCAGCTGAGCTAATTCTGAAGACGTTGCCGGTTCTTTTTGATGATTTTGATTTAGTTAGGCTTCAACGAGATTAATTAACAGCCGATTTGATAATAGAGCTATCAGTAGGAGGTGGTAAGGTATCGGCCAGAGTGTGTGACCATCGTATACTATGGCGGTGTCGATCGGAGAAATTCTTGCTGCGGATTTCGCCAAGTGTTGAACGTATAAGACTAGATGTACTGGCCTCACGGGAAATGTTTGTAGATCATGTTGGTTTGTGAGTAACTTCCAACGCTTCCAGTCACTCCAGTACTTGCCCATAGTAGCAGGTGCCTTGGACTTCAAAACGGAATCTTGTGGAGAGGACGTTAACTCAAGAAGATACATGTTGGTTGTAATCTTTGTGTCTGAAGAACTGATTCGGCCCATGTTCCGGAGATAAGAACATTATTCTGAAAAAGAAATGGCAGTAAATGAAGTTGCAAATCGGGACAATTTTCTGACAAGACTAAATGGCGGACGTGTATTACCGCTCTCATTGCTTTCTTTGATACCAAAGACAAAGGATTACACAGCTTAAGAGTTGAAAATAATTTGCAACATGTATTGCTGCCGAATTATCGATCAAGGTGTGGAAGACAATTGCTCGAACTATAAATGATGTAGTTTCGCCGATTTGGCTATACTTTGGCTATAATTATTGTTTAATTTATCAAACGAATTTCAAAGATAATGCCGTAGGTCATAGAATAAAAAACACTGATTATCAAAGTCCAATCTTTGACTCTGAATATCAGCATATAATGCATATAATATATCGCAATTGTGATCCGAATTATGTAATTCAGTTCGTCAACAATACAACTACATAAGTCTTCATGACGTCAATCTTTGTATAAGCATATGCCGCTCATGGGTTAAAATCCATAACTGTCTTTGTATAAGATCCATTACTATTTTGTATAAGCATGTGCCGCTCATGGGCTAAAATCCATAACTATCTTTGTATAAGATCAATTACTATTTTGTATAAGCATGTGCCGCTCATGGGCTAAAATCCAAAACTGTCTTTGTATAAGATCCATTACTATTTTGTATAAACATGTGCCGCTCATGGGCTAAAATCCATAACTGTCTTTGTATAAGATCCATTACTATTTTGTATAAGCATATGCCGCTCATGGGCTAAAATCAATAACTGTCTTTGTATAAGCATGTGCCGCTCATGGGCTAAAAATCCAAAACTGTCTTTGTATAAGATCCATTACTAAATTGTATAAACATGTGCCGCTCATGGGCTAAAATCCATAACTGTCTTTGTATAAGATCCATTACTATTTTGTATAAGCATATGCCGCTCATGGGCTAAAATCAATAACTGTCTTTGTATAAAATCCATTACTATAAGCATGTGCCGCTCATGGGCTAAAATCCAAAACTGTCTTTGTATAAGATCCATTACTATTTTGTATAAGCATGTGCCGCTCATGGGCTAAAAATCCAAAACTGTCTTTGTATAAGATCCATTACTATAAGCATGTGCCGCTCATGGGCTAAAATCCAAAACTGTCTTTGTATAAGATCCATAATTATTTTGTATAAGCATGTGCCACTCATGGACTAAGCATGTGCCGCTCATGGGCAAATAATGTGCCGCTCATGGGCAAATAATGTGCCGCTCGTGGGCAAATAATGTGCCGCTCATGGGCTAAGATCTTTAACTGTCTCTAATAGGCATGGTATACTTTGAGTGCGAAATATTTGTAATTCTGAAAATCAAATCAATCATATACCATACAAAATGATATAGTGTTTGATTCTGTCTCTCATGGATCCGAAATTTACAAATAGTAAACGTATCATGCAATCGTAAAAAGTAGGACCGCTAAACAAACGCATGTCTGGTTTGTACCCAATAACCTGCCCTCTGCGTAGTATGCGTAAATCTTGAATGGTAGGCAGCACGATATGTGCTGACAAAAAATTCCGAAAATGACCGAAGTCTGGCGAAAGGACTGGCCAAAAGGCAGTCTAGGGCCATTGAGACACTATGACAGTCCCAGATGACAGTACCGATAGTAATCCGATAAAGGTTTTTGTGTCTGAACCTTCAAAATTAATTCAAATTACATATTGTCACTCGTGGACAAGAGGAGTGGACTCATGCCACTGGAAAGTCATATCTCAAAACGAATAATTTGAAAAATAGGACCGTTAAACAAACGCTTGCCTGATTTTTACCCAATATTCTGCCCTCTGCGTAGTATGCGTAAAACTTGAATGGTAGGCAGCACGCCAACAAAAATTTCCGAAAATGACCGAAGTCTGGCGAAAAGACTGATCAAAAGGCAGCCTATGGCCATTGACGCACAATGACAGTACCGATTGTAATCGTAAATTTTTTGGTGTCTGAACCTTCAAAAATAATTCAAATTAATTCAAATTACATATTGTCGCTCGTGGACAATAGGAGTGGACTCATGCCATTGGAAAGTCATATCTCAAAACGATTAATTTGAAAAGTAGTGGACCGTTAAATAAACGCTTGTCTGGTAGTATGCGTACAGTAAATCTTGAATGGTAGGCAGCACGATGTGTGCTAACAAACTTTCGAAAATGACCGATGTTTGGCGAAAGGATTGGTCAAAAAAAGCTTTCCGGCCCAGTCTTGCGGGAAACACTCAGCAGGTTTGCAACTGGAAAACGTGGTAATTGTGAATTAGAATGTGATGCAAACATATCTACCGAAAGTGGACCGAAACGTCTATCGATAATGACGAATAATTTACGATTTAAAGACCAATCATCTGCCCGCTGGTTTGAATCGCGGGAAGCCATTCTGGCTCGAAAGTAACATTGAATTCCAGACATGTGCAAAAAATATGTAGTGCTAGCACTGAAATTATTCTGCACGAATTTTGGCTGTCGGAATACCATTTGAACTAATGACCAGAGACCCGTAACCCGAAACGCTAGCGACTGATTATACTAGCATGCTGAGGTAGCAGAAAGAAAAAGACTAGATGGATGCCCATTGACGGAATCCAAGTTTTTGTGCCAAAATTCAAGTTCGACCTTATTACCTGCGGACGACAAAAACTACACCTGACCAGGAATCACGTGACTCCACAGTCCTGCGCATGCATTGAGAAAAGCCTGGCGATGGACCCAATTGATTCGATTTCTAAAATCAGTGCGTGCAGCGCAGTTTCTCGAACAGATCTAGACAAATTGGTTGGGGGCAGCCAAAAGATGATTTGATGGAACCTGTGTTTTCTGTATCTTTTTTCTCTGGTAGGGAGAATTGCATAGAAACTGTATAAATCAGCAAGCCTAACCATTGACCCGATTGTCAGATTGTTTGGAGATAAAAAAAGGCTTTTAGACTCGCTGACTTTAAGTCCCGACAAGGCAAAATCTTTTCGAACAATCTGACTTGCAGCGAGAGCAGATACCCTATACCCTACTTGATGGCCCATAGAACACCATCTTGTGATTAATGGCATAAGCATTTTCGTGAAACAATGACTAGCTGTATATAAAGACCTTTTGAATGGTAAAACAGAAAATGCAAAGTAACGGGTGCCAAACTCCCTAAATTCCCATCTAAAACCTAAGAACATCTACATCTGATGCACTCACACTAAGATTCCAAATCGAAAGTTAAGAAAAAGAAATTACGTGAAAACATGTCCGCCAAAATTCAGTTCTTCGTATTTGAACTTATATGTGTGAATTGATATACGTGTCTTAAGTCTACCACAAGTCAAAGTTTCTTTCCTTCCGATACCATGAACGGATTAACATTAGTGGTGGAGAAAAATACTATTTTATACTTCCCGTTTCTAGGAGATTTTAGATAGCTTTTACAACGAAATCTGTGTGATTTAGGCTAGAGGATATATCTGTTATTTTTCAAATACGCCCTAGGTGTTAGGGTCAATCATGTTAATTGAACGGGTAACATAACCGTGATTTCAGATGTCTTTCAAAAATGTCGGTGAATTGAAATGATCATACCAGTATTGTTTACATCGTTTCAAATGGCCTACAACCCCGACAAATTCTGAATTCAACATGGAAGAATTAATCTCGTACTCTTTTCCAAACGAAAAACAAGTATTTTCGGTACTTATCTTTTCAATCTTATGGTTTGTTTCCTCCTTGAAGAGCATCTCCGCTTCTCTGAGAACACTGGAACTTTCCGTTATAGATTAAATTTCGTGAGTTCTTCGATTTTTCCACACCCATCTTCGTTGTGATCGAATTGGCGCTGGCAGCCCATTTTCGTAAATGATTTAGAGGTTGTCTTATAGCACCCTTCACTGCAGCGTCGAGCTGCATGCTGGATTCTTCAGATAAATCGCTTTTCAGCTTTTCCAATTTAGAACCTAGTACTATAGCAACGAAGTCCAGATTCACCAACGATTCATTTGAGTTAGAGTTACTGCATTCGGGTTGTGCATTTGTATCCATAATGTAGTTGAGAGCGAAAAAAAAATATGCTACTTCCCTGTATGGTGTGATGACCGCGAATGAAAGCTAACCCGAAATCTCCCTTCCACCCAACATAGCAACAATAGCATGTTGCGTAATCACATGCAATTCAACATTCCCCTCAAATGAGATAACAATTCTCTTTCTATACAATGCTAAGAGAATTTTACATTATGTGTATTTAAATTAATGGAGAGGTCATCATTACTCAAGGAATAAAACGGCATATCAGTTAAAGTATTCACGGAAGTACAGTTAGTGTCTCAACATTCACTACTACTTTCGGCATTGAGTTGGTAAAAGAAGAGTAATTAAAATAAAAGGTCCTGTGTGGGAACAAATAAGTAACAGAGATAAATAGAAACACGAACACATAAAAACAAATAACGAATTCATAAAAGTTCGAGAGAGGGCAGCATTTAGCAGAAATCTTCGTAGGCAGAGCGGACGAACGCGTCAGAGAGCAAAGATGGTAAACATACATCATTGATAATTACTGGAGAGATGCCCAAAGAAAAAAATCAATGTAAGAAATGCAAATGATGAAAAATAACGATAACCCCATACAGGTTGGCAAATAACAAGATTAAGCATATCAATATAAGCAAAATCCATATTGTGGACATGAAAAGAGGCGACAATAATTTTTGCCACGTACAATTGAAAATAGATAAAATTGTTGCTGTTGCTAATTTTGGTAAAGACATGCAAACAGGCAATTTTCTCTGAAAAAATATACACCAGAGCAATAAATACATAACAAAGGAGAGTACGCTATACCAGGCCGATCAATACCAGTCAGCCAGTCTAGATGTTAAAATTCATGAAAACACAAGAGAAAATTGGCAATGAGCATTTTAAAAGCTTCCATGAAAGCAATGAAAAATACAAGAGCGTCGCTTAGCCAAAGACAAGCTATACTTAAACCGGTCAGGGTCGAACATTCACATTTGAATAAAGCAATCTCAATTGAGTCAAAGTATGTTTAGAGAATGCATTATTATGACAAAATCGGGAAAAGGCGTGTAACAAATGTACGATTAGAAACATGCATCAAAGTATTGAACAATGAATAACAAAAAAAAAACGGAGATAAAAAAAGTCGAGGAATACCCATACTAACCAGGGTCTGGTATTCACATATGAACAAGGTACTTTCATGCTCATTAGGAATGGCATTGTTGTTCTTTTTTGTAAATGAATGTGGTAAAAGGTTACAAGCAAAATTATGCAACGATCGCTTGACCAACGATCGCTTGTCTGGGGGTAATTGTCCGGGGTTAATTGTCCTTGGGGGTAATTGTCCTGGGGGTAATTGTCCTCAGGGGGTAATTGTCAGGGGGTAATTGTCCTCAGGGGGTAGTTGTCCGGAAGGGTGATCGTCCGGGGGGGGTAATTGTCCTAGAACGGGTAATTGGACCTATTGGTGATTGGACCCATGACAATGATACCAAATGCTTGTTAGCGGAAATGGGTTTAGACAAAGTGATAGCGAAGCAACTGAAGTTAGAACAAATGGAACATAGACGAAAATGAGAGTACACCAAGTGGTTATTATACCAATTGGCTAATATATATTAAAAGGTAATAGACGTAATGATATTGGACAAGGTGGATAATGGACCAACTGAAAAAATACAATTAGACGAAATAATGATATAAAAAACGGCTATTAGACCAACTGGCTATTAGACGAGATGGTATTTAGACGAAATGGTTATTGGACTATGTTGATAGTTGACTAATGGTAGACGAAATGATATCAGACCATGCGATAGTGGGGAAAAAGGCAGAAGACGAAATGGCAATAAACCGATAAATATCCATACAAAGAGTGATCCTGATTTCCAAATAATTCCTTTCTTTCTCGTGTCTCAAAATACTAAGTGAAAGCATATTTTATATCTTATCTGTAGCTCGATTCCTAAAGAAAATACCGCTGTGACATTATGCGTTGCGACATGTGACATTATGCGTTGACAATTTGCTGCGACATCATGCGTTGCGACATGTGACAGTCCCGACCTTTCGTTTGAGGACGCGGACGCTTATTTACAACGGTCGTTGACTTTGGAAGGGACTTTTTGGGCCCGTCATCATGGTCGTAAAACTCAGTCCTGCAATGCAAATTGTGTGACATGAGTTTTTTTTTTCGTTTCGCATCTGCGACGGAAACATTCAATATGCGTTTCGTGTGCAAAATTCTGGTTGCTACTATGGTAACAGCGATTTATCCGATTGAGGACGACTTTCCAAAGCCACATTTGACTCCTCCTAGAGCTCGAGAGGCCGCCCGGGGGCCCACTTCCATTGATTAGTGGATACCAGTAGCGACCACCCGTAAAAGGGGACAGAGTGGGCAGGTACGTTACGTATATAGGCCTATGTAACGTTATAAGGGTGTCAAAACGATGTTTAAAATGCTGAAATATTAAGGGATATATATTCAATACTTGTAGGGTTTCACAAGCCAAATACTTGTTAAGAGATGCATTTTCATAATCTGGAAAAGAATTGCTTCCCTTGTTTAGCATGTTTAGGGTACTTTTCGAAACCCCATGGTCGTGCCTGGTATCCACTCATCAATGGAAGTGGTCCCCCCCGGAATTTGAATCTAATCCCCATTTCTGGGGAATGTAAAACATAATGCCCCTCACATCGTGTGCGAGAGGCATATCGTTTGTGTATAAGGAGTAAACAAAAGAAACAAAAGAAACAAAAGGAAACGAGTTCAAAGGTATCGCATATGATGTGTACATATCAACGCATGCGAAATGTTCGGCTGGAGAGGTTGATCTTATCCATGAAATCAATTGCCAGTGATCCACCAATAATCCACATTAAATGTAATATCGATTCGATGGACTGTAATGATCTATATTTAAGCCTTCATTCAGTAAGTTTTTCCTCACTCAATATGTTCTCGATTTGTTTGAAAAACCACTTTCTTCTCCATGTCATAAATCTATTTTAGGTCCTGCATTTTGAATATCTCCAGCCATCAGTCGTAATATACATGCATGTATGCGGTACGGGTGTCGCGGAAAGGGATTTTGCACACGAAAAGCAGATTTGTAGGGCCTGTAACCCCCCTGTTACACAAAGCTTAGCATTGATCGTAGAGCAGTTTTCTACGTTTGATTCTATTGACTGTAATGCACAATCAATCTTAAAAATCAAGTGTATGATTAAGCGTTAACTTTTGTGTTAGGGGACCCTAATACTAGCGTCCGTGATGATTGCGAAAGGTCCCAATTATGCGTTAGAAAACTACGACATTATGCGTTGACTGCGACATTATGCGTCGGACGCTCTTGGCATAATGTCGCAAACTGCGACATTATGCGTTGCTGCGACATTATGCGTTAGTGCGACATTATCGGTTGTAACAAGCCCTACATATCATTTGTCCCTTTTGGGTTTTTTTTGGGGGGGGCTTCAGTCCCCAAAGCCCCCCCCCCCCCCCCCCATTCATGCAAGTTAGCAAAATTGCCCAAAGTTGCAAAGCTGAATAGGATCCCAGAGGAACACGAATGAAGAAAAAAAAAACTTCATGGGAAAGAACATTTCTAGGTTGGTATTGAGCTTATGGGATTGTCAAATCGGCCGGCAGGTTATGGGTCGAAAATCTAAAAAGGAAACAAAATGAGTGAATGAAGACGTGACCATGCATGGTGATTTGACTGCGTACTTTATTAAAGGGGAAGTTCACTCTGAAGAAAACTTTGTTGTGAAAATAGCAGAAAACATAGTAAAAAATATTGGTGAAGGTTTGAAGAAAATCCGTTAAAGAGTAAGAAAATTATTAGAGTTCAAAATTTTGGATTTGTGACGTCATAAACGAGCAGCTGCCCCATGTGTTATGTAATATAAAATGTATGAATTTCAAATTTTGTATGGTTCCTGATGACTTAATTTTGTTTTCTTTTCATGATCGGGTATGAAATGATTTGTCTATTGATATACAAAAGTTACAGTGAAAACCATTTTCAATTTTCTGAGAAAATGATATTTCATTGATTTTTTACCATTCGCTATGTAGGAATGCTGCTCGCATATGACGTCACAAATCAAATAATTGAAATTCTAATAACTTTTTAATTATTTGATGAATTTTTCTCAAACCTTCGGCAATATTTTTATTATTTTTTCTGCTATTTTTACAATAAACTTTTTGTCAGGGTGAACTTCCCCTTTAATTTTCTACGTTATGTACACTGCACTTCTCCGTCCCTCCTTTCTTCTCCCCTCACCCCCTCTCTCTCCCTAATGCCATAAAACAAAATGTTTCTCACATGATCCATCAGTTAGTTTTTTTCGTGAAGTGCACAAAAATTGTTTGTATTTATTTTTAAACAAAAGTTCTATATATCATTACGACCCAGTGTGTTTTTATTGTGTAATGAAACTTAGTTGGGTGCTTGTCTTTTGTACAAGCTTTGATTTTTTCGGCAAGACCCTCCGTTTTTGTTTAAATACAAATGTCATCAGGTACGACCTTGTTATGTTATATTTATCATAATCATGTTGTGAAGCGGAAATCAATATATCAAATCATATCAAACGCAATAACGAAACTTGGATTGAGAGGTCTTCTGATGATTTCTGAAATAACGCTCACAGCTCTGTGTTTAATGAATCATATCGCATGGAATTAAGTCAGTTGTATAAAAAAAATCGAATTTACGATTATAAGAAATTGTATAGAATAGGATTTAGTCATTTTCACATTATACTCAATTAAAGCGCCAGGAACATTTTTTGTGGGACACGCTGTAGTGTATATACACTATTTGGTGCGGTGTACTTTTAATATTAGGGGAAGGAGGGGTAACTTGAGCATAGGGGCAAGTTGAGCCACCAGCCCCAGGCCAATAATGAATGAGTCAGACATTGTGGTGTGAAATAGATAAGTGCTTTATAAACACACACGTCTTTAAATATAATAAATACATGATAGCAACATTATTAGTCCAGGTATGGATCTTCGTTCTTGTCATAGTCTTTTATATGATGGATGCATAATAAATGTGTGGATACAAAATTATCGCACTAAGTTCGGACTGGGTTAAGTTGAGCCAAACAGCATGAGGCAAGTTGAGCCATGGTAATTCCTATCAGGCGCGTACGCAAGGGGGGGGTTCGGGGGTTCAAACCCCCCCCCCTCTTTTTTTTTTTTTTTTTTTTTTTTTTTTTGCTTGTCTCCCCAGAGGTCGGTTTGGTCAAGGAGTTATCGGGCAAGAGCCTGATAACTCCTTGGTCTGGTTACGGACAGTTCCCCTACCCAATAATGTATATGACAGCAATAATGAAGAGAATCTCATGTTTCCGACGAAAAACAGAAAAAATTTCCGCTCGCTTCGCTCGCTCCATTTTATTATATCTTTTATTTCCGCATGTCGCCGACATGATCACGGTATCGCCATTAACAAGGCCATACATGATTATCATGATGTATACTTATGAATACAATTGAACCAAGTCAAATACATACGTTTTCTTCCAAAAATATGTTTTACCAATATGAAAACCAAAATGACGGAAAACGCTAAAATGTCGGTTAGCTCGCTCCGCTCGCTCGTAATAATTTATGAAATTCCATAAGTATCTAGTCTCCTGTTCAAGGCCGTATTATGAGTGTTACGAATAGAAGGACATGTAGCATCGACTAATACTTGATTTACTAACAAACTATTGACAAGAAATGTATGTTTTGACGGGAAAACGCGAAAATTTCGGCTCGCTCACTCCGCTCGCTCGTAATCATTTATGAAATTTCTTAAGTTTCTAGTCTCTTGATCAAGGGCATATCATGAGACTTACGAGCAGAAGGACATGTATCATCAACTAATATGTAATCATAACCAACAAGCTATTGAGAAGAATTGTATGTTTTGACGGAAAAACGCAAACATTTCGGCTCGCTCGCTCCGCTTGCTCGTAATTATTCATGACATTTCTCAAGTTTCTAGTGTTCTGATCAAGGCCATATCCAGGCGCGTAGCCAGGGGGGCGGTCGCCCCCCAAAAAAAGTCCCCAAAAAGAAAAAAAGAAGGGAAAAAAGGAGAGGAGAAAAGGAAAAGGGAAGGAAGGAAAGGGAAGAAAGGTAGCTTTGTGTTTTTTCTATTTATTCTTTATTTTTTTCTCAAAAGAGAAACTCCTTCACTCTTCTTGCTTTAAATTCATATATGAATTTTGCTTCCGCGCTGCGCGCGGTTAAATGACAATACTGAAGTTCTCCATTGTTCCCCCACCTTTTCTCTAACCCTGTTTCTCCACCTCAGCTATGTGCTTCTTGGCAGTTAAAGTTAAAATCGTATACATTAGGGCATGAATTTGAGTAAGGTTAGGCCGAAGTAAATGTATGAAGTTATCTTTTTTTTCAATTGATCGCGCAACTTCTGGTCTGGTCGGCTCCGAGCGGGTAAAATCTTTATATCAGTTTCTGCCGTCACCTCCATAAAGTCAGCTTCTCCCGCTTTCCAGCTCATTACTATAAACAACCATAATTTGGAGGCAAACAGGTTCCTAATTTTAAAAAGAGGAAGGTATGGAATTCGTGTCGTATTAAATAAAAAAGTACAATATTTTTTCATCAAATTATATTAAACTTCATGTCATTTCCCTTTATACATTCATCTCCTGTCCTGTTTTGCGCCCTCAGTTTGAAATTTTGAATGACACTTAAGTTTCTTTATATTCAAAATGAAGCGCTTCAGGATAAGTCAAAAAAATTAATCATCCTTTATTATATAGATAGATAATTTCAATAAATCACAGAAGTTTCAACTTTATGCGCACTATTTTCCTCGTAATGAAGTTCAGTAATCTTAGAAAATCAGTTGAATTAGAGACGATTGGGTATTAGAGATATCTACATTTGATGAAACGTCCGCCCTTTGAAATTTCAGAGTTTCATTGCTCATCGCGGGGAGGAATATCTTCCTCTACCAATCTTCTCCTCTGTTTTGCGAGTTAAAAATATGCACTGATGCTAAATTGTTTGTAATCAAATCTGATCTTTCCAAAGAAAGTTTCAATATATCTTTGAGAATACCCTTTTCTCGGGACCCTTTTATGGCAAGAAAAATTGATAAATCACTTTAGCTTCCGCGCTTCGCGCGGAGTTATTATCATTTTAATTTCCTCCATTGTATACCTCTTTTGTGCGTTTACAATCACTTTTGAAAACAAGGTTCAAAATCGCAATATAGTCAACCGAATTGGAGGTACTAGAGACAAGAGAAACGGCTCCTTTTCATTTTAATTTATGAAACACTAAAAGCTTCGCGCTTCGCGCGGGAGGGGGAAACTCCCCCTCCCTGCACCCACCCCCTGTAAGTGTTGGCACGCTTCGCGTGCATTTACCGCCCCCTCCAAAATGAAATCCTGGCTACGCGGTTGGCCAAATCATGAGTGCTACGATCCGAAGGACATGTAGCATCGACTATGATACCAACAAACTATTGACAAAAAGGTTATGTTTTCAACGCAAAAACGAGAACATTTCTGCTCGCTCACGGGTCATGACCGCACTGTTACATACCCATCCCCACTTAAATGTTATTGTCTTATTTGCAGCGCTGAAAAAAAAGAAAAAAAAATCATCACCTCCCCCCCCCCACCCGCTCATCACTTTTTAGAGACTGGGCGGGAGATTTAAAAAAAAAATCAGCTCGAACCCCCCCCCCCTTTCAAAAATCCTGCGTACGCGCCTGATTCCTATGGTAATGTATCTTAAAAAACAAACAAACCATAAAAATCGATTGAAATGCTGGCTGAAAGGAGCAAATTTACGTGACTGCTCTTATCCTTTTAAAGGATGTTAGTATTTATAGAGAATTAGCAAGTGAAACGACTTTAAACAAAAAATTGACATGCTAGTTCTCCCCTCATACATTTTGTACATAGTTTTTGTGGCTCAACTTACCCCATATATGGGGCAAGTTGAGCCATTTGACATCGTTTTTTCAAAGGTCACGATGACTTTCAGAGTAGGGATAGAAAGTTATATATAGGTGGAAAATATTTCAGAAGAATCAAATTTCAAGGCAAGGTACTTATTTCGACAAGATTATTAATCATATCAATTCTAACATGCAAAAAGCAAAAACTGTCACAACTTTATCCCGCCTTCCCCATACTGTTTCTTAAAAGAGCACACAAACAAAATAATAATTCTTGTTGTGGCCGTGTGCTCATTATTGGAAAATCTGAAGTACATAAAGTGGTTGTAAACAAAGTCCTAGATCATTGTGAAAACCAATTCAGGTAAATCTACTCTTTTTATATAAATATTAACAGTATAATGCACTCAAAATTCAAAAGTTCAGAGCGAAATATGATACATTAATATTATGTCTGAGTTTACAACCAAAGCAAAGAAACGTTGAAAATCGTTCAGTTTTTCCCGAGATGAGAATTGCGAGTAAGTGATATGCAGTAGACATGGTAGTGCAAGGCATAATCCAACAAGTAAAGTCCAACATGTCCAACACTAGCGTACCTAAGGGGGGGGGCAGGGGGCAGACTGCCCCCCCCCTGACGAGTCACAAGCAAAAAAAAAGAAGCGAAAAAAAGGAAAGAAAGAAGAAAAGAGGGAAAAGGAAAGAGAGAAAAAAGGGGAAGGGAATAAAAAAGGAATGGTGTTAAGAGAAAGGGGAAAACAAATCTGACTGTCGGGAAAAATGATAAACTGTCGAGCAAACGGGGCTGTTCCAACTGATTTTTTTTAGTTCCACCATCTTTGTCGGTAAATGTCAATTTAACTTTTATCGGTAAATTGTGACTTTTACGCAATACGACTTTAAGAATTGTCTGAGCATGGACTGGGCTGACCGGGGACAGGAAAAGGGTATAGAACAACTTTTAGGTAATATAATTATAACAATACAAATTTCGCTCGCGCTACGCGCTCGCATCAATTTTTTAGTTGGGTAGTACTGGGTACCTAAGATAAATGTTTAGTTTTCATGTTAAAATATCAAAACTCGCACTTCGCGCTCG
This sequence comes from Lytechinus variegatus, assembly GCF_018143015.1. Taxonomy (NCBI): domain Eukaryota; kingdom Metazoa; phylum Echinodermata; class Echinoidea; order Temnopleuroida; family Toxopneustidae; genus Lytechinus; species Lytechinus variegatus. Next base: position 5,465,964 of record NC_054749.1, read on the forward strand.
CGTCAATTGATTAGTTAGAAACCAATTTGTTCATGGTTGCTGAAAGTGCTTATAATATCCAGTTCTTAAGTCGGAATATCAAAAGTTTTAGCTCGCGCTTTGCGCCCGAACAACTGTTTAGATACCCATCTCATAAAACTGCTTAGAATCTCTAGTGTCCGCTTAAAGAATATCAAAATTTTTAGCTTGTGCTTCGCGCTCGCATAATTTATTAAGGAAGATACACATCCTATTCATAGTTAAGTGAATAAAATGTATCGTTTTGGGCTTAAATTTTTAAGGAAATTTCAGCTCGCGCTTCACGCTCGCATCAGTTAATTATTCAGTTAGAAACCAATTTTTTCATGGTTACTAAAAGTGCTTAGAATGTCCAGTTCTTAAGTTGGAATATTAAAAGTTTTAGCTCGCACTTTCGCCCGCACGATTCTTTAGATACCCATCTTGTAAAACTGATTAGAATGTCTATAGTGTCCATTTAGGAATATCAAAAAAATTTAGCTCGCGCTTCGCGCTGGCATAATTTATTAGGGAAGATATCCGTCCTATTAATAGTTTAGTGCATAAAAATGCATCGTTTTACTTCAAAATATTAGAAAATTTCAACTCGCAATTATTATTTATATATAATTTTAGTGTAAATTGTTAAGCACGTGCAATTGAAAGTGAAGACTTTTTTGGGGGGATGGGGCTTGTCAATTTTTTGTAAAGGAAATGTCCCCCTTGAAAATCCTGGGTCTGCCCCTAGGTTTGATATAGATGAGTACTGTTCGTCGGACGTCAGTAATCGGTACTGATATCTGTCGGGTAAAGGCCTAGCTATACCACTGCTTACACATTCCTCTGGTTATTACCGCCCCTCTTTCTCTGTACCTGATCCCTTCGTTCGCCTATCTATCTTTTCCAATTTCAATTCCCTCAACCTTCTGACATTCCTGCCAGTGAGTGAGTGATTTTCCCCATATCTAGGGATATATCATATTTATTCTTATTTTTTTATGAGTGAATGGATGCATTTATTTTTGTTTTAACTTTGTATATGGAAATAAAACAAATGCAAATCAATACATGAATACAACTGATTTCAATGTCAAATACCACTTTCATAATTTCTCCAAATGAGCAGAATTGGAAACAAAATGTAATCACCTTCAAAGAGGAATAAAAGAAGTATTTTAATATAAACATTGCAATTACCACTTGATTATAAATATATCGATCACAATCCAATATATTTCATTATCTGGAAAGAAAAAAATAAAAAAATAATTTCGACAATCGCCCGTCAGCAAATATCAGTAGTAGCAAGATCGCAACTGTTTTATTGGGCATCCCATGGGTAACCTTTCCCACCTTCAGTGCCACTTCCAGACCTACACATCCAAACGTGTATGGGGGGGGGGGCTGCAAAATGCGGGGCCACGAGGACTACGAGGTACCCAAATAGTATCCTCGTGTATAGATAATTTGATGACCGAATGTATGATTTCTGCAAGTTTCATATCATGTGAAAAGGCTAATAAATAATAATTGAAAAAAAAATGTTCGTTCGCTTCGCTCGCTAGTGAAATTAAAAACTGTGAAATTGATATTTGGGTAATGATTATCATCCCCTTGAAAAAATGTACCTATACGTCCATGCATACTACCCCCTCCCCCCAATTGCTAATTTTTGTCGATTGCCCCCCCCCCCTGACGAAATATGCCAGGTACGCCACTGATGTCCAAGAAGCAATTCGGTATAGTGTGCATGTGACAGGCACACTGGTCTCTTTTATAGCAATACCAAATAATGTATACTGACAATATCCATATAGTATTTTGGTAAAAAGTTTATTTCTTTCATAAAAAAAATTAAAGATGACCGTCATTTTTAATGGTCATCTGCAATAAAAACGTATAAATTCATTCAATAGACACTTTAGGTAATATTTTTTATGGTTGAAACTTTTTCTGCAACGATTCACCGGAAAGCTATTTCCGACTCAACTATTTCGGGACCGTCTGTAAAAAATGTGATGATGATTATATTCCACTTTGTCCGTTTATACTCATATGAACTTCTGTCTTGCAGTGGGTTGAAAATTTTACTTACACGACTAGGCCAATTCATTTGGTGTAACAGCCATAGGCGGCGGAAGCGGGGGGGATGGGGGGATGTGTCCTCCCTAAATTTTACGTGGGGGGACGGTCTCCCCCCTAATTTTTTTTATATCCTTTTTTTTTGCTTGTCAATTTTTTTCTGCGTCCCCCCTAAATTCACGTGGACCCCCTGAAACGTGTGTTGTCCCCCCCCTAAAACTTAGGTTGATGACTTTTTTTTTTTTTTGCTTGTCAAAAATTTGGGTTAGCCACACCTAAAATTTAGGTTCATAACCTTTTTGGGGGGCGCTTGTCCAATTTTTTTACAAAATTTCAGGTGGACACCCCCTAATTTTTTTGGCTTCCGCCGCCAATGGTAACAGCTAGGTTCTGTAAACCATTGGAACAATAACCTTTTCAGGTCTAATTGTCAAAACTCATTGCCCTGCGTGCTCGCATTTTATAATAATAATAATAATAGCTGTATTTATAAAGCGCCTTTTGCCTGAGGATACAAAGCGCTGCTATTATTACCCCGGCTTTAGCTCGAGCTACCATCACCGGCCCTCAGGGCATGCAAGGAATTATGCCTGCCGGTTACCAATTCACCTCACCTGGGTCGAGTGCAGCACAGTGCGGATAAATTTCTTGCGGAAGGAAAACACGCCATGGATAGGAGTCGAACCCACGACCCAGTGTTTGAAAGGCAAGAGTCAGAACCACTAGACCACGACGCACCCGTCTTTATGTATTCTGTATACTTCTATATTCATTCTAAAAAAAAAAAACTACTTGAAATTCTCTTTTCATATGATCATTAATAGTTAAAATATTCATTCCCACGAGCATCCTGTTCACGATTACAAAAGGTGTTAAAATGTTCTGTTTTCAGGCCTGAAAATATATTAGAAGATCGCACTCTTATTAGGCCAGTTAATTGATGAAAAACATATCCTTTTCATTAATTCCTACGACTAGTTGTAGATCGGAATATCAAACAATTTCATATAACATGCACTTCGAGCTCGCATCATTTATTTATTTATGTATTATTATTATTATTAATTTATTGGTATATGTGCACATAAAAATTGACCAGCGGCACAAGCTGAAAGGGTCAATTGACAAAAATTCATTAAGGACAGTATACAGATATAACAAAGCAAATTCATAAAAACATAATTACAATAATCTACGTCAAAACTTATCTTCAAATAAAATATGTATCTCATCAATAGAAGTTTGAGAAGAGTGAAAGAGAAGAAGAAGAAGAGAGGGAAATGAGAGTAATGGAAAGAAAGAGAGGGAGAGAGGGGGTATGTCCTCCAAATAGAAAGAGAAAATTGATTGAAGTATAGAGAGAAAAGAAAATTAGAAAGTGGTGAAGAAGAGGAGGGTGACATGAAGAACATAGAAGCCAAAATACTGTAAATTATGATTGACACTACATAAAGATATTAATATCATATATAAGATACAAAATGGTTTATATATAAAAAATAGATTCAATGTAATAATAAATAGTATAATACATTTTAGCAAGACAATAACTGTAATCATTTCAAATTTTCCATCATTGAAAAAGTGTGATCTTTTTTCCTGTTAAATTTCCCTTTTCAGATCGGAATATCAAAATTTCTCAGCTGGCTCGCGCTCGCATAATTTATCTATAGGAAGATACTTATCGTTTATCATGATTTCGAAGGGAAATGTAGATAAAGTTATTTTTCCGCCCCTCGCAATTGGCGATTGTATGAAAACGTGAAATTGAAAATGATTTTAATTTCATGTAACAGAAAAGGTAGGTGGAAAGATTACATCACGAGCCCAATTATGACGGCGTACGTCTAACTGTTTTCACAATGCTAAATTGAAAATTCAATAACTTTGTTATTATCAGATTATGCCATTTTTGGAGACACTGCCTTTTTTTTTTTTGCTTGTCAAATTGCTCAGAAGCAAAATGACCCTAAATTTTCTGTGCACTTTTTTTTTTTGGTTGTCAAATTTACATCAGCACCCTTATACCATGGTCTCACATTTGTTCTACGGCGGCCGTAAGGCGAGTCGAAACCAGCCGTTTTAACATTTTTTTGTACCAGCTACATGTCGGTGGTTATAATAAAAATGAATAAAACGACTGTTTCCAACTCGCCGTACGGCCGCCGTAGAGCAAATGTGACCATGGTATTTAGTCAAAATATCGTTCCCAGGGCCCTAGTGGTTATCATACATAAAAAGTTTCCTTGTTTTATTGACTATGATTATATCAAGATGTATGTAACAAAACTTATTGTAAATGATTGTTGGAAATGGACAATAAATGAAATGAGCTAACTTAATCTGTTCCCACTAACGCGATATATGTAAATTATATGCAACACGGATGCCGTCAGTTGTATTGTCTTAAATTGAGCACCTTTCGTCGGGACAGAGTTGAGTGTTTAAAATATTCACCTAAAATCACTTTAAGATATTACTAAATCTAGTTCCCTTATGGGCTTTTATAGCTTTCATTTGTCAAATTTAAAAAAATGTAAAATTCAAACAATAAAAAAAACAAAGAAACAGTGAGGTATACCCCCAACATTACCCCAGTTTGTTGATCAAATGACATTTGACCTTGTCATGTGACCTGAAACTCGCACAGGATGTTCAAGGATACTTGATTGCTCTTATGTGCAAGTTTCATGGACTAGATCCGTAAGCAAAATCATGGCTTCTGACTAGAGATATAAAGGTCATGTCCATCCCGGACAAATGTTGATTTGAATCAATAGAGAAAAATCAAACAAGCCTAACGCCGAAAATTTCATCAAAATCGAATGTAAAATAAGAAAGTTATAATATTTTTAAGTTTCGTTTTTTTTTCACAAAACAGTCATATGCACAACTCAGTGATATGCAAATGAGAGGGTTAATAATAAAATAAACGCAAATAACCCAATGAGAGTCGCTGACGTTCCTCACTCAATGTTGCTTTTTTGTTTTATTGTTTGATTATACAATATTTCATTTTTTTTATACAGATTTGACAATATGAGCCAACTTTACTGATCAATAAAATGTTAATTCCACATGTTCAGGGAGGAATAAAACTTTGTTCTACATGACATGAGGAGGAAGTTAGAATATTTCATATAATGAAATATAAAAGAAATAGTGAGTGGGTGACATCATCAGTTTATTTTTGCATACCGACAAGAATGTAAATATAATTTTTTTGGGAAATTAAGCAACACTTTCTTTATTTTACATCCGATTTTGAAGAAATTGTGTTGTGTTGTGCATGTTTGATTTTTCTCCTTTTTTTTTAAATTCAAATAAACTTTTTGTTGGGGTGTCCTTTAACAATTATGAACTTAAAAATACAAATAGCTTTCTTGCACAAAGCTCTCTCTCGACATATATTTCATATATGTGGTGCAGAATGAAAGAAAATGTATAAAGCCAGAGGAATTGCGTTATACCGCCATCATCGTCGGCTAATGATAAGTTTTTCAGAGTTCTCTTTGGAGCCAATTTCCTTAATATTCTAAATAAATTTAATAATATTCCCCGAACATTTCCATCGAAAAATATAAATTCTAGCACCCACAAATATTGTGCCAACGGCTGCCAAAAATTAATTAATATAACTTATATACACACACATATATATAAATAGAGGGGGGGGGGGCAAGTAAAACAAGTGCATAGATTTGTCACCTATTCAATGGTATTTCTAGATCACGCGAACGACTTGCAAAGGAGACTAATGACGTGGAGGGGGGGGGGGTGCGAAAATAATTGAAGATTTCTCTGAATGTCTTGTGAGCAATCCAAGTCTTAAGTCACAAACACTGCTCTTGTCATGTTCGGTCCATTAGGGGGAACTATACCTTTCCTTAAAGGTCAAGTCCACCTCAGAAAAATGTTGATTTGAATCAATAGAGAAAAATCAGACAAGCACAATGCTGAAACTTTCATTAAAATCGGATGTAAAATAAGAAAGTTATGACATTTCAAATTTTCGCTTATTTTCAACAAAATAGTTATATGAACGAGCCAGTTACATCCAAATGAGAGAGTCGATGATGTCACTCACTCACTATTTCTCTTGTTTTTTATTTTTTGAATTATACAATATTTCATTTTTTACGAATTTGACGATTAGGACCTCCTTGCCTGAAGCACAAAATGTTAAAATAATGGAATTACACGTGTTCAGAGAGGAATGAAACTTCATTTCACATGACAATGACAAGAAAATAACAATATTTCATATAATAAAATACAAAAGAAATAGTGAGTGAGTGATGTCATCAACTCTCTCATTTGGATGTAACTGGCTCGTTCATATATAAGTATTTTGTTGAAAATAAGCGAAACTTTAAAATGCCATAACTTTCTTATTTTACATCCGATTTTGATGAAATTTTCAGCATTGTGCTTGTCTGATTTTTCTCTATTGATTCAAATCAACATTTTTCTGAGGTGGACTTGACCTTTAAGGAAAGGTATAGTTCCCCCTAATGGACCGAACATGACAAGAGCAGTGTTTGTGACTTAAGACTTGGATTGCTCACAAGACATTCAGAGAAATCTTCAATTATTTTCGCACATGTGTTGTGCTTGTTGAATTTTTCTCTTTTAATTCAAATCAAGTTTTTGTTGGGGTGAACTTGTCCTTTAAGTCTAACGAAGGGGGAGAGATTGGCAAGACCCCCCCCCTGCCCAGTGACCCTTAGTCAAGATAGGTGAGAGGCAAGTTACTTTTTTTTTGGGGGGGATCCCAAAAGCCCAGGGAGACTCACTAAAGTTGCGCCCCCTCCTGACCCCTTCCCGGCGACAATCCACTTCAGTAGCCAGCCAACATTAGTTGGCTGTACATTAATTTGCAATATCGAAAATCCAAGGCATCAATCAAAAGCCCCCCTCGATTAGTACAGAGTTGTGATCAGCGTTTGGGGGGTAGTGTAACGTAACTTTTTGAGAGGGAAAATTAGCTTCCCCCCTCACAACGGCTAAAGTTGACGAGGGTAGATTGGCACAAAAGGATAACAAAAATAGAGGTACACAATTTTCATTACCTATATCATTATCATAATTGTTTTTATAATCAGCATAATTCATCATCACCACAACTATTGTCATCACAATTATCATGAACATGATCATCATCATTATCATCATCATTATCATCATCATCATCATCATCACCATCATCATCACCATCATCATCATCACCACCACCATAACAACAAACACAACGACAAATAACCAATGAACACTCAAGCGTCAGTGTTTTCAAATCACATAAAAAAATCAACTTTATTATTGCCATAATCATTTTTGACTGCATATCGATTTCACATCATTTTATTCTGATCTTTTTTTAATAACAAATTCACCTAAGCTAGTAATTCCCATTGTAGCTAATGACAACCCTCTTCAACATCCAACAAAAATTGAAGGATAATTGATATTACAACCATTAAAATTTATGGAAAAGTTATCATCAATGTGAGATTTTATGTAAAAGGACCTAGATATACAGTTTCCCTATGTCCTGTATTAGCTGATGTTACAATCAGGAATCTTGAATATGCTCATATAGTAAAAACCCATACAGTAAATTATCATACAATGCAATATTATTTGGCACTCAAGTAAAAAATTAAAATGTTATCCAACTAATCACAATATCATAGTAATAGATTCATTTTAACTCAATATATAATTGCAAGTATTGTAACGATGATCTCATTATGTTTGACGTTAATATAAACCATTAATCACTCAAACGCATCTCCTTTCTCATGTCAAATGCTATTTGATATGCTGTCAAATCTGCATTCATGACAACTTCTCTGCAAAATGAACTATGCCTATCCGTAAAAAACTACATTTCCTACTTTCTTAAATATGTTAACATGTAAACAGGTCCATTGAAAGGGTTATGAATTAGGGGCTTCGGTCCCCTCTCTTCAACTTCTCTTGACCATCCCATTGGGTTATCACAACACCAGTGTCCCGTAACACAAAGGTAAGCAATTAATTGTACGCTTGATTTTTACAATTGATTGTACATTGTAGTCAATGGAATCAATTGTAGATAAATGTTATATGATCATTGCTAAGCTTTGTGTTATGGGCACCTGGATGGTTGTTCATTAATTCTATCACTCTTTGGTGTTATGTTAAATTCAAGGGTGTAATTTTAACACTATAAGGGTGTGGTGTGGTACTCCAAGCATATCCACTGGTGTCAGATTTAACATTAACACCCAGATTTATACAGTGTTGATCAGTTTGTTTAGTGCTTAATAATGCAGCATAAGATTTTATGGATTTTTATCATGGAACAGGGGCCCATTGCAGAAAGAGTTGCAATCAAACGCAACTCTAAAAATCATGCACAACTGGATTTTTAACCAATTAACAGCGCGCATTTTGGACTTGCGATAGATTTTTTGACTTGCGTTTAAACGCAACTCTTTCTGCAACGGACCCCAGATAGGAAAGCTATCAAGTACTGAATTCTGACTGACCTACAATTTCACAATCATTTCATATAAGTCAAGTGCGGCACAATCAGAATGAATAAGAAATCCTTGTTAACCCTTTGCGCACTGATGTTGCAATTTTGCACATTCGTACAATTAAAGTCAACTATTAGTTTTGTTCCCTAACTTCAAATTAGATAAGCTAACAAAATGCAACAGTTCTTGGATAACATCTATATAATAATAATAAGTATAAATGGAGCAATATGGACAGCTTGAATTAAAGGAGAAAAAAAAACATGGAAACAATCGTCATTATTATCCCCCAAAATTAAGTCAGCGTGCAAAGAGTTAAGGCAACAGACCGATGGCCCTTATTAAAAGCAATAGATTAATGATCTCTAAGAAAAGCAATTTAAAATCATGATGATGATCAGCCGATCCTTGAAGAACATGAAACTTCTTTTGAAATCCATTTAATTTCGCCTCTGCCATGTATATACCACTGCTCATCAAAACCCCTTGAATATGGATATGCATAAGAAAAGAAATACACAAGTCATTTAGTGATAGATGCAATTCTAAAAATTGTGGGAAAAAAAATCGGAGAGACATTTGTTGATTATAAAACTTTCCATTTTGTTACCATCTTTTAAAATTCATGTCAAGAAAATACCACGATTAGTTCTTTTTACAGTCATTTGTATATGAACATGAATTTCAATTTCTCCAATAGTTGTTTAGTACTTTTCATTTCCCTTTTTATCAGCATTAAACATTAGTAGTACAAGGGTGATTCAATTTACAGTAGTGATTTCTCTTAAAACTGAATAGGAAAATGCAAAATGCTAGAATATAAAAACATATAGAAAAATGCTTAAAACTACAAACCAAACATATCATGAGTCAGTTATGTGTAATGTACAATGGATAAAGAGTGAAATACCTAAGAATATCTCTTTAAAATGCAAATTTATTAATAAAATAGCAGGCAATTTGAGTTAAGTGATATTAGATGACTTTTCTCATTGAGAACGAAATAGATTAAAGGGGAAGTTCACCCTGGCAAAAAGTTTATTGTAAAAATAGCAGAAAAAATAATAAAAAATATTGACGAAGGTTTGAGAAAAATTCATCAAATAATTAAAAAGTTATTAGAATTTCAATTATTTGATTTGTGACGTCATATGCGAGCAGCATTCCTACATGGCGAATGGTAAAAAATCAATGAAATGTCATTTTCTCAGAAAATTGAAAATGGTGTTTACTGTACCTTTTGTATATCAATAGACAAATCATTTCACACCCGATCATGAATAGAAAACAAAATTAAGTCACCAGCAACCATATAAAATTTGAAATTCATGCATTTTATATTACATAACACACGGGGCAGCTGCTCGTTTATGACGTCACAAATCCAAAACTTTGAACTCTAATAACTTTCTTATTCTTTAACGGATTTTCCTCAAACCTTCACCAATATTTTTTACTATTTTTTCTGCTATTTTTACAACAAAGTTTTCTTCAGGGTGGACTTCCCCTTTAAAGGGGAAGTTCACCCTGAAGAAAACTTTGTTAAAATAGCAGAAAAAAATAGTAAAAAATATTGGTGAAGGTTTGAGGAAAATCCGTTAAAGAGTAAGAAAGTTATTAGAGTTCAAAGTTTTGGATTTGTGACGTCATAAACGAGCAGCTGCCCCATGTGTTATGTAATATAAAATGCATGAATTTCAAATTTTGTATGGTTCCTGAAGACTTAATTTTGTTTTCTATTCATGATCGGGCGTGAAATGATTTGTTTATTGAAATACAAAAGGTACAGTGAAAACCATTGTCAATTTTCTGAGAAAATGACATTTCATTGATTTTTTACCATTCGCTATGTAGGAATGCTGCTCGCATATGACGTCACAAATCATATAATTGAAATTCTAATAACTTTTTAATTATTTGATTAATTTTCTCAAACCTTCGTCAATATTTTTAATTTATTTGTTCTGCTATATTTACCATAAACTTTTTGTCTGGGTGAACTTCCCCTTTAACTGCATTTTCTCACAGGGTAATGTTTTGAGTTGCAATACACCTTTTTCCAACAATGTAAAAACTTCAATTTTGTGAAACTCTGCCGATTTTACAACTTAAATAATTTTTTATTAAAGATAGTAGTATGAAGCATGATTCTTGGAATTTGAACCACAAATGCAAGACATCGCTATTCTTAGATGCTCTCAGTTGTTATGCATAATGAAAAGGGTAAATACCATACATAACTATAAGTATATGGAACGCACACAATAAATGTCTTTGGAATATTAAACACATTAAACATTTGAACAAACATAGAGAAAAGTGATGTCAAAGATAACAAAATTTTTAAAGACAGAGATATTTTTATAAAGGAACATGTCGAAGGAACTTGCTTATGATAACACTTACGATTCAACATTTTGTAATACCAAAGAAAGACTGGCAATCAATGTTGGCAATACACAGTGATTTCAGGTGATCCAAAAAAGTATTTAAGTTTCAAGATATCCAATCTGATATTATTTGGTATTATTAAACAATATATGTAAATCTGATTTCACCAATGGTAACGCATTAGTATACAACTTTATACACACACTATCGAGGGCATTTATCAGAATTACATGCACGAGGTAGCTTTGGAACTGTTCTCAAATGCATGAGGCAGAGCCTAGTGCATTTGGACTCTTTCAAATCTAACAAGTGTGTGTAATTATGCTACTGCCCGAGCAAAATGATGTGTATTATGTGTTTAATAAGATTGTGATGTAGATCCTTGCTATTTGATAAAACATCCTCATCTCAAAACTCAAACAAAATTAGTCATAAATACCGGCCATAAGCACTTATCCTGTTAGTTTAACTGAATGACCGGTCACATGATCAATTTCAGCCAATCAGCTGATTGGGATCCACATCCCCATTTTATAAAGAAGAATACCAATGATGCAAGGACGACATGTGTAGACTCTTTATCCCTGTAATATGGAAGAGATTGGAATGTTTTGTTACATCTCTGTATAAAACAAGTATTATCACATGAATCTATAAGTCTATATCCCAGGTATACAGCTATAAGCAAAAACATATTTTGAGATAGTATAATCTATTTTCAAGTGATCCTGATTACAGTATATTGAAGCACCGACTCCTTGTCACATTTTATGCCTTCAACGTCCATAAAATTCATTTCTTGACATCTTAATACAAACACTCTAAATTGTAGGAGTTTGAAATAAATCAAGTTTGGCTGTGAGTACTGACAAGTTAAAATCCCCTAATCAGAATTTTATTTGAATCCTTGAGTTGCATTCTGAGATCTCAAACGATTTCAAACTCAAATCTTCCAGCTTTAAATTGAAATCTTTCCATCCAATATTCAGCTGGTCCCTCACCACATCCTATCTGGATATATTTCAAATCCACAAAATTTAAGAGTGTAGAATGCATATATAACAATGAGTTATGATATGTCCAGCATATCTTTGCATTATGTAAAGTAGTGTCTATATTACAAGCTTTCACGACTGATAAATTATCTTTTTGGTTGCACATACATGTATGTTCTGAACAGCGAACCAACGCTATCAAAGACAATTGATGTTTTTGTACATAATTATTACTACCAAGATTATCATTATTATCAGTATCATTATTACTATAATCATTATCTGCAATATTATTAGTTTTATTTTTATCATCAATAGCATTATCATTATCATTGTTGTATCAGTATCATAACTGCTACTATCATTTCCTATAATATTAGAAGTAGTAGTATCGTAACTATATATACTTTTTCCTATCTTCATCATTATAATCTTTACGCGTTTATGATAAAATCATGAATCATGATTGTGATCATCATTTTTTAATATTTAACTATCATAATCATCATCATCGATTGCTATTATTGTTATCACCATCGACATTTTTATTATTATTATTAATAAATTATTAGTTAAACTACTTGTACAAAAATTTCCTACAGTGCAATTCTAGCGTGAATAACTAGAACATAGCACCATGGTATGAGAGCATTGTAATGATAAAAGAATGTAAACAACAGTATTAAAAGCAAAAAAAAAACAACCATCAACTTCCAATCATGCATTAACATAGACAAGGCTCATAATAACAATAATAACAGACATTTACATAGCGCCATCAATCTAGAAATATTCTATTCCGAGGTGCGTTGTTATTATCATTATTACCCTGGCTATAGCTTGAGCTGCCTTTCGGTACCCATGCATTCAAGGAATTAATCTTGCCGGGTACCCAATCACCTCACCTGGGTTGAGTGCAGCACGATGTGGATACATTTCTTGCTGTCGGAAATCACACCATGGCTGGGATTCGAACCCATGACCCTGTTTCAACGTAAGAAGACTAATCCACTGGGCCACAACGCTCCACATCATAAAATTAGCCTTTCAATTTTCTGAAACAGACTGTTCAAATTTCAGACCCATGATTACCTTTGTGTATAAAGGCCACCACACACCTCACGATTGGTCTGCGACCTTATTTTGGAATAAGACCTTACAGATTTTATGCTAATACCGAGACATATGGAATACCTTCATGCGTAATGTTCAAAATCCTTATACGAACAGCTATATTCAAATCTGTAACCATGTCATCACACTTACTGCAACAAAAGCAAATTCAATATCTACTCGTACTGACGTCGGAAGAATCGTACGATTGGCTATGATTTAAAAACTAATCTTGCTTTTACTCCAAAACAAAGGCTTGTGATCACCTATAATTGTTATATTAGTATCCTTTCAGTTAATTTCAACCTCAAATAACGAGATGCTTTTCATTCATACTTTCAGAAAATGAGCAAAATGCAATTTGTTCCAAAATCGGATCGTGGAACAGTGGTAAAGTGTGTGTGTGGGCCTTAATTCAACTAAAACAGGTTTCTGGATTACGAAATAGAGGGAGCTCTCATGTAATTATGTTAAGACATGATTGAAGGTATCGATAGAAATAGAAAGTCACAAAATTTCAAAACATAATTCTTTGAGTAAAAAATATTAATATATTCATTCCTTGATATATATCAAGCAAGATCAAAAGAACGTGTAGGAATGCTCAAGAATCATTCCTTTTGAAAAGCTCATCACTACCATTTGTCATAACAACTTTTCATTTAAAATGTATAAAATTAACATATATATATAACATTATTTGACAATATCTCTTTGGTTAAATGAATACATAATGCTGAATAGTAAACAATTTGAATAAAAAAGCTACATGTATGCAACACAGGAAATAGAAAGGACTAATCTACAAAATCTCAAAATGATTTCACCCCCAAATATACTTTTCCGTGATTATACCATAACATATAAAGGAGAAAACTTAATCTGTCCAATCTCAATTTGGTGTTAACCTCATGATATAGCTGCCTAAGGCCTTGATTGAGGGTTCACGGCACCACTGTTAGAATAAGCTGGCAGAAGTGACATACTGAAATTCTTAATAGGTGTATACTAAATGATTATGTACGAAAGAATCTTATTTTATATTGATTAGACATCTTAGAGGGACCTCTAGCAAGATCTAATGAAAGATTCACTTTTAACTTCCTTGAAGAGATGAACAAATACTAGAGGAGGCCTAATGGCCCGAATTTACAAAGGTGGTTTTGAAAACCCACGGTTGAGTCCATGGTTTATGCAGATTTCCTGTATAAATTACGCTTAATTTAGCGCGTATCGGGCGCGTGTATAAAACATGTCCAATGCTGATGCGCACTTTTGTCACAGTGCACCAAATTGACGCCTGTTACCATGGTTAGATACGCTATTTTATTCATGAGTCCTTTGTTTGAAGAGTGGACTCATGAATAAAATAGCGTTGATAACCACGGCAACAGGCGTCAATTTGGCGCACTGTGACAAAAGCGCGCATCAGGAGTGGATATTTTTCATACACGCGCCCAATACGCGCTAAATTTAGAGTAATTTATACATGAAATTTGCATTAACCATGGACTCAACCGTGGGTTTTCAAAACCACCTTTGTGAATTCGGGCCAATGAGTCGATGTCAGCATGGTTGTTGGAAAGAAAAATAATCTATGAAACTATTTTTTTTCTAACCAGGTCCAACAGCTTACTCCATTCTGAAACATTTTAATATGGAGCAATAGCAAGCCTTCAAAAAGGAATTAGTACAAAACAACACCACACAAATAACTATCTAAACTACTCGAGTACAAAAATATTATAACTTTCATCTGTAATATATACTTTCATCTGCATATAAACCTTTGTTTTCTGTCAACCTCTACTGCTCACACACACTCACACACCCACACAATAGCTTTGAGGCTTGAGACCCAAGACTCACATTCAAATTAACGTTGTAAGTTTATCTGTAAGAAAATTTCTAGTCATGTAATCGTGAGTCCAAGTATCTTTTATTCATAAAATAAAAACAGTACGGGAGGAAAGTAAAAATGTAAATCACCACTTCTACCAACCCATCCAAATCAAACTTGTGATCCTATTCCTAATCAAACCATTTTCCAGTACTCAAGCTTTATACTGACTTACAAAGTCATACATGTTGCTCCAGAGTAATATTTGGTGGGTAACCTCGAATAAACTGTATTTATTCACCACTGACCCTTCAAAGATCTCCATGGGAGATAATTACGAAATCAGACCAATGCCAATTATCTTGGAAGACTTTCTGCCTCTATCAGAACAGAGGAATTTGACATAATCAATGACCTTTACTTCTATTCAAGAAAAAAAACCATCTTAATCAAACTTGGCCCTATGGCCTGTATTCTGAAGTCGGGTTTAACTTAGACCATGGTCTAAAATATGGAAAGCCAAACGTTTCAAAATTTGTTTAATCAAATTCTGGTCTAAAGTTGTGGTTAAACTATGGAAAGCCAAAATTGACATGTATCTGTAACGCTACAAGTTCAATTTGTCAGCTCATTTGACACTCAAATCATTCATACCTGACTGGGAATAACTAATGAATGAGTTCTTCTCTTCATCATTAAAACACGAGGAAAGCGCCAAGTAAAGATAGGGAACATGTAATGGCAATGCAATTTCGCTATTTTTGGCTTTCCATAATTTACACCAATGGTAAGACCATGGCGTTAGTTCAACCAGACATCAGAATAGAAGCCCCACTCTTCGGAGGAGTAAGACGGGAACAACTGCATGCTTGGTCACTTTGTAATCAATGACAGTCTTCCCAGACATTCCTGCTCACTCCTTTGATAATGCTTACAACAAAGACCACCGTCCACAAAAATATTGCTATCATATATCTGAATATCTTGAAAATATACCTTTATGTGATGATCACAATAGAATCATGACCTATGACCTGATATATGACCTTTCAACAAAAACATGACCTCTGCACCTGAAGACAAGAGAGGTATGCACATACACCCTATCCCATGCATCCTCCCATTGACAATTGCATGTAGGACATCTTTAAAAAAAAAGCTTTTTGTAAAGTTACGAGCAATGTTCTTATGAACAACTTTACGAGCGACTGGAACATTCTCTCAAGTGCTAAATCAGCTAGAGGGCTATTTCATTTAGCACACGAAAGGGTAACCAGTCATGCGGAAAGTCATCCATAACTTTACAAACAGCTTTATGAAAAACCCACCCTGACTATATAACATACAAACTCACAGGCAGGCATTGAGGGAGAGTTTCACAAAAAAAATAATCGGTGATATTCCCTCACGATTGTTATAAGCTACTGTTAATCCTTGCGGCTCAGAACTAATTAGTCAATGGAAATCCACTGCCTACTTGCTTCATGAAACACACCCCAATTAGCCAACAACCTAAGAAGACTCACAGTTTCAATTTGGTTATTGTACTTGAACTGCTCTGACACCCGTCTCTTTTTTTAAAATAACAGACAAACAAACATTGGCTGCAGCATATTGATAAAAAAGTATTCGAGGAACGAAGACCAAGTGCCTTTCATGGCCTTCAACATTCCTCAGCACCACAGATACTTGGATACCCATACATCAATACATTTTACTTTCTTGTTTTATCTTTCCAGACACTGTACTCTAGTACTCGTTTGTTGGAGGAGGGTGAGCTGTACGTCCTTCAGGTGACTAATAGATGGAAGATGGCCGTTAACTGGACAGAAGACGGAAACTGAAAGGACGACTAGCTCACCAGTAGATGGCTACAGCGATAGTCGCTAATTGGTAGACTAATAAAATCATTCATATGAACATAACTGAGTGATTCAACTTTCAGCTGATCTAAGATGACCATTATCTGTCCAGACAGACGATGAACGCTGAAATAAAATTCAGAGCTACTCGTAGCCGGTCATTGCAGTAGTACAAAGGGCACTCATTGATCTACATGTTACTGGTAACAGGATGGTGGATGAAATGACCATTAGCTGGCAATGAAGATGCTGAGATGTTCATTGCAATGACCACAAGCTTGCCCTTCGATAATCACCAAGAAGAATGTCATCTATCAAAAGGATGTTAGGTACTGCATAAAGATGACCACTTCTCCTTAGGACAATAGCTAGTTTGAACATGGTCTGGCGGAACTGGCCCAAGGATGGTAGAGACAACCATTAGATGTCTAATAGCTGACCATTAGCTGCCTCAAGGATGACATTCGTTGGATGAATAAGGACAACTCCTTTGGACAATAGCTAGTTTGACCGTGGTCTGGTGGCACTGGCCCAAGGATGGTAAAGACAATCAGATGTCTAATAGCTGACTGTTAGCTGCCTCAAGGATGACATTCGTTGGATAAATAAGAACAACCCCTTCGGATGATAGCTGGTTTGACCACGGTCCAGCAGCTCTGGCCTCAGGATGGTTGCTAATGACAATCCTAAGATGACCAATGGCTGACCATTAGCTGCATCAAAGATGACGCTAGTTGGATGGACAGTTCCCATATCCCCGGAAGTACGTACAATGGAATGATTTGAATCTATGGAAGAAAATAGAGAAAAAGAAAAAGGTTACAACATAACGTCACACAGATCTAGGAATATGACTCAATTTGTAGCACTATTCTAGCTATATGTAGAAAAGGGATTATCCATAGGCTATTCATGGTTTTAAGTGAATGGGAGCTTGTGAGAGTAATATGAACACGGATTTAAACTGAAAATATATTTAAGACAAGAATTTTGATTTCACATAAAAGATATATCACTTAATAATGCAATAAATTAAGAAAAATGTGCAATCCGCTGATCCAGTGACCGCAGAAAGGCCGCTAGAGCGAAATAGTCTGTGCGCGCAAGCACGTTAAACGAGAAGTGTCTTGTTCCCAGAGAAAGGACGCATCTATGTGCTAAAGCAAGTGGGAATTTTTTGCTTATTATGTCATAATAACGTCATATTAAAGTTTGAGAATGGTACCAGAAGAGAGTTCATGACATGCTTTTTCCATTTAAACAATAAAACAAAATTCAATTTTTTTGGCGCCAAAATATGTTAGCGGCCTTGAGGCGACGATATGTCTTATTAATATGGCAATGGCTCTTTCAGGAGGGGGTATGTAATGCTATGTAACTGGATACTTCTAACATGGACCCAGTAGGTCCATGCTTAGAATCACAATTATCAACAGAGATTACGAACCTACACAGTCAAGACTCAAGATTGTGGTCAAAAGATTGACCACTCTGAGAGCATATTTGCACTGGACCACTCCTGGATTTTCTTCTTCAAATATTGTCAAGATTTGCATATTGTTAAGATTCACACTATTTTCTCTATACTAAGATTTGCTTGTTGATCAGATTTGCATATTGTTGAGATTTTGATATCGTTAGGAATTGCAAACTGTTAACTAAGATTTGTATACTATCTAAAGGCCCCAAAATCTTTTATATTTTGTGAACTTTGCGGGGGGGGGGGGGGGCATGTTATATATAAATTACCAGATCATTGTAACTTTTTTCAACTGATCCAATGGCAAGTTCCATGAAAACATTCATCTTGAATGGCTGCTTTAATAGGCGCAAAAAGAACCCTTGACCAAATTCATCCCTTTTTTACTGCAAAAAAAGAGAAAAATATATATAACATTCTTAGTACCATAAAGCTTTGATGCCATTTCTATTTCCCCAAGGAAAATATCCACTCTTTTGCCAATTCCAAAAGAAAACCTTTTGTTTTGTATGCCCATATTTTACCTAAAATGAAAAGAAAAACCTTTATAATTGCAGGGAAATATGTTGTATTCATATGTTGTCGGTGAAATAAAGCTCTATATTCATGGGTGAAATACAGTATTCAATTTTGTGACCTGTGATGGATCTTAAGCCATCAGCGATGTTGAGAAGTTTGACCCAGTTTTTAACTATAACTTTGATTTGCTACTTGGTTGCAGGTAAATCGAAACAGAAAATCAGTTTGAGTTCTTCACTCTTTGTGGGAAATTCACTGAATATAAGTTCGCAAAGCTTAACAAATGTTTTTGTTGTGTACATTTACTAAGACAAAACAAAATTTCCATTTTAGTCCAAATCTGGAATAAAAGTGCACATTTTCAGAAATTGAAATGTCTAGTATATTTTTAGAATGGAAAATCCTAGCTATGATTGTGAATAATAAAACATGATATCTTCTAAAGCTTTAATAGATAACATCAAATAATGCTAGAGCTGATATTTTGACAAACAAAACTTCTCCATTACATGCACAGATAGCTTTCTAAAGCCCCTTCCTTAGCCCCCTCTTTTAGCCCTGTGTATACATGTAGCCCCAAATAAGCATTTCAAAAGGCCTCCATAGAAGCAAATGAGCAAGATTTATGCCTATTCTATTGAAAACCTATCCATGGTAATCTTCATGGCAGATTTGCGCTGCACAGCTCCCTTCTTGCCGATATGTTACGAATCAAAAGAGATTTTGAATGAAGTAAATCCACCTTGTTAAAAAGATTACATCTCATTATGTAAATACTGCCCCCAACAGGTCTTTCAAATTATAACATGTATAGTCTTCTGTCCTAATGCTTATATCAGGGGTTTGAGAGTACAGCTTTTAGCTCACTCCAGCTAGTTTTTCAATTAATTTTCAGCTTTTTGTGTACTATGTAAAAAGGTGGGAACTTTTACAATTTCAGCTATTTTCATTTGTGCTCACTAACATCCATTTTAAATGTATAAGAAAGGAAAGTTGATATGAATCAAATAAGAATGAATGTTTCCTCAATTTCCATCGTTTATCTTAATCTTAAAAAGACTACAACACATCTATCGGGGGGGGGGGGGGGCAGTCAAATATACTGCTGTACACACGCATGACCACATAATTTCCAAACTCCCCCTAAATGAGTTTTTCTCTGTATGCAAAATAACCCCCCAGGAAATCTATCCAGTGAGTCGAAGCAAACTGACCACTGCAAGATTTCCACCCATCCATTTACTTGAAAAATAACAAATCAACTCGATGATTAACAGTTTAATACTTTCACTGAATATTCCATCATGATTTACTCTAGTTGATTATAAATAATTTTTTCATTTTGGTAACTCGTTTTGGTGCTTCCTGTAACTGTTACATAATGCTTAATCTGCCCTGCTTGCGTCAATAATGTGACCATATCCTGGGCTCTCTTATGTAATGTCTTATTCAATGTATACATGTATCTGTATTAACATATTTTTACACTGTTCCTTTATTGCTTTTCGTACAATAAAGTGATGCCAAACAAGCAAGAAAATGTGAGAGCACAAAAATATTTATAAAACATTGCCAGAGGTGGTCAGAAAAATTTGTGTAGTTTACATATCTTTGGAAGATAGAAGAGGATTATCAAGGCAATAACCAAAAGAGTCACACAAACTCAACCAACACCAGGGTCCCATACCACAAAGGTTAGCGATTAATCATACACTTGATTTTCACGATTGATTGTACATTGTAGTCTATGGAATCAATCGTAGAAAAATGTGCTACGAATATTGCCAAGTTTTGTGTTAAGGGCCCCAGATCGATCAAAGCTATTCTGTTATTTTCAATGGCGTACCATTGGTCACTTTGGAGTCAGTTTGGTTCATGTGACAGTAGCTTACATGAGTCTATTCAGACCGACCGTATTGTGGCATTTGGATGATATGTAAACCTCTTACTCAAAGCTTAAGCAGTTCTTTGATACTAGCCTTTTATTCCCATCCCTTTGACTGTTTACCTGAAGGATTTGAATTACAATCAAGTTTTTCTACAGGATATCATTCAAGAGATCAAGATTCCAAACACAGGGAACCGCATTGGTTTATTTCCAATTTGTCCAATTGTCAACTCGCCTACCATCATTTGGTCTACCATCAGTTTGTCCACTATCCACATGGTCTAACTGCCAATTCATCCATTCACCATTTCGTCTACTAATCGGACAGTCAAATAGCCATTTAGTCCACATACCATTTGGTCTTATGCCGTTTTCAGTAACTCATGATTTTTTGGTCCGTACCAGGCCCGCACTAAAATAGTCCGCACCCAGCGATAAAAAATGCTTTCAGTAACTATAGCAGAGCCGCGCCACTTTTACGATCACCCATTCAAAAACTTGGGCACGTAAGGGCAAACTGTCATGGGAACTGAACACGCCATATACAGAGCGGAAGTGCTCCGTATTCGCTGAATATTCGCGCGGTAAATTTGATGTACACGCGATGCGGA
Source organism: Lytechinus variegatus (assembly GCF_018143015.1). Taxonomy (NCBI): domain Eukaryota; kingdom Metazoa; phylum Echinodermata; class Echinoidea; order Temnopleuroida; family Toxopneustidae; genus Lytechinus; species Lytechinus variegatus. The sequence goes on from NC_054749.1 coordinate 5,487,266, forward strand.
GGCACGGCCAGAATTGTGTGACCTTTGACCGTGTGAGGAATTTTGGCCGGGGCCTGGTGCTGCTATCCGTTCATAAACTCTTTGGTCGGCGCCTGGTGCGGGCCTGGCGCTGGTCTGGTGCTGATAAAAGCAGCACCAAAATTTTGGCCCGGGCCTGGCGCGGGCTATTTTGGCCCGCGCCATTCATAAACTCAAAATTTTACGACTTAGCCCGGGCCTGGCCCGGGCCAGCGAGTTACTGAAAGGGGTATAATTCGACTAAGAGTTATGTGTGCAAAATGAATGAAAATTAAATGGATATTAGACCAAATGGTTATGAGGCGAAATGGTCATAGACAAATGGGTGGTTAGACGGAGTGATGGTAGGACCAAATGATTATTGGACCAAAGGGTTGTTATACGAAATGTTGATGGATGGAATTAGACTAAATGAAAGTAGACCATGTGCTGAGTGGACAAATTGGCAATTTACCACCACATCGTGCTCATATAGACCCACCCAGTACGTAAATGCATGTCTTCTCAACACAAAACTGGTATTCAGCTAATTTGATGGTGGATTACATGGCTAAAATCTATACATGTATCAAAATATAAATATCAGAAAAGTTATCTTCCCAGAGATTAATCTCAATAGTCTAGAAGCTTTTACGGCTGCCTCAACGATTTGAAGCTTCAAATTGGCAATTTTCAGTGAACATCAGGGCCCAGTTTCATAAAGGACTTAAAGGGAAGTTCACCCTGAAGAAAACTTTCTTGTAAAAATAGCAGAAAAAATAGTAAAAAATATTGGTGAAGGTTTGAGGAAAATCCGTTAAGGAGTAAGAAAGTTATTAGAGTTCAAAGTTTTGGATTTGTGACGTCATAAACGAGCAGATGTCCCATGTGTTATGTAATATAAAATGCATAAATTTCAAATTTTGTATGGTTCCTGATGACTTAATTTTGTTTTCTTTTCATGATCGGGTGTGAAACAATTTGTCTATTGATATACAAAAGTTACAGTGAAAACCATTTTCAATTTTCTGAGAAAATGACATTTCATGATGTTTTACCATTCGCTATGTAGGAATGCTGCTCACATATGACGTCACAAATCAAATAATTGAAATTCTAATAACTTTTTAATTATTTGATGAATTTTTCTCAAACCTTCGGCAACGTTTTTCATAAATTTTTCTGCTATTTTTACAATAAACTTTTTGTCAGGGTGAACTTCCCCTTCAAAACCGTTGTAACTTTGCCATTATGGCAACTACCGTGCAAACCTTGATTATGATTGGCTGCTGAGCCCTGTTACCATGGTAGTTGCCATTATGACAAAGTTACAATAGTTGCAAGTCCTTTAATACCCCTTTCATAAACCCCATTAAAATGAATTAGGCGGCTAATAGCAGCATAATTTGGTCGTAAAATTGGAGGAGGACAAGAGTTATCCGCATTACTCTGATGCTGCTATTATCCGCATAATAGCAGCATCGGGACAAGATTTTGAGTTTATGAACGCATTTCCAAATTATGCGGATAATTGCCATGGTGCGGTCACAAGGTCACCCTTTTCCAACACAACCGCATCGGAGGGGGCGTGTCCAGTTGTCATGGCGATTATCCCCTTTTTCAGGACGGGCGCTCGTAAAAATAATGCGGCTTATTTTCGGAGTTTATGAACGCAATTTTTATTGAATTATCCGCATTACTCTTAGGCGGCTAATTGGAGGATAGGTTTATGAAAAGGGTATTTGAAACAAGGCCCAGATTGAAGGATTTCAGTAGCTTTTAACTGTTACTGCAAATTTGTTATTATCTCAAGTTTTATGAAACAGATCCCTGAACGAATAGGCAGAGCAAGGAAGCATAAGCTGAATCTCAAAAATGCTTTGACAGGAAGGTTAATTTACTGAATGAAGGATTTCAGTAGCTCTTTACTGTTACTGCAAATACTTCATTATCTCAAGTTTTATGAAACAGATCCCTGAACGAATAGGCAGAGCAAGGAAGCATAAGCTGAATCTCCAAAATGCTTTGACAGGAAGGCTAATTTACTGAATGAAGGATTTCAGTAGCTTTTAACTGTTACTGCAAATACGTCATTATCTCATGTTTTATGAAACAGATCCCTGAACGAATAGGCAGAGCAAGGAAGCACAAGCTGAATCTCCAAAATGCTTGACAGGAATGCTAATTTATTGAGGCATCCCGTAGAAGCATATAAAGTGATGAATTCCCGGTGGAGTGTGACGGAAGACAAGGCAGAAGATATTGGATTTCCTATCGTTATTGCCTTTCTACTATCTTACACTATAATCCTTAATTCTCTCCAACATTTTAAAATCTTATATGCACAACTAGGCAACATGCAAATGAGACAGTCGATGATGTACGCCCACTCAACACTCACCATTTCTTTTGTTTTTTTATTGTTTAAATTATATATTATTTCATTTTTTTTCAGATTTAACAATAAGGATCAACTTGACTGTACCATATAGTAATAAAACCAATGTTATTTCCAATTGTTCAGGGAGGAATTAATCTTTGTATCACTTGAGACAGAAAATTTGAATATTCCATATAATGAAATACAAAAACATAGTGAGTGGATGACGTCATCAGTCTCCTCATTTGTATACCAACCAGGATGTGCATATAACTGTTTTGTTAAATTAAGCTAAACTTTAAAATGTCATAACTTTCTTATTTTATATCCAATTTTGGTAAAAGTTTCAGTGTTTTTGTTTGTTGGATTATTCTATTTTTATTCAAATCACCTATTCGTTGGGTTAGACTTTTCCTTTAAAGATAAGAATGTCTTTCCATGATCCCTATCATCTATGTGTTAATGAGTTATTACATCATCACTTTGCTGTTTTGCCAACTGACCATGTCACAGCAGTGAATGTTATGGGGAGTCAAACATTAAAAATGTCTGAAAATAAAACCAAATGTAGCAATGTTTTTTAATCAGTCTGATTGCCTACAATATAATGAATTGATATGAAGCTAAGCTCACAATGGCATACTAACAGAAATATAATCCCAGAATCCAGCCTTAATACTGCATATGACATTTATAATCAGTTTCTGGAAAGCCAACTTGTGTATCATAATGGAAATGGCCCTGATGAACAATAGTGGTCTAATTCTGCTAATTGAAATTCATCATTAGCTTATTGCGAAGACTGAAACTAATAATCATAATTCAAGGTGGGATCAGGTTTGTAGGTCTCTATTCCTCCCAAACGACCCAATTATATTGCCAAGGAAAAATACGATCATGAATTGCTCCTCATCACAATTTATTCAATACAACAATGCATTATAGCAAATTTACACCAAAAAAACACAACCAATAAAAATGATGAATAATGAATTTAATCATATACATATAGGTGAAGTATTTCACATACCATCTTCCTTTATCAGGTACATCCTCTATTAAATTGTTGATAAATTTGGATTTCTCTTCTATTTCAATACAGGAAATAAATACCTAACCAGGATATACCCTTACCATAATCTAAATAGAATTTTCTATTTTTCTCTCTCTACTTGAAGAAAAAAAAAGTTTACTTTCTTCTTTTATTAAATGAAATCATTAATTAAAACATACTTACAAGATGGAAAAGCAACTACAGAAATTCCATGCCTTACTCCCCCAATATTTATGCTTTTCCAAGTCTATAATAATTTAACATTATTAAATGAAATCATTTTTTTATAATACATGTCCCATAAAATATTTCAAAATCAAGATGACATATCAATATATCTCCTTCATTCTCCATTTCTTTCTTTACTATGAAAAATCTTATCATGGAAATGGAAATAAACCATACTTAGTGTACAAAGTACATACAGGCCCTACATTTATATCATCATCATCATCCTTGCCTTCTTTCTCACCGGACGATTGGTTTCTTTCCAGTAATTTATGCACCATCCCTCCCAACCACCCAGAGCCTTAATCAGTCCTCCTAGATAAATGTGAACCCAGATGGTTTTTAGCTCGCTATAAATATTTATATCTTATCCCCAGGTTTGCAGTAATTGCTTCATGTAACGGGACACCAGTCTTCGGCCGTAAATCGCACCCCAGCCAAGCGTTACCACAGGCAACCCCGTGCTGGAACACGCTGCTGTTATCATTAAAGAACAGAACTGAGGCTTCTGACATTTTGGGGGAATCAAAATTGGACGGATGTGTAGATTGTAATAAAAGCTTTTTGGAAGAGATAGGAAATCGTCGCACACAGAATTAAATATTAGAAAATGTTACTGATCGGTTATCACCTGCATAGAATACATTATGTTGGTACCAATATATTTTCCAAGCTATGATCAGATGAAAAGAAAATACGAAATAAACTCCTCTCCCAAACTGTACCCACTTTTTTTCAATCTTATATCAGAAGATATCTGGGCCCTGTTGTACAAAGAGTTGCGATTGATCCGATCAATCGCAACTATGGATGGCCAGCAACATCAACATCTATTATGCATGTTTGTTCCAAATATTTTTTAGTTGTGATGTATATTCATGCATTCATGGTTTTCTTAAAAATTCACTGCGCTTCTCTTTGCAAAAAAAGGACATTGTGCAAATTTTTCATAGAAAAAATCATGACACTGATGGATTTCCATAGAGTCACGATTGATCGGATCAATCTTAACTCTTTGTACAACAGGCCCAGATGTTTTGCTTTGTACCATTGTTTGTGTTTCATATGGTTTGAATAAAAAAACTACACTACTATACTAAATACTATCTCTTTATTATTACACTTGAATTAATTCACCCTCCATGTTAAAATGCATATCCCATCCCCGTGCTCCTCTAAAATAACAGGATTTGTCAAATCATATGTCATTTACGGATATGTTTTTTGTCGTAATTGAATTAATCTACCTGTCATTTTCAACTTCCGTTCCTCTGAATAGGTAACTAGATAGTAGAATTGTTCAAATCTTATGTATCAGAGCATATGTTTTATTCACATTTTAATTAGTACCACACATAGGCGGCGGAAACGGGGACAGATCCCCCCTAAATTTGAGGTAGGGGGGATGGTCCCCCTCTGAAATTCTTTCAGATAACTCTTTTTTTTTGCTTGTCAATTTTGTTGCCTGCGTCCCCCCTGAAATGTGTTTGGTCCCCCCCCCCCTAAAATTTTGGTTGATGACCCTTTTTTTTTTCGTTGGCTTGTCAAATTTTTTACCTGTGTCCATCACAAACTTTCAAGTGGATCTCTCCTAATTTTGTTGGCGTCTGCCGCCAATGGTTCCACAAACTTTGTAAACTAAACGTCTCTGTGTTCCTCCGAGTAAATAACGAGATACAAAGAATTTCTATTCCTTTATTTTATTCATTTTATTTCATCTATTTTCATAAGATTAGCCTTACACCATCTCCACTGAAAACACTATCCAAAGAATCAACAAAAATTGTTTCTTAGCCCAATTGATTGGACAAAATGGAATCAAACGGCAATCAGAGAAGCAATAATCAAGTCGAATTTGATGCTATTCTTTTGAATATCACCGGAAATCTTGTTCATTTCCAAATATTTTCACATTTTGAGAGAAGCTATACCATACCTGGTTGGATCATCATCCATAATAGCTGCCAAGTTGATAACATTGCGTCTACTTTCAGTAATACTATAACTCAAGGTAAGCTGAAATTAAAAACAAATTGAACCAAGAAGAAAACTTAACATTGTTCGATTCAAACTTCCTGTGAAAAGGAATTAATGTTGGCCGTTGAGACTGTGTACCTTGAATTTTAAAATGGAGGGCAGCTTAGAAAAACTTGATTTTAGAGTTATCAAGTCACACCCTTCTCTTGCATAAGAACAGTTCTTTTCAGGAAATCGAAGACTGTTTTCGGATTTAAAGCTTGCTTTATTTTTGAAATACAGCTCATTCTCAGCTTTGCTGACAATCTTTAAATTCTGAGATACAAAAGCATAGAGGTGATATACATCAATCATAATCAAATGCAAATCGCCACCAAAACAAAGATACACATCTTTCAAAAAACAATCATATTCCAAGTTGTCCCCAAATGCAAAATTCAAATGAATTCTAAGCAACCCAGAAGGCGTCACCCAGAAGCATAATTTTTCCTTAAAGACATCCTTGCTTCATATATTTTTTTCTAAATGATATCAATGTTGACTTTTAATGTTGCAAAATAATTTCAATCCGCCTTGAACAAAATCTTGTACATATATAGGAGACAAACCTTACCTGATTTTGAAGTTGTCTAGTTGGAATTCTGGCCAGTTGCTGAAGGTGAGAGTTGAAGGTTTGCACTTTTGTCAGAGGTTTCTTCAATAAAATTTCTGCAATTTCAAAGAAAAAAATATATAGAGATTGATGAGAGGTACAATACAAACAATATAAGGGTTACTGAAATAGGAAGATAGAATTTCAAAATGACATGCAGATAAAAGGGGCAATATCATGATTTTGGGAGCCAATCATCGATTTGTGTAAAAAGGCAGTCGGGTATATGCATATTTCATTTCATTTATTTCATTTTCAACAATATATAAATCAAATAAATACAATCATAACAAGTCAACATCATAAAAAAATATATCAATGTCATAAAATCAACTTGAGAAAGACATGTTATAAAACAGTTACATATGAAATAATCATGTGTAAAGAAATTGTGAAATATCTGTGCGACATAACTGGTCCATATTATTATTAATTTTATTACATAGTTGAAAAAGAGAGAAATTATCAAAATGACTGTAAGAAATTATGGTAATTATATGAATATATATATATAATGTGTTTTCAAAAACAAATGAGTCAATAAATTCAATCAATGTATAATTCATATTAACCTTTTCTGTGTGGCTTACTCCATACATTAATTCCCTATGAAAGCTTATTATACCTCTAAATATAACATATAGCTCTTCATAACTCTTCAACATATAGCTCTTCAACTATGACCAGTATAGGGGAAACCAAAGTTTTCCAATGCAATAAGATAATCTTGACTTATCAATGATGATGAAACAATTTCTTACACATATACTTTTATTAAAACTACCAAAAATGTTATATTCAATAACTTACCTATAATGAAACCAATAGTAACATCGTCTGGAAGGCGTACTCTATTGCACATTCTCTCAAAAGTACCACTACTGCAAGGAAAAAAATAATCAAGGAAAAAAAAACAATTGATGATATGAAACAATTTGAAGGATAACAAGTTAAGAGCATCATTATAAATAGTAATTTACTCTAAATGAGTCTTCTATATACAGTTGAAGGATTCGCTTCCTCTTCAACTGGAATCATCCCTATTCAAAATAAGCACAGCTGAAACTGCAGACAGATTTACAAATAATGATTTAATATTTCATATGAGTTGAGAGGGAAATTCCAAGGGGAAAATGGAGTTAAAGTGATATTATCACCTACATCTGTCATCACTTCTCACTTAAACTACACTCTCCCTACATCTCATGCTTAATTTAACATGGCCAGAGTAAAAAAGTGTTTCTTTGGAGTAAGAAAATGTAAGTACAAAAGACCGTAGGTGGAGATGTAGAGATTAAAAAGAAATTCCAGTAGTTGCATTAAACACTGATTTCATGCGAGAGTCTGTAAAACCAGGCTTAAGGTGGTTTCAGACCGCCTCGAAGTTCGTCAGTTCCAGGTATTCTCTGATCGGGAAATTTACCCTGATCAGAAAATACCAGGTATTTTGGTAATGTGAAAGCGAACTACGCGTAATTTCCCCGAAAGAAAATACCCGCTAAATAGTAGGCACACGTGGGACAGTGTATTAATATTGCTGGAATAAAGACCCGATGGAAGTGACCAAATCCATGCTTATTTTGCTTATTTCTCAGCAATTACACAATTTCTTCCAGAATCATTTGGCACATATTTTTTATTCATATAAACAGACACTTGGGTGGTCATTATATTGGATTCTGTATAAAGTCATTTTGAGATTGTTACCAAAACTGGAATTTACCTTTAAGAACGATTCAAACTTTGTTTCACATAAGAAAGAAAAAAAGAGAAAAAGGACTAAATGTTAATACATAACACAAAATCAATAAATAGTGAGTGGTGCCAGTGGTTGCCTCATTTGCTTTTATGAAATAAAGTAAAACTTAAGAATGGTTAAACTTTGAATATATTTGATATCCCATTTTGTTCAAAAGTTCAGCATTGTGCAAGTTTTTTTTTCTTTTAGTTATCAAACCAATGTGTAATTGGGGTGAACTGACCCCTTGATAAGACAACTTTAATTCATTACCATCATCAATGACACAACCTGCTGTGAAGTAAACAATTCCATTGAAGCAATATCATCAATAGAAGTTATATTGCGACCTTTATTATGGCTGGCCTCAATTATCAAAGAAATATTTGACCCGTCTGTAATGATCATAATATTGACGTGTTGTTATCATTTCAACAATAGCGTTATTCAATGAGAACAGGCCTTTGCAAACTCGCAGGTTGAATATGAATTCGTAAAGGAAGGACAGGGATGCAATTGGCATGTGGTTGTTGCACTTTGACGCTCCGCTGTATAGGTTCATATAAAGGTGAATGTTGCGCTACAGTCGCACCACTGACATTGGCTCCGGATTCCAGACCGATCAAAGCTGTTACGTTATTTTCAGTGGCAATCATTCTAGAAATTAGTCACATGTTATATTGTTCATAGTACCATGAATTTTATCATCATTGAAGAAGTTGATTTCTTCTGATTTATTTTCCTAAGGTATACTCTCACACCAGCCAGCTAGCTGATTCTCCCTTTTCAATTGTCAAGATTCAATGCACTTTGAATCGTTACATTTTTCCTTTTATTCAATCGGTTTTAAAATATTATACATCGTTATAATTTCATATTGAAGTAGTGTTGAATCCTACTCTAACTGTTAAATTTGGAGTGAATGATTTTTTCCAAAACATATTCATCTTTCCACAGATTTTCAAAACTAATAGCACATTTCAATTGACACAATTAATATTTCAAATTTATATATTTTTTCATTTCTTTATTTTTAACGTTATGTTGCATATTTGTAGTATACATATTTACTTTGTACTGTTTTGTATAACAGTTGTCCATTCATCTGTTACAAGCTGCGATCAAATTTTTAAAATAAACTTTTTAATGAATTCTTGAATGCTATCTTGAATCTCACTGGCATATCCGGCGGTGCTGCACCATCCCGAGTTTGCTTAATCTCGAGATTTCAGCCCTATTGACCCTCTTCGCGATTAATCTCGAGATTCAAGAAACCCCTGTCTCCACCATCACAAGAAGAGCGATTCCTGCTCGAGCAAGGCATCGATGCATTATGGTATGAAGCTGTGAATAAATAATTTGAAAACTCGGGATGGTGCAGACGTCCCTATTGGGTAGCATGGAGTTGGGCAATGTTCCAGGAGGTTTATACCCGTTTTCTGTTTACTAAATAAAAGGAATATCATAACAAATGAAGGATGAGACCACCATGTTGCTTTCTATACCTGGGTCCCGTAACACAAAGGTTAGCGATTAATTGTACGCTTGATTTTTCACAACTGATTGTACATTGCAGTAAATGCAATCAATCATAACAATAATCTCCTACAGTGATTGCTAGGCTTTGTTCAACAGGCCCATGGTAATACCATACACCCCCTGCAGGCAAATCAAACTCTTAAAAGGCTCAATCAAGGGGCTTAATGGTATGACTTCATCTCATTGCAACCTTAAACAGGATTAGCCCTTGCATATTTTTTTTCTTCTTTTTTTTAAACTCAAACAAAAAGAAATAGGCATCAATCATGGAAATCCCAGAAGATTTAACATTCCTGACTTGAACTAACCTGTACAGATTACCGAAGTCAAGGCGAATTCGGAGAGTATAAATCTTCAGAGAAATATCATTTAAGATCATGAAATATATGGAACAAATATCAGAAAAATATGAAAATACCAAAAAGGTCAATATTTTATAATTTAATTTCAATGACAGAATGGGTTAAGTTGGAGTGAATCATTATGACATCTTACTAATAATATTTTTGGTGGTGGTGATTTTTTACCTGATTGCTAAGAAAGCATGAATGCTTGTAAGCAAGCAACCAGAGGACCGACGGCTTAAGGTCCCCTCCGAAGGACCTGGTACTGAGGATTAATGCCTTACCAAAGGGCACTAGCGCACCAAGTGGGAATCGAACCTGGGTCACCGGAATACGAATCCCCCGCTCTACCGACTGAGCTATCGCGCCTCCACTATATAGAACTATAGAACATATAGAACTAGTGTCTGTTTTATCATGGACATATAACCTCTATTGTTTCATGAAGACTTAATGGTAACTTTGCCATTATGGCAATTACCATGGAAACCATGATGTTGATTGGCTGCTGAGTCATGTTACCATGGTAACTGCCATAATGGCAAAGTTACCAAAATGGTAAATCCTTTATGAAATGCTACAAGATAAAAGCAACATTTGTCTAAAAACAAACATGTCAATTCAGTACTGGTCAAAAATAGTCATTGTGCAAATACAAACATAACTCATTTTCTTGTATGTCAGAATGGGAGGGGAAACAAAATTAATATAGGCCTACAGAATAAACTCCCCTGACACATAATGAACATTGAACCGGTAACCTTTAATAAAGCCATACAGGCAACATGTTCGAGACACTTAAAAATGTTTGCAATATGTTGAAATGATGAGAGGATGTCCTGCTATATTTCCAATTAATGTGCTCCAAGTGAAGTGGAAGGCATACAGACAGATTACATAGGCCGCAACAGCTGCGATGACCTAGATATAGCTCAAAATGGTCTCAAAATGTTTGAATGTTTGCATGAAGGTCTGGCCAAATAATAGCACTTGGCAGCTCAGGAAGAGAAAGAAATTAAATTTCAACACCAAGGAGTATCATGTGGTGGGAATCCAAACTTCATTTTTTATATTACTGCTTCCGATTGTTTATTTCAATATCCCCAATGCCCCCAAAGAAAGTAACATTTTTTTAAAGGATTGTTTGACTGGAATAAGAATATTAATACATAATTTAATTTTACATATACTCTGCCTAGCTTATAATCATTCTGAAAATTGAAAAGTAAATAGCAACGTTCATGCCTCCCTAAAGTAGGGTAACAGACCTAAATGCAATTCTACTACTTCTCTCAAGGAAAGAGGTCTGAATTTGCAGTCTAAATTCCCTGACTGGGACTTGCTTATCTAGAAGATCCCAACAAGTTGTAGGTATGCTAGTCTAGTCTCAAGTCCCACTTGTTGATCGTAGTTTCAATCGGGGTCTGCATCTGCAGACTACCCTAGTGTAGACAAACTGGTGAAAAAGGGGGGAGGGGGCATCAGAACCCCTTGACGCACCCCCATTGACAAACCCAAATGACATTCATGCTCCAGATTGAGCGCATATGGATCCAATCAGTGCACCCACTTGACTGCAGTCAGACTTGATCAGACCTCTCTTCATCAAGGGCCAAAAGTCTTCCAATGGGAGCATGTCTGCTCTTCTGAGATAAATCAAGAAGAGTTTGGTCTTTGGTTTAAAAGCAAATTATGTCAAGAAAGCCACATCATTTGATGGTGGTGAAGGGGTAGGGAACACCCTAAAACCCTGACAAAACTGGGAGTTTATTAACCCTTGATGTAAATTTGTTGGTTTATCTGTTGCTTCAACAGCATCTGATTCTGAGCTTACTCTGTCAAGAAAGACACATCGTTAGACAGCGGTGAAGGGCAGGAAGCGCCCATGAAATCCTGATAAAACCAGGAGTAAGTCGACCCCTCAATGCAAATTTGTTGGTTTAGTTACTGCTTGAAGAGCATCCGATTCTGAGCTTTTAATATCAAGAAAGACACATCATTTGACAGCGATGAACGGTAGGAATCACCCTTGAAACATTGATAAAACCAAGAGTTTATAGTCGAATCCTTGAAATTTATTGGTTTGTCTGTTGCTTCAAGAGCATCTGAATCTCGGCTTACTATGTCAAGAAAGACACATCATTTGACAGCGGTGAAGGGCAGGAAGCACCTAGGGACAGTGATTTTCCGCGATCGCGGAAAACGGACGGAATTCACGGAATCGGCTGTTTGAAGCGGAAAGTGGCTTTTCAAACGGAAAATCACGGAAAACATGTTTTTTCTCAAAAGGCACAAAAAAGCAACAGAAATTAATCCCAAATCCTCAACAAAATACTAATATCAACTGAAAAAACACGATCTCACTTTGCAACAACATTCATGACAATTAACACATCGTAACTACACTCGAGCCTCTCCATCACTCGATCGTATCCAATTTGTAGTTTACACTTACGTCCGCATAGAAGGCAGAATCCGGCCGTGTGTTGCTGCCCTCTGCGTTCGGTCATAATATAATGATCACGGTGATTCATCAAATCCAAAATGGCGGATATTCGGAAGTCGTCGACTGCTCAAAACGATGTCCGAAAAGTCCCCAAATCAGCGATAAAATCCCATTTACCAATAAAATAATGCTAATAATATGAAAGGTGAGAATATACAGTGCGTCCCAGAATAAACGAAACCGAGATTTAGCGATCATTTATCATAACTTAATCATAAATAGAATAGACAAATGACCTACCAATTTAAAGCTTAGAACCTCCTCTTTCATATGATATTACTTAGGCTATTTCTTATTCACGCATGAGTGAGCAAAAACAATTTGAAGAAAGGATACCAAAAACTCATTTGGCGGGGGGTATCTGGGTTTCAAAAAGAAAACCACATTTCTGAAAAATTCAATATCTGCTCTTTAATTTGGTACCTCAATTACAGAAAATTGTCAAGAAATAAAAAAGTTCTGGTCATTTGAAATAAGGCTTGTATTTCCATAATTTCATGAGATAAACGTGTTTTCACCGGTTTCCCACAGAAGCTTTCGCATGGTGAACAAAAGTTTTAATGCATGGCTGATCGTCAACAAAACGGAGTGTCGAGTGAGTTTGAAAGCCAGCCTGGAGAACCTCTTCAATTTATGAAATTATTGAAATTCAAGCCTTATTTCAAATGACCAGAACTTTGTTATTTCTTGACCATTCTCTGTAATTTAGGTATCAAATTAAAGAGGAGATATTGAACTTTTCAAAAATGTGTTTTTCTTTTTGAAACCCAGATACCCCCCGCAAAATGAGTTTTTGATATCCTTTCTTCAAATTGTTTTTGCTCACTCATGCGTGAATGAGAAATAATCTAAGTAATATCAGATGAAAGAGGAGATTCTAAGCTTTAAATTGGTAGGTCATTTGTCTATTTTATTTATGATTAAGTAATGATAAATGATCGCTAAATCTCGGTTTCGTTTTTTCTGGGACGCACTGTATTAATGTTGATTATGTTTCCCTAATTTATTTAATTGAGCTTGAATCTCTTCGATTAAAATGGATTTTAAAGCGATGTTAGTACATTGGTAGATGCAAATTTTGAGCAGCGCTAGCATTTTGACATCGCTACTCGTTGCGTATTGGTTTTCTATGTAAACGGAATTGTCAATTTTTCTTGTACACAAAGTCTATGGGGAAACGGAATTTCCGTTTCCAGACATGCTGAAACGGAATTTGAGATTTTCTGAAACGGAAAAGGCAATTTTTAGAAACGGAAAATCACTGTCCCTAAGCACCCTCGAAACCCTGATATAACCCGAGAGTTGATTAACCCTTGATGTAAACTTGTTGGTTTAGCTGTTGCTTCAAGAACATCCCGGTTCACAGTGTCAAGAAAGACACATCATTTGCCATTGATGAAGGGTAGGAAACGCTGTCCAAACCTTGATAAAACCAGGGGTTAGTTAACCCCTTGATGCAAAAGCGCACTGAGGAACATGTTGAGATGTTCAGAATGAGGCTTCTTGAGGCTGGATTCGAAACGAGATCCATGTTGTGCTGATTCACAGTTCATGCTCTGATTGATAAGATTATACTGGGGAATAGGCTGCCATCAGAAGTCGTCAATTATCAATTCACCGAACTCTTCTCTTACATTCGCAACCCACTGCCCGACACTCAATCAGGCTAACCACGAACATTCTACTTGTGAACGATGCCAATGTGAAAGCTTGATTATTCAAACTTGGTCATGACTTTGCTGCCCTAGCTGCTCACCCCTCCGGTTTGTCTGTACCCCCCCCTCCCTGCTGGAAAGAGTGTGCTCACATTGTGGACTAACTGCAGATGGGATTGAGGATTTACATTATTAATTTAACAGTGATACCCACTTTGAAAATACTCCAATCTGACACTATGGCCCATATTCTGAAGTCAGGTTGAACTTAGACCACAGTTTAAAAACTCTATGCTAAAATTATGGGACGCCAAAAGTTCGAAACTTCTGTTTATGTTTATAACTTTGTTTCCTTTTGCTTTCATAATGATGAAATATACTTCAGTTATCATTCCGAGACAATTATGAATGATTTGGGTGTCATATGAGATAATAAATTGAATGTGCACTGTTAGGGATTTGTGCTCCAACTGGCTCTCCATAGTTCAACCACAACTTTAAACCGGGGTTTAATTTAAACCCGAGTTCAGAATACGGGCCTAATAGTACAAAATAATCTCACACTGTGGACAGGGCCTATACACCCATACCGCTTTGAGTAACTAGCTGATCTGACTAGTCCCAGGCTAAGAAATATTATTTCTTTTTATGAAATAGCCTGTGCCCTGGCTATCTTGGTGCTGCTTTTATCAGCACCAGACCAGCGCCATCGTAAAAGTGGCATTAAAAAAAGTAGCGCGGATCTGCTACTGAACGCTTGTGGTGCGGACCAAGAAATCATGAGTTGCTGAAAATGGTATATGAGTGTTAAGTGTGCTCACATAGCAGATTATGTAAAAAAAAAAGGTGATTCACATTGTTAGTTCTCAAAGCTAACAGAGTGAAAAATATGTGCACACTGTGGACAATAAACTGTGTGAGGGTTAAGTGTTTTCATGTAAAGGTTGAAGATAATTTCAAACTGTGTACCACATCCACATTGAGAATGTGCAATGTGTTCACATAACAGACTAGCGTGATGTAAAAGGGTCATTCACACTATTAAAATATTCAAATTTAGCAGTGTGAACATGATTTTACAGTCTCTGGACACAGCTATACTATGAATGTGCAGTGTGTAAAAACATGATTCACTCTGTTAAAATGCTGAAATTAAACAGTGTAAACATAATTTCATCCTATTCAGTGTGTTCACATAGCAGACTATGTTTAAAAAGGATATTCACATATACACACCTACATGTACAGTGTAATTAAGTGTGTTCACATAACAATGTTTGTAAGATGTCATTCACACTGTTGAAATGCTCAAATTTAACAGTGTGAGAGGGATTTCACATTGCATTCCACATGATGAACACACTGCCGGACACCGTGTTCACACTGCGGGACACTGTGTTCTCCCTAGTACAGTAGGACCACTGCCTTTGATACACAACACCTGTAGCTTGTATACAGTGTACCCAGTAAAGAACTAGAAAATGAATCTTGATATATATAGATAGAGTTAAATGGAAAGACCAGACCATCTGAATCCTGGTAAGACTATCGCTTCCCAGCAACCTACATGAAGCAGGTCGTTTGAACAGGTCTGAAAAACAGTCGGACTCTGTTCTCCTTGCCCTTTCCCATTTTTGAGGGCTGGTCCATCCAATACATGAATTTGAAATAAGGCATGTACACGTATCGTTTTACTGCCCCTTTCCTATTTCTACATTCATATTGTTTCATCCTCAAGAATCCATCTTGATCATGACATTCAATTCCGTAACCAATAAACAAAACTATTTCATATCTCATACCCTGTCTACTTTCTACCCTTCCACTCTATACAACATACACCTCCATTATTCCCCCCCCCCTCCCCCTCTCAGTTTTCCTCTAATCCCCCTTCCGATTGCTTTACTTTAAAAAAACCCGCGAAATTGGGTACTGGTGGGAAATCCTATCTGCAACTTTTCACAGGGCATTTAAATCACCAAACACTTTCACATGCGGCCGTGGTATATACCATGGAATATTGGGTAGCATCTTTGACTACTAGTATTGGAAGTCTTACAATGCCAAGATTTTGATACAAAGGCATCTTTAAATCTCCCGAGACTTAAGTGATCTATGAAGATCCATGCATCTGGAATTCTCCAGAGATGCCAAAGATCTATGCAGAACATGATTTCAAAGATGCCCTCTGCTTCACATTTTCCCTCCCACACACCATCTAGTCTGCTGTGCAAACCCTTTACTCGAGTGAAGGGTCTGAATTGCAGCCTACTCATGCCTTGCGTACTGACGCCCTCTCGCTGAATTGAAACAGCAAGTTTTGAATGTGCTAGTCTTTGCGTGGAGACACACTTGTTGATCAAAGTTTCAATCAGGGTCTGTGCCTGCAGACTACACATCATCCTATCAAAAACACATAAATATAAAAAAAGAAACTCTTGGGTACGTTCAATCCAGTTTCTTAGGCTGGAATCACAAACTGGAATCACAAACACGAATCACATATCAAAATACAAACACAAAAGATTGTTATTTTGGGAGAGCGCTCAATCTCACTGTCTTTTTAAAGTCCACCTACCACATATTGTAGGTCTCGGAGTCTGACCAAGGAAGTTAAGGTCAGATATACGGCGTATGCATTACATGTCCGAGATGGGTGAAGTACCTGCAGATGGCCGAGACCTGCAATCAACTTTTAATGATGGAGTTCTGAAGAATTGCTTTTCAAAAGCTATATCTTTTTAGCATATAAACTGAAAAAAAATACTAATTGAACACAGTTGTAATTTTATTTTCGTCTTGTGGAACCAAGTTTTGGTTTAATGTAACCATACACCATAGTCTCAATCAAAACCCTTGTCATCCCTATTCTAAATGTAGTAGGAATATGTGAGTATGAGCTTGAAGACCTGTGTATTAAAAGCAAACTCCCTTTAAAATACATGGGCCTACCCTACATGAATACAAAGGTTTGTTTCAAAAAAAGTTTGACAGGGTATTAAAATTTTGGAAAAGCTCAAAGCAATTTGTCAAATTTCGTTGCAAAATTTGAGTAATTTTCGTCATTGACGATGCCAGTTTAGCACAAAATTGAGGCAAACCTATGAACAAAATGATGAAAGAAAAAGTAGGGTTTTTTTAGAACTTATCAGGCAGAAGTGCTTCATGATATAACAATTTTCACTTAAAATTGGAAACATGAAGGAGAAAAAAAACTGTCATTACCTGGCACTTCAGACATGCTTCAAGATCATGTCTCAATTATTTCCTGTATCTTTTAATATACTGTCTAACATCATACTTCAATAATTTGCATGGTCAACGAAAGTCTTGGTCTGCTGTCTAGCCTTGGCTAAATTAGGTCAATTGCCCCCCCCCACACACATCCCAGGATCCTACATAATGCATGATGAATTTTAGGAGTATTAAAGGTATTGTTTAACTTTGTGAGCAGCCGATTTAAAAAATTCTCAAACCAAGATGAAACTTGTATACAAGTGCATGTATTAGAACTAATAAACCCTGAAAACAACCTTTATTGAGAATGAAAAGCTAAAACTACAAGGCAAACCCCAATTTTTTTAAGTAGGTGTCTTATAGACGCCTAAATAGTACACATAAGTGTATGGGATGAAAGTAAGATGGTGTTTCTGGTCACTTTATATTTCAATTTTTGAAGCACTAAATAATTATATTTGAACGCAATTTTTTCTGGGCTTCAGTTTTGTAACATATCACAGATACAGGTGACAAGTGTGACCTTCCAGCTCAGATTTTTTAAAAGTCAAACCAATGTTAACCAATCACTTTAAAGTAATTGCAAACATGTTAAATATTTCAGTATTATGATATATTGTACTTTTCTCATCTATGTGTATAATTATTGTTAAAACCATTGGAAACCAAAGGTCTTTGTATTACTAAGCAAAATTACTTATTACTAAACAGTCATATTTAAAATCTAGCACCATATACCATAATACTAATAACAATGTATCTGTACTTTTTTTAAAGAGAAGTGCAAGTCATCATTTACACACTTCAAAACAGTGTCAGATGAAGAAGTACGTAGGGTAATCATGCAGTCCTCTACATCAACTTGTGATCTTGACCCCATTCCAACATCATTTCTTAAGCAATTACTACCTGAGCTTGTTCCTATAATGACAGAAATCATTAATGAATCATTTATATCTGGTTGCTTCCCTAGTAAATTTAAGTGTGCTAACATCATTCCCAAATTAAAAGGAAATTCTCTGAACAAGGAAGAGCTTCAAAACTACCGCCCTATTTCAAATCTAAGATTCTCTGCCAAGATCTTGGAAAAATTAGCTGCTTCTCAATTACAAGCTTATCTTAAAGAATATGATTTACATGCCAAATTTCAGTCAGGTTATCGCCAATACTATGGTGTAGAAACGGCTCTTCTTAGGGTAACAAACGATATTTTGATATCATTAGACAGAGGTGAAGAAGTTATTCTTATATTAATAGACTTCGTCAGCTTTTGACACCATTAAACACGACATTCTCCTGAAACGTTTAGAGTATATATTTGGGATACGTGATCTGGCTCTACGATGGTTTCATTCATATCTTTTAGGTCGAAGCCATCGTGTTGTCATTGGAAGTGAGAAATCAACTTTCCACTCTTTAACTCAAGGTGTTCCTCAGGGATCTGTACTGGGGCCGATCTTATTTACACTGTACACTTCCCCACTTGAGTCAATCATTGATTAGTTCAAAATACAAAAAATGTTTTATGCAGATGACACACAACTGTATGTTACTCTTAAAAAGTTTAAGGATTCTGACCCCACTGCTGAAATTACACAATGTATTCAAGAGATTAAAGAATGGTCACAGATCAATAGCCTCAAACTAAACGGTGAAAAAACAGAGTTTTTACACATTTCCTCACGTTTCCAAGAAACAGAATCACTCCGGATGTTAAAACTTGGTGGAATGGATATACGCGCAAGTACTTCTTGTAGAAATCTAGGAGTTATATTTGATGATAAATTGACATTCGATGAATTTATATCCCAAAAATGTCGCTCTGCATCATATGCCTTATACAAAATTGGTAAACTTCGTGAATTCTTGGACAAACCCACCACTGAAAAATTGGTACATGCTTTTGTTTTATGTCACATTGATTTCTGCAATAGTCTCCTTTCAGGATTACCTATTAAACAAATTAAAAAACTGCAAACCATTCAAAATTCAGCTGCGAGATTAGTAACACGAACACGCAAGTATGAAGCAATTACTCCAGTTCTCAGAGAATTACATTGGCTCCCTGTCCGTTCCCGGATTGTATTCAAACTTCTAGTTTTTGCACACAACTGTTTTTATAAAATTGCCCCGTCCTATTTACTCGATTTAGTTTCATATTACCAGCCATCCCGAAATCTTAGATCAAGCTCAAAAGCATTATTTGTTGTTCCCTCTGTCTTTACAAAGTCATATGGTGAGCGTGCTTTTACTCATGCCTCTGCTGTCCTCTGGAATGCTTTACCGAATTCAATGAGATATCAAAGTGATTTATGTACATTCAGGAGATCCCTCAAACATATCTTTTCAATGCATAAAAAACTAACTTTGAACTAATGGTCCAATCTAAATATCTCGATTACTTTATTCTTATATACCTTTCACTATTTCTTCTTTAAGCGCATAGGGACATGCTATGATATGTGTGATGCGCTATACAAGAATTGAGCATTATTATTATTATTATTATAAATGAATTTGAATGAAACTTTGCACAGAATAAAATACATGTACTGCTCAGTACATCAATCAAATACAATCAATTTAAGCTTACGATTATAATTTTTCTTCAATAGAATATTTGTCTAATCATTTATTACCAGGGGACCCATCGTTTTTATTCATAATCTGAAATATTAGAGCAACAGAAAAAGGTGATATTTGAACAAAGTCTTCACAGACTCCACCTTATAATATCGGCCCATGGCTCTTTCTGTCAAGGCGGAAACAGACAATTTGTTTGCATATGTATGAATGACAGTCCAAACTACCCTTCATAGAGCATTTTTTTTCTCTCCGCCATTTTCATCTAGCAACACTCACCTATAACATTCATTACGATCGTCACACAACAGGAACAAACACAAAAACGCTTTTCAAAACCAACGTGTTATTCTGTCAACATCCTTTTCATGGCAGGGTGTATTTGAACAGATTACCTGTTCACCATGAATAGGCTCCTGTACATGGGATGACAGTGAACTAGAAATATACATTTAAAAAAAATCTAGACAAATAGTCCTATTCTTTGAGTTTCCTGCAACAGACCAACTGTATTTGACGAGAAAATACGAGGGTGTCAAGCTACACACCGATTGGTGGACCGGTCTGGGGGTGTTTGTTTACAACCCTGAGCAAATTAAACCATGCACATTGTTTGGGTGCCGGCTATGGAAAGTTCCAACACATTTCGTCTATTTACCGAAGCCCCATCTTCACACAATGTCACACGTTTGGATTCAATAGATTCAATGATTTAACATGCATTTTGGAAAAGCTAGTCTTAGATCATGTTACCCATGAGTGAGGATTGCGATAAAATACCCCCCCCCCCCCAAAAAAAAAGCGAATAATCTTGGTTATTTCCAAGGATTTCTCATTAATTTTCTCTTTTTGTTCTAAAATCTCTCAATAAAACAAATAATGCACTGAAGCAGGAGAGTTAGATTCCCTCAGTAATATTACTCCACCATGGGGGGGGGGAACAAGTGGCCCCTTTCACAAACTCTACGTCTATGGGTTCCAAAACCTATCATGTCTTATCATTTTGTTTGGTCAAACTGTGTTATATATGTCTCTTGTTTGATTGGTTTAAATGAACTTGAACGTGAATTAATACACTCTAGAAACACATATCTTCCGGCATTTTGCCTTTCTCTTTGAAAAATATACCTTTCAAAATGTATTTTACACACTCAACACCTCACACTCCCACCATGTCAGAAACAGCAAATTAATCAGGGAGTATCAAAAGGCAGAGGCGTAACTAGAATAGAGCTTTTCTTGAAACTCGACATTTTTGTTTGAAATTTGAAAGTCATAACAACCACCACCTACGTGCGGTTCCTCTTCAATCCCACAATATTTGCGTTGATCTAGCAAAAAAATGAATCAATGTGTTTGAACTGAAAACATATTCAGGTATCCGCTGGAGTAAAACGAGCAAATAGTAAGGGCAAACATGTCTAGTTTTATATTTAAAAAATCTTTCTATTTAGCCTACAATTGAGGAGGGTTAAGGTTCATTCACATCACTAAAAGAAACCAAGATACTCTGATAAATCAACAACATTTCAATGTCAATTCTCTGGTTCTTCTGGCCCTACTTCCGTTTTTTTTTGTTTCCTTATCTAATCTTTCTTCTCATACTTTTCATACATCTAGTTTCAAGTTTTGCCTTTCTCTTCAAAAAATATACCTTTACAAAATGTATTTTACACACTCAACACCTCACACTCCCACTATGTCAGAAACAGCAAATTAATCAGGGAGTATCAAAAGGCAGAGGCGTAACTAGAATAGAGCTTTTCTTGAAACTCAACATTTTTGTTTGAAATTTGAAATTCATAACAACCACCACCTACGTGTGGTTCATCTTCAATCCCACAATATTTGCGTTGATCTAGCAAAAAAAATGAATCAATGTGTTTGAACTGAAAACATATTCAGGTATCCGCTGCAGTAAAACGGGCAAATAGTAAGGGCAAACATGTCTAGTTTTATATTTAAAAAAATCTTTCTATTTAGCCTACAATTGAGGAGGGTTAAGGTTCATTCACATCACTAAAAGAAACCAAGATACTCTGATAAATCAACAACATTTCAATGTCAATTCTCTGGTTCTTCTGGCCCTACTTCCGTTTTTTTTTTGTTTCCTTATCTAATCTTTCTTCTCATACGTTTCATACATCTAGTTTCAAGTTTTGCCTTTCTCTTCAAAAAATATACCTTTACAAAATGTATTTTACACACTCAACACCTCACACTCCCACCATGTCAGAAACAGCAAATTAATCAGGGAGTATCAAAAGGCAGAGGCGTAACTAGAATAGAGCTTTTCTTGAAACTCGACATTTTTGTTTGAAATTTGAAATTCATAACAACCACCACCTACGTGCGGTTCCTCTTCAATCCCACAATATTTGCGTTGATCTAGCAAAAAAATGAATCAATGTGTTTGAACTGAAAACATATTCAGGTATCCGCTGGAGTAAAACGAGCAAATAGTAAGGGCAAACATGTCTAGTTTTATATTTAAAAAAATCTTTCTATTTAGCCTACAATTGAGGAGGGTTAAGGTTCATTCACATCACTAAAAGAAACCAAGATACTCTGATAAATCAACAAAATTTCAATGTCAATTGTCAATTCTCTGGTTCTTCTGGCCCTACTTCCATTTTTTTTTCTTATCTAATTTTCCCTCTCATACTTTTCATACATCTAGTTTCAAGGGCGTGGAGAAGGTGCCTACTTAGCACTCAGGTAATCAATGATTCGATAACCAGGGAAAAAATATATCTGTAAGTGTTTAGAAATGTGCCGTCCAAATTCAATAGCTTCTAAAATGTTATCCGACAAATCCCTTTCTATCCGGCAGTCACCATAGTAACAGTGACTCTCAACCAATCGAAATCTATGAAAGACATCAGATCTGACAACTTGTCAGACAAAAATGTTGATGAAATGCTCCCCTGGGTCCTGTTACAAGAAGGTTAGCGATTAATTGCATGCTTGATTTTCAAGATTGATTGTACATTGTAGTCATGCAATCAATCGTTGAAAATATGTCTACGATCATTGCTAAGCTTTGTGTTACGGGCCCTAGATGATCAATACTCTACCATGAGTTAAATTATTGACCCTTTACCAAAACTCTAGCCAAGTTCTGAGTTGGGAATTGTCTCACCATTTTTTTTTAAAACAGTGTAAGAAATTAAGGTGTCAACACTGATTGAGGCAATATGACAGGCCTGCATTATGATATTGAAGATGAATACCATACCTAGCATAGACCATCATCTTAGTAGCCAACGCCTTGCTGATACAGAATCCAGCACCGCCGGTAGCAAACCAAAATGATACTCTCTGAAAAACAAAGAAATAAAACATAACATAAAAAGTGGTGTTTAACATTAGAGTATACTGAACATAAAGTGTATGAACAATATGAGAGATTTTTGTTTTTCACCCCCGGGCTAAGATTCCCCCCCCCTTTTCGTGGATTTTTACCTGAATAAACAAATCAAGTTCAGGATACATTCATATCAAACAGAAATTTGATATATTACAGCTGGTGAATATGAAAAATATCAAAATAATGAATGAATTGATCTTTATTGATCTTTTTTATAAAATGATATACCATAATCATGAAAGAAATTTGACAAAAAATATTCAGACAAACACAGAGCTAGGTGTTATCAAATAATAGAATTCAAGTAGAATCAAAGTCAAATATCAATTCAGGACTTTTCACAACAAACACGGGGAATGTTATTCTAGCTTTCACACATTTCTAACAAAGAGAGAATGGAAGCTTTAGGATTAAAAAATAAACAGAGAATAAATAGAGCATGAAATAGAAGGACACCTTATTTGTAAATTTTGTGATGATTGACAGAGCATACTGAAAACAAACTCTGAGAATCGTCCTAAACTTATCAGCAATTCTGCTTTGATATTCAACAGAGAAGATCCCCTTTCGCTTCAATCCTGGCATCGTCAGTGGTCCATGGTTAGATCTATTGTAACAGAGCATCAATCTTATAATCCTGTTTACAACATGACCACAAAGACGTTTTATGTTTGCTCATCCTTTAATCCCAGTATCGTGTGAAATTCACCCCTAAAACCGTGTACTTCAGGACAATTTAAATTCCTTCTTTTATTGTGATCTCGAAAATGAAAATTGAAAAAAGAAATAATCAAGGAGCAAGTATACCGAAGCGGGTCGCCAAGCTATTCAAGTTTGTTTCATTTTATATTTGTCATTTCATAAATCTTGAAGTTAATATTGTAGGTCTGTTTAGCATAACATTACAACGCAAATTTAAAAAGTGGGACATATTTGCCAAGACTTCCTAGTACTCAAGAAATGGTGTTTATTTTCTTCAGCTTGATATCCATCGATATTGTGCTGCACTCTACCCAGGTGCAGCAAATGGGTACCTGGACTATATTCATTCCTTGAAACACTTGTGCACTTGGACAGAGCCTAGGTGTACTCTCTGGAAATATCATAGTTCGAGTCTTAGCAGTTGGCAGACTGGATTTAAGTCCTTCCAATATGATATCAAACAAGCATGAAGACTAAAATAAATATTGGTACACGCTAAGTTTCAAAGATTTGAAACAAATCCACATTGGCTGTGAATAGTGACAAGCTGTATATGAGATTAAGTCTATTATTAACAGACGAGCTGGATTTATTTTAAATCCTTTGAATTAAAGGTGTGGTGCAAGACTAAGAATGTTGGTTCTAGAATAGCAATTGAACCTTAAGACTTACTTTAGGGTGAAGTAAATGAACCACTCCACCACAACGCAAGCCTATCCAGAAAATGATTCAAGTTCGTCACATAGCACATTTTCTTGGAGAAACATGGCTTCTATTTTTAGTTATCATCTCAAAATCCAATTCCTTTGTCCATTAATGCATGTATCCAGACACCCTGGGCAAATTGGCAATGTCATAAGTGTCAATGAGAAATGTGACTTAAACCATTTTTTCGAAATTCAAAGAAACATAATTTTATTTTCTTTTAATGTACGATGGAAAGAGAGGCAAAGTTGCACTATCTTTTGTGTCTGTTGGTTCAATTTTCGCATAAAAATCATAACTTGAATTATTTTTCCGTAGATGAGAAGTAGTAAAGATAATCAAAATGGATAGATCAAATTCAGTCTTCCTTCACCAATCTCTTCTCTATTATGTTTCCCACGCCTCATTAAATCTACGATGATCCAGACATCCTTTTTTATCACAACTCGTCAATCAAGTAATTCTAATACTTTATCATTCTAATGTTCTATGTAACGAGCTGATACCGGGTTTAACTTCCTCATTCTTCTATCATATCTGCCAATTTAACAAAATACCCTCTGAAAATGCACTTCAATTTCATGCTTACCAAGTATAACAACAATCAACTCAATATGCCATGAAAATAAATTTCACCATCAATGAGGATATTAAATCCCATTTCATCAGTTGTCATAAAATTGCTATGTATTTTATGAAATGAATAACTGAAGTGCATTTAAAAAAATAATGAAATTTCTTCCTATGTTTTTCATTACAAATTTTTGAGAATCTAAAAAAAAATCTTCTGATCAAAGAATTGTACTTTTCTATGCCAGTTTTTGATTGAGATCGCTCACTGCATGAAAAATGTCACATCAAGCATGATGATGTGTTATATTCTCATCAATTTTAACATGAATCTATCAGAATATAAAAGATAGATTATATCTTCATAATTTTACTTTTTTTTCTTCTCTATATTGAATTGCATAGACGCTCTAGTTGAAAAATCATCAAAAATTTGGTGGTTCCTTCAATAACTATGGGTGCTATGAACCCAGAATGGCTGACTATTCTACAAAATCATTAATAAAAAAAAAAACATAATTTTTTGGGAAAAATAATCCTCCTATAGTCAAGTTTCTACCGATTCCACTTTTTTTTGTTTTGCTGCTGGTAGATTCCTTCAGAAATGGCTCATGCTTTCATTTCCTGGCTTCTCTAATCAGTCTCCTTGATGATAATCTCTCTTCGATTTCCTTTCCTTGATCCCGTCTTTCGTTTCTGTCTTAGCAAGCCCAAATCCTTCCAAGCAATCCTCGTTGGCAGAAGACTCCATTATCACACGGAACAAGTTGCAGTTCAATACAACCCCTTTCTATGGTGTCGATGTTTGGTGTACATAGCGACCCACACACCTGTCATTTTACTTCGGTGTTAAATTGTTGTTGTTAGTTCAACATCAATGGGTGTCATAACAACACCTTTGGTGTTACCTTACACCCTTTGGTGTTATGTTGAATCGTGAGTGTGTAATTTTCATTCCTGAGAGTGTGGTCCTCCAAAGACACCATGAAAGAAAAAAAGTACTTCTTTCTGCCTTTGGGATACCAAGTGGTGTCAGTCTCAACACCCTGGGTTTTACTAGTCTGCAATCACAGACCCATATTTGACACTTCAACCAATAACGGGTCTAGAGTAAAGACTAGACTCCAAAAGAGACTTTTAGGAGTAGTGAACGAGAACGACGTAGCAGTCCTCTGATCGTTCGAGTCAACGTCGTCTTGCATTGCCCT
Organism: Lytechinus variegatus; assembly: GCF_018143015.1. NCBI lineage: Eukaryota > Metazoa > Echinodermata > Echinoidea > Temnopleuroida > Toxopneustidae > Lytechinus > Lytechinus variegatus. The sequence goes on from NC_054749.1 coordinate 5,513,711, forward strand.
TGTTCACTACAGATGCGAATACTTAAGATTTCACTCGACTTGTACGCGTACGTATGTCCACTTGAAACAGCGAGATAACCACCGGGTCATGATCTGACATGCTGCCCAACCTGGGAGATCTGGCGCACCATCGCCTTGTGACCCGGTCGGCTGATGCGAAGGTGCAACATGTGCACACGTGCTCTTTCGCTTGCTTTGATTCCTTTTTACGTTAGTTAGGATATATATCTATGTGTATTTGGGAGATCAGAAAGCAATTTCAAATATGATAAACATAATGCATCGTACAACTTACATAGATTTTGTGAAAAGTCACTAAAAACTTTTTTTTTTTTTAAAGGGAAAGGTTGATCTTCATGCCGGGCTTGAACGGTTAAAATGACGTCACTCACATGCACGTTGTCTATGATTTAGGAGAACCGCAAAATGGATGTGGCGAGGTTCTCGATTTTGATAGTGGAAGTGTGTGAGGACCTGAGGCATATGGCAAGGCAAAGAAATGACGTCATTTCGTACCAGTCCTCTACATGTATGTCGACGTACGTTTCTAAAAGTGCTCAAAGACTGTCTGTGTCAAATAAGAGCAAGAGACAGTACACAGTTAATCTAGTCTCACTACTTCAGACTCTGCATTATGCAGTAAGCCAATTGTGAAAATCATGGGTCTGTACCTGCAGACTAGGTTTTACAGTAGATAAAAGCTGGAATATTCTAAGTTTCTTACCTGATTTGAAACTCTATCTATAGCTTCTATAGGATGACTGAGGCTAGCCCGGCCTAGGTAATGATCTTGATCGTGATCAAACTGCCGGAGTAACTTCATCAGCTCCGGCACATTGAGATAGTTGTCGTCATCAACGTGACATAACCACCTAAAATACATCAGAAAAAATAAAGGAAAGAGAAAACTTGTTCAACATCTCAATGGCTTGTATCGATAATACATGAGAAAAGGCGTGGGCAGTGGATTGGGGGATAAAATGAGCAAAGGAACAGAGGAGGTGGGGGGGGGGTAATACATCAAAATAGTATTGGGAGAGGGGTAGAGGAAGAGAGATGTGAGGGGCAAGATGGCAAGAAGGAGAGAGGTAAGGACCATAATGGGGGGGGGGCTACTCGAATTATAACATGATACCGATGTGCCACACCAAAGTCGAAAATAGGGGGCTCTGGAGCTAAATATTGGTCATGAAAATGGGGGTCTCTGGAATGGTTCTTGGATCAACAATTGCTAAAAATATAATGCTCAGGAACTGACCACATAAAAAATTGGCTCTCCTGGAACTCACATAGCATGGTAGTGGCTATATGGTAGCGCACTGTCCAGAACGAGAAACACAAATTTTAGGGTCTCTAGAACAGGGAAAAATAGTAATTTCTATGACTTTCCAAATTGGTGATGCTCTGGAATGGAAATTTAGGCTGAAAATGGGGGTCTCGACCACTACACATACGTGTATACAACATACACTTATACTAAGTAGCCCCTCCCCCCCCTCTGGGGGGGGGGGGTAAGGAAAGGGGAGGGGAGTTGGATAGAGAAGAGTGGGGATGGGGATTCAGACAGGCCTCAAAGTAAACCCTCATGAGGGCAATGCATTTTTTTCTTAAAGATCGCCTTAGAACCATGTCGATATCAGGGGAGTTTTAAGGATATGAAGAGATGGGTACACTTTGTCACTGATGCAAAGCCACAAAATCTAAATTCAAAACCATTAATGAATTCCTGAGAAGAATTTCAGATAAAAGATGCAAAAAAATTATCATCAACATCTTATTTTGAGATCATTGGTAGGTACACATTTTCTCAAGCCATGACAATTTATTTCACATTGATTTACTCATTATTAGTATATTGAATAAACAAAAATCATTTCTTTTTTCTTCTTGTTTAATCATTAAGACCAAGAAGTGATCTTTACAGGGGTCATTTAAAATAACTGATCCTCTCAACAGTCCAACTGCCCCAAGGTCAAAGTTCATCTTGCAAAGCTGGCGATTATATACTCCTAAATATTGGGAAAATCAGCTGGAATCCACTTTATAACGCTGCAAGTCTGTGGTTCTTGTTTCACAACTCTCAATTCTTCTACGCACTCTGTAAGTCTGGTGTTACAGAACTCTCAAAGTAAAAAAAGTACTCTTAGTTCTTTGAAATGATAAAAATTGACCATAAAAGGCAGGAATTCTACTGTGAACTTTGCAAGTCCAATGTTCAAGAACTATAATAAAAGTATGATTAATTATCATGGACTCTACAATGAACTCTAACTCTGCCAACTTTGGACCACTTACTAGTTTCTCCTAATTATATTTCGAATTCAGGATTAAAGTGTTTAAAGTTATTGAAACATAAGGAATTGATAATAAACAATGTTTTTATAAACTCACTTATGGCGGGACTTGTATTACAAAGTTTCAGTATAAGTGGATGGACAGAGTGTCATTTTCTTATCCTAACACTTACTGATAACATTAGATACATAAGTGTTTTTTTATTGTAGACTGATTAGGGCCGTGTTTATGCTTCCAATTTTGAGGCCAGAATCAGCGCTTCCAAACGTGATTAGTCCAAAACACGGTTGCGTCCATGCTTACTTTCATTTAAACGCTGTTTCAAAACGCTGATCGTAAACTCACAAAAAGGTGCGTTTGTAAACTTCTTTTGACCAGAATCAGGCTTTCTAGGGAAGTATAAACAGAAGCATGATCATAAACGTGTTTAAATGACGTCATTTGGTACATGCTTCCGATGAGATGAAAATCCGCGGGCAAATGCAGTCGCATTGCCCCATATTATTTCCACGTAATAACAACACTCTGAAAAAAAACTTTCAAAATATGGCGCGCCCATTTTGACCTCGCCTTACTGCGAAGCCAGCTGGAGATCGTGATTTCGCCTCTGAAAAGTTAAGCAAAAACAGCACTCCCAGAACCATGTTTACGATCGGCGTTTTGAATCGACGTTTGAAAACGCCGATTCTGTCCTCGCAATGGAAGCATAAACACACCCTAGGTTATATCAAGATGTATTGAAAATATGAAATCGATACGATTAATGGCTTTATCTTACATGGAAAAATAAAGATTATTCAAACTCAATACAACATAAAGTACAAAATAAAAGAGAAATTATAAGACATGAGGAGGATCATGTTTTGATTCACAGCAAAGGAATGAAAACATTCACTGAGAAATGGTTTGAAATGACAGAATTATTCTTACCTTTTATTAGATTTATAAAACATACTGAATATATTTGATGTTTTACAGCACAGGGCCAATCTGTGAAATGAAAAACAAGAAAAAAGTCATAATCATTTATATGTTCATGGCGATCATTATCATTTCATTAATAGAATCATTGACAAGAAAGTATACTCGTCTGTATGCCTGCTTTTTTCTATTTCTCAAACGGGTTGGTCATCTATCAGATCATATAAAATGTAACAAAAAACTTTTAAAAATAATTGTTAAGCTTCATCTACTCCTGCAGAGTTTCTCAAGCCAATGATCAGTCAAGAAAAACGAAGGTACAGACCACCACAGGCAGCAAACTTTGTGACCAATTAATTGGCTTGAGAAAGTCCACAAAAGTGGACGAAAGCTAGCCCCATATAATCATGAAGGTTGGTTGGAGGTTAAAAAATTATTCAATTTATCATCCCCAACTGATGAATGTTTTCTGTATTAAAACTTTTATTTAGACCTTTTCAAGCATTATTTGTACCTGCTGTTACAAAATTATTACAGTATCATTAAAAGAAATCATATATCATTTTGGCAATCGAAAATAATTCCTTTGAAAGCTGATCTTTTTAGCTATTTTTCAGAGGTAAATTTACAATCATTTTAATATGTTCTCACCTCGAATGTGTTCCTTGACACTGTGTGTTGACCATATGGCCATCTGTAAAGACATAAATAAATAATTTTGATATTGTTAAATCTTTAAAATATACCAAAAATGTCTTTGAGGCAATTGTCTTTCAAACGAAATACCATCAGTCAATATCACTGCAATCTATAAAGTGACTTCACCTGGGGATCTAACAATAAATTATAATTGTATCGCACATGGTGGCTCAGTGATAGAGGGTCCACCTCATGTACAACAGGTTGTGAGTTCAATCCTCGGCTGAGTCATACCAAAGACTTCAAAAATGGGACCTTCTGCCTTCTTGTCAGGCGTCAAAATGAGGAAGGGTAAAAATAAAAAAAATTATGAAGGGCCTGCTAGGAGAAGAGTCTATGAGAGCTAAAGTGATTACCCTGGGAAAATAATTATTATTCTTATCATCAATGTGAATAATTCATTTCGATTATCTTCATCCAAAGAAAAAAATATAATAAGGGTATTGTCTGCTCTATTGAATCATTCATTTATAATCAGACATCAGTGATGAATCGCATTTTGTGTCATATAGTATTTCTAATGGTCGACTTGTTGTAAATAAAGGAAAATTGACCTGTAAGTGACCATTAGAGTCATGTTGACCAACAACACCAATGGGTGTAGCATGATCAAACTGACCGCAGGAAATGAGAAACGGAAGGCCTATGCCGGCTGTCAAAGGTTAGGAGTCGCCTGGACCTAGTTTCCTAGAGACACCATGTCCTGCCGTTTGTTCATCGCAAACACGGGTATCTTCATCACGAAACCCAAACACAACCTGAAGATGATAATACCAATACACCTTCCCCAATAGCTCATAATAATTTTCGATGGAAAAGGGGAATATATTGCGTAGGAAGTCCAAACGTGTTTGTTCATAATTTTGTCTGGATGGATCAAAAGGGACAGGCAATCGGTCGTTGGAGTCGGCAAACACTTCCCCCCTCTCAAGAGCCCTTGAGATTCCGACCACAACAACACCCGAATCAACCAGTCAAATATTGGGAGGCATTCCCTGGAGGCGATAGAACAGGTTGCATAGGGATCGGAATGCTATGATACCGCTTGTAATATTTGACATTGAAGAAAGGGAATTCATCTGAATCGTGCGCATCTCTCAAAGAGCCGCACCTCTATATGAGATTGGACAAAAATAATTGGTTCTCTTTTAATAACATATTATTACTTCTTAAATGTGGTTGATATTATGTTTGCACGGCAAAGAACTGAATATTTGTCACCTTTCTGCTCTAGCTGTCATTCATTTTGACAAGTGCAATCATCATTTACAACATACGTCATTTATGAAATCAATTCAAGCAATCGTCCTCCCCCATATCAAGGTGGGGGCAATTCCCCCCCCCCCCTTTCCAATTGCCGGTGAGGCAAACTCTGCATTTATTCTAAGAAAAACATGAATTAAGTTTTAGGTATGCAATTCTAATTTATTTGTGGGGCCCCTTTACCTGCATTACTTTATAATAATGATATACGCATACCAAATCATATTTCAAAAAGTACATTACAAAATAATTAACTAGAAACATTCCAAATATACCAGAGGATAGATCCCAATTCTCATACATTATCAATTACCCTCTAATTTATTTCAAGAACATACCCAATTTTTCATTTTGACTTTCTTCTTACTTTTTTCCATAAATCCAACCAGCTCATTTCGTCTGCCGAACTCCACTGGAGGGGTCAATAAACAGAGATCTCCCCCAAAATATTGATCACTTCTTTTCAAACGTTTAAGAGTTAAAATGCCGTCACGAACCACCAGACATCCATGTGATCTCACCGACTACACGCTATTTGCTCTTGGATTGCAAATAAAACTACCCGATGATCCATCAAGTTTCTTTTGACCGATCAAAATAAGATATATACAATTCTACCTGCTCGATGCTCCCCATTCCAACCCATTGAATACAGACAAGTGTATTGAGTCACTTGATGTTAATGGCACAGTAAAAGAATTTCGAACCAAAGATCGGAGGGGAAAAAATAATCACTGCATCATGGAAACTTCTAATAAAATATCAATACATCGAGTAGAAAATGGGAAAGGGAACATATGGTCATAAAATATGAATAAGCTTGTCTCTAACTTCAAATCGCTTCTTTTCAAAATCGTCCATTGTATAATCGACTATGATCCATTCATCTGACTCAACAAAGTGTAACAGTTGGTGGTAGATTTGTTTATGTTCCATATATTAATCTCTGATATAATTGTTTAAAAAAAGATATGTATTGCATCGCCACACAGCGATTTTCTTGTGATGGCGGTGGGAGATGACTCTACACGCAAAGCATACTATACTAACAGAAAGAGAGCCAAAATAAAAAATTCCTTAGAAAATCCACCCCCCCCCCTCCGGACTTTGAAATAGAGGGTCGTGGGTTCCAATCCCAGCCATGGTGTAGTTTCCTTCAGCAAGTAATTCATCCACATTGTGCTGCACTCAACCCAGGTGAGGTGAATGGGTACCTGGCAGGAATTTATTCCTTGAAATGCATGTGCGCTGTAATCTTAGGAATTACTGCTGCCAAGCTACAGCTGGGGTAATAATATCCAAGTCCATTGGAAGTGCATAGAGACATTATTCATAATGTGATATGCGCTATACAGAACTGTATATTATTATTATTACACTAAGCTGAGTTTTGCTGAGATTTAGCACAACCAAAGTCTCTCCTTTTCAAAAAGTTAGTATGGTTGATCAGATTTTGAACCTGAGCCTCTCTTTCACCAATAAAGACAAGTTGGTCGAAATTCATCAGGACTATTTGAAAAATTGGGGAAGTTTGAGAAGCAGATGAAAATTACCGTCTGCAAAATCACAATGAACTCTCCCAAATTGAATCCCAACTTCACCAAAAGTGGGTCAAAAACATGCTCAAGAGCAACAAGTAATATATCAAGCTCAAAAATATAAGTATGAGACAAAATTCCATTATTCTCCCTGGCATCATTTTGCATGATTTGATATTGATTTTTCCATAATAACCTAAACCTGTTATCAATTATTTTATTAGGATTTATGACCGTGTCTGGGGCGTTTGTGCTTGGAACAGATGGACTCCATTAATGCTACACAAAGGAGGAGGCGAACAGGAAATTTAAATGTTTCTTTCATTTGAATGATCAACTCTGTTGTGTTTTCATTCAATGTTTGATTTAATCGTTCTTTAATCACTTACAAAATGCGAGTTCAAGTAGTGCCTATGCAAATTTCTGATTTTAAATCCAAGGACTTTGACAACTTCACACCTGACAGACAGAAACTGCATTCTGGGGAGATTTTCAAGAAAGGACCCACTGATTTTTTTATTTGACGAAATCTGTTTTCCTCAGACATTTACACGTACCTTATAGGAACTATGCTTTTCAGCCAATCAACATCAAGGAAGTTATTAGATCTGACAACTTTAAAGATTTGTAACAGCTCTGCTGTGTTATCAACATCGGGTCGGACAATCTCTCAATCTTTGTACTGATCTTGTCTATGTAATTATCACTGCTATTGTATTTAATTGACAAAAAAAATTAATACAATGACAAATCTTGTTGAAATACTTTCAGTTTTCTTATAAAAACTTGTGGAATTATTCAGCATTTGCAGGACAGCGGACAACCTTTGAAATGTTTTGACATCTGATTTTCAAGAAAGGACCCACTGATTTTTTTATTTGACGAAATCTGTTTTCCTCAGACATTTACACGTACCTTATAGGAACTATGCTTTTCAGCCAATCAACATCAAGGAAGTTGTTAGATCTGACAACTTTTCAGATTTAAAACAGCGCTGCTGGTTATCAACACTGAGCAGGACAATCCCTCAGTCTTTTTACTGATCTTTTCTATGTAATTATCACTGCTATTGTATTTAATTGACAAAAAAAATAATACAATGACAAATCTTGATGAAATGCTTTCAGTTTTCTTATAAAAACTTGTGGAATTATTTAGCATTTGCAGGACAGTGGACAACCTTCGAACTGTTTTGACATCTGAATGACTTAAAAAAGGACCCCCTGTGGCTTGTAATACCAATCCAATCATCACAGACAGAGCAAGTTCACTTAAACTCGTATATCTGCATTCAAAAGAGGCGTATTCAGACCGCCTTGCAGTTTAAGGATACCCGGTATTATTCTATAATTGGGAAATTAACTCTGATCAACCCAGACAAAAAAAAATACCAGGTTTTCTTGTCAAAGCAAAATACTCAGAATATCCCCGCGAAAGAAATAACCGCTTAATAGTAGGTACTTGCCGAAATTACAAGAAATATTCAAAAGTTGTTGGTATTTTGGCAGTGCGAAAGCAAATTATGGGAACTTTCCCAACCCAGCCAACAGCTGCTAATCAGACCGTACTGTGCATGCTCGTAACTTAAGTGCGAACTTAAGAGTCTGCAGTACGAATGCGGGAAATAATTATAAGTTATTTTATGGTCTGAACAAGTTCTTGTAATTCAACAGGTATTCTGGTGATCGGGTCAGTCTGAACACACCTACTGTCCTCATTCGAAAACTTCTATCTCAAAACATAATTATGCCACAACCCAAGTTAATGGGCTCCCACCTAAACATATATCACAATAACCCAATAATAATTGTATAAAATGTCTGTCAATTTATATGCCATTAGCTGAACACAGCTAATGATATTTTTCTTATGGAGGATAATTTGCCATATTTTCCATCACCTTTTTGCGGCGGTCGATTATGGTAGTTCGTCACGCATCATTCATCATCCCACAAACTTGTATCTTTCCTTTTCTATGTTTTTAAATACGGCATCTTGATTTCAAAAGTTTATAAAAGATCGTTTTAATGAATTCAGGTGCAAAATAGAAGAGCAATTAACTTTCGAAATGCACTGCCTTGAGGCATCCATGTACGGATGTATGACTAAGCTACAGCAAAAAATTTTATTGAAGGAAGTGTGGGAAAATGACATTTCAAGAGAAGTACAAGTAAATAAGCAATTTAAAAGTTGATGAAGTTTTTAATATGTGCTTGTGAGAATGTACTATACAATAACAAAATGGTGGTTAACATTGTACGGGACGATCTTTTATCGATAATAAACCAAAAACAACATTAGAATATAATTCTCTCCCCCTTTGTAAAGATTTTTGGTATTCAAGGTGATAATTTTCTAACATTCATTTTCCTTGCTTTCAAATACTATGTTCACTATTAACAAAACCCAAATATTGTGGAATTCAAAGCTCATATCAAAGGTATTAAGGATATTGAATATGTTTTGGCGAAGAAGAATGGTAAATTACCTGTACATTTTAAAAAGTGGAGATTTGATATCTTATTTGATTTATGTATCGGTCTTGACAAGTATATACCTACATGTATGTAAGTGCTGCTCTTTTTAATCATGTAAATAGCTTGTTGATTTGTTTGATTTGTACTGTGATTTATTTTTTTGATCAATAAAGATTGAAAGAAAAAAAAAGATGCAAGAAACATGCAATAAAAATGCAGAGAAAAAAGGAGTTTACTCTTGACAAAGAATGTGGCTTTGCTTCTTTTTTTATGATCTAAATTTTGTAATCATTTTTTTATGGCATTCTACTATTACTAACTGTAATTCTTGTATTCTGTAGATTTCAAGCAGATAAAATTTCCAATTTTTCACATACAGTGTATGTGAAAATGATGAAGAGTAGATGTTGTAGATAAGAATGAGAATATTCAATTTTCAGACAGCCAATATGGCTAAATTACATAAATTTGGAGTTGATAAACTGTCTATGAACAGACAGACACCCCTTTGAAATATCAGTTTTTGTTTTATTTCTTATGATAATATGTAATCAAATGAATTAATAAAGACATTTGAATAAAAAATGACACACAATATAACATAGATGAAACAGGCATAAATGAATGAATGAATAAAGAAGTGAAAGAATAGATGGATGGATGGATGGAAGGATGGATGGATGGATGGTTGGATGGATGGATGGATGAATGAATACATACATAAAATAAAACTAATGAATGAGTTAAAGGACAGAAAAATTAATAAATCAATCAATAAACGAATAAAAACACAAATAAAAGAAACGAATAATAATGTGAAAGCTTAATTTTTACTCACTTGATTTTGCTTGGAACTCTGGATCATCTACATCTGTGAAAAAGTATGTCTGTAAAAAAAAAGAAAAAAAGAAAATGGTTAGGATGAGAGAAACCAATCCAGGCTAGATTCAGTCATACAACTGTCTCTATGAAAATAAATCAATACAGTGTGAATCACAGAATCTTGTTAAAAGGTCAAGTCCACCCCAGAAAAATTTTGATTTGAATAATTAAAGAAAAATCAAACTAGCAGAATGCTGAAAATTTCATCAAAGTCGGATGTAGAATAAGAAAGTTATGGCATTTTAAAGTTTCCCTTATTTTTCACAAAACAGTGATATGCACTTCTCGGTGACATGCAGATGAGTCGGTCGATGATGTCCATCACTCACTATTTCTTTTGTTTTTTTATTCTTTGAAATATACAATATTTCATTTTTTACAGATTTGACAATAAGGAACAACTTGACTGAACCATATATTATGAAATAATGCTAATTCCACATGTTCAGGGAGGAACTAATCGTTGTTTCACTTGACAATGATTGGAAAATTAGAATATTTCATATAATAAAATACAAAAGAAATAGTGAGTGGGTGACGTCATCAGTCTCCTCATTTGCATACCGACCAGGATGTGCATATAACTGTTTTGAGAAATTTAGTGAAACTTTAAAATGTTATAACTTTCTTATTCTACATCTGATTTTGATGAAATTTTCAGTGTTTTAAGCTTATTTGATTTTCTCTTTCTATTCAAATCAACTTTTGGTTGGGGTGGACTTGTGCGATGGGTTTAGGTGTCTAAAAGCTGAAACATTGTTTTTTAAGTGGGGGTTGACCAGGGCAAATAGTCATAGGCTCTGTAACACAAAGGTTAGCGATTAATCGCTAATTTGAAAAGAACAATTCTAATTGGTTCCTATTCAGTATATTGAGTTAAGTGCAGATGCAACCATGATCTTGATAGGTCATTTCATTTAGCGATTAATCACTATCCTTTGTGTACTGGGGCCCTGGTATCGAACACAATAATCATAATTCATGACCATCACGGTAAATCATGACTAATAACCCTCATTTCACATTATGAATAACTGACCTTATGAATAATGACTTGTGTGACTTTATGAATAGTGACCATATTTTCCGCTTTATGACTAGCGAACCTTCGGGTATAGGAACTTACTTGTGACAAGTGATTCTCATGAAATGTGAACATTATGATTCATTTTTTTTTTATTCTAATTGGTCAAGAGGTGCCTTAGGGGTCAGTTCAGTTCAATTTATTTATTTCCAAATAAAAATCACAATATAAAAATTCATAAAATACATAATTGAGCAAATGTAAACCAATGTATACAATAAGTCAACATTTAAACAGAGGAAATAGGGAAATTATAAAAACCCCAAAGTAGAGTTTGTCAAGATAACCTCCCCCAAAGAAATTAGACAAAATATAGTTGACAAAGTAAAATATAAGAAACTTATTTGCCCACAATAAAACACAAGATCAAAAAGAAAAGAAAAACACTGAACAAACCAAACAAACCCTACACAAAGGTAAAAGGTAGAAAATAAATCTACACAAGTTGAAGACTGATAAAGTGCTCCTTTATACTTATTTTAAATGCATTATAATTCTTTATTGATGTTATATCACTTGGCAGGTCATTCCAAACTGTTGGTGCTTTGTGACTGAATGAAAATAGCAGATAGGATTTTTCGACTGCCCATAAATGATATTTATATTTAATGAAAGTATATTATTAAGTAAACAAGGTAAAACCCCAATTTTATGTTTGAACAGTAAAATCAAGATGCAATATCTATTCAACTGATAAATGTTAAGAATTTTGAGTGATTTGAAGAGGGGTCTACTATGGGCATAATATGAATTCAAAGAACATATTCTAACAGCCCTCTTTTGTTAAAATCCATTTTGGTAAAATGACAATTGGGATTTTATGTTTCTGGACAAGGTGTAGATTATTGGTCAATTTGATGCTCATTAATGAAATATAAATTAATGGCCATTGGTTTTGCATGGACAGATTATTATATTAGTAGAAATACCAAAAAGGCATTTATAGGCCTATTTATTTTCAACCACGTTTTCATATATTATCAATATTACAAAACCAATTATCATCACTCAATAAATGTTTTTCCAGAAGGGAATAAAGCAGGAAGCATTTCTTTTTATTTGACCAAAATTTTTATAAAAATATTCCCACTACTTTGATTCTCATGGTTGGGAACTCTTTTGCCAAGACCGCAAGTATTTAAACATATATTTCTGTATTTTCCATCAAACTATATGGTAAGTAAACAGGTTGTACGCTCCCTGCTGAGGCATTGTGGCAGAGTCAGAAAAGAACGGAGATATCGCTGGGGTTAAATCTGGCCTATTCACTCAGAAATACAATACCATAATTGTAAATCCCCTCCTCGATAACACCGTTGGTAAATAGAATAGATGTCGTTTGAGTAAATATCTTTGATTTTGTCATGTCTAAGCTATTCCAAAGAGGAAATGAAAGGTGAGACCAAGAAATATTTTCCTATTGTATATGTTTTGCTTTGCATATACAGTATTTTTAATATCAGAACTTATTATTGCAATTTGTATGCGATATAAGTAAAATTTATCAGATCGTGAAATTGGCAAATCATATCAAGTGTCCACAATCCCTGATACATATTTAATAATAATAATAATCCGTCTTTATATAGCGCTTAATACATCGGAACGACGTCTTTAAGCGCTTTACAGATATATCATTTAAGTATAACCCTGACATTCTTAATACAGATTATCCATTATGTTATCAAATAATACATAAAATGTGCAAGGTATTAAAAAATGAAATTTCTGCGAAAGATATAGATTTTATGGGACTTTTTTTCCATGCAGACAGAGTCCACACTTCCTTTTTCAAGAAAATTAAAATGACTTGGTGCATGCTTATGGGAACTTTTTTTGCACAGATACCTTTTGGGATGATACAAATGAGAGATATTATTTCAGGGACTAAGTTAGTTAATGAAAAGTATTTTCCTCATCAGGAAGTTTAAATGCAGCTTCAAGCTCTCTTAACTCAATCGGTTAGCAAAGGAGAGAAAAGTCATCTAGAAAGTAAATATTATTGCAGACAACTCATTGAGAAGCAACATGTTGAACTAATGTGATCCGCTTCCTGCAAGAATGGATTGAATATAGGGTTTTTCAGATCTAATAAAAGACCAACGATGAAACGCAGTCAGACCTTGACTTTGAATGTTGATCTTCATTATTTACCCATCCTATGTTGTTTTGACGATCATTATCAGGATCTACAGGTGTTCTGTTTGCAAACTTATCCTGGAAACTTATATTAATCTGTTATCCATATGTCTGTATATCTATTGGTACTGGTAACAGTGACTCATTTTTGTTCTTCTCCTTCCCTCTCTCTTCCCCTCTCCCTCTTTCCTTCAAATGTTTGCCTACCTCTTATGGTTTGAGGCTTTGAACCCTATTTAACAGTATATTTTCTTCAATATCTTTCCATAGAATGCTCATATCTTCCTCAATTTTTGCCTGATCGTGCAACACACAAAGGGTGTTTCAGAAACAACAATAACTCAAATTTGACTGATGTGTCCCTTGCTTCCTTTTGCCAAAGTTGGGCAGCAACCTTTAGGGATGATACGAATGATAGAAATATTATTTCTGGGTCTATCTTCAGCCACGGACCTATTCTACGCTACACTCCCCGCTCTTTCTAACATGCTCTCTCACTCTCTTCCTCTAGAAATTTCCATTGAATCATCATCTTCCATCTATTTTTCCTATCTCTCTTTCTCGCTCACACTCACACCCATTCCCCTCAACACAAAAGCCCTTAAGCGACACGGATGTTTTAAAGTTATCTTCATAAGATGGTGACTTTGTCCTACACTGGAAGGCGCACAAGTATATGGTCAGAGGGTAATCTAAACCAAATGCTTTAATACCAAGGGACGGGGGTGGTATGCCTTAAACCTACAACACTTGGTGAGTTAGGTCATTCGAAGCCCTCACACTCGTTCAGAATCAGAATGAAACAGATTAAGTCAGAAAAAAAACTTTTTTTGACAACATTCTGGAAGAATATAAAAATGCAGGAATAATTTGGATTGATATCAACTGACTTATCAACAGGTGGTTTTCAAGTTACTCATATAAACCTTATTTTCCCTCAAATGCAATCATAATTTTTTTTAAATGTTTGGAATCCTGTTGGAATACTGTACAAACATGAATTTATTTTATTGATACATGTACCAATCAACAAGTTAACAAGAGGTTCATTAGTTGTACAAAATGCCATTTTTTCTAAACAGAAAAATTACTAATAAGTAATATTTTCCACCAAAATATAAGATTTCAAAGAGACTTGGAAAGTCCTGGACCATAGGATATGTGGCAGCTCTAATGGCAAACTCTTCCAAATCCAGGTTTTGGAATCCCTTATACCCAGTTCTCATTCTAACGATTTCCCGATTCTGTTCAGTCATCATATTCCGCTCTTTCTCAAACTCTTCAAAGAAACGCTTACCACTTCAAAACAAGGAATATAATTCTATTTGGCATATCGTTTGGTTGATTTTCTGGTCAGTGACCTCTCCACAACAGGAGCTCCACAGGCTCTAGAACATCGGGAGGCAAAATAGAAAGCGTCGAGAAGTGGTCGGATCTGGAAGCATTTCGAGGCTGGCAAGCAAATCCCTACAGCTATACCAAAGGATGAAAAAAGGTCAATGTGGAACCTTGGTAAAACTTACATGACATTGAAATACATCACTCTTCTCACACATTCTCTGCTTATTGTACCCTTCAAGTGCGGAGCATAAGGAAAAAAAGGAATTAGCAAGAATACGGGTTCACTTCAAGTTCAGTAGTATTATGGGATGGAAAGGGTACAAAATGATCCAGTCGCTGTCTGAGTATAGTTTGCCGTGCAAACCAATCGGTGGAGAAAAGCAGTCTGAATATGCAGCCCAAATTGCCTTACTTCTGTAGTTCAAGCCCCAGAAGCTACACTTGTGCTAGTCTCATGTCAAGACCCAATTGTTGATAGAATTTCAAAGAGGGACTGTGCCTTGAGACAAGTCTGCGTATACCCTTGCTTCTTTAGTGAAATTCATAGTAGTGACTTCAATTCAATTGAAGATGAAAATGATATAATAATAGTTTGAGAATAATCACATACACATCCTGGAGACAAGAAGCCACTATATTATCTATGATCAATTCATTAATGCCATTTAATTGCTAAAAGTGCATTTAAAAGGTTAAGTATAATGAAGTGGGGGAACCATACAATACCACAACCCACTTTCACTTCTAATACCTGGGAAAAGGGGGAGTATCCATGGTGTTTAAAGTCACGTTCCGCAACTTGAGAATAATTGATTAAAACTAATTGAATTGTCTGAGTCTTTCTCTGAGGTTAGCCAGGAATATTGGTTAAAGTCTGGACGATCGTTTGGTTGGGCGACTAATAAAAGTAAAACAGTGAGGTGAAGGTTGGGTTTTTGGCATAAGAGATTAGAAGGAAAAAAGGGATTAACTCTCACAGTCACACCATGAAAAGTAAGACTTAAAAAGAACCCATTGCTTTAATCATGTTGTTCCAAACTTGTGTTTATGAATCTTTGGAAAATCAGTCTGTATATGACTTAAACAGATGTGGAATTTGATTTTTTTTTAAATCTTGCCAGTATTATAAAGCTGTGAATTATTCGATGAAGTTAAAGCCGGATTTGAAAAGAAATTGAAGGCAAATTGAGAAATACAAGCAATAAGATAATCACTTATTCCTGTTTTAGGAGGGTTTTTTGGTCTGCCAACATTTCCTATCATTTGCTCTATTTAATGATGTATGATATTGTTAATTTAATAGATCAAATTTGTCACAATCATTTAATGTATGAACATATTCATTTTTTTGCATTTTTGATATATTGGTGATGATCTGAAAATCTGGATTCATGTCAATAAATTGATTAGATATGCGTTTATTTTTGTACTTAAGAAATCTGACTCCACATAGCATTACTTAGCATTGCCATTCTTAGACCTCACTGACTCCACCTGTAATATTCACAAGAGCCGAGTTCATACAGCAGGCTTGATTTTTTTTGTTTCATGCAGCATACAATCATAATACTTATCCCCCAACCACCTCCCATCCCCACCCCCTAACTCTCTCTTTCCTCTCTCCCGGAATCTTTTATCAAATTATAGAACTGTGGTGAAAATTGCCTTTCTGCACTACCAAAGCTGGAAAGATTTCCCACAAACCTTGCACGCCTTTGGACTTATGCAGAGAGATGCTCAGTTGGACCATACTACTAAACTTGCTGGCATCAAAATATCATGCTGCCTTTCATCTCCATTGCCCTTCCAAAGTATGCAAAATATTTTGTTGTGTCTCATGATTCTCATCAGAGAGGAAGGAAATTTTCCATTATAAAAATATCATTTTGTTGCTTAAAACCCAGACAGCTGGTTGGAAAAAAAGATGGACAAATTCTTGAGAGGAGGTGACGATATTCAGGCCAAAGATAAGTCATCAATAATGATTCACAGGTGTTTGTATAGAGAAACACTTGCATATCTGAGTAACAAACAAACATATGTAATGTAATAATTATCAAATGTACAAGCATTTGTTTTTATGTCTGTAATGTCAAGTAATTGTATGGTTATATACCCCGTCCTACATTAAACCTTACCAATATACAGTATCTGTCAATGCTCGTTCAAACTATTGATGGGATATAATGAAATGAAATAAATCAATCAATGACTTAATTCCATGATTCCTACAGACTTTGTAAAGTGTACTTGTTCTAATTGGTTCCACTAGCTGGCAGTAATATTCTCACCATTCGCGGAGGTGACGGTCATGGTGGGGGGGGGGTCATCCCTCATCCCTCTAGCTTGAAGAGGGCAGATTTAATTTTGCACTCCTGTCATTTCACCCATTACATTTTTCACTTGCCCATCTGCAAAAACCAACATATACCCAAACTGTGGCACTCAATATGGTTCCCATTTCGCAAGCAGTGCCATTCCCTGAATCTCTGCAGCTCATGGGACAGGTACTGCAATGGGGTGCAATGTGTTTTTGCAGGTGCTTAGCAGCGCTTAGCGTTGAGCAGGTGACAATGGGAGCAGTCTAATGATATCACTGCAAGACCAGAGACAGTCGAAGACAGGATCCTTCTAGGGACAGGACCATGTGGCAAGGATTTAAGTCCGTAAGCCAGGACCTAGACCAATGACAGATACGGATTTCTGGGAACAGTGCTCTTGAAAATCCTCTCCACAAGTTCCCACATCGTTCCCAGCTCAAAACACAGCTTGAAAATTGCATATTAGCAAAATTTTGTTCGATGTTCTAAAGCCCATTTTTATTGCATATTTTCGAACGAATGCCTAGATTTTTCTGGTTGAAGCGTCAGAATCGGCTTTCATATTCCAATCAATTTGGTGGCAGCAAAGGGCAATGATTGTATAGTCACCCTTTCAGTTCCAAAATATGCATTTTCTACATGTATATATCTAATAATGAGCAATAACATACAAGACTCTATTTTTTTTATATTTTTAACCCATCTGCCAATTGGAGTTCTATGGAAAGAAAGCAATCCCATTGAACAGGTTAAAGATAAATTCCAGTTTTGGTAACGATCTAAAAATGACCTTTTACAGAATCTAATGTAATGACCACCCAAGTGTCTGTTTGTATGAATAAAAATTATGTGCCAAAAGATTCTGGGAGAAACTGTGTAATTGCTGAGAAATAAGCAAAAAATAAGCGCGGATTTGGTCACTTCCGTCGGGTCTTTATTCCAGCGATAATAATACACTGTCCCATGTGCGCTTATCTGTGTTGGGGATCTTCAGTCTGAACATTTTGCAGCGTAGATTTCAAGATTTCACAAAGTTCAGTTTATGTAACTGTACCAGATCTAGATCCTCGATGATATTCTGACAATTAAGCCTGGTTTTAATACAGACTTTCTCATGAAATCAGTGTTTACTGCAACTGGTATTTCTATTGAACTATGGTGGATGATACAACTGCAAGTTCTTTTCATTTGAAAGTAGGTCAAGACTCTATAGGGAATCTATGATCTAGAAAGATAGGAAATGAAGGGTTCGGGTGAGGGAGGGGGCAGAGTCTGTCTGGAGACACCTCAAGTCATTGAGGATTTCCCCCTCCTTCTCCATGAGGATGCTCGGACTTCACACACACGGGGCTTTCATACCTTCCTGATCACACAAAAAAATCTTGGTATTTCTTTATCATGAAAATCTCCCACTTTCAGAAATACCAAGTATGTTGCCAGAATCAAAACAAAGTGCTTGTAATATCCCGAGAAATAAATACCCACAGGTTTGTAGGAATCATTCTAAATAAAAAAAAAGGCTTTTGCAAAATTTTCTCCAAGTAGCTGGGATATTTGTAGTATGAAAGCAAATAATGAGAACTGAATTTTCAATGGGAGTCTAGAAAAATTCACATCCATTATTATCAGAAAGAATTTTATAGTTTCACTGGCTCATAATTAAGAGAAATTTACTTGGATCTAATAGGTGCGAAGTAAAAATGTAGGGCTAAACTGCTAATTTAGCACATACAGTGCTACGAGTGTAGATTTTCTAGTTCAAATTTATCAACCAGAAAATCAGCACTCGTAGTACAGTCACTATACAGGCACCATAAGTGCTAAATTAGCACATCATTTTTATAGTGTATATCAGGACATTATTATAAAAGAAGCTCTTCCAATTTATCAGTATATTCATGATTAGGGGTGTGCATGCAAATGCCTAGAGAGAGTCAGAAATAAACTTGAAGCCGAAGAGGAAAAACAAGTTGTCATCAAGATGAAGTGTTGATCAGAGAACAGCTAGCTGCAATGACAGGATTCGTGCCCTGGTTGTCTGAAGCTTGACTTTCATAAATACACTGCAAGCAAACTCTATTTCCATTTCAAATTCAACTCAGCTAAATGTGAGCTATATTAATTTTTTTTAAATAATGGCTCTATCATGAGATACTACCAGGTCTTCTTTGATACAGGCAAAGGCATATACCAGGGGTCACGGAAGTGGGGAGGTGGGGGGGGGGGGGCTTCAGCCCCCACGATTTTCCAAACTGTAGAAAACGTAAAAATTACCATATGATTGGGATTGTTTGCATGGTCAGCCCCCCCCCCCCACTTTTGGCTCAGCCCCCTCCACTTTGAAAACCGTCCGCGGCCCCAGTATGCATGTATCAATATGTATCAATTCAACAAATGGGGGGGGGCAACTTGTTGTTATCACTATATATATTACAATGATTATGATTTTAATTTATGATTATGAATATAACCATTGTTATCATATGGTTATCGTTACTGTGGCCGGTATCATTACAATTGTCATTATCAGTTTCATTTTCATTATCATCATCACCATCACTATCATCATCATGATACTGTTATTATTTTCCTTGTGATTGCCGAAACAATAGCTCAGTCGGTGGAGCGGGGGTTTCGGATTTCAGTGACATGGGTTTGATTCCCACTTGGTGCGTTTGTGCCCGTTGGTAAGACATTTAACCTAATAACAAGGTCCCTTGGAGAGGACTTTAAGCTATTGGTCCTCTGGTTGGTTGCTTGCTTACAAGCATTCAGGCTTTCTTAGCAATCAAATCAAGTAGATGTATGGAGTTATTGAAGTAAATCAGGTCAATAAATCACTGTAATTATCATTATTATCACCATAATCACCATCGTCATCAACATCATCATCACCAACATTATCATAATCATGATTACGATAATCTATTGTTATCCATTCCTTTGTTATTGTTTTATTGTTGATACTTTTTCCCCCAAATTCATAGAAATATCCTCCTTTTCTCTCCTAAACTCAAAACCTTCCAATGGATGACTAACGCTGCTTGACCTAACGATAACCCGGACCAGTTTCCCCCTCACCCAGACCTCACCCATATCACAAGGGACGTCCCTCGTCTCATCACCGAGGCAACTACATCCAGCTTGCCTGACGACGACGATGAGATGAATCCCCGTCTCAAATACCAGGAAGAAGATAATCAAAGACAATGATGGTTGAGATCTCGTTCTCATCCCAGAATTCCGGTATATTCAAGAATTAAAGTACAATGTTGAGCACATTCTCTAGAGCATGTGCAGTCCATCTTAGAGTCAAATAAATCTCTTTCTGGAACGTGGAGCGTTGTGGCCCTGTGGATTAGTCTTCTGACTTTGAAACAGAGGGTCGCAGGTTCAAATCCCAGCCATGGCGTAATTTCCTTCAGCAAGAAATTTATCCACATTGTGCTGGACTCAACCCAGGTGAGGTGAATGGGTACCTGGCAGGATTAATTCCTTGAATGCATGAGCGCTGAAAGGCAGCTCGAGCTAAAGCCGGGTATAATAATAACATCGCGCCTCGGAATAGAATATTTCTAGATAGATGGCGCTATGTAAGTGCCTAATATTTTTTTTATTTCTGTGTCTCCATGAAATTCATTCAAAATCGTGTATTTTGAATGTACGTAAACTCTACTCAAAAACAATCTTTCTTTTCCTCATCCTTTTCTCTCTCCCTCCCTACCCCCTTCCACCTCTCTTTCTTTAAAGGGATGGTTATTGAATTTTTTAAATTTTCACTTTTCAAATGAAACAGTTCTAGGCATGTCTTTATGAATATTCATTAGGAGGGCTGATGATGTTATTTCCCCACTTGTTCTATTACATAATATTAGGTTTATTCAATTTTTTTTCTACTAAGAACTAAAACAATTGGATTGACAACTGATTAAGTGCATTAGTTATTTATTGCCACAACTTATTTCATCATAATGGAGACACATCATTTACATATATATACAGGAAAAAATGAAACATTTATGATCTCA